>NC_133120.1:100345104-101769855 GCF_033568475.1 Henckelia pumila | reverse complement strand
AATGCTAGTCTCAATCTCGAGCGATCCTTATCCTTATTAGCGGATGGCTCAATTGACTAGGAACTGTTTAGAATATACAGTGACTATAAGATGTGTTTTATAATAGTGATCTCTCTTTATTCACTATCTCATCTTACTTACACTATAGTATATTCAAGGTCTTTATCAAAACAACAATAGTATATCACAATATAACAATATGAAGAAAGACAAAGAAAATACCATTAATGAATGTAAATTATATTAAACAAAGATTGTTTATACATAGAGTCATAAAAGCCCTTAGCCACAAGTTGGCTAACCGGGCACCCACTCTTTCAATCTCCCACTTGCCCTAAAGCCAACTAGTCATACTACGTAATCCCATTGCTTCGCGATGTTTGTCAAACAATGGTCCTAGCAAGGGCTTAGTAAGTGGATCAGCGATATTGTTTGTAGATGTCACTCTCTCGACAGTGATGTCTCCTATTTCCACAATCTCCCGGATGATGTGGTATTTCCTCAGTACATGTTTGGATCTTTGATGAGACCTTGGTTCCTTTGCCTGAGCAATGGCACCAGTGTTTTCGCAGTACACCGAAACTGGACCAACAGCTTTAGGAATTACGCCCAACTCTTGGACGAAATTCCTCATCCAAACGGCCTCTTTAGCAGCAGCTGATGCTGCAATGTATTTTGCCTCAGTGGTGGAATTCGCTGTGGTGTCCTGCTTGGAACTCTTCCAAGAGATAGCACCGCCATTGAGCATAAATACAAATCCAAAGGTTGACTTAGAGTCATCCACGTCGCTTTGGAAGCTAGAGTCGGTATAGCCTTCCAATTTCAATTCTCTTCCTCCATAAACCATGAATATATTCTTAGTCCTTCTCAAGTACTTAAGAATATCCTTCACGGCTTTCCAATGCATTTGACCGGGGTTGGCCTGATATCTGCTCGTGACACTCAGAGCAAAGGCTACATCCGGTCTGGTAGATATCATCCCATACATAATAGTACCTATGGCTGACGCATATGGTATGTGTGTCATTTTCTCTATCTATTCGTCAGTCTTGGGACACATAGACTTGGATAGAGAAACTCCATGACACATAGGTAGATGTCCTCTCTTTGACTCATCCATAGAAAACCTTTTCAATATGGTGTCGATGTAGGTTGCTTGAGTGAGTCCTATCATTCTCTTAGATCTATCTCTATAGATTTGTATCCCTAGAATATAGGAGGCCTCACCCAAATCCTTCATCGAGAATCTACCTGATAACCATATCTTTGTTGACTGCAACATCCCTACGTCATTCCCAATGAGTAGGATGTCATCAACATAAAGCACTAAGAACGTCACCGCATCCTTAACTAATTTCTTATACACGCACGGTTCCTCCGGGTTTTTGATGAAACCAAAGTCCTTTATTGTTTCATCAAATTGCTGGTTTCAACTTCTTGATGCTTGTTTGAGACCATAAATTGATCTCTGAAGCTTGCATACCTTATGCTCGCTTCCCATGGATGTGAATCCCTCGGGCTGCATCATATAGATTTCTTCCTTAATATTTTCATTAAGAAATGCAGTCTTCACATCCATTTGTCATATCTCATAGTCATACCATGCTGCTATGGCAATAAGGATTCTTATGGACTTGAACATTGCGACTGGTGAAAAGGTTTCATCATAGTCAACTCCTTATCTTTGAGTATAACCTTTTGCTACCAATCGTGCCTTGTAGGTTAGTACCTTGCCATCAGGCCCAAGTTTTCTCTTGTAGATCCATTTACACCATATTGGAACAATTCCATCGGGAGGATCTACTAAAGACCAAACTTGGTTTGTATGCATCGAGTCTATTTCCGACTGCATAGCATCAAGCCATAAATTCGAATCCGCATCAGAAATTGCTTCCTTGAAGTTTCTTGGATCACATCCAATGTCGGGTTCACTTTGATCCCCTTCAAGAAGAAGACCATATCAAATAAGAGGTCTAGAAGTCCTCTCGGATCTCCTAGATGTAGGCGTGTCCACTGAAGGTTCTTGAGGTGTGGGATCGTTATTTTGTATCTCAGGTTCTTCTCGAATTTTTTCGAGTTCCATCATCTTGCCTTTCTTATCTAATAAAAACTCCTTCTCCATGAAGGTGGCATTCCTCGAAACAAACACTTTTGTTTCAGTAGGATGATAGAAATAATATCCGATTGAATTATTCGGATATCCTACAAAATAACATAAGGTGGATCGACTATCCAACTTATCTCCCACTGTCTGCTTCACGTAAGCAGGACATCCCCAAATCCTCAAGTACGAATACTTGGGAGCTTTGCCATTCCATAACTCGTATGGAGTTTTATTCACTTCTTTGGTGTGAACATTGTTCAACAACAACACCGCCGTTTCAAGTGCATAGCCCCAAAACAAAGGAGGGAGCTCAGTGAAGCTCATCATAGATCGAACCATGTCCAACAAAGTTTGATTGAGACGCTCTGAGACACCATTTAGCTGAGGTGTCATAGGAGGAGTCCACTGAGAGAGAATCCCATTCTCTTTTAGATAGCTCAAAAAATCGGTACTTAAGTATTCTCCACCTCGATCCGATCGAAGTACTTTAATACTTCTACCTTGTTTGTTTTCTACTTCAGCCTTGAATTCTTTGAACTTTTCAAATGATTCAGACTTATATTTCATTAAATATAAATACTCATACCTAGAATAATCATCAGTAAAGGTAATGAAGTAGGTGTGACCAAATTTAGTACCGATACTAAATGGTCCGCAAACATCTGTATGGATCAAATCCAACAGATTTTGACTACGCTCAGGCTTTCCTTTGAAAGGAGATTTAGTCATTTTTCCTTTTAGGCAGGACTCACAAGTAGGTAGAGAATTAATATCAGACATATCAAACATGCCCTCTCCCACTAGCTTGTTCATCCTCCTTGAGGAAATATGACCTAGCCTAGCATGCCAAAGGTTTGCCTGGTTTTGACTATCGTTTTTCCTATTATTTGTTGTTATCGGTTTATCAACATAATCAACTGGAACGTCTTTTAATTTTAAGTTATATAGATTGTTTTTAAATTTTCTATTTCAAATCAAACATTCATTCTTGTAAATATTGCAAATCTCATTCGCAAAATTGCAAGAAAGATCTTCTCTATCAAGAATAGAAATAGAAATAATGTTTTAATGAAATCTTGGTACAAATAAAAACATCTCTATCAAAATATAGCTTAAAATTGTTTTTGCAAAATTAAACAAATGTTTCCCATAACTTTTGGATTCAACTCTGGAACCATTCCCGAGCCTTAACTGGGTCTCACCCATCCTAAGCTTACGACTTCTTGTCATCATCTGCAACTCATTGCAAATGTGAGATCTACATCTGGTATCCAATGCCCAAGAAATAATATTAAGTGAAACATTTATAAAATATATCCTTTGTAGTTCGTAACTACTCGATATACATTCTTTGCAGTTGCGCTTTCAGTAACCGGGTTTCTTGCAGTGATGGCAAACTTATTTAGACTTGTCCATCTTTGCATGTAACATTTGGTCTTGAGATCATGGTCCTACAATTTCTCTAGTTTGGCCAACCTTTCCGAAGTTACATTAGTCGGGGCTGTTTTTCGGAGGAGCCTTTTCTAACACTTAGAAAATTTTTTCCGAACTCAGGACAATCTTAACTTATGGAACCATTCCGTATAGTTTGCGCCAGAAAGTTTGTTTTGTTCAAGAATTGAAACATGTGGATTACGAAGATTCATCATAATGATATACTGAGATGAAATAAACAATAATCGATGATTGTTTAATTAATTTACTAAGACATAAAATATGGAGAAATTTATTTTATGAATTTCACTCCCACTATTTTAACGATTTCACTACCCTCTAGTGAAAACGGGAAACTGGTTTCCTTAGTGGGAACATGGAGTCCAATTGACAAACTATAGTCCCGAATAATATCAGCCAACCATAATTTTCAAAAGGTAGAGCCCAATTGCTTCCAAAGCAACCCCCATGTTTTTACCTCATGTCCAATAAGGGCCCAATAATATGACGCCGTTTAATGTGACATGTCAAGATGAGCCATCAATATTAAGTTGTGATGGACGGTCGCCATGTGGATCCCCAATAATATGAGCCAATCCCATGGGAGTTCCACCCAACTTACAACATGTGTCGATCCAATATACAGCTTTCCGACGAACGGGCCCCCCCCAATAATATGAGCCAGACCGTGCCCGCGGGTAGCATCTCATACATTGATCGTTGATGGAAGGTAGGAATATTTAAACAATATTTAAATTCTCTTTTGTTTATCTTGATATCAATTTTAAATCATATTTAAAATGAGGGATTTTTAATTTTGAAAATTGTCTCATCATGCAATATTTGTATGCTTGCGGGATTCATACAATTTAGTCTAAACATGCATACAATAATAATATCATATATTATTTAAAGGATGATCGATCCCAATCACTAATCGACCCGTGGTTGCCAATCACTAGTCTAAGTCCATTCCTAGGTGATATGCAGGTATGCAATGCAATCCTATTACATTGAGCTTCCAATTTACATTTCTTCGGTCTTTATTGTCTGCTGGACCCAGCATTGTCTTCAAATCTTTATCTCCCACTACGTCTAATAAATTTACAATAAATTTCGATGACCAGTAGGGGATACATTTTTAAGGGTGGGAACGGGCCATAAACCAGGCCCACTTTTTATTACAAATGACAATTCAAATTGGGCTATAACCAAGCCCATTAATAAAACCCAACTGTTGGAACATTGTCGTTCTCCGGATCGAAAAGAAAGTGATACCCGGTGCAGCGGAAGTTTTAAAAATTTTATATGGAACGATTCCATATCATGAGTATCAAATTCATACGATTAAAATTAAAACATAAAATTTAAATCATATAAATTTTACCTTAAAATCTCGAAGCGAGATTATGGATACCAACAGATTAATCTGCTCTTGTTGTATATCCCAGGAACTGATGAACGAACAATTCTTCAATCAGGTCCACGAACAGAAGTTTAATCCCTCTGATAGACTTCACTAGAAAGTCTATCAGAAGTTTCTACGATGAGATAAAATAGATATGATCTGTTAAATCAGACTGCAAATTCAGAAATTTGCAGACTGAATTTCGAACATTGTGAGGGAAGGGGGCGGCCGAATTCTAGAGAGGAGGCTCTCTAGGTTTCGAAATTTTGTGACCTGTTTTTTTTTAATTTCTGTACTGCAATAACTTATTTATAATGTGGGCTGCTAATAGCTTAGGGCCCATTAGTCATAAGTTCAAGTCTGACAAGCAAATCCCGCATGTTCAGAAATTAATATAAAATTCATCGTGACTCAGATTGATAAACCAATTTCACCAATGTGCACAGAAACCATTTCTGCATCTTTTAAAGTCAAGACAAATTTTCTGAATCCAAATTCAGTGGTTTCCAAAAATGTCCATCAATATGTCATTTTAGGAAATCTTACTCCCTCTACTTTTAAATAAGAAGTCCTACTTCTTTATCCACTAAATTTAATTCTTTAAATTTAATTATCTCAACGGGCCGGGGATTAGAAATCCATTACTTGTGTGACCCTCAATGGTTCAGGGATACAGCTAGCCGTGGGCTCACAACTCCTTGTGACTCGGAACAACAATTTCTGACTTGCCCATCGAATCATGGTAAGAGCGTCTAGCAACATCGCCCCATGATTCCCTAGGTATCACTAATAGTGCCTGCAAGAACATGTAGATTTTGGTTAGCGTACAGTACGGTCCCTTCATCCATATATCCCAATCGAATCAACAACCATTGGTACATCGAGAGTCGTTCGAGATTCGATAACTATGCAATGCATCTTGAAGATCAAATAGTGACATTGCATGTGCTACTAGGAAACCAAGTAACCTAAAACACATCATGTACTCTGGCCAGAGATTCGTCACACTAATATCTCTTCAGATTTCATAGGATATCCACACTCGCAAGTGTGCGGTGAATCCTTGACAACAAAGTATCGACTCCTATATCTACCGTAACTATACCCAATCCCGACACCTGATGACCCTAATAGAGTCGATAAATGAGTCAAAGCACAGTACTAGCATATAGAGTCTCAATGATGTTTCAAGTAATAAGGACTAATGGTGTACCACCAAAACCGCGGACTATATCCACTCGATAAGTGATAACCACTTGGAAAGTCCGAATAGGGTAGTTCGATCATTCATCATATGAATATCCATTTGCATGCTTCGAACATCTCTATGTTTCATACCAATGAAACATGGTACTCGGCATCGCAAATGCTAGTCTAAATCTCGAGCGATCCTTATCCTTATTTGTGGATGACTCAATTGACTAGGAACTGTTTAGAATATACAGTGAACATAAGATGTGTTTCATGACAGTGATCTCTCTATATTCACTATCTCATCTTACTTTAGTATATTTAAGGTCTTTATCAAAATAGCAATAGTATATCATTATATAATAATAAGATAAAGTGAACGCCATTTAAAGAACATATATTATATTAAACAAAGATTGTTTACAAAAAGAGACTCTCAAAGCCCTTAGCCACAAGTTGGCTAACGGGGCATCAACTCTTTCAATCTCCCACTTGCCCTAAAGCCAACTAGTCATACTATGTAGTCTCATTGCTTCGCGATGTTTGTCAAATAATGGTCTTGGCAAGGGCTTAGTAAGTGGATCAGCGATATTGTCTGCAGAGGCCACTCTCTCGACAGTGATGTCTCCTCTTTCCACGATCTCCCGGATGATGTGGTATTTCCTCAGTACGTGTTTGGATATTTGATGAGACCTTGGTTCATTTGCCTGAGCAATGGCACCCGTGTTGTCACAGTACACCGGGACTGGACCAACAGCTTCAGGAATAACGCCCAACTCTTGGACGAAATTCCTCATCCAAACGGCCTCTTTAGCAGCAGCTGATGCCGCAATGTATTCTGCCTCAGTGGTGGAATCCGCTGTGGTGTCCTGCTTGGAACTCTTCCAAGAGACAGCACCGCCATTGAGCATGAACACAAATCCAGAGGTTGACTTCGAGTCATCCACGTCACTTTGGAAGCTAGAGTCGGTATAGCCTTCCAATTTCAGATCTCTTCCTCCATAAACCATGAATACATTCTTAGTTCTTCTCAAGTACTTAAGAATATCCTTCACGGCTTTCCAATGCATTTGACCGGGATTGGCTTGATATCTGCTCGTGACACTCAGAGCAAATGCCACATCCGGTCTGGTAGATATCATCCCATACATGATACTCCCTATGGCTGACGCATATGGTATGTGTGTCATTTTCTCTATCTCTTCGTCAGTCTTGGGACACATAGACTTAGATAGAGAGACTCCATGACACATAGGTAGATGTCTTCTCTTGGACTCATCCATTGAAAACCTTTTCAATATAGTGTTGATGTAGGTAGCTTGAGTAAGTCCTATATTCTCTTAGATCTATCTCTATAGATCTGTATCCCTAGAATATAAGAGGCCTCACCCAAATCCTTCATCGAGAATCTACCTGACAACCATATCTTTGTTGACTGCAACATCCCTACATCATTCCCAATGAGTAAGATGTCATCAACATAAAGTACTAAGAATGTCACAGCATCCTTAACTACTTTCTTGTACACGCACGATTCCTCCGGGTTCTTGATGCAACCAAAGTCCTTTATTGTTTCATCAAATTTCTGGTTCCAACTTCTTGATACCTGTTTGAGACCATAGATCGATCTCTGAAGCTTACATACCTTATGCTCACTTCCCATGGATGTGAATCCCTCGGGCTGCATCATATAGATTTCTTCCTTAATGTTTCCATTTAGAAATGCAGTCTTCACATCCATTTGCCATATCTCGTAGTCATACCAAGCTGCTATGGCAATAAGGATTCTTATGGACTTGAACATTGCGACTGGTGAAAAGGTTTCATCATAGTCAACTCCTTGTCTTTGAGTATAACCTTTTGCAACCAATCGTGCCTTGTAGGTCAGTACCTTACCATCAGGCCCAAGCTTTTTCTTATAAATCCATTTACACCCTATTGGAACTATTCCTTCGGGAGGATCTACTAAAGACCAAACTTGGTTTGCATGCATCGAGTCTATTTCTGACTGCATAGCTTCAAGCCATAAGTTCGAATCAGCATCAGAAATTGCTTCCTTGAAGTTTCTTGGATCACATCCAATGTCGGGTTCACTTTGATCCCCTTCAAGAAGAAGACCATATCTAATAGGAGGCCTAGAAGTCCTCTCGGATCTTCTAGTAATAGGCGTGTCTTGTGATGATTCTTAAGGTATAGGATTGTTATTTTGTATCTCGGGTTCTTCTCGAATTTCTTCGAGTTCCATCATCTTGCCTTTCTTATCCAATAAGAACTCCTTCTCCAAGAAGGTGGCATTCCTTGAAACAAACACTTTTGTTTCAGTAGGATGATAGAAATAATATCCGATTGAATTCTTCGGATACCCTACAAAATAACATAAGGTGGATCGACTATCCAACTTATCTCACACTGTCTGCTTCACGTAAGTAGGACATCCCCAAATCCTCAAGTACGAATACTTAGGAGCTTTGCCATTCCATAACTCGTATGGTGTTTTGTCCACTGCTTTAGTGTGGACGTTGTTCAACAACAATGCCGCCGTTTCAAGAGCATAGCCCCAAAACGAAGGTGGGAGCTCAGTGAAGCTCATCATAGATCGAACCATGTCCAACAAGGTTTGATTACGACTGTAGTAGCCCGGTTCCATTTTACAAGATTAAGTGATTTTAAACATGTTAGAAAATAACATATAATTTTAAAAGTGTCAAAACATGTTTAAGGAGTCCTTATTTGGTAAAAATAAGTAGAAAATCAGATCCGGAACGTCCGAAAATGGTGGGGTAGGTCCCGGAGGACCAAAACCAGTTCGGAAGCATGAGAAACAGTTCGGAGCTACCGGGAAGATCGGAGCTTCCGATCCGAGATAGGAGCTTCCGATCCGAGAACGGAGCTTCCGATCTCAACCAGAAACAGGTGTCAAGGAGATTGAAACATGTGGCCAGATGTAGGAGATCGGATCTTCCGATCCTGCGATCGGAGCTTCCGATCTCGGCCGTCCAAAACGTGGCAAACATGCACCGATCGGAGCTTCCGATCAGGAGATCGGAGCTTCCGATCGTGGCCTATAAATAGGGGTCCGAATCCCTCATTTTTAAGTGCAATTTTCCCTCTCCTCTCCCGGTAATCGCTCTATTTATGGGCTTCGGGACTCTTTCTTTAAGAGTTGGAGTAGGAAATAGTTTATTTTATAGCGAACAGTGTCCGCAGTAACAGCCAGGTGGCGGAGCTCTGGCGAGGCATCTAGGAGTCGTAGCTAGGCTATGCCCAGGCTCTGGGGCATGCGACATCAGCGGGCTGACGACGGACGAAGGTATGGCTTTGGTTCCCTATAGTAAATAGGGAGTAGGCTATAGTTTAATTAAGGCTTTTAGAGCCTAGTAGGTGATGTTTGGCATGCTAGGTAATGCATGGTTATTTATGCTGTAGTCCTGCATGGTAGGCTTGGACCTAGAGGGGGAGCTTCTAGGATCTGCCTTAGTAAGGTATGGAAGTATTATTCGAGATATCCAGATTGAGTATGCATGTATTATGTGTTTGCATGGATTATGTGATTGCATGTTTTATATGCCTTATATATACAGCATGTCATGACTGTATGTTGCATATATGAGCATATTGAGCTTTTACCTTAGAGGTATCCTGTAGTAGGGCGCTCACCCTACGAGTTTGTGGATGGTTGGATACGTAAGTCTTGTGTCAGGTCACCTTTATGGTTGGACACATGTACTAGTATCAGGTCACCATTATCCACTGGGTATATGAGCCACCTCCTGATGCGACGGCGCAACGTGCTATATACCCTGGGCCCGGTCTATGAGCTTGCTTCTTGACCTGAGAGTCTTGGTACCCAGTTCACTTGCATACATGCACACATAACACCGTATACTCATACTCTCGTACTGAGCTTATCATGCTCACGTTCCGTACTTTGTTGTATTTGGACACCCTATTCCATGGGGCAGGTCTGCGGCTGGATGATGCAGGTAGTTCCAGGAGAGCTTAGGCGATGAAGGACCAGCAGGGTTATTGTCTAAGCTTTTGTTTCAGTTGTATTTGGGTTAATACACTGGTTTTATTCGATATGGTTGTAAACAATATTTTTATTATTGTTTAAGTTTCCACTGTTATTTCTGATATTTTATTTGATTAAGTTAAATGCATGCTTAAACTTCTGTTTAGTAGGTGATCATGGTGCGGGTCACTACATTTATGGTATCAGAGCATGAATAGTAATCTTGGGATCTAGATTGTTGAAATTGGGATTAACTTTTAATCATCGTGTAGATGGCGGGTCATGGTGACGAGAGTAGTCACGGCAGCATAGGTGGACGCTGGGGTGATCAGGACGATCGAGAGCATCGTCGGGGCCGTCATCACCATCCCCATGATGATCACAGGCGTTTCAGCATGCATAGGTTTATGCAGATGGGTCCGAAGCCTTTAGTCGTAGGAGAGTTACCGGAGGATGTAGGAAACTGTCTACGACGTATGGAAGTTTGTTTCCGGGAGTTCCGATGCACTGAGGAGCAGCGGATGGAGACTCTTGATTTCCTGGTCGAAGGACGAGCTCGGAAGTGGTGGGATTCTACTTCTACGCCTTTTATTGCAGCCCGAGGAGTTGCTACCTGGGATGAGTTCTGCACGGCTTTTCATAAGCTGTATTTTCCTCCTGCTCTCCGACAGACGAAGACAAGTGAGTTGCTGGGTTTGCGGCAAGGATCGATGTCGATCGAGGAATACCAGTTGAAGTTCTTTGAGTTACTGCCCTATTGCCCCCAGATTTCTGATAGCACGGAGGCGAAGTATAAACTATTCCTGCAAGGTCTTAATCCGGAGATT
This sequence comes from Henckelia pumila, assembly GCF_033568475.1. Lineage (NCBI taxonomy): Eukaryota > Viridiplantae > Streptophyta > Magnoliopsida > Lamiales > Gesneriaceae > Henckelia > Henckelia pumila. Next base: position 101,758,879 of record NC_133120.1, on the reverse strand, counting down.
CATGACCGAGTTGCTGTGGGAGATGACATGACTTACGAGGGATTAGTGAGCCGATGTCACCAGGCAGAGGACAGCATCCGCCGTAACAGATCCTTCTACTAATCTAGACCCGCAAGTTCCTTGGGTCCCCGTGCTCAGTCATTCAAGAAGTCTAGTTCTACTTCTTCTTCCTCAGGATCCGGGGAGGTGATGCGTTTCGGCAGAAAGAATCAAGGTCCTTGCAAGCATTGTGGCGGGAATCATTCTGCCAACAGGTGCCAGAAGGTTTCAGGGGCATGCTTTCGATGTGGAGAAATTGGCCACCTGAAGAAGGATTGTCCACAGGACGGGGGAGCTGGTTCTGGCTCAGGTTCTGGTTCTCAGGCTTCAGTGCAGCAGAGGCCACAGGGACAGTCGACAGGGGGTTCTAATTTGAAACCTCGTGCTTCCAGTCAAGTATTCGCCTTGAGACATGATCAGGCGGTGGATGAGAATGAGAAAGTTATAGCAGCTACGTTCTTGTTATTTGATATACCTGCTTTTGCACTTATTGACACTGGTGCATCTCATTCTTTCATATCTGCACATTTTGTTAAGAAATATAAGTTGTCATACATTTCACTAAACACAGTGGTTGTTGTTTCTACCCCGATGGGTCAGTCTGCATCGGCTAAGCGTCTAGTGATGGGTTGCCCTTTAGAGTTCGAAGGGAATGTCTTAATGGTGAATCTCATGATATTAGCAATGGAGGATTTCGATTGCATTTTGGGAATTGATGTGTTAACTACATACCGAGCTTCAGTGGATTGTTACCAGATATTGGTAAAATTTCATCCGGTTGGCAATGATAGCTGGTTCTTTTACGGTGAGGGAGCGCGACCTCAGATGCCATTGGTATCAGCTTTGAAAGCTTGTCGAGCTTTGGAATCTGGCGCGGAAGGCTACCTCATCTATGCAGTTGATACATTCGCTGGAAGTATTGGTATAGAAGCTATTCCTGTTGTGAACGAATTCCCAGATGTATTTCCAGAAGAAATTCCAGGAATTCCTCCAGTACGCGAAGTTGAGTTCGGTATAGATCTGATGCCAGGGACTTCGCCTATTTCTCGAGCACCGTATCGTCTGGCTCCATCAGAGATGCATGAGTTGAAGCAGCAGCTTCAGGATCTATTGGACAAGGGTTATATTTGTCCAAGTGTTTCTCCTTGGGGAGCACCTGTTCTATTCGTGAAGAAAAAGGATGGGTCTATGCGTTTGTGCATTGATTATCGCCAGTTGAACAGGGTAACGGTCAAGAATAAGTATCCTTTGCCTCGTATAGATGATCTGTTTGATCAATTGCAGGGTACTTCGGTCTACTCGAAGATTGATTTGAGATCTGGATATCATCAGATGCGAGTTCGAGATCAAGATATAGCCAAGACAGCATTCAGGACCAGGTATGGGCATTATGAGTTCCTAGTAATGCCATTTGGGTTGACTAATGCACCGGCTGTATTTATGGATCTAATGAATCGTGTATTCAGAGAATTTCTGGACAAGTTTGTCGTTGTATTTATTGATGATATCTTGGTGTATTCACATGATGTAAATGAACACGCTTACCATTTGAGGCTGGTATTGCAAACTCTGAGGGATAGACAGTTGTACGCCAAATTGAGTAAGTGTGAGTTCTGGCTGGATCGGGTGGTGTTTCTTGGCCACATTATATCCAGAGATAGAGTTTCTGTGGATCCGAGCAAGATTGAGGCTGTAATGAACTGGTCGCGTCCGACGACGGTAGCTGAGATCCGTAGTTTTCTGGGTCTAGCAGGATATTATCGTCGCTTTATCGCGAATTTCTCGCAGCTCGCTCGACCTTTGACATAACTTACTTGGAAGGGCGTGAATTTTGAGTGGTCCTCAGAATGTGAGGAAAATTTCTGTGAACTTCGTAGACGGTTGACTTCTGCGCCTGTGTTGGCTTTGCCGTCTGGATCTGGAGGGTATGTAGTGTACACGGATGCTTCTCTTCAGGGACTGGGATGTGTCCTGACTCAGAATGGGCATGTGATTGCATACGCCTCTAGACAGTTAAAAGTTCACGAAAATAACTACCCAGTGCATGATCTTGAGTTAGCAGCTATTGTATTTGTATTGAAGATCTGGCGTCATTATCTTTATGGAGAAAGATTTGAGATCTTCACAGACCACAAAAGTCTCAATTATTTGTTTACTCAGGTAGAATTGAACATGAGACAGAGACGTTGGATGGATTTGCTTAAGGATTATGACTGTGAAATCAAGTATCATCCAGGAGCTGCTAATCTCACTGCTGATGCCTTGAGCTGCAAGGTGCGACTGTCTGCATTACAGACTTGTTCTGTGGCAAGTGCAATTGAAGATTGTTGTTCTTCAGGGTATACCTTCAAGCATAAGAAAGGTATGCAGAGTATCCAGATGTTTGCGATCTTATCTGAGCCTGCTTTGTATTCTCAGATTCGAGATGCTCAGATGGCTGATCCGAAGACCCAGCGTTTGGCTCGTTTAGCCAGGGATGATAGTTCGTCTGGATTCCATTATCAGTCAGATGGTTTTCTTTGTTTATCTGGCCGTATTGTTGTTCCGAAGGATGATACTCTGAGGGAGGAGATTTTATCCCAAGCTCATCGTTCTAAATTGAGTATTCATCCGGGGAGCAACAAGATGTACAAGAATTTGTGTACCAGGTTCTGGTGGAAAGGAATGAAAAGGAGTGTGTATCTATATGTTTCTAGATGTTTGGTGTGTCAGCAGGTCAAGGCAGAGCACCGACGACCTGGAGGGTTGCTTCACAGTTTACCTATTCCTGAGTGGAAATGAAAGTTGATCACGATGGACTTTGTGACCCATTTACCGGTAAGCTCGAGGAATTGTGATGCTATCTGGGTTGTGGTGGACCGACTCACCAAGTCAGCACATTTCATTCCTTATAACCGAGACTTTAGTTTTGATAGGATGGCACGATTGTACATCCAGGATATTGTTCGATTGCATGGAGTGCCTGTGAGCATCGTCAGCGATCGAGATCCCAGGTTTACTTCCAGGTTCTGGGGGAGTCTTCAGCGCGCTATGGGTACTACTCTTAGTTTGAGTACAGCATATCACCCAGAGACTGACGGGCAGTCAGAACGCACGATTCGTACTCTTGAAGACATGTTGTGAGCATGTTCTATGGATTTTGGTCCAGCATGGCAAGATCAGTTTCCATTGATTGAGTTCGCGTACAACAACAGTTACCATCGCAGTATTGGGATGGCTCCGTTTGAGGCGTTGTATGGGCGACGATGTCGTACTACACTATTCTGGGAGGAAGTGGGGGAGCGACAATTTGAGGGACCAGAGTTAGTCCAGCAGGCTGTTGATATTGTTGGACAGATCAAGAAGAGAATTAAGGTTGCGTAGGATCGACAAGCTAGTTATGCGAATGTCAAGCGCAGACCTTTACAGTTTGAGGTGGGTGAGAAAGTATTCCTGAAAGTCTCACCATTTCGCAGGATTTTTAGATTCGGTCACAAAGGTAAGCTATCTCCTAAGTTCATTGGTCCATTTGAAATTCTGGAAAGTGTTGGAGATCTGGCTTACAGGTTGGCGTTACCACCGTATTTGTCAAAAATCCATGACGTGTTCCATGTTTCACTGTTACGACGGTATGTGGCGGATGAGTCTCATATCTTACAGCCGTCTGAGGTACAGTTGGACTTGGATTTGACATACGTGGAGGGACCTTTGCGTATCATAGGTCATAAGGATAAGGTGTTACGCAACAAGACCATTCCTCTTGTTCTAATTCAGTGGCAGCGTCGAGGCACTGAGAAGGCCACTTGGGAACTTGAGAGTCGTATGCGTACAGATTATCCAGAGTTATTTTGAATTGTTGTATTTTCAGATTGTAACTTGTAAAATGAATCAGTTTGAATAAAAGATGTTTATTCAGTGTTTTACTGCATTCAATACTTAAGATTGTTCGAGGATGAAATATCTTAAGTAGGGGGAGAATGTAGTAGCCCGGTTCCATTTTACAAGATTAAGTGATTTTAAACATGTTAGAAAATTACATATAATTTTAAAAGTGTCAAAACATGTTTAAGGAGTCCTTATTTGGTAAAAATAAGTGGAAAATCAGATCCAAAACGTCCGAAAATGGTGGGGTAGGTCCCGGGGGTCCCGGAGGACCAAAACCAGTTCGGAAGCATGAGAAACAGTTCGGAGCTACTGGGCAGATCGGAGCTTTCGATCCGAGATAGGAGCTTCCGATCCGAGAATGGAGCTTCCGATCCGAGAAAGAAGCTTCCGATCTCAACCAGAAACAGGTGTCAAGGAGATTGAAACATGTGGCCAGATGTAGGAGATCGGAGCTTCCGATCCTGCGATCGGAGCTTCCGATCTCGGCCGTCCAAAACGTGGCAAACATGCATCGATCGGAGCTTCCGATCGTGGCCTATAAATAGGGGTCCGAATCCCTCATTTTTAAGTGCAATTTTCCCTCTCCTCTCCCGGTAATCGCTCTATTTAAGGGCTTCGGGACTCTTTCTTAAAGAGTTGGAGTAGGAAATAGTTTATTTTATAGCGGACAGTGTCCGCAGTAACAGCCAGGCAGCGGAGCTCTGGCGAGGCGTCTAGGAGTCGTAGCTAGGCTATGCCCAGGCTCTGGGGCATGCGACATCAGCGGGCTGACGATGGACGAAGGTATGGCTTTGGTTCCCTATAGTAAATAGGGAGTAGGCTATAGTTTAATTAAGGCTTTTCGAGCCTAGTAGGTGATGTTTGGCATGCTAGGTAACGCATGGTTATTTATGCTGTAGTGCTGCATGGTAGGCTTGGACCTAGAGGGGGAGCTTCTAGGATCTGCCTTAGTAAGGTATGGAAGTATTATTCGAGATATCCAGATTGAGTATGCATGTATTATGTGTTTGCATGGATTATGTGATTGCATGTTTTATATTCCTTTATATATACAGCATGTCATGACTGTATGTTGCATATATGAGCATATTGAGCTTTTACCTTAGAGGTATCCTATAGTAGGGCACTCACCCTACGAGTTTGTGGATGGTTGGATACGTAAGTCTTGTGTCAGGTCACCTTTATGGTTGGACACATGTACTAGTATCAGGTCACCATTATCCACTGGGTATATGAGCCACCTTCTGATGCGACGGCGCAGCGTGCTATATACCCTGGGCCCAGTCTATGAGCTTGCTTCTTGACCTGAGAGTCTTGGTACCCAGTTCACTTGCATACATGCACACATAACACCGTATACTCATACTCTTGTACTGAGCTTATAATGCTCACGTCCCGTACTTTGTTGTATTTGGACACCCTATTCCATGGGGCAGGTTTGCGGCTGGATGATGCAGGTAGTTCCAGGAGAGCTTAGGCGATGAAGGACCAGCAGGGTTATTGTCTAAGCTTTTGTTTCAGTTGTATTTGGGTTAATACACTGGTTTTATTCGATATGGTTGTAAACAATATTTTTATTATTGTTTAAGTTTCCACTGTTATTTCTGATATTTTATTTGATTAATTTAAATGCATGCTTAAGCTTCTGTTTAGTAGGTGATCACGGTGCGGGTCACTACAGCGACGCTCCGAAACACCATTCAGCTGAGGTGTCATAGGAGGATTCAACTGAGAGAGAATCTCATTCTCTTTTAGATAATCCAAGAACTCGGTATTTAAGTATTCTCCACCTCGATCTGATCGAAGTGCTTTAATACTCTGACCTAGTTTGTTTTCTACTTCAGCCTTGAATTCTTTGAACTTTTCAAATGATTCAGACTTATATTTCATCAAATATAAGTACCCATACCTAGAATAATCATCAGTAAAGGTAATGAAGTAGGTGTGGCCAAATTTTGTACCAATACTAAATGGTCCGCAAACATCTGTATGGATCAAATCCAATGGATTTTGACTACGCTCAGGTTTTCCTTTGAAAGGAGATTTAGTCATTTTTCCTTTCAGGCAGGACTCACAAGTAGGTAGAGAGTTAATATCAGACATATTAAACATGCCCTCTCCCACTAGCTTGTTTATCCTCCTTGAGGAAACATGACCTAGCCTAGCATGCCAAAGGTTTGCCGGGTTTTGATTATCAATTTTCCTTTTATTTGTTGTTACCGGTTTATCAACATAATTAATTGGAACGTCTTTTAATTTTAAGTTATATAGATCATTTTCAAGTTGTCCACATCCAATTAAACATTCATTCTTGTAAATATTGCAAATCTCATTCACAAAATTGCAAGAAAAACCATCTCTATCAAGCATAGAAATAGAAATAATGTTTTTAACCAAATCTGGCACATATAAAACATCTCTCAAAAATAACTTAAAATCATTCTGCAAAATTAAACAAATGTCTCCCACAGCTTTGGCTTCAACTCGAGAACCATTTTCGAGTCTCAGCTGGGTCTCACCCATCCTAAGCTTGCGACTTCTTGTCATCACCTGCAAATCATTGCAAATGTGAGATCCACATCCGGTATCCAATACCCAAGAAGTAGTATTAAGTGAAACATTTATTTCAATATAAAACATACCCTTCGCAGTTCGCAACTGCTCGAGATATTCCTTGCAGTTACGTTTCCAATGACTGGGTTTCTTGCAGTGATGACAAACATCCTTGGATTTTTCCACGTTTGAAGCCTTTGTCTTGTTTTTCTTCTCGGGTCCGGTTTTCTTGGATGGGGCAGAACGTTTCTTACCCTTTGTACTTGGCCCCTTCTTAGCAGAAGAAGAGGAGCCCACCAAGAGAACCGGTTTATCCTTCTTTAAAGTGGCTTCATAAGTTACAAACATATTGACCATCTCTTCAAGGGAGGCCTCTATCTTGTTCATATTGAAATTCACCACAAAACCGTCAAACGATGAAGGAAGAGAGAGAAGTAATAAGTCCACATTGAGTTCATGCTCCAATACCAATTCAAGCGTTACCAACTTCTGAATGAGCCAAATCACGCGTACCCCATGATCACGGACCGAAGTCCCTTCACGCATGCGACACGTCATTAACTCTTTTACAGTAGCGAACCTTTCAGCTCTCGATTGAGCCCCAAAAAGTTCCTTGAGTTGTACGTGAATGTCAGCAGCATTCACGGTATCCTCAAATCGCCTCTGGAGTTCATCAGACATCGAAGCTTGCATATAGCATTTGTCCTTGATATCATGGTCCCACCATTTATCAAGTTTGGCCAACTCTTCCGGACTTATATCAGCTGGTGCTTCCTTCGGAGGAGATTTTTTTAACACGTAGAACATCTTCTCCGAGGTCAAGACAATCTTCAACTTACGGAACCATTCCGTATAGTTTGCGCCAATCAGTTTGTTTTGTTCGAGAATAGAGAATAGTGGATTGCGCGAATTCATCTTAATGAAATACTGAAAAGAAACGGACAATAATCAGTGATTGTTTAATTAATTTACTAAGACATAAAATAAGGCGAGTTTAATTTTATGAATTACACTCCCACTATTTTAACGATTCCACCACCCTCTAGTGAAAACGAGAGAATTATTTTCTTTAGTGGGAACATGGAGCCCAATTGACAAAACATGGTCCCGAATAATATCAGCCAACCATGCTCTTCAAAAGGTAGAGCCCAATTGTTTCCAAAACAATCCCCATGTTATTTACCTCATGTCCAATAAGGGCCCAATAATATGACGCCGTTTATTGTGACATGTCAAGATGACCCATCAATATTAAGTTGTGATGGACGGTCGCCATGTGGATCCCCAATAATATGAGCCAATCCCATGGGAGTTCCACCCAACTTACAACATGTGTCGATCCAATGTACAGCTTTTCGACGAACGAGCCCCCCAATAATATGAGCTGGACCATGCCCGCGGGTAGCATCTCATACATTAATCGTTGATGGAAGGTAGAAATATTTAAACAATATTTAAATGCCCTTTTGTTTATCTTGATATCAAATTTAAATCATATTTAAAATGAGAGATTTTAATTTCAAAAAATTTGTCTCATCATTCAAAATTTGTATGCTTGCGGGATTCATACAATTTAGTCTAAACATGCATACAACAATAATATCATATATTATTTTAGGATGATCGATTCCATTACTAATCGACCCGTGGTTGCCAATCACGAGTCTAAGTCCAATCCTAGGTAATATGCAAGTATGCAATGCAATCCTATTACATTGAGCTTCCAATTTACATTTCTTCGGTCTTTATTGTCTGCTGGGCCCACCTTTGTCTTCAAATCTTTATCTCCCACTGAGTCTTATAAATTTACAATAAATTTCGATTACAAGTAGGGGATACATATTTTAGGGGTGGGAACGGGCCATAAACCAGGCCCACTTATATTATATATGACAATTCATATTGGGCCATAAACCAGGCCCATTAATAAAACACAACAACAATAATAAAACCAAATGTAAACAACCTAACATACACCTATAATATTGGTCATGACAATCGATCATCCTTATCCAATAATTTTAATTTCAAATTAATTCATTGGATAACATGCAATGGCAAATAAATTTAAATAGATAAAATCATATTTCATACATAAAATCTTATTTTATATATAAAATCATATTTTATCTAGTTTATCCATAAAATCATATTTTACATATAAAATCCAATTTTATACATAAAATCATATTTTATTATCAATTGTACAAAAATTAATAATTAAAGATTTAATTTATTGGATTAAATTTATAAATTTCCAAAATTCAAAATTTATCCAAAAATTAATTTTCTTAAAAATTTTGGGCTCAAACAATTTTGACCCATTGCCTCGTGGACCAACTGAAACAATTTTCAATCGGGCAAAAAACTGGGCCCGATAACAATTAACGGGCTGAAATTCAAAATTTCAAAAAAAAATAAAATTTTAATTTCTCTGGGCTACCCGGAACGATCCCGGGCAGTCCCCGACAATCGGGCCGGGGCCCAGCCCTTCTCTGGGCCGCATCCGCGGCCCAGCTGCACGCAGGCACCCTGCGCCCAGACACTCTGCGCGCAGGGTAGCGGCCGCCCGCTGCCTTTTCGGGCAGCGGGCAGCCCCCCTGGAAACTTAAAGACAAAGGAATATGGTAGAAGGAGTACTACAAGCAATCAAAGGGTGCACCAAGAACACCCCCCGTAAGCCCTAAAAGCGTGAGGCTTTTGTTCCCCTCTTTCGAGAAAGGGAAATTTTGTTTTATTTTTCTGAAAAATCGAGGCTTGTACAATTGAACAATATTTTAATCGTAAAATCCGAGAACAACCTGGCTTTGATACCACTGTTGGAACACTGTCGTTCTCCGGATCGAAAAGAAAGTGATACCCGGTGCAGCGAAAATTTTAAAAATTTTATATGGAACGATTCCATATCATGAGTATCAAATTCATACGATTAAAATTAAAACATAAAATTTAAATCATATAAATTTTACCTTAAAATCTCGAAGCGAGATTATGGACACCAACAGATTAATCTGCTCTTGTTGTATATCCCAGGAACTGATGAACGAACAATTCTTCAATCAGGTCCACGAAAAGAAGTTTAATCCCTCTGATAAACTGCACTAGAAAGTCTATCAGAAGTTTCTACGATGAGATAAAACAGATATGATCTGTTAAATCAGACTGCAAATTCAGAAATTTGCAGACTGAATTTCGAACACTGTGAGGGAAGGGGGCGGCCGAATTCTAGAGAGGAGGCTCTCTAGGTTTCGAAATTTTGTGACCTGTTTTTTTTTAATTTCTGTACTGCAATAACTTATTTATAATGTGGGCTACTAATAGCTTAGGGCCCATTAGTCATAAGTTCAAGCCTGACAAGCAAAGCCCGCATGTTCAGAAATTTATATAAAATTCATCGTGACTCAGATTGATAAACCAATTTCACCAATGTGCACAGAAACCATTTCTGCATCTTTTAAAGTCAAGACAAATTTTCTGAATCCGAATTCAGTGGTTTCCAAAAATGTCCATCAATATGTCACTTTAGGAAATCTTACTCCCTCTACTTTTAAATAAGAAGTCTACTTCTTTATCCACTAAATTTAACTCTTTAAATTTAATTATCTCAACGGGCCGGGGATTAGAAATCCATTACTTGTGTGACCCTCAATGGTTCAGGGATACAGCTAGTCGTGGGCTCACAACTCCTTGTGACTCGGAACAACAATTTCCGACTTGCCCATCGAATCATGGTAAGAGCGTCTAGCAACATCGCCCCATGATTCCTTAGGTATCACTGATAGTGCCTGCAAGAACCAGTAGATTTTGGTTAGCGTACAGTACGGTCCCTTCATCCATATATCCCGATCGAATCAACAACCATTGGTACATCGAGAGTCGTTCGAGATTCGATAACTATGCAATGCATCTTGAAGATCAAATAGTGACATCGCATGTGCTACTAGGAAACCAAGTAACCTAAAACACATCATGTACTCTGGCCAGAGATTCGTCACACTAATATCTCCTCAGATTGCATAGGATATCCACACTCGCAAGTGTGCGGTGAATCCTTGACAACAAAGCATCGACTCCTATATTTGTCGTAACTGTACCCAATCTCGATACCTGATGACCCTAATAGAGTCGGTAAACGAGTCAAAGCACAGTACTAGCATATAGAGTCTCAATGATGTTTCAAGTAATAAGGACTAATGGTGTACAACCAAAACCGCGGACTATATCCACTCGATAAATGATAACCACTTGGAAAGTCCGAATAGGGTAGTTCGATCATTCATCATATGAATATCCATTTGCATGCTTCGAACATCTCTATGTTCTATACCAATGAAACATGGTACTCGGCATCGCAAATGCTAGTCTCAATCTCGAGCAATCCTTATCCTTATTTGTGGACGGCTCAATTGACTAGAAACTGTTTAGAATATACAGTGATCATAAGATGTGTTTCATGACAGTGATCTCTCTATATTCACAATCTCATCTTACTTTAGTATATTCAAGGTCTTTATCAAAATAGCAATAGTATATCATTATATAATAATAAGATAAAGTGAACGCCATTTAAAGAACGTATATTATATTAACAAAGATTGTTTACAAAAAGAGACTCTCAAAACCCTTAGCCACAAGTTGGCTAACGGAGCATCAACTCTTTCACCAACAACAATAAAACCAAATGTAAATAATCTAACATACACCTACCAAATTGGTCATGGCAATCAATCATCTTTTAATCCAATAATTAATTCAATAATTAAATAATTGGATAACATGCAATGACATCATAATTAAAAAAATAAAATCAAATTTTATCTTATCCTTTCATAAGATCATATCTTATCATCAGTTGTACCAAAATAATTAATTTTATAAAATCTAATTTAACGGATAAAATTTATAAATTTTCCAAAAATTCAAATTTATCCAAAAATCAATTTTAAAAATTTCGCACTCAAACAATTTGATCCGATGCCTCGTGGACCAATCAAAAACAATTTTCGATCGAACCAAAAACTAAAATTTCAAAAATTTCAAAAATTCAAAAAATCAAATTTTTTTAAATTTCCGGACTGCCCGGGACATTCCCGGGCAGCCCCGCCTCCACGTGGGACAGGGCTGCCCACGTGGAGGTGGGCAGCGCCGTGCGCTGCCTTGGCAGCGATGTTGGAGAACGGTGATCAGATCAATCAGAATTGATACCCGGTGCAGCGGAAGTTTAAAAATTTTATATGGAACGATTCCATAATGGGTATCAAAACTTTACGATTAAATTGTGCGTGTAAAAATTAAATCACAATTAAATTTTTACCTCCAATCTCGAAACGAGATTACGGACACCAACAGATTACTCTGCTCTTGTTGTATATCCCAGGAACTGATGGGCGAACAATTCTTCAATCAGGTCCACGAACAGAGATTTAATCCCTCTGATAGATTGCACTAGAAAATCTATCAGAAGTTTCAACGAAGAGAATTAACGAATTTGATCCGTTAAACCAGACTGAAAATTCAAAATTCACAGGCTGGATTTTTCCCGAGTAGAGAGGGAGGGGGGCGGCCACTTAGAGAGAAAAACAGCTAGGGTTTTCGAAAATTGTGACCTCTGTTGTGTAATTTCTGTACTGCAATAACTTATTTATAATATGGGCTGCTAACAACTTAGGGCCCATTAGTCATAAGTTCAAGCCTGACAAGAAAAGCCCGCATGGTCAGAAATTAATATAAAATTCATCGTGACTCAGATTGATAAACCAATTTCACCAATTTTCACAGAAACCATTTCTGCATCTTTTAGAGTCAAGATAAATTTTCTGAATCCGAATTCAGTGATTTTCAAAAATGTCCATCCCTATGTCATTTTAGGAAATCTTACTCCTCTACTCTTAAATAAGAAGTCCCACTTCTTTGTTCATTAAATTTAACTCTTTAAATTTAACTATCTCAACGGGGATTAAAAATCCATTACTCTGTGTGACCCTCAATGGTTCAGGGATACAGCTAGCCGTGGGCTCACAACTCCTTGTGACTCGAAACAACAATTTCCGACTTGCCCATCGAATCATGGTAAGAGCGCCTAGCAACATCGCCCCATGATTCCCTAGGTATCACTGATAGTGCCTGCAAGAACCAATAGATTTTGGTTAGCATACAGTACGGTCCCTTCATCCATATATCCTGATCGAATCAACAACCATTGGTAAATCGAGAGTCGTTCGAGATTCGATAACTATACAATGCATCTTGAAGATCAAATAGTGACATCGCATGTGCTACTAAGAAACCATTTCTTAAAACACATCATGTACTCTGGCCAGAGATTCGTCACACTAATATCTCCTCAGATTGCATAGGATATCCACACTAGCAAGTATGTGGTGAATCCTTGACAACAAATCATCGACTCCTATATGTGTCGTAACTGTACCCAATCCCGACACCTGATGACCCTAATAGAGTCGGTAAACGAGTCAAAGTATAGTACTAGCATATAGAGTCTCAATGATATTTCAAGTAGTAAGGACTAATGGTGTACAACCAAAACCACGAACTTCATCCACTCGATAAGTGATAACCACTTGGAAAGTCCAGATAGGGTAGTTCGATCATTCATCGTATGAATATCCATTTGCATGCTTTGAACATCTCTATGTTCCATACCAATGAAACGTGGTACTCGACATCCCAAATGCTAGTCTCAATCTCGAGCGATCCTTATCCCTATTAACGGACGGCTCAATCGACTAGGAACTGTTTAGAATATACAGTGACTATAAGATGTGTTTCATGATAGTCATCCCCATGTACTACCACATCTTACATACACTATAGTATATTCAAGGTCTTTATCAAAACAACAATAGTATATCACAATATAACAATATAAAGAAAGATAAAGTCATTGCCATTAATAAAAGTGTAAATTATATTAAACAAAAGATTGTTTATACAAAGAGTCATCAAAGCCCTTAGCCACAAGTTGGCTCACCGGGCACCCACTCTTTCAATCTCCCACTTGCCCTAAAGCGAACTAGTCATACTACGTAGACCCATTGCTTCGCGATGTTTGTCAAATAATGGTCCTGGCAAGGGCTTAGTAAGTGGATCAGCGATATTGTCTGCAGAGGCCACTCTCTCGACAGTGATGTCTCCTCTTTCCACGATCTCCCGGATGATGTGGTATTTTCTCAGTACGTGTTTGGATCTTTGATGAGACCTTGGTTCCTTTGCCTGAGCAACGGCACCCGTGTTGTCATAGTACACCAGGACTGGACCAACAACTTCTGGAATGACGCCCAACTCTTGGACGAAATTCCTCATCCAAACGGCCTCTTTAGCAGCAGCTGATGCTGCAATGTATTCTGCCTCAGTGGTGGAATCCGCTGTGGTGTCCTGCTTGGAACTCTTCCAAGAGACAGCACCGCCATTGAGCATGAACACAAATCCAGAGGTTGACTTCGAGTCATCCACGTCACTTTGGAAGCTAGAGTCGGTATAGCCTTCCAATTTCAGTTCTCTTCCTCCATATACCATGAACATATTCTTAGTCCTTCGTAAGTACTTAAGAATGTCCTTCACGGCTTTCCAATGCATTTGACCGGGATTAGCTTGATATCTGCTCGTGACACTCAGAGCAAATGCTACATCCGGTCTGGTAGATATCATCCCATACATGATACTACCTATGGCTGACGCATATGGTACATGTGTCATTTTCTCTATCTCTTCATCAGTCTTGGGACACATAGACTTGGATAGAGAAACTCCATGACACATAGGTAGATGTCCTCTCTTGGACCCATCCATTGAAAACCTTTTCAATATGGTTTGGATGTAAGTTGATTGAGTGAGTCCTATCATTCTCTTAGATCTATCTCTATAGATCTGTATCCCTAGAATATAGGATGCCTCACCCAAATCCTTCATCGAGAATCTACCTGATAACCATATCTTTGTTGACTGCAACATCCCTACATCATTCCCAATGAGTAGGATGTCATCAACATAAAGTACTAAGAATGTCACAGCATCCTTAACTACTTTCTTGTACACGCATGGTTCCTCCGTGTTCTTGATGAAACCAAAATCCTTTATTGTTTCATCAAATTTCTGGTTCCAACTTCTTGATGCTTGTTTGAGACCATAGATCGATCTATGAAGCTTGCATACCTTATGCTCGATTCCCATGGATGTGTATCCCTCAGGCTGCGTCATATAGATCTCTTCCTTAATGTTTCCATTAAGAAATGCAGTCTTCACATCCATTTGCCATATCTCATAGTCATACCAAGCAGCTATGGCAATAAGGATTCTTATGGACTTGAACATTGCAACTGGTGAAAAGGTTTCATCATAGTCAACTCCTTGTCTTTGAGTATAACCTTTCGCCACCAATCGTGCCTTGTAGGTCAATACCTTACCATCAGGCCCAAGCTTTCTCTTGTAGATCCATTTACACCCTATTGGAACAATTCCATCGGGAGGATCTACTAAAGACCAAACTTGGTTTGTATGCATCGAATCTATTTCCGACTGCATAGCTTCAAGCCATAAATTTGAATCCGCATCAGAAATTGCTTCCTTGAAGTTTCTTGGATCACATCCAACGTCGGGTTCATCTTGATCCCCTTCAAGAAGAAGACCATATCAAATAGGAGGTCTAGAAGTCCTCTCGGATCTTCTAGGTATAGGCGTGTCCATCATTGGTTCCCGAGGTGTAGGATCATTATTTTGTATTTCGGGTTCTTCTCGAATTTCTTCGAGTTCCATCATCTCGCCTTTCTTATCCAATAAGAACTCCTTCTCCAAGAAGGTGGCATTCCTTGAAACAAACACTTTTGTTTTAGTAGGATGATAGAAATAATATCCGATTGAATTCTTCGGATACCCTACAAAATAACATAAGGTGGATCGACTATCCAACTTATCTCTCACTGTCTGCTTCACGTAAGCAGGACATCCCCAAATCCTCAAGTACGAATACTTAGGAGCTTTGCCATTCCATAACTCGTATGGTGTTTTATCCACTGCTTTAGTGTGGACGTTGTTCAACAACAATACCGCCGTTTCAAGTGCGTAGCCCCAAAACGAAGGTGGAAACTCAGTGAAGCTCATCATGGATCGAACCATATCCAACAAAGTTCGATTACGACGCTCCGATACACCATTCAGCTGAGGTGTCATAGGAGGAGTCCACTGAGAGAAAATCCCATTCTCTTTCAGATAGTCCAAAAACTCGGTACTTAAGTATTCTCCACCTCGATCCGATCGAAGTGCTTTAATACTTTTACCTAGCTTGTTTTCTACTTCAGCCTTGAATTCTTTGAACTTTTCAAATGCTTCAGACTTATATTTCATTAAATATAAATACCCATACCTAGAATAATCATCAGTAAAGGTAATGAAGTAGGTGTGGCCATATTGAGTACCAATTCTAAATGGACCACAAACATCTGTATGGATCAAATCCAACAGATTTTGACTACGCTCAGGTTTCCCCTTAAAAGGAGATTTAGTAATTTTTCCTTTCAGGCAGGATTCACAAGTAGGTAAAGAATTAAAATCAGACATATCAAACATGTCCTCTCCCACTAGCTTGTTCATCCTCCTTGAGGAAATATGACCTAGCCTAGCATGCCAAAGGTTTGCCGGGTTTTGACTATCGATTTTCCTTTTGTTCGTTGTTACCGGTTTATCGACATAATTCATTGAAACGCCTTTTAATTTTAAGTTATATAGATCGTTTTTAAATTGTCCACTTCAAATCAAACATTCATTCTTGTAAATATTGCAAATCTCATTCACAAAATTGCAAGAAAAACCATCTCTATCAAGCATAGAAACAGAAATAATGTTTTTAATCAAATCTGGAACAAATAAAACATCTCTCATAATACAACTTAAAATTGGTTTGCAAAATTAAACAAATATTTCCCATAGCTATGGATTTAACTCTGGAACCATTCCCGAGCTTTGACTGGGTCTCACCCATCCTTAGCCTATTACTTCTTGTCATCATTTTCAACTCATTGCAAATGTGAGATCTACATCTGGTATCCAATACCCAAGAAGTAGTATTAAGAAAAACATTTATTTCAATGTAAAACATACCCTTTGCAGTTCGCAACTGCTCGTGGTATTCCTTGCAATTACGTTTCCAATGACCGGGTTTCTTGCAGTGATGGCAAACTTGTTTAGAATTGTCCAATTTTGCATGTAACATTTGGCCTTGAGATCATGGTCCAACCATTTCTCTAGTTCGGCCAACCTTTCGGCAGTTACATCAGCCGGGGCTGTTTTCGGAGAATCCTTTTCTAACACTTAGAAAATCTTTTCCGAACTTAGGGCAATCTTAACTTATGGAATCATTCTGTATTGTTTGCGCCAGTAAGTTTGCTTTGTTCGAGAATTGAAACATGTGGATTACGAAGGTTCATCATAATGATATACTGAGATGAAACAGACAATCATCGATGATTGTTTAATTAATTTACTAAGACATAAAATATGGCAAAATTTATTTTATGAATCTCACTCCCACTATTTTAACGATTTCACTACCCTCTAGTGAAAACGGGAAACTATTTTCCTTAGTGGGAACATGGAGTCCAATTGACAAACTATGGTCCCGAATAATATCAGCCAACCATAATTTTCAAAAGGTAGAGCCCAATTGCTTCCAAAGCAACCTCCACGTTTTTACCTCATGTCCAATAAGGGCCCAATAATATGACGCCGATTATTGTGACATGTCAAGATGACCCATCAATATTAAGTTGTGATGGACGGTCGCCATGTGGATCCCCCAATAATATGAGCCGATCCCATGGGAGTTCCACCCAACTTACAACATGTGTCGATCCAATGTACAACTTTCCGACGAACGGGCCCCCCCAATAATATGAGCCGGACCGTATCCGCGGGTAGCATCTCATACATTGATCGTTGATGGAAGGTAGGAACATTTAAACAATATTTAAATTTCCTTTATTTATCTTGATATCAATTTTAAATCATATTTAAAATGAGGGATTTTAATTTTTGAAAATTTGTCTCATCATTTTAAAATTTGTATGCTTGCGGGATTCATACAATTTTGTCTAAAACATGCATACAACTATAATATCATATATTATATAGGATGATCGATTCCATTTCTAATCGACCCGTGGTTGCCAATCACGAGTCTAAGTCCAATCCTAGGTAATATGCAAGTATGCAATGCAATCCTATTACATTGAGCTTCCAATTTACATTTCTTCAGTCTTTATTGTCTGCTGGGCCCACCTCCGTCTTCAAATCTTCATCTCCCACTAAGTCTAATGTATTTACAATAAATAACCATGACAAGTAGGGGATACATTTCAAGGGGTGGGAACGGGCCATAAACCAGGCCCACTTTTATTACATATGACAATTCATATTGGGCCATAAACCAGGCCCATTAATAAATCCAACAACAATAAAAACAAATGTAAATTCCTAACATACACCTACAAAATTGGTCATGGCAATCGATCATCCTTATCCAATAATATTTAATTCAAAATTAATTTATTGGATAACATGCATTGGCAATTAAATTTAAAAGGATAAAATCATATTCCATATATAAAATCTTATTTTATATACAAAATCATATTTTATCTTTTTATCAAATAAAATCATATTTTACATATAAAATCCAATTTTATACATAAAATCATATTTTACTCAATATTTCCATAAGATCATATCTTATCATCAATCGCATCAAAAATAATTAATTTCATAAAATCTGATTTAACGGATAAAATATATAAATTTTCCAAAAATTCAAATTTATCCAAAAATCAATTTTAAAATTTTCGGACTCGAACAATTCGATCCGACGCCTCGTGGACCAATCAAAAACAATTTTCGATCAGACCAAAAATAGAATTTTAACATATTAAAATTTTAATTTAAAATTAAAAATTAAAATTTTCCCGGGCCACCCGGGACGCTCCCGGGCTGTCCGCGCCCCAAAGGGGCTCGGGCCGGGCAGCCCGTCGCTGCCCCCCCGGGCAGCGATCCAATCGCTGCCAGTGTTTTGCCCGAAATTTTTTTTTTTTATTTTAAAAAATTTATTTTGTTTCAAAAACCGAGGCTTAAAATTTTTTGTACAATCGATTAATTTAATCGCTTGATCTGAGCAACCTGTCTCTGATACCACTGTTGGAGAACGGTGATCAGATCAATCAGAATTGATACCCGGTGCATCGGAAGTTTAAAAATTTTATATGGAACGATTCCATAATGGGTATCAAAACTTTACGATTAAATTGTGCATGTAAAAATTAAATCACAATTAAATTTTTACCTCCAATCTCGAAACGAGATTATGGACACCAACAGATTACTCTGCTCTTATTGTATATCCCAGGAACTGATGAACGAACAATTCTTCAATCAGGTCCACGAACAGAGATTTAATCCCTCTGATAGATTGCACTAGAAAATCTATCAGAAGTTTCTACGAAGAGAATTAACGAATTTGATCCGTTAAACCAGACTGAAAATTCAAAATTCACAGACTGGATTTTTCCCGAGTAGAGAGGGAGGGGGGCGGCCACTTAGAGAGAAAAACAGCTAGGGTTTTCGAAAATTGTGACATCTGTTGTGTAATTTCTGTACTGCAATAACTTATTTATAATATGGGCTGCTAACAACTTAGGGCCCATTAGTCATAAGTTCAAGCCTGACAAGCAAAGCCCGCATGTTCAGAAATTAATATAAAATTCATCGTGACTCAGATTGATAAACCAATTTCACCAATGTTCACAGAAACCATTTCTGCATCTTTTAGAGTCAAGATAAATTTTCTGAATCCGAATTCAGTGATTTCCAAAAATGCCCATCCCTATGTCATTTTAGGAAATCTTACTCCTCTACTCTTAAATAAGAAGTCCCACTTCTTTGTTCATTAAATTTAACTCTTTAAATTTAACTATCTCAACGGGGATTAAAAATCCATTACTCTGTGTGACCCTCAATGGTTCAGGGATACAGCTAGCCGTGGGCTCACAACTCCTTGTGACTCGGAACAACAATTTCCGACTTGCCCATCGAATCATGGTAAGAGCGCCTAGCAACATCGCCCCATGATTCCTTAGGTATCACTGATAGTGTCTGCAAGAACCAATAGATTTTGGTTAGCGTACAGTACGGTCCCTTTATCCATATATCCCGATCGAATCAACAACCATTGGTAAATCGAGAGTCGTTCGAGATTCGATAACTATGCAATGCATCTTGAAGATCAAATAGTGACATCGCATGTGCTACTAAGAAACCATTTCTTAAAACACATCATGTACTCTGGCCAGAGATTCGTCACACTAATATCTCCTCAGATTGCATAGGATATCCACACTAGCAAGTATGTGGTGAATCCTTGACAACAAAGCATCGACTCCTATATGTGTCGTAACTGTACCCAATCCCGACACCTGATGACCCTAATAGAGTCGGTAAACGAGTCAAAGTACAGTACTAGCATATAGAGTCTCAATGATGTTTCAAGTAGTAAGGACTAATGGTGTACAACCAAAACCACGGACTTCATCCACTCGATAAGTGATAACCACTTGGAAAGTCCGGATAGGGTAGTTCGATCATTCATCGTATGAATATCCATTTGCATGCTTTGAACATCTCTATGTTCCATACCAATGAAACGTGGTACTCGGCATCCCAAATGCTAGTCTCAATCTCGAGCGATCCTTATCCCTATTAACGGACGGCTCAATCGACTAGGAACTATTTAGAATATACAGTGACTATAAGATGTGTTTCATGATAGTCATCCCCATGTACTACCACATCTTACATACACTATAATATATTCAAGATCTTTATCAAAACAACAATAGTATATCACAATATAACAATATGAAGAAAGATAAAGTCATTGCCATTAATAAAAGTGTAAATTATATTAAACAAAAGATTGTTTATACAAAGAGTCATCAAAGCCCTTAGCCACAAGTTGGCTCACCGGGCACCCACTCTTTCAAGCGACAATCGCTGCCCGATTGCCCTTGTTTCAAATTTAATTTTTAAAAATTTTTGTTTTGTTTCAAAAAAACCTAGGCTAAAAATTTTGTACAATCGATTAATTTTAATCGTTTGATCAAAGATTACGACCTGTCTCTGATACCATTGTTGGAACACGCGTTCTCTGATCACACGGATGTGATACCCGAAGCAGCGGAAGTTTAAAAATTTTATTTTTCGATATGGAACGATTCCATATCATGGGTATCAAATCCTACGATTAAAATTGTTGCAAGTAAAATAATATAAATTCACAATTTAAATATTTTTACCTATTCAAGCAAAGGCTTGATTATGGACTCCAACAGAATTTAATCTGCTCTTCTTGTAAATCCCGGGAACCGATGACTATCACGATCAACCTCCGAAATTAAGTTCACGAATAGAAAACTAAAACCCTCTGATTGATTGCACTATAAAACAATCAGATGTTTATCGAAGAGAATAAATAGATTTGATCTGTCAATTCAGAATGTAATTTTTCACAAAAACTACAGACTGAATTATCTCAAAAAGGAGCAGAGGATTTTTGAAAAATCCTCTTGAAAATATATGTGTGTAATTCGAAAATTGCAAGACTGAAAGCTTATTATTTTCGAACACTACACATGTATTTATAAATAATTTCTAGACTAGATTAAGTTATAATTGTATTAGGATTCTAACTGCTTAGGGCCCACAATCCATAACTTAAGCCCAACAAGCCAAGCCTGTTATTATAGAAATTAATATAAAATTCATCGTGACTCCGATTGATATACTGATTTTACCAATGTGCACAGAAACCATTTCTGCATCTTTTGAAGTCAAGATAATTTTTCTGAATCCGAATTCAGTGATTTCCAAAAATGCCCATCCCTATGTCATTTTAGAAAATTCCACTCCTTTTATTTAAGAAGTTTAACTTCTCTTTCATTAAATTTAACTCTTTAAATTTAACTATCTCAACGGGATTTAGTAATCCATTACTTGTGTGACCCTCAATGGTTCAGGGATACAGCTAGCCGTGGGCTCACAACTCCTTGTGACTCGGAACAACAATTTCCGACTTGCCCAACGAATCATGGTAAGAGCGTCTAGCAACATCGCCCCATGATTCCCTAGGTATCACTGATAGTGCCTGCAAAAACCAATAGATTTTTGTTAGCGTACAGTACGGTCCCTTCATCCATATATCCCGATCTAATCAACAACCATTGGTGCATCGAGAGTCGTTCGAGATTCGATAACTATGCATTACATCTTGGAGATCAAATAGTGACATCGCATGTGTTACTAGGAAAACCGAGTAACCTAAAACACATCATGTACTCTGGCCAGAGATTCGTCACACTAATATCTCCTCAGATTGCATAGGATATCCACACTCGCAAGTATGTGGTGAATCCTTGACAACAAAGCATCGACTCCTATATGTGTCGTAACTGTACCCAATCCCGACACCTGATGACCCCAATAGAGTCGTTAAATGAGTCAAAGTACAGTACTAGCATATAGAGTCTCAATGATGTTTCAAGTAGTAAGGACTAATGGTGTACAACCAAAACCGCGGACTTATCCACTCAAATAATAATAACCACTTGGAAAGTCCGAATAGGGTAGTTCGATCATTCATCATATGAATATCCATTTGCATGCTTTGAACATCTCCATGTTCATTACCAATGAAACGTGGTACTTGGCATCACAAATGCTAGTCTCAATCTCGAGCGATCCTTATCCTTATTAGCGGACGGCTCAATTGACTAGAAACTGTTTAGAATATACAGTGACTATAAGATGTGTTTCATAATAGTGATCTCTCTTTATTCACTATCTCATCTTACTTACACTATAGTATATTCAAGATCTTTATCAAAACAACAATAGTATATCACAATATAACAATATGAAGAAAGACAAAGAAAATGCCATTAATGAATGTAAATTATATTAAACAAAGATTGTTTATACATAGAGTCATAAAAGCCCTTAGCCACAAGTTGGCTAACCGGGCACCCACTCTTTCAACTTCAACGTCTTGGCCTTTATGGCTCCAAGGATAGCCGTAAAACTTGACACGATCACCGCGCCGATACAACTCGATACTCTTGGCCTTAAGGGCTCCAAGGATAGCCTCAACACAAACACTTGGCTTCACACTCAACTGCTTAAAACAATAGCACAACACACTTGGCTTCACACACAAGTGTTTACAACAATAGCACAACCAACTCACAAACTATTTTTACAAACACTCTCAAATACTTGAATATATCACACACACACTTTGATAGAGAGAAGATTTCTTGCAAAGTAGAGAAGAGATGAGTTGGGATGTCTCCAAATGACCTTGGATGGCCTCTATTTATAGTTAGCAAAGATTTGAATCTGATTTGAGTGCATGGAGCATGTGTTGAGAAGTCAAGGAGTGACAAAAAGTGTTCGGCGCCGCTGCCTACTTTTTTCAAGCACTGAGCGGATTTTGTGGAAAAATCATATCTCACAATCTAACCGTTGGACTGATCAGAAATTTAAACCAAAGCTTTAAAACATCTAGATTTGCATTTTGAACGGTGAAGATTTGATTTTAACAGTCAAACATTTCCAGTAATTTTTGGAATTTGCTTCATCAAGTTTTCGAACTTGTTCTGTGCAACAAATCTGAAAAATTTATATCTCCATATCCATTCGTTGGATTGATCTATAATTTGGACATAGGTTGTAAAACATCCTAAATTTGAATCTGATAGGTGGAGATTTGATTTGGATGTCTCAATACTTACCAGTTATTTTTTGAATTTGATTCTTCATCATTTGCTTTATGTTTTGCAGAAATAGGTACTGTGCAACCTTTGTGGAAAAATCATAGCTCCATATCAAGCCGTTGGATTGATATGAAATTTTGATATAAGTTTGACAACATCCTGATATTGATTTTGATTGGTGAAGATTTGATTTGGATGTCTCAAAAATGTCCATTAATTTTCAGAAGTTGATTCTTCATCCTTCGCTTCAAGTTCTGCAAAAATAGGTACTGCACAACTTTTGTGGAAAAATCATAACTCCATATCTAGCCGTTGTATTGCTCTCAAATGTGGACAGTACATGTAAAAATGCCTCATTAAGATTATGATCGGTGAAGATCAGATTTCAATGCCTAGAAAATGCCCAGTAATTTTCGAAAGTTGATGCTCCATAATTTGCCTTCTTTTTGTCTTTTTCTTCATATCTCTTAACAATGTTTCATCCATTCAATGAGCAATACAAGACTTTATAAATACATGTATAGCTTCAAAATAGCTTCCAAGACTTTAATCATCAATAAATCTAATCTGTAAAATCTCACTTTATATGGTTAGTAACAATTAACCGAGTTTTATAATCATCAAAATATAATATTATGAGACTTGTTAATGCATTAAAAACATTAATCTCATAACACAATATTTGTATGCGTTTAAAGCGTAACAATATCTCCCTTTTTGATGATCACAAAACTTGGTTAAATAGGAGAAATAAATGTACAATATTAAATAGACAATTTAAATTTGCACAATATAATTGCATAAATAAAACTCCCCCTAATTTAAACAATTAGTTAAGAAGAGTTTGTTTATCAAATAACCAGTTTTATTCTTCATGCATTTAACCAAACTAACTCTCCCCCTTAGTTAAAGTATTTAACCAAACTAATTCTCCCCCTTTTTGTGATAATCAAAAAGACTGGAAAAGTAAATGCAAAAACAAGAGAATTGAAATATGATTTCTAAAAAGCAACACGTAAATTTCACATAAAATGTGAGCTTTATAACTTTGAATAAATACAATTAATTTGTATTATCCAATATTAAATTGCTCGAATTTAATATTAAGCTCCCCCTTAATATGACATTAAATTTAAACTTATGTCTACAAGAGATTACAACTCAATCATGCCAAGTTCACCACGCAAACGAATAAAAGTATTTTCATCTAGTGGTTTTGTAAAAATATCAGCAATTTGATTAGTTGTGTCAACATATTGAAGTTCAACTTCATTTCGTTCGATGTGGTCACGAATAAAATGATGACGAATGTCAATATGTTTGGTGCGCGAATGTTGAATCGGATTCTTTGTAAGACATATAGCGCTAGTGTTGTCACAAAAAATAGGAATTTTTGAAAAAGATACACCATAGTCAAGCAATTGATGCTTCATCCAAAGAATTTGCGCACAACAACTACCGGCAGCCATATATTCGGCTTCGGTCGTTGACAACACAACACAATTTTGTTTTTTTGAAAACCAAGAAACTAAACAATTTCCTAGAAAGAAGCAAGTTCCACTAGTGCTTTTCCTGTCCACCTTATATCCACCAAAGTCGGCATCATAGTACGCTTTTAAATCAAAGAAAGAATTTTTCGAATACTACAAGCCGAGATTTGGAGTATTTGAAAGATATTTGAAAATGCGTTTTAAGGCGAACAAATGCGATTCCTTTGGACATGATTGAAATCGTGCACACAAGCAAACACTAAACATAATGTCCAGTCTACTAGCAGTAGCATAAAGTAAGGAGCCAATCATACTACGAAAGAAAGATTGATCTACAGATTTACCATTTTCATCCTTGTCGAGTCTGGTTGCTGTGCTCATCGGTGTGGATGATGATTTTGTGTTCTCTATCCCAAACTTCTTTAGAATCTCCTTGATGTATTTGCTTTGGTTCACAAAGAACCCATCCTTGCACTGTTTGATTTGAAATCCAAGGAAATAGTTAAGTTTCCCCATCATGCTCATCTCAAAGTGTTCCTGCATAAGCTTGGAGAAATCTTGACAAAGAGTTTCGTTAGTAGAACCAAATATTATGTCATCAACATAAATTTGCACAATCAATAAGTCATCTTTAGCATGTTAGGTAAACAACGTAATATCAATTTTTCCTCTTGAAAAATCATTTGAAAGAAGAAAAGTTAATAATTTTTCATACCAAGCTCGAGGAGCTTGTTTCAAACCATACAATGCTTTGTTTAGTCTATACACATGATCAGACAATAATGGATCAACAAAACCATCAGGTTGTTCAATGTACACTTCCTCTTTTAATTCACCATTAAGAAATGCACTTTTGACATCCATTTGAAATAACTTAAAATTTCTAGAGCAAGCAAAAGCAAGTAGCATGCGAATAGATTTTAGTCTAGCAACAGGCGCATAAGTTTCATCATAATCTATGCCTTCTTCTTGACTATATCCTTTAGCTACAAGTCTAGCTTTATTTCTAGTGATAGTACCATGTTTATCAAGTTTATTCCTAAAGACCCATTTAGTACCAATAATAGATCTATCATGCGGCCTAGGAACAAGATACCAAACATCATTACGCTTGAATTCATTCAATTCATCTTGCATAGCAATAATCCAGGAATCATCTAATAAAGCATCATCAATGCACTTAGGTTCAACATGCGAAACAAAAGCAAAATGATTGCAGATATTATTAAGTGAAGAGCGAGTGGTTACTCCCTTCGAAGGACTTCCAATGATAAGATCTATATGATGATCTTTGTGAAGCGTCCAATCCTTCGAAAGTGGTGTTTCCTCAACAGAAACATCTATATCATTTAATCTTGATGAAGTCATCTCTTCTTCGAGAAGTTCTACATCATCGTTAGTATTACGAGAAACTATAGACATAGATTCATCAAATATAACATGCATAGATTCTTCAACAAGTAAGGTACGTTTATTAAATACTCTAAAAGCCTTACTTAAAGTAGAATATCCGAGAAAAATGCCTTTGTCGGACTAGGCATCAAACTTACCGAGGTTGTCCTTACCATTATTATGAATATAGCATTTTGATCCAAAGGCCCAAAAGTATGAAATGTTAGGCTTTCTCCCTCTCCATAATTCATATGGAGTTTTCTTGAGAATTGACCTTATTGATACACGATTGATGATGTAACAGGCAGTGTTCATTGCTTCAGCCCAAAAATATTTTGGTAGAGAATGCTCACATATCATGGTCCTCGCAATCTCCACAAGTGTCCTATTTTTCCTCTCAATGTCCCCGTTTTGTTGAGGAGTCCTAGGACAAGAAAAATTGTGACTGATGCCTTTCTCTTCACAAAAGTTTATAAAACTCTCATTTTGAAATTCAGTTCCGTGGTCACTACGGATCTGTTTCAACTCATTTGACAAAAGTTTTAAAATAATCAAAGACATCATTTTTGTGGGCTAAAAACAGTGTCCACGTGAAACGTAAAAAATCATCCACAATGACAAATGCATAAAGCTTCCCTCCTAGGCTAGCGTTCCTCAAGGGACCACATAGATCTAGGTGAAGAAGTTCAAGGGGCATAGAAGTTGATACAAAATTTTTGCTTTTAAAAGATTTCCTTGTGTGTTTGCCAAGTTGACACGCATCACAAACTGAATCTAATTTTAAATTGAGTTTTGGCATGCCAACAACTAAATCAAGTTTAAAAAGTTTTTCTATGGTACCAGGACCAATATGACCTAGTCGTCTATGCCAAAGAATGTTGTCATCAACATTCAAGGATACAAGGCTTTTGATATTTGATAAAGATAAATTATTTAAAGAAACCTTGTATACATTTTCACTTCTATATCCTTTGAAATTTAAGGATTTGTCAGTCGTGAGTGATATAGTGCAGTGTTGGGGAGTGAATTTGACTTCATAACCTCTATCACACAATTGACTTATGCTTAGTAGGTTATGCTTAAGTCCTTTCACTAGGAGTACATCATCAATCAAGAAGGATTTAGAAATACCTATTGAGCCGATTCCTTCAATAACTTCTTTGTTGTTGTCTCCAAAGGTGACAGTTCCCTTCTCCTTTGGTTTGATGGATTAGAGTAGTTCCTTGTTCCCCGTCATATGTCTAGAACATCCACTGTCTAGATACCATATGCTAGGGAGAACGATTTTCCTATTTTCCTGCAAGAATTGATTTTGGTACCCTTTAGTTCTTTTGGGTCCATAGTGTTAGAAAAGAGAGATGCAAAATAGACTTCTAAGAGTTTAGTCTCTCATAGCGACATCATCGTCACTTTTCAAGAGTGCTCCTAGTAGTAGGTAGGGCTATGGCCTCTTTAAAAACCTATTTTCTTGGACAGAGCAGCGTTCATCAGGAAGACCAGTCGCAAGTCAAGGCAGTTTAAACCGGTCTATGATGAACTCCCTTAGATCATGATCTCATAATGCTGACTGATGAGTTGTTAAGTACTCTTAGGCCTCCATTTCATATAGCTCTTTTGATCATATTGAAATCTTAAAGATCTACATTTATATCTAGCATGACCAATTTTACAACAATAAGAGCATGTAGGGGGTGATCTCATTTTGGCTTTAGCAATAAGGCTAGTAAAATCTATTGATTTCTTACCATACCCTATTCCACCCTTATCAAAGCTACATTTTTGCATACTTAGTAAATTATTCAACTTGTTACTACTAACATTGAATTTATAAAATGATTTTTCTAAGGTAGCTATGCCATCCTTTAATCTTAGGTTTTCATACTCCTTAGATTCTAATTCATTTTTGAGGTTTCTATTTTCTTTTCTAAGTGATTTAGCCATGTCAAACATAAGCTTATAAGCTTGTAGTAATTCATCGTAAGATGGTACCTCATCATCGTCGTCGGAGGCGTTGTCATCATCCTTGGCCATGAGACAAATGTTGGCTTCCTCCTCATCGCTATCTTCATAGGCTTCTATCTCAAATGTCTCATGTTTGAGCTCTAGGAGGTCAATCTTTGTTTCCTTGACCTGGTTGGTTCCCTCGTGACATATCTCCAATTTATCCCATATTTCTTTAGCGGAGGAGCACATTGATATTTGGTTGTACTCGTTCATATCTAAAGAACAATGCAAAATATTCATAGCTTTAGCATTTTGAGAAATTAATCGCATGTCCTCCTTGGTAAAGTCATCAATTCCCTTTGGAATTTTAATCCCTTCAACCTCTTTCATTGGTTTGTAGGGAACTTTTACCGTAACTTTCCAAAGATCATAATCTACATATTGAATATATAGGGACATTCGATTTTTCCAATATCCGTAGTTTATGCCGTTGAAAAGAGGAGGACGATTGATTGATTGTCCTTGAGCATAATCGCTCGCTAGATTTGCCATAGAGCCTTTTTGAAATATTTTTTAAAAGTGTGGCTCTGATACCACTTGTTAGAACCTAATGGGGGGGGGGGGGGATTTAGGTTCTATTGACAACTTTAGCAATTTAAAACGATTATGCAAATACGCAAGCGGAAGACTTAAAACAATCAAAAATAAATGCGGTAAATAAATGTGTAAAAGAAATAAAGTGATAAATGAGATAGGATATGTTTATGGAAGTTCGACGATAAATCGTCTACGTCTCCCCTTCTTGGTTAAGATCGATTAACCAAGGATCCACTAGCACTTCAACGTCTTGGCCTTGATGGCTCCAAGGATAGCCGTAAAACTTGACACGATCACCGCGCCGATACAACTCGATACTCTTGGCCTTAAGGGCTCCAAGGATAGCCTCAACACAAACACTTGGCTTCACACTCAAGTGATTACAACAATAGAACAACACACTTGGCTTCACACTCAAGTGTTTACAACAATAGCACAACCAACTCACAAACTATTTTTACAAACACTCTCAAATACTTGAATATATCACACACACACTTTGATAGAGAGAAGATTGCTTGCAAAGTAGAGAAGAGATGAGTTGGGATGTCTCCAAATGAGCTTGGATGACCTCTATTTATAGTTGGAAAAGATTTGAATCTGATTTGAGTGCATGGAGCATGTGTTGAGAAGTCAAGGAGTGACAAAAAGTGTTCGGCGCCGCTGCCTACTTTTTCCCAGCACTGAGCGGATTTTATGGAAAAAATCATATCTCACAATCTAACCGTTGGATTGATCTGAA
Source organism: Henckelia pumila (assembly GCF_033568475.1). NCBI lineage: Eukaryota > Viridiplantae > Streptophyta > Magnoliopsida > Lamiales > Gesneriaceae > Henckelia > Henckelia pumila. The sequence continues at coordinate 101,729,432 of NC_133120.1, read as the reverse complement.
ATTTAAACCAAAACTTTAAAACATCTGGATCTGGATTATGAACGGTAGAGATTTGATTTTAACGAGTCAAACATTTCCAGTAATTTTTGGAATTCGCTTCATCAAGTTTTCAAACTTGTTCTGTGCAACAAATCTGAAAAATTTATATCTCCATATCCATCCATTGGATTGATCTATAATTTGGACATAGATTGTAAAACATCCTAAATTGGAATCTGATTGGTGGAGATTTGATTTGAATGTCTCAATACTTCCCAGTTATTTTTGAATTTGATTCTTCATCATTTGCTTCATGTTCTGCAGAAATAGGTACTGTGCAACCTTTGTGGAAAAATCATAGCTCCATATCTAGCAGTTGGATTGATACGAAATTTTGATATAAGTTTGAAAACATCCTGATATTGATTTTGATTGGTGGATATTTGATTTGGATGTCTCAAGAACGTCCAGTAATTTTCAGAAGTTGATTCTTCATCCTTCGCTTCAAGTTCTGCAGAAATAGGTACTGCACAACTTTTGTGAAAAAATCATAACTCCATATCTAGCCGTTGGATTGCTCTCAAATGTGGACAGTACATGTAAAAATGCCTCATCAAGATTATGACTGGTGAAGATCGGATTTCAATCCCAAGAAAATGCCCAGTAATTTTTGGAAGTTGCTGCTCCATACTTTGGCTTCTTCTTGTCTTTTTTTTCATATCTCTTAACAATGTTTCATCCATTCAATGAGCAATACAAGACTTTATAAATATATGTATAGCTTCAAAATAGCTTCCAAGAATTTAATCATCAATAAATCTAATCTGTAAAATCTCACTTTATATGGTTAGTAACAATTAACCGAATTTTGTAATCATCAAAACATAATATTATGAGACTTGTTAATGCATTAAAAACATTAATCTCATAACACAAGATTTGTATGCGTTTAAGGCGTAACAGATAGAATACGGAACAGTATGGGCTTCAATCATCACTTCCATTCTCAATGAATCCACTGTTGGCACCCACATTCTACCTCTGTGATGCACAATGCCGTCTTTGATGGTATACAGTGTACCACCCTTAGCCTCATCTCTTGTTCTCCAGGTTATCAACTGTTCATCAAAAACTTGGTCTGTTCGAATTCTATCAAGCAAATTCGGTACTACCGTTATTGCTGATAGCGTGCCCACATCCCTTGGTTCGAGTACCTCCAAGCTCATCCGTTCAAAGTCAACAATAAACTCCTGTTGGACTGTCAATTGATTCAATGTCGCGGACTTGCGAGTCAATGCATCTGCTACTACATTAGCCTTACCTGGATGGTAGCTAATGTAGTAACCCAGATTCCATTTTAAGATAATAATATGATAAACATGATTAAGGGTTGGTAATTAATAAATTCCGGAGTTTAATTTGGGCTTTTGATTTTGGGCCGGATCGGAAGCTCCGAACTCAGATCGGAATCTCCGATCCCAGCCACTTCGGAACCTCATCGGAAGCACCGAGATCGGAAGCTCCGATCCTGGAACGGACGTTCCGATCTCCGGCTGCCAGCTTTACCCGATGACTCAGCTGCGAGTTTTGACAAGTGTTGAACATAGAGCAGATCGGAAGCTCCGATCGCCCGATCGGAAGTTCCGATCCCGACGTGTCACACATGCATGCAGTGAGCTGGATCGGAAGCTCCGATCCTGAAATCGGAAGTTCCGATCCTGGCCGGGAATTTTGCCTATAAATAGGGCGTCTCAGATTCATTTCTAAATACGAATTCCCGAGTTTCCTTCTTTAGTTATATAGTGTGAGATATACACTTGAGGGCCCTATCGGTTATAATAGAGGTTCTAGAATAACCAAGTTGTGGTTATAGTCATCCAGGACTAGCGACTCCAAAGGACTTGCTACGGATGAAGGTATGGTCCGGGAATCTGTTTAAGTTTTGGAAGTACTTATTTAGCTTAGTTAAGACTTATAGAATTTATGTAGTGATACGGTGAACGTTTGAATATAGGCTTGAAACCTAGGATCCTACTTTACTTGAACTAGCCTAGAGGTACGTACACATTGACTGAGATTGCCAGCGAGTATACATGTTTATATGTTGCATTTATTTGGTATTATTATATGGCATGATATATGATTTACCGTTTTCTAAACTCATATGTCATGTGCATATACACGTTGAACCTATACCTTGTTATACCTGACTATAGAGCCGCTCAGCTCTATACTTGATAGTCTATCACTGAGGGTACCGCGACGGCGGGGGCATTTATGTCTGTCTACTCTGGTGTACTAGACGAGTGTGGTTGCACCCAGAGGTTGATCCGTGCGGTGGCAGCACTCATATGGCGCCGGTACTGAGCATGATTTTTTGGATGACCCTTTACCAGTCATCATGTTGCATGCATCATATATTTACGTGTACTCATGTCTATGTACTGGGCGTTAGCGCTCACGTCCTAGTTGTTATCTTGGACACCCTATTCCATGGGGCAGGTCGCAGGATGGACGGAGCTGGTAGTTCAAGGCAGGACTAGGGAGCAGGAGCCTTGAGGATTTTATTATACAGCAGGATTCGATATAGCTGTATAATGTTTACTGTTTAAGTTTTCGATTTGGTTGTATCACTACAGATTTAAGTCTGGATTTTATTACTAAGCTGATATGTATTTTATGGTTTTGTTCCGCATGTTTTACTCTGTTAAGTTATTTTGCTGTATTAAGTTTAATGCATGCTATTAGTTGCCAGTTAGTAGGTGATACCATGCAGGGTCACTACATTTTTGGTATCAGAGCATGCTTAGATTTTGGGATTAGTACTTGGGATTTATTTTAGTCTTGAGTAATTCTTGCGCATTTGGGATTTTAATGTGCAATTCTTTTCAGGATATGGCTGACGAGAGTCACGGTAGTGTTGGCCAGGGAGGTGGTCATCATCATCGTCACCATCATCATCAGGATGATCGACATCGTCCTTATGAGGGTAGACGTCGCTACACTATTAATAAGTTCATGCAAGTAGAACCGAAACCCTTGGTGGGAGGCGAGAATCCTGAACAAGCTAGAAGCTGGATGTCTAAACTCGAGAGTACTTTCCGAGCTTTCGAGTGCACTGAGGAGCAGAAACTGAAAGTTCTAGAATTCGTTCTAGAGGATCGAGCACGTTTTTGGTGGGATGCCAAGGCTGCTCAGGCACGTACTGAGAGAGGACAGGTGACTTGGGGGGATTTCTGTCAGCAGTTCCAGAAACTGTATTTTCCTCCGGCTGTTTGCCATAGCACGATCTATGGAGTTGCTTACTCTAAGGCAAGAATCAATGACTATTGATCAATATCAGCAACGATTTCTTGATCTGCTACCTTTAAGTCCTCATATTAATGAGAGTGATGCATCGAAGTATGATATATTTCTACAAGGTTTGAACCAAGATATCTACTCTCAGGTTGTCATCTGTGATGACCCGGTATCTTTTGAGACTTTGGTGAACCGTTGCCGTCTTGTGGAGACTAGCAACAGGCGGGCACAATTGATGATGCCAGCACAGCCTAGTGGATCTTTTGAGCCTCGAGCTTAATCTGTTGTGCAATCTGGACCTACGTCTTCTTCTACTCCTACTACTTCATCTGGATCTCATGGTTCACAAGGTATGTTCCGTTTTGGGAAGAAGAAGAAGAAGGAGGAGTTTTGTAGTCATTGTGGAGGGAAGCATCCTGCAGCTTCATGTCGAAGAGCTACTGGTGCTTGTTATATTTGCGGTCAGCAGGGACATCTGCGGAGAGATTGTCCTCAGCGCATGGGTTCTGCTAGTGGATCGGGATCACAGGTTGGATCTCAGGCTTCTAATTTTCCACGTCAGCAGCCAGCACCACAGAGTTCTTCTGGTTATCGTCCCCAGACTCAAGGGCAGGTGTTTGCTCTGTCTCAGGAGCAGGCTACAGAGGGAAGCGATCGCATATTGGCAGGTACCTTTCTGTTATGTGGTATTCCCGCACTTGTATTAATTGATACTGGAGCATCGCATTCCTTTATTTCTAGTCGCTTTGTTAAGAGACATAGATTACCTTATGTATCATTAGATATGGATTTAGTTGTATCTACTCCGTTGGAACAGGAGATAGTAACTAAGCGTCTAGTGATGGGTTGCCTTCTAAAGTTTGAGGGTAATGTGTTAACAGCTAATTTGATGATATTAGCAATGGCAGATTTTGACTGTATCTTGGGAATAGATATGCTGACTTTGTATCACGCTACTGTGGATTGTTATCAGCGTCTGGTACAGTTTCATCCGGTTGAGGGTGATAGCTGGTATTTTTATGGTGAGGGTGCGCGACCTCCGATGCCACTTGTTTCGGCTCTGAAGGCATGTCATGTCTTGGAGTCAGGTGGGGAGGGCTACCTCATCTATGCAATTGATATGTCCGCAAGTAGTCCGGGTATTGATCAGCTACCGGTTGTTAGTGAGTTTCCTGATGTATTCCCTGATGAGATTCCTGGTTTTCCTTCGGTGCGAGAGGTTGAATTTGGTATTGATTTAGTACCAGGAACTATGCCTATATCCCGAGCACCTTATCGTCTGGCACCGTCAGAGATGAGGGAATTGAAACAGCAGTTACAGGATTTGCTTGATAAGAGATATATTCGTCCGAGTGTTTCTTCGTGGGGAGCACCTGTTTTATTTGTCAAGAAGAAAGATGGATCGATGCGATTATGTATTGATTACAGGCAGTTGAATCATGTCACCATCAAGAATAAGTATCCTTTGCCGCGGATTGATGATCTGTTCGATCAATTACAGGGTACTTCTGTTTATTCGAAGATAGATCTGAGATCTGGATACCACCAGATGCGAGTACGAGACTCAGATATATCTACGACTGCTTTCAGGACCAGATACGGGCATTATGAATTTCTGGTGATGCCATTCAGTTTGACGAATGCACCAGCAGTCTTCATGAATCTGATGAATCAGATATTTCGAGAGTATCTGGATAGATTTGTCATCGTCTTCATTGATGATATTCTTGTCTATTCTCATGACAAGGATGAGCATGCACAGCATCTAAGGATTATTTTACAGACGTTACGAGATAAGCAGCTGTATGCGAAATTGAGCAAGTGTGAATTCTGGCTTGATCGGGTAGTGTTTCTCGGTCATGTGATTTCTAATTAAGGGATATCTGTTGATCCTAGTAAGATAGAGGCAGTGCTGAACTGGTCTCGTCCGACGACGGTTGCTGAGATTCGTAGTTTCTTGGGTCTAGCTGGATATTACCGTCGGTTCATCGAGAATTTTTCACAGTTGGCCAGGCCTTTGACTCAGCTTACTCGGAAAGATGTTACCTTTATTTGTTCCTCGGATTGTGAGGAGTCATTTCATAAGCTGCGTAGACGTCTTACTACTGCACCTGTGCTAGCTCTACCTTCTAGATCAGGAGGTTATGTTGTCTATACTGATGCCTCTGGTCAGGGGTTAGGTTGTGTTCTGACACAACATGGACATGTTATTGCCTATGATTCTCGACAGTTGAAAACGCATGAGAGTAATTATCCAGTACATGATCTCGAATTAGCCGCCATTGTATTTGCGCTCAAGATTTGGAGGCATTATCTTTATGGCGAGAAATTTGAGATATTTACGGATCATAAGAGTTTGAAGTATTTATTCACTCAGACGGAGTTGAATATGCGACAGAGACGCTGGATGGATCTTCTGAAGGATTATGATTGTGAAATCAAATATCATCCAGGTTCTGTTAATCTTACTGCTGATGCCTTGAGTCGGCAGGTAAGACTTTCTGCACTTCAGACTAATGAAATATCTCATATGATTCAAGAGTGTTGTTCATTGAGTTTTACACTCAAGCATAAGAAAGGGAGGAATGGAATTCGATTGTATACTATTCTATCTGAGCCAACATTGTATTCTCGAATCAGAGATGCTCAGATATCTGATGTTAAGATTCAGCGATTGACACGTCTAGCCAATGGAGTTAATACATCTGGATTCCATTTTCAGGCAGATGGTTTATTGTGCTTATCTAATCGAGTGGTTATACCTAATGTTGCGGAGCTCAGGAATGATATTCTTTCTCAAGCTCATAGGAGTCGATTATCAGTCCATCCTGGAAGCATGAAAATGTATAAGGACTTGCGAACTAGATTCTGGTGGAAAGGGATGAAGCGAAGTGTGTATCAATTTGTGTCAAGATGTTTGGTTTGTCAACAGGTCAAGGCTGAACACCGACGACCAGGTGGATTACTGCAGAATCTTGAGATTCCCGAATGGAAGTGGGAACACGTAACTATGGATTTTGTTACCCACTTACCTATGACTTCACGTCAGTGTGATGCTATCTGGGTCGTTGTTGACCGTTTGACAAAATCAGCACACTTTATTCCTTATAACCGGGAGTATTCTTATGATCGCATGGTAAGTTTATACATCCAGGAGATAGTGCGATTACATGGGATTCCAGTGAGCATAGTCAGTGATAGAGACCCGCGATTTACTTCACGTTTTTGGGGTAGTTTTCAGGAGGCGTTGGGTACCACTCTGAGTTTGAGCACTGCATATCATCCGGAGACTGACGGGCAGTCAGAGCGGACGATTCGTACACTGGAGGATATGCTACGTTCGTCTGTCATGGATTTTGGCTTATCTTGGCAGGATCAGCTACCTTTGATCGAATTTGCCTATAATAACAGTTATCATCGTAGTATTGATATGGCACCTTTTGAGGCATTGTACGATCGACGGTGTCGTACTCCATTATTCTGGGATGAAGTTGGGGAACGACAAGTCGAGGGTCCTGAATTGGTGCAGCAGATTGTAGACAAGGTAGATTTGATCAAGCATAGGATCAAAGTTGCTCAAGATAGACAAGCCAGTTATGCTAATATTCGTCGCAGGCCACTTCAGTTTGAGCCTGGTGAATATGTGTTTCTCCGAGTATCACCTTTCAGGAAGGTGATGAGATTCGGCGTGAAAGGCAATTTGTCTCCTCGTTTTATTGGACCTTTCCAGATACTGGAGAAGATCGGAGATGTTGCATATCGTTTGGTTTTACCGCCAAATCTTTCCAGAATACATAATGTTTTTCATGTGTTGTTACTTCGACAGTATATAGCTGATGAATCTCATGTGATTCAGTCTACTGATATTCAGCTAGAGCCAGATCTGTCTTTTGTTGAACGACCAATCTGTATCTTAGACAGGAAGGAAAAAGTTCTTCGGAACAAGACTATACCACTTGTGATGGTACAGTGGCAGCGCCGAGGCGTTGAAGAAGCAACTTGGGAAACTGAGAGTCGTATGCAAGCAGAATATCCCGAGTTGTTTGCTTTGTATTTTTGATTACCATGTAGTTGTAATTACAATTGTTGTAATAAAACGTGGTTTGATGTTTCATATTGTTATCTTGATTTGTCTTTAGATGTTATATTTCGCGGACGAAATATCTAAAGGTGGGGAGAATGTAGTAACCCAGATTTCATTTTAAGATAATAATATGATAAACATGATTAAGGGTTGGTAATTAATCAATTCCGGAGTTTAATTTGGGCTTTTGATTTTGGGCCAGATCGGAAGCTCCGAACTCAGATCGGAAGCTCCGATCCCAGCCACTTCGGAACCTCATCGGAAGCACCGAGATCGGAAGCTCCGATCCTGGAACAGACGTTCCGATCTCCGGCTGCCAGCTTTACCCGATGACTCAGCTGCGAGTTTTGACAAGTGTTGAACATAGAGCAGATCGGAAGCTCCGATCGCCCGATCGGAAGTTCCGATCCCGATGTGTCACACATGCATGCAGTGAGCTGGATCGGAAGCTCCGATCCTGAAATCGGAAGTTCCGATCCTGGCCGGAAATTTTGCCTATAAATAGGGCGTCTCAGATTCATTTCTAAATACGAATTCCCGAGTTTCCTTCTTTAGTTATATAGTGTGAGATATACACTTGAGGTCCCTATCGGTTATAATAGAGGTTCTGGAATAACCAAGTTGTGGTTATAGTCATCCGGGACTAGCGACTCCAAAGGGCTTGCTACGGACGAAGGTATGGTCCGGGAATCTGTTTAAGTTTTGTAAGTACTTATTTAGCTTAGTTAAGACTTATAGAATTTATGTAGTGATACGGTGAACTATTGAATATAGGCTTGGAACCTAGGATCCTACTTTACTTGAACTAGCCTAGAGGTACGTACACATTGACTGAGATTGCCAGCGAGTATACATGTTTATATGTTGCATTTATTTGGCATTATTATATGACATGATATATGATTTACCGTTTTCTATACTCATATGTCATGTGCATATACACGTTGAGCCTATACCTTGTTATACCTTACTATAGAGCCGCTCAGCTCTATACTCGATAGTCTATCACTGAGGGTATCGCGACGGCGGGGGCATTTATGTCTGTCAACTCTGGTGTACTAGACGAGTGTGGTTGCACCCAGAGGTTGATCCGTGTGGTGGCAGCACTCATATGGCGCCGGTACTGAGCATGATTTTTCGGATGACCCTTTACCAGTCATCATGTTGCATGCATCATATATTTACGTGTACTCATGTCTATGTACTGGGCGTTAGCACTCACGTCCTAGTTGTTATCTTGGACACCCTATTCCATGGGGCAGGTCGCAGGATGGACGGAGCTAGTAGTTCAAGGCAGGACTAGGGAGCAGGAGCCTTGAGGATTTTATTATACAGCAGGATTCGATATAGCTGTATAATGTTTACTGTTTAAGTTTTCGATTTGGTTGTATCACTACAGATTTAAGTCTGGATTTTATTACTAAGCTGATATGTATTTTATGGTTTTGTTCCGCATGTTTTACTCTGTTAAGTTATTTTGCTGTATTAAGTTTAATGCATGCTATTAGTTGCCAGTTAGTAGGTGATACCATGCAGGGTCACTACAGCTAATGTCACAGTCGTAGTCCTTTACCAATTCCAACCATCTCCTCTGCCTCATGTTCAACTCCTTCTGGGTGAAGAAGTATTTTAGGCTTTTGTGATCCGTGAAAATATGACACCTTTCGCCGTACAAGTAGTGTCTCCATAGCTTCAAAGCAAAAAAAACTGCCGCTAACTCAAGATCATGAGTCGGGTAGTTCCTCTCATGGACCTTCATCTGTCGAGATGCATATGCTATTACTTTATCATCCTGCATCAAAATAGCTCCTAGTCCACTCTTAGAAGCATCAGTATAAACCACAAAACGATCCGTGCCCTCGGGAATTGCTAGCACTGGCACTGAAATCAGTCTCTCTTTCAATTATGCAAAGCTCTTCTCACATTGTTCTGACCACACAAAATTCACACCTTTTCGAGTTAAGGAAGTCAGTGGTAGAGCTATCTTGGAGAAGTCTTGAATAAATCTCATGTAGTAGCCTTCTAAACCCAAGAAACTCCGTATTTCTGTAGAATTCTTTGGATCAACCCAATTTCGAACCGCTTTTACCTTAGACGAATCCACTTAAATTCCCTTAGCTGAAACTATATGACCCAAAAATGAAATCTGCTCTAGCCAAAATTCACACTTACTAAACTTAGCATAAAGCTACTTTTCTTTCAAAATCTGCAACACTGTAGTCAAGTGCTGACGGTGCTCCTCCCTACTGCGAGAGTAGATCAATACGTCATCTATGAAGACTATGAAAAACTAATCCAAGAAAGGTTGAAACACCATGTTCATCAAATCCATGAACATAGCTGGTGCGTTGGTCAACCCAAACGGCATCACCAAGAACTCGTAGTGGCCATAGCGAGTCCTGAATGCTATTTTCTGCACATCTACATCCTTCACTTTTAGTTGATGGTAGCCTGATCGTAGATCAATTTTTGAAAACATCTCTGCCCCTTGCAATTGGTCGAACAAGTCGTCTATTCTGGGCAAGGGATATATGTTCTTTACTGTAACTCGATTCAGCTCTCTATAGTCAATGCACAACCTCATTTACCCATCTTTCTTCTCAACAAACAACACCGGTGCATCCCATGGAGATACACTCGGTCTGATGAACCCCTTATCCAGCAGTTCCTGCAATTGATCTTTTAATTCTTTCATCTCGGTCGGTGCCAATCTGTACGGTGCCTTAGAAGCTGGCTTAGTTCCAGGCATCAATTCTATCCCAAATTAGACTTCTCTGACTGAAGGCAATCCCGCAACATCATCGGGAAAGACTTTTGGAAAAAATTTCACTACCTCCACTTCCCCAAGTTTCGGTCGTTGTACCTCCAGATCACCCGTTAGACTCCCAAGAAAGTCTGTACACCCATTACTCAATAATTGTCAGGCAGTTCCTCCAGTAATCATACCTGGTGCACTCCTCTTAGACATAGTGTGGAACACAAACGATTTTTCTCTCTGATCTTTCAAAGAGACAGTTTTCCGTTTGCAGTCAATAATAGCCTCGTACTGAGTCAACCAGTCCATCCCAAAAATTGCATCGAAATCCATCATTTTCAAAACAATAAAATATGCGCACAAAACTAGACTCTCCATCTGAACCTTGCAATTTCTTACCACACTATTACTTCTCAGTTCTTCTCCGGAGGGTAATGACACACAAAATTATGAAGTAGATTCATTCGGCAAGACCCTCAATTTCATCATGAAACTAACAGACATAAAAGAGTGCGTAGCTCCTATATCTATCAACACGTATGCAGGTAAATCAGCAATACAAATCATACCTTAGACAATTGCAGAATCTGGGTCAACCTGATCGTGAGTCATAGCAAACACTCTTCCCTTGACAGGCTCGTTTGATTGCGAGCAGTTTTTGGCAAAATAACCTGGTCTCTTGCAGAGAAAGCAAGTATTGGCCCCAAGAATGCATTGACCGGAGTGTGATTTCCCACACTTCTGACAGATAGGTGCATTTTCCGGCCTTGGAGCATTGTGATAGAACCTAATGAGGGGGGGGGGGGTGGAAATTTAGGTTCTATTGGCAACTTTAGCAATTTAAAGCGATTATGCAAATACGCAAGCGAAAGACTTAAAGCAATCAAATATAAGTGCAGTAAATAAATGCGTAATGTAAATAAAGCAGTAAAAGGGATAAGAGATGTTTATGGAAGTTCGACGATAAATCGTCTACGTCTCCCCTTCTTGGTTAAGATCGATTAACCAAGGATCCACTAGCATTTTAACGTCTTGGCCTTGATGGCTCCAAGGATAGCAGTACAACTCAACACGATCACCGCGTCGATACAACTCAACACTTGGCCTTAAGGGCTCCAAGGATAGCCTCAACAATCACACAACACTTGGCTTCACACTCAAGTGTTTACACCAACGATTTTCACAACCCCGGATACAACTCGATATATGAATATATTTTGAAAGCTCAAAGGGGCTACAAATTGCTCAACAAATAGCTCAAATAATGCTTAAGAGGATTGAGAGACTTGAAGATGTTGTGATGCTTGAAATGGTCTCGGAATGCCTCTATTTATAGCTGAAAATTCAGCATCGATCGGAACTTCCGTTCCCAGCATCGGAGCTTCCAAAATTTGATTTCTGAGTCACGCGGTTTGTACAGGATCGGAACTTCCAATCCCACTTCGGAGCTTCCGATCGGTGCATTAAATATGTTGTCGGGCGAAAGTCTTCCGGGCAAGATTCTCAGGCCGCCGTTGCAGATCGGGACTTCATAGATTCCGTTCTGCTTCCGAACTATATAAAATTCCTTGAAAATAGATCGGAGCTTCCGAACCTTGATCGGAAAATCCGATCGTTCCTTAGATTCCGAAGGTCCTTCTGATCCTGATTGGAGCTTCCGAACTCGTAGCAGTATAAGTCTTCGAAATTTGTTTCTGATCTTGAATAAACTTGTTCGCAATTGAGCCTTAATTCAACTTGAAAATTTTAACTCTGTAATAAGCTCATTGTAAACATTAGTAACATTTTAACCTAGTTTTGTTAATCATCAAAACATAGAGAAAAGGGCCTTGTAATGCATTAAAAACATTAATCTCACAATCGAGATTTATATGCGTTTAAGGCGTAACAATCTCCCCCTTTTTTATGATCACAAAACTTGGTTAAAAATTAAAAATAAAAATAGACGGTAAAAAGCATATAAGTATTTAAATGCATTTAAAAACTCCCCCTGAAATAAGCAACAAAGTTTTTAACAAATAAATAGTTTTTACTCAATTTAACTGATTAACCAATTAATTCTCCCCCTTTTTGTGATAATCAAAAAGTAATAATAAGTGAATAAAAGAGAATGAATATAAACTATTTTATTCCAATAGAATTTAAATTTTACATAAGACCAAATACAACTTAAAATGCAAAATAAAAATCTAAGAGTCATCATCGCGATTCGGCGGAGGATAGCGAGAGGTGAACTCATCAAATCGGGTCTCCAAAGAAGCAACTCTAGCAGTCAACTCGGAAAAGTGAGTGTGCATGCTCGTCTCCATACGATGAAGTGTCTCGAATAGACGGTCGCTAGGGAATTGGTTTGCTGGGGTTGCAGGGACCTCAGGAGTTTGGAAAGGAACATCTTCAAGGTTGGCCGCAAAGGACTCAAAAACGGAAGAGGATGGAATATCAGAGTTAGGAGGACCAGTCGGAAAACCTTTGATTTGGATAGAGTGTGGAAGAGTGGAATATGGTAAATGAAAGGCCGAAATAGGTGAAAATCTAGAAAATACTCTTCCTCGATCTTCAACCCATCGAGAGTACACAGGATTCCAGGATAAATCCATCCTGATGATAGACTGATGGTTAAAGATGTGACTTGGTGGGATTTCAATAGAAGGTATCCCCTCAAATTCAACATCGAAACGACTCAAAATCCGGTTGATAAACCGGGCATAAGGAAAAGAAAACTTTTTCACCGTCTTTGCCGTGTGATGCATAGTCTGCATAACAAGGCGCGGAAGGTTAAAAGGTCGAGATGAAATGATATGAAATAGAATGTATAAATCTAAATATTTTCAAGTGGAGAGGTCTCCACTGCAAGGAACGATAGAAGTGGTAATGAGTTTTTGAATGATTTGAAAATCAGGACAAAGACTCTTGATGTGGATACGATCATCAGCAGCAGTAGCTGGACGACCAAGAATGGTAGAAAGTAACGACTCGTGATCAAAAGTAGGATCATTTTGAGGCCAGTTTTACGAGAAGTATTCACCGGGTCCATTCCTGGGAAGATCAAACCAGGAGGACAAATCAGCAGAAGAAAAACGAATATGCCTGCCTTGAACAATCGTGGCAATGGTGATCTCACCATGACCTAATTCGAGTTCAAGATTGGCATATAACTCGTGAATGAGAGAAATGTAGATGGAGTCAGGGACAGATGGAAGAAAGAAAGATTCCCACTGTTGAGCCTTGATAAGGTCCAAGAGAAGGAGATGAGACTGGGCCAAATAGGCGGAATCTAAGATACGACCAGGATGAATAGTACGACCCTGATAGTCTTCGGGAATGGGCCTAGAGATGGCAGGCTGGGTCGGATCATGGGATTGGGCTTGGCTTGTAGTGGCTAAAGCACGACGGCGTTTGGATGCCATTTAGAGAGGTTTGGATCGGATTAAAGGGAGAAAAGAAGATGATTTCTAGGTGTGAAAAATCGGAATGAGCGATCTGATATTTATAGGGACGGAATCGATCGGAAGCTCTGATCTGCGATCGGACGTTCCGATCGTGCGGTCGACTTAAATCAAGACACGTGTCGATCGGAAGCTCCGAACGTTCTTCGGACGTTCCGATCCTGAAGCGGTAATTAAATTTTAAGGCGGTGAAAATAATTCAAAAAATCGGATAAGATGTGGATCGGAAGTTCCGATTTATGATCGGAGGTTCCGATCTATGTCTTGGAGGGAAAAATTACCGCGCAGAATAGGAAATGGCGGGATAGGGATCGAAAGTTCCGATTCTCAATCGGTGTTTCCGATCCGGAATCGGTGGTTCCGATCCACCTGAGGTAAAATTGCGATTTTTGACTCTTTAATTTTAAATTTTGCAAATTAATTTTTAAACAGATAAACCATATAAAAATGTGAGCTTTATAATATTGAAAAATACAATTAATTTGTATTATCCAACATTAATTTGCTCGAATTTTAATATTAAGTTTCCCCTTAATATGACATTAAATTTAACTTATGTCTACAAGCGATTACAACTCAATCATGCCAAGTTCACCACGCAAACGAATAAAAGTATTTTCATCTAGTGGTTTAGTAAAAATATCAGCAATTTGATTATGTGTCAACATATTGAAGTTCAACTTTATTTTGTTGTGGTCACGAATAAAATGATGACGAATGTCAATATGTTTGGTGCGCGAATGTTGAATTGGATTCTTTGTAAGACATATGGCGCTAGTGTTGTCACAGAAAATAGGGATTTTTGAAAAGGATACACCATAGTCAAACAATTGATGCTTCATCCAAAGAATTTGCGCACAACAACTACCAGCAGCCATATATTCGGCTTCGGTCGTTGACAACGCAACACAATTTTGCTTTTTGGAAAACCAAGAAACTAAACAGTTTCCTAAAAAGAAACAGGTTCCACTAGTGTTTTTCCTGTCCACCTTATATCCACCAAAGTCGGCGTCACAGTAAGCTTTTAAATCAAAGAAAGAATTTTTCGAATACCACAAGCCGAGATTTGGAGTATTTGAAAGATATTTGAAAATGCGTTTTAAGGCGAACAAATGTGATTCTTTTGGACATGATTGAAATCGTGCACACAATCAAACACTAAACATAATGTCCGGTCTACTAGCAGTAGCATATAATAAGGAGCCAATCATACTACAAAAGGAAGATTGATCTACAGTTTTATCATTTTCATCCTTGTCGAGTCTGATTGCTGTGCTCATCGGTGTGGATGATGATTTTGTGTTCTCCATCCCAAACTTCTTTAGAATCTTCTTGATGTATTTAATTTGGTTCACAAAGAACCCATCCTTGCACTGTTTGATTTGCAATCCGAGGAAATAGTTAAGTTCCCCCATCATGCTCATCTCAAAGTGTTCCTGCATAAGCTTGGAGAAATCTTGACAAAGAGATTCGTCAGTAGAACCAAATATTATATCATCAACATAAATTTGCACAATCAAAAGATCATTTTTGACATTCTTGGTGAATAAAGTAATGTCGATCTTATTTGAAAGCAAAAAAGTAGACAGTTTATCATACCAAGCTCTAGGAGCTTGTTTCAATCCATACAAAGCTTTGTTTAATCTATACACATGATCAGGCAGTAAAGCATCAACAAAGCCATTAGGTTGTTCAATATAAACTTCTTCTTTCAATTCACCATTCAGGAAAGCACTCTTAACATCCATTTGAAATAACTTAAAATTTCTAGAGCAAGCAAAAGCAAGTAGCATGCGAATAGATTCTAGTCTGGCAACAGGCGCATAAGTTTCATCATAATCAATGCCTTCTTCTTGACTATATCCTTTAGCTACAAGCCTAGCTTTATTTTTAGTGATAGTACCATGCTCATCAAGTTTATTCCTAAAGACCCATTTAGTGCCAATAATAGATCTATCATGCGGCCTAGGAACAAGATTCCAAACATCATTACATTTAAACTCATTCAATTCATCTTGCATAGCAATAATCCAAGAATCATCTAATAAAGCATCATCAATGTACTTAGGTTCAACATGTGAAACAAAAGCAAGATGATTGCAAATATTATTAAGAGAAGAACGAGTGGTTACTCCCTTCGAAGGACTTCCAATGATAAGATCTATAGGATGATCTTTGTGAAGCATCCAATCCTTTGGAAGTGGTGTTTCCTCAACCGAAACATCTAAATCATTTAGACTTGATGAAGCCATCTCTTCTTCGAGTAATTCTACATCATCATTGTTAGTGCGAGAGACTATTGACATAGATTCATCAAATACAACATGCATAGATTCTTCAACAAGTAAAGTACGTTTATTAAAAACTCTAAAAGTCTTACTTGTTGTGGAATACCCAAGAAAAATACCTTTGTCGGATTTGGCATCAAATTTGCCAAGGTTGTCCTTACCGTTATTATGTATATAGCATTTGGAACCGAAAGCCCGAAAGTATGAAATGTTAGGCTTTCTCCCTCTCCATAATTTATATGGAGTTTTCTTGAGAATTGGCCTTATTGATACACGATTAATGATGTAACAAGCAGTGTTCATTGCTTCAGCCCAAAAATATTTTGGTAGAGAATGCTCACATATCATGGTCCTCGCAATATCCACAAGTGTCCTATTTTTCCTCTCAACGACCCCGTTTTGTTGAGGAGTCCTAGGACAAGAAAAATTGTGACCGATGCCTTTCTCTTCACAAAAAATTGTAAAACTCTCATTTTGAAATTCAGTTTCATGGTCACTACGGATCTGTTTTATTGAAAGATTTTTTTCATTCTCAACACGTTTGACAAAAGTTTTAAAATAATCAAAGGCATCATTTTTGTGGGCTAAAAACAATGTCCACGTGTAACGTGAAAAATCATCCACAATGACAAATGCATAAAGCTTCCCTCCTAGGCTAGCGTTCCTCGAGGGACCACATAGATCTAGGTGAAGAAGTTCAAGGGGCATAGAAGTAGATACAAAATTTTTGCTTTTAAAAGATTCTCTTATATGTTTGCCAAGTTGACACGCATCACAAACATAATCTAATTTTAAATTGAGTTTTGGCATACCAACAACTAAATCAAGTTTAAAAAGCTTTTCTATGGTACTAGGACCAACATGACCTAGTCGTCTATGCCAAAGAATGTTATCATCAACGTTCAAGGATACAAGGCTTTTAATATTTGATAAAGATAAATTGTTTAAAGAAACCTTGTATACATTTTCACTTCTATATCCTTTGAAATTTATGGATTTGTCAGTCGTGAGTGATATAGTGCAGTGTTGGGGAGTGAATTTGACTTCATAACCTCTATCGCACAATTGACTTATGCTTAGTAAGTTATACTTAAGCCCTTTCACTAGGAGTACATCATCAATCAAGCAGGATTCAGATATACCTATTAAGCCTATTCCTTCGATAACTCCTTTGTTGTTGTCTCCAAAGGTGATAGTTCCTTTCTCCTTTGGTTTGACCGATTGGAGTAGCTCTTTGTTTCCCGTCATATGTCTAGAATATCCACTGTCTAGATACCATATGCTAGGAAGAACAATTTTCTTATTTCCCTGCAAGAATTGATTTTGGTACCCTTTAGCTCATTTGGGTCCACAGTGTTAGAAAAGAGAATACAAAATAGATTTCTAAGAGTTCAGTCTCTCATAGCGACATCATCGCCACTTTCCAAGAGTGCTCCCAGTAGTAGGTAGGGTTATGGTCTCTTTAAAAACCTATTTCCTTGGACAGAGCAGCGTTCATCAGGAAGACCAGTCGCAAGTCAAGGCAATTTAAACCGGTCTATGATGAACTCCCTTAGATCATGATCTCATAATGCCGACTGATGAGTTGTTAAGTACTCTTAGGCCACCATTTCATATAGCTCTTTTGAACATATTGATATCTTAAAGATCTACATTTATATCTAACATGACCTATTTTACAACAATAAGAGCATGTAGGGGATAATCTCATTTTTGCCTTAGCAATTAGGCTAGCAAAGTCAATTGATTTCTTACCATACCGTATTTCACCCTTATCAAAACTGCATTTCTGCATGCTAAGTAAATTATTCAAATTATTACTACTAACATTTAACTTATCAAAAGATTTTTCTAAGTGAGCTATGTCATCTTTTAATCTTAGGTTTTCATGCTCCTTAGTTTCTAATTCATGTTTGAGCTTTCTATTTTCCTTTCTAAAAGATTTAGTCATATCAAACATATGTTTATATGCATGTAGTAGTTCGTCATAGGAAGGTACCTCGTCATCGTCGTCGGAGACGATGTTATCACTTTTAGCCATGAGGCAGATGTTAGCTTCCTCCTCGTCATCGTCGCTATCACTCCAAGTGGCTATGAGTGCTTTCTTCTTTCCCTTGTCAACTTTCTTCTTGAGAGGACACTCATTTGGATAGTGGCCTTGTTGTTGACAGTTATAACATGTTACTTCTTTTTCGATCTTCTTTTTAAAGTTGTTTCCTCGCATAAATCTTTTGAGTTTTCTTGCAAAGAGTGCTATATCATCATATTCATCTTCTTCTTTGGATTGGCTAGATAGAGCAATCCCCTTTGCCTTGATATCTTTTTTCTTTATTTCCTTCCTTGTAGACAATTACAACTCATGGGTTTTTAGAGTTCCATGGAGTTGATCAAGGTCATAGGAAGCGGTGTCGCCTTTGTTGGATTCTATGATAGCCGTCCTCTTGGCATCCTACTCCTTGGGTAAAGCGGGTAGAGCTCTCCTCCATACTTGCTTGGTTGGATATTGTTCCCCAAGTTGGGCTAGCTCATTGATAATTTGAGTAAGCCTTCAGAACATTGTGTCAATATCCTCATTGGCTTCCATCTCAAATATTTCGTATTTGAGTTGGAGTAGATCGATCTTCGTTTCTTTGACTTGATTAGTCCCTTCATGGCATATTTCCAAATTGTCCCATATCTCTTTAGCGGATGAGCACATTGAGATCCGGTTGTACTCGTTCATATCTAAGGAACAATGAAGAATATTCATTGCTTTAGCATTTTGAGATATAAGTTTCATATCCTCCTTAGAAAAGTCGTCCATTCCTTTAGGAATTTTGACACCCTCAACCTCTTTAGTAGGTATGTAGGGACCTTTCACAGTAACATTCCAAAGGTCATAGTCTACGGATTGGATATATAGGGACATTCGATTTTTCCAATATCTTTAGTTTATGCCATTGAAAAGAGGAGGACGATTTGTTGATTTCCCTTGAGCATAGTCGCTCGCTAGATTTGCCATAAGAACCTTTTTGAAAATATTTTGTAAAAAGGTGGCTCTGATACCACTTGTTAGAACCTAATGGGAGGGGGGGGGGATTTAGGTTCTATTGGCAACTTTAGAAATTTAAAGCGATTATGCAAATATGCAAGCGGAAGACTTAAAGCAATCAAATATAAGTGCAGTAAATAAATGCGTAATGTAAATAAAGCAGTAAAAGGGATAAAAGATGTTTATGGAAGTTCGACGATAAATCGTTTACGTCTCTCCTTCTTGGTTAAGATCGATTAACCAAGGATCCACTAGCACTTCAACGTCTTGGCCTTGATGGCTCCAAGGATAGCAGTACAACTCAGCACGATCACCGCGCCGATACAACTCAACACTTGGCCTTAAGGGCTCCAAGGATAGCCTCAACAATCACACAACACTTGGCTTCACACTCAAGTGTTTACACCAACGATTTTCACAACCTCGGATACAACTCGATATATGAATATATTTTGAAAGCTCAAAGGGTCTACAAATTGCTCAACAAATAGCTCAAATAATTCTTAAGAGGATTGAGAGACTTGAAGATGTTGGGATGCTTGAAATGGTCTCGGAATGCCTCTATTTATAGTTGAAAATTTGGCATCGATCGGAACTTCCGTTCCCAGCATCGGAGCTTTCGAAATTTGAATTCTGAGTCACGCGGTTTGTACAGGATCGGAACTTCCTATCCCACTTCGGAGCTTCCGATTGGCGCATTAAATATGTTGTCGGGCAAAAGTCTTCCGGACAAGATTATCAGGCCGCCGTTGCAGATCGGAACTTCCGATCTATGATCGGTGCTTCCGATCTCGTCACTTCGTAGCTTCCGTTCTGCTTCCGAACAATATAAAATTCCTTGAAAATAGATCGGAGCTTCCGAACCTTGATCGTAACGTCCGATCATTCCTTAGCTTCCGAAGGTCCTTCTGATCCTGATCGGAGCTTCCGAACTCGTAGCAGTATAAGTCTTCGAAATTTGTTTCTGATCTTGAATAAACTTGTTCGCAATTGAGCCTTAATTCAAATTGAAAATTTTAACTCTGTAATAAGCTCATTGTAAACATTAGTAACATTTTAACCTAGTTTTGTTAATCATCAAAACATAGAGAAAAGGGCCTTGTTAATGCATTAAAAACATTAATCTCATAATCGAGATTTATATGCGTTTAAGGCGTAACACATTGACTTTCGGTTGATTATGTCCCTGAGGTCGCGCCTGATTAGGGTTTTGGCGTTGTTGCTGCTATGGTCTCCTTTGAGCTGGAGCTTGGTACGGCCTCTTCTGACTAGACCCTTGCTGCTCCCTCCCCTGGTAACTGATTCTCTTCGCTTGCGATTCTTTAATAGTATCATTCCCATGTTTTTCTGACAACATAGCCTCATCGACTGCTTCTCGGTACGTTGGTGCCCCACTCAATCTGACATCACGTCGAATAGTGGCATTCAGTCCCTCTGTGAAATGCTTCAAATCCTCTACAGCATTACCCGAAATCATGGGCACAAAGTACCTCCCCCTCTCAAACTTCTTCACATACTCGGCAATGGACATGCTCCCTTGGCAGAGCTCCAAAAATTCTCTAGCAAGTCTAGACCTGGTGCTGATAGTGAAATACTTCCCATAGAACACATCTTTGAATCCATTCCAAGTCAACGTAGTCATATCCACAGTAGAACGGGCTCCCTGCCACCAAACTCATGCATCATCACGGAACATAAAGATGGCACACCTCACACGGTCTGCATCAGTGAGCTGCATGTAGTCAAAAATGGTCTCCACTGACTGCACCCATTCCTCGGCTACAAGGGGATCAGCCCTCCTTTGAACTCCTATGGCCCTAGATCCTTAAACTGCTTAAAGATAGGATTGGTCAAAAACGGCTGATTGTTGTTTTGTCCTCCCGCTTATGCTTGGATTAACTGTTGGATCTGTTCCCCTTGGGCTCTACTCTGCTCTTGCAACATAGTCGCCAAACCAGCCAAAAACTGGCTATTCTGATTATCCTCATTGTTCGGATTCCTACGGTTAGCCATGATCCTGATGTCCATACAGTACACATGCTTAATTACATTATTTAAACATAACATCCTAATCAACATGCATAATTTATTAATCGCAATTGCTATCATTCATCTTAAACAATCCATAACATAAAACTTACAGACATGAAGATGAAGCATAGAGTCGTGGCGAGAATGCATGCGTGCAAACAAGCCCAGATCGAACTGCTCTGATACCAAGCTGTAACGTCCCAATTTCTCAATCGAAACGTTACTCAAACATACATACTTAAAATTTGGGAAAAATAAAAACTTTGCGGAAGCATCATCTTATTTATTAAAATAAACATATTAAAAATGTACAAATACTGAAATAACATTTAAAATCTTTGCCAAACATGGCCCTCGACATTAGATTCAAAACTTGTTTGCCTCTCATTAAATAAAAAGGTTTAAAACATCTTCCAATCTAAAGCATTTGCATTCATGCATTTCCCGTCGGACCGAACCCTGCCTCTTCTTCATGTTCGCCCACATAATTATCAATAAAAGCATCCGCATCATCATTACCTGCATCATTCAAGTATAGTGAGTCGAAAGACTCAGCAAGAAAATGCAGGAAAATGATTTTCTGACTCTAAAAGAGAAAACATTAACTTAAGCTTTCATGCAATAAACATAACTTAGAAGTAACAATAACATAAAACATTTGAGGTGATGAAGTATGAGTAATGTGGTAACCGTCATAACGAGCCATTCATAAATTTCTGTTGATCAACAAGCATATGGCATTACGCCCGTAAACTTTCATTCTTTGGATAGCCGCTTCAGAGCTCATCCCGAAGTGCATACCCCGTATAACCATCCCATGAGCCATGTTTGGATAGCCGCTCCGGAGCTCATCCCGAAGTGCATACCCCATATAATCACCACAAGACGCATAATTCATCAAAATATTTTTCATGTATCATATCATTCATCTTATCATGCCATTTCCATAAATCTCGTAACATGATCATAAAGTTTCTCGTGATGCTACATGCTTAAAATCCTTCAAAACATTTCATGAAAAATTAGCTTTCATGAGAAAATTACACAATCATGCAATACATAACTTGACCGATCCACGTGAGGCATTCCGTCCGTTTCGGACCTTGAAAACTTTAAAAATTTTCATGAACATCCTTAAAAATAATTAAAATATCAAAATCATGATTTTTACGACCCAAAAACTCGTAAAATGGGGTGGGGATTTCGAACCTGCAGCGCGGCCGCGCCGCCCGCTTGCAATCATGCGGCACCGCGGCGCGGGCGCGCTGCTTCAGCAGTGAGGGGGCGCCGCCTGTGCGCAAAAATTCGCAGCTTAGGCGCGGGCGCGCCGTTGCGACATCTCTTTCCGAAAACTGTACTTTTCTGCACTATTTCAAAATCCACAATTCTATGAGACTCTTCTCCATCAAAAACCTTCATTCATACTTTTACCCCAAAAATCTGATTACTTGCCTTCAAATCATTCAAACTCAATAAACTTGAACCGAACACTTCAGGAATGCTTCACGTATCACAATCAAGCAACATACTCATAAATTTTTTTCTTCAAAAACGTGCATAGATCATCAATCAAAACACCTAAGGTTTTACCTTGAAAATACATATATTCTTGAATGTGTTTAAAAACAGTAAAAACTTGCCTGAATCGTCTGATTGGGATTAACCTGGACGATGGAACGATCTAGCCTTGAGAAGTCGAAGAACCCTAGCCTGAAGATCGCAGTGTTTTGAGAGATATTTTGAGAAGGGAGCGTTCAAAAACGAGAGTTCAGAGTAAAATTCTGAACGCTTATTTCGTTTGTGACTAATGGGTTCCAACACGGCCCATTAGTTACATTTAAAAATCCTTTTAAAATTTTACTCTCCCACTCAATAAAATAAAAAAATACACTGCATCCCTTTAAACTTAATTTAAAATAAACATATATATATATATATATTTTCTTAACTCAAGCCAAGGCTAGGCTCGTCCCTACGACCCAATGTAACGCCCCACTGTATCAAGACGGGTCTTTTCAGCATGCTTATGTCCTCACTCACACGCACCCTGAAAAACTTCCCAGGGGGTCACCCATCTTATAATTGCCCCAAGTCAAGCACGCTTAACTTTGAAGTTCTTATGTGATGAGCTTCCGAAAAGAAGATACACCTTCTTGATATGAATAGTACATATGAAATCTTTTAAGCCCTCCTCAACCATGTAGTCCCATACCTACACAGTCTCAGAATCCCTCTCATTCCGGCACGGGATCGGTTCATTCATGTTTCCCTCCGCCTAAAAGCCTACCAGGAGCCGCTCATTGTCCGTGCAACCTCTTGGCACCGGCGATCACTCCCTGCCTCTTCAGCCTCGGGCGTCACATGCCCACCAGCTTCCGCTTGGTTCGTCCCCGAACCATACCATACTAAGAGAGGTCGGCTCTGATATCATTTGTAACTCCCCACTGTATCAAGACGGGTCTTTTCAGCGTGCTTATGTCCTCACTCACACGCACCCTTGAAAACTTTCCAGGGGGTCACCCATCCTATAATTGCCCCAAGTCAAGCACGCTTAACTTTGGAGTTCTTATGTGATGAGCTTCCTAAAAGAAGATGCACCTTCTTGATATGAATAGTACATATGAAATCTTTTAAGCCCTCCTCAACCATGTAGTCCCATACCTACACAGTCTCAGAATCCCTCTCATTCCGGCACGGGATCGGTTCATTCATGTCTTCCTCCGCCTAGAAGCCTACCAGGAGCCGCTCATTGCCCGTGCAACCTCTTGGCACCGGCGATCACTCCCTGCCTCTTCAGCCCCGGGCGTCACACCCAAAATTAATACCAACCTGAAACTAAACTAAAAGAAAACATACACATCACATAAATCTCAGGCATTAAAATAAATCACATAATTCACATAACAATTAATTTTTCTAAATAACATGCATTAAATCATATAATTTAATCAATTAATCGTGATTAAGCTAGTGGAATTTTTGGACCTTACAAATTAAGTGCAAAAATTTCACTTATCAACGGGGACGAGAAAGGAATCCCTGTACCTGCCCCGCTCTATTTTCCCTATGTGATGGTTATGATGGTTAGATATGTACAGAAATACAGATTCAACACTATCTCGTAAGCCAAAATCATCAAATTCCAAAAAATATATATATATGAGTATGACCGAGAACATAACGAATGCACATGACATAACATTTATGTATGCTGGAACCATGTCAAGTACTTTAACGGATGCAACATGCATGGCTATTCGAGGTCAGTTACTAAAATGAAATATTCAACATAATCATGCGAAAAAAATTGGAAAAATGAGATATAATTGATGACTAACAAAATATTGATGTCAAGATTGAGATTGTTGAAATGTAGATAAATTATCAAATAAAAGGACGTATAATGTTGAAATACCTAATAAGTAACAAAAAATATACAAAAATTTAACAAGTCAAAAAAATAATAATAAAATCAGAACATGTATTCATTGACATAATTTTGTTGTATTTGTTTTAACATTCATGTTTATCAAAATCTACAACATGATGTCATGAACATCATCTTTGATTCAATTGGCTAGTAACTATCAATTTTGATGTTTTTTTTTTTGCATATTAGCAAAATATATATGTAGATTTGTAAAAGGTTTATGTAACAAGAGTTAATTAGGTTCTTTTATAGAGAACTGGTGGGAGGGGCCCGGCCCGTTATAATCATGGGTGCATGATTGTTATTCAAAATTCAATGTTTGGGAAAACAATTGAATGTTTCTGACCAAATCCAATCATTGTCATCTCATATTAGTAATTATCTATCTCCACCAACTTTTAATTTCTTGTAATTTAAGTGCATGAAAATTCATCTAAATTGGCAATTTCGAAATGCAATATTAAAGTAAGTGAACTTCCAAATCCCAAAGACCGACTGGTGCGATGATCCATCCCTTCAAAAAAAAGTGTGTTTAAAGATAAAGTGCACCAAGATGCCAATTGGTAGTATCATGCATGGATGAGAAGTTTCAGAGATGAATGAAAGCATGATAAAAACATGATGAGATATGGATAAACAATTCATAGATATAAATAATATGTTGCTTTCTATGTTTTTGATTCTGCATGATTATTTTTTTTATATATGAAACACATATCATAGATGGTAAATAAGAACATAACAAATATATTGAGCATCCCCAGGGATCACAAGATCAGTGTAAATGATAACAATCAAAAAGAGATAAACTCAACATACATGTTAAAAGCTACTCAATCTCTAACACGCAAGTAACTATAACATCAGTGGGTGTAAAAAGTCCGAAGCACATGATAAATAATCTTCCTAAATATGGTATCAACGTCTGGCTACTCCGCCTCAAAAATTGCTCTATTTCGAGCACTCCAAATGTGATATATAACTGTTGCAACTCCAAATTGGCAAATACTTTTCCTCAGAGTTGTACCACAGCAAGTGCTACGCAGAAATCGCAATAAACCATTTTTAGATCTAGTCGAATTAATATCATACTCCCAACCAATCCCACATCATATGCCAAAGTTTTCTAGAAATTATGCAACCAAAAAATATGTGTGGGCATCTTATATGTATGACACTCATCCTCCATTAATGTCATGGACCGAGAGCTAGGTATTTCTCATTAAGCATGTACATATCTAATATCATATAGTATCATGAGATATCATTGGGTTAAAAGAATATGCATCAAAGAAACACAAGATGAGTCAAAATTTGTGGATTATCTCACTTTTATCAAATGTACCAAACGGTACCGATGTGATTTTTCATTTATATTATGTGCTTCTCCTGGAAAAATACGCAATTCTTACTTTGCTCCCATTAAATTAATTTTATTTAAATTTTTTGCATATGCGCCTAAAATGTGAGATTATTACTAGAGGATTATATGTGCGGCAATGAAATGTATAAAAGCACAATTACTTCGTTATGAGTGTTGGCTTTGAGCAGCAAATTAATGTTTTTTGCAACATCTAGCCTTCATTATCCACATTACATTACCTTTGTATCACAAATAATACATAATATGTTCTCAACTGGTAAAAAAAAATCGCTCTTTATTCTACGTAACCATGCATGGAATAGATAGTGGGATATTTAGGGAAATGGAATAGTATACCAATGGATCATCATATATATATTATATACACCCATGGAATGAAAAATATATCTCAACAAAACGCATCCAAGGAGCTTTAATTTGATGCACTAGATTTTCTCCGATCCACAAAAAATAATTGTCCCTGCAAGAACTAAGAAACGGCTAACTGGGGTGTACCAGCACTTGATCTAATAAGTTTTCTCAAAAATATATGCTAAAATGTGTGTGGAAAAATTGGGTTGTATGTGTACCCATTTAAAATCGATAAAATATTTGTAATAAAATTATTTCTCGATTACCAATAATTAGTATGAATGAGAAATTAGTAAAATGTTCGCAAATAATTTTTTGAATTTTATCAAGTAATTAAAAAGATTGAATGGAAAAAGATTATATAATATTATATAATATTAAATGAAAAAGAAAACAAGAGAAATGAGACAAGTCACAAAGAGGTGCCACTAATTTTTCTTCGAAACAAACTGATTGAGTTTGTCAATTTGAATTACAAATTCAACTTTGGAATGGAACCATTCAGCCGAATGGTTATGGTTATGGTTATTGTATGAAAAAGAGGTAGTTGTATTACATCTTTTGGTACAAGAGGGTTGCAATTCTTCATTTAAGATTTTTCAATATCTATATAATAAATCTCATTTAAAATGAAAAATGTTACACATAAAAACTTGAAAATACATATATAGAATTTTCATTCATCGTATTGTTGCATATGATCACATTTTCGTTCAACAATTATTACGGTTCAAAAACAATCTTGCAGTTCGCAGGGTTTTGTGATTTGTATTGCTCCTATTATAAAACGAAAGTTGTATTTTGGGAGACGATTGTCATATTTCATAAGACTATCTACGGGGCAAAATCGTCTTAAGAAGATAAATTAAGTTCAACTCTAGTCTCGATTTTAACTTTCTATTTGTGTCGTGATCGATCTATTATAGCACGTCGAACACCAACCATGGACGAATCCATGTTAGGGTTGTGCTAGGTTATAGCACATCCCATTTTTTTTTGGTTATACATATATATATATATATATATATATATAAAATTTCAAAAATAATTAATTGTATAGTAAATTTTAAATTTTGTATATGCTTATTTTTTAATTTTTTTTTTTATAAAATTCAGCTTATGATTTCGGCTTCTCAAGTCTTAAATACAAATACAAATGAAATATTTTTTTTGTTTTAGATTAATTTTTAAAATTATAATAGTTGTATGATATGAATGTATTAAAAAGTGATATTTTTGTGATTTGAGAGAAAAATTTATTACTTGATTAATAAAATTATTTGTTGTTGCATTAAAATAAATTGTACGTAGTGGTTGAAAAAAAAATAAAAATTTTGGGTCTTATTTATAACATTACTCTAAATTCATGAAATTTTCAAATTAGTTTCAAAATATATTATAAATAAAATATATTATGTTTTTTTTATAATAACATATAATTTATTAAATTAAGTTCAAGTCCACCCTAATTCTAATTCTTGTATCCGTCCCTAACACAAACCAAATAGTTTCATGAGTTTTGCACATGATTCAGACCTAGTAAAATGTCCCACCAGCGGAAGGTATGTGCAGCATGTACAAGCTGTCACGTGAGATGATTTTGAACCATAAATATTAGATAAATTCGATGAATAATGTTTGATGATGTGTTTGAAATTGCAATATCAGTGACGCTACATCATTGTTAATTATGGAAAAATACAAACGATATTAATTGTACTTCTATATTTCATTACAGTGGAGCTACATCATTTTTCAAAATTAATGTATCCTTTTATATTTGAACTCTCAAATTAAATTCCATCATCGAACTCGTTTCTTCTGAAAACGAACATTTTGTTTCTTTCCCGAAATTGAATGCATGGTGAGATGCTGACGGTTAATTATCGGATCAAATAATCCAAATTTATGACTTAGGGAGTGTTTGCAATAGATTGTACTTTTGTAGAAGTGATTAATTTATAAATTATAAAAAAGTTAAGAAAAATCAAAAGTTGGTAGTGTTTGGAAACAAATGTGAAAATCTAAAAATCAAAGTTGGGTTGTGTTTGATAAATAAATGATTATAGTGATTTTAACAATGACCTTCTTATTAGAATCACTTTTGGAGAATCATAATCACTTCATGACTAGCTTTTGGATTTCAATTAAGTTAAGTATAAGCTAACACATAATCTAAGTTTAAAAAACACACAAAAATTATTTTTTAAGCCAAAAGCTAAAAATCACTTTTTTTAGTGATTGCAAACACTCCCTTATTTAAAGATAAATTCAAGTAGGCAGCTAGCTAGCTAAAGATCAACTGGATCAATTGCTTAAGCATATATATTAACATCGTCATTGATCTTGACCTAAAAAAAAGTACAAACGATCTATTTTTTCAACTTAATTAATTTTCGAGACTAAAACTTATTTTAAATATTTAAAATTTAATTTTCTTTTGACATGCATTGAATTATAACGTGACTTATTGAATTTTTTTCAAGATCAAACTCGATTAGGAAATACTTTGAAATATTAAGTAGTCTGACATCAATTTACGTAGGTCCATATAAACAATAATCTATACAAATTAAAGCCTAATTTAATATATATATATATATATATATATATATATATTTAATATATATATATATATATATATATATATATTAACTCACATGGCCATTAATTAAGTTTGAAATGAAACATAGAAGCGTTGTCCGATAATTCCTAATTTCCTATAAAGTGTCACCCCCAGAAAATATTTCCTATAAATTGAAAATTCTTAATTTCATCCCTGAAATCATTACTTTAACCACTATTTTCTTTAAATATTAAATACGTGAATTTTTAGGTTGTCTAATTTCCCGGCCGTCATGGTTTTCCTTCAAGAAGAGCTCTTTTAATTAATCTTTGTTTTGTTGTTAAAAAGTAAAAATTTATGGTAAAAACTCCAAAAATCAAAATATATCAAACTCTATACTTTATAATATTTTTTTCTCAACTCAATTGTATATTTTTTCACAAATGGAGAGACCTATTTATAGATCTCATTTGGAGATTAGTTCAAAAATTAATACATCATTATCTACATCATCACCCACACACACACACACACACACACACACACACACACACACATATATATATATATATATATATATATATTCAACACTCCCCCTTGTGATGATGATCGTGATAATCAGGCTATCTTTATTACGTGTTTTTGTACTGTCTTGTTAAAAACATTACTAGGAAAAACCCAGTGAGATAAAAACCATAGCAAAAAAAAAAAAAAATGCAGCCACATAAACTCCCCCTCATTTAAACACGAGTGATTCTTCACATATTCCGTAGATTGCGCATCCCAATATTATATATATGCTTTCTGAATATTGTCGTAGGAAGCGTTTTTGTGAAGAGGTCTGATGAGTTCTCACGTGATTGAATGTAACAGATATCAATATATTTATTCTTCTCAAGCTCTTGAGTGTAGGCAAATAACTTTGGGGGGATATGTTTTGTTCTGTCACTTTTGATGTCTCCTTCTTTCATTTGAGCAATACATGCAGCATTATCTTCATACAACGTCACGGGCTTCTTGTCTATTGATAATCCACAAGAAGTTTGGATATGTTGTGTCATTGATTTTAGTCAAACACATTCATGGCTTGCTTCATGTAGCGCAATAATCTCAGCGTGATTTGATGAATTTGTTACGAGTATTTTCTTCTGTGAACGCCAAGAAATCGCGGTGCCTCCACGAGTAAATACATATCCGATTTGGGAACGTGTCTTGTGTGGATTAGATAAATATCCAGCATCAGCATAACCAATGATATTTTGATTGGTGTCTTTTGAGTACAAAAGTCTCAAATCTATCGTTTCTCGTAGATAACGGAATATATGTTTAATTCTGTTCCAGTGCCTCTTTGTTGGATATGAAATGAATCTTGCCAATAAATTTACACCAAAAAATATATCAGGTCTAGTGCAATTTGCAAGATACATAAGGGCACCAATGACACTTAGATATGGTACTTCTGGACCAAGAATAACTTCATCATATTCACATGGATGGAATGGATCTTTTTCTATGTTTAACGATCTTACAACCATTTGAGTACTTAATGGATTTGATTTATCCATATTAAAACGTTTAAGAATCTTTTCTGTATAATTTTCCTGGTGAACAAAAATTTCACATTCTTTTTGTTCGATTTGCAAACCCAGACAATACTTGGTTTTTCCAAGATCCTTCATTTCGAATTCTTCCTTCAAGTACATCATAACTTCTTGAATTTTTTTATTCGTTCCAATGATGTTTAAATCATCAATATATACAGCAATAATTACACATCCGGATGTTGTTTTCTTGATGAAAACACAAGGGCATATTGGATCATTTACATATCCCTTTTTCATCAAGTTCTCACTTAGCCGATTATACTACATTCGATCGGATTGCTTCAACCCATATAATGATCTTTGCAATTTTACAGAATAAAATTCTCTGGATTTTGAACTTTGTGCTTCAGGCATCTTAAATCCTTCAGGGATTTTCATGTATATATCACTATCAAGTGATCCGTATAAGTAAGTTGTAACAACATCCATAAGACATATTTCCAAATTTTCAGATACTGCCAAACTAATCAAATATCGAAACGTAATTGCATCCATAACAGGAGAATACGTTTCTTCATAATCAATTCCAGACCTTTGAAAAAAACCTTGTGCAACAAGTCTAGCTTTATATCTAACTATTTCATTTTTCTCATTTTGCTTTCGAATTAAAACTCATTTGTATCCAACAGGTTTTACACCTTCAGGTGTGAGGACTATAGGTCCAAAAACATTACGTTTATTTAGCGAATCCAATTCAACCTGGATGACATTTTTTCATTTGGCCCAATCATGACGAGTTTTACATTCTATGTCTTTTCGGTTCCATATTTTTCCAGTATTAATATAATTGATAGAGATTTCACGATTCTCGTTAGTTTGTGGTTCTGACAGAATATTTTCATTATCAGGTGTTTCTTTTGGAACACCATTTTCTATTTTATGATCATCGTGTTTCTCTATCCCTTTTCTTTTCCGAGGATTTTTTCCTTGGAACCGACTGGCCTTCCATGCTTCAAGCATTTTATGACATCATGAGTGTCTTCAATTTGTTTCTTTTGAATTTCAATTCGAGCAGGGGCATTTACAGCATGTATATATGATTTTTTACCCCTTTTGTGTCTGCAAATGCATCTGGCATTTGATTTGCAATTTTTTGCAAGTGCACAATTTGTTGTACATCTTTCTCACATTGTTTGGTCCTTGGATCCAAATGTAACAATGATGGTACATGACATGTGATTTCTTTTTCGATGTGCTTCTTTACTCCCCCTAATATTGGGAAGATTTCTTTATTAAAATGGCAATCAGCAAAACGTACTGTAAACACATCGCATGTCTGAGGCTCAAGATATCGAATGATTGATGAGCTATCATAACCGATATAAATACCGATTTTTATTTGAGGACCCATTTTTTTTCGTTGAGGTGGTGCAATAGGCACATACACCATACATCCAAAGATTCTCAGATGAGAAATATTTGGTTCTTTACCAAATGCAAGCTGCAATGGGGAGAATTTATGATATGCACTTGGTCTGATGCGAATTAATGATGCAGCATGTAAAATTGCATGTCCCCATATAGAAATAGGGAGTTTTTTTCTCATAATCATTAGTCTAGCAATCAGTTGTAGACGTTTAATCAATGATTCAGCTTGTTGTGAAAAATCTCGCAAGCGTACGAGTGTCAAGTTTTAATATAGTGATAAAATCAGATATCGATCCCACAGGGAGTAAAATGAAAATATTAGTGCTTGTAATTAAAATAGTCTAAACTTTATCTAGAAAATCAAACTTTGAGAATTTTGCATAAAAATAAAATTAAGCAGATGATTTTATAGCACGCACAAAACTTTCAGATAAAATATCAATCAGAGGAAAAATGGTCTAGAGGTTTAGATTTCACCTGGTTTCAACAACAATCAATCCTAATTAATTAATCTTCAAGAATTTCAAGGAATTAATAGCCAAGAACACTTAAGTGTATTATTCCCTCTCCCGAATGCCGAATAAAATATATCAACTATAATTCAATTCCAATATCCCTATTAAGAATCTACTTGCAGTGATCAATTCAAAACAATGTTCTTTTTAAAAGCTCTGTTAAAATTATACACTCTCCCGAGCGATATAAATAAATAACATTGTATTTTCCAATGGTCTTATTCAAAATCTCCTCTCCCGAGTGCCAGATTTCAAATAAATATTACAAATCAATTATTGATTAGATAATTGAAAAGATAATCAATTTTAGAAAAACAATTAATCTAGAAAAAAACTCAATTCAATAAAATCAAAAATTCATGAAAGAGTCTACACCAGGTTCCATCCGACCTCTAGACTCTAAAAAATTAGTTCAGAATAAAATTCTGAATAAAATAATAATTCATAAATCCAAACATATTCAGAATTAAATAAAAGTAAGAAATCAAATCCGTCGATGCGACGCCGTATCTGTTCAATCGATCTCCGTCTTCGTTCTTCAAGTTAACGCTCCAGAAATCCCAGAAATCTCACGTTCTCTTCTCTGATATATTCTGTGTAATTTGTATTGTGAGGCGGCCCTTCACGTCTGATAAGAATTTTCTTTTATATCGCACACAAAAGCCCATGAATAAAGCCCAAGAAAATAGAAACTTTCTTTTCCCGATAAAAAATTCCCACAGAAATTTCGCGACGCGCGCCTGCTCCAGGACTCACGCGGGCGCGCATAAGCCTCTGTCAAAACTCTCTCCTGAAGCGCGATAGCTCTTAAGCCTCTTCTCTTCAGCGCTTCTTTAAGCGCTAACTATTTGGCCCAATAAAAAAGCCCAATTCTCTTCTCGTTATCTTGTCTGTTCTTTTCTTCTTTTCTTCTTCCTTTTTATTTTATTTTCTCTTCAAAATTCTTATTTCTTATTTTCTTCCACAATAATTCTTCTTTTCCATTAATTTTTTCTTTTCCCTTCCAAATCTTCATAATTCCCTACTAACACAAAAACAACAAAAACCACACATAAATTTGCTCGAAACAAATATTTAACAATTAAAATCATATATAAATTAAGTGTATAAAATATACTTATCAAACACCCCCAAACTTAGACTTTTGCTAGTACCGAGCAAAACTATTCAAAACCAATAAATTCTAAAACTCAATTAATCAAAACCAACAAGAATAGACAAGAAATATTACGGAGCAATGTCATCAGCAATAATTTCAAATAATTTCAAATCCAATCTCATCCAACCCACTAACACTTAAAAATTTTCATTCATAACAAAATAACCTCATAAACTCACAATCTCCGCAACTCACGTTCAAAACACCCTTATCCAAATTCAATTTAAACATTCATATATCATGAGGAAGTTTCAGGGTGGCAAATGATTAAATATAGGATATAAATAAAAAACACTCACAATTCGGTAAATGCAACGAATAATAGTGTGTGCGTGTTTAGATCCAAATTCATAATCATCAAAAGTATCAATCAACAGTCCATAGGCTAAATTCTCGCAACTCTTCTCCACTAGTATATTGGGCAACTAAGACTCGGTCAATAGGACTTAATTAGCTTATAATGTAAGGCTTGGCTCATGGCTACAAATGAAGGAATAAGAATTCAAAATAAGGAGTAATTTATATTTATGCTCAAATCTAACTTAGACTCCTTTCATTCACAATTTCACACTTATTTATTTTTCACTTCATTGCATTGATTTTTCAAATTTTCACAACTTCTTTCACAACTTTTCCAACCACATTTTTTTTTTCACTACTACCTTCTTCATCATTTTTTTTCTTTTCAAAACTTCCACCACACCATTCCATTTTTCACAAATAACACCAGGAGCATATAACATTTTAGCATTCAAATTACTCCCTTAAAGGTAGGAATTAGTGTTTAGGCTATTCAGGTAGTCAATGTAGAACCTTGAAACAATGACGAATTGGGGTTTTATCACACGTTTACACGCATGCCATTCGATTTTCAATAAAGCTCAAACAAAGTACTAGGGATAAAATAAATAAATAGGTAGCTTGAAAGGCTCAAACGATTCAGAAAAATCGCCTAAATCATTCCTAATCTCAGTTTTGCCCGTATTTCGTCTCGAAGAATGTTCGAACTAGTTCTAAACAAGTCTCAATCCACAATTAATTCATACAAATATCAATCAGTGCAGAATAGACAATCATCAGCAGTAAACGATGATTTTCACAACAAATTTCAAATTTTTCCGTACCTCATAGTACTCATATACGTGTAGGCTCAAATTGGCATCTAAGGATAATTTTTTCAATGAAAATCAGGCCCAAAAAATCCAAACAATGCCTCAATCATATCTATGTCTGTATGTTTCAAAATCAGATTCAAGTATTAATCACAGAGTATATAGGAAATTGTTCATTCAATTGGTTCCATTTTTTCAAAAATATTTTTCAGATAGGTAGACAGTCATGGATTTCAGTTATAGCACAAAAATTTTTCTTTCATCAGCCATGCATCCAATTCTTTCTCGACTTAATTCAACTCAACTCAACTAACACTCCTAAATTCAAACATAAATTTTATCTATGAAGCATAATAAAACTCAACCTATCAACCAAACCACTAAATCAAACATTGATTTACCCCCCCAAACTTAATGTAATCATTGTCCCTAATGATTAAAAACAAAAAAACGAACAAGAGACTCATGCCTTTGATACCGAGCATCAGGACTCGGCGTCATCATCATCATCTCCATGGAAAGAAGGTGCAGCATCAGCAGTATCATCAGGAGACCACTGCGGAGGAGGTGGATAAGGCACAACAGTGGGAGGATAATTCTGGGCGAGAGCGGCAGTGAAGTCATGCATGTATGTCATATGTGCTCGCATCATCTTCCACTGCTTCTTCATCTGAGCAAGCACGGCCGTAGAATCAACACGAGTAGAATACTCAGTGGCCGAATGCATCGGTAGTGACATAGGCTCTTCCAAATGGGGAGGTGGTGGCTCAAAGTGTAGTAGTGGCTCAGAAGGCTGCGGTGGTTCAGCTGCCTGATCAGAAGTACTGGCCGCTTTCTTCTTCTTGTCCCGTCTCAGTGCACCAGTAATTCTTATAGGACCTCGAATTGGAAGAATCTTCTCCGTATCATCCTACACAACACCGGATAACCGGAAAAGTTGAGTAATCAAGGACGAGTGGGGTAAATTGATAGTCGAAGAACCCCTAACTGCAGCAATAATAGATTCCTGAATCATCCTCCCAGCATCAACAGATTTTCCAGTCACAATGCAGTACACAAGACCAGCTCTAACCTTAGTCACGTCAGATGTATGCCCAGATGACAACATTCTGGCAGCCACAAACTCATGCCAATTATTCGCTTCTCGTCGAAGAAAGATGGATGAAAATGTAACAGCTTCATCCTTTGCATTCCTCTTCCATTCCGCCCCGTCCTGACACAAAGTCTGAAGTACAAGATTATCTGGAAATGGCTCATTCTTGAATACCTGATACTCATCATCTGCAATGTCCAAATCCGGCATGTCATAGAGACTGTTAATTGTACTCTTATCAAAAGGCACCAATTTTCCTCGAACTCGAACTTTCAGATTCACGTCTTTGACCATCAAATTTGCATAAAACTCATGAATCAATGATATAACAGCATCTGGTGGACTCCTCACAAATGTCTCCCAACCTCTTATCTCAGCTTCAATTAACGCCGGAGCATTACACTCTCTCAAGCTCATTCCCCTTTCTTTGTGCATCTCTCTCTCCATTACATCAAAGCAGTACTCCTCTGCTATGGCATTCCAAAATCTGTGTCGATCATATGGGGCAGCAGAGGCAGCAGAGGACGAAGAAAGCGCTCTTTTCCCTTTGGTTTTCGGGGGCATTGTAACTCAATAATTCAACTCAAATCAAATGCCTCAAATACTGCACTAAACTCCAAACAATTCCAGCAACGTTCAACCACAACTGTTGACCCAAGCAATTCAACAAACTCTTTGTATACACGAAGTCAATGATATCAAAATTCACTCGCATCAACCTTTCTTGACACCACAATTCAAACAACCCAACAGCCTCAAATCACAAAATTTAACACTGCTCAAATATTTAACACTGCTCAATCAAGAAAACTTCCCAAACCCTCCAAGATTCCCTGCTCCTGTGCGAGCGTGGATGGAGCAAGAGCAAATTCTGAGAATCCTAGAATTAATATGGCCTTGTAAAGAAGATCAAAATCTCAGATTTACCAAGGCAAGATCGTGCGAGAGTGTGAGTATGAAATTTAGAGATGGAATGGAAACGAGCAGACTGGCTTTTTAATATCTGAATTAGAATTAATCTGCGGCCCCTTAAGTTGCGCGATAGGGCATGGTGTAGTGCAGTTCACAAGCGCGATAGCGCTTAGTATTGCACCTTTGGAGTGCGCGATAGCACTTGAATGTGTGATGTTAAGTGGCACTGTTAACAAGCGCGATAGCGCTTAAGTGTGCGCTGTTAACGAGCGCGATAGCGCTAAATGTAGCGCTTTTGGTAATAGCTTCAATGCGTAGAGTGTGCGTGGCCGCGGGAGAGTCGTGAGCGAGCGCGCATAACTCTGCCAAGAATTCATAAAAAATCTTGAAAAATTCAAAAATTTTAACATCATCAAAATTCCCAACAATAATTCAAAAATCATAAATTAACTAATGAACATAAATAAAAAATTAAAGCATAAATTAAAAATAAAAAAAAAACTAAAAATAAAATAAAACAAAAATTTTGTGTTGCCTCCCAAAAAACGCTTGGTTTATAGTCGTCAACCCGACTTTCACCGGTGTTAAGTCTTCCCTTTCTCTTTCACTCGCCAAATAAATTCCACGAACCGCCTTTTAAATTTTTCTTTCTTTTTCATGGCTTTCGTAGTTGAATTTGGCGTGTTCTTCTTTGACGATTCAACCGCAAAATCAGCTCTTGGACACCTCTCCAACTTCACAACCGGTTCAATTAAGCATAATTCTTCGATGGGTGGATTAGGTGAGTTCGTGAATAGATTGAAAAGTACTCGTTCGCACTCCACACTCATCGACAATTCACCTTTATTTACCTCGATCTTTGCATCCGCTATAGCTAAAAACGGGCGTCCAAAAATCAGCGGAGCACCATGATCCGCTTCAATATCCAAGATCACAAAATCCACTGGGAAGATGAATTTATCCACCTTGATCACTAGAACATCTTCAACAATTCCCAATGGATATGTGATGCTTCTATCCGCCAATTGCAATGAAATCTTAGTTGATTTCATGTCTCCCAACTCCAAGGCCCTGTAAATAGATAATGGCATTAAATTAATACTGGCCCCTAAATCACAAAGTATATTATTAAAATAAGAACCACCAATAGAACAAGGAATAATAAAACTTCCTGGATCCTTAAGCTTTTGTGGCATCTTCTTTTGAAGCACCGCACTGCACTCTTCAGTCAGATTGACAACCTCGTTTTCTAGCAGTCTCCTTTTCTTGGACATAATCTCTGTAAGGCCCGGGATTAATTAATATTAATCCGACTTTATTTAATTTTAATCCGCGTATATTTAATTTGGGAATATTTAGAGTTTTGATTTAAATTCTAATATTCTTAAATTATTTAGTATTGAAATTGAATTAAAATAAGGGCCGGGGACCAAATTGCAATTATTGAAGACTTGAGGGCTAAATTGCAATATTGGTTGAGAGTTATCAGATTTTAAGTTTATTACTCAGCATGAAACGTGTATTTGCCTTGGACATTTCAGAAGTGTTGAAGCAGAGAGCCGTCTTCTTCATTTTTCCTTTGAATCTTCAATTTTCGATTTGCCGTAACTTTTGTTTCGGTTATCCGATTTCGATTCCGTAAATTGTTCTGAAATCCTTACGATGAGGGCTTCGATCTCGTGTAAGTTTTATGTTATGATATTTGGATTTCGAAATCAGTATGGAGCAGATATCAGATTTTGAGTTCTTGATTATGTTTATCAACGTATATGCGATTCTATGTCAAAACCGGATTGAGAAGTTTGTATTACATGTATCCAATCTTGATTCCAGCATGTTAATCGATTTTTATAGCTATTGAGATGAGGATTTGAATGATTTATCAGCTGGTTATTGACTTGAATATACGTATGATTGGGTTTTGAAGTTAGAAATGGTTTCGGGATTACGTCGGTTACCGATTTTGAATCGCTACGTCGTTTAATCGAGTTTTGGAACTGTTTTGATAGCTGATATTTGAGTTGAAGTTGTTGTTGAGATGTTTTGAATGTTATAGTATTTTTCTTATTCAGTTTCAGTTGAGTTTGAAGGCTAAACGACACAAGACGCCGACTTGAACTAACGAAGAAAGAGTTGAGGTTTGAAATGCGATTGTTTGATGAATTCTTGATGGTTTTGACTCGTTTCTGAAATGATAGATTGATTTGAAGTTTGATATATGTATTTTGTTTATATCTCACAGATTTGAGGAGTTCAGAACCTCGATAAACGAAGGTATAATGACGACATCGCGAAGTAGGGACTTTGAAAGTCAAGAACGACTAATCTTGAGTTGGCCCGCAAAAACCACATACTTGTTTATGTTTTTGATTTGATTGTGATGTTGTCGATCCATCTCAGATAGTGGATCTTTATATTCGAGTTGATATGATGCTATATTGAATTGATTCTATGCCAAGGTTGCGGTTAACCTTATTTGCGAGTCGTTTACGAACTCGATAGATGGATATCCATGTCAAGATCGTTTACGAATCTTGATGACACGAAGTTATATGAATCAATTCTTATTCGAAGCATTAATTTACTCTATTTGTTGAGTCGAGTTTTAAATAGAGTCGATATGATTTATTTAACGCCTTTTATATGTTGGTTATACTGAGAATGTTTTCTCACCGGAGTTTATCCGGCTGTTGTCTTATTTTGTATGTGTGCATGACAACAGATGGGGCAGGAGCTGGTCATCAACGTAATTGACAGCTGGGAGAGAGTCTAGCACGTGAGGACTCGGGTTGTAGATGATGTCTTGAACTTTAGAAGCACTAAACTTTAGTTATGTTGGTTTTGGATTACATGTATGACACTTGAGATAATTTATGTCGTTTATCGATCTTTAGCGACTTGTTTGATGTAATAAATGCATGTGTTGATGTTCAAGATTTCAATTATGTATGTATGCATATTTCTAGATTTTATAGCATGTGTAGAATCCATGTTGTTGAAGATTTATGCTTTGAACCAAGCCTTGACAGCAAAAACTCTTCTGCAGAATTTCTGGAATTTGGAGGCCTCTCGATCCGCAGAAGTTGACGGATCGAGCGAGCCCTGTAATTTGCGGACAGAACTTTTGAGTTTTTGGCTCGCTCGATCCGCAGAAGTTGACGGATCGAGCGAGGCCAAATTGTGTTCCATCCGAGAGTTGAACATTTGTGCTCGCTCGATCGGGTGTTTTTCACCGATCGAGCGAGACACTGAATTTTTTTTAAAAAAAATTTTGCTTTACTTTGCTCTTGGTTTCTAAATTGATGTTTAATGAATGTTAATTGTTCATTAATTGCCCTAAGATGAGATTAGCAACCCGAGGTCCCCACAACAGGTGGTATCAGAGCGTTAAGTTTCTTGGACTGAGATTAGATGAGCGGGGTAGATCGAGTCTTCTATTCTGATTTATTTATTGCTTTCATAATTGTATGGTATATGATTAATTGATTACAGATATTAAATTGTCACATGATGCTGTGATAATTTGCGAAGAATATGCTATACAATGGTTTGAATTACATGCTATCTGGCTATTTGATAGAAGTACTAGCATGTATTATGAGGATGAATCGAAACTCGATCTTTTATGAAGGCAATGTGGACTGCAACAGACTTGTTGTAATTGAGATTGAACTGTGCACTAATCTGTTTGATTATCAGATATGCCTCCCCGACCAGCACCGAGAGTTAGACAGACGTTGGCTACGAATCAGCCTGAACAAACGAATGCTGCACAGGTCCCAGTGACAGTGTCTGAACATGGACAGGGTAGTACTTCTACTGATGAGTTCAGTGATGCTAATCCGATGGAGAAACTTCTGAAATGATTTCAATCATTCAAACCACCGAAGTTGCAAGGGACTGAGAATGCTATAGAGTGCGAGAACTGGTTGGAAGATATTGAGCAGTTATTCGAGTCTATTGACTATTCAGATGATCGTCGTGTGAGACTGGTTATTCATCAACTGCATGGCCTTGCCAAGAGTTGGTGGATAGCGACGAAGAAAGCATTGGAGAACCAAGGTACTGTTATTACCTGGTCTGTATTTTGAACTGCTTTCTATCAGCGTTTCTTTCCTGTGTCTTATCGCAAGGATAAAGGAGCAGAGTTTGCAAGTCTGCAACAGGGGCAGTTGAATATCGAAGAATATGTTGCAAAATTCACTAGCCTGTTGAAGTTTGCTCCACATATTGATGTTAGTGATGAAGTTCAAGCCGATCAATTCATCAATGGCTTGAATCCTGATGTATTTACACTTTTGAACTCGGGAAGACCCAATACCTTTGCTGATGCTTTGAATCAAGCAAAGGGCGCAGAAGCAGGAATACTGAAACAAAGAGGAGCTCAGTTTATTCCCCAACCTATGAAGCAACCACAAGAA
Organism: Henckelia pumila; assembly: GCF_033568475.1. Taxonomy (NCBI): domain Eukaryota; kingdom Viridiplantae; phylum Streptophyta; class Magnoliopsida; order Lamiales; family Gesneriaceae; genus Henckelia; species Henckelia pumila. The sequence continues at coordinate 101,688,603 of NC_133120.1, read as the reverse complement.
CAGCCGCAGATTCCACCGCCACCTCGATTTTAAACTGGAGGTAGTAGTAGTGGAAAGAAAAGTTTATTCAAGGGCAAGAACAAACAATTCAAGAGATCTGGTGGTAGTAACTCTTCGAGTTCAGGTAGTTCCCAACAGTCTAGGGCTGGACAGAAGTCTGATGTGTATTGCACCGAGTGTGGTGGACGCCATACCAATGAACAATGCCGAGGTGTATTTGGAAGCTGCCACATTTGCAACAAGATGGGACACTTTGCGAGGGTATGTCCACAACGAGGATCTGAGGGTGCACAGGGTGCGGGATCATCGAGACCGGTGAGTCAATCTGCATCTTCTGTTCATTCTTTTCAACCACAGCCTACAGCACAAGGAAGAGGAGGAGGTCAGACAGTGAATCAACCTCCAAGGCAACAAGCACGAGTGTTTGCATTGACAGAGGAGCAAGCACAAGCGGCACCAGATGATGTGATTGCAGGTAACTGTTCTCTTTATGGTTATCCTGCTTATGTCTTATTTGATACTGGTGCGTCGCATACTGTAAGGCCTGGGATTAATTAGAAATTAATCCGAATTTAATTTGATTTTAATCCGTGTATATTTAATTTGGGAATATTTAGAGTTTTGATTAAATTCTAATATTCTTAAATTATTTATGATTGAAATTGAATTAAAAAGAGAACCGAGGGTTGAATTGCAATTTACGAAGTTGTCAGGGACTAAATTGCAATTTATCTATAGCTATCTGATTTTTACTATTTTTAGAAGCATGGATACGTGTACTTCATTCAGAAATCAGAATTAGAATACAGAGTGCCCGACTTCTTCAAATTTCTTTGAAATTGTGATTTTCGATTTGCTATATCTTTCGCTACGGTTATCCGATTTCGATTCCGAAAAGTGTTCTGGAATCCTTACGACAAGGGCTTCGATTTGGTGTAAGATTTTATATCTTTTAGCATGGTTTGAATTTCGAAAATTGACAGATATCAGATATTGAGTTTTCGGTTATGTTTTGAGTTGTGTATTGCGTCTAGTTTCGACACCGGATCAAAGTTGAATGCTTGAAGGGATTGATTATGATTTGTAGCATGTATCTTGACAAGTATATCTGCTGATATGTTGTTGTATGGCTGAGTTTTATAAGATATATGCTGATATATGAGTTGAGTTACAAGTTTCGAAGTCGGGAATTACGTCGGTTACCGATTTTGAATCGCTACGTTGTTTAATCGAGTTTTGGAACTGTTTTGATAGCCGAATTCTGAGTTGATGTTGTTATTGAGATGTTATCAATGTTAAAGAATGTGTCTTGTTCAATTTCAGTCACGTTTGGAAGGCCAACAACACGGGACGCCGACTTTGAACCGAAGAAAGTTGATTGAGGTTTGAATTGGTTTTGATTGATGAAATCTTGATGGTTTTGACTCGTTTCTGAAATGATAGGTTGATATGAAGTTTGATATATGTGTTTTGATTATATATTACAGATTTGAAGAGTTCAGAACCTCAATAAACGAAGGTATAATGACGATATCGCAAAGTAGGGACTTTGAAACTCAAGAATGATTATCTTTGAGTTGGCCCGTAAAAATTACATACTTGTTTATGTTTTGATTTGATTGTGGTGTTTTCTATCCATCTCAGGTAGTGGATCTTTAAATTTGAGTTGATATGATGTTATATCGAATTGATTCTAAGCCAAGGTTGCGGTTAACCTTATTTGCGAGTCGTTTACGAATTCGTTAGATGGATATCTATGTCAAGATCATTTATGAATCTTGATGGCTTCGAAGTTATGTGAATCAATTCGTATTTAAAGCGTTTGAGTACTCTATTTGTTGAGTCGAGTTTGAAATAGAGTTAATATGATTTATTTAACGCTTTCGATATGTTGGTTATACTGAGAATTATATCTCACCGGAGTTTATCCGGCTGTTGTCTTGTTTTGTATGTGTGCATGACAACAGAGAGGGCAGGAGCTGATCATCGAAGTCATTGACAGCTGGGAGAGAGTCTAGCACGTGAGGGCTCGGGTTGTAGATGATGTTTTGAATGTTAGAAGCAAGGAACTTTAGAACTTGTTGGTTTTGGAATACATGTATAAAACTTGAGATAGTTTGTGTCGTTATCGTTATCGTTTCTTTAGCGACTTGGTTGATGTAATAAAATGCATGTATACTTTCTTGAGACTTTGTTAGATGTATAAGTTTGTGTTTACAATAAAGGAAACAAGTTTTGGATCTGTCAATTGCCAAGTTTTGGAGCTGTCAAGTGTGGGCAAGAATCTGCCCAGGGCCGTGCTCGAGCTGCAGAAAACAGCAGCCCGAGCGCAGTCCGGGGCAGAAAGTTCTTCCTCGAAATGGGCAGGGCGCGCCCGAGCGGCGTTTTTCAGCCGCTCGAGCGCCGCCTATTTTTAAAAAAAAAAAATTTGTTTGTTACAGCTTCGGATGCTTGGTGATTGCTTATCATTAATTGCCCTTAAGATTTGAGATTAGCAACCCGAGGCCCCACAACAGGTGGTATCAAAGCATTAAGTTTCTCGGACTAAGACTAGATGAGTGGGGTAGATCGAGTCTTTTACTCTGATTTAAGTATTCTTGAAGCATGTTTATTATCTAACTTGATTTACAGCTTTAAGAATTGCATGCTATCCGTTATCTGATTTTATTGGAAGAATGTAATAATACGACTGAATCAGATTCAATTTTTTGAGAAGGCATTGAGGAACTGAAACAGAAATATGTTATGATATGATGAACTGTACACTAATGTGTTTGATTATCAGATATGCCTCCCCGACCAGCACCGAGAGTTAGGCAGACATTGGCTACGAATCAGCCTTAACAGACAAATGCTGCACAGGTCCCAGTGACAGTGTCTGAACATGGACAGGGTAGTACGTCTACTGATGAGTTCAGTGATGCTAATCCGATGGAGAAACTTTTGAAATGATTCCAGTCATTCAAACCACCGAAGTTGCAAGGAACAGAGAATGCTATAGAGTGTGAGAACTGGCTGGAAGATATTGAGCAGTTATTTGAGTCCATTGACTATACAGATGATCGTCGTGTGAGACTGATAATTCATCAACTGCATGGCCTTGCCAAGAGTTGGTGGATAGCAACGAAGAGAGCACTGGAAAACCAAGGTACTATTATTACCTGATCTGTATTTCGAACTGCTTTCCATCAGCGTTTCTTTCCTGTGTCTTATCGTAAGGACAAAGGAGCAGAGTTTGCAAGTTTGCAACAGGGACAATTGAATATTGAAGAATATGTTGCCAAATTCACTAGCCTGTTGAAGTTTGCACCACATATCGTTGTTAGTGACGAAGCTCAAGCCGATCAATTCATCAATGGCTTGAATCCTGAGGTGTTTACACTGGTGAATTCGGGAAGACCAAATACCTTTGCTGATGCTCTGAATCGAGCAAAGGGTGCTGAAGCAGGGATACTAAAACAACGAGGAGCACAGTTTGTGCCACAGCCAGTGAGACAACCACAAGAACAGCCACAGATTCCACAGCCACCTCGATTTGAAGCTGGAGGTAGCAGCAGTGGAAAGAAAAATTTCTTCAAGGGTAAGAGCAAACAGTTCAAGAGATCAGGTGGTGGTAGCTCTTCTAGTTCTAGTGGATCCCGATAGTCTAGAGCTGGACAGAAGTCTGATGTATATTGCACCAAATGTGGAGGTCGCCATACTGATGAACAATGCCGAGGTGTGTTTGGAAGCTGCCACATTTGCAACAAGATGGGACACTTTGCAAGAGTGTGTCCACAACAAGGATCTGAAGGTGCACAAGGTGCAGGAGCATCGAGACCGGTGGATCAATCTACATCTTCAGTTCACTCTTTTCAACCACAGCCTGCCGCACTGAGTAGAGGAGGAGGTCAGACGGTGAATCAACCTCCAAGGCAACAAGCAAGGGTGTTTGCATTGACTGAGGAGCAAGCACAAGCGGCACCAGATGATGTGATTGTAGGTAACTGTTCTCTTTATGGTTATCCTGCTTATGTCTTATTTGATACTGGTGCGTCGCATACTTTTATATCTGAGCAGTTTGTTGCATTGCATTCATTACCCGTAGAGCCCTTAGCTACTTTTGTATCTATTTCATCACCTCTGGGTCGAGGTATTGTATCAGTGAAGTCTGTACGAAATTGTATATTACAGTGTGAGGGGCATGAGATTGAGCTTGATTGTATTGTACTTGGTTTGTCTGATTTTGATTGCATAATCGGTATTGATATGCTAACCAAGTACAGAGCTACAGTAGACTGTTTTCAAAAGATTGTGAAGTTCAGACCTGATATGGCTGATGAATGGAAATTTTATGGTAAGGGATCAAGATCTAAAATTCCATTGATCTCTGTTCTTGCTATGACTGAGTTGTTACAGAAAGGAGCAGAGGGATTTCTGATCTATGTTGTTGATGTATTGAAGACTAGTCCGACACTGACTGATATACCGGTGGTGAGTGAGTTTGCAGATGTATTCCCTGACGAGATTCCAGGACTGCCACCGTATCGAGAGGTAGATTTCAGTATTGAATTAATTCCTGGTACACAGCCGATATCAAAAGCACCTTACCGTATGGCTCCGATTGAATTGAAAGAACTGAAAGACCAACTCGAAGATTTGTTGGCCAAGGGTTATATCAGACCGAGCGTCTCTCCTTGGGGTGCTCCGGTATTGTTTGCTAGAAAGAAGGACGGATCGATGAGACTATGTATTGACTACCGGCAATTGAACAAAGCAACGGTAAAGAATCGCTATCCTTTACCTCGTATCGATGATTTATTTGATCAATTGCAGGGATCGTCAGCATATTCAAAGATTGATTTGCGATCCGGATATCATCAACTGAGGGTTAGAGACGAAGATTTTCCTAAGACTGCATTTAGAACAAGGTATGGCCATTATGAATTCATAGTCATGCCTTTTGGTCTAACGAATGCACCAGCAGTTTTTATGGGATTGATGAATAGGGTATTTCAAAGATATCTAGATGATTTCGTGATCATATTTATCGATGATATCTTGATTTATTCTAAGAATATGTGTGAACATGCCGATCATCTCCGAATTGTATTGAGAACGTTACAGGAAGAAAAATTATATGCCAAGTTATCCAAATGTGAGTTTTGGTTGCAGCGAGTCGTGTTTCTTGGCCATATAATTTCAGGAGATGGTATATCAGTGGATCCAAGCAAAGTAGAAGCTGTGATCAGTTGGCAAAGACCGACATCTGTGCCAGAAATTCGAAGTTTTATGGGCTTAGCTGGTTATTATCGTCGATTTATTCGAGATTTTTCATCTATAGCAAAGCCTATTACACAGCTTACACAGAAGAATGCACCATTTGTTTGGTCTGAGGCATGTGAAAGGAGTTTTGTTGAACTGAAGAAGAGATTGACTACTGCGCCAGTGTTGACAATCCCTAAAGGTACTGGTGATTTTGTTGTTTATTGTGATGCTTCTCACCAGGGTTTGGGATGTATTTTAATGCAGAAAGGACATTTTGTTGCTTATGTTTCTCGACAACTGAAATCACATGAGATTAGGTATCCGATTCATGATCTTGAATTGGCTGCTATCGTTTTTGCATTGAAGATTTGGAGACATTATTTATACGGCGAGAAGTTTGAAATCTTTTCTGATCATAAAAGTCTGAAGTATCTATTCTCACAATCTGAATTGAACATGAGACAACGAAGATGGCTTGATTTTTTGAAGGATTTTGATTGTGAAATCAAATACTATCCGGGAAAATCTAACGCAGCAGCAGATGCCTTGAGTAGAAAAGTATGTGCTCTATCTTTATCTACTATAGGTGTATCAAATTTGATTGAGAATTGTTGTGTTTCTGGATATGTATTTGAGACAGATAGAAGGCCTATGAGAGTTTATGCAATCAGTGCTGAGCCAGAGTTGTTGATTCGTATCAAAGAAGCACAGAAAGCTGATCAGAATGTACAGAAATCGATTGAAATGATCAGATCAGGACATCAGACTGAATACAAAGTTTGTGACGATGATATCTTGTATGTGAATAACCAAATAGTTGTTCCCAATATTGCAGACTTGAGACAGAATATTCTGAAAGAATCCCATTGTAGTCGCTTTAGTGTTCACCCTGGAGGCAGAAAGATGTACAACGACTTGAAGAGTCAGTACTGGTGAAAGCAAATGAAGTCTGATGTGACTGAATTTGTATCTAAATGTTTGAATTGCCAACAGGTGAAAGCTGAAAGAAAGAAACCAGGTGGCTTATTACAGAGTTTATCAATTCCTGAATGGAAATGGGATCACATTTCCATGGACTTTGTAACGAAGTTACCGCGATCATCTCGAGGATGCGATGCTGTTTGGGTGATCATCGACAGGTTGACAAAATCTGCGTGCTTTATTCCTTATCGAATGACTTATCGTCATGATCAAATGGCGGATCTTTATATTCGAGAAGTGGTAAGACTTCATGGTGTGCCAAAGTCGATTGTATCTGACCGAGATCCGAGGTTTACTTCGCACTTTTGGCATAGCCTACAGGAAGCTCTAGGTACGCGTTTACATTTGAGTACTGCTTACCATCCTCAAACCGACGGTCAATCTGAACGAACAATTCAGACGCTTGAGGATATGCTTAGAGCTGTAGTACTTGATTTTGGTGTTACATGGCAAAATTCTATACCACTCGTGGAATTTTCTTATAACAACAGTTATCAAACGAGTATAGAGATGGCACCATTTGAAGCGTTATATGGGAAGAAGTGTCGATCGCCTTTGTTTTGGGATGATGTTTCTGAGGTACCTGAGTTAGGACCTGATATGATCAGACAGATGACTGAAAAGGTAAAACTGATACAGCAGAGAATGAGAACAGCACAGCACAGACATACCAGATATGCGAATGTACGACGACGGCCGTTATCTTTTGATCAGGGGGATAGAGTGTTTCTGAAGATTTCACCGTTCAGAGGCACCGTTCGATTTGGTAAACGAGGGAAATTATCTCCGAGGTATATTGGGCCGTATGAGATTCTCGAGAAGATAGGCAATCTAGCTTATCGACTCGCTTTTCCTATGTCTTTATCTGGAATACATGATGTCTTTCATGTAACGATGTTGAGGAAATATATATCTGATGCGTCTCATGTGATTCGATCTGATGAAGCTGAGTTGGATGATACTCTTTGCTATTTCGAACGACCTATTCAGATTCTTGATAGGAAGACGAAACAACTCCGAACGAAGACCATTCCATTGGTAAAGATTCAAAGGAGTAGACACGGAGTTGAAGAGGCAACTTGGGAAGTCGAAGAAGATATGAAGCAACGATTTCCTTATCTATTTCACTGATGTGAGTTCTTATTCAGTTTTCAGTTATTCTTTATTCTTATGAGCATGCGGACTGCATATCTATACTGTTTATGAATTCGAGGACGAACTCATGTCTTAGTGGGGGAGAAATGTAAGGCCTGGGATTAATTAGAAATTAATCCGAATTTAATTTTATTTTAATCCGTGTATATTTAATTTGGGAATATTTAGAGTTTTGATTAAATTCTAATATTCTTAAATTATTTATGATTGAAATTGAATTAAAAAGAGAACCGAGGGCTGAATTGCAATTTACGAAGTTGTCAGGGACTAAATTGCAATTTATCTATAGCTATCTGATTTTTGCTATTTTTAGAAGCATGGATACGTGTACTTCATTCAGAAATCAGAATTAGAATACAGAGTGCCCGACTTCTTCAAATTTCTTTGAAATTGTGATTTTCGATTTGCTATATCTTTCGCTACAGTTATCCGATTTCGATTCCGAAAAGTGTTCTGGAATCCTTACAACAAGGGCTTAGATTTGGTGTAAGATTTTATATCTTTTAGCATGGTTTGAATTTCGAAAATTGACAGATATCAGATATTGAGTTTTCGGTTATGTTTTGAGTTGTGTATTGCGTCTAGTTTCGACACCGGATCAAAGTTGAATGCTTGAAGGGATTGATTATGATTTGTAGCATGTATCTTGACAAGTATAGCTGCTGATATGTTGTTGTATGGCTGAGTTTTATAAGATATATGCCGATATATGAGTTGAGTTACAAGTTTCGAAGTCGGGAATTACGTCGGTTACCGATTTTGAATCGCTACGTTGTTTAATCGAGTTTTGGAACTGTTTTGATAGCCGAATTCTGAGTTGATGTTGTTATTGAGATGTTATCAATGTTAAAGAATGTGTCTTGTTCAATTTCAGTCACGTTTGGAAGGCCAACAACATGGGACGCCGACTTTGAACCGAAGAAAGTTGATTGAGGTTTGAATTGGTTTTGATTGATGAAATCTTGATGGTTTTGACTCGTTTCTGAAATGATAGGTTGATATGAAGTTTGATATATGTGTTTTGATTATATCTTACAGATTTGAAGAGTTCAAAACCTCAATAAACGAAGGTATAATGACGACATCGCAAAGTAGGGACTTTGAAACTCAAGAATGATTATCTTTGAGTTGGCCCGTAAAAATCACATACTTGTTTATGTTTTGATTTGATTGTGGTATTGTCGATCCATCTCAGGTAGTGTATCTTTAAATTTGAGTTGATATGATGTTATATTGAATTGATTCTAAGCCAAGGTTGCGGTTAACCTTATTTGCGAGTCGTTTACGAATTTGTTAGATGGATATCCATGTCAAGATCATTTATGAATCTTGATGGCTTCAAAGTTATGTGAATCAATTCGTATTTAAAGCGTTTGAGTACTCTATTTGTTGAGTCGAGTTTGAAATAGAGTTAATATGATTTATTTAACGCTTTCGATATGTTGGTTATACTGAGAATTATATCTCACCGGAGTTTATCCGGCTGTTGTCTTGTTTTTTATGTGTGCATGACAACAGAGAGGGCAGGAGCTGATCATCGACGTCATTGATAGTTGGGAGAGAGTCTAGCACGTGAGGGCTCGGGTTGTAGATGATGTTTTGAATGTTAGAAGCAAGAAACTTTAGAACTTGTTGGTTTTGGAATACATGTATAAAACTTGAGATAGTTTGTGTCGTTATCGTTATCGTTTCTTTAGCGACTTGGTTGATGTAATAAAATGCATGTATACTTGCTTGAGACTTTGTTAGATGTATAAGTTTGTGTTTACATTAAAGGAAACAAGTTTTGGAGCTGTCAATTGCCAAGTTTTGGAGCTGTCAAGTGTGGGCAAGAATCTGCCCAGGGCCGTGCTCGAGCTGCAGAAAACAGCAGCCCGAGCGCAGTCCGGGGCAGAAAGTTCTGCCTCGAAATGGGCAGGGCGCGCCCGAGCGGCGTTTTTCAGCCGCTCGAGCGCAGCCTATTTTAAAAAAAAAAAAAAATTTGTTTGTTACAGCTTCGGATGCTTGGTGATTGCTTATTCATTAATTTCCCTTAAGATTTGAGATTAGCAACCCGAGGCCCCACACATACCTTCATATCTGAACAATTTGTTACGTTGTATTCAATGCCTGTTGAGTCTTTAGCTACTGTAGTGTCTATATCTTCACCGTTGGGAAAAGGTATAGTATCAGTGAAGTCTGTTAGAAACTGTGTACTACAGTACGAAGGTAATGAAGTTGAGTTTGACTGTATTGTTCTTGGTTTATCTGATTTTGATTGTATAATCGGTATTGATATGTTAACCAACTACAGAGCAACAGTTGACTGTTTTTAGAAGATTGTGAAGTTCAGACCTGATATGACTGATGAATGGAAATTCTATGGTAAGGGATCACGAGCCAGAATTCCTTTGATATCTGTTCTTTCTATGACTGACTTGTTACAGAAGGAAGCAGAGGGATTTTTGATCTATGCAGTTGATATACTGAAGTCTAGTCCAAAATTGACTGATATACCGGTGGTGAGTGAGTTTGCAGATGTATTCCCTAATGAGATTCCAGGATTGCCACCGTACAGAGAGGTAGATTTCGGTATTGAATTAATGCCAGTTACACAACCGATATCGAAAGCACCTTACCGTATGGCACCGATCGAACTAAAAGAATTGAAGGACCAACTTGAAGATTTGTTGGCCAAAGGATATATCAGACCTAGTGTATCCCCATGGGGTGCTCCGATATTATTTGTTCGAAAGAAAGACGGATCAATGAGATTATGTATAGACTACCAGCAATTGAACAAAGCAACGGTAAAGAATCGTTATCCTTTACCTCGTATCGATGATTTATTTGATCAATTGCAGGGATCGTCAGTATATTCGAAGATTGACTTACGATCCGGATATCATCAGTTGAGAGTTAAAGACGAGGATATTGCTAAAACTGCATTTAGAACTAGGTATGGCCATTATGAATTCATAGTCAAAGATATTTAGATGACTTTGTGATCATATTTATTGATTATATTTTGATTTACTCAAAGAATTTGTGTGATCATGCTGATCATCTCCGTACTGTGTTGAGAACATTGCGAGAAGAAAAATTGTATGCCAAGTTATCCAAATGTGAGTTTTGGTTGCAGCGAGTTGTTTTTCTTGGTCATGTAATTTCAGGAGATGGCATTTCAGTGGATCCGAGTAAGGTTGAAGCTGTGATCAGTTGGCAGCGACCGACATCTGTGCCAGAAATTCGAAGTTTTATGGGCTTGGCAGGTTATTACCGTCGATTAATTTGAGATTTTTCCTCGATAGCGAATCCTATTACACAGCTTACACAGAAGAATGCACCATTTCTTTGGTCTGAGGCGTGTGAAAGAAGTTTTATCGAACTTAAGAAGAGATTGACGACAGCGCCGATTTTGAAAATCCCTACAGGTACTGGTGATTTTATTGTTCATTGTGATGCTTCTCACCAGGGTTTGGGATGTATTTTAATGCAGAAAGGACATGTTGTCGCTTATGCTTCTCGACAACTTAAACCACATGAAGTCAGGTATCCGATTCATGATCTTGAATTGGCTGCAATCGTCTTTGCATTGAAAATCTGGAGACATTATTTATATGGAGAGAAGTTTGAAATCTTTTCTAATCACAAAAGTCTGAATTATCTGTTCTCACAATCTGAATTGAATATGAGACAACGACGATGGCTTGATTTGTTGAAGGATTTTGATTGTGAAATCAAATACTATCCGGGAAAATCTAATGCAGCAGCGGATGCCCTAAGTAGAAAGGTATGTGCTTTATCCTTGTCTATGATAGGTGTATCTAATTTGATTGAAGATTGTTGTATTTCGGGGTATGTATTTGAGACAGATAGAAGGCCGATGAGAGTGTATGCAATCAGTGCTGAGCCAGAGTTATTGATTCGTATCAAAGAAGCACAAAAAGCCTATCAGAATGTGAAGAAATCGATTGAAATGATTCGATCAGGACATCAGTCTGAGTACAAGGTTAGTGACGATGATATCTTGTATGTGAATGACCGAATAGTTGTTCCCAATATTGCAGACTTGAGACAGAATATTTTGAAAGAAGCCCATTGCAGTCACTATAGTGTTCACCCTGGAGGCAGAAAGATGTACAACTACTTGAAGAGTCAGTACTGGTGGAAACAAATGAAGTCTGATGTGACTGAATTTGTATCTAAATGTTTGAATTGCCAACAGGTGAAGGCTGAAAGAAAGAAACCAGGTGGCTTATTACATAGTTTATCGATTCCTGAATGGAAATGGGATCACATTTCCATGGACTTTGTAACGAAGTTGCCACGATCATCTCGAGGATGCGATGCTGTTTGGGTGATCATCGACAAATTGACGAAATCTGCGTGCTTTATTCCTTACCGAATGACTTATCGTCATGATCAAATGGCAGATCTCTATATTCGAAAAGTGGTAAGACTACACGGTGTGCCAAAGTCGATTGTATCTGATCGAGATCCGAGGTTTACTTCGCACTTTTGGCATAGCCTACAGGAAGCTCTAGGTACGCGCTTACATTTGAGTACTGCTTATCATCCTCAAACTAACGGTCAATCTGAACGAACTATTCAGATGCTTGAGGATATGCTTAGAGCTGTAGTACTTGATTTTGGAGTTACATGGCAAAATTCTATACCAATTGTGGAATTTTCTTATAACAACAGTTATCAGACGAGTATAGAGATGGCACCATTTGAAGCATTATATGGGAAGAAGTGTCGATCGCCTTTGTATTGGAATGATGTTTCTGAGGTACCTGAGTTAGGGCCAGATATGATCAGACAAATGACTGAGAAAGTGAAATAGATACAGCAGAGAATGAGAACAGCGCAGCATAGACAGACGAGATATGCAAATTTACGACGACAACCGTTATCTTTTGATCAGGGAGATAGAGTGTTTCTGAAGATTTCACCGTTCAGGGGCACAGTTCGATTTGGCAAACGAGGAAAATTATCTCCGAGGTATATTGAGCCGTATGAGATTCTCGAGAAGATAGGCAATCTAGCTTATCGACTCGCTCTTCCTATGTCTTTATCTGGAATACATGATGTCTTTCATGTATCGATGTTGAGGAAGTATATATCTGATGCGTCTCATGTGATTCGATCTGATGAAGCTGAGTTGGATGACACTCTTTGCTACTTCGAGCGACCTATGCAAATTCTTTGTAAGGAAGACGAAGCAACTCCGAACGAAGATTATTCCATTGGTGAAGATTCAATGGAGTAGACATGGAGTTGAAGAAGCGACGTGGTGTGGGGACCTTGGGTTGCTAATCTCATCTTAGGGCAATTAATGAACAATTAACATTCATTAAACATCAATTAAGAAACCAAGAGCAAAGTAAAGCAAAATTTTTTTTAAAAAAAAATTCAGTGTCTCGCTCGATCGGTGAAAAACACCCGATCGAGTGAGCACAATCAAAATTGTGAAAACAGATAGTATTTGATTTCACAATCAAAATCCTTCAACAAATCAAGCCATCGTCGTTGTCTCATATTCAATTCAGATTGTGAAAACAGATACTTCAGACTTTTGTGATCAGAAAAGATTTCAAACTTCTCACCGTATAAGTAATGTCTCCAGATCTTCAATGCAAAGACAATTGCAGCCAATTCAAGATCATGAATCGGATACCTGACTTCATGGGGTTTCAGTTGTCGAGAAGCATAAGCGACAACATGTCCTTTCTGCATTAAAATACATCCCAAACCCCGGTGAGAAGCATCACAATAAATAATAAAATCACCAGTACCTGTAGGGATTTTCAAAATCGGCGCTGTAGTCAATCTCTTCTTGAGTTCAACGAAACTTCTTTCACATGCCTCAGACCAAATAAATGGTGCATTCTTCTGTGTAAGCTGTGTAATAGGCTTCGCTATCGATGAAAAATCTCGAATGAAACGACGGTAATAACCAGCTAAGCCCATAAAACTTCGAATTTCTGGCACAGATGTCGGTCTCTGCCAACTGATCACAGCTTCTACCTTACTCGGATCAACGGAAATGTCATCTCCTAATATTATATGCCCAAGAAATACAACTCGTTGCAACCAGAATTCACATTTAGATAACTTGGCATACAATTTCTCCTCTCTTAGTATTCTCAATACAGTTCGGAGATGATCAGCATGTTCACACAGATTCTTAGAGTATATCAAAATATCATCGATAAAGATAATCACAAAATCATCTAAATATCTTTGAAATACTCTATTCATCAATCCCATAAAAACTGCTGGTGCATTCGTTAGACCAAAAGGCATGACTATGAATTCATAATGGCCATACCTGGTTCTAAATGCAGTTTTTGTTGGAAAACTGGCGAGTTCCCAGACCAATTACGATTGATACCCGGTGCAGCGGAAGTTTAAAAATTTTTCATGGAACGTTTCCATGGTATGGGTATCAACCGTTCATCGATTGAATTACGTGTGTGTAAAATTTAAATAACAATTAAATAAATTTTACCTCAAATCTCGCAACGAGATTAATGGACACCAACAGAACAATTCTGCTCTTGTTGTCTCTCCCTGGAACCGATGAACGCCTTCAATCAGGTCCACGAACAGAGGTTTAATCCCTCTGATAGATTGCACTAGAAAATCTATCAGAAGTTTTCTGCGAAGAGAATAAACGAATCTGATTCGTTATTCCTTACTGCGATTCAAAATCACAGACCGGAATTTCTCTGTGACAGAGCAAGGGGGCGGCCGAAATATTATTTGAGAGGAACTAGGGTTTTCGATTTTTGCTCTCAAAAATTATGACCTGTTGTGTGTAATTTCTGTACTGAAATAACTTATTTATAATGCAGGCCACTAACACCTTAGGGCCCATTAGTCATAAGCTGGGGCCCGACAAGCAAAGCCCACTCGTTCAGAAATTAATATAAAATTCATCGTGACTCCGATTGATGAAACGATTTCACCAATGTGCACAGAAACCATTTCTGCACGTTTTAAAGTCAAAATAAATTTTCCTGAATCCGAATTCAGTGGTTTCCAAAAATGTCCATCCCTATGTCATTTTAGGAAATCCTACTCCCTTACTCTTATTTAAGAAGTCCAACTCCTTAGTTCATTAAATTTAACTCTTTAAATTTAACTATCTCAACGGGGATTAAAACTCCATTACACTGTGTGACCCTCAATGGTTCAGGGATACAGCTAGCCGTGGGCTCACAACTCCTTGTGACTCGGAACAACACTTTCCGACTTGCCCAACGAATCATGGTAAAGCGCCTAGCAACATCGCCCCATGATTCCCTAGGTATCACTGATAGTGCCTACAAGAACCAGTAGATTTTGGTTAACGTACAGTACGGTCCCTTCATCCATATATCCCGATCGAATCAACAACCATTGGTATATCGAGAGTCGCTCAAGATTCGATAACTATGCAATACATCTTGAAGATCAAATTAGTGACATCGCATGTGCTACTAAGAAACCATTTCTTAAATCACATCAAGTACTCTGGCCAGAGATTTGTCACACTAATATCTCCTCAGATCGCATAGGATATCCACACTCGCAAGTATGTGGTGAATCCTTGACAACAATGCATTGACTCCTATATGTGTCGTAACTGTACCCAATCTCGACACCTGATGACCCCCTCAGAGTCGGTAAACGAGTCAAAGCACAGTACTAGCATATAGAGTCTCCATGATGTTTCAAGTCGTAAGGACTAATGGTGTACAACCAAAACCGCGGACTTTATCCACTCGATAAGTGATAACCACTTGGAAAGTCCGGATAGGGTAGTTCGACTATTCATCCTATGAATATCCATTTGCATGCTTCGAACATCTCCATGTTCCCTACCAATGAAACGTGGTACTCCGCATCGCAAATGCTAGTCTCAAACTCGAGCGATCCTTATCCTTATTATCGGACGGCTCAATCGACTAGGAACGGTTTTAGAATATACAGTGACTATAAGATGTATTTCATGATAGACATCTCCATGTTCTACCACATCTTACATACACTATAGTATATTCAAGGTCTTTATCAAAACAACAATAGTATATCACAATATAACAATATGAAGTAATATAAAGTCATTGCCATAAAAGTGTAAATAATATTAAACAAAAGATTGTATATACAAAGAGTCAACAAAGACCATAGCCACACAGTTGGCTCACTGGGCACCCACTCTTACAGTTTTAGCAATATCCTCGTCTCTAACTCTCAACTGATGATATCCGGATCGGAGATCAATCTTCGAATATACCGACGAACCCTGCAATTGATCAAATAAATCATCGATACGAGGTAAAGGATAACGATTCTTTACCGTTGCTTTGTTCAATTACCGATAATCAATACATAATCTCATCTATCCATCCTTCTTTCTAACAAATAATACCGGAGCATCCCATGGGGATACACTCGGTCTAATATATCCTTTGGCCAACAAATCTTCAAGTTGGTCCTTCAATTCTTTTAGTTCAATCGGTGTCATTCGGTACAGTGCTTTTGATATCGGCTGTGTACTTGGCATTAATTCAATACCGAAATCTACCTCTCTGTACGGTGGCAATCCTGGAATCTCATTAGGGAATACATCTGCAAACTCACTCACCACCGGTATATCCGTCAATGTCGGACTAGTCTTCAGTATATCGACTGCATAAATAAGGAATCCTTCCGCCCCTTTCTGTAACAAGTCAGTTATAGAAAGAACAGATATCAAAGGAATTCTGGCTCGTGATCCCTTACCATAGAATTTCCATTCATCAGTCATATCAGGTCTGAACTTCACAATCTTCTGAAAACAGTCAACTGTTGCTCTGTACTTGGTTAACATATCAATACCGATTATACAATCAAAATCAGATAAACCAAGAACAATATAGTCAAGCTCAACTTCATTACCTTCGTACTGTAGTACACAGTTTCTAACAGACTTCACTGATACTATACCTTTTTCCCAACGGTGAAGATATAGACACTACAGTAGCTAATGACTCAACAGGCAATGAATACAACGTAACAAATTGTTCAGATATGAAGGTATGCGACGCACCAGTATCAAATAAGACATAAGCAGGATAACCAGAAAGAAAACAGTTACCTGCAATCACATCGTCCGGTGCTTCTTGTGCTTGCTCTTCTGTCAATGCAAACACTCGTGCTTGTTGCCTGGGAGGTTGATTCACTGTCTGACCTCCTCCTCTACTCGGTGCTGCAGGCTGTGGTTGAAAAGAATGAACAGAAGACACTTGTCTTTCAGCCTGAGCTACTGGTCTAAACGATCCAGTACCCTGAGCACCTTCAGAACCTCGCTGTGGACACACTTTCGCAAAATGTCCCATCTTGTTGTAAATGTGGCAACTTCCAAACACACCTAGGCATTGTTCATTGGTATGTCGACCACCACACTTGGTGCAATACACATCAGACCTCTGTCCAGCTCTAGACTATCGGGAGCTACCTGAACTTGAAGAGCTACTACCATCAGATCTCTTGAATTGTTTGCTCTTGCCCTTGAAGAAACTTTTCTTTCCACTACTACTACCTCCAGCTTCAAATCGAGGTGGCTGTGGAATCTGTGACTGTTCTTGGGACTGTCTCACTGGCTGTGGCACAAACTGTGCTCCTCGTTGTTTCAGTATCCCTGCTTCTGCACCCTTTGCTCGATTCAGAGCATCAGCAAAGGTATTCGGTCTTCCCGAATTCACAAGTGTAAACACATCAGGATTCAAGCCATTGATAAATTGATCGGCTTGAGCTTCATCACTAACAGCAATATGTGGAGCAAACTTCAACAAGCTAGTGAATTTGGCAACATATTCTTCGATATTTAACTGCCTCTGTTGCAGACTTGCAAACTCTGCTCCTTTGTCCTTGCGATAAGACACAGGAAAGAAACGCTGATAGAAAGCAGTTCGAAATAAAGACCAGGTAATAATAGTACCTTGGTTTTCCAATGCTTTCTTCGTCGCTATCCACCAACTCTTGGCAAGGCCATGCAGTTGATGAATTACCAGTCTCACACGACGATCATCTGTATAATCAATAGACTCGAATAACTGCTCAATATCTTCCAACCAGTTCTCGCACTCTATAGCATTCTCAGTTCCTTGCAACTTCGGTGGTTTGAATGATTGGAATCGTTTCAGAAGTTTCTCCATCGGATAAGCATCACTGAATTCATCAGTAGAAGTACTACCCTGTCCATGTTCAGACACTGTCACTGGGACCTGTGCAGCATTCGTCTGTTCAGGCTGATTCGTAGCCAACGTCTGTCTAACTCTCGGTGCTGGTCGGGGAGGCATATATGATAATCAAACAGATTAGTGTATAGTTCAATCTCAAATACATCAAGTCTGTTGCAGTCCACATTGCCTTCATAAAAGATCGAGTTTTGATTCATCCTCATAATACATGCTAGTACTTCAATCAAATAACCAGATAGCATGTGAAGACCTCGGGTGCTATCACAATTATCGACATTCAATCAGAATTACACTGATAATTAAACTAATAACTTACAAGCAATCAAATTAAACTTGAAAGCACAAGCAATAAAAAAAAAATTTTAAATCAAGGCCTCGCTCGATCGATAAAAGTTCACCGATCAAGCGAGCACAAATTCAGAAACTTTCTGTTTTTAAAAATCAAGGCCTCGCTCGATCGGTAAAAGTTCACCGATCGAGCGAGCACAAATTCAAAAACTTTCTGCCCGCAATTCACATGGCCTCGCTCGATCGGTTAAAGTCTACCGATCGAGCGAGAAGGTTTTGTGCAGAAATTCGGAATCTGCTGTTGCTGTCCTAAGCAAGATATAAAGAGCTTGAAACATTCTAGGCATCTCAATTCCATACTAGAATGATCTAAAGGCAAGCTACAAGGTATAACATGCATACAAACTCAAACCTTAACTTGTACAAGTTTTTACAATGCAATACATCAAACTCATAAGTTGCATACAAGTATTGAAACTAAACTTCCAACAACTAACTTATACAAGGTTTGACAACATATAAACAAACTCCAGGTAGCTCAAAACATCAATTGACAGCAACTTCTATTCTTAACCCGAGTCTCCACTCTAATCTCTCAATCTCTCGCTTCCATGTCAAGTCCGACTCACTACTCTTCAACCTGATGCAATGCACACATACAAGCAAAACAACAGCCGGATAACTCCGGTGAGAATAAATCTCAGTATGAAAGACATCTATATAAATCAAATAGAAATAACTCAATCAAGTAATTTACTATTACAATCAACAATTTCCTTATACCTTACCTGCCGGATGTCTTTCAAATAAACTCATTCAATATCATAAAGACTTGAATACGGTTGAAGGTTAAAGGATTCAAGTCTTACAGAATCGATAATTTAAAAATTCATATCGTTGGGATCCCGGGAATATAATCAGGCCATAAAAAAATCAGCCTCCCACCTACGCTCCCGCTCGGGGTGGTAAAATCTGATATTCCCTGGACTGTGAACACTATATTGAGAACCGTGGCAAAAGAAATCAAGTCAGATCCCTAGCCTCTCGCATATAAGTTCACCATGTCCAATATTTTCTTTTCGATTCTGTTTTCAAGGTTTCGAAAGAATTGTGGCTCAAAGGGTTTACTCTCAACTCAATAATCAATCTACCACAACTCAACACTTCAAAAATAATCTACACCAACAATCTCAAATAAATTATCCATCATATATCTCAACAAGAAATCATGTTGAAAGCAAACAACTCATATATCAATTAACTCAATCAACTAAGTCAAGTAATTCATAGAATCATATAAGATTAAGTAAAACACCTAATCATGCATGTATGTGATTTAATAAACTCGAAAACCACCACGTCTTCGAGTTATAATACTTGTCGAATTAATGTCAAATCATACCTTGATCTTGATCTTTACTTCTCAAAAATCTTGTAACTTCTAAACAACAACAACAAGCTTCTCAAAATTCTGCTCACTTTACTTCTTGTTCATTCTTCTTTAGTTGTGTCCAACTTGAAGCTCATTTCAAATCAATTACGGACTCTTCGACTCAACTTCGATACTTTCAAACTTAAATCTGAATTACATTGTTTAAAACTCAACATCAGCTTCAAAACATCATTACAATTCATCAAGCAGCAACTACAATTCTTGATCGATTGACCGGAATTTAAACCGACGGCGCAACGATTCAAATTTGATAAATCCAAAGGCTTACACATCATCTAAAAATTGATCTAAATCTACTATCAACCTCAATATATAAGCCATAATTCGAAAATAGCATCCCAATAATTTCAGAATTTCATATCAATTCAAAATCTTCTACCGACGGCACAACGGACCGGAATCGGAAATTCTAAAAGCATTAACATCATCTTCTCAATCATCTAAACACATATTCATATCAATTCCCATCAGCCATACACGAATTCAGCAGCATAATATTTCCAAAAATTCAAAAAATATTCAAAAATTGATAAACATGCCCGAACGACGATCTTTTCACGATTCGACTTAGATATGTTATCGTCGTATATACTAGAACACGTTTAAACAATCAAATCTTAATTCTAACAATATCTTCAAAATTAAAACATCTCAGAATTTAGCCAAACTTACGTCAGAGTGTAGCACACGAAGCCGTGATCGCGAATATACGATCAATTTGAAATTCTACCGGCCGGATCGAATTCTATGAATTTTTGAAAGGAAGAAACTTAGCTTCAGAACTTGTTCTCTCCTCTCTCGACTTTTGGCTGAAATTCTGATGGAGATCTCTATTTCATGCAATTCATACACATCACACGTGTAATCCATTTAAAATGGCCCAAATTTGCACTTTGTCCCTTAAAGTCTTGGCTAATTACAAATTGTCCTTAGAACCTTCATTAATCTCTCTCTCGGTCTTGCTACTGCTGAAGGGAAGATATACACGTGCAAAGTGTAAAATAAATCTCTTGTTGACAAGTCAAATCCCATTTTTGCAGTTTAACCCCTGAAACTTTGATATTTGCAGTTCAGTCCCTGCTCGAGTTTCTTCTTCCAATTAAATCCTTTAATTCTCGGAACATGGAATTTAAATCTTAAATCCCATAAATATTTAATTAGAATATTTATTCTTTTAATTTAAGAATCCCGGAATTTAATTCTCAAAACCCGTAAATTCTAAAATTAAATATTTTCGGCTCGAAAATTAAATCTCTAATTTCCATAAATAATATTCATATTTTCAGAGCCTTACAATTCCTCCCCTCTAAGGAATGATTTCATCCTCGAAATCGCATTCAATCTTACCACAAAATCTCATAAACTGAAAAGCTGCCTGAAGTAATTCTTACTTCTATTTTGTGAATTTCAGATATCTGTTCTGATATCTTTTCTCGTCTTTTCCTTTCTGATCACCTATTCAATAATATCGATTTCATTCTTTAGTAGTCACTGAGTTAACTCAATTCTAAGTGAAAGAGTGGGTGCCCAGTGAGCCAACTTGTGGCTATGGGCTTTGATGACTCTTTGTACAAACGATCTTTTGTTTAATGTAATTTACACTTTTATTAATGGCAATGACTTTATCTTTCTTCATATTTTTATATTGTGATATACTATTGTTGTTTTGATAAAGACCTTGAATATACTATAGTGTATGTAAGATGTGGTAGAACATGGGGATGTCTATCATGAAATACATCTTATAGTCACTGTATATTCTAAACTGTTCCTAGTCGATTGAGCCGTCCGAGAATAAGGATAAGGATCGCTCGAGTTTGAGACTAGCATTTGCGATGCGGAGTACCACGTTTCATTGGTAGGGAACATGGAGATGTTCAAAGCATGCAAATGGATATTCATAGGATGAATGATCGAACTACCCTATCCGGACTTTCCAAGTGGTTATCACTTATCGAGTGGATAAATTC
This sequence comes from Henckelia pumila, assembly GCF_033568475.1. Taxonomy (NCBI): domain Eukaryota; kingdom Viridiplantae; phylum Streptophyta; class Magnoliopsida; order Lamiales; family Gesneriaceae; genus Henckelia; species Henckelia pumila. The sequence continues at coordinate 101,667,292 of NC_133120.1, read as the reverse complement.
CGCGGTTTTGGTTGTACACCATTAGTCCTTACTACTTGAAACATCATGGAGACTCTATATGCTAGTACTGTGCTTTGACTCGTTTACCGACTCTATGGGGGTCATCAGGTGTCGGGATTGGGTACAGTTACAACACATATAGGAGTTGATGCATTGTTGTCAAGGATTCACCACATACTTGCGAGTGTGGATATCCTATGCGATCTGAGGAGATATTAGTGTGACGAATCTCTGGCCAGAGTACTTGATGTGATTTAAGAAATGGTTTCTTAGTAGCACATGCGATGTCACTAATTTGATCTTCAAGATGTATTGCATAGTTATCGAATCTTGAGCGACTCTCGATATACCAATGGTTGTTGATTCGATCGGGATATATGGATGAAGGGACCGTACTGTACGCGAACCAAAATCTACTGGTTCTTGTAGGCACTATCAGTGATACCTAGGGAATCATGGGGCGATGTTGCTAGGCGCTTTACCATGATTCGTTGGGCAAGTCGGAAATCGTTGTTCCGAGTCACAAGGAGTTGTGAGCCCACGGCTAGCTGTATCCCTGAACCATTGAGGGTCACACAGTGTAATGGAGTTTTAATCCCCGTTGAGATAGTTAAATTTAAAGAGTTAAATTTAATGAATAAAGAAGTTGGACTTTTTAAATAAGAGTAAGGGAGTAGGATTTCCTAAAATGACATAGGGATGTACATTTTTGGAAACCACTGAATTCGGATTCAGGAAAATTTATCTTGACTTTAAAATGTGCAGAAATGGTTTCTGTGCACATTGGTAAAATCGGTTTATCAATCGGAGTCACGATGAATTTTATATTAATTTCTGAACATGCGGGCTTTGCTTGTCGGGCCTCAACTTATGACTAATGGGCCCTAAGGTGTTAGTGGCCTGCATTATAAATAAGTTATTGCAGTACAGAAATTAGACACAACTGGTCATAATTTTGAGAGCAATTTTTCGAAAACCCTAGCCTCCTCTCTCTCAAATTCGGCCGCCCCCTCCCTTCTCTGCGTGAGAAATTCCGGTCTGTGATTTTGAATTGCAGTGTGGAATAGCGAATCAAATTCGTTTATTCTCTTCGTAGAAAACTTCTGATAGATTTTCTAGTGCAATCTATCAGAGGGATTAAACCTCTATTCGTGGACCTGATTGAAGGAAAGCTTGTTCATCAGTTCCAGGGAGATACAAGAAGCGCAGAGATATCTGTGTGGTGTCCAATAATCTCGCTTCGGGCGGCGCCAGGCGCCGCCAGGGCAGCAACTGTTGCTGCCCTAAAGGGGCAGCCGGGCTGCCCCGGCCCGCGCCCACGGGTGCGGGCCGGCCCGGGAGTGTCCCGGGCGGCCCGCGGGAAAAATTAAATTTTTATTTAAAATTAATTTTAATGTGTTAAAATTTTATTTTTGGTCCGGTCAAAAATTGTTTTTGATTGGTTCACGAGATTTCGGATCGAATTGTTTGAGTCCGTAAACTTTAAAATTGATTTTTGGATAAATTTGAATTTTTGGAAAATTTTAATATTTTATCCTTAAATTGAATTTTGAAATCAATTATTTTTGGTACAATTGATGATAAGATTTGTTCTTATGAATATATTGAGTAAAATATGATTTTATCCATAAAATTGGATTTTGTAGATAAAATATGATTTTATTTGATAAAGAGATAAAATATGATTTTATATGTAAAATGAGATTTTATATATAAAATATGATTTTATCCTGTTTAAATTTGAATTTCCACTGCATGTTATCCAATAAATTAATTTTGAATTAAATGTTATTGGATAAGGATGATCGATTGCCATGACCAATTTTGTAGGTGTATGTTAGGAATTTACATTTGTTTTTATTGTTGTTGGTTTTATTAATGGGCCTGGTTTATGGCCAAGTATGAATGTCATATGTAATAAAAGTGGGCTTGGTTTATGGCCCGTTCCCACCCCTAAAAATGTATCCCCTACTTGTCATTGTTATTTATTGTAAATACATTAGATTTAGTGGGAGATCAAGATTTGAAGATGGTGGGCCCAGCAGACAATAAAGACAGAAGAAATGTAAATTGGAAGCACATGTAATAGGATTGCATTGCATACTGCATATTACCTAGGATTGGACTAAGACTCGTGATTGGCAACCACGGGTCAATTAGAAATGGAATCGATCATCCTATATAATATATGAGTATTATGATTGTATGCATGTTTTAGACATAATTGCGTGAATCCGGCAAGCATGCAATAATTAGAAATTGATGAGACAAATTTTTATAATTAAAAATCCCTCATTTTAAATATGATTTAAAATTGATATCAAGATAAATAAAGGAAATTTAAATTTGTTTAAATATTCCTACCTTCCATCAACGGTCAATGTATGAGATGCTACCCGCGGATACGGTCCGGCTCATATTATTGGGGGGGCCCGTTCGTCGGAAAGCTGTACATTGGATCGACAAATGTTGTAAGTTGGGTGGAACTCCCATGGGATCGGCTCATATTATTGGGGGATCCACATGGCGACCGTCCATCACAACTTAATATTGATGGGTCATCTTGACATGTCACTTTAAACGGCGTCATATTATTGGGCCCTTATTGGACATGAGGTAAACACATGGGGGTTGCTTTGGAAGCAATTGGGCTCTACCTTTTGAGAATTATGGTTGGCTGATATTATTCGGGACCATAAGTTTGTCAATTGGACTCCATGTTCTCACTAAGGAAAAAGTTTTCCGTTTTCACTAGAGGGTAGTGAAATCGTTAAAATAGTGGGAGTGAGATTCATAAAATTAAATTCGCCTATTTTATGTCTTAGTAAATTGCTTAAACAATCATTGATATATGTCTGTTTTTCTTTTCAGTATTTCATACGATGAATTCGCGTAATCCTTTATTCTCGATCCTCGAACAAAACAAGTTAACTGGCGCAAACTATACGGAATGGTTCCGGAAGTTGAAGATTGTCTTGACTTCGGAGAAGATGCTCTACGTGTTAGAGAAATCACCTCCGAAGGAAGCACCAGCTGACGTAAGTCCGGAGGAATTGGCCAAACTTGATGCATGGTGGGACCATGACATCAAGACCAAATGCTATATGCAAGCCTCGATGTCTGATGAACTCCAGAGGCGATTTGAGGACACCGTGAATGCTGCTGACATTCACGCTCAACTCAAGGAACTTTTTGGGGCTCAATCGAGGGCTGAAAGGTTCGCTACTGTTAAGGAGCTAATGACGTGTCGCATGCGTGAAGGGACTTCGGTCCGTGATCATGGGGTACGAGTGATTTGGCTCATACAAAAGTTAGCGACCCTTGATTTGGTGTTGGAGCATGAACTCAACGTGGATTTACTGCTTCTGTCTCTTCCTTCTTCGTTTGACGGATTTGTGGTAAATTTTAATATGAACAAGATAGAGGCCACACTTGAAGAGATGGTCAATATGCTTGTGACATATGAATCCACACTAAAGAAGGATAAACCAGCTTTCTTGGTGGGCTCCTCATCTTCTACTAAGAAGGGGCCAAGTACGAAGGGCAAGAAACGTTCTGCCCCACCCAAGAAAGTCGAGCCCGAGAAGAAGCACAAGACAAAGGCTTCAAACAATGGAAAATCCAAGGATGTTTGCCATTACTGTAAGAAGCCCGGTCATTGGAAGCGCAACTGCAAGGAATATCTAGAGCAGTTGGGAACTGCAAAGGGTATGTTCTATATTGAAATAAACATTTCACTTAATACTACTTCTTGGGTATTGGATACCGGATGTGGATCTCACATTTGCAATGATTTGCAGGTGATGACAAGAAGTCGCAGGCTTAGAATGGGTGAGACCCAGCTGAGGCTCGGGAATGGTTCCAGAGTTGAAGCTACAGCCATTGGAGATGTTTGTTTAATTTTGCAGAACGGTTTTAAGTTATTTTTAAGAGATGTTTTATTTGTTCCGGATTTAATTAAAAACATTATTTCTGTTTCTATGCTAGATAGAGATGGTTATTCTTGCAATTTTGTGAATGGGATTTGCAATATTTACAAGAATGAATGTTTGATTGGAAATGGACAACTTGAAAACGATCTATACAACTTAAAACTGAAAGACGTTCCAATAAATTATATTGATAAACCGGCAACAACAAACAAAAGAAAAATCGATAGTCAAAACCCGGCGAACCTTTGGCATGCTAGGCTAGGTCATATTTCCTCAAGGAGGATGAACAAGCTAGTGGGAGAGGGCATGTTTGATATGTCTGATATTAACTCTCTACCTACTTGTGAATCCTGTCTAAAAGGGAAAATGACTAAATCTCCTTTTAAGGGGAAGCCTGAGCGTAGTCAAAATCTGTTGGATTTGATCCATACAGATGTTTGTGGACCATTTAGAGTTGGGACTCAATATGGCCACACCTACTTCATTACCTTTACTGACGATTATTCAAGGTATGGGTATTTATATTTAATGAAATATAAGTCTGAAGCATTTGAAAAGTTCAAAGAATTCAAGGCTGAAGTAGAAAACAAGCTAGGTAAAAGTATTAAAGCACTTCGATCGGATCGAGGTGGAGAATACTTAAGTACCGAGTTTTTGGACTATCTAAAAGAGAATGGGATTCTCTCTCAGTGGACTCCTCCTATGACACCACAACTGAATGGTGTATCGGAGCGTCGTAATCGAACTTTGTTGGACATGGTTCGATCTATGATGAGCTTCACTGAGCTTCCACCTTCGTTTTGGGGCTATGCGCTTGAAACGGCGGTATTGTTGTTGAACAACGTCCACACTAAAGCAGTGGACAAAACACCATACGAGTTATGGAATGGCAAAGCTCCTAAGTATTCGTACTTGAGGATTTGGGGATGTCTTGCTTACGTGAAGCTGACAGTGGGAGATAAGTTGGATAGTCGATCCAGCTTATGTTATTTTGTAGGGTATCCGAAGAATTCAATCGAATATTATTTCTATTATCCTGCTGAAACAAAGGTGTTTGTTTCTAGGAATGCCACCTTCTTGGAGAAGGAGTTCTTATTGGATAAGAAAGGCGAGATGATGGAACTCGAAGAAGTTCGAGAAGAACCCGAAATACAAAATAACGATCCTACGCCTCAGGAACCATTACTAGACACGCCTGAACCTAGAAGATCCGAGAGGACTTCTAGACCTCCTGTTCGATATGGTCTTCTTCTTGAAGGGGATCAAGATGAACCCGACATTGGATGTGATCCAAGAAACTTCAAGGAAGCAATTTCTGATGCGGATTCAAATTTATGGCTTGAAGCTATGCAGTCTGAATTGGATTCAATGCATACAAACCAAGTTTGGTCTTTAGTAGATCCTCCTGATGGAATTGTTCCAATAGGGTGTAAATGGATCTACAAGAGAAAGCTTGGGCCTGATGGTAAGGTATTGACCTACAAGGCGCGATTGGTGGCGAAAGGTTACACTCAAAGACAAGGAGTTGACTATGATGAAACTTTTTCACCAGTTGCAATGTTCAAGTCCATAAGAATCCTTATTGCCATAGCTGCATGGTATGACTATGAGATATGGCAAATGGATGTGAAGACTGCTTTTCTTAATGGAGACATTAAGGAAGAAATCTATATGAAGCAGCCAGAGGGGTTCACATCCATGGGAAGCGAGCATAAGGTATGCAAGCTTCAGAGATCAATTTATGGTCTAAAACAAGCATCAAGAAGTTGGAACCAGAAATTTGATGAAACAATAAAAGATTTTGGTTTCATCAAGAACCCGGAGGAACCGTGCGTGTACAAGAAAGTAGTTAAGGATGCTGTGACATTCTTAGTACTTTATGTTGATGACATCCTACTCATTGGGAATGATGTAGGGATGTTACAGTCAACAAAGATATGGTTATCAGGTAGATTCTCGATGAAGGATTTGGGTGAGGCATCCTACATTCTTGGGATACAGATCTATAGAGATAGATCTAAGAGAATGATAGGACTCACTCAATTAACCTACATCGACACCATATTGAAACGGTTTTCAATGGATGGGTCCAAGAGAGGACATCTACCCATGTGTCATGGAGTTTCTCTATCCAAGTCTATGTGTCCCAAGACTGATGAAGAGATAGAGAATATGACACATGTACCATATGCGTCAGCTATAGGTAGTATCATGTATGGGATGATATCTACCAGACCGGATGTAGCATTTGCTCTGAGTGTCACGAGCAGATATCAAGCTAATCCCGGTCAAATGCATTGGAAAGCCGTGAAGGACATTCTTAAGTACTTACGAAGGACTAAGAATATGTTCATGGTATATGGAGGACGAGATTTGAAATTGGAAGGCTATACCGACTCTAGCTTCCAAAGTGACGTGGATGACTCGAAGTCAACCTCTGGATTTGTGTTCATGCTCAATGGCGGTGCTGTCTCTTGGAAGAGTTCCAAGCAGGACACCACAGCGGATTCCACCACTGAGGCTGAATACATTGCAGCATCAGCTGCTGCTAAAGAGGCCGTTTGGATGAGGAAGTTCGTCCAAGAGTTGGGCGTCATTCCTGAATTTGTTGGTCCAGTCCCGGTGTACTGTGACAACACGGGTGCCGTTGCTCAAGCAAAGGAACCAAGGTCTCATCAAAGATCCAAACACGTACTGAGGAAATACCACATCATCCGGGAGATTGTGGAAAGAGGAGACATCACTGTCGAACGAGTGGCCTCTGTAGACAATATCGCTGATCCGCTTACTAAGCCCTTGCCAGGACCATTGTTTGACAAACATCGCGAAGCAATGGGTCTACGTAGTATGACTAGTTGGCTATAGGGCAAGTGGGAGATTGAAAGAGTGGGTGCCCAGTGAGCCAACTTGTGGCTATGGGCTTTGATGACTCTTTGTACAAACGATCTTTTGTTTAATGTAATTTACACTTTTATTAATGGCAATGACTTTATCTTTCTTCATATTGTTATATTGTGATATACTATTGTTGTTTTGATAAAGACCTTGAATATACTATAGTGTATGTAAGATGTGGTAGAACATGGGGATGTCTATCATGAAATACATCTTATAGTCACTGTATATTCTAAACTGTTCCTAGTCGATTGAGCCGTCCGAGAATAAGGATAAGGATCGCTCGAGTTTGAGACTAGCATTTGCGATGCGGAGTACCACGTTTCATTGGTAGGGAACATGGAGATGTTCAAAGCATGCAAATGGATATTCATAGGATGAATGATCGAACTACCCTATCCGGACTTTCCAAGTGGTTATCACTTATCGAGTGGATAAAGTCCGCGGTTTTGGTTGTACACCATTAGTCCTTACTACTTGAAACATCATGGAGACTCTATATGCTAGTACTGTGCTTTGACTCGTTTACCGACTCTATGGGGGTCATCAGGTGTCGGGATTGGGTACAGTTACAACACATATAGGAGTCGATGCATTGTTGTCAAGGATTCACCACATACTTGCGAGTGTGGATATCCTATGCGATCTGAGGAGATATTAGTGTGACGAATCTCTGGCCAGAGTACTTGATGTGATTTAAGAAATGGTTTCTTAGTAGCACATGCGATGTCACTAATTTGATCTTCAAGATGTATTGCATAGTTATCGAATCTTGAGCGACTCTCGATAAACCAATGGTTGTTGATTCGATCGGGATATATGGATGAAGGGACCGTACTGTACGCGAACCAAAATCTACTGGTTCTTGTAGGCACTATCAGTGATACCTAGGGAATCATGGGGCGATGTTGCTAGGCGCTTTACCATGATTCGTTGGGCAAGTCGGAAATCGTTGTTCCGAGTCACAAGGAGTTGTGAGCCCACGGCTAGCTGTATCCCTGAACCATTGAGGGTCACACAGTGTAATGGAGTTTTAATCCCCGTTGAGATAGTTAAATTTAAAGAGTTAAATTTAATGAATAAAGAAGTTGGACTTCTTAAATAAGAGTAAGGGAGTAGGATTTCCTAAAATGACATAGGGATGTACATTTTTGGAAACCACTGAATTCGGATTCAGGAAAATTTATCTTGACTTTAAAATGTGCAGAAATGGTTTCTGTGCACATTGGTAAAATCGGTTTATCAATCGGAGTCACGATGAATTTTATATTAATTTCTGAACATGCGGGCTTTGCTTGTCGGGCCTCAACTTATGACTAATGGGCCCTAAGGTGTTAGTGGCCTGCATTATAAATAAGTTATTGCAGTACAGAAATTAGACACAACTGGTCATAATTTTGAGAGCAATTTTTTGAAAACCCTAGCCTCCTCTCTCTCAAATTCGGCCGCCCCCTCCCTTCTCTGCGTGAGAAATTCCGGTCTGTGATTTTGAATTGCAGTCTGGAATAGCGAATCAAATTCGTTTATTCTCTTCGTAGAAAACTTCTGATAGATTTTCTAGTGCAATCTATCAGAGGGATTAAACCTCTATTCGTGGACCTGATTGAAGGAAAGCTTGTTCATCAGTTCCAGGGAGATACAAGAAGCGCAGAGAAATCTGTGTGGTGTCCAATAATCTCGCTTCGAGATTGAAGGTAAAATTTAATAATAGTTATTTAATTTTACACACACAAATAATTTAATCGTTAAACGGTTGATACCTACACTATGGAATTGTTTCATAATAAAATTTTTAAACTTCCGCTGCACCGGGTATCAATCGTGATTGATCTGAGAGCCGCGTTTTCCAACACTAAGCTGCTCTTACTCCTGATCAAAATCTGTATTGATCATTCCAATTATTTCACAACCTTATCAGGTTCTGTTTCTTCTAATTGGAATTCATAGACAAGAGTTTAATTGATGTTCTTTAGCGTATACACCAGAAATAAGTCTTATTTATTCACAAACATCTAGATCGTTTCTGGACTCTCTCTTTCTGAATCAAATGGTGCTTCAAACAGAACAGTTCTCACTGATCATTCCGTTCAAACTTCAAAATTTATATCTGTCATTCAATTTTCAACTCTAACCAGTCTGCACTGTTCTTATTCTGTTCAGATCAATCTTTACATTTTCTTTATTTTCACAAACCATATCCGGTCTAATCGCCGATATTTCAAAAATACTCTCTCAACATAAAGAAATTCCTGATTCTTTTATCATCTCATAATCACAACTCTATCTCTATATCCATTAGTTAGCTGTTACAAGAATCATAATCATTAAGTGGCAAAAATAAATCAGATAATACCGAATCAGATACTATAATTCTGAGCATTTCAAAAATAAAATCCGGATAGTCGCCTCAGACAATCCATCGATCAGAGGATGGTATAGTGCAATCACCTCCAATCAAACACTCAGAATCTCTGAAAATCAATGCCACACTCTCTCAATTAACTCTAAAGTCTCTATCTCGGCAATAGATTCCAATGATTCTTGTAATCTTGTAACATCAATACCTTCTTAAACTATCTAATCATATCTGTATTCCATCTAATACAGGATATTCTTGAATCGGTCGGAACTTATCTTCATTCCATTCGCAAACTCTTGTCAACTCGAGTAGTTTCAACTAAAATTATTTCGAAAATTCGATCTTACTTCAACTCAAAAATCATAAAACCGTTTCATAGCCCATTCAGTCTCCTCTTTTCTGCTTCTTTTACAGGAAATTTAGATATTGAGACTTCAATTCGGTCGTATCTGTTTCCATTTTCTTTCATCAATACTAAATTTCGAGTAATTCATACATTTTTCAAACAGCTGAATGGATATTTAATCTGTTGTAGTGTGCCTTTTCCAGGATGTGATATCTCTGTAAGAGTGGGTGCCCAGTGAGCCAACTGTGTGGCTATGGGCTTTGATGACTCTTTGTATAAACAATCTTTTGTTTAATATTATTTACACTTTTATGGCAATGACTTTATATTACTTCATATTGTTATATTGTGATATACTATTGTTGTTTTGATAAAGACCTTGAATATACTATAGTGTATGTAAGATGTGGTAGAACATAGAGATGTCTATCATGAAATACATCTTATAGTCACTGTATGTTCTAAAACCGTTCCTAGTCGATTGAGCCGTCCGATAATAAGGATAAGGATCGCTCGAGTTTGAGACTAGCATTTGCGATGCGGAGTACCACGTTTCATTGGTAGGGAACATGGAGATGTTCGAAGCATGCAAATGGATATTCATAGGATGAATAATCGAACTACCCTATCCGGACTTTCCAAGTGGTTATCACTTATCGAGTGGATAAAGTCCGCGGTTTTGGTTGTACACCATTAGTCCTTACGACTTGAAACATCATGGAGACTCTATATGCTAGTGCTGTGCTTTGACTCGTTTACCGACTCTATGGGGGTCATCAGGTGTCGAGATTGGGTACAGTTACGACACATATAGGAGTCAATGTATTGTTGTCAAGGATTCACCACATACTTGCGAGTGTGGATATCCTATGCGATCTGAGGAGATATTAGTGTGACAAATCTCTGGCCAGAGTACTTGATGTGATTTAAGAAATGGTTTCTTAGTAGCACATGCGATGTCACTAATTTGATCTTCAAGATGTATTGCATAGTTATCGAATCTTGAGCGACTCTCGATATACCAATGGTTGTTGATTCGATCGGGATATATGGATGAAGGGACCGTACTGTACGCTAACCAAAATCTACTGGTTCTTGTAGGCACTATCAGTGATACCTAGGGAATCATGGGGCGATGTTGCTAGGCGCTTTACCATGATTCGTTGGGCAAGTCGGAAAGTGTTGTTCCGAGTCACAAGGAGTTGTGAGCCCACGGCTAGCTGTATCCCTGAACCATTGAGGGTCACACAGTGTAATGGAGTTTTAATCCCCGTTGAGATAGTTAAATTTAAAGAGTTAAATTTAATGAACTAAGGAGTTGGACTTCTTAAATAAGAGTAAGGGAGTAGGATTTCCTAAAATGACATAGGGATGGACATTTTTGGAAACCACTGAATTCGGATTCAGGAAAATTTATTTTGACTTTAAAATGTGCAGAAATGGTTTCTGTGCACATTGGTGAAATCAGTTCATCAATCGGAGTCACGATGAATTTTATATTAATTTCTGAACGAGCGGGCTTTGCTTTTCGGGCCCCAGCTTATGACTAATGGGCCCTAAGGTGTTAGTGGCCTGCATTATAAATAAGTTATTTCAGTACAGAAATTACACACAACAGGTCATAATTTTTGAGAGCAAAAATCGAAAACCCTAGTTCCTCTCAAAGATTGTTTCGGCCGAACCCTCCCCATACTCTGCCCGAGATTTTCCGGTCTGTGATTTTGAATCGCAGTAAGGAATAACGAATCAGATTCGTTTATTCTCTTCGCAGAAAACTTCTGATAGATTTTCTAGTGCAATCTATCAGAGGAATTAAACCTCTGTTCGTGGACCTGATTGAAGGAGTTCATCGGTTCCAGGGAGAGACAACAAGAGCAGATCAAATCTGTTGGTGTCCATTAATCTCGTTGCGAGATTGGAGGTAAAATTTAATAACTGTTATTTAAATTTTACACACACAATAATTTAATCGTTGAACGGTTGATACCCACACTATGGAATTGTTCCATAACAAAATTTTTAAACTTCCGCTGCATCGGGTATCAATCGTGATTGATCTGACCGCCAGTTTTCCAACAGTGGTATCAGAGCCAGGTTGCTCAGATCAAACGATTAAATTAATCAATTGTACAAAATTTTTGAGTCTCGGTTTTTGAAACAAAATAAATATTTTTAAATAAAAAAATTTTTTCGGGGCAAAACCCGGGCAGCGATTGGATCGCTGCCCGGTGGGGCAGCAATTGTTGCTGCCCCGGGCGGCGCACGGCGCCGCCCAAGGCGGCGACCGTCGCCGCCCAGGGCAGCGCCAGGCGCGGCCCTAAGGGGGCAGCCGGGCTGCCCCCGGCCCGCGCCCCGGGTGCGGGCCGGCCCGGGAGTGTCCCGGGCGGCCCGCGGGAAAAATTATATTTTTATTTAAAAATTAATTTTAATATTTAAAATTTTATTTTTGGTCCGGTCAAAAATTGTTTTTGATTGGTTCACAAGATTTCGGATCGAATTGTTCGAGTCCGTAAATTTTAAAATTGATTTTGGATAAATTTGAATTTTTGGAAAATTTTAATATTTTATCCGTAAATTGAATTTTGAAATCAATTATTTTGGTACAATTGATGATAAGATATGATCTTATGATATATTGAGTAAAATATGATTTTATTTGTAAAATTGGATTTTATAGATAAAATATGATTTTATTTGATATAGAGATAAAATATGATTTTATATGTAAAATGAGATTTTATATATAAAATATGATTTTATCTTGTTTAAATTTGAATTGCCACTGCATGTTATCCAATAAATTAATTTTGAATTAAATGTTATTGGATAAGGATGATCGATTGCCATGACCAATTTTGTAGGTGTATGTTAGGAATTTACATTTTGTTTTTATTGTTGTTGGTTTTATTAATGGGCCTGGTTTATGGCCCGATATGAATGTCATATGTAATAAAAGTGGGCTTGGTTTATAGCCCGTTCCCACCCCTAAAAATGTATCCCCTACTTGTCATTGTTATTTATTGTAAATGCATTAGATTTAGTGGGAGATCAAGATTTGAAGACGGTGGGCCCAGCAGACAATAAAGACTGAAGAAATGTAAATTGGAAGCACATGTAATAGGATTGCATTGCATACTGCATATTACCTAGGATTGGACTAAGACCCGTGATTGGCAACCACGGGTCAATTAGAAATGGAATCGATCATCCTATATAATATTTGATATTATGATTGTATGCATGTTTAGACATAAATTGCGTGAATCCGGCAAGCATGCAATAAATTAAATATGATGAGACAAATATTTTGATAAATAAAATCCCTCATTTTAAATATGATTTAAAATTTATATCAAGATAAATAAAGGAAATTTAAATATTGTTTAAATGTTCCTACCTTCCATCAACGGTCAATGTATGTGATGCTACCCGCGGATACGGTCCGGCTCATATTATTGGGGGGGCCCGTCCGTCGGAAAGCTGTGCATTGGATCGACAAATGTTGTAAGTTGGGTGGAACTCCCATGGGATCGGCTCATATTATTGGGGGATCCACATGGCGACCGTCCATCACAACTTAATATTGATGGGTCATCTTGACATGTCACTTTAAACGGCGTCATATTATTGGGCCCTTATTGGACATGAGGTAAATACATGGGGGTTGCTTTGGAAGCAATTGGGCTCTACCTTTTGAGAATTATGGTTGGCTGATATTATTCGGGACCATAAGTTTGTCAATTGGACTCCATGTTCTCACTAAGGAAAAAGTTTCCCGTTTTCACTAGAGGGTGGTGAAATCGTTAAAATAGTGGGAGTGAGATTCATAAAATTAAATTCGCCTATTTTATGTCTTAGTAAATTGTTAAACAATCATTGATATATGTCTGTTTTCCTTTTCAGTATTTCATACAATGAATTCGCGAAATCCTTTATTCTCGATCCTCGAACAAAACAAGCTGACTGGCGCCAACTATACGGAATGGTTCCGGAAGTTGAAGATTGTCTTAACTTCGGAGAAAATGCTCTATGTGTTAGAGAAAGCACCTCCGAAGGAAGCACCAGCTGATGTTAGTCCGGAGGAATTGGCCAAGCTTGATGCATGGTGGGACCATGACATCAAGAACAAATGCTATATGCAAGCCTCGATGTCTGATGAACTCCAGAGGCGATTTGAGGACACGGTGAATGCTGCTGACATTCACGCGCAACTCAAGGAACTTTTTGGGGCTCAGTCGAGGGCTGAAAGGTTCTCTACTGTTAAGGAGTTGATGACGTGCCGCATGCGTGAAGGGACTTCGGTCCGTGATCATGGGGTACGAGTGATTTGGCTCATACAGAAGTTAGCGACCCTTGATTTGGTGTTGGAGCATGAACTCAATGTGGACTTGCTGCTTCTATCTCTTCCTTCTTCATTTGATGGATTCGTGATAAATTTTAATATGAACAAGATAGAGGCCACCCTTGAAGAGATGGTCAATATGCTCGTTACATATGAATCCACACTTAAGAAGGATAAGCCAGCTTTCTTGGTGGGCTCCTCATCTTCTGCTAAGAAGGGGCCAAGTATGAAGGGCAAGAAACGTTCTGCCCCACCCAAGAAAGTGGAACCCGAGAAGAAGCAAAAGACAAAGGCTTCAAACAATGGAAAATCCAAGGATGTTTGCCATTACTGCAAGAAGCCGGGTCATTGGAAGCGCAACTGCAAGGAGTATCTTGAGCAGTTAGGAACTGCAAAGGGTATGTTCTATATCGAAATAAACATGTCACTTAATACAACTTCTTGGGTATTGGATACCGGATGTGGATCTCACATTTGCAATGATTTGCAGGTGATGACAAGAAGTCGCAGGCTTAGAATGGGTGAGACCCAGCTGAGGCTCGGGAATGGTTCCAGAGTTGAAGCTACGGCCATTGGAGATGTTTGTTTGATTTTGCAGAATGGTTTTAAATTATTGTTGAGAGATGTTTTATTTGTGTGCCAGATTTAATTAAAAACATTATTTCAATTTCTATGCTTGATAGAGATGGTTATTCTTGTAATTTTGTGAATGGGATTTGCAATATTTACAAGAATGAATGTTTGATTGGAAATGGACAACTTGAAAACGATCTATACAACTTAAAACTAAAAGACGTTCCAATAAATTATATTGATAAACCGGCGACAACAAACAAAAGGAAAATCGATAGTCAAAACCCGGCAAACCTTTGGCACGCTAGACTAGGTCATATTTCCTCAAGGAGGATGAACAAGCTAGTGGGAGAGGGCATGTTTGATATGTCTGATATTAACTCTCTACCTACTTGTGAATCCTGCCTAAAAGGGAAAATGACTAAATCTCCTTTTAAGGGGAAACCTAAGCGTAGTCAAAATCTGTTGGATTTGATCCATACAGATGTTTGTGGTCCATTTAGAGTTGGGACTCAACATGGCCACACCTACTTCATTACCTTTACTGATGATTATTCAAGATATGGGTATTTATATTTAATGAAATATAAGTCTGAAGCATTTGAAAAGTTCAAAGAATTCAAGGCTGAAGTAGAAAACAAGCTAGGTAAAAGTATTAAGGCACTTCGATCGGATCGAGGTGGAGAATACTTGAGTACCGAGTTTTTGGACTATCTGAAAGAGAATGGGATTCTCTCTCAGTGGACTCCTCCTATGACACCACAGCTGAATGGTGTATCGGAGCGTCGTAATCGAACTTTGTTGGACATGGTTCGATCCATGATGAGCTTCACTGAGCTTCCACCTTCGTTTTGGGGCTATGCGCTTGAAACGGCGGTATTGTTGTTGAACAACGTCCACACTAAAGCAGTGGACAAAACACCATACGAGTTATGGAATGGCAAAGCTCCTAAGTATTCGTACTTGAGGATTTGGGGATGTCCTGCTTACGTGAAGCGGACAGTGGGAGATAAGTTGGATAGTCGATCCAGCTTATGTTATTTTGTAGGGTATCCGAAGAATTCAATCGGATATTATTTCTATTATCCTGCTGAAACAAAGGTGTTTGTTTCTAGGAATGCCACCTTCTTGGAGAAGGAGTTCTTATTGGATAAGAAAGGCGAGATGATGGAACTCGAAGAAGTTCGAGAAGAACCCGAAATACAAAATAACGATCCTACACCTCAGGAACCATTGCTGGACACGCCTGCACCTAGAAGATCCGAAAGGACTTCTAGACCTCCAGTTCGATATGGTCTTCTTCTTGAAGAGGATCAAGATGAACCCGACATTGGATGTGATCCAAGAAACTTCAAGGAAGCAATTTCTGATGCGGATTCGAATTTATGGCTTGAAGCTATGCAGTCAGAATTGGATTCGATGCATACAAACCAAGTTTGGTCTTTAGTAGATCCTCCCGATGGAATTGTTCCAATAGGGTGTAAATGGATCTACAAGAGAAAGCTTGGGCCTGATGGTAAGGTATTGACCTACAAGGCGCGATTGGTGGCGAAAGGTTATACTCAAAGGCAAGGAGTTGACTATGATGAAACCTTTTCACCAGTTGCAATGTTCAAGTCCATAAGAATCCTGATTGCCATAGCTGCATGGTATGACTATGAGATATGGCAAATGGATGTGAAGACTGCTTTTCTTAATGGAGACATTAAGGAAGAAATCTATATGAAGCAGCCTGAGGGGTTCACATCCATGGGAAGCGAGCATAAGGTATGCAAGCTTCAGAGATCAATTTATGGTCTAAAACAAGCATCAAGAAGTTGGAACCAGAAATTTGATGAAACAATAAAAGATTTTGGTTTCATCAAGAACCCGGAGGAACCGTGCGTGTACAAGAAAGTAGTTAAGGATGCTGTGACATTCTTAGTACTTTATGTTGATGACATCCTACTCATTGGGAATGATGTAGGGATGTTGCAGTCAACAAAGATATGGTTATCAGGTAGATTTTCGATGAAGGATTTGGGAGAGGCATCCTACATTCTTGGGATACAGATCTATAGAGATAGGTCTAAGAGAATGATAGGACTCACTCAATCAACCTACATCGATACCATATTGAAACGGTTTTCAATGGATGGGTCCAAAAGAGGACATCTACCCATGTGTCATGGAGTTTCTCTATCCAAGTCTATGTGTCCCAAGACTGATGAAGAGATAGAGAATATGACACATGTACCATATGCGTCAGCTATAGGTAGTATCATGTATGGGATGATATCTACCAGACCGGATGTAGCATTTGCTCTGAGTGTCACGAGCAGATATCAGTCTAATCCTGGTCAAATGCATTGGAAAGCCGTGAAGGACATTCTTAAGTACTTGCGAAGGACTAAGAATATGTTCATGGTTTATGGAGGACGAGAACTCAAATTGGAAGGCTATACCGACTCTAGCTTCCAAAGTGATGTGGATGACTCGAAGTCAACCTCTGGATTTGTGTTCATGCTCAATGGCGGTGCTGTCTTTTGGAAGAGTTCCAAGCAGGACACCACAGCGGATTCCACCACTGAGGCTGAATACATTGCAGCATCAGCTGCTGCTAAAGAGGCCGTTCGTTTGGATGAGGAAGTTCGTCCAAGAGTTGGGCGTCATTCCTGAATTTGTTGGTCCAGTCCCGGTGTACTGTGACAACACGGGTGCCGTTGCTCAAGCAAAGGAACCAAGGTCTCATCAAAGATCCAAACACGTACTGAGGAAATACCACATAATCCGGGAGATTGTGGAAAGAGGAGACATCATTGTCGAACGAGTGGCCTCTGCAGACAATATCGCTGATCCGCTTACTAAGCCCTTGCCAGGACCATTGTTTGACAAACATCGCGAAGCAATGGGTCTACGTAGTATGACTAGTTGGCTATAGGGCAAGTGGGAGATTGTAAGAGTGGGTGCCCAGTGAGCCAACTGTGTGGCTATGGGCTTTGATGACTCTTTGTATAAACAATCTTTTGTTTAATATTATTTACACTTTTATGGCAATGACTTTATATTACTTCATATTGTTATATTGTGATATACTATTGTTGTTTTGATAAAGACCTTGAATATACTATAGTGTATGTAAGATGTGGTAGAACATAGAGATGTCTATCATGAAATACATCTTATAGTCACTGTATGTTCTAAAACCGTTCCTAGTCGATTGAGCCGTCCGATAATAAGGATAAGGATCGCTCGAGTTTGAGACTAGCATTTGCGATGCGGAGTACCACGTTTCATTGGTAGGGAACATGGAGATGTTCGAAGCATGCAAATGGATATTCATAGGATGAATAATCGAACTACCCTATCCGGACTTTCCAAGTGGTTATCACTTATCGAGTGGATAAAGTCCGCGGTTTTGGTTGTACACCATTAGTCCTTACGACTTGAAACATCATGGAGACTCTATATGCTAGTGCTGTGCTTTGACTCGTTTACCGACTCTATGGGGGTCATCTGGTGTCGAGATTGGGTACAGTTACGACACATATAGGAGTCAATGCATTGTTGTCAAGGATTCACCACATACTTGCGAGTGTGGATATCCTATGCGATCTGAGGAGATATTAGTGTGACAAATCTCTGGCCAGAGTACTTGATGTGATTTAAGAAATGGTTTCTTAGTAGCACATGCGATGTCACTAATTTGATCTTCAAGATGTATTGCATAGTTATCGAATCTTGAGCGACTCTCGATATACCAATGGTTGTTGATTCGATCGGGATATATGGATGAAGGGACCGTACTGTACGCTAACCAAAATCTACTGGTTCTTGTAGGCACTATCAGTGATACCTAGGGAATCATGGGGCGATGTTGCTAGGCGCTTTACCATGATTCGTTGGGCAAGTCGGAAAGTGTTGTTCCGAGTCACAAGGAGTTGTGAGCCCACGGCTAGCTGTATCCCTGAACCATTGAGGGTCACACAGTGTAATGGAGTTTTAATCCCCGTTGAGATAGTTAAATTTAAAGAGTTAAATTTAATGAACTAAGGAGTTGGACTTCTTAAATAAGAGTAAGGGAGTAGGATTTCCTAAAATGACATAGGGATGGACATTTTTGGAAACCACTGAATTCGGATTCAGGAAAATTTATTTTGACTTTAAAATGTGCAGAAATGGTTTCTGTGCACATTGGTGAAATCAGTTCATCAATCGGAGTCACGATGAATTTTATATTAATTTCTGAACGAGCGGGCTTTGCTTGTCGGGCCCCAGCTTATGACTAATGGGCCCTAAGGTGTTAGTGGCCTGCATTATAAATAAGTTATTTCAGTACAGAAATTACACACAACAGGTCATAATTTTTGAGAGCAAAAATCGAAAACCCTAGTTCCTCTCAAAGATTGTTTCGGCCGAACCCTCCCCATACTCTGCCCGAGATTTTCCGGTCTGTGATTTTGAATCGCAGTAAGGAATAACGAATCAGATTCGTTTATTCTCTTCGCAGAAAACTTCTGATAGATTTTCTAGTGCAATCTATCAGAGGAATTAAACCTCTGTTCGTGGACCTGATTGAAGGAGTTCATCGGTTCCAGGGAGAGACAACAAGAGCAGATCAAATCTGTTGGTGTCCATTAATCTCGTTGCGAGATTGGAGGTAAAATTTAATAACTGTTATTTAAATTTTACACACACAATAATTTAATCGTTGAACGGTTGATACCCACACTATGGAATTGTTCCATAACAAAATTTTTAAACTTCCGCTGCACCGGGTATCAATCGTGATTGATCTGACCGCCAGTTTTCCAACAATCTCATATCTAGATTACCTAACACACTCAAACGAATATTCATTTCAACATCCATTCTTGTTTCTAAATTCTAATCGCTTGATTTAAACTCAATGTTGCTTTAACTCTCCAAACAAATCTAACGTAGTTTGGATTGCAACAATCCTGATTATTTGAGTATCTTGTCTAGAAACTCAAGTACAAACAAAGTCTTTAATCAGTCGATCAAGCCTTAATATCCAGTTCTGGCAAAATCATACAATCAATTCAAAATTCTTACTGGTACTCTGACTCCAAATTTTTATCAGTTACGAGCCAAAATCATCAAAATATACTGAATTTATATATCAAATGATTAACGACTCTTAAAATTCATAATCAAAGAAACTCACTCAAGTAGAGGTCATCCAAAGATCAAATATTCTGAATGACAAAATTTGCAAAGTGAAAACAACTCACTTGCATCTCGACTTTAAGCGAGTGAATCAAATCAGACTCTAACAATGAATAAGAGTCAATCAAAATCAATCGAGGTCGAATACAAAACCTCATAATTGATATCAAGAAATTCAAGAGTCATAATTCCATGATATACTAGATTCAGCAAAATCCAAAAGAAGACTCAACTGTAACTGATTTTCGTACTTATCTTATCAAATTTCTAAATTGTTCCCAAATAATCATGATTGATTCAAAACTTATTCAATACCCAAAATAAGCGGAACCTGAATTTGATAATTCTCACAATATTTCAAGTAACACAATCAACTTCCTTTCAATCTGATTTCTATCAAACTCTAATTCAGCTTTTTTGATACAAGTACTGATATCTTCTTTCTTAGCTGTTCATCACGATTAGTTCATAATAACTATTTCAGATAAAGGTTCAACATACCGTTAATGTAACATAATAGATTATGCAACTATATCTGTATGCAATGCACCCTGTTTCATCAATATACAGGCAAATTACTCAAAGCTCAATTATACCTGTAGTGTCATCATCTGGTGCATATTGAACCAAAGTATCTGTAGATGCTTGTTGTCTCAGAGTTGGATCTTCATTCAAGTTTCTCCTCGTTCCCCAAGGATTAGGACACACTCTCGAAAAATGTCCCACTTCATAGCAACGATGACATTTTCCTAAAGTTCCTCGGCATTCATCGCTAGCATGTTTTTCTCCACAATGAGTACAGTATTCGCCGGCATATTCTGCTTTCTGGCCTATACGAAATTGCTTCAGTCTGCTAGAGCTAGAAGAGCTACTTCCAGACTTCTTGAACTGTTGCCTCAAATGTTGTAACCGCTTTTCACTTCCACTAACACTACCTCCTGCCTCATAGCTGCTCTGTGATGACAATTGTGACTGAAAGTGCGGTTGTTCGAAATGCTGAGGCACGATTGAACTTTCTTTCTTTCTCATAAAACCGTCTTCAGCTCTTTTAGCCATGTCAATAGCATCAACCAATCTATTTGGTCGCCCAACATCTAACCAAGCATAAATTTCTGGATTCAGTCCATTGATAAACAAATTCGTTTGAACTTTTTCATCCTGAATTACGTGAGGAACAAATCGGAGCAAGTTGGAGAATTTAGCAACATACTCATCGATCGTCATATTTCCTTGTTGCAAGTTAACAAATTCTCCTGCTCTATCTTCTCTATAAGATCTCGAAAGAAATTGTTGACAAAAATCAGTCTTAAATACCTGCCAAGAAATTACTATACCTCTGTTTTCCAGACATTGCTTCGTCGCAAACCACCAGCTTCTTGCTAAATCTTGCAGTTGGTATACAACAAGTTTGATTCTTCGTTCATCAGAGTATTCTAAAGATTCAAACAATTGATCAAGCTCTTCTAACCAACCTTCACAAACATTAGTATCTTCGGTACCTTTTAGAATTGGCGGATTATAAGTCTGAAATCGTTCGAATAGCACCTCCATCGGTGTGAGTGTATCATCCATCGATTCTGATAGTTTACTACAATACTGATATGTTCAATCGGAGGTACTTACTTCACTTGCGGAGTACTGTTCGGTTCAATCTGGGGTGCTTACATCACCCAAATAACCTGACTTACTTGAAAATAAAATTCATAAGCAACACGGAGAGTATACTATTCAAATCATTAAAAATACATATAATCTCATGCTTTGTCATATTACACATGCTTACAACTCTTCATGCTATTCAAAGAAACATGCCTACAAGGAATTCAAAATTCATGTGAATTCACATAATCAAGTAAGCACATAAATATTTAAGCATGTACTCAAATAAATTTTTTTTTGCCAAGAAGTAAATCACACTCACATACATTTTATCAATTTCAGTAAAGCATCAATCAAGCCATACTAAAAAAAATGCATGCGACTCGATCTACCCCGCTCAACTTCTATCTTATTCCAAGAACTTACTCTCTGATACCACTTGTTGTGAAGACCTCGGGTGCTAATCATAATTATCAACATTCAATCAGAATTACACTGATAATTAAACTAATAACTTACAAGCAATCAAATTAAACTTGAAAGCACAAGCAATAAAAAAAAAATTTTAAAAAAATCAAGGCCTCGCTCGATCGGTAAAAGTTCACCGATCGAGCGAGCACAAATTCAGAAACTTTCTGTTTTTAAAAATCAAGGCCTCGCTCGATCGATAAAAGTTCACCAATCGAGCGAGCACAAATTCAGAAACTTTCTGCCCGCAATTCACATGGCCTCGCTCGATCGGTTAAAGTCTAACGATCGAGCGAGAAGGTTTTGTGCAGAAATCCAGAATTTGTTGTTGCTGTCCTAAGCAAGATATAAAGAGCTTGAAACATTCTAGGCATCTCAATTCCATACTAGAATGATCTAAAGGCAAGCTACAAGGTATAACATGCATACAAACTCAAACCTTAACTTGTACAAGTTTCTACAATGCAATACATCAAACTCATAAGTTGCATACAAGTATTGAAACTAAACTTCCAACAACTAACTTATACAAGGTTTGACAACATATAAACAAACTCCAGGTAGCTCAAAACATTAATTGACAGCAACTTCTATTCTTAACCCGAGTCTCCACTCTAATCTCTCAATGTCTCACTTCCATGTCAAATCCGACTCACTACTCTTCAACCTGATGCAATGCACACATACAAGCAAAACAACAGCCGAATAACTCCGGTGAGAATAAATCTCAGTATGAAAGACATCTATATAAATCAAATAGAAATAACTCAATCAAGTAATTTACTATTACAATCAACAATTTCCTTATACTTTACCAGCCGGATGTCTTTCAAATAAACTCATTCAATATCATAAAGACTCGAATACGGTTTAAGGTTAAAGGATTCAAGTCTTACAGAATCGATAATTTAAAAATTCATATCGTTGGGATCCCGGAAATATAATCAGGCCATAAAAAAATCAGCCTCCCACCTACGCTCCCGCTCGGGGTGGTAAAATCTGATATTCCCTGGACTGTGAACACTATTTAAAACTCGACTCAACAAATAGAGTAAATTAACGCTTCGAATAAGAATTGATTCATATAACTTCGTGCCATCAAGATTCGTAAACGATCTTGACATGGATATCCATCTAACGAGTTCGTAAACGACTCGCAAATAAGGTTAACCGCAACCTTGGCATAGAATCAATTCAATATAGCATCATATCAACTCGAATATAAAGATCCACTACCTGAGATGGATCGACAACATCACAATCAAATCAAAAACATAAACAAGTATGTGGTTTTTGCGGGCCAACTCAAGATTAGTCGTTCTTGAGTTTCAAAGTCTCTAATTCGCGATGTCGTCATTATACCTTCTTTTATTGAGGTTTTGAACTCTTCAAATCTATGAGATATAAACAAAATACATATATCAAACTTCAAATCAATCTATCATTTCAGAAACGAGTCAAAACCATCAAGAATTCATCAATCAATCGCATTTCAAACCTCAACTCTTTCTTCGTTAGTTCAAGTCGGCGTCTTGTGTCGTTTAGCCTTCAAACTCAACTGAAACTGAATAAGAAAATACTATAACATTCAAAACATCTCAACAACAACTTCAACTCAAATATCGGCTATCAAAACAGTTCCAAAACTCGATTAAACGACGTAGCGATTCAAAATCGGTAACCGACGTAATCCCGAAACCATTTCTAACTTCAAAACCCAATCATACGTATATTCAAGTCAATAACCAGCTGATAAATCATTCAAATCCTCATCTCAATAGCTATAAAAATCGATTAACATGCTGGAATCAAGATTGGATACATGTAATACAAACTTCTCAATCCGGTTTCGACATAGAATCGCATATACGTTGATAAACATAATCAAGAACTCAAAATCTGATATCTGATCCATACTGATTTCGAAATCCAAATAACATAACATAAAAATTACATGAGATCGAAGCCCTCGTTGTAAGGATTTCAGAACAATTTACGGAATCAAAATCGGATAACCAGAACAAAAGTTACGGCAAATCGAAAATTGAAGATTCAAAGGAAAAATGAAGAAGACGGCTCTCTGCTTCAACACTTCTGAAATGTCTAAGGCAAATACACGTTTCATGCTGAGTAATAAACTTAAAATCTGATAACTCTCAACCAATATTGCAATTTAGCCCTCAAATCTTCAATAATTGCAATTTGGTCCCCGGCCCTTATTTTAATTCAATTTCAATCCTAAATAATTTAAGAATATTAGAATTTAAATCAAAACTCTAAATATTCCCAAATTAAATATACGCGGATTAAAATTAAATAAAGTCGAATTAATATTAATTAATCTCGGGCCTTACACGTGGGAAGTCGAAGAAGATATGAAGCAACGATTTCCTTATCTATTTCACTGATTTGAGTTCTTATTCAGTTTTCAGTTATTCTTTATTCTTATGAGCATGCAGTCTGCATATCTATACTATTTATGAATTCGAGGACGAACTCATGTCTTAGTGGGGGAGAAATGTAAGGCCCGGGATTAATTAATATTAATTCGACTTTATTTAATTTTAATCCGCGTATATTTAATTTGGGAATATTTAGAGTTTTGATTTAAATTCTAATATTCTTAAATTATTTAGGATTGAAATTGAATTAAAATAAGGGTCGGGGACCAAATTGCAATTATTGAAGACTTGAGGGCTAAATTGCAATATTGGTTGAGAGTTATCAGATTTTAAGTTTATTACTCAGCATGAAACGTGTATTTGCCTTAGACATTTCAGAAGTGTTGAAGCAGAGAGCCGTCTTCTTCATTTTTCCTTTGAATCTTCAATTTTCGATTTGCCGTAACTTTTGTTCCGGTTATCCGATTTCGATTCCGTAAATTGTTCTGAAATCCTTATGACAAGGGCTTTGATCTCATGTAAGTTTTATGTTATGTTATTTGGATTTCGAAATCAGTATGGAGCAGATGTCAGATTTTGAGTTCTTGATTATGTTTATCAACGTATATGCGATTCTATGTCGAAACCGGATTGAGAAGTTTGTATTACATGTATCCAATCTTGATTCCAGCATGTTAATCAATTTTTATAGCTATTGAGATGAGTATTTGAATGATTTATCAGCTGGTTATTGACTTGAATATACGTATGATTGGGTTTTGAAGTTAGAAATGATTTCGGGATTACGTCGGTTACCGATTTTGAATCGCTACGTCATTTAATCAAGTTTTGGAACTGTTTTGATAGCCGATATTTGAGTTGAAGTTGTTGTTGAGATGTTTTGAATGTTATAGTATTTTTCTTATTCAGTTTCAGTTGAGTTTGAAGGCTAAACGACACAAGACGCCGACTTGAACTAACGAAGAAAGAGTTGAGGTTTGAAATGCGATTGATTGATGAATTCTTGATGGTTTTGACTCGTTTCTGAAATTATAGATTGATTTGAAGTTTGATATATGTATTTTGTTTATATATCACAGATTTGAAGAGTTCAGAACCTCGATAAATGAAGGTATAATGACGACATCATGAAGTAGGGACTTTGAAAGTCAAGAACGACTAATCTTGAGTTGGCCCGCAAAAACCACATACTTGTTTATGTTTTTGATTTGATTGTGATGTTGTCGATCCATCTTAGGTAGTGGATCTTTATATTCGAGTTGATATGATGCTATATTGAATTGATTCTATGCCAAGGTTGCGGTTAACCTTATTTGCGAGTCGTTTACGAACTCGTTAGATGGATATCCATGTCAAGATCGTTTACGAATCTTGATGGCACAAAGTTATATGAATCAATTCTTATTCGAAGCGTTAATTTACTCTATTTGTTGAGTCGAGTTTTAAATAGAGTTGTTATGATTTATTTAACGCCTTTTATATGTTGGTTATACTGAGAATGTTTTCTCACCGGAGTTTATCCGGCTGTTTTCTTGTTTTGTATGTGTGCATGACAACAGATGGGGCAGGAGCTGGTCATCGACGTCATTGACAGCTGGGAGAGAGTCTAGCACATGAAGACTCGGGTTGTAGATGATGTCTTGAACTTTAGAAGCACTAAACTTTAGTTATGTTGGTTTTGGATTACATGTATGACACTTGAGATAATTTGTGTCGTTTATCGATCTTTAGCGACTTGTTTGATGTAATAAATGCATGTATTGATGTTCAAGATTTCAATTATGTATGTATGCATATTTCCAGATTTTATAGCATGTGTAGAATCCATGTTGTTGAAGATTTATGCTTTGAACCAAGCCTTAACAGCAAAAACTCTTCTGCAGAATTTCTGGAATTCGGAGGCCGCTCGATCCGCAGAAGTTGACGGATCGAGCGAGCCCTGTAATTTGCGGACAGAACTTTTGAGTTTTTGGCTCGCTTGATCCGCAGAAGTTGACGGATCGAGCGAGGCCAAATTGTGTTCCATCCGAGAGTTGAGCATTTGTGCTCGCTCGATCGGGTGTTTTTCACCGATCGAGCAAGACACTGGATTTTTTAAAAAAAAAATTTTGCTTTACTTTGCTCTTGGTTTCTTAATTGATGTTTAATGAATGTTAATTGTTCATTAATTTCCCTAAGATGAGATTAGCAACACGAGGTCCACATAATCTCCTTGATGAACTTCGCATAATTTGGCATTTGCTCCAAAGCTTCAGCAAAGGGGATGTTGATGTGAATTTTCTTGAAAATCTCCAAGAATTTGGAGAACTGCTCGTCCAATGCTTTCTTCTTGAACCTCTGCGGGTAGGGGAGTGGAGGCTTGTACATCGGTTTCGGCTCAGTTTCAGGCTCCTTCTCCTCGACTTTTTCCTCAAATTTCTTCTCTTCAATAGCAGGTTCTTGGACTCCAACTTCTTTTCCACTCCTCAACTCTATGGCATTGCACTGCTCCTTGGGATTTACCTCAGTGTTGCTCGGAAACTGGCCTCTGTTATTATCTTTCAGTGCGTTCGCTAACTGCCCTATGCTAGTTTCCATGGATTGAAGTACAGCACCCATGTTGGCCAAGTGCGTCTCCAAAATTTCAAGGCGAGTCTCAGTTTTTTCCATCCTCTTACCTGATTCCTGCACAAAGATACTAACCAAATCTTCCAAAGACAACTTACCATCACCCTTATTAGTATTGTTAGCATATGAAAAATTTTCATTATTCCGCAAATTAGGGTGATAAGCATTAGGAATCGGATTACCTCTGTACGCTCCATAACCTCGGTAGCCATTAGGATTAATATAATTAGCTTCCTCTGGGGTATGTGATCCTTCAACTCCAGTTGAATCTGCAACATTAATCTTATTCAAAGAAGCTACCTGTGTAGTCAGTGCAGATAATTGAGCGGTGACCGATGTTAGAGGATCCACTGCATACACTCCAGCTGGCTTCTTAACTCCCATACGCTCAGATGGCCATTGAAAGCTATTGACCGTCATCTGCTCCAGCATATCATAGGCATGTACATGGTCCTTTGCAAATATAGTGCCTCCGGCCGCAGAATCGACATTCATCCTCGTAGGCGCATTCAGTCCGTTGTAAAACCACTCGATCTGTTCCCAATCTGCAAAATTGTGGTTAGGACAATGTCTAAGTAATTCTTTGTACCTTTCCCATGCCTCGTATAGCTGTTCAGTGTCCATATGCCGGAAAGTGTTGATCTCGATCTTGAGTTGGGTGGTTTTGGCAGGAGAAAAATATTTCGCAAGAAATTTTTCTGCCATCCCCTCCCAAGTAGTAATGCTTCCAAGCGGCAGTGACTGCAACCAAATTCTGGCTTGATCTCTGAGAGAAAAAGGAAACAAGCGTAAACGAATAATATCCTCAGACACACCATTAATTTTTACCGTATCAGTTATCTCCAAGAATGTGTGTAGGTGTAGGTGAGGATCAGCAGTGGCGCTCCCATTAAATTGGTTCTGTTGAACCATGTTGATCAAGGCCGGCTTTAGCTCAAAATTATTTGCAGTGATAGTTCCACGAGCTATTCTAGAATAGTGAGCCTGGATCGTCGGCCTGAAGTGATCTCTAATTGGCACCATGGGAGCTTGTTGTGCTTTTTGTTCAGCCATTCTCTCAATTTCTTCTCTTCTAGCTCTTCTTATAGCACGTGCAGTGCGCTCGATCTCCGGATCAAAAAGTAACGAATTCGCACTTTGAGATCGTCGCATAAACTGCAATTAAAAATAAGAAGAAATTAATTAGTAACTTAAAATAAAATTAAAAAAAACTCTAAATTAAAATCTAGACTAATTGGTAACAAGACTAAAAAATAATCAAAATTTATTCCCCGACAACGGCGCCAAAAACTTGTTGTGAAAAATCTCGCAAGCGTACGAGTGTCAAGTTTTAATATAGTGATAAAATCAGATATCGATCCCACAGAGAGTAAAATGAAAATATTAGTGCTTGTAATTAAAATAGTCTAAACTTATCTAGAAAATCAAACTTTGAGAATTTTGCATAAAAATAAAAATAAGCAGATGATTTTATAGCACGCACACAACTTTCAGATAAAATATCAATCAGAAGAAAAATGGTCTAGAGGTTTAGATTTCACCTGATTTCAACAACAATCAATCCTAATTAATTAATCTTCATGAATTTCAAGGAATTAATAGCCAAGAACACTTAAGTGTATTATTCCCTCTCCCGAATGCCGAATAAAATATATCAACTACAATTCAATTCCAATATCCCTATTAAGAATCTACTTGCAGTGATCAATTCAAAACAATGTTCTTTTTAAAAACTCTGTTAAAATTATACACTCTCCCGAGCGATATAAATAAATAACAATGTATTTTCCAATGGTCCTATTTAAAATCTCCTCTCCCGAGTGCCAGATTTCAAATAAATATTACAAATCAATTATTGATCAGATAATTGAAAAGATAATCAATTCTAGAAAAAAAATTAATCTAGAAAAAACTCAATTCAATAAAATCAAAAATTCATGAAAGCGTCTACACCAGGTTCCATCCGACCTCTAGACTCTAAAAAATTAGTTCATAATAAAATTTTGAATAAAATAATAATTCATAAATCCAAACATATTCAAAATTAAATAAAAGTAAGAAATCAATCTGTCGATGCGACGCCGTGTCCGATCAATCGATCTCCGTTTTCGTTCTTCAAGTTAACGCTCCAGAAATCCCAGAAATCTCACGTTCTATTCTCTGATATATTCTGTGTAATTTGTATTGTGAGGCGGCCCTTCACGTCTGATAAGAATTCCCTTTTATATCGCACACAAAAGCCCACGAATAAAGCCCAAGAAAATAGAAACTTTCATTTCCCGATAAAAAATTCCCACAAAAATTTCGCGAAGCGCGCCCGCTCCAGGACTCACGCGGGCGCGCATAAGCCTCTGTCAAAACTCTCTCCTGAAGCGCAATAGCTCTTAAGCCTCTTCTCTTCAGCGCTTCTTTAAGCGCTAACTATTTGGCCCAATAAAAAAGCCCAATTCTCTTCTCGTTATCTTGTCTGTTCTTTTCTTCTTTTCTTCTTCCTTTTTATTTTATTTTCTCTTCAAAATTCTTATTTCTTATTTTCTTCCACAATAATTCTTTTTTTCCATTAATTTCTTCTTTTCTCTTCCAAATCTTCATAATTCCCTACTAACACAAAAACAACAAAACCCACACATAAATCTGCTCGAAACAAATATTTAACAATTAAAATCATATATAAATTAAGTGTATAAAATACATTTATCATAGCTAATCCATTCTGTGTATGAACATGAGCAACATGATGTTCAACAGTAATTCTCATTGACATACAATAGTCGTTGAAATTTGGGAAGTAAATTCTCCAGCATTATCAAGTCTTATTTTCTTGATTGTATAATCGGGAAATTGATTCCGCAATTTTATTATTTGAGCCATTAATCTTGCAAATGCCATATTCCGAGTTGACAATAAGCATACATGTGACCATCTGCTGGAGGCATCGATCAATACCATAAAATATCAAAATTGTCCACATGGTGGATGAATTGGCCCACAAATATCACCCTGAATACTTTCAAGAAATATGAGTGATTCTGTTTGGATTTTAGCTGGCGATGGTCTTATAATTAGTTTTCCAAGAGAACATACTTTACATTGAACTTATTATTCTGAAAGATCTTCTGGTCTTTCAATGGATGACCATGTGTATTTTCAACAATTCTTCGCATCATTATTGAACCAGGATGTCCCAATCGATCATGGCAATTGGTTAATATTGAAGAATTATTAACCACCATATTTGATTTGATTGGTCTTATATGTGTATAATGCAATCCAGTAGGGAGCATTGATAATTTTTCAACCACATATTTTTTTTCTGATTTATATGTGGTAAGATACATATATTCTGATTTTCATCAGTTATCGTCTCAGTATCATATCCATGAGAATATATGTCATTAAAACTCAACAAATTTCTTTTTGATTGTGGTGAATATAAATCATTATTTATCAGAAATTTTGTACCACTTGGTAACGAAAATTGTGCTTTACCAAAACCTTCAATCAAGTCTACAGGACCTGATATTGTATTCACCATTGTTTTTGTTGGTTTTATTTCCAAGAAATATCTTTCATCTCGCAGAATAGTGTGCGTTGTATCACTATTCGGTATGCAAATTTCCATGATATTATTTCCATGTTTGCTCATAGCATTTTCCATATCAAACTTCACAAAAGTGCAATAAATAAAAATTAAGTACAATACAAATGTAAAATATAACATGCATGAAAAATACAAATTTGTTACAATCTAGTCCCACCAATCTTTTAATCAATGTTTTTGAAATCATTCAAAAAATTTGCAGCATTGAAACTAGTTGAACCAATTAAATGGTCACTATTTTTAACAAAATTGGTCTCTTTTCCTTTCTCCTTTATCGATTCTTTATAGAGCTAGCTTACAAGGGTGCTCAGGGGCTCGACAAGTACGTGACCAATGTCCCGAAGTGCCACATCTATAACAAACACTCTCAGTTCTTTTTGAGTGATTTTCAATTTCACTCATGTTTTCATGATGCCTTTTGGTGGGTGATTTGTGACGTTCTTTTGAGATGAGTTATTGAAGTAACTATCTCGATTATATTCACGGCCTCGACCACGACCGTGATCATTTCTACGTCCACGACCACGTCTATGTCCTCGTCCACGACCAAAGTCTTGTTTATATCTTTGATTTTGGTTTTCATTTTGCATTACGACATTTGCTTCAGGAAATATTGTTGATCCAGTGGGTCGTGATTGATGATTTTTTATTAACAATTCGTTGTCTTTTCCGCCACAAGAAGACATGCAATGTGTTAAGAATATCTCGTAAAACCACGCACTCTATACTGTTGTTGTAGAGTTATATTTGATTCGTGAAAAGTGGAAAATATTTTCTCAAGCATTTCCATCTCTGTGACTTCAAGTCCACAGAATTTTAATTGCGAGACTATTCGATACATCGCAGAATTATAATCATTGACTTTTTTAAAGTCTTGAAATCTCAACGTATTCAATTCATTACGGGCGGTCGGAAGTATCACTTTCCTTATATGCTCAAATCTTTCTTTCAACCCTTTCCATAAAATCATTGGGTCTTTTTCTGTGAGATACTCACATTTCAACCCTTCATCAAGATGTCGGCGTAAGAAAATCATTGCCTTTACTTTATCTTGTGAGGTTGATATATTAATTTCTTTGATGATATCATTTAGACCCAATGACTCAAGATGCATCTCTACATCGAGAGTCCATGACATATAATTCTTTTCAGTGATATCGAGCGCAACGAATTCATTGCCAAATTTGACATGGTGGTACTAGAAAAATAACAATGCATTTTATTAGTTAATTTTCATTAATATAACAATACAAAATAATGGAAGAACGAAGATTACAAGTGCGTGTACAAATAAAAAAAAATATGTGGTGGAAAATTGATGGTGAGTACAAGACTTGTGATCATGATGATCATAATCGTTATGAAAAATAGCCTTAGAAATGCCATCATCTTCATCTTTGAAAAAAATTGAGGAGAAAATATTTTGAGAGAAGGAGTAAATTTTGGTGTGATTGAAAATGAGTTTGAGTTAACATATTTATAGGCCAAAAAACTAGCCGTTTTGTTACCGTTTGTGACCGTTGGGGGTAAAGAAAAAAATCGAGTATGCGTTGAATAAAAATTTATGATAATGATGCAATGCATATAATGATAATCATAATTAAATAATTATTTATATCATATCACATTATTATAAGGTCGGTGTCATAGACAGCCTTTTATATAATAATATGAGATTATACGAATATGATTAGTATATAAATATATAATAATATATATCATATCACGTTATTATAAGGTCAGTGTCATAGACAATCTTTTATATAATAACATGAAATTATATATTAATATAGTTAGTATATATACATAATAAATATATATCATATCAAGTTATTATAAGGTCCGTATCATAGACAACCTTTTATATAATAACATGAAATTATATATTAAAATAGTCAGTATATATATAATAAATATATATCATATCACGTTATTATAAGGTCGGTGTCATAGACAGCTTTTTATATAATAACATGAAATTATATATTAATATATACACAATAAAAATATATAAACAGTAAAATAAAAATTCTTACTTGTTGAATATTTTTTTGCTTTCTTCTTGTATTTTAGAGCGTCGAATATTATAGAGAACTTTCGAGCGATCGTGCTGATAACGTGTTGTGAAAAAGTAAAAATTTATGGTAAAAGTAAAATTCCAAAACTCAAAATAATCAAGCTCTACACTTTATAATATTTTTCTCTCAACTCAATTGTATATTTCTTCACAAATGGAGAGACCTATTTATAGATCTCATTTGGATATTAGTCCAAAAATTAATACATCATCATCTACATCATCACACACTAATTTTCAATATTTTACAACTCAATATTCAACATTCAACTCTAATATATATATATATATATATATATATATATATATATATATATATATATAATATTTTCAACATGTTTAACATATATAAGCAATTCAAAAAGTTGTATATATATGTGGTAGGTATCAAATATATAAGTTCTTTTTCTCATAGTCTATAGAGCAAGAATATCACTGAAAAATCAAGTTTAGAAACAAAATTTTTTTTTAGTATTTATCTAATTCATTCAAAAAATAGTAATACAATTTTCAATATGATTTAGGGAGTGTTTTCAATAGATTGTGCTTTTGTAGAAGTGATTAATTTATAGATTATAAAAAAAGTTAAGAAAAATCAAAATTGGTAATGTTTGGAAACAAATGTGCAAATCTAAAAATCAAATTTTGATAGTTTTTTGATAAATAAGTGATTAAAAAGATTTTAACAATGGCCTTCTTATTAGAATAACTTTTAGAGAATCGTAATTACCACATGACTAGCTTTTGGATTTCAATTAAGTTAAGCATAAGCTAACACATAATCTAAGTTTAAGAAACACACAAAAATAATTTTTTTAAGCCAAAAGCTAACAATCACTTTTTTTTAGTGATTGCAAACACTCCCTTAACATGGTGTGTTTTTTTAAAAAAAAAAAATATTGCTAAAAATTATAATTAAAACCTCAACATGACGCGTGTTATACATTAGAGCATCTTCAATGGGAGGTTTACAAATTGAAGTTCAAAAAATAAACCACAAAAAATGAACCCACTACCATTGGGAGGGGTGGGTTCATGGTCTAAAAAATAAACATGGTTTGAAATCTTGAACCATGTTTATTGTCTCCTGCACAAGTGGTAGGGGGTGGGGAGTAGTTGGGGAGAGTGTTGACAATCTCTCAAAAATCAAAACATTTTGGGCGCGTGGTACCCACGCTAGAGTGGCATAACTCACGCATGGGTCCCGCAGCCACAATTAATTATTTTTTTACTTTTTTATTTTTAAAATTAAATTAAAATTTTAAACTTATTTTGTATTTTACAATGTGTGTCCCCTACTATGTTTAACATGCCCTTTTCATTTTAGTTTTTAAAAAAAATTAATTTTTTTAAAAATATAACATAATACTCTATATCAAATTTAAAATATTTTAATTAACATCTAGTTTAAAGATTATTTTATTATAAAAATTACGATATTTTAAACTTGTAATTTGAATTTTGTAGTGTATTTTGTTACATGTGCATGCACCTACATTTTAGTTTTTTTAAAAAAATTAATAATGTCTTTGTTTTAATATTATTTTATAATTTTTAAAATTTTAATAAATTATTAAAAATATATATATGATTAATTAACTAATTACGTAAATAAAAATGATTACTAAAATATATATTTAGTTAAATATATATG
The DNA here is from genome assembly GCF_033568475.1 of Henckelia pumila. Lineage (NCBI taxonomy): Eukaryota > Viridiplantae > Streptophyta > Magnoliopsida > Lamiales > Gesneriaceae > Henckelia > Henckelia pumila. Next base: position 101,633,268 of record NC_133120.1, on the reverse strand, counting down.
TGCAAAATTTAAAAATAAAAATATTAAATTAAATGAAGGAATTTATGTGTGATTTGATAGCGGAACCCTCAATAGTTGCGTTTTTTTGGGTTTATGATTGGGGATGAAAGGTTTAAAAAGTAATGAGTTTTAAACTTTTGATGTGGCAGTACAAGGTGGCATAAATGAACCCATTTTTTGGGTTCATGATTGGAGGTGCTCTTATAACGAATATTAATGCATACAATTTAGAAAAAAATATGAAAATGTCATCTACGTGGGTTGCATATACACATTTATAGATATAGACATACACACACGAGTATACCATTCCAAATTAAAGAGAAAAAATAATACATTGAACCTAGAAAAAAAATTATGGAATTGTGGGATTAATTAGGTGGAAATTGGACCCACCAATTCTTTAATGTTAAAAACAATAATCTGCTAATTACGTACGTTCATGTGAAATACGTTACAATTAAAATTTACGTACGCTAAGGTCACTGATAATCAAGAATAACAAATTAATCGAACCCAATTTAAATAATAAAAAAAATTATCAAAACATATTAATGTGATCAATCGATCACCTTAGCTAGTTATATAACTAATAAACAATTAATTCTGTTTTCATATATATATTTATATATGCGTGATCGATCGATCGATCCATACGTACAAATTAACAATGATTTGTAGCAAGCTATAGTTCAGACGGCGGGATTAAAAACAGCAAGGTGGTCGTCGGGCTGCTGCGGCGGCGTGAAGGCCAAGAAAATCAGCATGAGCATGATGGCGACGGGGACAAGGAGGATGAGAAGAGGCGGCGGTGGAAGCAGCGGCAAGACGAGCGGCAGGAGCAAGAGAGAGTATGTGAAGAGTAGCATCAAAATTCAAAAGTATGCTCCTGCACATCAATGCAATTTTATTTGACTGATTTTGATAAATGAAATCTTTCCCACCTCATACATTCTATGCATCATCTTCTTCATTCATTCGTGATCAAATATTTTTCAGACACGTGTATTTATATATTAATAATAATAATTTGCAATTCTCATGTGGAGACTGTGTGTTTAATTTGTAAATATTGAATAAGTGGGAATGAAATGGAGAAGACTATAGCTTTATGATACATACATTGGAGGGAAATTTAATTAGTGCAAATTAAAGATGATGAAAAATATAATAAAACTCTCTCTACTAAATATTAATTTATATATATTAGTGTGAAATATTAATGGATAGAAATAAATAAAAAAATTAAGAAGATAAATTTAATTAGTTCGAAATAAATATATATATAATCATAAATGTTAATTTTCTTATTATATATATTAATATAAAGTCGCTCATGACTCGTAGAGTCGTAGTCGCTTGAGCTTATTTGTCTACAACGAAACTTGGGTAGTGTTTGGGAGAACTTCTAAGAAGCACTTTTCAGCTTTTTCTTAACAAAATTTTGAAATTTTGTGAAATTTTGTTAAGGAAAAGCTGAGAAGTGCTTCCTAAAAGCTCTCCCAAGCACTACCTTGAAGGTGTGTGGGGTTGGGGGGTAGTAATAGATTTTTTCACATTCTTACAAATCAATATGATTTATTTTTTTTCAAAATTAAACAATAAGCGAAAACGTAGGTATGTTGAATTAATTAATAAGATTTAGGGGTGGCAGCAGCTAGCCACCTTGCATGCATTTTCATTATTTAATTAATTAGTTTCCTCTTTATTGGTCTACGTACATTATCTCCACATAATTAAATCGAAGAAAACGGCAAAACTCAACAAAACTAATTTTTCTTTTGAGTTTTGAATACTTATTAAAGATGAAACCTAGTTAGCTAGCTAGTGCATGCATTTCAAGTCGATCGCACCCATTGAATTGATCAATATAGATTTATATTTATAGTGTTGGTTGGATACGATGGTTAAATTCAATATTCATCATAGCTTCCAAATTTAGCACAAGTATTACTTGAAGATGACCGGAGGTGGATCTCCTATATAAATATATTATATGAGTAATTGTTAATTTTTTGTGAGCCCGATTGATTCAACCCATCTTTTCACAGTGAAATGTAAGTTTTTATGCGTTGGTTGGACAATAGATTTGTCTCACAAAATTGATATGTGAGATTATCTCAAGTTTTGTAAGTTGTGCGGGCAAATTTCACTCTTTAGTGTTGTAATATGATGTAATTTCGTTATTCGATGCAATTTGTACTTAAAAAAAATCTTTGTGATATATATTGTCATTGTCTTTAAAATATGGAATTTTGGGCATGTTTTAATTTGAATGAGTGAATGACTTGGTGAGCATATATGCATGATCTCCCGTTTAATTTGGATCATTAAATGGAGATTTTTTATGGTGCGTAGATAAAACGAAACGACATATATGGATCATATATAGCTAGTAAGTGAGTGGCCCTTTTCAATGAGTAATAAAAATCAGCTAAGAATTACAGATATTAAATTGGAGTATTTAATCTTTAATTTAATGATTATGATTAATTTTAATCAAACTCATACATATATATCTTTTTTTTCCAAAACTGTATCTTTCTTTCGTGCAGAATTTCAATTACTGTAAAACTATTAACCTTCCCAGTATTAATTAATCTATTTAAATAAACATCTTTTCCAAAACTAACTCTAATTAATTACTTTTATACTGATCATAACTGATAAGGTGACAGTTACATTCTCATAATAAGGGATTAAATTTGTCATCGTCCATATAGTTTCGTGATCGATCATTATAAGGCACAGCCTTGTTTCGTTTTTTTTTAAAAAAAAATTATATGACAATTAATTTCACGATACTTCTACAATCTCTTGAGTTTTTAAGAAATATGAAGGATAAAAAAAAAGTCGAAATTTTGTATGAAAAAATAGGATACACCAACGGACTAAAATCTTAATATATGTAAATAATATTTATTAATAAGGAAGAAATAATGTATGTATATGTTCATGCATGTATGAGTCAGAGAATTAATAGTAGCCATGACATAATTACATTAACAATATTTATTGCATTCATTATAAATCAATTTTTGATGTTTCTTTTGTTGTCATGGTTGAGTAGTATATCAAAATATATATATGCGTGGATTTGTAAAAGGTTTATGTGACAAAACTTAGGTTATTTTATAGAAAACTTCACTATAATGTCGGGAGGGGCCCGGCCCGTTATAATCATGCATGGTTTGTTTATGTTATTTAAGATTCAATGTTGGGGAAAACAATAGAATGTTTCTGCCCAAATGCAGTCATTATCATCCCAATTTGCAATTATCCCTCTCCACCAACTTTTAAATTTATTGTAGTTTAAGTGCATGAATTCATCTAAATTGGTAATATATTTCGAGACTAAATTCCAAATGCCAAAGACCAATTGCATCACCCTTCCAAAACAAAAAGAAAGATTCGAACTTCTAAAGTTTAATTTAAACATCCATCACCAAATTAAACTTTATTTTAATTTTAACAACTGACGAAGAAGAAGAATGAGCAGATTGAGTACGTAAAAATAATCTCGAACATTACACCAAGTGATCATTTTCCATGTTAATTTTTAATCAAGTGATTTTCCCTTTTTATGAATGACAATTAAACTTTATTTGGATATGCAATGACAATATAAAAGACTAAAATGAATCACAATATAACTCGTGAAAAAAGACTTAAAAAATTGATATACCAAATTTATAAATTTAAAATCACACTAAAAAAAGAATACAGTTGCCTTTATGTCACTAAGTTGTTGAAAGTTGATACGCTATAAACCCAGCAAAAAGTATTACACATTGCCTGCGATAAAACGGTTGACTTTCTTTTACCTCCGACCTCTTCCCCTGTTGTTCCTTCCTCGAAATCCACCTCTCCTGCCATCACTTCTGCCGCCGCCGCCACGACCACCAAGACCAGGTAGTTTCAGCGACCGTACACCCCTCCTCTTTCCAGGTCGCCTCTCGTCATCCTCATCACTCTCCATGTACTTTTTCGAGCTTCTGGGATTAAAAGATATTTCCCGGGACCCTCCTTGTCCATGTTTTACAAAACCCTTTGGACGATCTTCCCGTTTCCTAAGAGCTAACCTTTCTCCCAAGGGCAGAGAATCCTCCTGTCCAAGAGACTCATGATTCCTGAATGCTTCTGCATGCCGATTATCCTTCACTTCATAAAATCTGAACGGATCGACAAAATACAAGGTATGATCAATCTACCGGCTATATTAATATTCTAGCTAATTTTCTTGAAATGTGATAAAGACTGGTTAGAAAGAGATGATGGGGAACCTTGGAACTCGGGATTTCTTCATAAATTTGGTATTGCCATTCGTTTGCTCATCTTCTGCTGATTCGCTACCTGATGGTACATCAGAACCACTAATACTCTGCTCATCTTCTTCAGCAAGAGCTTCAAAATGCTCGTCAAATAATGATGGTTTCTTTGCAGGTGCCGCAATTGGGTGGAAAGCCAAATATTCTTGTGAGAACTCATCAACCTCAAAGTCCTGAAAAACATTTAAGAACAAAATACTCAGATCAGATACTGCGAGAAACAAAATTTGAGATAGAAAAAAAAGATTGTAATAATTTATGTATAATTTCAAGATATTTTCGAGTAATTCTTGATACATGGACATTTTTCACAAATATCAATAAAACAAAAACTTGAAATCACAGGAAATTCAATAAAAATTAACAGGAGTTGCAACCAAAAAGCACTTACTTGCTAGCTCCTCCTAATGGAGCCCGCTTAAATTACCTTATTTTCAAACATTGGAGTAAATCTCTCGTCTTTGAGAACCTCACTGGTGAGACCCTTCTTTTTCTTTGATGTCTTCTTATCTGGTACTTTCAGAGTATCAATATTATCAGTGCCCTTCTGATCATCAAGATTTTCATCTTCTTCAAGAAGACGGGAAGCCAAAGTTCGATTAACTTTTGGTAGCTTCCTCTTGATCTGCAAGAAAATATTACCATAACAAAAGCTTCAAAATAGAAGCAAAATACGGCATGGTTTCTGTAAAAATCACAAAATGAATCTCAAACAGCTTACAGTGATTCGAGTGGCACGTTCAGCTTCCAATTTCTCCTGTTTTTTCCTCTCTAAATATGTATCATAAGCAAAAGGATCTGCCAAACTTTCTGCCTGCATTCACAGTCATCATAGCCGTGTATTAGATCTAAACAAGAATCTTGTATGATAATTGAAATCATAAAGCCCTGTGAAATATTTTTTCCAGAAATTAAGCTGCATAATTCACACACCAATCCATGAAAATAACACACTGTTCACTTTATGAATATTATCAAGATTTTAAAAAAAACACTTGTACTTGGGGGGAGGCAGGTGGCCCATTTGAAGATGCAAATATTACCTTTTTATACAGCTTGTAATTGATAAAGAAACCATGCATGTAGGCTCTTAGAAGATTGGTTCCAATCAAATTGGTCAAATTCAACTTTGTCAGGTCTTCTTTCGTCAAAAATTTGTAATCATCATAAATAGTTGTTTGTCCATCCTCCTCAAGCTCTTCCTATAAAGGCATGAATAGGATTTATCGATACCGAATAGGGCTCAAACGTACAAGATGATCGACAAAGCAGCTTAATGAACATACAGTTAAGTTCTCTAGATAAGAACACCACTTTGGTGCAGGTCCAAGGGCTGGTATGAAGTAAGATGGTATTTGGCTGCTATCCAGAGCCAACAAAATCAATCCACTACGGCTGAAGACACAAGTATCATTAATTTTTCCAGCAGTTGGTTCAATGCTAGTCATACCTTCTCCCTGAAAAACATAAAAAGGCCATCTTAATTTGTTCTGGGACAGGCAGTTAGGTAACAAAACAATGGTAACTTAGTGGGCCACAGAGATTCTTAGGCCAAAATTTCAGCACTATAGCAGCACCTTTTTTCTGAAAATGAATGCGAAAAAACAATAAACCCAACTGTTTGTGGTGTTCTAAATTTCTAACGAGAATCTGCGACATGAAAGACCGTTTTTTCACAAGTCTTTCCCATTTGTTGACATTTGGCTGCTATCGTTCATAAAGAAATCATAGTGCCAGCGAAAATATTTACAGTCAGACTTAACAATAAGTCTCTTAACAGCTAGACTTGATAAGGATTTGTAAAATAACAATTTAAGTTGCCGTACATTAAAAACAAACAAACAAACAAAAAAACACAAAACTATAAATCCCATAACTCTATAATCATCAATGGTTGATGTAATGACCCTAATAGAAGAGCAGGATACAGTCATCTGTCAAGTATTAATCACAAAATGTGGTAGAGAGTCTTACAGTCTCAGGGTCCCAAATCCTGACAATGTGCTTGTCAGTAGTTATTAATTTTGCTTGCTCAGAGTTCAGAGTTTTGTGCCATCTAATGTTGAGGATTGGGCTGCCGTACCTGCAAAGCAAATTAAAAATAATGATTGAAAAAAAAAATCAAGTAATTAAATTCATTTGAAAGCAGTTAGTGAAACTCACATATGGTCCTTTATCCGAACAGGATTAGATGAGCGCAAATCATAAATAAGAATCTGCGAGATTAATAGCAGATAAGAAATGTAATTTAATATTCGAGGTAATGAAAATAGCAATAAAATATCCAACAGAGATATTCGGCAGACAAGAAATTCAAAAAAAATGGTAAACACAGTTACGTCGTTCTGATCGTTCGTTTTGTGCAGCAGATGTTTTTTGCAATATCTAGCTTTCATATCCACATTACATTACCTTTGTATCACAAATAAATAATATGGTCTCAATTGGTTAAAAAAACGGCCTTTATTCTAGCCATGGAACGTCTATTGATCATCACATATACTGATATACACCCATGGAGTGAAAATATCACAACAAAGTGCATCCAAGGAGCTTCGGTGCACCAGATTTTCTCCACAAAAAGTACCCATCCCTGCAAGAACTGGCTGAAATGGGGTACCACTACCAGCATAGGGGAAGACTTAATCTAAATTTATTCAAACATGCTAAAATGTCCCACCAGTGGCAGGTATGTACAGTTCAAGCTGTCACGTAAGATGATTTTGGACCATAAATATTAGAAGCTGAAGTCGAGGTTATTAATCTGACAAGCAACAAATTATGTAAAAAAAATCTGCGTTGTATGTCATGTATCGCCAAACACAGATTGAGAAAACTAGTGTCACGCGCTAAATACAGTAAATGCCAACACAAAACTCATCAGTAATTAGGAAACATAAGTAGACATATTATATTGGAGTTCTTACGTGATGTCTGTGACATTTTTTCATTAATCAGTACGCTATATTCAGAACTACAATGCAGAAGACATGGTAAAGCAAAGGACAATAAAAGAGAACAAGTGACCAACACAACATGATTGTAGCCAAGGTTAACAAGGCACTTTCACAACCTTTCCATTGCTGCTTCCTACAGCCATTAGGTAGCCTCCATCTCCATTAAACTCAATCGAAGTAACCTCCTACATGTATCACAAAATCAACATCACCATAATATTTAATAAAGGGGTGAAATTATTGAGACAACCTAGTAGATGGAAATAAACATGAGTGAGCAATAAACTAGATCCAATTTCACTTGAATAGATCCACACCAAAATACAGGGTATTGTTATTTCACATAAGGTGATTTTTTAGGGAAACAAATTTAAATAAGTTAAAGACCTAGAGAGAGCATCGGCTTGAATTGAGAGGGAAAAAAAATTAGTTACCCCATCTATGTCGCCGGAGGAAGCAACAGCATCTATCCTGCCTACAGAAGACCTCGTTCTCATATCAAAACATTCCACAGCTCCATCCTCACCCCCACCAGCAACTAATCCATGCACCTTGCTGGGTCAAAATATTGAACGAATTATGTTATACAGACAATATCCAACTACAATACAACTTAAAAAAGGTGCAGTACAGTGCCATGAAGGAAAATCAAGTTTCACAAACCTTCGAGAAACTACATTCAAAGCTGGGGATTGTGTGTTGAGCGACGAAAGAAAACGCCCCTGTGAAAAGATGTCACTTACTAGGAAGAGTTGAACAGAAGCATAGAATAAATAAACACCTAAACTTTTAAGCTTGTCGTGCAAAAAGGAGCGAACGACAAAATATGAGAATACATGCATAATGAAACAATAGCGAATTTTAGCTCAGATTACTGACATCAAATAGAGAGCAACAAATTGACAGGTAAGAGATGATTCCTGTCCCAGGGGAAATAGTACCTTCTTTCTTGATTGCTGAGTCAAATATTATTAACAGGTATTGAACAAGAAGGAAACCACATGTGAAATGATGAATGGGGTACAGAAATGCCTCACATACAAGAACAAAAAATGTGACCAACAAAAACAATTCATGTGGGGTGGAGGCGAACCAAATTAACACTAAGAGGGTGTTTGGGAGAGCTTTTAAGCTCTTAAAAACAGCTTTTAAGCTGTTTTAGAGCTTAAAAGCTCTCCGAATCTGTTTGGTAAATTTTTTTAGAAACATCTTATAAGCTGTCAAAATAAGTTATTTGACAGCTTATAAGCTGTTTTTAAAAAAAGTAAGGGGGAGGTACTTTTTTCAAAAAGATCTTATTTTAATATTCTATCTCTCTAAAATATCCTTAAATATTTTAATAAATCTCCATCATATCCTCCACCCATTAAATATTATTTTTTTAAAAAAATCCAAATCACATAAATTTTTCTAAAATAAAATATTATAATAATTTTATTTTTTAATATATGTTTATTCTAAAACTATTTTCATATATGTATAACTCGAAATATTATTTTCATATAATTATACCCTTTTGGTAATTTCGATGATAAAAAGATCTTATAATACCAAACACATCAACATCTTTAAGTTATTTAAAATAAGTTTATCCAAACACTTTAACAGCTTATTTTTAAAATAAGTTCTAACAGCTTATAAGCTAGTAAAACAGATTTTAAGCTCTAGAAGCTTATAAGCTCTTTTTAATAAGCTTAGCCAAACACCCTATAAGCCAATGATACCCAAAAGGAAAGACCAAAAATTTCGAATAAATCCAATGCCTAAAACATCAAACACATAAAAATAATACTCGTTGAGGGAAAAATTAGCTATACACCTAATTCATTAATCTAGCTTTCGAAGACAATGGGAAGAGGGTGATGAAAACAGATATTAAAGCATTTTCAAAAAACTGGGAACATAAATTGAAGCAAGACAAACCTGTTCCAAGTTTATCCTGTACATATCTGGAGAAGAAGCAGCACAGATAAGATCACAAGACCAGCAATCATATGTCATATCTCTGCCCATCCTGTTGAGAATAAACGCATAAGCCATCGTGAAACTAATAAACAAATAAAAAAATACAGCAGCAAGAAAAATAACTCTCAGAATTCAGCTACAAAAAGTTTATTACTCAAAACTAGGACTGCCTAGTTAAAATTTAGTTTAGTCAAACTATTTCAGTGTAAATTGGGTAGCCAAGCTATGATATGAATATATATCTGATGGTTAGTATATTTAAAAATAATAATGCAAGTGTCCTTATTTCCTTGTATAATTATCTCATTGTAAATTTCTAACAAATTAAATGTTCAGTGTGCCAATATGAATCCATAATTACTATAGCAGTGCAAATTCAAAAGTAATCATAGGATCATCGCACAAGACCCGTGTCACATGGTCACATACACAAAGCATGCATTAAATAAAACAATGTGATTATGTGAGAGAGGGAGAGAAGAGACCTTGGGATTCGCAGACTGTAGTGACTTCCATATTTTGCATGGAGACAAACAGAGCGATCAGCGCAAAGAAATACAAGCTTTGCATAGTCATCATCTAACACCTAGAAGAGATCAAGAATAAGCACTCAGGAATGCATAAAAAATATGTGCGTATTTAAAAAATAGATAATTATTTACAAACTACAATCAATGTCATTTAGGAATGCATAAAAATATGTGTGTATTTAAAAAATAGATAATTATTTACAAACTACAATCAATGTCATGCGCAGTTGCTACAGTTAGAGCATCGTATAGTTCCAAGGCCTCTTGTCAAAAGTATTACCTCAAAATCAATTATTTCTGAAATCAAATGCCTTTCAAACTTCAGGGACAACTCCCTCAACTCATATACTTTGACTTGTGGTGGGTAAATGCCTGAATTAATGAATTATAAAAAAAAACGTCAATACATAAAATGACATTGTTAGATAGAAAATGGATCAATCAAATCAATAATTCACCTGATGCTATCAGATATTCTCCATCAGGGGTCACCTTAATTCTAGTCGTAGCAGTTTCAAACTTCAAATCTTGAATCAAATCTACCCTCTGCAGATAATCTGGAGACTTAGGTAGAAACCAGTTATTGCTACTAGTTATTGCTAACAATCACTGTACAAAACATACAATGACAAAGATTATCTAATTCTAATTATATCATTTCGGATGTAATTTTTGGTTCCAGCAGACTCAAATGTAGAACATGAATCCCAAGAACAATGAGAATTTCAAGTTAAAGTAGCTTGATACTCAAATTTCCTCAAAATAAAATAAAGCTCGAATCCTCAAGCTTTTCCAGAGGCATCTAAAGTTTCAAGCAATTAAAACAAACGATGTCTTAATAATAGTTTCTCTTCAAATTTAAGTGATTTGATAAAAATTTTAGCTTTTGTGTATATGTGTGTGGGGGTAGAGGTGGAGGGTGAGTATCCGGGCGCTAAAAGCAGCAATAAAGCTTCAACAACGAAAATTTGAGTCGTTAAATTTTCACCTGGGTTCTTACGAAGTGCTCTAAGCTTCTTGGGAGGAAGCCACGTAGCTAGGGAGCGATTGTTGGCTGCGACAGAGTACATTTTCACTCCATTTATGGAGGTTGATTTCAAGTTACCACCTTCATACGCCATGTTTTCTGAGCTCGTTAAATCTTTGATTTCGTAAATTGGCTGGCAGGATGTGGCGGCGTAAGGCGGCCGCAGAGCTCTTGCGGCTCCAGGGGGTTTTAGTTTTTAGTAGGGCTATGGCTATGTGTAAATTAAAACAGATCCATTATTGATTTCTTGGGCTTAGTATTAGACTCTGTCACTTTGGGATTTGATTCGGTATAAAGACTAAAGCCCATCATACTTTGCAATAATTAACTTGCAATACCAATATTTAAAATCTCTGTTTTGAGTTCCATCGAACGATTTTCACAAAATAAAAATTGCCCCGCCAATTAATTGTACGCTCATCGGTTTCAAGCTTCAAAAATCACGGTGGTCACAACCAATAAAGAAAATATAATATAGTAGCTTAGCATAAAGAACAAAAGTGTTACTGCTAATGAGAAAAGACATGAGATGGCACGAGAAAATCATATATTATCGATGGGAAAAGTTGTTATAAAAAGGGGAGATTTCTCAAATAAAGAGAATGAGGTGATTGAGAAAATACATAATGATTTCTTTACATTATTAATTAGTGTTATTTTCAAATCATCGTGAATGTCCATCATGTCCATCTTCATTCTCACATTTCAATGGCATGTACAGCTCAATTTGTCCACCACTGATGTGACAATCACATATTGAATGGGATAAATTGTACATCAAATAATTGAATGACACCACAATGATGGACACGTAAATAAACAAGATCGGTTGACAACATATCAAAACTCATTTGTAGTTTTCACAACTTATTTTAAAAATAGTTGTTAATGTGTTTGGATGAACTTATTTTAAACAAATTAAAGATGTTGATGTATTTAACATTACAATATATTTTTATTGTCAAAATTTATCCAAAAAAATATAATACTACAAATTTTATTTAAAAATAAATTTAAAATTTTATCATAAATATTAAACCTATGTTACAAAAAAAATTCATATTTTAATTTAGAAAAAAATGATAATCTTTAATATTTTATTTTTTAAAAATATTTAATATTTTATAAATAGAAGGCATGACGAAGATTTCTGGAAATATAAAAATCTATTTTAGAGAAGTAAAATTTTAAAATAATTTTTTTAAAAAAAAATAGGTTTACCTTAACTTTTTTAAAAACAAATTATAAGTTACCAAACAGCTTATTTTGACTACTCATAAATTTTTGAACAAATTATTACCAAATAAATTGGAAGATCTTATAAGCTTAACCAAACACCCTCTTAATCTTGATTTATAAAACATCTTCATACATAATTTTTTTTGAGTGAAATTCCTTTTTTTCAAAAAAAAAAAAAAAATTAGCATAGAAACAACAGACACACACATCATGAACAAATTTAGGTACAATATTGGCGATGAATTTGTCAACAAACCATAAAAATAACAACATTTATATATATAATATATAGATACTGATCCCCGGTTGGTCCTATCCTTGCCTGCAAGAAAGCAATTGAACATTTAAGATGTTACCATGAAATCAACTAGTCAAGTATTGCAAAAACAGACGAACTTTTAACAAAGACTGACTGAAAACAACTATTGAAATATGAAACATGGTCTGCTTCAAATGCATGATTGATTGAGCTAGGTTACAGTTTCTTTGAGATCTTTTTACTATGGTCACAACCAAATATTGAACCATTCAAAAGAATTTGGATCCAAAAGAAATTAACAAAGATGAAGAATTTTATAACCAAAGAAAAATACCAAGCTCTAGCATTCTCACGTTACCAAGCTCGCGCGCTCGACTCTCTCTCATGCACTTCACAGCACTTTCTTCGTGTCTGTCTCTATTGCGTCGCTTGTTCCTCCATACTCTGTAAGGCCCTGAAAATATGAATATTAATTACGAAATTAGAGATTTACATTTCGTATTTGGAAAATATTCAATTGGGAATTTATGGAAATTAGAGGTGTAATTTCCGAGCCGAAAGTATTTAATTTGAGAATTTACGAATTTTGGAAATTAAATTCCGGGATTCTTAAATTAAAAAGGAAAAATATTCGAATTGAATATTTGTAGGATTTAAGAATTTAAATGTGGAATTTGAATTTAAAAAGGATTTAATTAGAAGCTGAATAGTGATTGAGAACCAAATTGCAAAAATGAAACAATTTGGGGAACAAAGTGCAATTCTCTAAAGCAAGTGGGAAACACTTGGCATATATTCTTACAAACGTGTAAAGCATATGAAAATTATCAGAATTCTCAGCTAAAACCGTGAACTTTAGCCTTCCAAAGAAAATTTGATCTTCCAACGCTTGATTCTTACAATCCGGCCGGTAGAATTTCAAATTGATCGTATATTTGCGATCACGGCTTCGAGTGCTACACTTTGACGTAAGTTTGGCTAAATTCTACCATGTTTTATTCTCACCAGAGTTATCCGGCTGTTGTTTTGCTTGTATGTGTGCATTGCATCAGGTTGAAGAGTAAGCGAGTCGAACTTGACAGGAAAGCGAGAGATTGAGAGATTAGAGTGGAGACTCGGGTGTTAGAAGAAGTTTTTGTTTTGTCAAACATGTTAGATTTGGATTCCAATGTTGAGTTGTTGAAACATTGGTTGAGATTTTAATATCTTTTCATGTTTTGATGTTTGTATTAAAGCTTGAGACTAGCCTTTAATCTAGATGTTTATGTTGTTGCTACATTTGAAATTTAGTGGACTCACTTTTGTAGATTCTACATGTTAACTTGAGTTGGTTTATATAAAGAAATGGGACTTATCTTCTTGTAGCATCATGCTCTCTTGGTTATGAAAATACTTATTCAATTTATGCCTTTAGCTTTGATATATCTTAGAGAAATTGGCATGAACTTGTTTGTATTCTCTTGGATAGGACTATGTTAGCTTTGTTATATTTTGTTTAGATGTTCAGAATTGGCATGGAAAGTTTTGACAGCAGCAACCATGCGCTTATTTTTTTCTGGACGTCTGGCCTGCGCATGGGCGAGCCCCTGCTCGCGCGTGCGCGCAGGCCAGGCCTTGGGGGCTGCTGCCTCATTGAGCTGCGCACGCGCGAGAGGCGAGCTCGCAAGCGCGCAGGGCAGTCTTATAAAAAAAAAAAAAAAAATTGGCATTTGCTTGCTTGATTGCTTGGTGTTAATTCATGATCTTGGATTAACCGTTATGATTTGAGAGATTAGTGTCCGAGTCCTAACAACAGGTGGTATCAGAGCGTAAGTTCTTGGAATAAGATAGAAGTTGAGCAGGGTAGACCGAGTCGCATGCATTTTTAGTATTGCTTGATTTATGCTTTACTTATTTTGATATAATGTATGCGAACATGATTTATTGATTGAATGAATTTTCTAAGCTTATATGTTGTGACGACCCGAGTTCTAATCTCTCATTAATCAAATCATTGTAAATAATAGTCAAAGAATCAAAGACTAAATAAAATAAAAAAAAATTTAAAAAAAAACACCTCGCTCGATCGGGGAAAAACACCCGATCGAGCGAGCCATGAAGCCCAACTCTCGGGTGAAAGTAATGTTGGCCTCGCTCGATCGGTCAAAATTCACCGATCGAGCGAGCCCAATGTGCTCACCTCACTGCCTTAGAAATAAAGGCCTCGCTCGATCGGTAGGAATCACCCGATCGAGCGGGCATCTGTCCACCAGAAAAAAAAACACAGATCATTTTGCTGACAACTCAAGTTCTTTCATTCATTTCTCATCTAACATCAACTCATACATAGCCTATACAAAATCATAAGCTAACATGCATTCTAACATGATATAAGTTAATAGAAATAGATCATCTCAAAGCCTTAAAATCAACATACTAGGCTCATATATCAAACATGGAACATTGTGTACAATATCAAGTCAAGTCCTAAGAAGTAATATGCATCATCTCATATCTTGTGTGCATTATTAAGACAACAACCTCATAGCCAATAAGTCTTGGCATATGTAACTACAACATATTCATGTCTTTGAACTCAACACAACATTGACAGCTCACAACCATCTAAACTCGAATCATCACGCTATTCTCTCATCCCTTGTTCTTCAAGATCACTTTTGCCCTGTTCCACTCCCGCCTATTGCCATGACACATACAACACAACAATAGCCGGATAACTCCGGTAAGAAATATATTTCCCAGTAAAAGCAACTAAACATTCATAGCAAAGCATATATCAAATTCATGATATAAAAGTAAATACAATGCATGTTTTAAACCAAGGTTCTCTAACGAATTCTCTTATTTCATCGGTTGGGATCCCGAGAAGAAGATATCATAACTAACCACCAACTCTCCCAATCGAAGTGGGGCTACTTATCTTGCTTCTCTAGACTTTGAAGCCATTATATATGTAAATCAGATGCTAGGCTAAGTCAACCACCCAGGCCATACATATATAATCCCTCAAATCGTCTAATCGAACGTTTTCGTTCATTTCAAAATCAAAGAACAAGTCTTACAAGATGAATGCAACATATATCAACAAAATAGCATTCATTAAAATCAAGACTCATTCAACCATTCAAATACAACATATAAAAGCAAATAAGCAAATAAGTATGTGATTTAGGAAACTCGATACAAACTATCTCGAGTTATAATCCCATTCAAAATAGTAGTCCACTTTTACCTTTCAAATGTGAAGTTTAAGGTGCTTTCAAGCTATCCAATCTGTACAATAAACAACCATAAGCTTTGTCCCACAATCTGCATTTCAAACCAAACAAACACTATTGGAGACTAACTTCAAACCTTACTTCAACACTCTATCGGTTCGAAGATGACGTTCTCGAGCTCAATGGTTTTTTTAAACACAATCTGAAACAAAGTTGAGAAAGCTTACAATCATCAGCTAGGACTCACTATCCTCACAACGCAATACAATATAGCAAAACAGTCTTGAATCATAACGTCGGCAGCATAACGATTAAAGTCGGCAACCGAAACTCAACTACAACAATTCTAACATTCATATCAGCTGTATATGATTCAAAACCAGCATAATTCCTCAACATATCAGCAAGTATAGTATCAAATAATCAGCTGGAATCATAAGACCATAATTGATAACCATTCTTCAACCCAACTTCAATATAACAAAGAATACAAGCTCATCAACCTCAATACAAACACAAATCTGATGTCTGTCATTTTAGAATTCTCAAACCATAATGAATCAAAAGAAAACTTACAACAAATCGAAGGTCTCGTCTCGAGGATTCCAAAACACCTTTCGGAATCAAATTCGGATAACCGACGCAAAAGATATAGCAATTTGAAGATGAAGAAATGAGCTTGAGGTTTCTTGCTTTTCTCTCTCGGTTTTGCCTTCAAAAGTTTCTGATGAAATGTATTGTATTACACGTGAATACCTTTCAGAATAACAAGTGTCCCACTAAACATAAGAATTTTGCACTTTGGCCCCTCAAGGCTTCCAAAATTGCAATGTGGTCCTCAATTTCTCATTCCATTCAATTTCAATCATAATCAATTTAAGAATATTAGAATTTAAATCAAAACTCCAAATATTTCCAAATTAATTATTCTCGGATTAAAATTAAATAATTTCGGGCGTTACAATTCTCCCCCACTAAGATATGATTTCGTCCTCGAAATCTCAAATACTATCAGCACATAAGATATATCAGATAATAGAAAACTAAAGAAGAACTCACATCATTGAAACATCTCTGGAAATCGTTGCCTCATATCTGATTCCGTCTCCCAAGTTGATTCTTCAATACCATGACGACTCCACTGGACCTTCACAAGCGAAATAGTCTTCGTTCGAAGTTGCTTCTCCTTACGATCAAGGATCTGAATTGGCTTTTCAAAATAACTCAAAGTTTCATCGAGTTCAGCTTCATCAGGTTGAAGCACATGAGATTCATCAGCAAGGTATTTTCAAAGCATCGATACATAAAAGACATCATGTATTCCAGATAAGGATGGAGGCAAAGCTAATCGATAGGCAAGATTGCCTATTCTCTCCAGAATCTCATACGGAACGATATATCATGGAGACAACTTCCCTCGCTTGCCAAATCGTACGGTGCCTCTGAATGAAGAAATCTTCAGAAACACCCTATCCCCTTGTTCAAAAGACAAAGGTCGACGTCGGATATTGGCATACTTCGTTTGTCTATCCTGTGCTGTTTTCATTCTTTTTTGAATAAGCTTCACTTGTTCAGTCATATCTCGAATCATATCAGGTCCAATGTCAGGTACCTCAGAAATATCATCCCAGAAAAGAGGTGATCGACACTTTCTACCATACAGAGCTTCAAACGGAGCCATCTCAATACTCGATTGATAGCTGTTGTTGTACGAGAATTCACAAAGTGGTAATGAATCTTGCCAACTCGTGCCAAAATCAATCACGACAGCTCTCAACATATCTTCTAATGTCTGAATGGTATGCTCAGACTGTCCGTCTGTCTGTGGATGATAGGTTGTGCTCAAGTGTAACTGAATACCCAAAGCACTCTGTAAATTGTTCCAGAAGTGTGACGTAAATCGAGGATCACGATCTGATACAATAGACTTCGACACTCCATGAAATCTGACAACGTCTCGGACATAAAGCTCTGCCATTTGATCGTGTCTATATGTCATACGATAAGGTATAAAACACGCTGATTTCGTCAATCTATCGATAATCACCCATATAGCATCACAACCTCTAGAAGATCGAGGTAACTTCGTCACGAAGTCCATAGAAATATGATCACATTTCCATTCCGGCACTAATAAACTCTGTAACAAACCAGACGGTTTCTTCCTTTCAACCTTCACCTGTTGGCAATTCAGACATCGAGACACAAAATCAGTGATATCGGACTTCATTGGTTTCCACCAATATCGAGTCTTCAAATCGTTGTACATCTTTCTCCCACCAAGATGAATACTATAACGACTACAATGCGCCTCTTTCAGTAGTTGTTGTCGCACATCAGAAATATCAGACACTACAAGGCGATTGTTTACATACAAAAGATCATCTCGAACCTGGTATTCAGACACATGCCCTGATCGGACTTTCTCAATCGAATTCTGCACATTCTGATCAAGTTTCTGAGCATCTTTAATTCTCAAAAGTAACTCTGGTTCAACTTGAATTTGATAAAGTCGCAAAAGCGGACAATTCGTGTCAAATACTAATCCAGAAAGACAACATTCTTCAATCAAATGGGATATACCAATCGTCGATAGCGATAAAGAACATACCTTTCGACTCAGTGCATCCGCAGCTGCATTCGATTTTCCTGGGTAGTATTTAATCTCACAATCAAAATCTTTCAACAAATCAAGCCATCTCCGCTGTCTCATATTCAATTCTAACTGTGAAAACAAATATTTCAGACTCTTGTGATTAAAATAGATCTCAAACTGTTCCCCGTATAAATAATGTTGCCAAATCTTCAAAGCAAATATGATGGCGGCCAATTCAAGATCATGAATCGGGTATCTGGTCTCATGAGGCTTCAACTGTCTCGAGGCATAAGCAATCACATACCCTCGCTGCATCAAAACACACCCCAAACCGCGATGAGATGCATCACAATAAACAGTGAAATCACCAGTACCTGAAGGAATCGTCAAGACTGGTGCACTGGTCAATCGCTTCTTCAACTCAATAAAACTGGATTCACAGGCTTCAGACCAGATAAATGGAGCATTCTTTTGAGTCAACTGAGTAATCGGCTTCACAATACTGGAAAAATCTTTAATAAAACGACGATAATACCCAGCCAAACCCATAAAACTACGAATTTCAGGAACAGATGTAGGTCTAGACCAATTGATCACTGCCTTGACTTTACTTGGATCAACAGATATACCATCTTCGGATATGATATGTCCAAGAAAAACAACCTATTTCAGCCAAAACTCACATTTCGACAGTTTAGCATACAGTTTCTCAGATCTCAGAGTCTTCAACACGGTTCTCAAATGCTCAGAATTTTCAATCAAATTCTTCGAATATATCAGAATATCATCAATAAAAATTATCACAAAATCGTCGAGATATTTCTGAAACACACGGTTCATCAAAGCCATAAACACAGCTGGAGCATTTGTCAGACCAAACGGCATAACTATAAACTCATAATGGCCATACCTGGTTCTGAAAGCAGTTTTAGGAATATCAGAATCTCTAACTCTCAGCTGATGGTACCCAGATCTCATATCGATCTTGGAATACACAGAAGAACCCTGCAACTGATCAAATAAATCATCAATATGAGGCAAAGGGTATTTGTTCTTTACCGTTGCCTTGTTCAGTAGTCGATGCACAATCTCATTGAACCGTCTTTCTTGCGTACAAATAATACTGGAGCACCCCAAGGAGAAACACTGGGTCGAATGTATCCCTTGGCCAGTAAATCTTCCAACTGATCTTTCAACTCTTTCAATTCCACTGGTGCCATTCGATAAGGTGCTTTAGAAATCGGTGCAGTACCTGGCATCAGTTCTATATTGAAATCAATCTCACGGTACGGAGGTAGTCCTGGAATCTCATCAGGGAAAACATCCGCAAATTCACTAACCACTGGCAAGTCAGCCAGGTTCGGGCTAATTTTCAGAACATCAACTGTATAAACAATAAATCCCTCTGCTCCTCTCTGCAAAAGTCAAATCATAGATAATACTGAAATCAGAGGAATCTTAGCACGAGAACCCTTACCATAGAATTTCCATTCTTCAGCCATCTCAGGTCTGAACCTCACTACCTTCTGGAAACAATCTAGGGTAGCTCTGTACTTGTTTAGCATATCAATCCCGATAATGCAGTCAAAATCAGACAAACCAAGCACAAAAAAATCTATCTCTATCTCATTACCGTCATACTGTAACAAACAATTCTTAACTGTCTGAATAGATATAAGACATCTCCCCAAAGGAAAAGAGACAGATACTACAACAGGTAATGATTCAACAGGCAAAGCATGTAAGGATGCAAATCGTGTAGAGATAAACGTATGGGATGCACCTGTATCTATCAATACATATGCAGGATAACCACAAATAGAACAGTTACCTGCAATCACATCATCTGGTACTCCCTGTGTCTGTTCCTCCGTCAGTGCAAAGACATGAGCCTGTTGTCTCTGTGGCAGTCGTCTGTCTGACTTCCTCATGGCCTTGACTGTTGCTGTGGATGTGGTGGTTGAAAGGAATGAACAGAAGAAGCTTGCCTCGCAGGTTGAGCCACTAATCGTGATGACTCTGCACCTCGTGACTGTCCAGAACCTCTCTGAGGACACACCCTCGCAAAATGGCCAGTCTGATGGCATATATGGCACCTCCCAGATACACCTCGGCACTGATCGGTTGGATGACCTCCACCGCAATTGTTACAAAACACTCCTGACTTCTGTTTCGTGCCACTGGAACTCGAAGAACTGCTCCCTGACTTTTTAAATTGTTTTCCTCGAGCTTGCAAATATCCTTTCTTACCACTGCTACTACCACCACTTTCAAATCGAGGAGGTTGTTGTGGAATGGGAGCTGGGGGTTGTGACAGTCTCGGAGGCTGAGCGATATACGAAGCTCCTCGCTGTTGTATCAAACTAGCTTCCGCTCCTTTGGCACTGTTCATAGCATCAGCAAAATTATTCGGTCGCCTTGTGTTTACCAAAGTAAAGACCTCCGGAGTCAGTCCATTAATGAACTGATCAGCCATTGCCTCATCACTATCAGCAACATGTGGAGCAAAACGTAGCAATGTAGTGAATTTTGCAACATAATCTTCAATATTTAAGTTGCCCTGCTTCAGGTTCGCAAATTTTGCACCTTTATCTTTGCAGTAAGACACTGGAAAGAAGCGTTGGTAAAACTCAGTTTTGAAGACATTCCACGTCAGTACAGTTCCTCTACGCTTCAATATTTCTTGGTCGTGGACCACCAGCTCTTCGCAACCTCATGCAACTGATGTCCAATTAATCTGACTCTCCGCTCATCACCATAATCAAGCGAATCAAACATCTTCATGTCATCGAGCCATCCTTCACATACAACTGCATTTTCAGTACCTTTCAGTGTAGGCGGTTTGTAGGATTGAAAACGTTTAAGCAAAGTTTCCATCGGAGTGGCAGTCATATCTGTTATATCTCGAGAGGTACTTCCCTGTTCATTGCTCGGGACTGCAGCTTGAGGTACTATCGGTGTTACCACTGTTTGTTCCGGCAGAGGAGTATGAACTGTCTGCTCTGGTATAGGAGTAGGAACCTGTGGTCTAAGAGGAGGTCATCCTGGTCGTCGAGACATATCTGATTATCAAAATGGTTAGGATACCATAATCATCAAATCTATCTCAGTCCTCCTATGATCATCTTACCTCTGATCAAGACTCGGTTTTGATTCAATATTAAAAGAAATAATTGAAGTACTCAAACAAGACATGCTTCCAATCAATTCAGATAATCAGGTAGCATATCATAATTCATCAGAACACATGCCTCTAATCATTTCAGATATTCCAGTAAGCATGCATCTTTAATCATCTTAAATCATACTTTCAAAGAAAATAACTACAACATCATGTAATAAAATACTTGAAAGTAAACCATGCTAACATTTACCACATGTAATTCAATCATGTAATTAAATCATAGCATAATAAAATAAATAAGCAAGGAAGATGACTCGATCTACCCCACTCACGATCTACCTCAGTCCAAAATTTTCTCGCTCTGATACCACATGTTGTGACGACCCGAGTTCTAATCTCTCATTAATCAAATCATTGTAAATAATAGTCAAAGAATCAAAGACTAAATAAAATAAAAAAAAAATTTTAAAAAAAAAACAATTCGCTCGATCTGGGAAAAACACCCGATCGAGCGAGCCATGAAGCCCAACTCTCGGGTGAAAGCAATGTTGGCCTCGCTCGATCGGTCAAAATTCACCGATCGAGCGAGCCCAATGTGCTCACCTCACTGCCTTAGAAATAAAGGCCTCGCTCGATCGGTAGGAATCACCCGATCGAGCGGGCATCTGTCCACCAGAAAAAAAAAACACAGATCATTTTGCTGACAACTCAAGTTCTTTCATTCATTTCTCATCTAACATCAACTCATACATAGCCTATACAAAATCATAAGATAACATGCATTCTAACATGATATAAGTTAATAGAAATAAATCATCTCAAAGCCTTAAAATCAACATACTAGGCTCATATATCAAACATGGAACATTGTATACAATATCAAGTCAAGTCCTAAGAAGTAATATACATCATCTCATATCTTGTGTACATTATTAAGACAACAACCTCATAGCCAATAAGTCTTGGCATATGTAACTACAACATATTCATGTCTTTGAACTCAACACAACATTGACAGCTCACAACCATCTAAACTCGGATCATCACGCTATTCTCACATCCCTTGTTCTTCAAGATCGCTTTTGCCCTGTTCCACTCCCGCCTATTGCCATGACACATACAACACAACAATAGCCGGATAACTCCGGTGAGAAATATATTTCCCAGTAAAAGCAACTAAACATGCATAGCAAAGCATATATCAAATTCATGATATAAAAGTAAATACAATGCATGTTTTAAACCAAGGTTCTCTAACGAATTCTCTTATTTCATCGGTTGAGATCCCGATAAGAAGATATCATAACTAACCACCAACTCTCCCAATCGAGGTGGGGCTACTTATCTTGCTTCTCTAGACTTTGAAGCCATTATATATGTAAATCAGACGCTAGGCTAAGTCAACCACCCAGGCCATACATATATAATCCCTCAAATCGTCTAATCGAACGTTTCCGTTCATTTCAAAATCAAAGAACAAGTCTTACAAGATGAATGCAACATATATCAACAAAATAGCATTCATTAAAATCAAGACTCATTCAACCATTCAAATACAACATATAAAAGCAAATAAGCAAATAAGTATGTGATTTAGAAAACTCGATACAAACCATCTCGAGTTATAATCCCATTCAAAATAGTAGTCCACTTTTACCTTTCAAATGTGAAGTTTAAGGTGCTTTCAAGCTATCCAATCTGTACAATAAACAACCATAAGCTTTGTCCCACAATCTGCATTTCAAACCAAACAAACACTATTGGAGACTAACTTCAAACCTTACTTCAACACTCTATCGGTTCGAAGATGACGTTCTCGAGCTCAATGGTTTTTTTAAACACAATCTGAAACAAAGTTGAGAAAGCTTACAATCATCAGCTAGGACTCACTATTCTCACAACTCAATACAATATAGCAAAACAGTCTTGAATCATAACGTCGGCGGCATAACGGTTAAAGTTGGCAACCGAAACTCAACTACAACAATTCTAACATTCATATCAGTTGTATATGATTCAAAACCAGCATAATTCCTCAACATATCAGCAAGTATAGTATCGAATAATCAGCTGGAATCATAAGACCATAATTGATAACCATTCTTCAACCCAACTTCAATATAACAAAGAATACAAGCTCATCAACCTCAATACAAACACAAATCTGATGTCTATCATTTTAGAATTCTCAAACCATAATGAATCAAAAGAAAACTTACATCAAATCGAAGGTCTCGTCTTGAGGATTCCAAAACACCTTTCGGAATCAAATTCGGATAACCGACGCAAAAGATATAGCAATTTGAAGATGAAGAAATGAGCTTGAGGTTTCTTGATTTTCTTTCTCGGTTTTGCCTTCAAAAGTTTCTGATGAAATGTATTGTATTACACGTGAATACCTTTCAGAATAACAAGTGTCCCACTAAACATAAGAATTTTGCACTTTGGCCCCTCAAGGCTTCCAAAATTGCAATGTGGTCCTCAATTTCTCATTCCATTCAATTTCAATCCTAATCAATTTAAGAATATTAGAATTTAAATCAAAACTCCAAATATTCTCAAATTAAATATTCTCAGATTAAAATTAAATAATTCTGGGCGTTACATATGCTTACGTGTTTACTTGATTATGTGAATTCACATGAAGTTTTGAATTCTTTGTAAACATGTTTCTTTGAATAGCATGAAGAGTTGTAAGCATGTGTAGTATGGAAAAGCATGAGATTATATGTATTTTAATGATTTGAATAATATAATCTATGTGTTGCTTATGGATCTTATTTTAAAGTAAGTCAGGTTCTTTGGGTGATGTAAGAATCCCAGATTGAATCGAACAGTACTCCGCAAGTGAAGTAAGTACCTTCGACTGAACATATCAGTATTGTAGTAAACTATCAGAATCGATGGATGCTACACTCACATCGATGGAGGTTCTATTTGAACGATTTCAGACGTATAATCCGCCAACTTTGAAAGGGACCGAAGATACCAGTGCTTGTGAAGGTTGGTTAGAAGAGCTTGATCAATTGTTTGAATCTTTAGAATACTCTAATGACCGAAGAATCAAGCTAGTCGTGTAGTAGCCCGGTTCCATTTTACAAGATTAGGTGATTTTAAACATGTTAGAAAATGACATAATTTTAAAAGTGTCAAAACATGTTTAAGGAGTCCTTATTTGGTTAAAATAAGTGGAAAATCAGATCCAAAACGTCCGAAAATGGTAGGGTAGGTCCCGGGGGTCCAAAACCAGTTCGGAAGCACCCGAAAACAGTTCGGAAGAAGCGGTTCGATCGGAGCTTCTGAACCAGTTTGGAGCTTTCGACCAGTTCGGAGCTTCCGATCCCTGTCCAGTGCCAAGTGTCTTCGAGGATTGAACACGTAGCTGCAGGTGGAGATCGGAGCTTTCGATCCTATGATCGGAGCTTCGGATCGTGGCCTATAAATAGGGGTTCCGAGGGCCACAATTTCACACCAATCTCACATCTTCTCTCTCGGTTTTAGAGTATTCTAGGTGTTTTAGGGGTGATTCTAACCTTCCTAGGCTTGGTCCAAAGGTTGGCGAGGCGCTCCAGGGTTACGGTGGAGTGGTGCCCAAGTTTTGGGGCAATCGTTATCAGTGGACTGACGACGGACGCAGGTATAGCTCTGGCTCCTTATAGTAAATAGGGAGTATGCTATAGCGCAGTTAAAGCTTTTAGAATATTGTTATAATGCATGAGTATTTTTGCATTGTAGTGCGGATTATAGGCTTGGACTTTAGAGCTGGTATAGCTTGACTAGTAGAACTAAGGTACGTAAGTACAGACTGAGATAGCCAGCTGAATATACATGTTTATGTGTTGCATAATTATGTGCTGCATTATTATCTGTCATAATATGCATGATTTACTGTTCATGATTTGTATGCGGCATTTGCATACCATGTTGAGCCTGTTATCCTTTTGAGATAACCAGTTGTTCTAGGGTCGCTCAGCCCTAGGGTTGTTGTTATTATACGATCGGGTACCGTGTAACACCCACTGGACCGACGGGGCAGCGTGTACGGTTTTTACCCAGGACGGTGATAGTCCAAGATCGGGTTCAGTATGTGTGGCATCCACTGGATCTTCGGAGCAGCGTGCGCATACTGGAGGCGCCTATGAACTGAGCATGATTTTCCAGATATGATCCCAGTTACCCAGATCATTCATAGTTCATGTTGCATGCATCATATAGACCTGTATATTCAATAATTTACGTACTGGGCGTTAGCGCTCACGTACCTGCTTTTATCTCGGACACCCCATTCGACGGGGCAGGTTTTGCAGGTGGACCAGGAGCGAGATCAGTAGTTGATCGGTGACCAAGGCTTGGTAGCAAGGGTCATCAGAGGATTTCTAGATTAAGATTTTATTCGATATATATTCGATTTGGTTGTATCAAGATTTATTTATCTTGAAATTGTTTATCTTTAAGATTTTCCGCTGTTATTTCTCTGATTATGTTTAATTAAGTTAAATGCATGCTTAAGTCTCGATTAGTAGGTGATCACGGCGCTGGTCACTATATTTATGGTATCAGAGCATGCATAGTAATCTTGGGAACTAGATAGTTGGAATTGGGTTTAACCTTTAATCATCGTGTAGATGGCGGGTCATGGTGACGAGAGTAGTCAAGGCAGCATAGGTGGACGCTGGGGTGATCAGGACGATCGAGAGCATCGTCGGGGCCGTCATCACCATCGCCATGATGATCGCAGGCGTTTCAGCATGCATAGGTTTATGCAGATGGATCCGAAGCTTTTAGTCGAAGGAGAGTCACCGAAGGATGCGGGAAACTGGCTACGACGTATGGAAGTTTGTTTCCGGGAGTTCCGATGCACTGAGGAGCAGCGGATGGAGACTCTTGATTTCCTGGTCGAAGGACGAGCTCGGAAGTGGTGGGATTCTACTTCTGCGCCTTTTATTGCAGCCCGAGGAGTTGCTATCTGGGATGATTTCCGCACGGCTTTTCATAAGCTGTATTTTCCTCCTGCTCTTCGACAGATGAAGACAAGTGAGTTGCTGGGTTTGCGGCAGGGATCAATGACGATTGAGGAGTACCAGTTGAAGTTCTTTGAGTTGTTGCCTTATTGCCCCCAGATTTCCGATAGTTCAGAGGCGAAGTATAATCTGTTCCTCCAAGGCCTTAATCCGGATATTCATGACCGATTTGCTGTGGGAGATGACATGACTTACGAGGGTTTAGTGAGTCGATGTCACCAGGCAGAGGACAACATTCGACGCAACAGGTCATTCATCTCGTCAAGACCCACGAGTTCTTTGGGTCCCCGTACTTAGTCGTTTAAGAAATTCGGATCTTCTTCATCTACATGATCTGGTGAGACTCGTCAGTCGGGCAAGAAAAAGTTGCAGTGTGATCATTGTGGAAGAGATCATCCCACTGAGAATTGTAGAGCCGCTGCAGGAGCTTGTTTCATCTGTGGAAGTGTTGATCACTTCAAGAGAGATTGTCCCAAGCGTAGAGGACAGAGTGGACAAGCATCTAGGATGGGATCTCAGGTGAGTAAACTGAAACGACCCTAACTCTCTAAATATAAATAAATATGCGGAATTTTTTTTTTTATACTTACTAATTAAAAATATGTACATACATGCCCATACATATATGCACAGAATAAATAGATTTAAAAATAAATAACTTAAATAAAAATGCAACCTTTAATAAATTAAATATCTGAGTCAAACATTTAATAAAATACTGACATAAGCAAAATAAATAAAATTTGCATGCACTGAAAATATTTAAATAAAATGAGTAATAATATCCACCACTGAAAATAAATAAAATGTATAACATGATAAAAATATTCCAAAACATGACGTAGACTCAGACAACGGTCGCGGGGTTACTGCTTGTCCGCTCATAGGTCCTCGCCACCGGTGGGTACTACATCCTCCTCTACGTACTCACCTGCACCATATCAGTATAGTGAGCCTAGAGGCCCAACATGCTAACATAACAAGGGTTTAAAATAATTTAAATCACTTTAATACTAATACATAACATATACATGAATGAGCATGCTTAAAAATTATCATGAACATAACATAAACTTAAATTAAACTTGAATATCATAATAGTACATAAACATTGTTGAGTAAAGTATTTTCTAACATCGAAAGATCGTATCCATAGTGTAACCATACATACATTAAATACTGATCAGCGTGGTAAACCAACGTACGTGACGGTGACGAATCACCTCTTAAATTGACAGTAAACTGCCCTTCAATAGTTCACATATGGGGACGAATCCCCCTTAAATTGTCACACTACTTCAACTTCCAACATAAAATTATTTTTTTTTGCTCAACCTTAAACATTAAATCATGCCATAAAAATTATTTCATGAATGCATGTACTTAAATAAAATGTGTGTCCTTCATATATATTTAATTTAATTTCATACCTACATATAAATATTAAAAATAACTTCCATGCATAAAAATAATTAAATATATATTCAGGACACATGCAATTTCTCATGAGTTGTACTGAACTGCTGGCCCTAACACTCAAGCCCAATTTCTCAAATTCTGGCTCATTAACACTGAGACTGACCCATTAACATACTTAAGCCCATTAACACATTTCTAAGCCCAATAAAATTTTCTGGCCCAATAACACTCTATTCTGGCCCAATGGGCCCAAAAGCCCAAAGACTGGCCCAATAATTTCCATGGGCTCCCAAGCCCATAAAAATTATTAGGCTAACTTAAAATAATTATTCAAACTCATTAATAAACTTAAATATAGCCCATTAATTTAATTATTAGCCCAATTAAAACACTTCAATTTAATAATTAACTTAAAAATAAAATACCCGAGCCCGACTAACTTGACCCGGACTCGGACCCAAACAACATAACCCATGACCCACTGACTTGACCCGGACCACCAACCCGACCCGAAAATCCACCTGAAACCCTAAACCCGATCACCCCTACTCCCGTTTCTGCTGCGGCCGTGAGCAGCAGCCACTCCTTGGCTGCTGCCGGCCTGCTCCGGCCGCCCCTGGCCGGAGCGCCGCCGCCCAGACGTAGCCCACGTCTGGGTGGTTCGAACCTAGTCCTTGACCCAGCCCCATGCAACCCACAGAACCGAACCCGAGCCCCCTTCCACGAAGCCCTATTCTGCGCATCCAAGGGACCCGACCTGCAACAGCTGGTTTCCTGGGCTCGTTTGGCTCGAGCCACTCGAGCCATTCGAGTCTAGGCAACCCTCACACACCCTAAATCCCTTCGACCAGCAGTGGTATGAAACCATGGCTAAGAAAATCATGAATATGATCAAGAATCACAAGAACAAACGCATAAAACCATAACAAATCTCGTTTTTCTGAAAATTCTTGAAGGAAACTGATGCTCACGCGCACACACACACGCATAAACACTGATATGGCACATTAAAATGAAAAGAGACATGCCTTGCACCGTAGAATGAAAAGAAGAAGACGTATATGACGATTCCGGGACGACGAGGCGACGATGACACAACTTGGAAGCTTCAAAATCGTGGCTATGGAGTCCTTAGAGATGCTAGCCGATGAAGAAGATAAAAAACAAGGGAGGGGGTGGTGGCTGAAAGATTTAACGTAGGATTTTGGGGTAGGTTTAGGGTAATTAGAATTAAGGTTTAGGATAATTAAAATATTAATAAGGGTTTTAAATATACAATATATATAACTTAAAAACTCTAAATAATATTTAAAATCTGATAACTTTAATAAAATCCCGAAATATATATAATTAAGGGAATTTTAAAGATAGTAAAAAGTCATTATTTTGGCTAAATTTGGATAAAAATGGACTCCTAAAATTATATAAAATTAAATACTGATAATTTTAAGGAAATAAAACTCAAAATAATATTTTTGGGCTCTAAAAATGCTCATGAAATAAATTGGATAGAAAGTTGTCATCTCGTCCGTCCACGGTCTCGTCTACGCAATAAAATAATTAAATTTCCATAAATCATGAAAAATCACTAATTATGGGTTAAATGCTTAAAAATAACTTAAAACATGCACAAATAATTTCACATAATTATTTAACCCATAATCTAAAATTTTAAATAAATAAATTTCCTAATTATGCATGCGAATTTACATATTAAAATACCGGGTGTTATAATTCTCCCCCCCTTAAATTGGATTTCGTCCTCGAAATTAAAGTACTTACCCGAACAACTCCGGGTAGTGAGTCCTCATGTCTGCCTCGGTCTTCCAAGTAGCTTCCTCCTCCGAGTGATTTAGCCACTGGACTCTGACCATCGGTATGACTCGCGTCCTAAGTCTCCGCTCCTCCCTAGCCAAGATCCGTACTGGCCTCTCCTCATAAACTAGATCAGGTGGCAACTGCAAGGGCTCGAAATCCAATACATGCGACGGGTTAGAGACATATCTCCGAAGCATGGATACATGGAAAACGTTGTGCACTGCTGCAAGCCCTGGCGGTAGAGCTAAACGGTAGGCCAACGTGCCAAATCTCTCCAAGATCTCGAATGGCTCTATAAATCTAGGGTTAAGCTTGCCTCTCCGGCCAAATCGCACTACTCCCTTCATAGGTGACACTCTCAGAAACACGTGATCACCTACTGCGAACTCCAAATCTCGTCGTCGAGTATCTGCATAACTCTTCTGACGACTCTGAGCAGTCCTCATTCGATCCCGAATCTGAGTCACAATGTCAGCTGTCTGCCGCACGATCTCAGGACCAAGTAAAATCCTCTCTCCAACCTCATCCCAATGAAGAGGAGATCTGCATCTCCTTCCATACAAGGCTGCATAAGGAGCCATACCTATAGACGACTGAAAACTGTTGTTATAGGTAAACTCCACTAATGGCAGTCTAGTCTCCCACGAGCCCTGAAAGTCGATGACACAAGCTCTCAGTAGATCCTCGAGAACCTGGATCACTCTCTCAGACTGACCATCTGTCTGAGGATGAAACGCTGTACTGAACAAAAGTCTAGTCCCCAATGCAGTGTGCAAACTCTTTCAAAATGCAGACGTAAATCTCGGATCTCTGTCTGATACTATCGACACTGGTATACCATGCAGTCTAACAATCTCCTTGATGTAAAGCTCTGCATACTGTGTCAACGAGTAAGTAGTCCTCACCGACAAGAAATGAGCTGACTTGGTGAGTCTATCCACGATCACCCAAATAGTTGTGCAACCTCTGGCACTCCTCGGTAAACCAACTACAAAGTCCATCGTAATATTCTCTCATTTCCATTCCGGAATAGGAAGAGGTCTAAGAAGTCCTGCTGGACGCTGATGCTCAGCCTTGACCTGCTGACAAGTCAAGCACTCTGACACAACTCTCCCGATGTCTCTCTTCATCCCGGGCCACCAATACAATAGCTGCAAATCTCGGTACATCTTCGTACTTTCGGGGTGAATGGAGTACGGAGATGTGTGAGCCTCTGCTAGAATCTCAGCTCTCAACTGATTGACGTTCGGTACCCACATCCTACCACGGTACTGAACAATGTCATCCACAACTGTATACAGAAGACCACCCTTGGCCTCATCTCTCTGTCTCCAACGCTGCAACTCCCCATCTGTAGGCTGTCCATCCCTGATCCGATCTCGCAGAACTGGCTGCACTGTCAACACTGACAAGCTCGGTGCATGACCACTCGAGTAAAACTCCAAATCAAACCTCTGAATCTCACTCTGCAGTGGTAACTGCACTGACAAACACGATACCACTGACGACTTCCGACTCAAAGCATCGGCCACTACATTAGCTTTACCTGGATGGTAGCTAATGTCACAGTCGTAATCCTTCACCAACTCCAACCATCTCCGTTGCCTCATGTTCAACTCCTTTTGAGTGAAGAAGTACTTGAGGCTCTTGTGATCAGTGAAAATCTTGCACTTCTCTCCATACAGATAGTGCCTCCAGATTTTCAAAGCGAAGACCACTGCTGCTAACTCCAAGTCATGTGTCGGGTAGTTTCGCTCATGAATCTTCAACTGCCTCGACGCATAAGCAATAACCTTACCACACTACATAAGTACTGCGCCTAAACCTAGCTTAGACGCGTCAGTGTACACCACTAACTCCTCGTGTGGTACTGTCATCGCTAAAACTGGTGCAGTAGTGAGTGCTTCCTTCAGCTGATCGAAGCTCCTCTGACAGTCTGAACTCCAAATAAACTTCGCGTTCTTCTTGGTTAAGGAAGTCAAGGGTACTGCAATCGAGGAAAAACCCTTGATGAACTTCCTATAATATCCTGCCAAACTCAAGAAACTGCGAATCTCCGAAGCATTCCTCGGAATACCCCATTTCTGCACTACCTCAACCTTCGACTGATCCACTGCAATCCCATCTCTCGAAATAATGTGGCCAAGAAATGCCACCTGCTCGAGCCAAAACTCGCACTTGCTGAACTTGGCATACAAACGATGCTCCCTCAAAGTCTGCAAGGCTGTCTGTAGATGCTGCCTATGCTCCTCAATGCTCCTAGAGTAGATCAAGATATCATCAATGAAAACTATGATGAACTGATCAAGATACGGCTGAAATACTCGGTTCATGAGATCCATGAAAACCGCTGGAGCATTGGTCATCCCAAATGGCATCACTAAGAACTCGTAATGCCCATAACGTGTCCAGAAATCAGTCTTGGACACATCTGCATCTCTAACTCGCAGCTGATGATAACCAGATCGCAGGTCGATCTTGGAGAACACCGAAGCTCCCTGTAACTGATCAAATAGGTCCTCTATTCTTGGCAGTGGGTACTTATTCTTCACTGTGACCCTGTTGAGCTCTCGATAATCGATGCACAATCTCATATTGCCATCCTTCTTCTTCACAAATAATACTGAAGCTCCCCATGGAGAAAAGCTAGGACGAACAAAGCCTTTCTCTAATAACTCATGTATCTGCTCCTTCAACTCTTTCATCTCGGTAGGAGCAAGTCTGTATGGTGCCTTAGAGATAGGCACGGTGTCTGGCACTAAGTCGATGCTGAACTCCACATCTCTCACTGGTGGAATTCCTGCAACATCCTCCAGAAAGACGTCCGGAAAGTCACGAACCACCTCTATCTCTGATAAATATCTGCTAGATGGTCCTGAGACCGTGACAATACTTGCTAGAAAACCTTGGCAACCCCGTTTCAACAGCTTCCTCGCCTGAATAAGAGATATCACCTGAGGAATATCACTGCTCTGAGATGCATGGAAGGTAAATGGGTCGCCTTCTGATGGTTTCACTGACACTGATCTCCGACGAAAGTCAATTAAAGCTCCATTGACTGTCAACCAGTCCATACCCAATATCAAATCAAATCCGGTCAACGGCAAAACCACCACATCTGCGCGAATGGAGTGCCCCTGAAGCTCCAACTCCAGTTCTCGAATGACACTAGAGGTAGAAATAATCTGTCCTGACGGCATAGTGACATCATAACCACTGTCAACAATCTCAGGTGTGATGCCTATCCGTCTGATAAACTCCAGGGAGATAAACGAACTCGTAGCCCCTGAATCTAGCAACGCAAACGTGGAGTTGCCTCCAACTAGAATTCTCCCTGCACGCAGAAGAATCCCAACGATTTCATACCACTACTAAACTTTCCCCCAAAGATAAGTCACTAATAACCCTTAATTCTAATCACAAGTAAAACATGCTTCTTATTCTAACATGCAGATAGAAAAATCCCAAATACAAATTATTTCACAAAGAAAAATCAAAAAAATTAAAATACATATTGGAATTTACTAGCATATATTTTAGTAAAGTGATATTTTTTTAAAAAAAAATTAGGAAAACTTAAATTTATAACTAAAGTTTATAAATTTATTATTAGAAATAATTTTAATGTTTTTATAAACCCAAATCCCATGAAATCCCATGAAATCCGACCAATTTTATAAGGATTTGAATTAATT
This sequence comes from Henckelia pumila, assembly GCF_033568475.1. Lineage (NCBI taxonomy): Eukaryota > Viridiplantae > Streptophyta > Magnoliopsida > Lamiales > Gesneriaceae > Henckelia > Henckelia pumila. Next base: position 101,600,072 of record NC_133120.1, on the reverse strand, counting down.
AAATGAAATCCCATGAAATCCCATCAAATATCAATTTCGTTTTAAAATTTCGTTTTTCCAAATAACAAAACAGTATTTGCAAATCCAAATCCCTTCCAAATCCAGTCTACCAAACACACTGTAATTAATTGCAAGATTGTTCTTGTTTCTTTAAATAAAAGTCCCCAACTCCACGACTAACTGGTGTCTGACATTTTCTCGAGATTAAAAAATAAAAAATAGAATATGGGTTCTTCCGAAAGCTTAACGATTTTAGAGAAAAAAGAAAAAAATAGAATATGCTTCCGAAAACTTAACGATTTTAGAGCAGAACATGATCGTGTCTTCAACTTATCCTGCAGAAGTTGTTATATATCTAACGCAATCCAAAGACAAAGTGAAAATCGTATTAATTTGTATGCGTATATTATATATACATATATATATATATATATATGTGTGTGTATAATCGCATAGTTTTTTTAAGGGAAAAACAACACACTCAGTGCTGAGTCTGTGATGTGAGGAGCAATGTTATAAAAAATGTTCTTTTCGTTCGTCAGCGACAAGATGGTAAGAAAAGACCGTGGTTACAAAAAGCACTTTCAAGAAAGTGCCAAATTAATATGGGGAGAGATCGAGGGGTGGAAAGAGTCTCGTATCATCAATTTTGCATACTTGTACGGGGATTTCATTCTGAAAGATATACTGAAAGGGTCAGTTTTATTCCACACTGACAAATCATCTTTTCTAAAGTATATCAAACAGGTAAACATTAATTTTCTTATTTTTATTTATTATAAATTCTAACTTCTTCTACTTTTTCTTTTTTCAGAAACTGACGATGGAAATAGAAGTAGTTGAGGCAAATAAAAAATAGCTAATTTTGAGTTAAATGGTAAGTGGTTAATTAAAATAGTCGTGATTACACTAAGATATATGGTTTGAATGATAGGATATTAAGGCCTGTTTGGTTCATGTGATACGATTATTAGAGATAAGGATTATCATACTTCACTAAATATTCTTATCTCAAATAATCCTATCACACGAACCAAACGGGCCCTAATATCCTATCATTCAAACCATATATCTAAGTGTAATACACGAATACTTTAATTAACCACTTACCATTTAACTTGAAATAAGCGATTTTTTATTTGCCTCAACTTTTCCAATTTCCATCGTCAATTTCTGAAAAAAGAAAAGGTACAAGAAGTCAAAATTTATAAAAAAAATAAAAAATTTGAATATTAATGTTTACATGTTTGAGATACTTTAGAAAAGATGATTTGTCAGTGTGGAATAACACTGACTCTTTCAGTAAATCCTTCAAAATCAAATCCCCATAAAAGTATGCAAAGTTGATGAGACGAGACTCTTTCCACCCCCTCGATCTCTCCCCAGATTAATTTGGCACTTTCTTGAAAGTGCTTTTTGTAACCAAGGTCTTTTCTTACCATATCGTCGCTGACAAGCGAAAAAAATTTCTGATAACATTGTTGCTCACAGCACATACTCAACAATGAGTGTGCTGCTTTCCCCTTTAAAAAAAGCAGATGATTATATATATATATATATATATATATATATATATATATATATATATATATATATATATATACGCATCAAGATTAATACGATTTTCACCTTGTGAAAATCATCTTTGGATTATGTTAGATATATAACCGCTTCTACAAGATCAGTTGAAGTCTTGAAGACATGATCCTGTTATTCACTAAAATTGTGAAGCTTTCGGAAGAAACCTGTAACGACCCACTGTATTAAGACAGATCTTTTCAGCGTGCTTATGTCCTCACTCACACGCACCCTGAGAAACTTTTCAGGAGATTACCCATCCTATAATTTCCCCAAGTCAAGCGCGCTTAACTTTGGAGCTCTTATGTGATGAGCTTCCGAAAAGAAGATGCACCTTCTTGATATGAGTAGTACATATGAAATCTTTTAAACTCTCCTCAACTATGCAATCCCATACCTACACAGTCTCATAATCCCTCTCATTCTGGCAGGATCGGTTCATTCATGTCTCCCTCCGCCTAGAAGCCTACCAGGAGCCACTCATTGTCCGTGCAACCTCTTGGCACCGGCGATCACTCCTCGCCTCCTCAGCCCCGGGAGTCACAAAACCATATTCTATTTTTTTCTTTTTTAATCTCGAGAAAATGATATAAAACTGCTTTTAATGTTTCAATAAGACATTATGAATGGACAGTTATGTCATTTGGTTTGAAGAATGCCCCTTCAGAATTTCAACAAACTATGAATGATATTTTTTATCCTTTTAGTAATTTTATCATTGTTTATATTGATGATATTTTAGTCTTTTCTAAAGATATTGAATCAAATTTCAAAACACTTGGAAATATTTAGAAAAGTGGTTATTCAAAATGGTCTTGTTATATCAAAACCAAAAATGTCTTTATTTCAGACTAACCTCAGATTTCTTGGCCATATGATAGATAAATGTAGTATAATTCCTATAAAAGAAGTATAGATTTTGGTTCGAAATTTCCTGATGAAATAACTGATAAAACTCAGTTACAAAGATTTTTAGGAAGTCTAAATTATATATCTTCCTATATTAAAAATCTCACTAATGATTCTGCTATTTTATATAATAGACTCAAAAAGAATCCCTATCCTTGGACTATAGAACATACTGAGGTTGTTAGAAAAATTAAGGAGAAGGTTAAGAATCTTCCATGTCTTATGCTAGCTAATCCTCAATGGGAAAAAATTATTGAAACAGATGCTTCTGATATAGGTTTTGGAGGAATTCTTAACTGAGTTAATCCTGATACAAAACAAGAATATCTTGTTAGATTTTATTCTGAAAAATGGAATGATGCTCAGAAAAATTATGCTACCATAGCTAAAGAAATTCTTGATATTGTTAGATGTGTTTTAAAATTTCAAGATGATTTATATAATCAAAAATTTATTATTAAAACATATTGTAAATCTGATAAATTTATGTTTCAAAAAGACTTTAAGCATGATGTCTCGAAACAAATGTTTGCTAGATGGCAAGCTCATTTAGCACCTTTTGATTTTGAAATTATATATAAAAAGGTGAAGATAATAATTTGCCTGATTTCTTAACACGAGAATATTTATCATGCTTACAGGTATGAGTAATCCTGGTAGGGAAAACTATTCCTCTTATAGAGGAAGAAATGGAAGAGGAACATTTCCTCAAATAATTGCTATGCATGGCAATAAAAGCTTATAACTCAGAATATTTCTAGTTCATCAGGGAGTCATACTCCAGAAAAAAATGATCCATTATATGGTGAGTTTCAAGAATTCTTGAAACAGAAAAAAGAAAAAGAAGGTAATATCCCTGAATCATCGGCATCATATGCTAATATTATTTAAAAAAATGAAGGTGATTCTGATAAGTGTATTTTATACACTTAATTTAGTTATGATTTTAAGTGTTAATTGTTTGTTTCGAGCAGATTTATGTGGGTGTTTTGTTGTTTTTGTGATTATAGAGAATTTTGGAAAATATGTGGAAAAGAAGAATTATTGTGGAGAAAGGAAAAAGAAAAGAATAAGTGAAAGAAAAGAAGAGAAGAAAAAGAAAAAGAACGATCAGATAAAGTTTTGGGCTTTTCTTTATTGGACCTTGAAGAAAGTTTAGCGCTTCTCAACTGCGCTCATTCAAGTGCAATCGCGCTTGTTCCTGGGAAATTCTGAGAACTGAAATCGAACTCAAGGCGCGCCCGCGCCTCTTCTTGCGCGCCCGCCCCGCTGCTGTGTTTTGGAAATTTTATTATATCGGGAAATAATTTTTATGGGCTTTTGAGTGGGCTTTTGTGCACGATATAAAAAGGAATTCTTATCAGAGGAGAAAGGGGCCGCCACAACAATATACAGAATATCAGAGATTTGGACGTGATTTTCTTGAAGGATTTCTGGAGCTTAACTGAAGAACAAAGACGGAGTTCGATAGACCGGACACGGCGTCGACGACAGATTTGTTTTTTTTATTTATTTTATTCTGAATATGTTAGGATTTATGAATTATTGTTTTATTCAGAATTCAGTTATGAACTAATTTTTTAGAGTCTAGAGGTCGGATGGAACCTGGTGTAGACGCTTTCATGAATTCTTGATTTTATTGAATTGAGTTTCTTCTAGATTAATTGTTTTTCTAGAATTGAATGTCTTTTCAATTATCTGATCAATAATTGATTTGTTATATTTATTTGAAATCATTGCTCGGGAGAGGGGATTTTGAATAGGACATTAGAAACTACACTGTTAATTATTTATACAGCTCGGGAGAGTGTATGATTTTAACAGAGCTTTTAAAAAGAACATTGTTTTGTGATATATCACTGCGATAAATTCTTAATAGGAATATTGGAATTGAATTGTAGTTGATAAACATTATTTGTTGCTCGGGAGAGGGAAATAATAAACGTAAGTGTTCTTGGCTATTAATTGATTGGAATTCATGAAGATTAATTAATTAGGATTGACTGTTGTCGAAACCAGGTGAAATCTATACCTCTAGACCATTATTCTCTGATTGATTATTCCTGAAAGTTGTGTGCGTGCTATCCAAACTCATTGATTATTTATTTTTATTGCAAAATTCTCAAAGTTTGATTTTCTAGATAAAGTTTGGACTATTTTAATTACAAGTACTGAATATTTTCATTTTACTCCATGTGGGATCGATATCTGATTTAATCACTATATTAAAACTTGACACTCGTACGCTTGCGAGGAATTTTCTCAGACAAGTTTTTGGCGCCGTTGCCGGGAAGTAAATTTTGATTATTTTTTAGTCTTGTTACCAATTAGTCTAGATTTTAATTTAGAGTTTTTTTTATTTTATTTTTAATTTACTAATTAATTTCTTCTTATTTTTAATTGCAGTTTATGCGACGATCTCAAAGTGTTAATTCTCTACTTTTTGATCCGGAGATCGAGCGCACTGCACGTGCTTTAAGAAGAGCTAGAAGAGAAGAAATTGAAAGAATGGCTGAACAAGAAGCACAACAAGCTCCCCTGGTGCCAATTAGAGATCACTTCAGGCCGACGATCCAGGCTCAATATTCTGGAATCGCTCGAGGGACCATTAACGCCAATAATTTTGAACTGAAGCCGGCGTTAATCAACATGGTGCAATCAAACCAATTTAATGGGAGCGCCACTGCTGATCCTCACCTACACCTACGCACTTTCTTGGAGATAACAGATACGGTAAAAATTAATGGTGTGTCTGAGGATATTATTCTCTTACGCTTATTTCCGTTTTCTCTCAGGGAACAAGCCAGAAGTTGGTTGCAGTCACTGCCGCTTGGAAGCATTACTACATGGGAGGGGATGGCAGAAAAATTTCTTGCAAAATACTTTTCACCTGCCAAAACCACCCAACTGAAGATAGAGATCAGCACCTTCAGGCAGATGGATTCTGAACAGCTCTACGAGGCATGGGAAAGGTATAAAGAATTACTTAGACGTTGTCCTAACCACAATTTTGCAGATTGGGAACAGATTGAGTGGTTTTACAACGGACTGAATGCGCCTACGAGAATGAATGTGGATTCTGCGGCTGGAGGTACTATATTTGCGAAGGATCATGTTCAGGCTTATGATATGTTGGAGGAGATGACGGTCAATAGTTTTCAATGGCCATCTGAGCATATGGGAGTCAAGAAGCCAGCTGGAGTGTATGCTGTGGATCCTCTCACGTCCATCACTGCTCAATTATCTGCACTGACTACACAGGTAACTTCTTTGAATAAAATTAATGTTGCAGATTCAACTCGATTTGAAGGATCACATACACCAGAGGAGGTTAGTTATATCAATCCTAATGGATACCGAGGTTATGGAGGCTATCGAGGTAACCCTGTCCCAAATACTTATCACCCTAATTTGCGGAATAATGAAAATTTTTCTTATGCTAACAATACTAATAAGGGTGATAGTAAGTTGTCTTTGGAGGACATTGTTAGTACCTTTGTGCAGGTATCAGGTAAGAGGATGGCGAGAACTGAGTCTCGCCTCGACAGCTTGGAGACGCACATGGCCAACATGGGCGCGGTGTTGCAATCCATGGAGACTAGCATTGGACAGTTGGCGAACGCACTGAAGGACAACAACCGCGGCCAGTTCCCTAGCAATACTGAGGTAAATCCAAAAGAGCAGTGCCATGCCATAGAGTTGAGGAGTGGGAAAGAAGTTGGAGTCCAAGAACCTGCTGTTGAAGAGGAGAAAATTGAGAAGAAAGTCGAAGAGAAGGAGCCTGAACCGGAGCCAAAACCGATGTATAAGCCTCCACTTCCATACCCGCAAAGGTTCAAGAAGAAAGCATTGGACGAGGAATTCTCCAAGTTCTTGGAAATTTTCAAGAAAATTCACATCAACATCCCCTTTGCTGATGTTTTGGAGCAAATGCCGAATTATGCGAAGTTCATCAAGGAGGTGATGTCCAAGAAGAGGAGGCTGCTAGAGAACGAGGTGGTGAATTTGACTGAAGAATGTAGTGCGGTGCTCCAAAAGAAGATGCCACAAAAGCTTAAGGATCCAGGGAGTTTTTCTATTTCTTGCACTATTGGTTCTTCTTATTTTAATAATGCACTTTGCGATTTAGGAGCTAGCATTAATCTAATGCCTTTGTCTGTGTTCAGGAGCTTAGGACTTGTTGAGGTGAAGCCCAAAATGATCGCGCTGCAGTTGGATGATAGATCTATCACATATCCGCTTGGAATCATTGAAAATGTTCTGGTAAAAGTAGATAAATTTATTTTTCCTGCGGATTTTGTTGTGTTAGATATGGAGGAGGATGCAAATATGCCCCTGATATTGGGGAGACCTTTCTTGACCACTGCTGATGCCAAGATAGAAGTGAAGAAGGGTGCGTTGTCGATTGGTGTGGAAGGCGAGAGAGTGATTTTTAACTTATTCATGAAGACATATAATCCACCCATCGAAGACTTATGCTCAATTGAACCGGTTATGAAGTTGGAGAACTGTAAAAGATCTGATTTTGCGGTCGATTCATCGAAGGAGAAAGCGCCAAATTTACCACCAAAGAAGTACACGAAAAAGAGAGCGAAATTTAAAAGGCGTTTCGTGGAATTTATTTGGCGCGTTAAATAGAAAGGAAAGAATTAACATCGGTGAAAGTCGGGCTGACGACTATAAACCAAGCGCTACTTGGGAGGCAACCCAAGCATTTTATTTTATTTTAATTGTTTTTTATTTTCAGTTTATTTAATTTTTGTTATTTAATTTAATTTAATTATTTTATTTTCAATTTTTGAGCTTAAATTGTTCTTAATTTTAAAAAAATTTCAGGTTTAAAAATCTCAATTTCGAGGAAGAGGGGCGCCCGCATCGTTAATCTGAGCGGCCGCGCTACACCTGGGAATAAAATAATGTTGAAGTCAAACTTGAAGCGCGCCTGCGCCATTCCTATCGAGCACCCGCGCTCACTCCTCGATACACTGATGGAATCTTGCGCAAACAAAAATCCAATAGCGCCACTCCGAGCGCTATCGCGCTACCAGCTCCACCATCAGCGCATCATCCAGCGCTAATCATCCCTCCATCTTGCGCTATCGCGCTCTAGTCTTCCTCATCAGCGCGAACCACCAGCAGCTCCACCCCTAGCGCGATTGCGCCTTTCCTTGCGCCCTCCAGCTCCCATCTGTGCTTCACCATAAGACAACGGGAAATCACCTGCTCACTCACATGCACCACGCATTATCCTAAGGACTCATCACAAGTGAGCGTATTAGCTGTGCCCACACTCCTTGCATGACAGCTAACAAGACATTTCAGCAGGAAGACCTAGAGATCACATACTCAAAGCAGCTGCTACATCACCTGCTCATCATCATGCGCCAACAAGTCCCATGTGCGATCGTGTTTCCCAGCAGTGTGCAAACAGCCTCATCTTCATGGCCATTCTTCCATGCACCATCTACTTTCATGGCTACTATACCTAGCACTCGTTCCTTTTTACTTAGCCATTAAGAGTTTGTTATTTTCTTGATTTCTTTGGGCTTTATGTTTGTATCTTTATAGTGTGCATGTCTTCTTTTCAGGTTAATGGATGTACATGTTGCGCTTATCATCTCTCAAATGGTTGCGGTTGCGACAAAAATTTTATTGGAAATTTTGATAATATCGGGTACTGATGCTCGGTGTCGTAGGTATGAGTCCCTTGTTCATTTTATTATTTTTAATCATTAGGAACAATGATTACTTTAAGTTTGGGGGGATGAATTAATTTTTGATTGAATTGTTTGGTTGAAAGTTGAGCAGTTGAGTTTTGAATTTAATAGATAAAATTTAAGTTGAATTGAAAAGAAGTCAAGAAGTTGAGAAATATATGGATGCATGGCTGATGAAAAATATTTTTTGTGCTATAACTAAAATCCATGATTGTTCACCTATCTTACAAATATTTTTGAGAAAAAATGGAACCAATTGGATGAACAATTTCCTATATGCTATGTGATTAATACTTGAATCTGATTTTTGAAACATACAGACATAGATATGATTGAGGCATTGTTTGAATTTTTGGGCCTGATTTTTATTGAAATAATTTTCCTTAGTTGCATATTTGAGCCTACACGTTTATTAGTACAGTGAGGTACGAGAAAAATCTGAAATTTGTTGAAAAATCATCGTTTACTGCTGATGATTATTTTTTTCTGCACTGATTGAATTTGTATGATTTAATTGTGGATTGAGACTTGTCTAGAACTAGTTCGGACACTCTTCGAGGCGAAATACGGGCAAAACTGAGATTAGGAATGATTTAGGCGATTTTTCTGAATGCGTTTGAGCCTTTCAAGCTACCTATTAATATGTTATCCCTAGTACCTTGTTTGAGCTTTATTGAAAATCGAATGGCATGCGTGTAAACATGTGATTAAACCCTCATTCGTCATTATTTCAAGATCCTACATTGACTACCTGAATAGCCTATACACTAATTCCTACCTTTAAGGGAGTAATTTGAATGCTAAATTATTTTATGCTCCTAGTTTTATTTGTGAAAAAGGGAATGGTGTGGTGGAATATTTGAAAAGAAAAAAATGAAAAGAGGTAGTAGAAAAAAGAGTTGAAAGAAAAAAAAATATGTGTTGAAAATCAATGAAATGAAGTGAAGAAAAATGTGAAAATGTGAATGAAAAGGAGTTGAAATTAGATTAAGCATAGAAATATGAATTACTCCTTTATTTGAATTTTTATCCTTCATTTGTAGCCGTGAGTCAGGCCTTACATTATAAGCCAATTAAGTCCTATTGACCGAGTCTCAGTTGCCTAATATACTAGTAGAGAAGAGTTGCGAGAATTTAGCCTATGGACTGTTGATTGATACTTTTAATGATTATGAATTTTGATCGAAACACTTACACACTATTATTCTTTGCATTTACCTAATTGTGAGTGTTTTTGATTAATATCATATATTTGATCATATGCTATCCTTGAAAAGTCCTCATGATCTATGAATGTTTGAATTGAACTTGGAAAATGGTGTTTTGAACATGAGTTGCGGAGATTGTGAGTTTATGCGGTTATTATTTTGTGATTAGCTAAAACTTTCAAGTGTTAGTAGGTGTGAGATGATTGGATTTGAAAATTCTTTGAAATCATTGTCGAGGTCATTGCTCCATAATATTTCTTGACTATTCTTGTAAGTTTATGATGAGTAGTAGTTTTTGAAGTAATTTGGTTTTGAATAGTTTTGCTCGGGACTAGCAAAAGTCTAAGTTTGGGGGTATTTGATAAGTGTATTTTATACACTTAATTTAGTTATGATTTTAAGTGTTAATTGTTTGTTTCGAGCAGATTTATGTGGGTGTTTTGTTGTTTTTGTGATTATAGGGAATTTTGGAAAATATGTGGAAAAGAAGAATTATTGTGGAGAAAGGAAAAAGAAAAAAATAAGTGAAAGAAAAGAAGAGAAGAAAAAGAAAAGGAACGATCAGATAAAGTTTTGGGCTTTTCTTTATTGGGCCTTTAAGAAAGTTTAGCGCTTCTCAACCGCGCTCATTCAAGTGCAATCACGCTTGTTCCTGGGAAATTCTGAGAATTGAAATCGAACTCAAGGCGCGCCCGCCCCGCTGCTGTGTTTTGGAAATTTTATTATATCGGGAAATAATTTTTATGGGCTTTTGAGTGGGCTTTTGTGCACGATATAAAAAGGAATTCTTATCAGAGGAGAAAGGGGCCGCCACAATAATATACAGAATATCAGAGATTTGGACGTGATTTTCTTGAAGGATTTCTGGAGCTTAACTGAAGAACAAAGACGGAGTTCGATAGACCGGACACGGCGTCGACGACGGATTTGTTTTCTTTTATTTATTTTATTCTGAATATGTTAGGATTTATGAATTATTGTTTTATTCAGAATTCAGTTATGAACTAATTTTTTAGAGTCTAGAGGTCGGATGAAACCTGGTGTAGACGCTTTCATGAATTCTTGATTTTATTGAATTGAGTTTCTTCTAGATTAATTGTTTTTCTAGAATTGAATGTCTTTTCAATTATCTGATCAATAATTATTTGTTATATTTATTTGAAATCATTGCTCGGGAGAGAGGATTTTGAATAGGACATTAGAAACTACACTGTTAATTATTTATACAGCTCGGGAGAGTGTATGATTTTAACAGAGCTTTTAAAAAGAACATTGTTTTGTGATATATCATTGCGATAAATTCTTAATAGGAATATTGGAATTGAATTGTAGTTGATAAACATTATTTGTTGCTCGGGAGAGGGAAATAATAAACGTAAGTGTTCTTGGCTATTAATTGATTGGAATTCATGAAGATTAATTAATTAGGATTGACTGTTGTCGAAACCAGGTGAAATCTATACCTCTAGACCATTATTCTTTGATTGATTATTCCTGAAAGTTGTGTGCGTGCTATCGAAACTTATTGATTATTTATTTTTATTGCAAAATTCTCAAAGTTTAATTTTCTAGATAAAGTTTGGACTATTTTAATTACAAGTACTGAATATTTTCATTTTACTCCCTGTGGGATCGATATCTGATTTAATCACTATATTAAAACTTGACACTCGTACGCTTGCGAGGAATTTTCACAGACAGATTCTCAATATATTGAGAGCGAATATCAAGACTTGATTCTTCTTATAGAAGAAAAAGATATTCAATGGATGAAAACTCCATGGACTATCATGAAACGATATTTATCCAACACATCATATGTGAATGGATCCCATAAACAAAGAGGATTTTATGAAAATATCCTTTTGTCCACTAATACAGTGGAAATTACTCATTTTTCTGGTAATACACAACAACAAGGATTTTATAACTTCTCAAAATTCATTGTCAAAAAAATCATATCTATTGAAGAATGGGGAATATCTCTACTAGTTGAAAAAGAGTTTTCTTACAATAAAATGAATTTTTAATTCAATTATAGGGATTATGTAGAAAGTTTTAATAAAACTTTATTTTATGAAAATAAAAGAAGAAAACATTCGCGAGTTTTAAAAATATGCGTAAATATTTTTCATCATCCAGTTCCTAAATGTTTTTTAGATTTGTGGAAGATATTCGGTCCCTCGGCAAAAATTTTGCCTGAAATTCTTAAAGAATTGATGGAAGAATGGATTTGATGTTCTTCAAAAATTCAAGAATTATCCTCACAAACTATTGAGGGTAAGACAACTTGCATTTTCTTTATTGAATTTGGTATTCCATGGATTTGGAAATGGAAACCTCAATCAGGTTATACAGACAAAGGAATACCTTATCTTCGGAGAAAAAGTTTAACAAAATTCTAGGAAAAAATGATGAGAGAAGACCCAGAAACAGGAAAAGTATATGGTGATGAAACCATTCAAAATATTGAGGGAAAAATCAAAGCTCATAAGCAGGATTTGGAAAATAAAAAAGAGAAAGAGACTCCCGGTCCCTTCAAAATTATTATTAAAAAATATTCAGAGATTTATTCCAAAGAAAAAATGGTTGAGTTATATCTTGAAGAAATGAAAAAAGATTTGTGGAGAAATCTTTCATATTCAGATTCAAAATCAGATACTTCGATGGCCTCTGAATCAAGTGATACTAAGTTCCATCGCCCAATGTTTCAGGATGCGCAAGATCCTGAGGACGAAATTGTAGACTTTTCCATTGACAAAGTCTATGATTCTTTAAAAACTCCATTAAAAGAAAATATTAAAAAGAGTGGTTTATAATGGTAGAACACAAAGATTTTTGTCCCAGATGTTTTTGCTACATACAATGGAAAAAGAATTTTGATTAAATCATTATTAAAAGCCATGATAAGAGGTAGAAGAGTATTGATGAAAATTATTCGTATCCACAGAAGAAGAGGATTCTCAAAGCAACCAGAAAATTAATCAATATCATAATGCTAAATTTCAGCATTGTATGAGGAAATATCCGGAAACTACAGAATGTATTAGGCAATAGCTTCCTAGAGACATGATGTGATAGCCATCAAATTTAATAATGGCTTAAAAATTCCGGAAGGTTATAATGAGGAAAATTTCAACCTACCCCATGGTTATTACCCCATGGGACATGTGTATGTATTTTATTTGTTCAAATCATGTGGGCCCCATATAATTCAATGGGACCCACATGATTTGAATCAACCAGTGATTGTCACCTATCCCATGGGGTAATACCCATGGGGTAGAATCTAACCTACTGTTATAATGGCAATGGAGGATTACCCCATGGGGTAGAATCTAACCTACCGTTATAATGGCAATGGAGGACCACCCAAAGTGGTGAGGACTACAAAGACTTTTGTGCACTACTTTAATAAAATAGTTTACTTTTTAGTAAAATTATATTATTTGGTTTACTGTTTATTTTTAGAATTGAAATCCGGGTTTCATGTTCGGCTCTTTCATCTTTAAATATGATAGTTTTTAGTTTTGAGAGTACGCTGCAATTTAGACATTAGAAATATTCTCTTTTAATTCTCTTGTAATTATTTTGGAGCTTTTGGAAATAAAACTACTACTGGTTTTATTGTAAGTTTCCTTGTTCTTTTTAATTTTCATTTTGTTATTTAAAATTTTAATATTATTGTATTTAGCCTGAATAGCAGGCTAAACCATTTTGTACTAAATCATGATCTGACAATATATTATTTATAACTTGGTTCTTATGTTGTTTATGGATTCATAAAAACATAAATCAAGTTATTATGGATAAAATCAGTAGGTTAAATCACAGGTCCAAATATTTTGATTAAAAGTTTTCTTTCATCTTTTTAGTCGTTTTAGCCGTGGTTTGGCGTTTAGGCGTTTTTGAGAAATTTTTTGAGAACTGATAATCAAACTATTTGATAATATCATATGTATAATTTTTTAATATCCTACACTGATTTATAAAATCCAATAATAATTTGATCTATTGTTTTTCTGGTTCCAGAATGGTATCAAAGCCATGGTGGTAAATAATGTATTGTTAAGTGATTGATATAGTACATAAATTTAGAAATGAATATTTCTAAAATAAATAATGATGTTGTTCATACTATTTAATTTTATAATTAATAAATAATATTTTGTTTTAACTTTTATAAATAATAATAATAATAAATAAATAATACTAATAATTAATATTAAAAAATATTATTATTAATATAATAATAAAATATTAGTATTATTATATATATATTATAATATATTATAATAATTATATAGATTAATTAATAATTTAAATAATCTATATATGAAAATGATTTGCATACAAATATGGAAATAGGATGGTCATTCCATCAAAAAATGGATGGAATGACTATATAGGAAAAACTGCAAATTTGATCTTATATGTTTGTCACTTTGCGATTTTGGTCATCTATGTTTTCATATTTCAGTTTTAGTCCTGCATGTTCCGATTTTTGGAAATTTCGGTCTTTTTTATTCGAAAATGCTTACGTGGCACTGCACACTTTATGTAACGACCCACGTCCTTTCACCGCATCCCTCCCCATCCTATAGAATGGGCTCGGACCGCATGGTTCGATGGGCATCGCACTCATGACCTCCCCACTCATCGCACTTAAGCCTGAAGGTACAAGGTTCGATTCCTGGGGAGGGCAAAAACCCACTGCAAGGAGTGGGGAGGTCATGAGTGCGATGCCCGTCGAACCATGCGGTCCGAGCCCATGCTATAGATTGGGGAGGGATGCGGTGGAAGGACGTGGGTCGTTACAAAAAAGAGCGCCCTTTTTTGTAATGAACTGGGCTGGCCCAACCATTCTTGCACTCATGGTCTTCTACCTCCAGGCTTAAGTACAAAGTTTTATGATTCCTGGTACCATTGAGCTAGCTAGCTCAATGGTACCAGAAATCATAAAACTTTGTACTTAAGCCTGGAGGTACAAGGTTCAATTCCTGGGGAGAGCAAAAAACCCACTGCCAGAAGTGGAGAGGTCATGAGTGCGATGCCCGTCGAACCATGCGGTCCGAGCCCATGCTATATAGGTTGAGGAGGGATGCGGTGGAAGGACGTGGGTTGTTACACTTTAGCTTCACATCAGCACTGAATTGGTGCCACGTCAACGTCATGTCGGAGAAAAGACTAAAATTGCCAAATAAATAAATAAATAAATAAATATAGTGAACTAAAACTGAAATCTGAAAATATAAAGGACTGAAATCGAAACTGACAAACATATAGGACAAAAAAAATAATTTTTTGCGATTTCAAATGGGAATGTTCATTATCTCCAATGTCAAACCAAACATGAGAATAGAGAATGAGGTGTGAATGGAATGATCCTCAATACCGAGCATACCCTTAAGACATGATTGATATGAAGGAATGAGATGGACATGAAATGAGCATTCTCATCTCATTACTCATACTTATGTTTGATATGACCCTTGGAATGGTAATGACCATTCTCATGGTAATGACTATTCTCATGTTCATGAGAAATGGATGGAATGGTCATTCACCCTCCTTCTTTTTATTTTTGAAAAATATTTTTTTTATATTTAGTTTATTTCTAACAATCTAACCATATATAATAATAATAATAATAATAATTAATATTATATATAAAAATACAAATTATTATATAATTATTTTACTATTATTTATAATAATTATTATCACGTATAAATCCTTATTAGTATTATGATTTATTTATTTATCTATTATTATTATTTATAAAATATTAATTAAAATTTTATTTATTTATTTATTATTATTATTGTAATAAAAAAATATTATATTATTTATTATTAATTTTATAGCTAATATTAATAAAATAATAATTTATTATATTATTTTTATTATAATAATTAATTATTTTATTATTTTAAAAAATATTATTGTATTAAAAAATACTTTAAAAATTATTCATATTAATATATAAGTTAAATTAAATTAAATAGAATAATTTTATAATATTATTAATTTATTATTTAATAGTAATAACGCATATTAGTTGTAATTATTCGTTTCTTTTTTAAAAAATATTTGATTATTAAAATAATTTTATTTTATTTCATTCCATTCATTTTCATTTTTTTCGATATCAATCATTGGAATGAAATAAAATTATCATTTCATTCATATTGTCATTCCATTCTAAAATTGATTTCATTTTTTTTCTTATTTCATTCTAACGTACCAATTGAGTTGTAGCTACACACTCCGGATTGTCATATTTTTGGCACGAATATTATTATTATTTTGTTATTTTCTTCGAACAAATAACCGATCAATCTACAACACGTCACAATGATAGTGATTAACCAAAGCATGTTATTTTGAATAAACAAATTAAAATTCTCCATGCCCCAAAGGATGTCCAAGTTGATGGAGTATGTGAAATCTTGGCCAAATCTCAGGTGTTCAATTCTCACTACCAACACCTTCTTGGACTAGTTAGTCACACTGGGACTTTATCCGGTGCATAGAATATACCCAGTGCACATCGAAAGATAGCAGTTGCGGGTTCTCAATTCATAAAAAATTAAAATTAAAATTCCCCGCCAATTTCTACAATTCCTCATGCTATTATACTCACTTTCTCAAGTATCCTCCACCACATGTTTATTTTTGGTTAATTTCTTACTCAATGTTAAACCTAGGATAAAAAAAAGTTAATCAATAATGAGATATTGTCTTTAGAGTAAGTCCCTTACCATTTACTATTCGTGTAATGTCCATTGTTTTTTTAGTGGACCATTTATCTATTATCAATTGATGCACTCTTAAGATGCTACCTAAAAATGACCAAAAAATTTCGTCAAAAATACCTCGTGTCGTGTTTAAATTTTATTGTTAAAAAACACAAATTAGTCTGGTGAACAAGAAAAGACCATTTATTCTCTTTCCTATCGTCCGTCAGTTTGTGTATACAAATTGTAAATTAAGAAAAATATTTAAATAAGTTCAGATTTTAAAAATGATTTTATTAAAAAAAACACAAACATTTTTTGTGTTTGGATGTTGAAAAATGATTTTGTTTTAATTTTTAAATAGAACTCTAAGCACAAAAATCCCAATTTCTAAAGTGTGTTTTTATAAAAAAAAAAAAAAAAACAACTTTTGTAAACAAACCGTATACACATTTTAAAAAGGGAAAATTGCATATATCACCATTGTGAAATCCCGTGTTCACCGATAACCCCTTGTGAAATTTTTTTGAGCTAATAACTTCCTATGATTTCACATTTACAGCACACCCTTACCATTCAAAATTTTAATATAATAAAAAATAAAAATGGCGAAATTGCCCCTATCTTCTCTTCCCAAAGGAAGTACGGATCGGTGAAATTGATGTGTGCGTTTTGTTTGTCTGGACAAGAGGGTCACAGATCGGGATTTAATTGGAAGATTGGTGGTTGGAGTTGGTCGAAAATGAAGGAAAACCAGTCGGCTTCGTGGTGAGTACCTGCGTAAGATTGAAGCTGGAGCTCGACAGATTGAGAGAAGAAAATGAAGGGAATAATGTCTATGCTTGTAGGGGAGGTGAAGAGGAGTCTAAAGCAAGCAAGGAATGTCGGAAACACGGCTGACCGGAGTCGTGATCGAAGAAGATGAAGGTGACGGGTTCAATGGCCGAACTGATTGGGTATCATTTAAGGATATTTCGGACCAACTTTATAAAAAAACACTTTCATTTTCGATTCTAACAGCGCGTGAGCCACAAAACACAGCGATAGGGATGCGCGTGCTACCGATCCAGAAACACAGGGGGTTTTTAGCTCAAAAAAATTTCACAAGAAGTTATCAGCGAACACGGGATTTCACAGGGGTGATATATGCAATTTTTCCTTTTAAAAAACACTCATTTAAAAAAAATTTGATTTTGGCCGGTTGTCTTCTCCGATCAAAGGGACTCTTAGTGGTAGTTGGAAATAGTATTAATTAGTCTCCAACCTACTTTTTTGGTGCAAAATGAACTACAAATGTGATCATGAAGCAATCGAGGTTCTTCTTTGGTACGAAATGAACTATAGATGTACTCATCAAGCAATAATCGATTGTTGATGATCACCGTCAAGGGAAAAATGCAATGAACCCAACAAAATTCGTGGGAAAAGGAATCTCCGCCACATAATTAGGCGTACGAAAACAATTACATTCTACAATTTGACATATACAGTTAGCGTCAATGTGCGACTTGTAGAACCAACATGATATGGAAAATGAATACAGAGGATTATTGTATGCATTGCTTCTAGATTATCTTTGCAGGATGCTGTCTATACCTCAACGTGGTGAAGTTCATGCGCATTACCAAGACACTTTGAATCCTGCAACTGTGTCGAAGGTGCTGCAGAGGTCGAAGATCTAGATTGCTCCAAGTATTCCAAGAAATCCATCACCACAGGATCCGTCCAAGGAGCACCAAATGGAGCTTCACCACCAGCAACCCAACCCAAATGCCCACCTTTGGGTGTAACTATCAACATGCAGTTGGGGTTTTTCTGAGGTGCAAAAGGTGTAAAAGAGTTCAGATATACATATACAGAGAGAGCGGCTAAGATAAAGCAATACTTCCGAATTATGTACCAAGGAAAAAAGACAACCATATGACCTTATAAATTGATGCACCATTTTTTTTTCAAGAGGCACAAGATGTTGGCACATGGTATTTTGCAAGCTGCCTTGTAGCGCAACTTTCATGATGAAAGTATGTAATCTAGTCTTTTCGGTCCTTCAAGGACTAATATGTACTCATTAATAATGCAATAATTTCTTCTTATGCGGTGAAAATTAGATACCATAAACGCAACAGACTAAAGAGAGCCTTGTAAACCTCGATGTCTTCACGAGGGATTCCACGAGATGGTGCAATTGGATCATTCTCAGCCTGAAATTTAACAAGAAAAGCGTTGTGCAACAAAGAGAGGCCAAGGCTAAGGAAGGATAAACATAGAAGAAGAAACAAATTCCTGGAATGAGGTATTGATGTCGACAATCATTTTGATGAAAAATGTGTGGAAAGTCGGAATCATGGGCATTGAACACAAACATATTAGAGTTTTCATGAAGCTTTCTTTTCTCAGCAAATAGAAAGTTTTCTTATCCACTTCTTTCACAACAGACCATGAATAATACCTTACACATGTTTTGAATGCATGTTTTTTTTCCTAACAATTTTTTTGTGTTTCTAAAACTGTTGGAAATATTTTTATCCAATACTCATATGCCAATTCATTTTTCAAGCATCATTTCAAAGATAAATTGTTAACGCAGTGAAAACTATAATTTTGTTTAACTTTCATAAAAATCATATTTCGTTTTAGAAAGTTGAATAATATGTATTCAGGAGTCTCATGACCTCAAAATTATCTTGCCTGGATGCAGAGAAGAGGTATTGAAACATTCCTTATAGAATCTGAGCTGCTCGACTTTGAGTAGTAGTCATCCACCGATTCAAACCCAAATGAAACTGAAAAAGTGATTAATTGAGCAGTTGGTGCAAGGTTTCACATATTTATAAATGTACAAAATATGCAAAGTGCAAACCTCTTGTAAGTCCCTCATCAAATTCTCTAACAGATTTGGCATTAGCAGCCAATGGGATATTAAAGGCACCACCCATATCCTCAAATAGAAGAGCGTGTCTGCAGCCATAAGTCGCTTATTGTATATAATGTACAATCAAAATAACATATCTGACATAATAGTAGATAATCAAATGATTTTCGAGGTTACCTCTTAAATATTTTGCACAGTGAGTTTGCTAGAGCTTTGTCATAAATGATGTTGAAGCCCTTGCGAAAGTCTTCATCGGCAACTACCAAATTGAAAGGGTTGCATAACGATATGGCACCAGAAAGAGGGCAAGGATGAAACTCCTGTTACAAAAGAAGTATGAATAAGATAGACTGAGAATTTAATAAAGCAAAAATACGGAAGAAACATACATGTACGCATGCTGAACAGACAGTTAAAAGTAGTGAAATAGTTATTCCATGATTCAATTGCAAATGTTGATTTAGGGAAGCATCTTGATATAACAATTTCATGACTAATATCATGTATTTTGCTTTAGCATAATCCAAGTATGCATGGCATGCCAGTGAGTGGCAGAGACAGTCAGGAATCAGGATTGATTCAAGGTAAAAAGATGCAAAATATATAATTTATTTAGGAGTGGACATTTCAGATCTCATGTTTGTGGGGTTCAAATTGACTGTGCACTTTGAACAAAAGCCAAATCAATTATATGATCAATCAGGTAACACTTCAAGAAGTCAGCGGCTTGAAACACGAGCAAATATAATGAACCAGGAGTAAAGGCCAATCAGCTGGCATTGAATTAAAAAACCTCAATGATTCATCTACCTCAACTTTAAAAAACTGCAGAGCTGTTAAGTGGGGTGAAACATTAGAATAGATAAAATCCTCTCCTCAGAAATCAGAATTACTTCATCCTACAACAGATCTCCAATATACATCTAGTCTTGGTCAATCTATTCTAATTTTCTAAAGCACAACACGCTATCTTTGTAAATGTGCCGTCTGGCTCATTGTATTTGAGTCATAAATTCACTGTCGACGACCAATAGTAGAAATAGATAACTAATTACACTTTCAAATGAAGGAGAAAAGGTCAAAAGCTGGGAACTGTTTTACCGTCAAGAATAAGGAAAGGTTTTGACTCGTTACAAATAAATCCTTAACAAGATAAAGCATAGAGAGAATGCTTGGAAGCTCCTAGAAATAAATGAGCATCTTGTGAATCTCAATTTACTACTTCCAAGCAAGACCACGTTGATGTAAACATTTGGAAGGGTTTCAAGAAAAAATTGGCCACCAATTAGAATTAGGCGGGATGTTTCTTTAACGGACATACAACTCAGTAAATGTGCTTTGACAAAAAATACACAGTTTTAAAAACTTTAAATAAAACAAGGATAAAAAAATGAGAAGACCACATGAAAGGAACACAGAGATCTGATTCCTATTACCTGACCCAGGTATCTAACAAGAATATTTGCTCCGAGGGACCAGCCAGCAGCATATAAATTAGCTTTGGGATAGCGATTACCAACATATTCCACAACCTCATTGATATCTCCCAAAAAGGAAGCTGAATAGAACTGCAGAAATTAGCTAGTCATGAAATAAATACTAGACAACCAAGGAAAGTTTCCCCAGCATATGTTCAATATTTTACATCAGATCTCAAGTACTAATGCATGATAGCAGCCTCTACAGTTGTCAACTTTGTCCCTAGAATTTTAAAAAAAGTAGACCCAAGTATCATATGCAACTCAGATAACCACTGCAGTAAAAACAACAACTTCGCAAAGTATTTAAAAATCGAAGAAAAAAAAAATTCAAGTAAAAAAATTGACACGCACAAAGATGAGTACCTGACTTGTGGTCACAGGACTGTCTCCACAACCTCTGCTATTAAACACCACCCCACGCCATCCTTTACTCCTAGCTCGCAATAACATATGCCTCACATATGTGTCCCCACTACCACCAGTCAGACCTGGCTGCAACCATCCATTGTCAGGCACCAGTTTACCTCACTCCACTTAACACAATATAGCATGTCAAGAAATAACAAACACTGTGTTGCAATCCCCAACTGATTTTTCTCTTCAATTTATTATACCAATTGAGATTCAAAAGTTAGAATTTGGTTATTTCCTTCTACTTGCAATACAAGACATTTTTTTCTGGGGCACAATTCACCAAGCCAAGGTTGATACTCCACATATATCATAAAATGTGAAATGAAACTATGAAAGTTAAAGAAAAATCTTCGCTAGAGTACTATCTGGTGCAGAATTGAATCTTTATTTTGAGAAACCTTTTCGCTATAGACGCAGAATAACACTTAAACGTGTGATGTGACACTCCCCAATGGCAATCATTCTGAAAACAGGGCGATTATCATACCCTCTTACACATCAAATGGAAAGAGTTGATTTGATCAGACCTTTGGCTATGAAACTCATTTACATAATTATACTTCTCGGGTTTTGAGTTATCTCATAGGACTGAATGATAGACGTGCACACCAACTTTGGTCAATTATTTTTGCAAAACAAATTTAAATTATTTTCCAGCAAAAAAATTTTATTCCGGAATCTCATTTGCAAACTCCCACACATAGTTACTAGAGGAGCAAGGCAAAACCTAGATGGAGGGTCTTCTATGCAAGAGAGGAGTATGCAGATTTTAACCTAAAAATGAGACCTTTAGGAATTGAAGTCTTCTCGTTTTAGCATGGTAGTTCAGTTCTCTTAATGATTTTTCTATGGTGAGCTAGAGTACGTTCCTTCTTTTGCATCTTTTCTGATGTGTGTGATATTGTTCTCGATAGATACTGCATTACTGACTCTTGCCACTCATTATATTCCATGCTATTAGCTAGGATGCACGTTAGCAAGACCAGAGCATAGATAGCTGAGTGGTACGACAAAGACTCACCAGCAAAATGAGTACCGGAGAATCAGATGGTAAGCTTAGATCGTCACCGGCGATCCAGTCTAGGGAGACAGTGCCGTCGTCTCTAGTGCGGAGACACTGGCGCCGGAATCTGACAGCAGGGAGTGACCTGTAAAATGCAGCGAAAATAGTCTCCAGGTGTCGATTCCAACCAATTACGGGGTAAGGAACGTATGGGAGGTGAAGCGTATTGAACGCGGGAAGGAATGAGTCCACAGCTCCGCCGATCACTTCCAGAGACGGTTGCTGGTTGGTGGAGGAGTCCGAGATAGAGACGGCTCTGATATTGCGGAGATTGGTGGTTCTGGAAGAGAGGAGAGTGACGGGAGACTGCGATAGACGGCGGAGCGAGGAGTACGGCGGGGCAGAGAAGCCGTAGGAGGCTCTCGCCATTGGTGGGTAAGCCGGTGAAATGAGTGGTTAGTGCGAGTCAAGATTTTTTTAATTAAATATTAAAAACAATAACGAAAATATATATAAACATAAACATAAACATAATAATAAATAATAATAATAATAATAATAATAATAATAATAATTTTGTTCTTAAATATGGGTGTACCTAATTACCCTTGATTTTATTCATTGATAAAATAAAATAAAATAAAATAAAGGATATTATTGTAATATCGAAGCCACTCTACGTTCAATTTTTCGTCAATATCACTTCACGTTTGTCATCGTGTAGCGCCCCTTCTTTTCCATTTTTCCTCCAATTAAAATCTTGTATTTCATTCAAGTTATAGAGGCTGGTAAAACAAAAAGGAATTATTGTTATTATTATTTTTTTTGTATTGTTTTTGTAATGGTAGAAATTGAATTGGAGACTTCATACTTAGGACATCACAACCTTAAAATCGAGAACACCAACGCATAAGAAAAGGAGGCTAATAATCTATTGTCCAATCGATGTCGATGAGTAAACGCAAATAATATTGGCGCAGGTTATGTTTGATTATTTGATCTTTTTTTATTTTTTAATAAAATATAAATTATGTTACGTTATATATTTTAGGACACTGACATTGTGAAAAATCCAATGAAATCGTCCCGGAGCACTGTTTAAAGAAAGAATCCGGATGGAAATTTTGGTCGCAATCCCCAAAATGTAATTAATGCCTTGAAATCACGTTGGAACAAAAGAAGCGTCTATCATTAGTAGTATTCATGACTTGAATAGTTTAAGTATTTTGTATGATGAATTTCAAGAGTTCTAAATGACATTCTTGATTTCAATCATAACTATTTTTGGCGAGATGTTATTTATCCTTCAATGATAAACCGATGACGATAGATTATCGAGAATGGTTCTATTACACTAGAAATTGAAGTGTTCTACTTTTCTATAACGTAACTTTTTTTTGGGAAGAGTGATGATCATGGTTTTAGATTGAGGTTAAATTTTCCTTCTTTCTTTGGTGTTGTGCATTGTTGTTTTCAACTTCTAAACTTAAGCAACCCAGAATTTAAATTTTTTGGACCATCATATGTAGAGTTAATACGAAGAATTAATGGTCGTTTATTCTAAAACACATTGTAGCGAACAACAGCCCCATCAATGTTTTCAAGAGTCTATTCGAATTATCAACTCTATTCTGAAAATGGCCGTGCACAGTTATAATTTGTTGATCTTGATTGGTTTCATTATGTTTCACGTATATTCAAAGTATGTGCACAGTTGAATCTTTCATTTTGTCTTTCTCACAAGAGTACTACTTACTTCACGAAGCCTAATCTTGATGTGTTTTGTTCTCAGAGTAGAACTTCTTCCATTTTTAGCTCAATAGCAAGAGAATGTTCTTGGTTGTAAATAAATATTCAATATATTTTGTACTTCAAATTTCATTGTGTATGCATGTGAAAATAGAATATCTTTGTCTAATTTGAATCAATATCCCTTTTCTCATTGCTTTTGTATGTCTTCTGGCTTATGTATATGGTATTAGCATTCTTTTTCTATGTTTTTTTTAAGATCACTTACTATGTATAATTCATTGAAATATATCTCGATTATCGAATGTTAAATGTCAATGTTGGAATTATGTTTGAGGGACTGCCACTAATTCATAGAATCAAAGTTGCATGAATATATTATTACTCCAATTTAAATCTAGAGAATTTGGAATACTAGAAACCTTTCAACAACATGCATGTAACGAGTGAAGTCATATAGTTGGCAAAACAATCATATGAGATCAAAATGATAATTGTGAGTTTGGGTTTGCTAAATTGTCGATTTACTCATGATCTTTATATTTCTATTTTATTGTTAAAAACAATGTTCATGCCATTTGTTAATTATTTGTTAACTCAATATGTATGGATACCAAACCACCGGGGTTTATGTAATTAGCAACTCCACCAAAGCCCTTGGCGGCTTAACAAAGTATATATTTTATAGTAATTTATGTCTATAATTTTAATATTCTCTCAACAATAATATTACTCTTGCCCACCATCTCTTCCACATTTTTTTAAGAAAAAAAATACCTACATCAACTAACTACCACACTTGGCACTAACTTCAATCATCCTCACGACTTTTTAATTTTCATCATATTTTTCATTTGACTTCTACTTTTATTTCATATGATTTTTTTTCCAATAACATGTTTATTAGAAGAAAAAAAATTCAGAAAGATAAAAATAAAAAATTGGTCGTAACTGAAAATATTTCGTTACACACGCAACCGTTTAATAGTAATAATAATTGATAAAGCGGGTTGAGAGTCGAGAGTGAGATAATGTTAATTATTATTGGGATAACATTTGGTCTTTGATTATCAAATTAGCACATGTCAATTTTAATCTAGTATTTTTAATTTTTTTTTGGTATAATTTTAGTCTTTTTTTAATAGGATTGTTGATGTAAGATTATACGCGTCAAAGTTATATCACTAATGTATTGATGAATTTGAGCGTCAAGTCGAAAAAATAATTAAAATTGAAAAAAATACAAAAATAATAGACTAAAACTGAAGTTTCACAATATATGATACCAAAATCTGAATGAGACAAATATATAATCTAAAAAACAATTTTCTCTTTCTTATTTTTTTGACGGTCTTCTCTTTGTTATTATTAGTATTATTTTTTTTGTTTTTGTTAAATTTTTTATTAATAATAATTTTAATATTGTTTATATTCAGATATTATAGCTTTTGGTATTTTAATTTGATTTTTTTCGCTTTTACTCATTTTTTTTATTGTAGTATTGGTGTGTAGCTGAAAAAACTAATGACGTGTTCTCAAAAAACGATGATTGTCAATGAAAAATGTTGATATTATAACGAATGTGTCCGAATTCAGATGAAGAGTCTAATGAGAAATTTCTAAATTTGCAAAAAAAATATAAGTTGCAGACAATAGCCGATAATACTATTAAAAAATGTGGAATTAATATTTTATATGTGCTAAAAAATAACTCAACTAATTTTAATATATCGTTACAGTGGATACTTTTAAATAAATTAACTTTAATTAATTGATAAAACTTGATATAAAATTATAATTATATGGTAAATAATCCATAGCAAAACAAAAATATTAGGCAAACCAACAATTTCATGTGATATTCTCTTTTCTAATTCATTATAAATTTTTATATGTACCAAAATCACTGTTATTTTATCTGTTTTTTGTATTTTTTATTTAAAAAAATTTCATTATTTTGGTGATTATTTGATTATGAAAACACTATATTTTTTCGATGATATTTTTTTTTGTTTTCGTTAAAAACAGAATATACAAATATACGATGCTTACACTGAATTACTACTTATCTAAATTAAACTCGACTAAAAGAGTTTAGTTGTTCAATAATTAATAATTAATAAATATTAGAAAAAATCTGATTAGACTCACACACTTCAACTCCCAAGACTCGATCCCAGTTGGTGCTGCCTACCTACCATCATTTTTCGGAGAAATATATGCTTGTTTATCCACAGAGAACTTCATTAATTTCACCAACAATGACGTCCTTATCGTCTCCTCCATTCCGCACCACTCTTTCTTCTTCATCACTCTCAGAAATTCTCACCTACTCACAAATCCCATAGTCATCCCCTCAACAATTCAGCACATTTCCTTTCCATCATCAAAATCCCTAATTCCGTATTTCAAACCCTTCAAACTTGTCGCCTCTCATTCTACCATTATGCAAAATAATAATAATCTAATAAAAGTTAATTTTGGATGCAAGCATTCACTATTTCGCCTCTTAATTCTCCTTTTATGTGTCCTTCTCATGTTCATGCTTTTGTTTTGCTAAATTAATATATTTCTCGAACTTTTTCAAATCCTTCACCGCCGCACTTCTAAACAATCCCAAGTCTGCCGCCCCGGACACCATGTGATACCCTCTTCGCTGCAACTCATCCGCACCGTCATGCGGCATCACGAGACCAGACAAGTATGTTTTACCTGCTTTGCGCATTCCCTTGTCATTTTCAGAATAGAGTTGATCATTCGAATAGGCTCCTGAGAACATTGATGGGACTGTTGTTCGCTACAATGTGTTTTAGAATAAGCGGCTAATTATTCTTATTAACTCTACATATGATGGTAAAAAAAATTAAATTCTGGGCTGCTTGAGTTTAGAAGTTGAAAACAACAATGCTAAGCAAAACAAAAAAAAAAAAGAAAAATTTAACCTTCAATCTAAAACAATGATTATCACTCTTCCCAAAAAAAGTTTACTCTATTCTGAAAATGGCAAGGGAGTGCTTAAAGCAGGTAAAGCATACTTGTCTTGTTTCGTGATGCCGCAAGACGGGGCTGAGGAGTTGCAGCGAAGAGGGTATCACATGGTGGCCGGGGCGGCGGACCTGGGGTTGTTTAGAAGTGCTGAATGAATTTCATGTTTGCGTCCAAAATTTTCTCTTATTAGATTATTATTATTTTGCATCATGGTAGAGGGAAAGACGACGAGTTTGAAGAGTTTGAAATTCATAATTAGGATTTTTTATGATGGAAAGAAAAGTGCTGAATTGTTGAGAAGATGGCTCTGTGGTTTGTGAATGGTTGAGAATTTCTGAGAGTTGAGAGTGATGAAGAAGAGAGAGTGGTGCGGAATGGAGAAGACAATAGAGATGCCATTATTGGTGAAATGGACTTCTTATATTTCTCCCAAAAATGATGGTAGGTAGGCAGCACCAGCTGAGAGTCTTGGGAGTTGAAGTGTATGAATCTAATCAGATTCTTTTTAATATTTATTAATTATTAATTAATGAACAACTAAATCTTTTAGACGAACTTTTAATTTATATAAGTAGTAATTCGGTGTAAGCATCATATATTTGTATATTCTAATTTTTTAACGAAAAAAAAAATTATGTCACAAAAAAATATAGTGTTTTCATAATCAAATAATCACCAAAATACAATAGATACATAATGACATTTTCGTAAATATAAAATAAAAAAAACAAATAAAATAACAGTGATTTTGGTACATATAAAAATTTCTAATGATTTAGAAAAGAGAATATCACATGAAATTGTTGGTTTGCCTAATATTTTTGTTTTGATATGGATTATTTACCATATAATTATAATTTTATATAAGTTTCATGAATTAATTAAAGTTAATTGATTTAAAAGTATCTACTATAACGATATATTAAAATTAGTTGAATTATTTTTTAGCATATATAAAATATTAAATCCACGTTTTTTAATCATATTATCGGCTATTGTATGCAACTTATATATTTTTTTTTCCAATTTAGAAATTTTTCATCAGACACTTCATATGAAGTTGGACACATTCGTTATAATATCAACATTTTTCATTGACAATCATCGTTTCTTGAGAACACGTCATTAGTTTTTTCAACTACACACCAATACTACAATAAAAAAACGAGTAAAAGCAAAAATGACTTTTCGCAGCGCAGCATCAACGGCCCACATTAAAAGCACGCCGTCAATGTTAATATTTATGACACGCCCATCCATGTGCGCTGTTAATATCTGTTACTATCATTATAATTTATACTTATAACGACGTGCAAAAAATGCACGTCGCAAATAATTATTTCAACAGCGAGTTATATGTATGCCGTTAAAGTTTAATATTTACGGTGTGCGCCACACGCTGTCAATAGTCTTATCATATAATTTTTTTCATTAATAATAAAATCATTATTTACGGCGCTCAAATCAAGCTGTTACCAAAGGAGTGATACGAGATTAATTTTAACATAGCGCCAAATCCCCAAATCTCTCCCGCCCTTCTCTCTTTCTTCTCATTCAGCCGCCGACATAGTTCTCTGCATCTACAGACACCTTCCTTCTTATTTTCCTTTTCTACTCATAATTGTGGAGGATTGTGTCACGGCTACACAGCGCTTCAAATCGTTTCAGATTTACTCGGTGCTTCTCATATCTCCTGTAAGTTCATTCAGCTCACTATATTTCTCTACATCTACAGACTCCTTATTTTTGTTTTTCTACACAGAATTGTGGAAATTTTTGTCACGGTTTCAGATTTACACAGTGTCTCTCATCTCTTGTAAGTTCCAAATCTATTCACATTTGTAAATCTACCTTTTCTCTCAATTTGATTTCATTTATTTTGTATGAGATTTAGGCCACAGCTTTTTGTGAATTGATCAATTCAATTATCGATCGAACATTCGAACTCGGTCATAATCGAATCATGTATATGCCAGAATAATACTAGGACACATATCATTGTTTTTTCAGAAATAGAAAATAAGAACGTTTTTTAATACAAGTGTTAAATTCATAGATCATAGATTTACGTGGTTGTCATGATTAGTTTATTGAGAATATAGGAGTGTTTGGTTGTAGGTGTCAGATGTTTCACTCTTTCACATACCAATTGAATCATATTACAAAGTTCTATTATTGCAAGCTATGTGTTTGATGAAATTCTTGTGTGTGACTTTATGGTATACATGATTTATGAAGTTGTAAATGTGTTCTGATGAATTGGATGGAGTATTTGAATGTTTTTTTGAGGGTTGTATTTGAATATTTTGTGGAAAGGAATGGAAGAACAAGTTGAAATCCGTTTCATTGAGGCACCGATGATGATCTCTCATTATATTTAATTGTTTTGAAATTTTTGAATGATACGAGGTTATTTTGAAGGAAAATTACATAATTTTTTTCATTGAGGCACCGATGATGATATCTCATTATATTT
Organism: Henckelia pumila; assembly: GCF_033568475.1. NCBI lineage: Eukaryota > Viridiplantae > Streptophyta > Magnoliopsida > Lamiales > Gesneriaceae > Henckelia > Henckelia pumila. The sequence goes on along the minus strand of NC_133120.1, from coordinate 101,570,937 downwards.
AATTGTTTTGAAATTTTTAAATGATACGAGGTTATTTTGAAGAAAAATTACATGATTTAGGAGGGTTGATGATTTAATAGGTGTTACTGATTTTAAATGATAGAAAATAGATACATATATATGAATTTAACCAGCTGTTTGTGTGAATTGGTGATGTGCAAGGTGATCTTATAGGTGACAATGCGTGTATATATTATGGTGGTGTGCAAGTTATATATATATATATATATATATATATATATATATATAGAGTTCTTTTATGGTGCCCAACTTATATGCCCAACTCCATGCCCACCATGTATAATATGTGAGTTGACCAACACAATTGATGAGTTGACTTATCACATATTGTACATGGTGGGCATGGAGTTGGGCATATAGAGTTGGGCACAATAAAAGAACTCTATATATATATATATATATATATATATATAATATAATATTCTATTTCATTATATTTAATTTTTTGAAAGTTTTGAATGATACGAGGTTATTTTGAAGGAAAATTACATGATTTAGGAGGGTTGATGGTCTAATATGTTCTGCTGATTTTTAGTGATAGAACATACATACATATATATTCATCGAACCAGCTGATTGTATGTGTCTTAGTTGTTTGCGTGAATATGTGACAGGCAAGGTGCTCGTCTAGGTGACAGTGCATGTATATATTATGGTGTTGTGCGAGTTATATATCTATATATATATATATTTATAATATAATATGGATGAGTGGGTTTGTATAATGTAATTAGTGTGACTTCATTTTTTTTCTTCTTTTTTTGTGTTATCATCCTTTCAAGTTCTCATTCAAGGGCTTGAGGTGTCAGAGGTGATTTGAATGTGTATGTGAACACTCGGAAACCCACTTGATAGCTACGGTAGAATTTTATAATGCCATGTAATTCCAAAATTTATGTGTCCAGTAACCTTTGATGTTAAATGAGTCATGAAATTTCAAATGTTTATGTTCAAGGGAGCGGTGCATGATTTAGATATTTACATAAACAAGGATATGAGGATTGATTATTTTCATGGTTTCAAATCCTATATTCTTTTCACCAAGTTTCTTATGCATAGTGTAAGGTATTGAATAAGAAGGAAATATTATTTGGGCACAATTTGTGAGAATTGTGAAGTTGTTTTAGTTGGTTCCAAATTCAATTTGATATGGACTAATTTTTGGGTCTCGAAATCAAAGATTGGATCGCCCCACGTATCAATATGAAAATGTACCGACATTTGAAAATTTAGGACATTTAATTAAATCCCAGTTCCATGAAGTTGAAAACAGCTCCTTGAATTTAATTATATCATTAAGGTAACAGAAATCTAGTTGTTGTATGACCCTGTTTTAGAACCAGTAATTTCCCTGGACCACTACATCGATTTAGGAATTTTGTAGATGTTAGAATCTTCACATTAAAATTTAATATTTTTGGTGATTGGTAAGGCTATGTTTCTTCTAAACATTTGTCTGACATGTATAATTTATTTTATTGAATTATATTCTTGAGTTTTAATTGGAAAACTAAAAAATAACCATTTATTTACTAGGTTATTAATGTTTTTATTTACATATTTTTGAGTTGAGAAAAACACGTAAGTATTTTTTCGGATTAATTTTTTATGTTTTGTTGTATATCATTTATATTTATAAGTCATATTTTCCAAAAATTTAATTGATTAAATATTGTAACACTAAAAAAATTAATCAAAATTGGATAAATTTTTATTTATGTTTTTCAGATTATTTCATAAGTATAAAGATCATTTTTTTAAAAAAAATAAATGTTGAAACTTGAATTAATTTGCTAATATTACTTTATTAATATATTTTAAAATATATTTGTATGTTAGAATTCGGGTTATTTACAAAATGGATAAGGAATGGATACATCTGCCTTCAAGACTTGTACCCGAGTATGAACAAGGGGTTCAAAAATTTATTGCACAAGCAAGGAATTATGCCAAAACACGTGAAGTAATCTTATGTCCTTGCAAACGTTGCAAAAATAAGAAGTATATGAAATTTGATCAAGTGTACGATCACTTAATTATTAATGGGTTCGATCCTTCTTACACGATTTGGGTCTTCCATGGTGAAACTTATACTCCACAATTTCAAGGTCAAAGTAGTTCAGGAGTAGTTCAGGAAAAAGAGGATAAAAGTAGAGAGGAATATAACTTATATAGAGATGATTTTGTCTCGGATGAAGGGGTTGGACACACTATGCCTGAGAAAAGATATTGTGAGTTTGCTGATTTGTTAGAAGATGCTGAAGCTCCTCACTTCCCTGGTTGTACAAATTACACGAAGTTGTCAGCAGTCGTTGCATTATACAATTACAAGTCTACAAATGGTCACACTGACAATAGTTTCAATGAACTCCTTAAGATCTTAGGCGACATGCTTCCAGGAAATCCAGAAGATGTTTACTCAATGAGAAAGTTGTTAAAACCATTTGACTTAGGATATGAGAAGATTCATGTGTGTCCAAATGATTGTTGTTTATTTAGAAAAGAGCTTAAAGATTTGGACTCATGTCCAAAGTGTGGTTCTTCAAGATGGAAGGTGGACAAAGTCACCACCAAAGTTTGTAAAGGAGTTCCTGAAAAGGTGCTACGGTATTTTCCTGTGATACCAAGATTAAAAAGAATGTTTAAATCAGAAGAAAAAGCTGAAGACTTGATTTGGCACTCTAACCATAAAAGTCAAGATCATATGATGCGTCATCCAGTTGACTCAGTAGCTTGGGATACAATAAATCATAAGTGGCCAGCTTTTGCATCAGATCCTAGAAATCTCCGGCTTGGTCTTGCAACAGATGGATTCAATCCGTTTGGTGATCTTAGTTCCAGATATAGTTGTTGGCCGGTTATTTTGGTCAATTACAACCTTCCTCCGTTGATGTGTATGTCGAAGGAAAATCTTATGTTGACATTACTGATTCCAGGCCCGAAGAAGCCGGGAAATGATATTGATGTATACTTGGAACCCCTAGTAGAAGATTTGAAGGAGTTATGGGACACAGGTGTAGAAACATATGATGCATTTAGCAAGTCAATGTTCAATATGAAGGCTATTTTGATGTGGACAATCAATGATTTTCCAGCGTATGGAAACTTAGCTGGATGTGCCACAAAAGGGAAACTTGGTTGCCCAATATGTGGTGAAGGCGTATGTTCTATGTGGCTTAAGCACAGTAGAAAGTTTGCATATTTAGGCCACGGGAGATTTCTTGCTCCTAATCATCCATTCCGTAAGAAAAAAAAGTGGTTTGATGGGAATAAAGAGACAAAAGGCAAACCTCGGCCTTTGAATGGATTAGAAATTCTCAACGCAGTGAAAGACATTGAAAATGATTGGGGTAAAAAACAAAAGGGCAAGGATATCAATAATACAAAGAAAAAGAGGAAGAAGCAGGATGATTCAAAAAGAGTTCAAAAACCAGTTCAAATATGGAAAAAGAAGTCAATATTTTTTGATTTGCCATACTGGAGTGTAAGTTATTTTGCACTCTATTAATTGGCTTTTATAGATTTGTTATATTTTGTTCATAAATTTTTATGTATCTTGAAATAATATATGAAATGTGTTGATGGATATAACTTGTAGGGGCTCTTGATACGTCATAACTTAGATGTGATGCACGTTGAAAAGAATGTCTGCGAGAATCTCATAGGCACAATGCTAAACTTGAAGAAAAAATCCAAAGATGGTGTTAACACTCGCAAAGATCTGAGGCACTTAAACATAAGAAAAGAATTACATCCTCAAGAAAAAGGAGAAAACATGTATCACTTGCCTGCTGCACCTTACACATTGTCTAAGAAAGAAATGGACGTATTTTGCTCTAGGTTGAAGAAAATAAAGTTACCTGATGGTTATAGCTCAAATATTGGTAACTGTGTTTATGTGGAAGAACGTAAGCTTATTGGGCTGAAATCTCATGATTGTCATGTTTTAATGCAACAATTGCTTTCAGTAGCATTGAGAAGTCTTTTACCGAAAGGTCCACGTAATGCTGTATTTTTGCTTTGTGCATTTTACAATGAGTTATGTCAAAGAGTGTTAGATAGGAACCGTCTAGAACAACTCGAGGAGAATATTGCTGAAACTCTATGCATGTTGGAGAGGTTCTTTCCACCTGCTTTCTTTACCATATCTGTTCATTTGACAATTCATTTAGCACGAGAGGCTCGTCTGTGTGGGCCAGTCCAATTCCGCTGGATGTATCCATTCGAAAGGTAATAAATATTAATCTATCTTCATACAAATTTAATATCATACAACGAATTAGATTTTTATATAATCAATTCTCTTCTCTCATGTGAATTATGTTTTGTTATTTAGATTTATGAAAATGCTTAAAGGGTATGTGAAGAATCGAGCAAGGCTAGAGGGTTGCATAGCTGAGTGTTACCTTGCAGAAGAGCGAATGCGGTTTTGTAGTGCTTATATAAAAAAAAAACAGGTAGTATTGGTATCCAATCTAATCGGAATGAGGATTTGGAGAATGGATTAATTGAAGGCCGCTCGATTTCTCAAGGAAAAGAAAAGATTTTAGAAGAACATGTGCTGCAAGCAGCACATCGATATGTGTTGTTCAATACTGCAGAAATTGATCCTTACATAAAGTGAGTGGTAAATTTCAAACCTAATAGTCTCGGTCTGTTGCATAAATCATATATTCTAACAAACACCTTTCAATGATTTTAAATAGGATGCACATTGAAAAGCTTAAACAAACAGATCGTCGTTTCTCAAGTAATGAAACATTGTTACAAAAGCGACATATGGAAACATTTGCTCAATGGTTTTCAAAATATGTTCCTGATAACTCTTCAGATCGGATTCGATGGCTAGCACATGGTCCAAGAAAACATGTCATATCTTTTACAGGCTATATTATAAATGGATATAGGTTCCACACAATTGATGTTGGAAGGTCAACACAAGATAGTGGTGTTTCGGTTGAAGCTGATACTATTTGTCAATCTAGTTCTGCTGATTCACATACAGTAGGAAGACTATCATACTATGGGTTTATACGAGACATTGTGTTACTAGACTATTATTTTTTCAAAGTTCCTGTTTTTAGGTGTGATTGGGCCAATCCTGGAACTGGTGTCAAAATGGAGGATGGTTTTACATTGGTCAACTTACACCAAGGACTAAGCACTTTTGAAAGCGATCCTTTCATTTTAGCATCACAAGCCAAGCAAGTTTTCTATTCTAGGGACAATGATGAGTCAAATTGGTATGTGTTGCTAAAAGCGCCACCTCGAGGTATTCATAAGATGAATTTGCTTGAAGAGGATGCATTTACGCCATCAAAACCTCTTGATGTGTCTAAACTTGAGATTAACATTACCGAGAAAGAACCGTACTCAAGAAATGAGTGTGAGCGAGTTGATGTGACTGAAATCCCATGATTGAAATTTTCTGTTGTAGATCTCATAGTTATTTATTTCAACTGATAAATGTTCTTCTCAAGTTCCATTACTTTTTGTTTAATTTTGGAATATATTTTCTCTTCACTTCTTGTTTATTTCCAGCACTGCATCATTCCATAGTACATGTTTTATCAGGTCGTTATATAGCATTCAAATTATGAGAAAAATGGGAAAAAAACGCAGTAGAGCACATGAAGATGAAACTCAGGTGATATCTTGTATTTTTTTTAATTCTTGGTTATTTTAGTAAGTAAATTTGTGCATTTCATCATATTTTTATGCTATTTTGTAGGAAAATATTGTTAATAGGCTAACGAGAGTGGACTCTTAACACTTCACCTGATTCTTCACAACAATTGCATGGTAAAGAGTCAATTGAGGACGAAAAAATTGCTAAGAAAAAGGGACGAGGGCCATCAAAATTGATTTTGTTTAATGGCCAACAAAAGCCAAAAGTGTTGGAACGTAATGAGTTCGGACAACCAATTGGCGATAATTCGGTAAAGTTCGCATCTTTTCTTGGTGGTATGGTAAAAGAATTTGTTTCATATACATTGGATGAATGGAATGACTTGGACGAAGATGTAAAAAGTAAGATGTGGAGTTGTCTTCAGGTAATGTCATCTGTTACTGAATTATTATTTTCCAATTCTATAAAAAAATTAGACATTTGCACACATCATATTTTACAGCTGCATTTTAATGTCGAGGAGTGGGAAAAAAACAATCTTTCAAAGGTTAAAGTAAGTTGTGGCGCGACAGAAAGTCCAAGCTGCAAATACTTATACGAGAAGTTAAAACTGGTTGATCGGCTTCACGTGATCTTAGTCTTTTGAAGCCCGAGTTTATGGACCAAAAACAGTGGGACGTTTTTGTAAAGAAGACACTATCACCTTCCTTTCAAGTAAGTATTAATTCATTGTTTTGGACCAACAATGCAGTTTTTGTGCTATTTAACTTATCATTTCTTATTCTTTTCTCCAACGTTATGCAGTTTCAGAAGTATTTTTTAAAATTGTCATAATGTTCTTGGCATGGTTGGTTATATTGTCGATAGATGGAGAGTTTTGTAACATATATAAACTGTTGATGGATATGGAGATTTTGGTTGTCTCTTGTGTGTTTGTGTGCCTATAGCCTGTTGATGGATATGAAATTTTCCTCTATCAAATGTTACGTCCATGTTGTCATTCTCCGTGAAAAGAGACTTTCTGCTCTTTTTTGGATATTCATGAGATCTAAGTTCATTTTCTTGGAAGCCACGATAATCTAAGCTTGTCGATAGTTCGCCGTTCATTGAATCTGTTGGCTGAGCTATTTAGTGTTTTCTGTGGTCATATATTTGCAGATCTTTTATTCCTGAAAAATTAGAATTCAGGCATTGCATGAATGATACCATATCATGTTCTTATGATGTTAGTAAATTATCTTGATTGGTTAGACTAAAATGATTTGCATGTTTGATTTATTATTTATATAAATTCTGTATTTTGAACTACCATGATATAAATTCTGTATTTTGAAACTACTGTGATAATCATCTTGAATTCTCAGGAATAGCTACTTTTACAGTATTTTTTTTAATCAAAATCTTATCTTTACTCTCAATTAACATTAATTAATGTATGTCTTACTTATGAAATAGTTCATTATGTTGGTATTTTGCTCAATGGCTAACAGTTTGGTATATTTTGATTCTCAGGAGAAGAGTGCAAAATTTAGAGAAATGAGGGTAAAGCAAGACCACAATCACACAATGAGCCGGAGAGGTTATGCTTGTTTAGCCCACATCATGGTAAATACTATTACTTATAAAACTTTATGGATAGTTTTTTAAAAGTTTTCTTATTTAAGTAATAATACATCTTTTTAAATTTCTTTTCTAACAATTTGTTTATATATTCTATATGTTTCATACTAAGGAAAAAGAAAGTCCTGCGGATACACCAATTACAAGATCAAATGTTTGGATTGAAGCTCACAAGAAAAAAAATGGGCAACCTAGTAGTCAAGCAGTTGGAGAGAAAATGGTAATAAAAATCTCTTTTATTATTTGTAGAAGGATAAAAAATTTTGTTATCTACTGAAAAATTATGTACTGGTCACGGCCTTCACAAAATATGTTCTAATCATCGTAGACACTACTAAATCAGATGTGAACTTTCAAATATAAATTACAAATTGCATCGAGAATCCTTCGATTTTACAAAAAAGTTGTTCACATCCATAATCATATTTCAAGGAAATTGTCTTCGTAAGCACAAGTACGTACATGTTCAATAATTTTACTAAGTTTAGTGTTACAGAAATACTGATTGGTCAAGAGACCTTAGTTAGAGGTGGTCTTCTGTACCGAAGGTTTTATAATTTTGGTGTACGTTTTTACATTTTTTGGATTATATTGAAAGATAAGATATGTATAATGTCTAAATTTTGTATTATATTTCTTTGTTATCTTTTGCAGAGAGAAATACAAGAATATCCACCCGAATCTCTAAATACAAATAACATTGCCGATGATGCAATTAGTCGTGTATTTGGCAAGGAAGCTCGAGGTAGAGTGCGTGGCATGGGCTTTGGAGTTACACCATCAAAATTTGGTGCTTGCATTCAACAAAATGGAACTATTAAACACTTCAAAGTAGGATGAATAACTTTCAACAAGAAATGGACGAAATAAGGTCCATGTTTCTCCAAAGTATGAGGCAACAAAATGATCAAGAACAGGTTGGTAATTAACCAGCATTAGATAAAATAAGTTAAGTATGTACTTTGACTTACACTGTGACATTACTTGACATAATTTGTGTGCCAAATTAGGTTGCTAGTGGTGGCATTAGTAACGGTATTGGGAAAGATATTGGCAGTAATAGTGATATCAATAGTGCAAAAAAAATCGGTAATGTTCATAATGGTATGCAACATGTAGCTCAGGTAAACTATATTCAAATTTTATTCTAAATCAAAAATTTGTTGTTTAAGTAAATATGATAGAATTAATAATTTTGCACTATTTAATTATATGCAGCCAAGCTTAAAGAATGTGAATATTGGAGATATCCATGATAATGCTAAATGTAAGTTACTTCATTGGTGTGGTGATGGAGTTGTTGCAGAAGGTCGAGTGGCATCCACCGATCCAAAAGCAAAAGTGCACCACATTCCTCTTGGAGGATCTTGTTGGAAAGTTTGGGTTGATAAAGTTTTTGTGGAGAAAGTAGATTTGATACGACCAAATGATGAAATGCTTTATCTTCGATGCAATAGGAAGCACAGTCGCATGGCTTTCTAAACTTATAGTTTTAAGTGACTGATATAGATCCTGTGATTTGAAATTTATGCATTTTTTTGTTGGATAGAAATCATGTTAGTAAGTGAATTGTTTCTACTTTTTTATTCTCTTATAATGAATAGTAGACAGTAATTATTTTATTTTTAAGTGTGGTGATGATTGGTGGATGTGTAATGACAATTGTTTGATATTTTTTCGTTTCACTTCTCTAGTGCATGATATTAATACACAGTTAATAGCAAATAAATTTATTATAGCCTGCAAGACACGAAAAATCTTAATACAAACACCTCATTAGCAGCACAATGTGTTTGCCGAGAATAACTTTAACTACAACATGAGTCATGCATGCTGTACGCTTATTGCAGGCTGCAAAAAATAGCAACTGCATTGTGCATTGCCCGCCGCAAAACACAGCAATCGCGGCGCACATTGCATGCCGCAAAAAGAGACATAACAGCGCGCATTGCACGCCGCAAAAAATAAAATCGCAGCGCACATTATACGCCGCAAAAATATCAACAGCCGCACACATTGAACGCCGCAAAAAATGAAATCGCAACGTACATTGCACGCCTCAAAAAATAGAAATAGCAGCGCATGTTGCACGCCGCAAAAATTAACAATCGCGGCGCACATTGCACGCCGTTGATATCTGCAAACTTTCAACAGCTTATAGTTGTGCAGGTCACAGTGCACGCCGCGGATGGCATATTTGTGCGCCGCGAAAACCTATATTTGTTGTAGTGCTACCATCATTTTTCGGAGAAATATATGTTTATTTATCCACAGAGAACTTCATTAATTTCACCAACAATGACGTCCTTATCGTCTCCTCCATTCCGCACCACTCTTTCTTCTTCATCACTCTCAGAAATTCTCACCTACTCACAAATCCCATAGTCATCCCCTCAACAATTCAGCACATTTCCTTTCCATCATCAAAATCCCTAATTCCGTATTTCAAACCCTTCAAACTTGTCGCCTCTCATTCTACCATTATGCAAAATAATAATAATCTAATAAAAGTTAATTTTGGATGCAAGCATTCACTATTTCGCCTCTTAATTCTCCTTTTATGTGTCCTTCTCATGTTCATGCTTTTGTTTTGCTAAATTAATATCTTTCTCGAATTTCAAATCCTCCACCGCCGCACTTCTAAACAACCCCAAGTCTGCCGCCCCGGACACCATGTGATACCCTCTTCGCTGCAACTCCTCCGCTCCGTCATGCGGCATCACGAGACTAGACAAGTATGTTTTACCTGCTTTGCGCATTCCCTTGTCATTTTCATAATAGAGTTGATCATTCGAATAGGCTCCTGAGAACATTGATGGGACTGTTGTTCTCTACAATGTGTTTTAGAATAAGCGGCTAATTATTCTTATTAACTCTACATATGATGGTAAAAAAAATTAAATTCTGGGTTGCTTGAGTTTAGAAGTTGAAAACAACAATGCTAAGCAAAACAAAAAAAAAAAAGAAAAATTTAACCTTCAATCTAAAACAATGATTATCACTCTTCCCAAAAAAAGTTACTCTATTCTGAAAATGGCAAGGGAGTGCTCAAAGCAGGTAAAGCATACTTGTCTTGTTTCGTGATGCCGCAAGACGGGGCTGAGGAGTTGCAGCGAAGAGGGTATCACATGGTGGCCGGGGCGGCGGACCTGGGGTTGTTTAGAAGTGCTGAATGAATTTCATGTTTGCGTCCAAAATTCTCTTATTAGATTATTATTATTTTGCATCATGGTAGAGGGAAAGGCGGCGAGTTTGAAGAGTTTGAAATTCATAATTAGGATTTTTTATGATGGAAAGGAAAGTGCTGAATTGTTGAGAAGATGGTTCTGTGGTTTGTGAATGGTTGAGAATTTCTGAGAGTTGAGAGTGATGAAGAAGAGAGAGTGGTGCGGAATGGAGAAGACAATAGAGATGCCATTATTGGTGAAATGGACTTCTTATATTTCTCCCAAAAATGATGGTAGGTAGGCAGCACCAGCTGAGAGTCTTGGGAGTTGAAGTGTGTGAATCTAATCAGATTCTTTTTAATATTTATTAATTATTAATTAATGAACAACTAAATCTTTTAGACGAACTTTTAATGTAGATAAGTAGTAATTCGGTGTAAGCATCATATATTTATATATTCTAATTTTTTAACGAAAAAAAAATTATGTCACAAAAAAATATAGTGTTTTCATAATCAAATAATCACCAAAATACAATAGATACATAATGACATTTTCGTAAATATAAAATAAAAAAAACAAATAAAATAACAGTGATTTTGGTACATATAAAAATTTCTAATGATTTAGAAAAGAGAATATCACATGAAATTGTTGGTTTGCCTAATATTTTTGTTTTGATATGGATTATTTACCATATAATTATAATTTTATATCAAGTTTCATGAATTAATTAAAGTTAATTGATTTAAAAGTATCTACTATAACGATATATTAAAATTAGTTGAATTATTTTTTAGCATATATAAAATATTAAATCCACGTTTTTAATCATATTATCGGCTATTGTCTGCAACTTATATATTTTTTTTCCAATTTAGAAATTTTTCATCAGACACTTCATATGAAGTCGGACACATTCGTTATAATATCAACATTTTTCATTGACAATCATCGTTTCTTGAGAACACGTCATTAGTTTTTTCAACTACACACCAATACTACAATAAAAAAACGAGTAAAAGCGAAAAAATCAAATTAAAATACCAAAAGATATAATATCTGAATATAAACAATATTACAATTATTAATAATAAAAAAGCTAACAAAAACAATACTAATAATAACAAAGAGAAGACCGTAAAAAAAATAACATAGAGAAAATTGTTTTTTAAGTTATATATTTGTCAATTTCAGATTTTAGTATCATATATTGTGAAACTTCAATTTTAGTCTATTATTTTTGTATTTTTTTTTTAATTTTAATTATTTTATCGATTTGACGCTCACATTCATCAATACGATGCTGATATGGCTTTGACGCGTATAGTCTTACATCAACAATCCTAATAAAAAAAACTAAAATTATAAAAAAAAAAAGTAAAAAAAAATACTAGACTAAAATTGACATGGGTCAATTTGATAATCAAAGACCAAATGTTATCCCAATAATAATTAACATTATTTAATTTTTTTAAGGAGCCATGGTCTCGACACTCAACCCGCTTTATCAATTATTATAACTAGTAAATGTGGCACACACGTTGTGTGTATAACGAAATATTTTCAGTTACAATCACTTTTTTATTTTTATCTTATTGAATTTTTTTTACTTATAATCAACGTGTTATTAAGAAAAAGTCATTCGAAAAATAAAAATTAGCAGCCAAATGAAAAATATGATGAAAAAAACGGTGATGATGATAGGAGTTAGTGCCTAATATGGTATTTAATTAATGTAGTGTTCATCAATTATAAATTTATAATAATATAGTAAAGAAAGAGTCATTAATTAATAATTAATAAATAAATATTAGAAAAAATCTGATTAGATTCACACACTTCAAGCCCCAACCCTCTCAGCTGGTGCTGGTGCTGCCTACCTACCATTATTTTTCAAGAGAAATATATGTTTGTTTATCCACAGATAACTCCGTTTCACCAACAATGGCGTCCTTATCGTGTCCACCATTCCGCACCACTCTTTCTTCTTCGTCACTCTCAACTCTCAGAAATTCTCACCCACTGACAATTCCCAGAGCTATCCCCTCAACAATTCAGCACCTTTCCTTTCCATCATCAAAAACCCTAATTCCGAATTTCAAACCCTTCAAACTCACCGCCTCTCCCTCTACCACAGCCGTCGAAACCAACCCTTCATCGGATTCCCTCAAATCCCGCCTCAAGAAAGGAGAAACCCTCTACGGCATCTTCCTCCTCACATTTTCGCCTACCCTTGCCGAGATCGCAGGCTTGGCTGGCTACGACTTCGCCGTCGTGGACATGGAGCACGGTCATGGAGGAATCTCCGATGCACTCCCTTGCCTCCGCGCCCTCGCCGCCACCAACACCGCAGCCATCCTCCGCCTTCCGGAGTCCTCGGCCGCCTGGGCCAAAAAAGCCCTGGACATCGGGCCTCAAGGGATCATGTTCCCCATGATCGACAGTCCCAAATCAGCCCGCAAAGCTGTCTCATACTGCCTTTTTCCTCCTAAAGGCGTCCGCGGGTCGGCCCACCCGATTGCCCGGGCCTCGGGCTACGGCATCAACGAAGGGTACCTAAGCAGCTACGAGGAGGAGTTGTTGATAATGTGCCAGGTGGAATGCGAAGACGGCGTGAAGAAAATCGACGAAATCGCTTCAGTGGACGGCGTTGATTGCATTCAGATGGGGCCGCTGGATTTGAGCGCAAGCATGGGGTATTTATGGGACCCTGGGCACAAGAAGGTGAAGGAGGTACTGCGGGTAGCAGAGAAAGGAGTGCTTAAAGCAGGGAAATCATACTTGTCTGGTTTCGTTATGCCTCATGACGGCGCGGAGGAGCTGCAGCGAAGAGGGTATCACATGGTGGCCGGGGCGGCTGACGTGGGTTTGTTCAGAAGTGCGGCGGTGGAGGATGTGAAGAAATTCAAGAAAGCTGTTAATTTAGCAAAACAAAAGCACGAAGACAAAGAGAAGGAGAAGGAAGATGAGAAATACTGGAGTGAATGAGTTTTCTGCTTGCATCCAAATTTTTTTTTTATTAGATTATTATTATTTTGCATCATGGTATAAAACTAATTTTAGTTCCTTTTATTGGGGTAATGTTGAAGTGGCCAAGTGCGAGTGCGATCTGTCTTGAGAGTATTTTACTCGATTCAATAGACCAAATACATCTTGCTGTAGAATCTCATTAACGGATTAATGTGTCAAGTGCATATCCGTCATGATTCAAGGGGATGAAATGAAGTTGATAGCTGATTTTATAGCTAGTTCATAGAATGTTTTGATAGAGAAGGAAAACGAAAAAACATAGAATCATTAGTGAAGTTGAATTAGAAATTATGAACATGGAAGTTCTCCAGAAGGAGATGGTCACGCAAATGGTATCCAGCTATTACTGTTCAACCTTTTTTGAGGCATCTCTCTGTACCATGTGACATGGTACATTTACAAGGTTCGGTTGAGATGCAGAATCTCCAAAAAAAATTATTTTCATCATGGTTTTTTAGAATATTTTTTTATAACATAAGCCACATTTTTTGGCTTCTCAGTTTTTAAATGTTCCTAAAATATGAAAAAACTATCAAGCGCAACTTTTTTTAGCGAAAGCACTTGTTTTTTTTTTCTTCAAACATATAAAAAGGTAAAATGTTTAACTGTGAGAGGAAAAAGAGAGGAAAAAGAGACAGATGTGAAGGACATAGTGGTCATTATGACAATCAGTGTAAACACGGTTCAAATCTGTGTCCAATAATATATATATGTTCATTCATACGAACCCACAGGATCTGCGTTTTTCCACTCTTTAGCTTGAGATTTATTTTCCAATGGCTAATATCACAAAACCTCCAAGATTCATATATTTCTTGAACTATTATTCCATTCTTTTTCTTGCATCAATCCAAACCAGAGCATTGTGCAACACATACAAAGTTGGGGATTTAGATTCATGGGGGATTCCCACTCCTTCAAATCCACAAGTCTACGATAAATGGTCAAAATATCACAATCTCAAGATGGGAGACTCCCTCTGTAAGTACATTTTATTCTGAATCCACCAGATTCTTCACACTCACACACATAATGGGGGTGGAGTGATTCATGTTTGTTCTGTAATTTGCTTTTGTGGGCAGTTTTCTTGTACCCTCCGAGTCGAGATTCGGTCATCCAAGTCAGAGATGTCGAATCCTACAACAGCTGCAATCTGAAAGATTCAATCTTGAACATGAACGATGGCAACTCTTTGTTCAATATCACCAAGCCTGGAGATTTTTACTTCATCAGTGGAGCCGATGGGCACTGTGGAAAATCACAGAAGCTCCACGTTTCTGTGTATGGGAATGGATCTTTTCCAGTTTCATCGGCGCCGGCTGCTGCTCCCTCTTATCCTACTGTCTTTGGCTCCATTCCAGCCCAGGCTTCTGCTTCGTCCTTCCTCGAGATTCCTGTTTTTATGATATCTGCTGCGATTGTTTCCTTTTATATGCTCTGATCTTGTGTTATTTTTGTCTTGATTCGTGAAATGATCCTTGAGAAAAGGATTTGATTTGTCGGCAGTCGGCACAATGAATGAGATTGATTTATTGAGACTGTAATTTTTTTACATTTAAATAATAAACTTTCATGTGATATATTCCATTCCACTAACACCCTATTGCTTCTTTCGTACCTTCTTATTCTTTGGCATGATAGATGATATATCTACGAGAGCTTCCTTTCTGTTTATGTTTTTTTTTTTTGCCAAGTTCCCAAATGACCTTCATTTTTTCTAATTACAATATTAATCTTATTTAATATAATTAAATTAATTACAAAAAACTTATTATATAAGTATTCAATGCATGCATCCGATGCACTAATTTTTTTAAAATACTCTTTCCTTATTTACGAAAAGTACTTTGAAATCCCCTTTTAATCATGAACATAAACACCCCAGCAATTCTTTACCCCAAAAAAAGAAAATAAAATAAAATCTCATAATCATCCTAACAAATTTCATACTATATTCGCAAAAAAATTGTTCAATGAGTTGCATGCACAAAGGTTAAAAATTTTGAAAAATGAAGACGTGTGATTATATCATTACAATTCAGTATCAGAAGTCAGAACCTTAGCATAACCAATGGAGCCATTATATCGATAATACAAATGAATAGGCGAAAACTGAAACCAAATGCATCAACTTGATAAATATGGCTTCTGCACACCAATTTGAAAAATGAGATTGAACCATTGTAGAATGGCCAGATTGGTTTAACAAGAGTCAGCATTTTGTCCCTTCAATGCATCACATGAGTTGTCTTTGCCTTCCATGCTTATTTATGGACAGTCAAGCTTTAGTTCTTTAGGCCATCCAAATTCTTCCAAGAAGGCCAACACTACTCCATTTGACCAACCAAACCCTGTCTGTGTACCAAAACAGATCAAATTCAGGACCAAGAACTAGAACACAAAGCGTTGATTTGTTTTCGAGACTCCGAGGTAAAATATGGCTTACCTGGGGTGAGTATTCCCCACCGCCTCCAATGTCTCCACATTTCCGTACGTCATATTTCTCATGCATGGTTCCTGTTTCCTTAAACGCTACGTAGTTTGTTCTGATCCACTTCACTGCAATGTCTTGTGCGATGGCTCGTGCTTTCTCGGATTCACACCTGACAAGGCCTTCAACAATCATGTGCTGAAGTGGTGCCCAGCCATTTGGAAAATCCCTGGTTATCATCAATACACACAAATTCAGAGGTTACATAAATCTTGAAACAATAATGATCACTTTTGGGAAGAAAAAAAAAAGTAGAAGTCATTGTGCGAGTCACCATTGTTGTCCTGAATTTGTCAAAGAAGTTGCTATCCCAGCTGAATGAACCAGCCCTGAACTCTGGAGACTACTAATGACTTTATCTACTCTCTTAGCATCTTAACATATGCATGAAATAAAAGCAAAAAATTATGGTCGTTGAAGCACAAAACTCATTTACTGTTGCGAAATCATGAAGTAACAAAGCTTAGTAACTAAAAGGCAGAATGATAAATTTTGATTTGCATTGGCAGAAAAGAAAGTTGATTATTGAAGACAGTAAGGTGATTCCACTACCACCGTTTGACCTCCTGATAGATCCAGCTGATTTTGTGCTAGATATTTTTAGCAAGAAATAACATGGGAAAGGGTGATCTTTAAACATATATAAATTTAGTTACTTCTGTAAACACAATACGCATCTCAAAGGCTGCATCTAATGGGTAGCTAAAAACTTCTCTACCCGTGAAACGGTAAATGAATATCATGTGTCAAAACCTGAAGATTCCAGACCTGAATCAAACGGCTGGATCCACAAGGGGACGAAATTTGAGGCAAATATTTTCTTATTCTGGCTCGCACCATTCAATGTAATAACATCCTGAAAGCCCAAAAACCAAGATCAACAACCGAAAGATATTCGATAACATGATAGGAACTAACTCTAGTCAATCTCCATGGCACCAGCTTTCATACATTTGAATTGCCCAGCCAGTAGTCAACCCACTGTCCCATTTCTGCATTCCAGAGAACTGAATTTATGGCCTTCTTTCTAGCCTCCGAAGCCTTTCTATAGCGTTCTGCTGTACCCGAATCCCCAATACTGTGTGCCAGAGAGGAAATGTCGAGTTCCATCTTTGTCGAAAACAAAGGGAACAAATCACATCATTTATTGAAAGAAACAAGTTATTGAATGTGTAGTTATCCAAGTCTTACCTTCAGTATGAATGCATTCAAATCCACAGGAATAATTGATGTCGTCGTTAATGTTGTTAGATCAAACTCATTCCTAAAAAAATCATATGATGAATCAAGCCATCAACCACAACATGCAACAAGCTAAATATAGAGTATATCATGTTTGATTGATTCTAGGCATATTTCTCGAACTGGAATCTTATGCCAGATTCTATTCCATATGAACAAGGAATTTAAGCTACCTCATCCATCTAGTACTGAAATCCCATCCGGATTCGGCAGTTGATGCCAGTTCCCGGTAAAGCTGCTTTTTTTCACAAGTATTAGAGAGCTTGGAAGCTGTTTCCTGGTCCTGCAAATGTGAGACACCTTTGAGAAACAAAGAACCAAATTCTCGCTCCCATCATCCTATAATTATTGTTGCTACGGTGCAACTTACAATCAAAATGAGATGTCTGCATTATTGTACAGACAGCTTGACGCTATGCATTATAGTGTTATCATCAACTATAACATTTAATACATTTATAAGAGCTCGGACCCATAGTTGTTTGCAAATTTAGCAAAGATTTTAAGTTGAAATGATTTCATACGGTCGTTGACGACTCTGGCCTTGGTTTATTCCACATTGCATAATAACGACTTAAAGCATGACTTGAACCTTCAGCATCCTCAATGATCACCTTATGAATCCCTTTGAAAATATGAAGGCTCATGAAAAAACGAACACTACCTAAATTGATAATAAGAAGCGAATTGCGACAACCAATTGGATACTGTCAACTACAAAAAAGATCTTCTAGTACCCGAATTCCAAAAGTCATGCTCCTTCAATAATGCGGGAAGTGATTTTGCAACCAACTGCTTATCACCTGTCCGATCGTATATATCTATGACCATTGAACTCAAGAGAGGAGGCTGACTGCAAAATATACATTGCGGAGGAATTTGCCATTGTGAGAAATGGAGTGGCTTTCACTTCTAATAACAGCGTGAAACATATTTAGGCAAATAGCCCTTACCTCCTATTAGTGTAATATGCCCTTGCACCATTCAGAACATAACCAAATTCATCTATGAGGGAGATAAGATTATAGACAATCCCTTTTGCAGTGTCATACATTTTACTAGCTAACATTCCCCTGCATCCAACCATATGTGCTGTCAACAGAAGGAATCACGTGATGAACAATAAAAGGAAACACCAAAAGAGATATCAAGAAAAGTAGTTAGAAGTTGAATCAAACTATGTTACTAAGAAGGATACTGCATCCCTCCAAAGTTATCAAAATCTTTTATTTTTTAACTTCATGGAGCCTATGTATATTCTGGTTTTGCCATTGATTGCTATACTTGCAGCAGCAGCAGCATATTTCAGATGAGTCCTCAAGTATGTGAACACGGATAAGTAGGAATCCAAAAGACCAAAGCAATCAAACAGAAGAAGGAAAGAAAAAACAAAGCAACAAACAAACTGAAACCAAACAAGAACCAAAAACAAACCTTATCACCCAATAAGAATCCCAGTAATAAACCTCCCTAAACCTGGACCCAGGAATTACAACCGGGCACTTCAACGGCAGCAACGTATGATAATCGGGCCGGCGAAAAACCCCGTCCGAAACTTTCCTGCTCAAATTACTCCAAAGGGAATGCACTTCCAAAGCCCAAGCTCTCATCTCCGGGCTCTTCACTTTCGGCAAGAAATCTTTCGGCTCTGGAACAAAGTCCACAGGCTTTACATGCACCAAATCCTCTTCCGCATCACCAAAATGTTTCCCAATAAAGCTATTCAATTCTTTCACATGAACAGAACCATTCTCCGTCCTCGGAAGCTTGTGAAACTCTTGAATCGTGATTGAGAGATTGTTCTTCAGCGACAGGTCGACGTAGAGCTTCGGATCAAACCCCTTGTGCCCATAACTTTTGTACGCCGTCTTTTGGACAAGTTCGAGAAAGGTGACCAATGGGGTGGTGGGGATTACAGGGCCCCGATCCGTTGGCTTACATGCCTTCACGGCGACAAAAGGATTGTCCATGTTGACTGGCACTGCTGTTAACGAGAAAAACAGAGCAATTGCAAGATTCAGTGGAGCGCTTTGAGCCATTTCCGGTTTCGAAACTCAAAGTTTATAGGAAAAACAACATCTTGATGTTGTATATCTATATTCTTTGGAAAAAATATTGAATATTTTTCCTTTTAAGCTAAATTGTGGTGTATATTAATATTATTATATACATCTTTGTTTGTACATGTCATATGTGGTTGGATTTTTATGTGCATGAATGTGGAGGAGACGATGAAAACACAGATAGAAGCAAAACAGGCCGGCGCTCGGTTGTGACTAGAGGAGAGAGCTGACTGCTTTAAAATTCTCCAAAGAATAGTCCAGTATTTTTTTTTCTTTTACGTGACAATGATTCTAATTACTTAGACCACCAATATTTTTTATAATAATATTAAACAACAATATATATATATGGTTTGGACTCCAGTCGTCGACCAAGTCTGGGTCGAACCAAACCATATATATATTTTGTTGTTTAGTATTATTATCAAAAATATTGGTGGTCTACTGGTTATAATTCTTTGCCACGTCACAAAAAAAAAATATTGAACTATTCTTTGGAGAATTTTAAAGCAGTCAACTCTCTCCTCTCGTCGCAACCGAGCGCCGACCTGTTTTGCTTCTATCTGTGTCTGGTTTGGTCGACCCATGCTTGGGTCCACCCAGACTTGGTCGACCCAAGCTCGACTCAAGCAGTCGACCAAGCCTGGGTCGACAGCTTGCTTGGTCGACCATGGTCGACCGCCTTGGCTTCGGTCAACGGCTTGCTTGTTCGACCGCTTGGGCTGGGTCGACCATGTCGACCCAAGTCTAAAAAAGAAAGAAATAGGAAAAAAAATAAGAAAAAAAGAATGGAAATATTAGAAGAGAGAAAACAATGTATTTTTATTCATAGGTCTATCTATTGAATTAAAAACAAGACTGAGTTTATATACCTCATTCTTTTCAAGCCCTGTGTGACAGACTAATCCAAAAAGTTGTTGGTAGGAAAATCAAACTTCTGATGTCTGACCAAGAGTTCACCTACTCCACCAACTTGGACACTACTTAGGAGTGTAAAGTATTATATTATTTTAGGGAAGTTTGGTGGATTACTAATATTATTAATCAATCTATAATTTATCTTATCTCAAGCTTCACCAATTAATTTAAAGTTATTTAATTAAAGACTCTCTACTATAATATAATAATAGTATTCCGATGCACGCGTTGCGTGCTCGTACATGTCGTTTTTTTAACAAAGACATTAAATAATAAATTGTAAAATTAAAAAATAATAATAATATAACGTTTTCCTAAACAAATATTCACAAAAAATATATATATATATATCTTATAACTTTGTATTTAAGTCTGGGGTACAAGGTTTGATTCCTGGGAAGGGCAAAAACTCCCCACCAGGGGAGAAGACCATGAGTGCAAGAATGGTTGGGTCAGCCCAGTCCATTACAAAAAAGGGCTGGCCCAGCCATTCTTGCACTCATGGTCTTCTCCCCTAGGCTGGCCCAGTCATTCTTGCACTCATGGTCTTCTCCCCCTGGGGGGAGTTTTTGCCCTCCCCATGAATCGAACCTTGTACCCTACGCTTAAATACAAAGTTTTATGATTCCTGGTATCATTGAGCTAGCTCGATTCCTAGGGAGGACAAAAACTCCCCACTAGGGGGAGAAGACCATGAGTGCAAGAATGACTGGGCCAGCCCAGTCCATTACATATATAGTAAGATATTACATCAATCAAATAATTGAATTTAAAATATTATATTACTCCTTATAAATAATATTATTCATATTTTATTTATTATTAAAAGGACAAAATGTTAATTTATCATGTTTATATAACATTTAATCAATCAAATCAAATAAATTATAATATATCATTCAAATGAAATACTATCTATATATACTATCATTTTTATTACATTGTATTACTTATATATGTATTATTTATCTCATCATATCTACCAAATGATAGATATGTATTATTGTATTATATTATTTTATTTCAGCTTTAACTTCAAAATAACATAATGTAGTACCAAGTATAAAAGAATATCTTAAATATTCCTTGTTACTTTATTCCAAAAATTATTCATTTGTCAATTTATTAAACTACCCATATAAATATACAAGTAAATCTCGTGCTTAAATAATTGTAAAATTAATTATATATTTAGGAACAAATTATTGGAGCTTAATTTAATATAATAAAATAATTAATTCAAATAAGTTTATAAAAATTAGTTTGATTAAAATAGTAGATACAACAAATAATTTAATAAAAATATATAAATAACCACATGTTATTCGAAGTAAATATTAAAATTTTTTTATTAAAATAAATTTATATTTTGTTAATCTAATAATAAAATTATTTAATACATGATTAAAACAAAATATAGACCATTTAATATATATAAATAATTAAAATTCCAAGCCAACATAACACAAGGTTGGTGATGTTTATAAGTTTGTGTAATTTTTATTTTAGTTCGTAAATATTTAATTTTGAGTTTTGGTTTTGTGTGATGAAGAGGCATATATTAGTAATGTTTATTGGCATATCATTATTTTTTGATATAATATAATCATTTCAAAGAAAAATGATAAAAGTCAAAACACAACTAAAATAAAAATTGAATATGAACTGAAAGACAAACTTATTGGATCATTATGATCACTTTCCTATAAATTTTACTCTAGTAACGTTTATTTCAATTTTTTCTCTTGATTTTAGTAATTTACACGAACGTTAATTAATTAACATTGCATATGACCATCATGTTGTCGATCGATGTGTCAATGTCATATGACCACACTTTGACGCGACATATCTTTCAATTTTTTCCCTCAATTTTAGTAATTTACATGAACATTCATTTTACATTGCATATGATCATCATGTCGATGTACGTGTCGATGTACTTGTCAATGTCATATTGACCACACTTCAACGCGACGTGAAAAAGACTAAAATTTACATAAACGAAATTAATTGTTGAAAATTAAATCTGATAAGAAGGTCAAAATATAAAGAGACAAACACGTATGATTAGAATTTCAATCTATGAAAAACCTACTAATGTATACATAAATTATAATAAAACTTACCTTCATCTTAAACCAATAGAGTACTTTATCAATATCTTTAAGTTTCTTCTATATATCTATCTTTTTTGTTTATTAAGGATCAATTTGTTTACCGTTTTGATATTTTTTTGGTCCTTCAGTCAAAATATGGCTCTAGTTTATTATTTATAAGACATAAGTTGATATTCTTAGAGTGATGCGAACATCATAAAAAAAATATCTCGGTTTTTTCTTTCCCTCTAATGAAGGGACTCCTTTTTATACGCATTGACCCGGTCTCTTTCATGATTGCTTATCATGGCCCAACTGACAACTGTTTTTGTGATGGGATAGCTGTCACGTAGGATTGACCCCCCCACCCCCCCCCCCCCCCGCAATACTAGGACGTACCCATACCGAGCCCATACTGTTACACCATGTTGTCTAATGATTTGATTTGCAATAAGAGTCTGCCACACGCAAAAGAGGTAGGGGCTTCCTTTTTTATATGAAATGACCCTGGGTCCACCGATTATTACGGGCTCCTGGTTTCCGGGTATCTATCCTTGATACCGGGGTCCCTGAAGGAGCTCCTAGGTTCTCGTTTTACAAGATGACCCCGGGCCCCTTATTCGGGTATTATCGGGATGACGTCGGGCTCCCATCTTGCGCCGATCCTGGGCTCACCGTCCGGGTCTATCAGGTTCACCCGGACTCACCATCCGGGTCTTCACCCGGACTCACCGTTTGGGTCTATCAGGATAACACTACACCTCCGGCAAATAGTCGGGCTAGAACCTGTTTCGCTGTCCCGAGAGACTAGTATAGCCCTTCCCCGGTGATCCTGTATGGTACCCTAAGTTCCACGTCAGCCCTAAATGTTTCGTAGTACGCGTTGTCAGAAATCTTTTCAGAGGTCGCTTTAGCTTCCCAAGCACGCTTTGTGCATCTCTTCCGTTCAATTCAAAATAAACGGCTTAGATCGCACAAACCTTTTATTAATACTCCTGCACTTGTGCTTTCTCTTCATCTCCTCACTGCCTCCGATCCCTGCGCGATTATCTCTGAGTATTCGTCCTTCGCTTCCACTCCTGTTACTCGTCTCCCGCGCACTCTCACTCGCCTCGTAACTACGTAAGTACTCTCTTTCCTTCATGTCTACTGGTACGTCATCTACCTCTGGGGCGAATGAGGCAGTGAGGAGATGAAGAGAAAGCACAAGTGCAGGAGTATTAATAAAAGGTTTGGGCGATCTAAGCCGTTTATTTTGAATTGAACGGAAGAGATGCGCAAAGCGTGCTTGGGAAGCTAAAGCGACCTCTGACAAGATTTCTGACAATGCGTACTACGAAACATTTAGGGCTGACGTGGAACTTAGGGTACCATACAGGATCACCGGGGAAGGGCTATACTAGTCTCTCGGGACAGCGAAACAGGTTCTAGCCCGACTATTTGCCGGAGGTGTAGTGTTATCCTGATAGAACCGGACGGTGAGTCCGGGTGAAGACCCGGATGGTGAGTTCGGGTGAAGACCCAGATGGTGAGTCCGGGTGAACCTGATAGACCCGGACGGTGAGCCCGGGATCGGCTTGCAAGATGGGAGCCCGACGTCATCCCGATAATACCCGAATAAGGGGCCCGGGGTCATCTTGTAAAACGAGAACCTAGGAGCTCCTTCAGGGACCCCGGTATCAAGGATAGATACCCGAAAACCAGGAGCCCGTAATACTCGGTGGACCCAGGGTCATTTCATATAAAAAAGAAAGCCCCTACCTCTTTTGCGTGTGGCAGACTCTTATTGCAAATCAAATAATTAGACAACATGGTGTAACAGTATGGGCTCGGTATGGGTACGTCCTAGTATTGAGGGGGGGGGGGGTGTCAATCCTACGTGACAGCTATCCCATCACAAAAACAATTGTCAGTTGGGCCATGATGAGAAATCATGAAAGAGACCGGGTCAATGCGTATAAAATGGAGTCCCTTCATTAGAGGGAAAGAAAAACCGAGATATTTTTTTTATGATGTTCGCATCATTGGCGCCGTCTGTGGGAAATTGAGATCTAAGACGTTGATATGACGATTATCGAGGATCCTGAAAGCTCCCAGTGAGCGATAGTAAATCTGCAGGAGCAAGTGAACGCCATGGTAGAGGCAGCGTTACAAAGGATCCTAGCTCTACAACATGAGAAGAGGGGAGGTGATCTGGAGAAACAGCAGGAAGCTGAGCAGGAGAAGGAGCAGGAGAAAAACCAGGAGGAACCAGGGAAGGAGCAGGAGAAAACAGTAGATAAGGTGCGGGAAGAAGGAAAGGAAAAGGAGAAGAGAAGAGGGGGGCGAGAGGGCATGCAGATGGAACAGGAGGCAGAATCACACGCTGAGTCTGCCCATGTCACCATGGTGGGAGAATTGGAGCTGCTGAAGCAAAAAATTTTAAAGTTAGAAAACACTGACTCGCGGGAATCTTCGCGAGTCAAAAGCTCGGGATGCACCTTCTCGACGGAGATTATTAAAGAGCCCTTGCCATTACAATTCAAGTCAGCGAAGATCAAAGAATACGATGGTAATGGTGATCCAGAAGAGCACATGGCCCGGTTAGAAAATGTGGCCATGTTACATTGTTATAATGATCAAATCAAGTGTAAAGTGTTCTTAACCACATTAGAAGATTCTGCCCAAAGGTGGTTTGAAAACTTGGAGGACGGAAGCATTGGTGCCTTTAAGAAGTTCCGGGAAATCTTTCTGCAGCATTTCAGCAGCAGTAAACGGTACCGAAAGACTACCCTCAGTCTCTTTGAGGTGAAGTAGGTCGGAGAGGAATCTCTAAGGGCATATATCAAGAAGTTCAACAAGATAACTTTAGAGATTCCAGCGTGCGCACCGGAAACCCGGATCACAGCCTTTACTCAGGGTCTCAGGGAGGGAGAATTTTTCCGGTCGCTGGTAAAGAAAACTCCTCGAAACTTTGAGGACCTTTTGGCCCGGGCTGAAAAGTACATCAACATGGAAGAAGCCCAGAAGCAAAAGAGGGATAAAGATAAGCGAGAAGGAAACAGAGAAAGAGGAAATAGGAATAACTCGGGAGGAGGGAGGAATGATTATCCGGGGAGGTTGATGGCTCATGCTCCGCCGAAAGTAGCTAGAGATCGAGGGGTCCATGCGTGCGAGGAAGAGGTCCGGCAGACCTCTCATAAAAGGGCGGGAAAATATTGCTCCATCCACGAGGTCAATACTCACGATACCAGCGAGTGCAGGAGACGCGTCCCGGAAGCAAAAAGGCCGATGGCAGGAGAGGAAAGGCGGATGGATAAAAGACAGCGAGGACCTTATCGGGCACCAGGATTAACGACACACAGGCCTAATGAGGCTGTCTCGGAAAAAGTCCAGGAAGTTCCACCTCAGCGACTGGATGATAGGGCGCGAGACGGACCCTCACGAGGAGTCATTAACATGATATCGGGGGGATCCACTGATGGGGATTCCAATAGGGCCCGGAAATCTTGGAGTAGGAGAGAAGTATTGGGGTTGGAAGCCCGGAAAGTAACCTCTTGCCCGGTCATTACCTTCGGACCAGAGGATTTAAAGGACGTGATCACCCCTCATAATGATGCTTTGCTCATCCAAGCTAGGGTGGCTAATTATGACATAAGGCGGGTTTTTATTGATTCCGGGAGTTCGGTAAATGTCATTTTCCAAGAAGCCTTTGAACAAATGAACCTGCTGGGATGTGAGGTCAATTCGGTGAAAACCTCTCTCTACGGGTTCGCAGGGCACACAGTACAACCTCGGGGAGAAGTATGGTTGCCCATTACCTTGGGAACCGGTGAATTGAGAAGAACTATCATGACTCTCTTTTCAATAGTAGAAGCTCCATCTTCCTATAACGTCATCTTAGGAAGACCAGCTTTGAACGCCTTCATGGCTGTGGCTTCTGCATATCACCAAAAGATCAAATTCCCAGTGTGAAACCAGGTAGGGGAAGTAAAGGGAGACCAACCCTCCTCTCGAAGGTGTTATGCTGATACGGTACGAGTGGATAACAAGAAAGCCCGGGGTGAGCAAGGAAGAGGTGATCCTGGCAAAAAGGAAGTGTGTACGGTAGGGGAAGTTAAGGAGGAACATGAGACAGTGCAGTTATTCCCAGAACAATCGGAAAAAACTGTCAAGATTGCTAGGGATTTGGAGGCCGGCCTTATGGACCAGCTGAAAATGTGCCTGGCCAAGAATACAGATGTTTTCGCCTGGTCTTCCCAAGAATTAACTGGAATCCCATCTCAAGTGGCCGAGCACAAACTGAATATCCTCCCGGGAGCTCGAGTTATTAAGCAAAAGAAGCGGCATTTTGGGGCGGAGAAGGACAAAGTCATCGCTGACCAGGTTCGGGAGTTAAAAGAGGCAAGACATATCCGGGAGCTTGCCCTAAAGATTGTTACCCCCTCCCTCGAGTTGATCAACTGGTGGACTCCACATCAGGCTTTGAGTTACTCAGCTTTATGGACGCATACCAGGGATACCACCAAATCCCCCTGGCACAGGAGGATCAAAACAAGGTTAGTTTTATCACTTCCGGAGGGACTTTTTGTTATGTGGTTATGCCGTTTGGGTTAAAGAATGCAGGGGCTACTTATCAAAGGATGATGGATAAGGTATTTCAGGACCAGCTTGGCCGGAATATGGAGGTATACGTAGATGACATCCTGGTAAAGTCCCGAACCGGACGGGATTTCATTCCCGATTTAGAAGAAACCTTCAATACTCTTCGGAAGTACGGAGTAAAGCTTAACCTAGCCAAGTGTGTCTTCGGAGTCAAGAGTGGGAAGTTTTTGGGTTTCGTGGTAACTGAAAGAGGGATAGAGGTAAACCCCGAGAAGGTGAAAATATTGAAAGAAATGCCCTCACCAACCTCTATCCAGGAAGTGCAGCGGTTAACAGAGAGAATCACCGCCCTGTCCCGATTCATCGCCCGCTCGGCTCATAGGAGTTATCCTTTCTTCCAGGTGTTGAGGAAGACCCAAAAATTTGGATGGACTCAAGAATGCGAGAAAGCTTTTCAGGATTTGAAGGAACATCTGGCTAATCTGCCGGTTCTAGTCAAACCAGAGCCCGGAGAAAGGTTGTGGGTATATCTCTCTACAACCGAGCATGCTGTGAGTTCCGTACTGATAAGAGAGGAAGCTGGGGACCAAAAACCTGTCTATTATGTAAGTCATGCTTTGAAAGGACCAGAAGCTAGATATGGTGATATAGAAAAGATGGCCCTTGCACTCATCCTCATGGCCCGGAAGCTTAGACCGTACTTCCTATCTCACCCAATCACGGTCTTAACTAACAGTTTATTGGGCCGAGTGATGACTCATCCAGATACTTCGGGAAGGCTGGTCAAATGGGTGGTGGAGTTAGGGGAGTATGACATTGAGTACCAACCCCGGGTTGCTATCAAGGCGCAGGCTTTGTCCGATTTCTTGACAGAGATTCTTGCGTTCGGACAAAAGGAAGTATGGAGGGTGTTTGTGGATGGGGCTAGCAGCTCGGAAGGAAGTGGGTTGGGCGTGGTTCTGATTTCTCCCACACAGGAGAAAACCCGGATAGCCATGAGGCTGCACACTTTCAAGTCCAACAATGAGGCAGAGTACGAGGCGGTTGCGACGGGTTTAAAATTGGCTCGAGAAGCGGGAGCGGAACATGTGATTATTTACTCCGATTCTCAGTTGGTAGTGCAGCAGTTACAAGGAGTGTTCAGTGTAAAGGAAGAAAGGTTGCGAGAGTACATGGAACTGGTCAAGAAGCAGGGAAGTGATTTCTCCAGTTGGAGCATAGAGCAGATTCCCCGGGAACACAATACCGAGGCGGATGCGCTGGCCAAAATGGCTACTTCCTGGAGTAGTGGTAACAGCCGGGGAGTGATACAACAAGTTGGGTCGGTGTTGGCAGTAGAGGAAGAAAAGCAGGAAGGAAAGGGGGAATCCTGGATGACCCATCTCATTAACTATTTGCAGATAGGGACTCTTCCCTCAGACGGGGCAGTAGCCCAAAAGATCAGAAAACAGATACCCCGTTTTACCCTTTTAAATGGGAGTCTGTATCGGAGATCCTTTCAGGGCCCACTACTAAGATGCCTGGAGGGAAGGGAGGTGAAGTATGTGCTCCAAGAAATACATGAAGGATGTTGTGGGGATCACGGAGGAATGTGGAGCTTAGCCCGGCGTACTCTATTAGCCGGGTATTGGTGGCCTACCCTACAGCAGGATGCCCGTCAAATAGTCAATGTTTGCGAAGGATGTCAAAGATTTGGAAATTTTTCTCATAAGCCGGCATCGGAGATGCAAGCCATATGGGCATCCTGCCCATTTGACCAGTGGGGCTTGGATATTGTGGGACCTTTTCCTCTAGGGTCCAGGCAGAAGAAGTTCCTTCTAGTTGCGGTAGATTACTTCTCTAAGTGGGTAGAAGCGGAGCCCCTTGCAAGAATTACAGAAGAAGTGGTGTTAGATTTCATATGGAAAAATATTGTTTGCCGGTTTGGTGTTCCTCGGAAGTTAGTTTCTGATAATGGAAGGCAGTTTCAGGGACGGATGATGAAAGATTGGTGTGCTGAGATGAAGATACAGCAGGCCTTTACCTCGGTGGCTTATCCTTAGAGTAATGGACAGACGGAAGTAACTAATCGAACGATAGTACGGTCTTTGCAGGCCAGACTCTATGGCAAGGTTAAAAATTGGGTGGAGGAAATTGCGGGGGTGTTGTGGGCTTATCGTACTACGCCGAAAACAGCTACAGGAGAAACACCTTTCGGTTTGGTGTATAGGTCTGAAGCAGTGTTACCAGTGGAGATTGGACAATCTTCTCCCCGAATACAAGTTTATCAAGGGGAAGAAAGCAGTAGCCGAGCGCAGGAGTTGGATTTGATAGAGGAGAAGCGAGAAAGGGCGGCTGTAAGAATGGAGGCTTATAGAGGAAGGGTGATGAAAGCTTTCAACAAGGGAGTCAAGCCTCGAGAGTTCCAGATAGGAGATCTCGTATTAAAGAAGGTTAACCCCGCAGGGGATGTGAAGAAGTTAGAAGCAATGTGGGAAGGTCCTTACAAGATTGCTCGGAAGGTGGGGAGAGGGGCTTGGTACTTGGAAGACACTCAAGGTAAGACCCTGAAGCGGCCTTGGAACACGTTGCATCTCAAGTTGTATTACTCTTAAACAAACAAGCTTGTTGTAATATATATTTCATGCTGTTATGTGAATCAATATGTGTTTTGTTTAAATGTACTTAAAGCCCATGACAAACCCATGGCACCTTCAAGCCCAGGCGATCTACTACCCTGGCACCGTAAACCCAGGTGTTCCACTACCCTGGTACTTAAAATCCATGGCACCTTCAAGCCCAGGCGATCCACTACCCTGGCACCGTAAACCCAGGTGTTCCACTACCCTGGTACTTAAAGCCCATGGCAAACCCATGGCACCTTCAAGCCCAGGCGATCCATTGCCCTGGCACCGTAAACCCAGGTGTTCCACTACCCTGGTACTTAAAGCCCATGGCAAACCAATGGCACCTTCAAGCCCAGGCGATCCACTACCCTGGCACCGTAAACCCAGGTGTTCCACTACCCTGGTACTTAAAGCCCATGGCAAACCCATGGCACCTTCAAGCCCAGGCGATCCACTACCCTGGCATCGTAAACCCAGGTGTTCCACTACCCTGGTACTTAAAGCCCATGGCAAACCCATGGCACCTTCAAGCCCAGGCGATCCACTACCCTGGCACCGTAAACCCAGGTGTTCCACTACCCTGGTACTTAAAGCCCATGGCAAACCCATGGCACCTTAAAGCCCATGCGATCCACTACCCTGGCACCGTAAACCCAGGTGTTCCACTACCCTGGTACCTAAAGCCCATGGCAAACCCATGGCACCTTAAAGCCCAGGCGATCCACTACCTTGGCACCGCGAACCCAGGTGATCCACCCCCTTGGTACTCAAACACTTTTAGTAATACATGGGCCATGTATGGAACAAGCGGCTCATCATCGGCGGATCGGGGTTATCTTATAATACTATGCTTCTCGGGACAGCGAAACAGGTTCTAGCCCGACTATTTGCCGGAGGTGTAGTGTTATCCTGATAGACCCGGACGGTGAGTCCGGGTGAAGACCCGGGGATGTGTGATCCTGATAGACCCGGACGGTGAGCCCGGGATCGGCTTGCAAGATGGGAGCCCGACGTCATCCCAATAATACCCGGATAAGGGGCCCGGAGTCATCCTGTAAAACGGGAACCTCGGAGTTCCGGCAGGGGCCCGGATATGCAAGGGCTCAGGGTAATTCACGAGTCATATGAATCCAGGTAATCTATCACCCGGGCACCTAAAAACCCGGGAGATCAATCGTCCCGATATGCAAAGAGGACCCACCATCCTGGCCCCTAAACACCCGGATAATTCAAACATCCTGATACTCAACATTGAATTTAAATACGCGAGGAAACAAAAAGCCAAAGAAAAGCAAATGAACAAACGGAAAGGAAGAAAGAATATTCATTACTCAAGTGTTGTTTACAAAGGAAACAAAAAATTCCTAAAATACATTAAAACGAAAGATAAAAACACGCCTCAGGCACTCGTTTCTACTTTTCTACAGGAGGTGTCTCTGCTCCGGTCATGGAAGAAGAGGGCAGGGATGAAATAGCTCGATGGATGTCTGGGACCCCTTCTTGACTTAACCCGGCCTCTTCATATTGCATAGAACATAAGTCGAAACCCTGAGCAAAGAAATCAAAAGATTGGTCTATCACCATCTTTTTGAAATCTTTTGAGGCCAGAAAAGTTTCCTTCCACTGAGACTCGGTTATCATCTGCTTTTCCAAAGAGGAATCGGCATCCTCGGCTAGCAAGCGAGACAAGCCTGCCTCCGTCCAGGCGGCAACTAACCCTGCCTGCATCTTCTCTATCACAGCCTGGCGCATCTCCGTCTCTCGCCGGGCAGCTTCCGATAAGGCCAAAGCCTTGTTGGTTTCCTCTCGGGCTTCCCTCAGTTGGCTTTGAAAAGTCTGGGATGCCTTTAGATGGATCTCTTGGGCAGCAGCCAGCTTTCTTTGCCCTTCCTCTTGGGCCTGGGTGGCTTGCACCCGGGAGCTCTCCAAAGCTGAGTGCAGGGCACTAACTTCGGCATCATGCAGCCCCTGCAGCCGGGCGGCATTAAGGCGAAACTGAGCCATGTTCTCCTCGAAAATATGGGTTTTTTCTCTTTCCCGGTGGAGGACGGAGGTCGTCTCCTCCAGCACACTGGTGAGCATGCATAGGCCCTACAGGACAAAAGTAGGATAAGACAAAGGAAACAAGAAAAGAAATAGGACATTGGACTTGTACTCACCGTATAGGAATGAGATAAGCCTTCGGAGAACTTGGAGGTAACACCCCGCACCGACAGAGATGTCCTCTCCTCGGGTGAAAGCAAACTTTGGACCGCTGCAGCCTTAGAAGAGGTGGTCCCCGACAGGAATAAGGGAAATCGAGAGTTCCAGGTAGAGGAATCTACTCGATTCCCCCAGGCGCACCCCATGTGCTCCATGCTGGTTGAGGGGATGTCCCAGTTCGAGGTTAGGGACTTGTCTGGTTTAGTCGGGAAGGTTGGAGAAGCAGGGACAGGGGCAGTAACGTCCTCCGGATCACTCAGAATGATCATGTCCGGGTCCCTGAGAGCTTTCCTTTTTCGCTAGAAAGCGGAACTTCATCCTCCAAATCTTCGGCCGATGGAGGTGGATTGGTTTGAGATGAAATGTGGGAAGAGGCCGGTACCATATTCGCCAAAGCCCCATCATGAAGGGGTAAAAGAAGAGCAGGAGGAAGAGATGTCTGGACCGGAGGCAGGGGTGCAGCGGGGGACGAGCTGGGAGAGACGGAAGAGGCGGCGCGACTCTTTCCCTCTTCCCGGGCTTTCTTACGCCTTTCCTCTAAGGCCTTAGTTTTCTCCTTGGCAGCCTGCCTTTCTAAAGCTCGCCGGGCAAACTCTTCCCTCATCACGTCCGACGGCTCTGCCACAAGAAAGTAATATATTAGGGATAGAATGCAGCAAACAAATCAAAACAAACGACAGGAAGAGAACCATAACTTACCAGGTTGAGCTCCCGGAGCACCGTAAGCGTCGATCACCTGGTTAAGGGGATCTTCCACCCGGGTACTCAACCCGTAAGCTATCATATTCTCCTGGGTTAAAAGAACGGGAGAAGAGAAATTTTTGTGGCCCACTAAAGCCAGGCTGCGAACGTAGGGCTCCTCAACCTTATAGTTTTCAGGGAGTTCGGGTTGAGGAGGAAGGCTAGCCAAAAACCCGGTCCTGAAGGAGAGAGGGGCCGAGGGGCGGATAAAGAAGTACCTTTCTTTCCATCCCTTCAGGGAAGAAGGGATATCAGAAAGGAAGCGAGCATTCTGCCGGGCGGCCAAAGAAAAAGCCCCCTCGTTAAAACGGCAGGAGAAAAAGTAGTGAAAGATGAGGGGGGTGATGGCTAAGTTATGCATTTTGAAAAGAATGTAAGTGGAGGCCATAATTCGGAAAGAGTTCGAATGAAATTGGTTAACCGGAACTCGAAAAAAGTCGGCAACCGCCAGGTAGAAAGGAGGGATGGGAAAGCGAAGACCGCTACGGACTTGATCCCGAAAAAAGGTATGACAGCCCGACGGAGGGGTATCGGGTGTGCTCCCTGGTAAGGGGCGAAACAAAGTATAAGATATGTGGATTTCTCCCGAGCCGCGCAATTCCTCCGCCGCCCCCTGCGATAAGGTGCTGAAAAGATGGGTGAACCATCCCAGGGTTGGCGGAATAGAGGCAAGGGGGGTGGGATTCTGCGTTTTCTTTTTCCCTTTTCCCCTCGCATGGGAGGACGAGGCTACAGAGTGTTTGGCATGGGAAGTTTTTCTAGAAAGGCGAGGTTGGGAAGGAAGAGCCGAAGCGGAACGAGCATCACTCGAGTCACCGCTGGGCTCTTCGTCTCTAGGCGAGCCTTTGGCATTCGCCCCAGAGGTAGATGACGTACCAGTAGACATGAAGGAAAGAGAGTACTTACGTAGTTACGAGGCGAGTGAGAGTGCGCGGGAGACGAGTAACGGGAGTGGAAGCGAAGGACGGATACTCAGAGATAATCGCGCAGGGATCGGAGGCAGTGAGGAGATGAAGAGAAAGCACAAGTGCAGGAGTATTAATAAAAGGTTTGGACGATCTAAGCCGTTTATTTTGAATTGAACGGAAGAGATGCGCAAAGCGTGCTTGGAAAGCTAAAGCGACCTCTGACAAGATTTCTGACAACGCGTACTACGAAACATTTAGGGCTGACGTGGAACTTAGGGTACCATACAGGATCACCGGGGAAGGGCTATACTAGTCTCTCGGGACAGCGAAACAGGTTCTAGCCCGACTATTTGCCGGAGGTGTAGTGTTATCCTGATAGACCCGGACGGTGAGTCCGGGTGAACCTGATAGACCCGGACGGTGAGCCCGGGATCGGCTTGCAAGATGGGAGCCCGACGTCATCCCGATAATACCCGGATAAGGGGCCCTAGGAGCTCCTTCAGGGACCCCGGTATCAAGGATAGATACCCGAAAACCAGGAGCCCGTAATACTCGGTGGACCCAGGGTCATTTCATATAAAAAAGGAAGCCCCTACCTCTTATGCGTGTACTCTTATTGCAAATCAAATCATTAGACATCATTGTGTAACAGTATGGGCTCGGTATGGGTACGTCCTAGTATTGCGTGGGGGGGGGGGGTCAATCCTACGTGACAGCTATCCCATCACAAAAACAGTTGTCAGTTGGGCCATGATGAGCAATCATGAAAGAGACCGGGTCAATGCGTATAAAAGGGAGTCCCTTCATTAGAGGGAAAGAAAAACCGAGATATTTTTTTTATGATGTTCGCATCATAGACAATTTTTTTGATATTTAATATATAGACATTCGAGAATTTTTATCAAATCCTAACATCTTTTGTACTTTGGTTTACATAACCTACATAGTAAAGCACATGGTTGGTTAATGGTATTACCCCACATAAGGATTTGTGATCATTATTCGAACGTATTAATTGTGACTATGTGGAATGGTTCAATTCAAAATAGAACTTGGATTTGAAAGAGATTGATTATGATAAATTCCAATTGAAGCTTCGCTTTCCATATTCCATGTGTTGATAGAATAGTTTTGTGTTTCAATAAAAAATGAGTTACGTGGTCATGAAGAAGAAGCAATTGTCATAACAAAATAACATAAAATTCAACCCAAGAGATTGGGCACGTATCTAATTCTTCGACAAATGACACCCACTCGTTTATCTACTCAAACTATCTCCTGAATAGTCGAGTAAAAAATAATGGAGTTGGTTCGTAGTGAAATGGTCTGATGAATTTAATTATATATGTGATATGAGTTAATTCGATTCTTATTTATGGTTAAAAATAATGTGTTAGACATAAAAAATATTATTTTGTATGAATATAATCAAACAAAATACTCGCAACATGATCTCATGATACCATATGATATGAGTTTTGGCGTAGAGGCATAAAACGAAAGGGAAGAAAACTCCCCCTTTGATACCCATTATTTTTATGATATAAAATAAAACAAAATGTTTTTTTTAAAGTCCATTTAGCTGGAGCGATTGATTTGTATGAATAAATAATATTGTGATTATTAAAATATTTGAGTTGGATGTGAGATAATGTTGAATAAATAATAATATAATTGGTTTGATTGATTAAATTTGAGATAAGATAATTATATTTTTTTAATATAATTTTTCATGAAATCCATACTATTAGATATAAATTCCCTAAAAATATATTAGTAAATATCTATTACTCGCTATTATTAGAGTAAAATCTTTAGTAATGGTTTTAATGAAATATTATTAAAAATTTCACAAATATTTCTCCAACTTCTTCCAAATTTCATTATCCTTAATTTATTTTTATATGACATTTATATGTTTAATTATTTAAACAATTATTGCATTAGTACAAATTATTTAATACTTAATATAGTCTTAAATATTTATAAATTTATTATGTTACTTGTTCGTTTAAAATAAAATAATTATATATGATTAAAATTTATAATAATTTTATTATATATATATAATTATTATGTTCAAGCAGAATGTGTGTTGATAATTAACCTCTCTCTCTATATAATATATGGCTCCGTTTGGTAGCCTATTAATATGTGTATAACTTATCCTATCAAATTATACGTTCTTCTCATCATATTATTTATCTATTTATTAATTATTTATTTTACATCAATCAAATCATCAATTATTTATCTTACATCAATCAAATCATTTAATTTAAATTTCTATATTACCCCTTATAAATAATATAATTCATATTTTATTTATTGTTAAAAGGGTAAAATGGTAATTTGTTATTTTTTAATATAAAATTTTATCAATCAAATCAATGAGTTATAATCTATCAATCAAATCAAATTTTATATTCACTATCATTTTTTATTACATTATATTATTTATTTATGTATTATTTATCTCATCATACCTACCAAGCAGTACATTCATATATGGACAATCAACGTGAGCAACTACATGAGCACCAACTAATGTGACATCCATCTATTGGATGTAGAAGATGTCACATTAGTCGGTGTTCCCAAAGGTGCTCACGGTGGATGTCAATGAGATCAAATATCTATATAGATAAAAATGAAGTATTTTTGAAAAAAATTTAAAATAAAATTTATTAATTTTGAAATCGAAATTATAGGAAAAAAATTAAAATATAAATAAAAACGCTCCATAATATTAGTAAAATCATATAGTTAGTTTAATAAGATA
The DNA here is from genome assembly GCF_033568475.1 of Henckelia pumila. Classification (NCBI taxonomy): domain Eukaryota; kingdom Viridiplantae; phylum Streptophyta; class Magnoliopsida; order Lamiales; family Gesneriaceae; genus Henckelia; species Henckelia pumila. Next base: position 101,534,831 of record NC_133120.1, on the reverse strand, counting down.
AATATATTTTAAATAAATCCAAAATTAAACTATAACTCCATATAGTTAATATATGATATTCTAGTATTATATATTATAAAAGATAATCGACCAGAGTTGAAGATGTCGAGTATATTCCACAATTCTTTATTGCATTTGGTATTTAATTTGTATATCCGTATATTATTTTGAAGCTAATAATCACTTAAATTCATTATCAATTCCATTAAAAAATATTATCAATTCAAATTAAAAAATACATATCTGTAATATAAATGTGGAAACCTAGAAATTATGTTATATTATAATCATATTATACTATATTATATTATTATATAATAAATAAATGCAACTACACCCACTAAAATTTATTATTAACTTATGCAATAAATAGTATAGTCGCGTTTGTTTGTAGAAATGGCCGATTTAGGGTCATTCCTTTTCCCACATTCAAATTGGTGGTCTATATTGTTTCATAGATAAAACTCCCAACTTTTTTCATTGAAAAATTTCACGTAAGCAATCACACACACTGGGGACAGGATCATTTCTTGAGCAAATCATTCAAGATTCAGCGCTAAAAGTGGGGAAAATGCAGCTGCCGTGTGGTACGAATTAGCTTAGGACTGAATCCTGAGCCTGATTTCACCTGCAACCACACATTTGCTGTGTACGTACGCGATGGCGATCGCGTCGCCATCGGCTCCCAGTTTCTCTGCCCCCTCCAATCACCTGCTCTTCTTACATCCCCTTTCGATACGGGTCGGCCCGAAATTCCCGTCTCGGGTCCTGGACAGGCCTGCGATCACCTGCCGCCTCAACCCGTCGTCCGATGGCGAGCTGGTGTACGAGCTTCATTACAGCCATCGCCGCCGCGTGGGTTCGTTCCCGGTATACGTCACGCTGCCGGAGGACGCGGTGGGGCCCACGGCGCAAACCATGAGGCGGAAGAAGGCGATGGCGCAGTCGTTCCGGGCGCTAGCGGCGGCGGGTGTGGAGGGAGTTGTGATGGAGGTGTGGTGGGGGCTGGTGGAGAGGGAGTTTCCGAGAATTTATGACTGGCGAGGGTATTTGGAAATCGTTCTATTGGCCAAGCGTTTCGGGCTCAAAGTACGGGCGATGATGGCGTTTCATCAGTGCGGGTCGGATCCGGCGGATCCCAGCTGGTTGGTAACTATCTCTAAATTCCATTACTAATTGGTCCCCCCCCCCCCCCCCCCCCACCCCTCTTCCTTAATCTTATTAAGTTCCATGCTTTGCTGCGTATTGTAGCTATTAAGTTGTGGATCTATAAAGAGTTTGCTGATGGTTTTCGACATCCTTGGAAATACTTATACTGACGAGACATTGATGCCTTTTCATGATGTGGATGTTAATTGGCGTATTCTAATTCTACTTATTAAATTTATTTGAGTATTAATGATTGATGTTGAGTTGGATGCCTGTTTCTGGAATTTGTGGATTATTTATCAATATCGATGGTGCAATGGCTGAATCCGGATTCGGTCTTAATGTATTGTGCAATTGGATGCAACTGGCTGAATCCTGCTCCGTTGTTATTGTTGGTTAGTTTTGGCCATGAGAATTCAAAAAACTCAATGTCGAGAGTTTCTGGAAAGTTGTGGCTTTACCTACAGATTGAATTTTGGACTTGTTTGTGGAGATTTTCAGGCTCTATCTTTACTTGACTGGCCATTAATTTTGATTATAGTGTATGTGGGTTTGGTATGATGAATTTTATGAAGCCTTACTCATCCGAGCAGAACCGAAAAAGTCCTGCACGACCACTAACAAACACTGCTTCTCAAATTTCCCCGAATTAGAGATAGAATTGTCATTTTATCTGATTCCTTTCTTAGCATTAACTCAATGGATGGTCCATTATTATGTAGTGAATTTTATTGAAAAGCGGTTGTCCTTGTGATTTAGTTGCTGAATTATCTTGTTCAACGTCGATCTGTACTTTATTGGGTTTTATTCCTCGGAAATGTCTAAACTATGACTTATGTTTCTATTTAATATGGAATCTCTTGTTTAAATGTGACTCAATGTAGGATATACGTGTTGACTATATAATAACAGGAAATCAAGAATTATATTAACTCTGATAGGTTAATCATTTGGCTGCATAGACAAACTTATGTACTAGGTCCAGGGGAAGAGAGTGCACCATGCGTGCCCGGGGTGAGGTTCAACAACTTCAAGAAGTGGCAAAAACATAAGGATATAAGAGATTTGCTAGATGATAAGAAAGAAGGACGCAGAGATGCTATTACACCTTTCAACTTTGTTCCCTGATGTCTTCTAGTGTTAAATTAGAGCCTTTATCCTTGGTTATTGCACACCAATGGAAGTCTTCCTAGATGACCAGGTAGCTTATAAGGATGTTCATTTAACAGAAATTTTACTTAAACAAACCGCACCCAAAGGTAAAGGAGCCTGTGACTTGGCTGATTGAAGGGGAACAAAATCTGTTTGGTTTGGTCCAAGATGAATAATGAATAGTATTCTTCTTATTCACACTTAGCTGGGAAAGGGTCTTAATGAAACTGATCTGAATCTAGAGGAAAAGGGTTTGTAGAATATCTATGTATCATGTTCAGGAAAATGAAATCAAAGATAAGATCATGACATTCAGTTTCACTCCTAATTGCATTTGCATTTGGTTTATTTTTATCAACTTGAGCATAGTGAAAATTTGAAATAGCACTTTTCCCTCAACAGTCTAGAATTGAGTTTGTTTGATCTTTAGTGGATGAGATTTGGCATCAATTTTAATTTCCTTATTGCTTTCTTTTCTACTGTCCTTTCAATACTGGATCTCAATTTCATTCTTTTCTATGGGCAAGGATTCCTCTCCCCCAATGGGTGCTCGAGGAAATGGATAAAGACCCAGATGTAGCATATGTTGATAGATTTGGGAGGAGGAATATGGAATATATTTCTTTAGGATGTGACATTTTACCCATTCTACATGGACGATCACCTATTCAAGCATATTCCGATCTCATGAGGAACTTCAGAGAAACATTCAGATCATTTTTAGGTGGTGTTATAACGGTAAGAATGACCTTCATGATGGCCTTTCATCAGCTGTTTATATTCGTTAGTTCTTATAAATGTCACACCTCGGTTGCAAGATGTGGTTTTCATAGTGCCTATTTTCAGGGGATTCAAGTTGGGCTAGGACCTGGAGGTGAACTAAGATATCCCTCATGCTCTTCTCAGAAGCTCACATGGGCTTGGCGCCCTCGTGAACTTGGTGAATTTCAATGCTATGATAAGGTACCCTGAGATTTAAATATCCTGAACATGGCACAGCCTTTGTTTTTTCATATATATATATTTTTCAATGAGTTTCAAATGATAATTTTCTGTGCTCAATTTGCCAGTATATGCTTGCATCTCTGAATGCCTGCGCCCATGAAATAGGAATATGTGAATGGGAAGGTAGAGGGCCTGTTGCTGCCAGTGATTTATTTCAAAATCCTGAAAATAAAGAATTTTTCAGAGACGATGGTGCTTGGAAGACACCATATGGAGAGTTCTTCCTTCAGTGGTACTCAGAAATGCTGCTTCAACACGGGGAAAGGATTTGCAGAGAAGCGGAGATTATATTCAGGGGTAATGAAGTTAACATGTCCGGAAAAGTGGCTGGGATTTATTGGCATTATGGCACACAATCTCATCCATCTGAGTTAACATCTGGATATTACAACACCTCAGTGAGAGACGGATTTCTACCAATTGCTCGCATGTTTGGTAGGTATGGTTTTACACTGTGTTGTTCGTGTTTTGACATGCGGGATGCTGAAGAACAGCAGACTAATCCGGTTAGTAAGCCGGAAAGTTTTCTCAAACAACTTCTGCTGGCTGCACGAGTTTGTGACGTTCCATTGGGGGGAGAAAATTCTTCTAGAAATTTGGACGATGAATCATTCAAGCAGGTGTTGAAAATGTCCAGGTTATACTCAGATGGACTTGAAACACCTTCTTTTTCTTTCAAATTCGTTAGAATGGACAAAAGTTTGTTCGAATATCGTAATTGGGTGAGTTTTACAAGCTTTGTAAGACAGATGTCGAATGTCAAAATGTTTCAAGCCGGCTTAGATTTTGGAGGCAGCGGCGGCGACACAACCCTTTCTTCTCCTTCTGCTTTTTTTACTGGAGCTATTCTTGCATCCTAGAAAGATAATTCATTCCAGATTTTATGGATTTATCTTTCCATGCCACAGAGTTATTGAGTTAAGTACATATATATCAGTATTTCTTATGTAATACTACTTAATTATCATCATCAGCCATTGGTTGTAGATTTGTAATTTTTCTAATGAATAATTTCTGATCTTTGGAATCAATCATTGGTTTCAATTTTCTGACTCCATGTATTGCACGATGGGATAGTTAATTTCTGAAATTTGAGAATGGGTGATGTAAAACATTAGCCTCTTACTTCTTTCTATTGGATTGAGAGTTTGACTTATTTTTTCCTCGTATGCCCTCTGTAATAGGAGACTCTTCAAGCGTTAGTGGTCAATTCAATGACAGAAAAACCTCCAACGAAAAGATTTCACCGATAAATATGATGAGAATGATATTATATTTGATCCGATTCATAAAATTATTACATTTTTTTTCAACGGATATAAAACTTTTGACAAATAGGCAATTGGATATAGGGATCCATTTGATTAATCAACTCATTTATTAATTAATTAATAATTTTTGTAAATGTGACTGTAATTATGGTGGAATTCGAATATTCAAATCTCAAATCGAATCAACCCTTCCGCATACCACTCAAACGAATTATTACGATATTAATTTCATATACCTGACCCTCCAAAACAAAAAAAAAAAAAAAAAGAATTATTTAAGTAATTAACCTCCAATGGAGTCTTACTTAGAAAAAATAACCTCCTATTTTTATTATCTCATTTTTACTGTTTTGCCCTTTTTAAACATGACTCTCGTTACAAAGTATTAGATTTTTGACATTTTCATGACAATTTAAAATATTAGATTTAATTACTTAAATATTTCCTATTAGGAACAATTCGAAAAATATTTTATTTTAATAACTTTCTTAATTTAATGACAAATTATCTTTTGCCGATTTGCCAAAGTACATACTTAAATTTTATGGTTGTGCGTAAATTAAAGATGCCAATTTTTTGCTTCTCGAATCAAAGCTTATCAAATAAACACAAAATCATCAAAATGTCACCAAAGTTAACAATTAAAAAACAAAAACAAAGGTATAAAAATTAAATAAATAGAAAAAATAACAAAAATAGAAAAACGTACATACTAGCGTACGATTTGGAATATGTTTTTTTTTTTCTTCCTGTTTTTGTCTTGGGTATGTAGAAGTGGAAGTGGCAAAATTTTGAAAGTAAAAAACTAATTAAAAATAAAAAAAGAAGAAAAGAAAGTCAAATCAATGGAAGACAAGAGGAATAGCACGCGGAGGCGGCAAACAAAACTGAGCAAGTAAAATTAGGGATTTTGGTTGATTAGTCTAATTGAAACTAAATAGCATAAAGGGTAGTTTGGACAAATATTAAATTAAAACTCATTTAAAAAATTATTTTGTAAAATAAAATATTAAGAAGGGACAAATATTAAATTAAAACTCATTTAAAAAATTATTTTGTAAAATAAAATATTAAGAAGGTCAAAAATCTAAGTAAAGAGTAATAATCTAAGTAAAGAGTAATAGAAGGTTATTTTTCAAATTCTCTCAACAAAACTCACTAGGTTCTTCACAAATTGTTTGATTTGACTATCAATTTCGATACTCGTTTTGGTTTAACCTAGATTTCGCTCTTTTAATTTTAGTAATAACAAACATATTATTGTAATTATCTACTGATTCTATTAAATTTTGTTTTGACGAAATTAAAAAATGTAATTATTTATATCTCTATATATATAAAGAATCTCTCCCTTAGACACCATCTTTTAAATTGCCAAAATTGCCCTTATGTAATATAAATATTACAATTTTATTTTTATTTGTTTTTTTAATGAAATTTTGAAATTTCAAATTTTCATATTTTTCTCAAGTAAACATTGTAGATAAGATAAATTGATTAAAAAAATTTAAATTTATATTATTTTATAAATGTTAAAAAAATAAATTTAAATATTATTGAAAAAATAATATTTATATATAACATATAATATTAAATATATTATATGATTTTATACACACGCAACGCGTGTGCGATTATGCTAGTATTTCATTATGATTCATCATTATTCCTTTTGTCAATATTATTAGCTTTTTTATTTAGACATGTATGATGTTGATTTAATATTTGATATACACAACAACTCTACAAGTCATTCTTATGAGATCGTTTAACTTTTAAAGCTCAATTTTGTGAAACATATATCTTATTTGATTCAATTCATGAAAAAATATTATTTTTCACTTGAGATATGCATCTGATCAATCCATATCACGGATAGCTTTTTTAACCGTATCACATGATATATACTATTTGACTTGAGATATACATCTAGTCGATTGTCTCATGGGTAGATTTTTCATCATAAAAGACACGTTAAATATAAGAAGCGTATATAACAAAAAATAATAATATATATATATATATATATATATATATATATATATTGGGTTAAAATCTAAGGGCCGAGGTTTAAGGCCCCGTTTGGTTTCAAAAGCCAGGGCAAAAAAACACTTTTTTAAGTGCTTTTCAGTTAATAAGATGTTTGGTTGACCAAAAAAGTGCTTAAATAAGCACTTTTTAAAGTTAAAATTAGAGTTTTTTAAAAGCTAAAAATTGTAGCTTTTAAAAGCACTTATTTTAAAAAATGTCTACAAAATCCAAACGGGCTCTAAAACTACCTTGGCGCTTTTAATGACAATTGCGGATATTATGGGAAGCAAAATCAAATCAAAATCTTCAAAAGAAAAAAAGAAAAAAGAAATAAAAAAATAAAATAAAAAATCAATCAAAAAAAAATTAATTTTTTTAAAAATAAATAAAATAATTGATGAACATTTTGAAACAATACAGAGCATTCCGGAATACAGCTATGCATATTCACCTTTTGGCTTTTGGACTCCCCCATTGACTCTTCTGCTTCACTCTCTCTGTCACTCCTCTCCATCCAATGCGATACTGGAGACAGCGCAGAAACGGGTGATATACTCCAACAGCACAAGATCGTGTGAAGCACGAATTCCCTTTTTACAGCCAGATTCTACTCGATTTCAATCTAATTGTCACTGCTACTTTTTCCTGTTCGATCTTTACTTTGCCTTGATCACCGAGTCATACCCAGTTGATGTTGAAATCTTAATTCACGCTGTTATGATGCACTATACCCGTTGAGGATCCATCGGGTTAGAGGTTTTGTGTGAATTTCTTGTGTTTGTTTTGTTTTTGCTCTTTCATTCTGCATTACATGTATGCACGGATGGTTTTCTTTTAATGCTTTTTCGCGTGTTTATGCTTTCTATTTCATATCTTTGGTTCTGGTTTTTGTTATTATTTTGGTGAGTTGTCGGCACTTTGCATTTTCTTGAAAGCTGGCATAAAAACATAGCCTTGATACTTTCGGTGCATGTTTGGTCTTTCATACTCTTAAGAAGATCAGATTGTTAGTACTCGAGACACATTTTGAATTGCTGTATGTGTTTCCTGTCTACAGGTGAACTCTTTACTAGTTCCTATATCATGGTTTTGAAGGTGTTCAAGGATTAGGTTGTTAATGCTCACTCAAGAATCTCTGTAGTTTACAATTGCAGCATTATCTCCAACTGAGTACACAGAGCCTAGAAGTATGCCATACTAAAGAGTGTTAACACCGAAGCATATGGTAATTCACACTGTGGCTGGCAATGCATCCAATTAAAACTCGGTATCATATTTGCTGGTGCCTGTTGTCTGGATATGTTTCAGTATTCGTTCTCTCTCAGTCATTGAGCCGGTGTGACGAACAGGCGTCCATGTTGGGAGGATCAGATGATCTATGTTCACTGGGTGAAACTCAAACCACAGCCATTTCCCAGTTTAAAAAATCCAGATTTTTTAACCTTTATGATAGTTACATTTCTTGTGAGGACTTGAAAGGAATTGGTTCATTCAATACCACCTGTTTACTCAATTCAAATCTGTATATGAATTCTGATGTTTATGTAGTTGGCACTGGAAATCTGGAGATACTTCCTTATGTACAAATTGTTTGCCCAATAGAAGGCTGTACGATAAGTTTTAATTTATCAGGAAATGTCAAAGTTGGTCAAAATGCTTCCATAGTCGCTGGAACTGTTGTTTTTTCTGCTCTCAGTCTGGCTTTGGAGTTTAATTCTTCTCTGAATACCTCTGCATTAGGCGGATTACCACCTTCCCAGACCAGTGGAACACCAGTTGGCTATGATGGAGGTGGTGGGGGGCATGGTGGGCGGGGTGCATCCTGTTTGAAAACTAATGTCACAAACTTCTGGGGCGGAGATGTCTATTCATGGTCAACTTTATCTAAGCCATGGGCTTATGGAAGTAATGGTGGTGGCACGTCAGATGACCACAAATCTGGGGGAAATGGTGGTGGGCGTGTCTGGCTTGATGTGAAGGAAATTCTTCATATAAATGGATCTGTACTGGCAGAAGGTGGGGATGGAGGTTCACTTGGAGGTGGTGGATCAGGTGGAAGTATTGTTGTGCAAGCTCCAAAACTGTGAGTAAACTTCCTGCTTGAACTCTATACTTCTGATGTCGCTGTATTTGTATTCTTTTTGGCCTACGGTCTTGATTGTGAAAAATTTTGAGATGCAAATTGGGTTCGTCTCACATAACTTTCAAACCTCTAATCATATTTCCTGAACATATTTGTGGAAAAAACATGAATACGCCCATTTTGCAATGTCAGTTTCATGATACGAATTAGGTGCTATCTTTTTTTTTTTTTGATAAGAAACTATAATTTTATTGATAATATGAATTTACTTAGGATACAAACAGTGGACCAGTGGTCCACAAAAGCATACTAGTGTCCAAAGCAAACAAAGTAAGCTATCAATCTAAATCAGAGCCAATCTCCAATCCCTATACAAGTCTAGTGTCGCCAAAGATTGAAAATTTGAACACTTGTGTGCCCAAATGGATACTCTCAATTTGATCTTGTCCCAAAGTTCTTCCACCGCATCTTCTCTGCATTCAAATATTCTTCCGTTCCTTTCCAGCCATAACGACCAACACATGCAATGTACTTAAGAGTGCATACCAGTATTTTGTTGATGTTTTTTGAACTTGTCATTCTTTTTGTGAAATCTATGTTTACCGATAAGACCACAAGTTATGAAGCCTAACACCTCAATACAAAAAAATGGTAATTGTGTTGAAAACACCTGTATATTTTTATTGGAGGAAATGCTTGGTTATTAGTTATTATTTTTTGCTGGTTATATTTGCAAAGTTTGGAAGAAATGAGAACAAGAAACACACATTGTAAAGTATGAAAATTGTCTATGGTTATCTTGCAATATGGAACTTGCATACTTTGGAGTCCTATTTTTTTTATTCTCTTCAATATAATTTTTTAAAGACTTTACCTTTTTCAGTTTGATCTCACAGCCATGGTTTTAGAAATTCGAAGCTTTGTCTAGAACTTCATTAGGGCATTATATGCACCTACTAGTCACCCAAATTGTTCATACTAGTACCTCAGAGGATTAAATGGCTTTTACACTTCTTTCAGAAGTGCTGGAAACTATCAGAAACTGATAGTCTTATAATATTCTTACTTATAGATATTGCTTGGTATTTACCTAAATACGTGTCTTGAAGATTCAATTTCTTCGGTAGTTAATTTGATACTGTATGAGTGTTGGTGAAATGCTCTGACGGGACAGGAAGGGCTTTGGTATAATCAGTGCTTCTGGCGGGCGGGGACTTGGTGGAGGTGGAGGTGGTAGGATATCAATGAACTGTTACAGCAAACAAGAGGATGTAAAAGTCACAGTGCATGGTTTGTACACATTCACACATCTCTTACCTGTCTATTATAGATGCTCATATCCGATTGTTGTCTTAATACTCTAGCATTTTATGACAGTTTAGACTTCCTTTTGTTGTAGAATTTTTTAAGGTAATGGTTTTGACATGATGGTGGAAAGTCACATGCAAAAACTTGTACATCCGGGATTCAGCTACTGGATTAATTTTGTTGTTTTTCATTACTAATTTTCTTGCTTCTTGATAGTCATTATACTCATACTTGGATAACACCATAAGATATTTACTTTTGAGTATTTTGTGTGATACTTTTAGCTAAGAAAAAATCGAAACATCTAAATGTGGAACCTATGCTGCATGTTCGAGGAAAAAAACCATGGGTATGCTTAGATCCATATGTTATAGTCCTTCATTTCCATTAAAAAAAATGAAATCAAATACAATTTACACTTTTTCCTGCCAAAATCTATTTTTCTTTTACATTTTCTGTCAACTTTATTAATTTTAAACAAATTTTCACTACCCCCACAAAATACTTTATCATCATATTATTCTGGTTCAATAAACAATATATGAAAATTTCAAACACGCCACACAGCATCGAAAATTGGATATATCTTATATGAGATTACTAACATAAACACATTTTTAAATGATGTGATTTCTAGAATGCATTTTTTAAGAAGTATTTTAATTTTTTTTTTCAAAAAACACTAAAGACAGATCCAGACATAGCTACATGTCTTTGTTCTGCACTCAATAGAATGTATGCAGGGAGGGAACATTTTACATCTTGAATATAATTGGAAACATAAAATTCATGGGAAACTGCTGCTACTTTAAATTTTGAACGTGTTTCTTTGCACCTTTTGTTTATCCGTTGCTAAAGTTTTTATGACATCAGTGGCATGCATGGCGTGTGTTATTGACCTGTCTACTTTTATTGAGTAGTTTTCTTACATTTATATATCTTTTTTATGTGTCTCGAGTAAATACTCATTTTTTTTGAGTGGATGTATATATTCTTTAAGTAACTGATTTTAGTGCTGGTTTTGCCTGAGTCTCCTGCTTGATTTGTTTTTCTATGTGGTAGGTGGTTACAGTATCGGCTGTTCTTGGAATGGTGGGGCTGCAGGTACTTACTTCGATGCATCTGTGCTGAGTTTACGTGTTGACAATGACAATGTGACCACGGAAACAGAAACTCCTTTGCTGGATTTTTCTACTAGCCCATTGTGGACAAATGTTTATATTGAGAACAATGCAAAAGTTTTGGTTCCTCTCCTTTGGACAAGAGTTCAGGTCCTCAATCATACTTTTTTCTCAACGTCTGAAGTTTTTGAGCATATATGTGCATGTAATTGACAGGTAGTCGATGGAAATGTCGTGCAGTTGTACATATTTATGTGCATATGTTTAGCACCTTCTTAAGGAAGGATATATAAATGCACGCACGTGTACACAGAAACAAACAGACGAACAACTTCTATACTAATTGGATATGCATCAACTCTCATGCAAATAATCCCTCAATTATCTTATAAATCAATTGCATATTATTTAAAAAAAAAAAAAAACTGAACATCAGTGTCCCAGTCATTTATTTTTGGTAATGAATTAAGTTTTTTGACAAATTTTTTCAAACTCATCATTTTGAAGGTGAGAGGTCAGATAAGCCTGTACAATAGAAGCAGCATAATCTTTGGATTGCATGATTTTCCTGTATCAGAATTTGAGCTTGTTGCAGAGGAACTTCTGATTAGTGATTCAACAATAAAGGTAAAAGAGTTGCTCATGTTGTGTATCTTTTACAGCTGCTAAATTCAGAAATTTATTGATTTAGTTTTTATCATTATTAATCTGCACAACATGATCCCTGAATTGGTAATTTAAAACTTAAATCTTTCAAGCAATCTTATTTCTGAACGTTCATCCATATCGTTGGACATCACTAGATTATAAGAAATGCTAAATGAGCTCCTGTTTGCAACTTTGCACCAGTAACGTGCTGTTTCTGTTTTCCCCCTTGTTCGTTCTTTTAAAAGCAATAAGCATAACGTACATCGACAGCTAGCGTACATCAGGAAGTTTATGCATCGGCTGCTATAACTTCACTTGTGACTAACTGAAGGGGTGTTTTAGCTCGAATTCTCCAACCTTACAAGTTGGGACAATGCGCTTACCTGTAAAAATTTAATAGGCATTCCAGCCCTCAACCTTTTATAATAGTTGCACGTTTAACCCTTGTCAAGACGAGTTATTGAACTTGCGTTGTTGCTGTGCCTAAATGACCATATTTTTTAAAATATTAAGTCTATGATACTAAAAGGTCATTCTAGTATTGTAATAATTTTTATATCCACTTAAACACATCACGTGTATTTGTGAAGAAAAAATGTGTATTCTGATGTAGTTGATGTATTTAAATAGATATGAAAATTATTATTATTATTTTTTGATAAGAAATACATATATTATTAATAAAATATAGAAAGTAAATACAAGAGGTGGACCAGTGGTCCACAAAGTACTCTAAAATAGATATGAAAATTATTACAATAATAGAAAGACATTTTCGTACTATAGACCTAATATTGTCAACAAAAAATTGTTACTTAGGTACAACAACAACAATGTATGTTCAACAACTCGTCCTGACGGGTAAAATGTGCATTTATAAAAGGTTAAGGTTTGGGATGCGTATTAAATTTCACATGGGTGAAGTTTGTATTTTTAACATTTCACGGGGGGTTTGATGCAAAAAACTCTAATTATAAATAAAACTCCCTGTATAGCGACAAATAATCGTTTTTTTTGTGTCAATGAAGGTCTATGGTGCTTTTAGGGTATCTGTAAAAATGTTACTCATGTTAAACTCTCAAATCCTAGTCGATGGTGGTGGAAACTCGGATGTTGCCATCTCTGTTCTTGAAGTAAGAAATCTTGTTGTTCTGAAGGTAATAATTAAATGCGTTTTTGTTTACTTGATAGACGCCCTGTTCTAAATTATTTTTGATTATGCATGCATAATTCCTATCTCCACTCCAAACAATTTGTTGCAGGATAACTCTGTCATAAGTTCAAATGCAAATTTGGGTCTATATGGTCAAGGTCTTTTACAGCTAACTGGTCAGGGTGATGCAATCAAAGGCCAAAGACTTTCCTTGTCACTTTTTTATAATATTACCGTAAGTTATAGATTAAAGTATGTTTTTATCTTCTTTCATTTGTTCTACTGCTTAAGATAGATTACATCAGGTATTCAGGTCGCAATTTTTTTTAATCTTAGCTTAACAGCTACGTGGCTATAAACAGAGTCTGAAGATTGAAACAGGTCTTCTTTAAGCAAAAATGATTTATCAGTATTTTAGTAGCAAATCAGGTTGAGGCTTGCCTACAAAAATACCCTCCCTGATGTTTGAATAGTTTCAAATGAACCCCTATCCTTGCAAGAAATCTTTAGATGTTCTATTATTTTGCGTTCTCGGCGTGTCCATGTAAATAATGTACTTGTCTGCTTGACGTAAGGGCACCTCATCAGGTTTCTAACAATTATAATTTCGAATATTACTTGCTTCTTTAGAGCTGACAATTGCGGTGACACTCCATGATCGGTGAAAAAAATTCTAAGTTGTAAGGTTTTGATTAAGGATGTCATTGAACACTTTTTTAGGACAACGACGGATGACCATAAGGAGTGTTGATCAATGTTCACCTACTGAGGTGTTGTAATCATTTAAACTTGGGAAAGTCTTTTGTTAATTGACAAAAATTTAAAGGGTTTTAGTGTTGTCAAACTTTTCTTTCAATATATTAGTTGCTTTGCAGCATTCTCTCCTGCAATATTTTGAATTATCATTCTCTTAGGTTTCTTTTCTGTCATCTGATTTTGCACAACTACCATATAATATGTTTTATGAGTGGTATGTCTCATACCCCTTAGCATTTGAAACTGTAATTGGTATTTGCAGTAGGACTAGTCACCTTGTGTGCATAATTAAGTATAGCTTCTATTATACTTGGAAATTTTATGCTCCTTTTATTGAATCGATCAGAATATTGGCATGACTATTCGTTTGAAAAGATTATGGTATTCTCCCTTTTCATGTAACTTTTTCATTTCCATTAATCACCTCTCCGTTTCTTGAATTTAATTTAATTATCCAGTATTTTAATTCTTCGAAAAATTTGTTGTATGTTAGGTTGGCCCTGGATCTTTACTTCAAGCTCCATTGGATGATGATGACAGTAGAAGCTTGTAAGAAAATTGGCTGCATTTGATTACTCAGTGTGAATTGATTCGATTATTCTCTACTATCTGCAATTTCAATCACATTTCATTATCGTTAAATAGGGTGACTACATCTCTTTGTGGGAGTTCGACATGTCCAAGTGATCTGATAACTCCGCCAGATGATTGTCATGTTAATTACACATTGTCGTTCTCTATGCAAGTAAGCAAAAATATGCTTTTCCATCAACTGTCACATGCAATGAGTTTCAGACTTGTGGTGCAGTGAATTCTGTGAAACTGTTTACAGGATATGAAATTCCTTCCTTCTCCGTTCTAATCAATTTGTACTCCTGAAATAGCAGCCTGTGGATGCTCTTGGTCATGAAATTTAGTCACTAAATTGACAATGACTTATTTTGTGCTGCCTTGACTTTTTTACTGTATAGAATCTTTATGCCAGTATGAATTAAGCACCTTCCCTTTACCTTCTGCTTTCCTAGATGCCGACATGCCATTAGGAATAATTTTCACACAACAATTGTGCAGGCACTTAAGATTCCAGGATTTGTTCGTGCAAACGTACGACCGTCTAAGTGTATGGCGGTTATATGCTTGTAATTCTAAGAGCATTTTATGCTTCCACTTTTGGACCTTCTGTATATCACTAACATAGTATTCAGACTACCTCCTGTGGATGTAAGCTGTCCAACATCTTACTAATGCTGCTCTTACAGGTTTGTCGCGTTGAAGATATTCTGGTGAATGGAATGATAAAAGGAAGTGTTGTTCATATTCACAGGGCGAGGACAATCATTGTGGAAAATAACGGCACAATAACTGCATCAGAATTAGGTATCTATCTTGGATTCTCGCTGGTCAAATTACTAATATTCCTGTTCTTACATTCTAGCATTGAGATTTGTGAGGCCTCATATATATGAAAGATATCTTAATAGTTTCTCATAATATTGAATGATTCACAGGTTGCAAAACTGGTGTTGGGAGGGGGAACTACTCAAATGGAGCCGGTGCCGGTGCGGGACATGGTGGGAGAGGTGGATCAGGATTTTTCAATGGTATTATGAGTGAAGGCGGTTGCGAATATGGAAGCGCTGATCTTCCTTGTGAGTTGGGTAGTGGAACTGAAAGTGTCAATAAATCTGACGGATATGTGGCTGGTGGTGGGATGATAGGTTAGCATTTAAACTCCCTCTGGGTCTCTCTCTTACATTTATCGGCCTGAAGGAAAACTAGTTTTAGGTTTTATTGATTTCCTTATTTTCATACATCGAACCAAAGTTTCATACTCGGTTGCAACGCTGAACTGCATTTCTAAAATTCTTTTTACGTGCCTGTAATTTCATTATTTTTATTATTCAATAATTTATATAAATTATCTCTCATGGCTTTGAAGTCAACTTTTTTTCTCTTTTTTCTAAATATCTGATATTTATGAACTATCGTGGCTTTAACATGTTTCATCACACCAATTTATCCCATCAATGGCTGTGCCATGTCTCAAAATGAAAAGTTGGGTGGCAATAGATTCGTGTGAACTGCATGTCTTATCCTCTATATGTGTATTTTACTATCATCAACAAGTATCACCTCTGAATAAAAATTCAAGATTTCGAGCGTTATGATTGACTAAGATCAAAGTCCATATCACTTCTCAGTTTGACGGCTATGTGTATTTTAATGTTATATTTGATAAGTTTGATATTTTTATTTTGGAAAAGGATATGGATGTAATTCCCTCATATGAAGTATAAACTGAAATCCAAATTAAAGTTTTGATGTTGGGCATTTGTTTCTTCTGACCATGTAGGCCTTAGTAAAGGTTGGGAACATGCATTTTCCCTTATATATCAGTGCTTTTGTCTCAAGACTGAGGGATGCCTTAAAACCACATTCAAACAATCAAACTTTGGATAACTTTCATGTGTGCGTATGTTGTGTGAATAAGTGGGAAGAAAGGGGAGAATTCTGTGGGCAGCTATAACCCACTGCGTTTGTTGGTCAGTTTGGATGGAAAGGAATAGCAGGATCTTCAAAGACAAAAAAGTTTCGCTTGGAGAAATTTGGGATAAGATTAAGTTAACAGTTGCAGCTTGGATACATAATTTAACAGAATTCCGATCGTTTGCGCTTTCAGATTTGTATAGAGATTGGAGTCTTGTATTGAAGTAGTTTGTTTTTCTCGTAGTAGATTAGTGCTAGTCGTGGACCACTGGTTCACCTTTGTAATCAACCCTATTTTAATTATATAATATTTTACGTTTCTTATCAAAAAAAAAAAAAAAGTGGCACACATAATTGACACTTCTTGTGTGCTGAGTATCATTGATCATCCATGTCCTTGTGTTTGATCATGCAACTGATAGTAACCAATTATCCATTTTATGCCTCATAGTGATTGGATCTAGACAATGGCCACTTCTAAGGCTCGACAACTATGGGTTTATCAGTGCTGATGGCCAAAGTTGTCATAGACCGACTCGCAACCGTAATGGAACTCTCATTGGTGGACTTGGTGGAGGTTCTGGTGGGACTATTCTTCTTTTTCTTCAATCTCTTTCACTCGCAGAAAACTCCTCTTTCTCTGTGCTTGGAGGCTATGGTGGCATTTTGGGCGGGGGCGGGGGTGGGGGTGGAAGAATTCATTTTCATTGGTCTAAGATAGCGGTTGGAGAGGAATATGTTCCTCTGGCATCTGTGGATGGCACCATTGAATTAAGGTATGATTATTCTTGCCGGGAAGCTTTGTTTTTGTATCGACCTTGATTTTTATAACGGACAATCGCGTGATAACAAATTACTTTGAATATCATTGTTTGGAACTTATAATTGGGTTGCATTTCATTTCCTTCGTATTCTTTGTTCAACTATTTTTGGAGCATCAATTTGTTTACTTCAGTTTTCTACAAAGCGCGGCGTGAAGAAAAAACTTCGATTCGGACTAAAGCATGGAAAAAGTGGTGAACGTAAGGATGATCACATTAAGCTTTGTTGAGTGTGAACTTTTTAGATAAAACATAACATTTTTTCGAATTTTAAGTAATCTTTTATTATTTTCTTTTGATAAAAGCTAACTTTTTAAAATTTAAATATTAATATTTGGTTATATAAACTTTTAAACAAAAAACCCTAAAGAGACCGTATTCTTGTTACTCTTGATAGAAGAAAAATTCTAAGATTTATACATTTATTTATTCTTAAAAGTGTCAATTGATTGACTTGATATAATTTGAATTATAGTAAAAACTAAAAACGTTTTTTCACACTTAATGTTGTACTAAACTCGCTTAAGCTTGACCTCAACATTTAGTCACGCGTGTGCTTTTTAGAATCTTGGTTTACTTTGGTATGACAGCTTCATTTTTAATATTTACTTTAAATTTATCTCTTTTTTATCACATTTTTTTAATCACATTTGATAACTATTTTTGCTTGCCTGTGATACTTTTGCTTCACCCAAAAATGTTGGCTAGTGCATGTTTTCGTTGTTTACGATATTTTTTTCATGTTCAAATTATATTAACTTTTGAAATACCAGGAAAGATGATTTCCGAAATAGTGCATCAGTTCATTAATGTAGAAGATTTGTTTCAGATATGTTCAAATGTAGTATTAGAGACTAAGTTAAAAATAATTACAAATTATTGTGGATTGAAATACATGTTTTGTTGGCTGCTCTTCCTGCTATTTGGTGCTTTATTGCTCCAGCTATTTTGGTGTATCATATTTTTGAGATCCGATAGATTCTAGAACAGGAGTGTTTAATGTCAAAGTTGATGGTTTTTGAGTGTGAACATTTCTTACTCATTCTTTAGCAGGATGTAGCGACTCTGCAGAAAAAAAACAGACATTACATTGGTTTTCATTGAAATGTGTTTACATTACTGTAGAAATATGAAGGAGAAGAGAATTTATTGTTCTGGTTCACAATACAGCTTTAAATATACAATGGTGGAAAGTCAATCCCAATAATTAATTAAGGAATTATAAAATATTAGAATATTATCCTACCAATAATATGCTATCTATCAAATCAAATATTACAAAATATATATTTGATAGCATAATTCCCTTACATTGTCTAACAGTGGTGGTTCTGGAAGTGGAGATGGCTTTCACGGGGAGAATGGTACAATTACAGGGAAGCAATGCCCCAAAGGCCTGTATGGTACATTCTGTACAGTATGTTCTTCGTTCTCACTATCTTCTCCTGTACATTTGGTCAGTTGTGCATATATCGCACGAAGAAGATTAAGAACAAACAAAGAATGTCATAGTAAGGAGAAAAAAAGGCAGTTTTAGATGTAACAGTGATTTTTATTTTTACATTTATTTATACTTGTGAATTGTGATTGGATAGATTGGCAGAAACAGAGTCTTTTTCTCGTTCTCTTGATTGAGGAAACAAATTTCATTGTAATTGTCTAAGTGGGAATATTCTGTTTTGTTGACATCTATTTTCCTTCCGTTCAATTTGTTGAAACAAACTAGGGTTTCGTAAGTAAATAATCTCGAGGCGTGGGTGGCTATTAAAGGTGATAAAGAAGTTGTTTACAAAATCCAAGATGTCATTATTTTATCTAGTTTTTGTTCTTTGCCTAATAAACCTCATATCCGTAATGATTGCCGGTGTATCAGTCTTAACCAGGTATGGTTGATCCTTACACTGGATTTTCAGAGTATATGCATATAAGGTCCAATGCACATGCTAATCGTTTTTGTAAAAAATGTCAGCCGGAAATTGGAATAACATTGTTTGCATCTTAAATGGTGTCAGGGTATATTTTTGCTGGTTATTTTTTTCACTACAATGCATACTGTAGATAATATTTTATGTTTTTAGGTTATGCTTCTGAATTTCTTTATATGGGCTGTTGTGTTATAGGAATGCCCTGTCGGAACGTACAAGGATGTTGAAGGATCTGATCCAAATCTTTGTAGGCCTTGTTCCCTTGAGGTCCTTCCCGCTCGTGCTAATTATATATATATGAGAGGTATCGTGGTGGATGATAAAAAATTTAATGTGAAATCTCAGTTTTTTTACTGCACAAACTTAGTTAATTTCTGCCACTTACACTACAGATGGGATGAAATACTGCAGGTGGAGTCACTCAATCGCATTGCCCTTTTAAATGCATATCTGACAAATACAGAACACCTAAGTGCTACACACCTTTTGAGGAGCTGATATATACATTTGGTGGCCCCTGGCCTTTTTCGTTACTCCTATCGTGTGTTGTCATGCTCCTAGCTTTATTGTTAAGTACTCTAAGAATCAAACTGATTGGATCAGGAAACTCATATGACAGAGTGAATTCTCTCGAACATCATTCTGATAATCGTTTTCCTTATCTACTTTCATTATCTGAGGTAAGCATATCCCTTCGATTACCTAGTTTGGTTACCGTTGTTTCTTGTCAGTGTCTTACATAAGCTAATACCTATTTGTTATTGCATTGCTTACACTACAGGTTCGTGGTTCCCGAGCAGAAGAAACTCAGAGTCATGTACATAGGATGTATTTTATGGGTCCCAATACATTTAGAGAACCTTGGCATCTTCCATATTCGCCTCCCTCAGCAATATTTGAGATTGTGTAAGAATGAATACATATAAACATAAAAATCTGTAACCATCAATACATGCTGAAATATGCTCTTTTGATTGAAATTTATTATACATTAGCTTGTTGGTGTGCTTTCTGCCCACCCAATATTAATACTTTACTGCAAACTTCGTGCCAATTGACTATTGGTGATATTCCCAATGTCTCGTATATAATATATAAAGTTTCTTATAAAAAAAAAATTTCCCTATGTCCTTAAATGCCTTTTGAAATCTAGCTAATGACGCCGGATCTATTGAAGTACATTTTTTATCTGTAGTATATATACATATAGATATTTTTTGGTATGCATTTGATTTTTAGATGCACTCAACATTTAATAAGTGGACAACTGAAAAAGTTTCCAAGTTCATCCACAAAGTTATACAGAGTTTTCTGTCTCTATTCTCTTCACCATCATATAATTCTGTGGTCACCTGAGATAATATTTTCTTTGACTACCAGGTATGAAGATGCTTTTAACAGATTCATTGATGAGATAAACTCTGTTGCCACATATGAATGGTGGGAAGGGTCAGTACATAGCATACTTTCAGTCCTCGCATATCCTTGTGCCTGGTCCTGGAAACAGTGGCGTAGGAGAAATAAAATACATCGGCTTCAGGAGTTTGTCAAGTCTGAATATGACCATTCTTGTCTTCGTTCTTGCCGATCACGTGCTCTATACAAAGGAATGAAGGTTGGAATAATTGAATACCATGGAGTTGTTTCTTTTGGATAAACTCTTTAACTATCTATTTATTTGCCAAAAAAAATGAAGTACAATTTTGAAAGTAGTTATCAGTGCCAGATGTCTGGCAAATAACTATCAGTTAAAGAGCCGATCTATTGGATTAGATAATTCAAACATGTTGGCATTTGAAATGGTGTTCCACATACATTCTGTTTCTGATTTTGAGAACATCACGGTGAACGGAGTTACTTTATTTCTGGACAAAATTGTTGCAAACAGAGTTAATTTGTCGAAATTACCTTCTTCTGGTAATGTATTTGTCTAGGAACTATTTGGCAAATGAGAAATTGTGTCGCATCATCTGTTAACATGCAATGCATAGTTAATAGTTTCTTTGGTAGTGCATAAGATATAGTAGACTATTCTGTTTTAGATAGTTTTCCACAAATTAGGGGGTTGCACAAACTAGTTTCTTATTAAAGGAAGAAAAGTTGTGTAATTCAGTTCCCAAAACATCCGTCCTTTTCCCTTTCCTCTATTTGTGGGTGTTTTCCCCTCTTCATCTTCGATCGTGGAAGCAAATCACTAGCTTGAAAGAACGCTTGAAGATGTGTTAACCCTCAATTCGTGAGCTCGCAAACTCAAAAATAATTTTTAAATGTATTTTATATTTCAATTCATGAACCATACCTATGATTTGAACTTGTGAACGTATTCATGAATATTTGTTAATACAATCTGTGCTTGGGAACCCACTCATGACCTGAGCTCTAGAGCTTTTTCGTTTTCGGTCTCGTGAAAATTTGTAAGCTCAACTGGTTAATAACCTAGCTTGAAGAGTGAATCACCAATAAGATGCCATAGTTTTTTGTAGGAAGAATGCCATTGTCAATCCTGGATATATATTAAACTCCCTTGATATTTACCCAACCAATATGAGACACAACTAACACACCAACACATTTTATTCGTGAAAATTTGGTTCATATATATTTTTTAACGAGGTCAAGTATTGCAGGTTGGGGCAACACCTGACTTGATGGTTTCATATATTGAATTTTTCCTTGGTGGTGATGAGAAACGATTGGACATGGTAACCAGCATACGGAAAAGATTTCCGATGCAAATTATTTTTGGTGGGGATGGAAGTTATATGTCACCATATAATCTGTATAGTGACACATTATTGACAAATCTCGTTGCCCAGGTAATCTGAATGTTCTTTTATTTATAGTACGGCATTCAGAAATTTATGGACATCAGACCAGCAAAATAGTTCTGTGTATTGACTTCTAACGTGTGCTGATCTATAATTTAGCATGTACCTTCAACTGTCTGGAATCGCCTGGTTGCTGGTTTGAATGCTCAGCTGAGGACAGTGAGGCATGGGTCTATTCGAACCTCTTTACTTCCCGTTATCAATTGGCTTAGTAGCCATGGAAGACCCCAGCTTGAGTTTCATGGGGTCAAAGTTGAGCTTGGGTGGTTCCAAGCCACAGCCAGTGGGTATTACCAGTTGGGTATAATTGTGGTGGCTGGAGATTTTACTCATTATGATCTTCACCAGCCCGCCTGTTTGGATCACAGTGATTCATTCTCCAGGTAGTACCATATGAGTCCGTATGCAATTATTATTCTACCTCAAATGAAGGATGTGTCGAAAATTCAAGAGCTAATTAGGATCCAAATCTTGATTTATATTATGAGCAATGGATTCATTTGTGACTTCTCTGGTTTGTACTGGGCCTTTGTTCAGTATTGTTTGCCCTCCCAGGGGAACTGAATAATTATCTTTTTGATTGCCTGCCAGAAAGATATTGGAATTTTAAGTATTTACTAACCTATTTACGACAATGTATCTCTACTTTATTTTCGGCACAATCTTTCAGGAACTTTGCTGCTGGGACACAAAGTGGTGTCAAACTTGCAGAAGAGAGTCAGGTTTACACTAGCCATTTGCTATCACGTAAAAAGATGACTGGAGGATTCAATGGTGGTATGATAAATGAAGCTTCCCTAAAATCATTGGTGTATAAGAGGGACTACCTCTATCCATTTTCTATGCTATTGCTCAACACTCGGCCTGTTGGTCGACAGGTACACAAAATCTGTGACTATACTGGTTGTCCTAATCTTTGCTGTATGACGGTAACTTGCGTATGTGTTTCAGGAGACAGTGCAGCTTATGATTACTATCATGCTCTTGGCCGACCTTTTTGTTACTCTTCTTATGCTGTTTCTGTTCTACTGGATATCTCTTGGGGCTTTTCTAGCTGTGCTTCTTATCCTTCCCCTATCTCTGCTCTCTCCCTTTCCAGCAGGCTTGAATGCCTTGTTCAGTAATGGGCCTAGAAGAGCTTCACTTGCTCGTGTTTATGCCTTGTGGAATGCGAGCTCAATCTCAAACATCGTAAGTGTTGATAAAACAACAGCATTTATTTTACCTGAGAAAATATAAGAGAAGAAAGTGATAAGAAAATGTATTGAAAGGTTGAGAGGACTGCATTTGTCATGTCAACTGAAAATGCACTGCCATTTCCTGGCTATGATTCTCTCAATCTACAAGTTTAGCCCTAAATTCTGGAGAACATAGAGGCTGAGTTTAATTAACTTGACTAGTAATATCTTGCTTCTGTTTTACAGTGATTTTGACTTGGTCGTTTGCAAATTTTGATACTGGTTGTTCCTGAAATATTAGTCATCTAACACTGTCTGTTGTGTCTTCCGACTGTGTTTTGATGAAAACATGGTGTCTACTACTAAATCTTGCTTTCAAATCAATGCTAATGAATATTGTTACTGTGAGATTCAACCTGCTGATCAGACAGGTCAATTGTCATATAAACTTTGGGATAGGTAATCGCAAGTACATGGAAAAATAATATTCTGTATCTCCATCAAAGCAGAAGTATAGTTACTTCTGAAGGTATAGGCCGAAAATGTACGTGCGTTCCATGGTTTTAGATGGATACTTGTTTGTGTCCATTAATTTACTCGGTTTATGGTGAAAAATGAAAGAGCAAGATGTGGCCTTGAATAACAAGTTAATTGTGCAAGTGATGGCGCACCATGTTATGGTGAAGAAAATCAATAAAAGACAATGATGCGAGGCTTTAGCCCTTATTCTTAAAGAATCTAAGTTTGATTCTTTAATTTTTTTTATTTCTAATGTAATTTGCAGGGTGTAGCATTTATCTGTGGCATGATTCATTATGTAACTACCTCGTTGAATTCCCAACAAAAGGGGAACATTTCGCATTCAAGGTGAGTTCCATCAACATTCTCGTGCAACATGTTTTTGAGGTGTTGGATTGAGGATGCCTGCTGTCGTTAATGGCCAGGCTGCCTCAGTTTTCTGGTTGTATGGATGATCAGTTTGAAATTTTAACTTCTAAGTATAGGATTTGCTAAAAGGTGGAATTCCTTTCCTTCTTTCTTTTTTGTTGCTCTGAATGACAAGCCATGCAATGAGTTGATCTAGGAGAAAATATTTTATTCGCAATGTGATTTGCTTTTCATATAGTATTTTCTGTTTGTGCTTTACCGTTATGGGAGTTACACTCGGTCCCCCGCCGTGCACCTATTTCTGTCATTTTCATACAATGTACCTCAACCTGCCGTCTGCTCCAATTGTTTAAAATGAAGTAAAGAAAAACCAAAGTAGGAGTTCGGGATTGAAAACTGAAAAGGTCAATTTGGAATGTTCCGAACGCGTGCTAAAAACGAATGAACCCGAAATCCCGTTTCTCTACCGAGATAATCATATGATATTGTTGTCAATCAAACTAAGATTATAAGATCCATGCTTTTCAGTATGTGGGATTTGTATAGAGATGTGTTTTCAACTTTGTTGTGATTCCAGGGAAGATGACAAATGGTGGCTTTTGCCAACCATTCTCTTGCTATTCAAGGCAATTCAAGCTCGATTCGTGGATTGGAATATAGCAAATCTAGAGGTCAAAGATTACTCTCTCTTCAGTCCTGATCCTGATACCTTTTGGGCGTACGAATCTGTTTCGTGATGCAATGGGATAAACCCACCCATCATGAGTAGTGCTGATCTCGTTGCATATGTACAGTAAACTAAAAGTCCCAATGTCTATATATATCCCAGTAGCATAGAAAGCTTGAGCAAAGTAGTTAGCCTTTTTCTCATATTGCCAAAGTCCTTATTCATGTACAGATCAACTATTGACAGTCAGTTTTTATAGCCATAGTAAGATGATAATTAACCGACGATTTTGACATATATGTTGCCAAAATCTAGAAATTTTCTAAATTTTTTTAAAATTTAAAATTTAATTTTCTTTGTTTGTTGATTTGACTCAATTCTAATTGTAAAGCAAGATGCCAATGAGAAATGTTGGAAGTGGCGTTCTCACTTTTAAAAGTTTATTCGGCGTAGATGATTTTAAAAAAATGTTTGGGGTTTTGGGGAAAAGAATAAAAAAAAAAGAAAGAACTCAGTAAGTAACATGCCAGTCAAGTGTTTTTTTTTTGTTTTTAAAAAAATTATATTCCAGAATAATGATAATTGAAAGTTTTAAAATTTCTTTTTTAGCCTGTCATACTGCTGAGGGGCTGATATTATGTCTTGAATTCGCTACCGTAAGGAAATTCTTGTTTCAGTCAAATGATAACAGATACGGAATATGATAAACAAAAATTACGTAATAAAAAATTGAAGAAATAGAAAAAATAAAAAAAATATATGAAGTTGAAGGAACAATGATTTCTATAATTTTGAAAATGATAATGGATTTTATCGGATACCAGAAAATAAAAAAAAAATGAATGAATATTTTCATAAGTTATATATGTAATTTGATGTCAGTGTTATTATTAGTTAACGTAAGTAGTCGAGTTTTATATATAACATAGATGAAAAGCTCTTAATATATTGATGTAACTCACTCGGACGTTTAATTCAAAGACCAATGAATTGCAAAGTTTTTCATATATTATACACCCCTTCGTTTTCACACAATGAATTGCACACAAATTTTTAAATAATGATCAACCTTTCAACTTGAAAATAAACAAGAGACTAAAGTAGAAAGTTATTATATAGTCCTTAATTTATAGGTTGATAATAAAACAAATGAAATTAAAAATTATAAAATATTGCATTTTATTTCAAAATTATCATTATATTATAATAATCCCCCTTCTATCCGCAAATGCACGAGGCAAAATGGCCACATCTGTGAAGAGCTTCTTCCTGTCACCAAATCCGCCACCATGTTTCTTTCCTCCTGCGGCAGCCACCGTCTCTTTATCCGCACCAAAATTCTTGGTTCTTGCAACCCGATTCCCTTCGATTCTTCCCCTTGTTTCTGCTGTTCCCATGAACAAGCGAAGGAGGCGCACACAAATTTGCTGCGCCACTCCCGCTGTCTCCACGGACACAACCCATTACGAGGTACAGATTGAAATCCATTTTCTTCGTGAGAAAATCCAAGAAATGGTATTTTGTTGTGTCTCAAGTCTGCTCTACAGACCACAAGCTATTGTGCCGTAGCTTATATCTGATAAACCTGGAGAATCTCCTAATAAACTCGGGAAGTGAAGTCTCCCGCTATAGTTCATGCTAGAAAGCTGTTCCCATTTGAAATTTTAACTTCTTAAACATGTTATTGCACATGCTTTCCACTTAAGCAGAACTTGTTAAATATACAGGACAATAATTATTCAAGTATAGAAATTTGCATTTGTCAACAAACTTGGGAGATCTCTGATGTTAGAATAAATTGAAACTTAGTGCAGTTTCATGACGATTCTTCTGAGGTAGAGTTGAGATTGGAGCTAGGGAGTGAAAGCATAAGTCCCAAGGATGTCTTTGTAGATGCAAATGAAACCTCTTTGGTCATTAAAGTGCAGCAATCAGGGTACATAAGGACTCTCTTGGATACTGATAGTCTCTATGGAGTCATAAAGCCTGCGGAAACAATATGGTATATGTTGGTAATATGAACCATCGAGGATCGACGTGAACCATTTCATGATTGTTCTGATGTTTGTTCTCTTCTCAGGTACATAGATGATGCGCAACTGGTGGTTAGCTTGAAGAAGCAAGACCCAGAATTAAAATGGCCTGACATTATGGAATCCTGGGAGTCATTAACAGCGGGAGTCATGCAACTATTGAAAGGAGCTTCAATCTTTTTGGTTGGAGAATCGGCTGAAATAAACCACAAGATTGCTCGAGAACTGGCAGTTGGTCTTGGGTATGGGACTCTCTCCATTGGACTATAAACTTAGAATTTGACATAAA
Organism: Henckelia pumila; assembly: GCF_033568475.1. NCBI lineage: Eukaryota > Viridiplantae > Streptophyta > Magnoliopsida > Lamiales > Gesneriaceae > Henckelia > Henckelia pumila. The sequence continues at coordinate 101,508,038 of NC_133120.1, read as the reverse complement.
TATATTAATTCAATAATATATAAAATTATACTATTTTTATTGGCCTGTATTTCGGTAGCTTTACATTTTGCTTGCTCTTGTCTGTATCCATGACTCGATCTGTAGCGTTGTTTGTTAATCTAAGCAATTAATCTTATATCATCTTGTTAATCTTTAATAGAAGTGTGTCATGAGCCTCCATTGCACCAATATGGAGGAGTTAAAAGCCCAAAAGATTATTCTGCTATAATTTTTTGTAGTATGCGTTGTTATCTTGTCTCTAATTGAATCATTGCACTCTATTTATAATAGAGTGTGATTTTATTAATAAAATCATCAGGAAAGTTAATCACAATATTGTTTTACGAGATCTAAGGTTCTCTCCTAATGAGCCTTTAACCAAGAGATCGTGAGGTTCTCTCCAACGAGCCTCAAAACATCATGAATTATGATCAGCCCTTAAATCGCCCCATAATGTTATCAAAACCCTGGGACCATGACAAATTGTCAGGAAAGGAAGATTTAGGAGTTCTCCTTGATCTGATTTCTGTTTCAATTTCACCTGTTTTTGGCTTGTCTCTTTAAACATCAATTGGAAATTTTCAGGTGTTTGCAGCATAAAAATAATTATGTCCTTCTAAATGCTTGGGCAGTTGGGCTTTAATTATTCGTTACCCTAAATTTTTCATCTTTCTAAATTTGTGTCTTCTATGTTGTTAGATACACTCCACTCAATACACAGGAGCTGCTAGAAGCATATGCTAAGCAATCCATTGATTCATGTGAGTGAACAGATTTCTGAATCTCTCCATGTGTAATCCACTCTAGTTATCTCTCACTCACACACACATGCTAGCAAAATCATCTCGTTGATATCATTCGTCTATCATGGAGTTTTTAAATTGTCGAATGGAAAAAATATGTTATTACAAACATCATTTTGTAATGAATGAAAAAAGGGTGCTCGTGTAGTATGCAAGCAAGTTTAATGGATAGTTCTAATCCATCTTGTATTCGCCTAAAAAATTTCACTTTTCACATAAAAAAAATTTCATGGTTTTTGTGTACAGAGTTAATCAAGAATGAAAATCTTTGTGAGTTCTCCAAAGATTGAACTGGGTCAGCAGAAAGAAAGAAAAGTAAATAATATAGATCAATGTAAGTACCATAAAATGAATATCCTGAGAACTTCAACTCAATTTATCCCACATTTTGCATTGAGTCAACAAACTCCTATAACTTGCAATACCATCTTGCAGTTCATTAACATGTAAACTGGTTCCAGGGGTGATGGCAGAGGGCTCTGAAGCTGTTGCAGAAGCAGAAGATGCTATATTAGAAAATCTTAGTCGGTACTATTTTCAGCTGTGTTCACCATCCACATGATCGTTTATTTGGTGCTGTAAAATTGACCTGTAAAATTGACCATCTTCCACTATTTCTTTCCTTCATATTTCCTTATGCAATTAAATGTTTTATAAACGATTGAGTTTCCAGTCAAGCTCGAGCTGTTGTTGCCACAATAGGAGGGGAATATGGTGCTGCCAGGAGACCTGATAAATGGCGGCATCTTTTTGCAGGATTTACTGTTTGGCTGTCTCTGTCTGAAGCCATAGGTAATGGTTATTCTCTCTGCAGTGTTTAAGCATACAGTAGTCATCCACAAGTTTTGCAAGTACAAACATGGTTTTTTTTTTTTTCAGTGGGTGAATTTTTCAAATTTACTCAACGGGATGATCGATATTAGTAGTCAGAAGGAGGTGGTTGTTTTGGGGATGGGAAGCCATGCATTGTTTGAATTTTTTTTTCGCAGTGTCCTTGGAAATAAATTAAGGACCTCACTATCTCTTTAATAGATGTTTGTTTTCATAGGAGTTTTTACATGTTAACGTTAACTAAGATGCCACAGATTGTGTGTAAAAGAGTTTCGTCACACACTAGAAACTTGCATGATACACAGTTACAGGGTGATTGGTTAGTTGCGTCTATCAAGATTTTATTTTTGCTTAGAATAGATTGGTGAAACCTTGTGTCATTGATTTCTCAATGTACGAGGAAGCCAAAAAAGTTTTAACCACTCAATTGGAAGTCTCTTAAGTCACAATGTTATGCAAATATTTTTTAAGTTGCTCATCTCTGGCTAAAAATAACAACTTTCATGTATAAATCATTTAGAAACGTAACTTTAGGTCCAAGATCCCTTTCTCATTTTTTTCGTTTTATGTTGGTATCCATTTCATAGATGAAAAAGTTTCTTGGACCCTAAAAAATGGGCACTGTTCTGTTTATAGCTTCTCAAAATATATGTGATTTGGTAATTGTGAAGATGAAATGTCGGCAACAGAGGAGGCCAGGAGACACATCCGAGATGGTCTTCAAGGTTACGCAAATGCTGAAGTAGTTGTGAAGCTTGGAGGTTGGGATGCCAATTACTCAAAAAATGTCGCACAGGCTTCGCTCAGTGCTCTCAAGCGTTTAATATTATCGGATAAAAATCTTCCAGGTACACTATTTGATTTATTCCAATCCTCTAGATTCATCTTATTTTCAATGTTATTTTATACTTGGTTGATCATGTTTTCGTGCTTCATTTTGCGAATGCCCTGGCTCTAGAGGCCAACAGGAGATTAAAATAACCAGTAAGATGAAAAGAGTTATTTAAATGAAATTTATGGCTGTTTTGAGAAAAACTGGGAAAAGATTAGTGAAAAATTAACCGAGAAACTGGCGTCAGATCTTCTACAAGTGTTGTTATTCACACACACACACACAAAGAAATTGAGAAGCTGGTCATATATTATTAGCAACAAAAGTTTATATATCTACATATATAATTTTGATCACTTGCACCCTAGGGTGCAGGATTTTTCGTGTGCGACCAGGGTTTTAGTGCAATTTTTTTACACTAAAACCCGGTACCGGGTTTTAGTGGTCGCACACGAAAAATCCTGCACCCTAGGGTGCAGGTGATCATTACTGTCTACATATATATATATATATATATATATATATTTCATAAAGAGATGAAAAAGCATTTTTGTCATAAAAGCTCTGTAAACCAAACGCCCTTTGAGCCACATTCCAGATTTCCCATTCCATACCATGCTTTAATATCTTATCGTGTGTATTTAAGTAAAGATGTCCTTTTCCTAATGCTTGTCAAGGAATGGCACATGATAATGTCCACATAGTACAAAAGATCACAACACGAGGCAACACAAGGTGTGCGCTTGATTCGAAGGTATGGTAGGCTGTCGCTGATAAAAAACAGTTTCCTTGTTTTGAAGGTAGAAAGAGCCTGTATGTACGACTGGGATGCCGAGGGGACTGGCCGGACATCAAACTTCCGGCTGGCTGGGATCCATCTGCGGGAACTGATGTTTCTACATCTGCATCATAGCATGAGATAGAATACAACTATACAAGAAGGCAAATCCACTTTACATGGTGATCTTAGATGTAGTAATAGATATCATCTTCAAATTGTACCAACTGTGCGGATACTGTTTTAGGAAATAAAACATTTAAAACTTATTATACTGTAAACATAATGGAAAAGTAAAAACTAATACAAGATATAACAATCTACAATATTTTGATGGGGTCTGTTTTTTCATCGACCTTTGTGTTTGACTTCTCGTATATTAATTTTATATTTTCCCCATAAAATTATGATAGTAAATGGGAAGAAAATGCAAGTATTAACAAAGAGTCAAAAAATTATTTCAAAAAAAAAAAAAAAAGGAAAGTCAAATAACCCCTAAAAAAAATGGTTATTGTCACATTAAAGTACGCGGAAATAAATGGCATCGTTTTCTTCAACGTAAAGTAAATAGATCGTCTAATTACAACGTTTACTTTCCTCCAACCCAAAACACAAATAACAATAATTCCGCAATTTCTAGGAAGCTTCACGGTTGTTTGACAAACAAATAATATGGACCCAAATATTTCCCAAGTATCTACCGACAATTTTATGAATATTTATTTGAAAATATTGAAATCTGTTGTGAAAAAGTAAAAATTTACGGTAAAAAGTAAAAACTCAAAAACTCAAAATTTATCAAATTCTACACTTTATAAAATTTTTCTCTCTTCACAATTGTGTTTTTCTACACAAATGGAGAGACCTATTTATAGATCTCAATTGGAGATTAGTCAAAAATTAATACATCATTAATTACATCATCACACACTAATTTTCAATATTTTACAACTCAATTTTCAACTTTCAACCTTCAACATTCAACAATAAATAATAATATATATTTATATATATTTTCAACACTCCCCCTTGTGATGATGATCATGATAGAATGACTATCTCCATTACGTGTTGTATACTGCCTCGTTAAAAACCTTACTAGGAAAAACCCATTGGGACAAAAACCATAGTAAGGAAAAAAGAGTGCAGCCACGTAAACTCCCCCTGATGTCAACATGAATGATTCTTCACATATTTCGTAGATTGTGCATCCCAATATTATAAATGTGTTTTCTGAATATCGCCGTGGGAAGTGCCTTTGTGAAGAGATCGGATGAGTTCTCACTTGATTGAATGTAACAGATATCAATATCTTTATTCTTCTCCAGCTCTTGAGTGTATGCAAAGAATTTAGGAGGAATATGTTTAGTTCTGTCACTTTTGATGTATCCTTCTTTCATTTGGGCAACACATGCGGCATTATCTTCATACAGTGTGATTGGATTCTTGTCCACTGATAATCCACAAGAAGTTTGGATATGCCGAGTCATTGATTTAAGCCAGACACATTCACGGCTTGCTTCATGTAGTGCAATAATCTCGGCATGATTTGATGAAGTTGTAACAAGTGTTTGTTTCTGTGATCGCCAAGAGATTGCAGTGCCTCCACGAGTAAATACATATCCGGTTTGGGAACGTGCCTTATGTGGATCAGATAAGTATCCAGCATCAGCATAACCAATTATTCTTTGATTTGTATCTTTTGGATACAAAAGTCCCAAATCCGTCGTTCCTCGTAAATAACGGAATATATGTTTAATTCCGTTCCAGTGCCTCTTTGTTGGACATGAACTGAATCTTGCCAATAAATTTACTGCAAAAGATATGTCTGGTCTAGTGCAATTTGCAAGATACATAAGGGCACCAATGGCACTTAGATATGGTACTTCAGGACCAAGAACAACTTCATCATCTTCACATGGACGAAATGGATCCTTTTCTATATTCAATGATCTGACAACCATTGGAGTACTTAAAGGATTTGATTGATCCATATTGAAACGTTTAAGGACCTTCTCTGTATAATTAGACTGGTGAACAAAAATTCCACATTCTTTTTGTTCAATTTGTAAACCAAGACAATACTTGGTTTTTCCAAGGTCTTTCATTTCAAATTCTTCCTTCAAGTATAACATCACTTCTTGAATTTCTTTATTCGTTCCAATGATGTTTAAATCATCAACATATACAGCAATAATCACGCATCCCGATGTTGTTTTCTTGATGAAAACACAAGGGCATATTGGATCATTTACATATCCCTTTTTCATCAAGTGTTCACTTAGCCGATTATACCACATTCGGCCGGATTGCTTTAACCCATACAATGATCTTTGTAATTTCACAGAATAAAATTCTCTGGGTTCTGAACTTTGTGCTTCTAGCATCTTAAATTCTTCAGGGATTTTCATGTATATATCACTATCAAGTGATCCGTATAAATAAGCTGTAACAACATCCATTAGACGCATGTCCAAGTTTTCAGACACTGCTAAACTGATCAAATACCGAAACGTAATTGCATCCATAACAGGAGAATATGTTTCTTCATAATCAATTCCAGGTCTTTGAGAAAAACCTTGTGCAACAAGTCGAGCTTTATATCTCACTATTTCATTGTTCTCATTTCTCTTTCGAATAAAAACCCATTTGTACCCAACAGGTTTAACACCTTTAGGTGTAAGGACTATAGGTCCAAAAACACTACGTTTATTTAGCGAATTTAATTCAACCTGGATGGCATCTTTCCATTTTGACCAATCCTTTCGAGTTTTGCATTCACCAAAAGATTTTGGTTCATTATCTTCATTTACGATGTCACATGCCACATTGTACGAAAATATCTCATCAATATCTTGTACATTCTTTCGGTTCCATATTTTTCCAGTATTAATATAATTGATAGAGATTTCATGATTCTCGTCAGTTTGTGGTTCTGACAAAATATTTTCATCATCGTGTGTTTCTTCTGGAACACCATTTTCTATTTTCTGATCATCATTTTTCTCTATGTATTTTCTTTTCCGAGGATTTTTATCCTTTGAACCGATTGGCCTTCCACGCTTCAGGCGTTTTATGACATCATGAATGTCTTCATTTTGTTTCTTTGGAATTTCAACTCGAGCAGGGGCATTTACAGCAGGTATATATGATTTTGTTACCCCTTTTGTGTCTGCAAATGCATCTGGCATTTGATTTGCTATTCTTTGCAAATGCACAATTTGCTGTACATCTTTATCACATTGTTTAGTTCTAGGATCCAAATGTAATAATGATGGTACATACCATGTGATTTCTTTTTCGATGTGTTTCTTTTCTCCCCCTAACATTGGGAAGTTATTTTCATCAAAATGACAATCAGCTAACCGTGCTGTAAACACATCGCCTGTCTGAGCCTCAAGATATCTAATGATTGATGGACTATCATAGCCGATATAAATACCATTCTTTCTTTGAGGTCCCATTTTTGTTCTTTGAGGTGGTGCAATAGGCACATATACCATACATCCAAAAATTCTCAAATGAGAAATATCTGGTTCTTTGCCAAATACAAGCTCCAATGGGGAGTGTTTATGATATGCACTTGGCCTGATGCGAATCAATGCTGCAGCATGTAAAATTGCATGTCCCCATATAGAAATAGGGAGTTTCGTTCTCATAATCATTGGTCTAGCAATCAACTGCAGACGTTTAATCAATGATTCAGCTAATCCATTTTGTGTATGAACATGAGCTACAGGATGTTCAACAGTAATTCCCATCGACATACAATAGTCGTTAAAAGTCTGGGAAGTAAATTCTCCAGCATTATCAAGTCTTATTTTCTTGATCGTATATTCGGGAAATTGATTCCGCAATTTTATTATTTGAGCCATCAATTTTGCAAATGCCACATTCCGAGTGGACAATAAACATACATGTGACCATCTGCTAGAGGCATCGATCAATACCATAAAGTATCGAAATGGTCCACATGGTGGATGAATTGGCCCACAAATATCACCTTGAATACGTTCAAGAAATATGGGTGATTCCTTTTGGATTTTAGCTGGTGATGGTCTTATAATAAGTTTCCCCAGAGAACATGCTTTACACTGAAACTTATTATTCTGAAAGATCTTCTGGTCTTTCAGTGGATGACCACTTGTATTTTCTATAATCCTTCGCATCATTATTGAACCAGGATGTCCCAATCGATCATGCCAATTTGTTAGTATTGAAGAATTTCCAATAACCATATTTGATTCGATTGGACTTATATGTGTATAATGCAATCCAGTAGGGAGCATTGATAATTTCTCAACTACATATTTCTTTCTTGATTTATATGTAGTAAGACACATATATTTCTCATTTCCTTCGGTTATTGTTTCCGTATCATAACCATGAGAATATATATCATTAAAACTCAACAAATTTCTTTGTGATCGTGGTGAATATAAAGCACTATTTATCAAAAATTTTGTACCATTAGGTAACAAAAATTGTGCTTTGCCACATCCTTCAATCAAGTCTACAGGACCTGATATTGTATTCACCATTGTTTTTGTTGGTTTTAATTCCAAGAAATATTTTTCATTTCTGAGGATAGTGTGCGTTGTACCACTATCTGGTATGCAAACTTCCAGTGCATTATTTCCATCTTTGATCATAGCATTTTCCATAATGATCTTCAAAAACAATATGCAATAAAATGAATTAAGAAAGATACATGCAAACAATACATGCAAAATATAATATGTTTTATAAAATAAAAATTACATTGTTACATTCTTTTCCCACCAGTACATTTAATCAATATCTTCGAAATCATTCAAAAAGTAGGCAGCATCTAAATTCATTGAACCACTTGCATGGTCAATGTTTTCAGTAAAATTGGTCTCTTTTTCTTTCCCCTTTATTGAATCTTTATAGAGCTTACACAGATGCTCAGGGGCTCGACAAGTTCTTGACCAATGTCCTGGAGTGCCACATCTATAACAAACACTCTCAGTTCTTTTTGGATGATTTTCATTTTCACCCGTATTATCATGCTGCCTCTTTTGTGGGTGGTTCGTGACGTTCCTTTGAGATGAGTTATTGAAATAACTATCTCTTTTATTTTCAAATCCACGGCCTCGACCACGACCGCGATCATTTCTACGCCCACGTCCTCGTCCACGACCTCGACCAAAATCTTGTCTATATCTTTGATTTTGGTTTTCATTTTCACTTACGACATTTGCTTCAGGAAATGCCGTTGAACCAGTAGGTCTGGACTGATGATTTCTCATGAGCAATTCATTATTCTTTTCCGCCACGAGTAAACATGTGATGAGTTCTGAGTATCTTGAAAATCCACGCACTCTATATTGCTGTTGTAGAGTTATATTTGATGCGTGGAATGTGGAAAATGTCTTTTCAAGCATTTCCATTTCAGTAATATTATGCCCACAAAAATTTCAGCTGTGAGACAATTCGATACATCGCAGAATTATAATCACTCACCTTTTTAAAATCTTGGAATCTTAAAGTATTCCATTCATCTCGTGCGGTCGGAAGTATAACTTCCCGTATATGCTCAAAACGTTCTTTTAACCCTTTCCACAAAATCATTGGGTCTTTTTCGGTCAAATATTCACATTTCAACCCCTCATCAAGATGTCTGCGTAAAAATATCATCGCTTTTGCTTTATCTTGTGAGGATGATATGTTATTTTCTTTGATAGTTTCGTTAAGACCCAATGACTCGAGATGCATTTCTACATCGAGGGTCCATGGCATATAATTCTTTCCGGTTATATCAAGTGCAATGAATTCGAGTTTCGCCAAGTTCGACATGGTGGTACTAGAAAATAACAATGCATTTTATTAGTTAATTTCCATAAATATGACAATACAAAATAATGGAAGAACGTAAATTACAAGTGCGTATACAAATAGAGAAAAAATATGTGTTGGAAAATCGCTGGTGAGTAAAAGACTCGTGAGCATGATGATCATAGTCGTTATGAAAAATATCCTTATAAATGTCATCATCTCCATCTTCGAAAAAACCGAGGATAAAATATTTTGAGAGAAAGAATGAATTTGGTGTGATTGAAAATGAGTTTGAGTGAACATATTTATAGGGCAAAAACTAGCCGTTTTGTTACCGTTTGTGACCGTTGGGGGTAAAGAAAAAATTGAGTATGTGTTGAATAAAAATTCGTGATAATCATGTAATGCATATAATGATAATCATAATTAAATAATTATGTATATCATATCACATTATTATAAGGTCAGTGTCGTAGACAGCCTTTTATATAATGTTGTGAAATTATACCAATATAGTTAGTATAAAGTCAGGTATAGTATATCATATCACATTATTATAAGATCGGTGTCGTAGACAACCTTTTATATAATAACATGAGATTATACAAATATGGTTAGTATATAAATACACAATAATATATATCATATCACGTTATTATAAGGTTAGTGTCATAGACAACCTTTTATATAATAACATGAAATTATATATTAATATAGTTAATATATATATACATAATAAATATATATCACGTTATTGTTTAAAAACCTTAGAGGCTTTTATACTTGTCGTATCCCTTACCGGGAGTGTGGGATGTCGTCTTAACATCCTCCCAGGATTTATAACAAGTTTTGAAAAAAACTTATTTTTTCATAACATGATATTATATATTAATATATACACAATAAAAATATAAACAGTAAAATAAAAATTCTTACTTGTTGAATATTTTTGACTTCTTCTTGTATTTTGGAGCGTCGGAAAATATAGAGAACCTTCGAGCGATCGTGCTGATAACGTGTTGTGAAAAAGTAAAAATTTACGGTAAAAAGTAAAAACTCAAAAACTCAAAATTTATCAAATTCTACACTTTATAAAATTTTTCTCTCTTCACAATTGTGTTTTTCTACACAAATGGAGAGACCTATTTATAGATCTCAATTGGAGATTAGTAAAAAATTAATACATCATTAATTACATCATCACACACTAATTTTCAATATTTTACAACTCAATTTTCAACTTTCAACCTTCAACATTCAACAATAAATAATAATATATATTTATATATATTTTCAACAAAATCTATCATTTTTCTTAAACAATTATAAGAAAAAAATTCAATCTTTTTAAAAGTATAATAAAATGAATTGTGATTTATACTCCTATTCTATTAATTAAAACTTCAATCTCGCATTCTTTATAATTACTAGTGAAAAATGCATGTAAAATATAAGTTTTTTTTATATGTATTTTTTTTTTGAAAGTAAAAGATGGAGTGAGTTAGAGGTTTAGTGAGATAGTGGATATAAAGAGATAATTATGAAATAATGTATTTTTGTGTCCTCAAATGTAGTTAGTATATGATGAAGATAGTATCACTAGAATTGTTATTAAAGATGATGATGATAATTATTTTTTCATGGAGAATAAGAGAGAAAATCTCAAATATAAAATAAAAAAATATTTGACGCAATAATTTAAATTAAGGTTTAGAATGCATTAATTATTCCATTTTTTTTTTTTGCATAAATCAATAGTGATAAATATATAACATAAAAAATTACAAAATCATATTTAATATAATTTAATCAACATATCTCACTTATTAAAAAATAAAGAATAAATCATACAAACATGAGATATAAAATAAGACAGAATTAAGTATATCATAATTTCTGAAGATTAATAAAAACAACTTACATGAAAAACGTAATCAAACGCTAAGCTATTCACACTAATACGGTCACACAAACGATGCATGCATGTATGAAAAAAACATCGATAGACAAAAATAAAATAAAATAATCAAAAGCTCAACTATTTCACCAATACGGTTATTAATATTATACAAACGATGCATATAAGTATAATAATAATATTTGAAATGAATAAATAGTATTAATTGAAAATTTGGTTCATACGTCACACCTCCTATCATATCATATCATATCATCATGTCTCTGCTTCTCCTGATTCTCTTCTCCGTCGCTTCACTGACGGCAGCAGAGATCCGCCACGCGGAGATTCGGAACGATGATCGGCCGATAATCGCCTTCGACGAGTTCGGGTTCACGCACCGGGGTCAGCTCCAGCTCAACATCACCAAGCTCTCGCTGTCCGGCCCGACGAATCCCGACACCTCCTTCCTCTCCAAGTTGGGTTTCTTCCTCTGCACTCGCGACGCCTGGATCCATGTACTTCAGCAAATCGAGGATTCGGAGATCACCTGTGCGTTGGGATCCGATTCAGTCAAGAAAGTCTTCACCTTTGATGCCCTACCCAATCCCATTCCCACAGAGTGGCATATGCTATACCCTGAATCCGATGCGGATCAGTACACTCTTGTCTTTGCTAATTGCCTTCCTCAGCTTAAAATCTCCATGAATGTGCGCTCCGCCATGTACAACCTGGAGGGCGGCAAGTCCGATAGGCGTGATTATCTCTCGGCGGGTAAAACGGTCTTGCCTAGGGTTTATTTCCTATTCTCCATGATTTATTTTGTTTTGTCTGCGTATTGGATCAGTGTGCTGTACAAGAAGAGGTTGACTGTCTTTGGGATCCATTTCTTTATGTTGTCCGTGGTGGTTTTGAAAGCGTTGAATTTGCTTTGCGAGGCTGAGGATAAATCTTATATCAAGCGCACGGGGTCTGCCCACGGGTGGGATGTGTTGTTTTACATTTTTAGTTTCTTGAAGGGTATTACTCTGTTTACTTTGATTGTCTTGATTGGGACGGGGTGGTCGTTCTTGAAACCTTATTTGCAAGATAAGGAGAAGAAGGTGCTCATGATTGTGATTCCACTTCAGGTGGTTGCGAACATAGCGCAAGTTGTGATCGATGAAACAGGTCCATTCGGTCAGGATTGGGTGACTTGGAAACAAGTGTTTTTGCTTGTTGATGTTGTATGTTGTTGCGCTGTGCTGTTCCCAATCGTTTGGTCCATCAAGAATTTGCGGGAGGCTGCAAGGACAGACGGGAAGGCTGCCGTGAATTTGATGAAGTTGACTTTATTCAGGCAGTATTACATTGTGGTGATATGCTACATATACTTTACGCGGGTTGTGGTTTATGCGCTGGAGACTATTACTTCATATAAGTATCTCTGGACTAGCATTGTGGCAGGGGAGGTGGCTACACTGGCATTCTACATGTTCACGGGGTACAAGTTCAAGCCTGAGGCTCACAATCCGTATTTCGTTATTGATGATGAAGAAGAGGAGGCTGCAGCTGAGCAACTGAAGCTCGATGACGAGTTTGAGTTGTGAGCTGCCCATAATGTGGAGGATATTTGGAGAAGAATGAGGTTGATGTCACATTTTGTACTTTTTCTTTCTTACTCTTTTTTTTTTACGTGCTTTTATATACGTGAATTGAATCAGTAGTGTAAAATTTCACAGGTTTCAAGACCACCTCTGTATGTTGTTGATAAAAATCCTCGAACCAGCAGATGATAATGACCATCGGTTTAATATGTGTGGTTCATCACTCGTCTCTTTTCCTTTTTCCCTTGTATGATGAGTTGATAAAAAATTTTGGCGTGTGATCTTTCCTTTTTGTCCACATGGTCCCAATGAGTTCTTGTTGCATATACCAACGAATGATAGTTTTTAAATGCCAGTCAAGCCAAAGATTGGAGAGATACACTAGGATGAAAGTAATCATCTGGTTTTTATGCACGAAAAATTCTGTTTTTTCTTCAAATTTATGGACGGAAATGCCAATGCCCAAAATGGCTTGTTTGCTGCTAGTGTGGCATATTTTGTGGAAAGATTTGAGCCTTTTTGGACTATTCATGAAGCTTTTGATTTTAGGATGGTGCCATAAAAGTTTCCAGTTTTTGTTATTTCTCAAATTATCCTCGGTTTATTGGTTCTCTATAACGTCTCTGTATGAAACATTGATTTGCAGGCATGCACTTAATACTCGAAAAGTTAAGGGTTTTTTTTTCTTTTTTGAAGATAAAAAAAAGTTATGGGTTTCAAAGCTCTCTTCAACAAATTTCACCTATTTTAATTTTTATCAAGTTACCAGTTAAATATTTCTACCATAACGTTTCCAATGAGAGAAATCGACTGAATACAATTTCAAACAGAAACTGACATTTTCAACATAAACTGAAAAAAACAATAGCCGAATTTGCTGCGAGTATGAGAAACACTATACAAATACAATTAAAAAAGAATATATAAGAGTTACTGTGTTGAAAAAAAATAGAAAAAAGAATATTAACAGTTCCTGTAGTATATCTCTACCGTATATGTACTAATTTAGGCGTAGTAAAACTACTGCCACCAAAACCTCATCAAGAAGGTTCATACTTCTTGTATATCTCATCATTTCATGCTTTCAGTTTGTGGCAGAAACTGGAATTTGGATTCGCCAAGGAGCCTGGAGAGTCTATCTCAGAAAAAAATTTGCTACATACTTCGAAACCAAAACATATATAGTTAATAAACTTACAGAAATCCACTAGACAAGGTTGTTTGGATGCTGGATCCTCCTCAAATGACGGTGGAACTTGTCCATACACCATCTCACAACTCATATCTTCAAAATCTGTACCATGAATGAAACTGATTATAGCTGCACAAACACACAAAAACATCCATTTGGGTTATGGAATTTCACACTGCAATTGAATTCCGTCGTGATTTTGTCATTTATTTCAAATTTTGATGTATATCAATTTGAGGCTGGCCTACTTCCCACAAAATAGTTTGAGCTTTAAGAAGAAATGGTTCCGGGCTAGGTATCATCATAGAGTTCATAAGTTCGAGACCTTTTGGGAACAATCCATTCTATGTTTCACTAAGTGGAGAACTCAAATACATTACAGAATCAATAAATCCAAGTCCACCAGAACACATGAAGGAAAGATGTAACTGACATACTAGGAGTCATGGTTAGTGGCAGGCCGAACTCGTTGGTGAAGAAATCTTGTGTAGGTATTTTACACATGTTTATGCACATTCCTACGCACCCACTGTTCTCCAGGTACCTTGATACATGGAACAAGTTAGTTGACATGAAACAAACCTAACCAAATTCATGCAAAAGCAAAGGAACAAATAATATACCTGCATTTCTTAATGTGGACTCCACTTTTTTGCTTCACTCCATTAACTTCCACTTCCACAACCTATAGCACGCACTTGTATTTTTATCACAGAAAGCTATATAAACCATGAATTGAGTCGACTGCTTTACTAGTTACTACAGACGACATCGAACCACAACTATAACATATAGTAATGAGATACAAAAGCCATTGTGCTATGCATTATTTGCACCAATCAGTTCCTGTAAAACATAGAAATTGCGTAGTGAAGTACTTGAGCATGTAATTATACCTCAGAGGGACCAACTAACCAGTGGAAGAAGGGTACTGTTATGGCTGCATTGAATTCTGCCGCCCACTTCGTTGGTGGGAATAATTTTCTGAACTGCAAAAGCAAAACACAATATTCAGAATACAAAATATTTTAGCCATCAATCTGAAACAGGATGCAATATAACTTATATAAGCAGGATCAAAAGTGGCATACTTGCGCAGGTGCACCAGGAGGAAGCATGGAAAGAAGCACCTCTCGCACCACTTGCTGCTGCTGGTGGCGCGACCTTCCATCCATAACTCTCTTGGACACTTCAACAAACGAATCATAATCATAATCCAACCACCCAGTTTCCTTGCTCCCACCTCTGGCGAATTTCGACATCTTCCGCGCAAACAGAATCATGAAAACCTTCTCAAACACCCCGTCATTGTACTTGGTCTTCTGCCCCATGGGAGCCGGTTCCCCCGACGCCTCTGCAATCCCACATCGGATCATGCTGACGCCATTGAAATGACTGTTTCTTCGACTACAACAGTGGCCAACAGATGGCAAAATGATAGCTTGGAAGCTTAGAACCGCCATTAGCTAGTGACGGTGGAATCTTGCGATTTTTCTCCTTCGAAGATGAAGAGAAGATTAGATCAGGCGTGTGGAGACAGTGACTTTGTGGTATCTCTTATCAAGAAAATTATGGCGATTACAGGTGCCGCGTAAGGGAACTAACTCTATAACTATTCATTGCACTCACACTCACTGATAATTTATTAAATGATCTGGTGTAATTGATAATTTGATATCCATTCGTTTTGAGGATTTGTATATGTTACTTAAATTAGTATTTTCATTTTCATATATAATTATATTGTTATTTATTTCAATAAATTTTTTTTACTGATTTAGTTTCTTCAGTTGAAAAATTATAATAAATTATTAGTCGCGTCTGAGATTAAAATATGAATATTATTTATTGTATACATATATTATATGTTTTTTTCAAATCATTTTAAATTTGAAAATAAAATGAGTTGTGTGTGTGATTAAAATATAAATATTATTTATTATATATATGTCTTAATTATTTTTTTCAAATCAATTTAAATTTGAAAATAAAATGAATGCACAAAAATAGATATTATAATGGATAAATAAATTTTAAAATAGAGATATAGATTTAAATTTGAAAATAAAATGAAAGCACGAAAATGAAGATTATAATGGACAAATGAATTTAAAATAAAGATAGAGATTTTGTTCTTTTTTTAAGGGTATTTTAGATATTTCGTCTTTGGCTTCATTAAATTAATTTTAATTCGGTTACTAAGTGATGTTCTTTTTTAATAATATAGTAAGATATTTTAAAATAAGAGTGATTTAATTTCCATATGTATAAAATCGGTTTGCTTTAGATTCTTTTACATATGAACTTTGAACTAAGCCAATTATATCGATTTGATTGATTTTAAAACCGATTTCAACTGTGATTAACAAAAACCAATCCAAGCCAACGGCTTGATTTGGTTTTTCGGATTGTCTAAATTTGTTTTAGTTTCCGTTCAACATTGTACTAAAATATAAAATAGCACAATTTTAGTACGGGAAGATGCTCAAATGGGGACACGATATATTGCACTGCACCACATGAACACATATTCTACCCATTTTTCAACACTAAAACCTCTTCAACCCTACATTAAAATAGTGCTATTTTAGACTACAGAGAAAAAAAAAAAGAAAAAAGAAAGAGCTATTTTAGTGAAGGGATGCTCCAAATGGGACGCTATTTTGATCCCCCCATTCCCTGCATTGGTAATAACTTCTTTTAATTACTTAATTAATTTTTTTTTCATGATTATAAATAATAATAATAATTTGATTTGATATATAAACAAACAACATATTAATCTATATTAATTTATCAATATATATGAAGGTTAATATTAATGTAATTCTAAAAAAATAATTTGTTTAAATAATTAATGCAACGATAATATATTCCCTGTCACATATCATTAGGCAATGCATATTTTCACATATATTAAGAAAGTGTTTGAGAAAGTAACTTTAGAATTTTTTTTTCTATATTACTCTTATTTAATGAAAATTTTAATATAATAAAATAATTATACAAATAGTTAATGATATTAATTTAATAAAGATAAATTGATAAACAAATAAGAGATATACATTAAATGTGAAAAATAAACTATATATTTAAGACGAATGAAAAAAAAAACTAATGAGTGAGACGAATGAAATATTATGCTAGATAACAATATATGAACCTCTTGGAACAATTACATTGATCAAATTAATAAATAAAAAAACCCTTTGTTTTGTATGTTCAATAAATTTATTATTTATTAGTTATAGCAACCACCTTTCAACATTATTTTTTCAATTTAAAATATAAAAAACTATTTATTTATTTATTTTTAGACGACATAAATTATTCATGGGGCGCAAAAATATTATTAGACAAATTATTTATGAGCGCAAAAACCTTTTTTTTTTTGCGCGGCAATCACTAGTTTCTAATTAAACATCAAACATACAATTTACAACAGCGATAAATATAGAATTTAAATTAACATATAATAATTAAAATTTATTTAAAAATTTAAATTTGATTATAATTGCATTTATTAATAAAAAACCATATGGTTGCCCATATTATATAATGTACAATCCAATAGTTTAAACTATATCAGTATATTTTATTTGGCTTGGATATGTCACCTGCTAAGTATGTGTGTGCGCTCAGTGGATTTTTGCATTTGCCTCCTCATGTTTGAGAGTGTAAAAAAAGAACACTAGACATACACCAGTCATACTTGCAAATCTCTCATCCGGCAATCCGATCCCGACAAGAAACACGTTTACACAGCCGCGAGCAAGCAGACCCCAACCTAATTCCATCCAACTGTAATGTTTTGTTTTTCTTCCGCTAACTAGCTCAATTTGGAAGCTAAAATACATTTAAACTACAAAATCATTGAGCATCAGATGCTTCTAGACTCGGCGGAAGCGGGTCATCAACAACCCTTCTTGGCTTCCAGTCAGATTCTTCCCTAGGTTGTCTCAAGGCAACAAATGGAAGAGCATCACTGCATGATTGGTATATATGACATGCCCATGGATACGACTCAGGTGCAGACCAAACCTTTTGGTCTTCAAATGTAGTTTCCTCCACAAGATGTTCAGAGATGCAGTGCACCAAGTCCAGTTCTGGCTCTGCATAATTTTGTACGGCAACACATCCAAGTGATATATAACCCTCAGGCGCACGTGGTAGCCAAATTGATACAGGACTTTTGTAGTCATCTAAGCAATTTCTCCACACCTGCACAAAGAAGGTTTTTGGAATTGTAAAGCTCCAGCCATCATCAGAAAATAAAATACATCGTTCACGGTCATCTGATAACAGTTCAGGCAGAAGAAAACCTTACAGTCCTCCGATCCCAAGCAATAGCTAACATAGTTAAAGAACGACCAGAAACAAAAGCTATTTCGTCTTAATCAAAAGTCTAAGTTATATGATCTTCTGAATACAAACGCGCTAGAGAAAGCTGGAATTTCCTAGGGTAATCAAGGCCAAAACACGGATGCTTGGCATAAGGTTTGGAGATATGAATACCCACCAAAGAGATTACATCAAACCAGTCAGAGATACTGTTAGGGAACCGATTACTATTGGGCCTAGATCCAAATAGGCCCAAGAGTAAATAGGCCTTAGAAGCCTCTAGAGAGAAGTAAATAAGAATGTGAAGAAGGGAAGTTGTTAGTCATTCGATTATTGTTCTTATTTTGTAACTAGCTTTTGCTAGGGGATACTAGCATTTTTGCTAGAGGATACAAGTCTATATTGAATTTGCAATATAATTTCAATACTAAATTCTGGTTGCTAACAGATACTGCCCCTCCTGTGTAAATCGATGGTTGGGAATATATTCTTAAAATTAATTTTCAAAATTTACATGTGGATTTAGGGCACAGGGATTTTGAACCTTTGATACCTGGCACGATAACATGTCAGAAATTAATTTTCCAAAAATTTCCAGCTAAAAAATGTCACATCTACTAATATCACTTTTAGAAAAATTTGGAGTGAATTTTTAGAACCTCCTGTGGATCGGATAATAACATCATTTCTAAGGACAGTCCAGAAAGGCACGCGTCTATGCTAAAACATTTACTGAGAACCAAGAAACCGAAAGACCATATAGAGAAACTGCCAAAGCATTGCTGCAAGCTAAACCTTGAGACAGTTTCAAAGATTTAAGCCAGCTAAACAAAGATCCGAGAAAAACCTTACCAGGTCATAACCAATTGGAAGAGCAAACAATTGATCAGAAAAACAATATACAGCTGCAACATTGGGAGGATGGCTGCCAAGACGAGCTATATCTCCAATTGCAATGTACCTGAAGTAATTACGCCATATTTGGATCAAGAGACATCAACGATAACATTGATGGCATCAATGGCATGCAAAATAATTTTTATTTTGATTTTAGTCATAGAATAAGAGAAACTAGATTTTAGACATTAAAAAAGACAGTTCAGCCAACTTAAAAAATATCGACACCCAGTGTCTTAAGTCAAGAGTACAGGATAATTTGTTTCAGAACTTGTCTACATTGTTTTGCTGACTACAGAGATAAGTTCAAAGGACTTGTAACAAACTCCTCGTAGTAACAAACACTTTTTCAACCTTGGTAAAATATCAAAATGCTGGCAAATAATTGCATCTAAACATTTTGTATTTGACTTAGCAGATTAAACCCAGATTCCAGCAAACCAAACTCAACAAATAAGACAAGCAAAAAATTTCAAATTAAGACATGATCAATAAAGAGGAGGGCAGGAAATGTGACACCGATAGTAATGATCCATTGGTACTTACCCTTCTGGACAAACAGGCCGCCAGACACTACACATTTCTCTGCTGTCCGAGCTCTACAAGAAAGGAAATTTATTTAGGAGATCTCGGTTTTCCAATGTTGCCACTACCTGGAAAATAACTGTAAAAACATTTATATCAAATAAATCACCTGCTTCCGACAAAGTGTGCAACGACCTTTTGATTCTTGCTCACTGCTCCATACCTTTGTAAAGTTGATACAATGTTTCACAAATCTCCACTCACCTGAAACAGATCCGGAAGAAAGCTCTGTTGATGTGATAATACCTCTTTTTCGTTTCTGAGGGTCTTTACCATCGATTTCATTCCGCGCAGAAGACTCGTGTTTTTGGCCTGAAGCAACCTGAATCATCGAAAATAACATTACATATAATAACTCAATTGCTTCTTTAATTTATATATCAGTTTAAGGAGATATTCACACCAGTACCATTAAGCTCATTATGTCATTCTGGTTTGCCTTCAACATCTTGCGCACAATTGAACAGATTTGAACTGCTTGTGGTTCTCCCTCTGGAGTTTCTTCTGTATTACATTTTATCACCCGAACAAAATTCTCAGCTCTACTAAAGCTTTTTAGATGGACTATTAGATGAGAAGGTCTTTGGTAACCAGCTTTCGCCAACTCGAGTGCCAAAATATTTTCCCATGGCACATCCCACATAATCTTGCATGGTTTTTTCTCCATCCTATCAGGAGCTGCACACTTCTCACATGGCAAAGCATGGAGTCAATAATAAAGTAAAACAAAGAGTACAAGGGATGAACAAGAAACTCAGACAAAAGAAAAATAATAATAACAAATAAAGATGAGTTAGTAACAACCTGCAGTAGCATTACTCGTCTATTGGTCACTAAAACAATCCGGTGGTAGGGTACCACAAAATGATCAGCATAGCAATCTGACCAGGCAAATTTTGAAGGCTCTTTGAATATTTCCGTGCATCCAAAACTTCGACTTGCTTCTGCAAGATAAAGTACCATCTGAAACAGAGAACTGGTTAAATCGTTCCCACTCCACTTTCAACAAAATGTTCCTGGCAGATTCACTAGAATACTAGTACATTTTTCTGAACTAAATAATAAACCTTCAGCAGGATCTGATACATGAGATTCAAAACTATTCATCAGAGTTTCAAAAACAATTTGCACAACTAACTACTCCACACATCTTTCCCAGAAAGTTCAAAAATATCCTGGAGCATTTGATATATCATGGTTGAAAATAAGAGCCACCGGAAAACTAGTCATTTTATTTGGCACCACAATCCAAAGGAGAAATATATTGAATTCATTATACTCATGAGAGTCGAAATTGTAAAGAAGAAAGTTATCATGTTGAATGACATTATATGGAGGATAAATGATTATTTTGTGTTGCATAACTTATTTTCTTTCTGTTCTTGATTGGATGGAAACACCCAAATGTGTTGTCAACTGTTGGACCGATTTCATTTTCGCTTGGGCCTCAAACACAGACCAAGCAGCTCAAGACTTTCCGGCGCCAGACATGGCAAAAATCACTCGTGGACATTACAACAGGCTGATAAAAAATGCTATGGCCAGACATAACCTCTAGAAGTGCACAATAGGGGTTTTTAGGGTTAACCCAAACAGAGAGAGAAGGGAGGAAGATTAGCAACACACATATCGCGATGAACATTTTAATACCACAATCTTGAGTTCGGTTTCAAAAGAGATGTCTCCTAATCCTGATTGTGGTCTCTACCTCTTGACCTAAGATTTATTCAGATGGTTCAGTGATTTGATTCATTCTTGGAATTTCCCAACAAATTTGAAGTATCTCCAGATGATACTAATGCTTATGAAAGTCCTCCACTCTGGTTAATAGCAAATATAGTTCCCTTTGAAAAATTCTGATCCCAACTAAATGTTGAAAGCATTCAAGAAAATACTCAAAATCAGAATAGATTATTTAATCAAACATCTTTGATGTAATGATTTACCTGCCCAACAGCTTCTCTCTCTGAGTACTCTCTAAGTATATTGTCCACATGAAATGCCCGTGGATTCCGTACTCTCTGGAGGTTTTTCTTGTTATTGAGAATTTCTAAGCACCTGGAACAACTCGCACTGATTCCATCAACAGTCAAAGAGAAGAAGTCTAACGCTCCACTCACTGGCTGTACAAAAAATCCCAGGAAAGCTTGTCCAAGTCCATGGGCTAGGCCAAGAAGACCACTTTGTCTGGCACTCTGCACAGGTTTCCTCACAACCCCTGACACACCAAAAGCAACACCCTGAGCAAGAGCTTCCGTTCCTTGAACAAGTCCATCACCAACACCTGTGATCCTTCTCGACCACACCTGGAAGCATTACTAAATGTCATACAAACGTTAGGTATATGATTGAGAAATATGGAAGCATAGTTACCTGCTTTGAACGAAGCTTTAAAAACTGCCCATCAGTCGATAGCTCAGCGAAACCTTTGCTAAGTGAAGACAAAGTGGAGCTCGTCATACCAAGTACATCTACTGAAAAAATTATATGTAATGGATTATGGATCAGATCTCTCCAAATACGGTTTCCAACAGCAGTAACAATAGAACTCTTCCTTAGAAATCTGTCTCTGTGCATTACTTTTCGAAGATGGACCTGACAGATATTTTCATCAAGGTTATGGGATTTCTAACATAATTCTAATTCATCACATGATCTGAACTAAATTTATGTTTTTATAATTCCAAATAAAGAAACGATATGAAAAGAAGATGATGTTTGCAGTCACAATATTTTCGGAATAAGCTTCAGATTGAGAAAGTACATTTAGATGATAATCATTGAAACAAATCGAATAAACAGAGACAGTGTAGACAACTTTGGAGTATATTAATTCTACAGAAATTTACAAGTATAAGTACCAAATTATGAAAACTATGTTTAATAAACAAAAAAGTTACTAATGCAATAATATTTTCACAAAATCTGTAAAACATTGGCAAATATAAATCGTTTTGCAAACAAAAATATGTTAAAACCCAAGTTTAGTCTGTATCAGGAAAACATAGAACATTAATTAATTTAAAAGGCAATTCTACACAGTAAGGACATCTTTCATTATAATACATAAAAAAAAATCACTCAACATATAGAATGATCCTTTTTTTAGAGCATGCTATTTTACTTTCCAATTATTGCAGGAAATCAAGATCACATATCGAGATTATTCACGACTATGTCCCTAAATGAAAAGCAATGCATTATTTTTTTTTTATAAGAAACACAAATATTATTAATAAAATATGGAAAGTAAATATTATTCACATATCGATTATGTGTTTATGCCAACAATAAGAACTCGAATTTCATCAATATCTAAAACAACTCTCTTACTAAAAATCCAAACAAATTCAACATGAGTTATTAGGAAAAACTTAATTTCAGAAAAATGACCAAAACTGAATTTTCAACTACATCTAAAGAGAATGAGAAATTCAAAAGCTTGCAGCAAAAAGGAATGTTACATCTCTTGAAAAAGAATACTCCAGTAAATAAAAACTATATCTCTAGTCCACCCACAAACAAGCAGCTCACACCTGAATTTTAAATGCATTCCCAACAGCTGAGAGTACAGGGCTCCATACACCAAGTAGTCCCTGTGGCCTTTGACCTGGTGCAGTCTCCAAAGAAACTTTTAGCCTCACCTCGGAAATGTCTATCAAGCTGAAAGGATATGGACAGAGTAACTAATCAGAACTCTTCTCAGAGATTTAGGAGATTTTGCTTAGTTTGCAGAAAATAAAACACATTTCCTGTTGAAAATCTTGAGTAAAAATGGAAAACAAAAATTTCTCATTGTATTAGGAGAGTCAATCATATCTTTTTATTTTTTGTAAATCCCTCAGATTAGGTTTAAAATCTCCTAGATAAGTTTTTTCCTTCTTAGGCTACTCTTCCCCACTCCTTTATATAAATCTACAGCTAATGTTGTTGAATAATATACACATTAATAAATGTTTTTTCTCTCTCTTTAAAAGGGTGAGGAAAAATACAATACGAAACTATACCAAGTTTTCATAATTGAGATGAAAGTTTTGGAAGCTATGTCATGTTCATAAATAAAAAGCGCACACAGATTCGCGGGCTATACCAAGTGCAAGAGAAGCCACATGATCATAATCAATAAACCAATCGTGATGCTAGCACAAGTCAATTCTTAGTGCTACAAAAATTGGGATGTCAGAATTTTTAGTCACCACCCTAAACATCGGGCTTTCACCATTATATTAGTACAGAGAAATTAGGTATCCAACAAGTATCATTGAAAATAGCAACTGAACGGTTATTCTTGTATCACATTCAACTGATGCTTACTCTACACGTATCTCAGGATCAACTTGAGAGACACTGGAATTTTGAGGAATGCGGTCTAATTGGAGTTTATTGAAGAAATCTATCAGAGCCCAGATGATTGGTTCATGGATGTTAACCCTCCAAATTTTGTCAGTTACCTGCCATAATACTAAAATATTAGCAACATGAACTGTGAGCTTATACTCTTCTTGTAAGTACCAGTTCAGTGCTGAAACTGAATCATGTTGGAGAACATTACTCGTATATAAACATATGGGTAGATCTGGAGACCATCAAGGTCTTCATTGCGTTTGGTTAAGGTCATCTTAAACACTGGATGATGGATATCAGGGGTCTGTTCAGGTGCCAGAAGAACAGGCATCACCGTCAAAGGGAGCTGATTGTCTAGCTGCATGTACCCAAGTATGAGCTTGAACCTGTCAAAGCAAAAGCAATCAATAAATTAAACCTAGACAGGAATCCCTAAGTTATCCATTACATAGAGAGAGAATATATTCTGCCCATTCGTGAAATTTTAATAGGAGAAAGTGTTGAGATGCAGAAGTATCTGGTTAAGGATGCGGATAAGGAATGCATGCTTAGCTTCCGCTTTGGCTGTAATTTCTTAGAAAAGAATAAGTACCATGCTCTTTTGATCTCAAAAGCCAACAGGTAATAAACACATGAGCAACACACTATGCAATTTGTCTACCAAAATAACTTGAAGTATGAAAATAAAAGCAGACAAATCAAAATAGTAGTGGAAGCAGCCCCAACTACTGACAAAACTGTCTTATGGAGTCCCAGCACAAAATGGCATAATAGTGTTGGTAGATAACTTGAAGATACTGAAACCTGCTGGTAGTTCCACCATCATAGCCAGTCGAATAGGATATGAAGACCCTCTCCATGTACAAGTAAGCAAGTTCTCTTGGTCTATGGTCCACAACAGAAATTCCGACAACTCCCAACTCTACTATAAGCTCCAGCGCAGACCTCTCCTCTGGCAACTTAGAGTGGATTTGAGAACCATCCCTCAGCCTTAGAGATCCACCCCCATCTGATGATCTTGTCACTAGCATACTTTCAACTACAAAGCTAACAACCTTAACCTCACTAGTATTTTTCACATGGATATACAAACCCGAGCTGCCATCTAGAGAGGACAACCCCAGTTTATCCAAATCATATTTGCAGACCACAGCATCATCACTGCCACCATGGACTTGGGCATCGATAACTTTTTGACCATATGGGTTTTCCCAAGAAAAAGCCGTTGTTGAAAGAGGCTGTAACTGAATCCAAGCATCATCCCCAAATCCAGTTTGGCGAAAGCTAATCGTACAATTTTTTGTTCTGTTCTCAATCCTGTTATGCAAGATTCATAATAAATCAAAATTAAAGATATGGATAAAATGCACAATACCTATTTAAATGTTATGTTTTTGTATTGCCAGAATAAAAAAAAGAACTTTATCTGTAATCTTAAATTATAAATATTTTATGTATTTATTTCATCGTCGATACACCTGATGGGCATTTCTAAAATTTAAATTTTAAGATCTGCAGCACAATATACAAGACAGATTAGATAATTGACGATACACGAAGAAATTTGTTGGCTTCTGTCAGATGGCAATTGCCCTCGCAGTGGACTGGACAGGGGTTGAGTCACAATCAAACTACAGGGCCTCGGTCATGCCATCAGAAATTGAAATTGAACAGAAAAATAGAATATAAAAGTTATCGTTCATGGCATTAAGGCAAAAGTCAAGTAATTATTTCGTAGCAGTGACTAGTCATACGGTACAGTTAGTACTAAGGAACAACCAACTGTAACTCAGCTTGCTCGCCTAGGTCCAGAATTTTAAAGTCCAAAGCTCATGAAAGTGCTTGAAAATTGGTCGCACAAGATTTATAGGCAAGGCTATATAATATGTTGTGATAAATTATGTTTTGTTGGCATGAATTTTATGGGTGAGATCTAATTTATTTTGATGTGTTGAGACCAAATTAACCCTATCTATACACAAAATTACGGCATCAAATTTTTTTTTTTTTGTTTCTTTACAGCGACCCTATCTTCTTTCCCATTTCTAACTCAGACGAAACCTCCAACATTCGTACTATTTTTCTCCATCTACTGCCATTCTCCACTATTTTCAGAAGCCTCTATCAACTCGTTCATTGTCTTTAAATTCTTTAAATTCTTCACCAAACTGTGAACCGCCAACAGTAGGTGGATTCTTTATTTAGAGTCTCCATACAAAGTGAATAGAACTCGATTAATGGAGAAACTTAAAAGCTTTAATAGCAAACTTGTTCTTCATTTACTGATTATTGGGAATAATTAGAATGCTTGTACGCTGAAGGGGAACAACAATAGATGAGTTGGTGAGGGAATTCATAGCAATATCACCGAGAAGCCTTCTCAACTGAAACATTGAAGGGGAAGGCGGGGGTTGGTGAAGATGATAAAATGGAATACAGCTCGCTTTTCCCCTTCACACTGATACCGCTCGCTTCAATGAGAGACCAGTTTCTCCCTGTACTGTTTGTCGGTTGGATCCAAAAGAGAGTATGAAGTGTTTTTTGGTTAGGTCAAAACAAAAATTGCGTAATTTCCGCTTACTATTTGTTCAAAACATAATGGACAATCCCTTGCCTATCAAGGTATATATTTTTCACCGTTTATGGTGCTGTTCTTGCAGGCTGATGAATTACAGGGGCATGCATAAAACAAGAAAAACACAAGTGAACTTATTGCACAGTTATCACCCATACCAAACACACTGTAATTCTAGGTGCAATCCCTTAATTTCAGGCACTGCATAACATTTTATCATTAATTAGTCTGTATACTTAAAAAATGATATTGACAAAGTATCTCTGTACAACTATATATCTTTTGCTTCCATCCTCCCCACCTTTTTTTTAAAGATTCTCTCTATAATTTTAATT
The DNA here is from genome assembly GCF_033568475.1 of Henckelia pumila. Lineage (NCBI taxonomy): Eukaryota > Viridiplantae > Streptophyta > Magnoliopsida > Lamiales > Gesneriaceae > Henckelia > Henckelia pumila. Next base: position 101,481,243 of record NC_133120.1, on the reverse strand, counting down.
ATAGAGAAAATGTTCAATCTAAATCTAACTTCAGTTTGTATAAAAGCATCGATTTGACCCCAGAAAATAATCTGAATTTCCTGACAGATGCATGTGAAAGTTGAAATGGGCTTTTTTCCGGTATGTTAATTAGCAATAACACTCAAAATCGAGATCTCCACTCTGCTGGGATAAGACAGAGCTGCTGATTGGGGACACGGTGAGACTATGTGACTAGTTGGTGCTGGGAGTGGAGGGTGGTGTCACATTTATTTTTCTTTGTTTTTATGAATTATAGAAATTTGGTTAGCGAAAAGCTTTCATGCAGGATTTGTGACGTTAAAACCAATTTTGAAATGTCAATCCAGGCATTACAGAAAAAATCGGTAACATATAGAAGTACTCTGGGCAATGCAGGGAAAGTAGTTCAGTTAGTAAATGGAAAAGATCTAAACACGTACCTAATGGGGCCTTTAGCAGATCCAAGACGGAATACTACTATAAACCGAGAACCCTCTTCGTAACCTCGAATTTCTGTGCGCAAGAAACTCTGTTTACCGTCATTTTTCTTTAGTGCCAAAGTGACAGTGTCCTCCTTCACTATTTGAAAAGGAAATGACCATTCAGTATCATCCAATCGTACCTATACAAGTAACAAGAGTTCAGTTCTGGTAACTTATCATAACATAAGAGGTGAAACAACGATTTTTACAAGAGTAATTCACAATTTTCATACAAATTCTCCCGACATAAATCATTTCCTTTTCTCTTCTTTTTCCAGCCCCCAAAAAGTCGTGTATGAATATTTTCATAGGCAGAGTCCAAACCTAAAGGACTCTATAATAACTCCAGGGATGTCTGCTGTGTCATATGCACATTGTGTATGGTTTATTTCACAAATAACTCCAGCAATTTACTGGCCACCTTACATTTACAACTATGCTATCTAGTGAATGTTAGGGACCCAATTATTATTGTTCTTACTTTGTAACTAGCTTTTGCTAGGGGATACTAGCATTTCTGCAAGGATTTACAGAGTCTATAGAACTTGCAATATAATTTCAATACTAAATTCTGGTTGCTAACAGTGACAATCACGTCGTGCATATAAACAACCAGAAAACAAAATAATCTGCTCAATAGAGTAAAGTACTGCTATGCAGACAGAGCTCTGAGTCTGATTCGTATTTCATTGCTCTGCCCTCGACCATGTTTCTAGCAGTGGATTCATCAATAATTTCAACAAAAATGGAACTTCAATAGAAATATCTTTATAGTAACATTGAAACTTGTTGAAATATGTCTCACATCGATTGAATAGAGTTCCTAGGAGTTTCTTCCCCCCTTAAGCTAGCTTTTGGATTAAGTGAGATCCAATTACAAATCTTAACATGGTATAGAGCCCAGACCCACCGTTATGTGTTGGATTGCCCATAGTTGAGTCAACCGTTAATATCTCCACACTCCAGATGATCATTACTGAGCGTGTGTGTGTGGGGGGGGGGGGGGGGTGGGTTGCAATATGTTATACATCGGTTAGATAGAGTTCCCGGGAGTTCCTTACATTGACAAGGACAACCCTCCTCCCTTGAGCTATCTTTTGGGATAAATTTATGTCCAAGTCAAAATCTTAAAATAATTTAATATTCTTCATTTTGATTTAGAATAACAAGTCCAAACTGAAAAACAATAAAACGGAATTCAGATATAAACTTATAGCCTACTGCTTATTCAAAATATTATGCAAAGCTGGTATATAGCCATCAAAAGCTATCATCTCTGAATTAATTGGTTTACAAAGATTTCATTATCCTCTCAAAACAAGGTTATCGTGATGCTTTGGAAAACTGCACTATTCACCTGAATTTCATTAGGTCCATCCATTTTCTGATGCACAAAGGAGACTCTAATGTCAGATGCTCGCAAAACCTTAGATTCATCTTCCCTGCTGAACCTCAAAAATATATTTTGACCAACTCTGTTTGTAAAAGTCATGAATGGTCTAACTGAAATTACCTGACAAAAGGAACAAAAAAGTTCACTATCAACAATTTATAAATCTGATTTTATCCCAAATTGCAATTACCTTTGTTGGAACAGATTGGTAAGGGCAAGGTTTTGAAGATACAAAGAGCTGCATACAATTGCCATCTGCATTATAAGCGAAAAGGTCCAGGGAGCCATCCTGAAATCCAAATGTCAAAATGTGAAGTATCACTTAAGGCTTATGGATTAGATGTAAAATTATGCTGCTATTTACCATGTCTCCTAGTGGAGAAAGATCATTCTCAGGGCCAAATTGCTCTACTCCAGTGTGGTTTATAGATGCTGAGAGGCCCAATGATTTGAAATTTAACGCAGATGCAATTGTATGACCATCATACATCTCTTCATCAGTAATCTCCTGGAGGATATCTTCTTTGGTCCTTTTAGTCTGAAAGGACAGTCGAAACTTTTTCGATCTTTTAAAGCTGGAGTCAATAAGCCTGAAACTAAGTGGAGGACACCTAGCGACTCTAATCCAATAAGGTGAATATACTTTAATGACCTTAGGTATCAGAGGCCTTTCCTCGGAATGGTTTTGCTCAATTATTATTTGAACAATCCTGCACCAATAACTTTAGTTAAGAATGGAAGACACACAAAAATTTCCCAAGCAAATTAAAATTCTTTGCATAAATTCAAACCTTCCGGAAACAGAGCTCCTAAAATCCATTGTCTTTGAAGGCGAATGGCTAGATTGTGATATAAGAATGGCCTCCTAAAACAGAAAGCTTACATGTAAGGTCTGGCTACATAATCATGCTATATATAAAAAAAAATTTACCAAAAAAAACATATTCTCAGACTAACATGTAGTGGAAGCCACCCTGCTTGCGGAAGCAAAGAGAAATACAAAGGATTTCTTATATCAGAATTATACACCTTGACAGTTTCCCCAGGACTAAATACCCCTCTAAAGCTGGAAATAAAATGTCCACTGGTTTGCATCTCAAGAAGAGAAATTTCAGTCATAAAAGGGAGATAGTTAGCGACTGATACTGGCGATTTGATGACAATTGCCCAATCATGAATTGGATTAAAATGAACGTCCTTCATGATTTCAGTTGCTTGCATGCTCAAACTAAACCACATACCACGTAATCCATGTGATGAACTTTCACATATTTCAGAGCAATACAATAATTTCTCAGACTCTGCAAGATTCGAGACACAAATTTCGGAAATATCTTTTGACCTATCCATATCCTCCGATTGAGTTGACATATTCATTACAGAACTCCATAAATATTTGTCAGTAGTTTCTGAAGGTCTCAACTGCAATACATACGACGCTGAAGAAGCAAGGCAAGGCAAAGGAAGGGGTAGAACTTCACCAGGTTTTAGGGGACCAAGAACTATCTCTGATTTGAAATCCTCAAACACTCGTCTCCTATTCCTTATCCACCTCCTTTGCCGTGCATAATTCTCATGTTCTGATGGATTGTAAGATTCTGGCCACCCCAAATTTTCAAAGTCCGGGGCATAAACCCATCCATCAGAAGTGCTGACAGAGGATTTATCAACAGACCATTCATCAAGCCATTCCCAGCCTGAGGGCAATTCAACTCCAGCCACTCCCTGCAGATAACAATATGGATAAAATATTTAACCAACCAACAGAGAAAAAAACTAAATAGGATACAGTAGGAGACTACAGGATCTTCGGCCTGACTAATCATGCTGTCAGAGTGTTGAAGTAAACATTAAGAAAACAAACAACAAAGCGATCCCATTGTCAGGCTTCATCACAAAAATAATGCATGAAGCTGAACTGGAATTCTCGTCAATCTTTCAGCTATCTTTATCCTCAAATGATTGTATTGGAAAATACACACCATCTTTTCCATCACTCTCTTCAAATATTTTTGTATCTTATCCACGAAGTTGGCGGTAGTCCATTACTTTCCTACATTCTTCTTCTTGAACGAAGAAAATTTCTTTTCATGATCCAATTTGATCACGCCTATGGAAAAGTGATCTATTATAGCCGCAAGGATCAGTTACATTAATTTCATTTCTCACCGCCAAATAAAGTTCTCTAATCTCTCCATGCAAGCTTAAATAAGTAATTACAGAAATGTTATTATTATTATTATTATTATTATTATTATTATTAAGGTTTCAGAAACTAGTAACTGTAACAGGAAGAATGACATTAATTTTAACACGTTTTTGTCTGATTCTTAACACAGTTTCAGTTTATTCACTTACCTCCTTATAGCCATTACAAGGAACCCAACCAATACCAGGATTGAACTTTTCCGATTCAAAAAACTCGTCCTTTGCTTCAACTTCATTTTCAGCAGGAGGAGCTTCATTTCTCTCATCAAATATTGGCTTTGCATTTCCATTTGAAGATTTGAGTTTGAGGCATAAATCTAGGGTAATGTCGGTGGTGTTTTGAACAGACACAAGAGATCTGATGGCAATATATCGGTTTCCATCATGTACGCTCACTTCACTTGCAACAACATCACTGCCTAACTGCCAACATACTGCAGGTGCACCATAGTTTAGCCTCACTGTGGTCCACGGTCCCTCTCGAGCTGGACTGATCTGAACCGAACCAGATTTTCTATATTCGTTAACTGATTTCTCAATATTCTCAGATTCAGTTCTGAGTGGCAAGAACACCGCACATTTAATTCTTCCAACTTTTCTGGATGTCACATCCAGCTGCAGAAAAAAACCATATAGGTGAGAGTGGTAAAACTTAAAAAAAAGCAGCATCCATTCAGCTACAACCTATTTCTTCAATTCATCCTGGTACCACAAGAAAACAAGCACATATACATTTGTTACTGCTTCAGTATTTGAGTTAGAAAGAGATATACACCTCAGATTCTCCTGGGGATAACTCTAGCCACATAAACTGATCAAAATGATTATGTGGATCAGAGTTGTATTGAGACCTGGTGAGCTCTTTTAAAGAAGATGAAGAGTGGCCGATAAGTTCACCTGACACACAATTGAAATCAATGTCAGCAATGGTAAAAGCTCAAGTATAGAAGACAGACAATGACCAATAAATTTTTGAACATCTCTATTTTCTAAATTATAAAAATTTACCTCCCATTCATGCTAATCTTAAATATAGACTACGTATTTCATTACTATCAACTGCTATCAACAAGTTTTGTTGTCATAAATTGTGCACTGCTTATAAGTTTAAGGGATTCTCACTTAATAGATCAATCTTTTAGATTTACACTCTTCTCCTGAACTTAAGCCTAATCTTGGTGCTCTTGTTTTAAATAGACACAGTGAAAGAGTCGAGAGAGGATTTAAAAACAGCAATCATTAGATTATCATGGAAGCTTGTTGAATCACCACAGCTTTCCCCTGCATGATGTTTATTAGTGTGGCTATTACGATTTACGAAGACATCTGGTTATAGTAAAGCTATAGCTATGAGAACAGACATTCCCAAATCCCCATTAGCACAAAAGTGAAATTGAATGGGACAAATTATCTCTTGTATGCATAATATTAAATAAATTGTTGGTGCTCAAATAAAGACGAAACATTTCATCTCAGATTCCCTCATTTGAATTATGCTACATATTAAGATCGGGTTGAGGGCTGTGGCTTGACAACTAAACATCGGTGATAAGGCGAGTGGAATGAGAAAAGCAACTGTCAAGAGTATAAATTCTATGAGAATCTGTTAGGAACCCAATTCAGGCAGTCCAGCCCAACTCCAACTCAATCCATACAGCCCAGCCCAAATCAAACAAGAATCGTGCAGCAAAAATCAAGGATGTGCTATATCAAAGATTTACTCATGGAAAGTTCAGAAAATAAGGAATGGATTGATTAGATCTGATTTACCTTCCTTTAATAAGTGCTTGTATCTCGAGCCTAGATAGGGGAATTTTAATGCTTTCTTTTGTATTTATATGACTGCCGATGAAGGGAATAGAATTCAACTTTTCTCCCAAACAATATTATTAAATATTGAGATCGTGAGGTTCTCTCAAACGAGCCTCGAAACCCCCAAAAAAATAGGTAGACAAGGTAGAAGAAGCAACAAACAAATCTCAGAGCTCAACGATCACCCCATTCACCGACCCATAAACCGATCCCTCAGTCGTGGCCATAACAAGTTGGTATCAGAGACAAACGTTATGGGTGATTTGCAAGCAATCCAACAGCAACTTACGACGCTTTTCAACCTGTTCAAGTCTGATAAAGAAGACCAAGCACGCAGACAAGATGAACAAGAACGCAAACAACAACATCTAAATCAAAGGCTGGAAGAAATGGCCGCTCAAATGTCCAAAAACAGCAATGAAGGAGAGGAGAGCAGCAGAGCATATGACTCACGCACAAAAGATCAGCGCAAATCCAATGACACGGGAGACTCAAATCAGTACATTCCCAAATATTCGAGAATGGACTTTCCTATCTATAATGGGTCAAATGACCCCATCAGTTGGATAAGCCGATGCGAACATTTTTTCCGCCATCAACGCACCCCGGAAGACCAGCGCGTAGGGCTTGCGTCCTTTCACCTTGAAGGTGACGCTCAACTTTGGTTCTTAAAGCTTGAGCGAGATCATCCAGATCTTACATGGCCGTTTTTCACACAGTACTGCAACCTGAGGTTTGGGCCACCGATTCGCACCAACAAACTTGGGGAATTATCGAAATTGCGACAAACAGGCACCGTAGGAGAATACCAACGCCAATTTGAGCAACTTTCGGCTAGAGCTTCTTCCCTCACGAGCGAGCAAGAAGTGGCGATCTTCATTAGCGGCCTACAGGAGCACATAGCGATTGAGGTCGAGATTCACCGCCCAAAAGATTTAACAACTGCGATGGGCCTGGCCCGTTTGTATGAAAGACGCAAAGGAAGCCACACACGGAGCCCAATTATCCAAAACGTCGCAAACCCAACAAACACACGACCGTCGATTACAAGGCAATTGAGCAGATCAGAGATGGAGGAACGCCGCTCAAGGGGATTGTGTTTTAACTGTGACGAACAGTTCGCGCCAGGTCATCGTTGCAAACGATTGTTTCGCCTTGAAGTAGTAGAGGACAGCGAACCGGAAGATGAAATTGACAGGATTCATTCGGATGATCCAGGCATCTTCCTTCATGCCATTACGGGAATCAGCAATGCCCAAACGATGCAAATAATAGGATACATCCATTCGATGCCTCTCCGCGTCCTTATTGATTCGGGCAGTACCCACTGTTTCTTAGACACCAATGTGGTCTCACAATTGAACCTCGAAATAGTGCAACGGGGGGATATATCAGTGGAGGTCGCAAATGGCAAGCATCTCCCATGTTCTGGAATGTGTTCTGCTGTTCCTATACAGCTGGAGAAACACATCTTCCATGTTGATTTTTACGTCCTCACATTAGGAGAATTTGGCGCTGTCATGGGCGTAAATTGGCTCCGCACCTTGGGAAGTATCACGTGGGATTTTGAAAAAATGCAGATGCAGTTTGTGAAGGAGGGCATGTTAGTTACATGGCAGGGACACTCATCCGACATTCCGTCACACCGAAACCTATCAGCAACTATACTTGAGGAGACACCCCCCAAGCAGTTGAAACACCTCCTGGAGATCTACGACAATCTGTTTGCAGAACCTCAAGGACTCCCACCGTCGAGAGGATTCAGCCATAAAATACTTCTGGAACAAGGTACAAATCCAATTGTTGTAAGGTCTTATCGATATCCTCATATGCAGAAAGATGAGATTGAGAAGCAATGTGATGAGATGCTCAGAAGGGGAATTATTAGACCCAGCTCATCCCCTTTTTCCTCCCCCGTGTTGTTGGTCAAAAAATCAGATGACTCTTGGCGTTTTTGTATTGACTATCGTGCCTTGAATGCAAAAACAGTGAAGGACAAGTTCCCCATTCCAGTGATCGACGAATTATTGGAAGAATTACATGGCGCCCAATATTTCTCGAAATTAGATTTGCGATCCGGCTACCATCAGATTTTGATGGACCCCAGTAACGTCCACATGACGGCCTTTCGCACCCACCATGGCCACTTTGAGTTTATGGTGATGCCTTTTGGCCTCACGAATGCGCCGTCTACTTTTCAAGCTTTAATGAATTCGATTTTCAGCGGCATTTTGCGGAAATTTGTTTTGGTTTTCTTTGATGACGTCCTCGTCTACAGCGCAACCTGGAATGATCACATTATCCATCTTCGTACGGTCTTCACCATTCTACAGCAGCAGAATTTATTCCTTAAGAAGTCCAAATGCTACTTTGCTCAAAAACAGGTTGCTTACTTGGGTCATGTGGTTTCACAGCAAGGGGTGAGTGTGGATGAAACTAAAATTGCAGCCATTCAGCGCTGGCCACAACCCATGACTATAAAGGCACTCAGGGGCTTCCTCGGACTCACAGGGTACTATCGCAAATTTGTGCAAAACTATGGAGTTATTGCTGCCCCGTTGACCAACATGCTGCGCAAGCAAGGTTTTGCTTGGACAGCAGACAGCCTGCATGCCTTTGACACATTAAAACAGGTGCTCACTTCTACACCCGTCCTGGCTCTTCCAGATTTTTCCATACCTTTCATTGTGGAGTGTGATGCATCAGAAACAGGAATAGGGGCTGTACTTCAACAGCAAGGGCGCCCCATTGCATTCTTCAGCAGCGCACTTGCCCTTCGTCATAGGAAATTACCTGCCTATGAGAAAGAGCTCATTGGACTCACCAAGGCAGTGCGTCATTGGCACTCTTATTTTTGGGGCAACTCTTTCATCGTCCGTACGGATCATTATAGTCTCAAATTTTTGCTTGAACAACGTATCTCAACCTCTCCACAACAACATGGGGTAAGCAAATTAATGGGTTATGACTTTAAGGTGGAATATCGAGCAGGTAAGTCAAATGTCGTGGCTGATGCACTTTCACGCCAAGGCGAGGAGGAGGGTTGTTTGATGGCTATTTCAAAACCACAATGGGATTTTCTGGCAGCCATCAAAGAAGCACACTCTAACACCCCAGAAGTACAGCACCGAATCCAAGAAGTTCAGGATGGCGAAGCTCTCGGACCATGGGAAGTTAAAAACGGCATTTTGTGGTTTAAATCCAAGATCTACCTTCCTCCACAATCACCGTTAACTGCTCCTATTATTGCAATGGTACATGAAGGCTGTCATGAAGGCTACCAGCGCACTCTCCACCGTCTAGGACGTGATTTTTATTGGCCAGGGATGAAACGTCAAGTCCAAGCAGTGGTGTCCAATTGTTCCACTTGCCAACGCAACAAAACGGAAGCACTGAAGCCAGCCGGACTCTTACAACCTCTGCCCATACCTTACCACATTTGGGCCGACATTTCAATGGAATTCATCGAAGGGCTGCCCACTTCACAGGGGAAGACTGTAATCTTTGTGGCTGTCGATCGCTTCTCCAAATATGCTCACTTCATTGGTCTAGCCCACCCTTACACCGCAGTTTCAATTGCCAAAATCTTTTTCGACAACATATTCAAGTTACATGGGCTGCCCGAAACAATAGTAAGTGACCGCGACGTAACTTTCACAAGCTCTTTTTGGCAGGAAATCTTTCGATTGAGTGGCACCAAACTGTGTTTCAGCTCAGCTTATCATCCCCAATCCGACGGACAAACCGAGGCGGTAAATCGCATTTTAGAAATGTACTTGAGATGCTTTACAAGTGATCATCCGAAGAAGTGGTTTGAATGGTTAGCTTGGGCTGAATTTTGCTATAACACAAGCTTTCACACATCTCTCAAGGCCACTCCTTTTGAGATTGTTTATGGTCGTCAACCACCAAGTCTACTGTCCTATCTCCCAGGCCAGGCACGTCTGGAAGCCGTGGATCATGCACTGCAACAGCGTGACCAACTCTTATGCCAAGCACGTGACCGCTTACTACAAGCTCGGAATGCCATGAAGCTGCATTATGACAAGAAAAATAGGGAATTGGAGTTCAAGGAAGGGGATTTGGTCCTTCTCAAGCTTCCAACCTATCGACAAAAAAGCTTAGCGTCCAGAAGCAATGCGAAGCTTTCCCCTCGTTACTACGGTCCATTTAAGGTGTTAGCAAAAGTGGGGCAAGTGGCTTACAAGCTGCAACTTCCAGAGGCCTCCCGAACCCACCCAATTTTCCATGTTTCGTCTTTAAAACAGTTTAAAGGAGGGGAATTCTCCAACCCATTACTTCCCCCCACTTCTTTGGAAGACTCTCATCCTTTGCCAATGGCGGTACTGGACAAATGCATGGTCCAAGGAAAATCTGAAGTTTTGGTGCATTGGGAGGGCCTGTCACCTGCAGAAGCTTCCTGGGAGGACACTGCCATGCTCACAGCTCGCTTTCCATCCTTCGTGCTTGAGGACAACCACGATTTCCGAGGGGGTGCAGATGTTAGGAACCCAATTCAGGCAGTCCAGCCCAACTCCAACTCAATCCATACAGCCCAGCCCAAATCAAACAAGAATCGTGCAGGAAAAATCAAGGATGTGCTATATCAAAGATTTACTCATGGAAAGTTCAGAAAATAAGGAATGGATTGATTAGATCTGATTTACCTTCCTTTAATAAGTGCTTGTATCTCGAGCCTAGATAGGGGAATTTTAATGCTTTCTTTTGTATTTATACGACTGCCGATGAAGGGAATAGAATTCAACTTTTCTCCCAAACAATATTATTAAATATTGAGATCGCGAGGTTCTCTCAAACGAGCCTCGAAACCCCCAAAAAAATAGGTAGACAAGGTAGAAGAAGCAACAAACAAATCTCAGAGCTCAACGATCACCCCATTCACCGACCCATAACCCGATCCCTCAGTCGTGGCCATAACAGAATCTTTCAACAACACCAAGGCGAGAGAACATCTATCGAGTGCTTACATTCTATGAAATCTCTTCACGCCATAACAAGATGAGAAACATCTATCAATTATTATGTTAAAAAAACATCCATCGCTTATTGAAATTCTATGTGTAGGGTTGTATCAGCCACTGGTTTTGGATTTATCAAGGAGTATCATAAAGATCTTGTTTTCTCAAAATTCTTACACCAAAGCTTGGATTACAAAGTCAGAAGGAAACAAACTTTAGGTCGGGTACAATAGTAGCTTTCTACACTATCATGGTCCACCTGAGTGTCAATCAATACTAAATCAATGACATCTCTTGACACATTGTCTAATCAATCAACAAACGATTGTCAAGTGTGCCTGGTCATGGACATGCTTCGGATAGGGACAGTGTACAGATACAGTGAGAAATCATGGATGAAGTGTTTGCTTCGATAAGGATCTTGATCTTATAGTCATCGTGGTCATAAAATCACGTGTCTAAAAAGTGATGGGCTAAGTTGGGGAAACTAGATTGGGCTAGCATAAATGTAACAAAACTGGCGGAATACATATTAGGTTGCTCTAACTCGGCAAATTGAGATGTTAGTTTTTTGTAGCATGTTGACCTCTGGTTCACAATTGTTTCAAGATCTATATGGATGAGGATTGGGTAGGGTCATGAACGAGGAAACCCGAAACTTACATGACAGTGCAAAATACACATGCCGAAACAAAAAATTACCTTTCCCTGTCTCGGTTAGATTAAATTCCACCATCCAACATTCCTGTCAAACAAAAAAAAATGGAAATAAAATCATTAACAGAGTGAAGGTATCACATTTTGGCTACAGAAAGCAACTCAAATAACAATAATGGCTTGAGAAGATACTTAGATTACGCGGGCCGTCCATTGCAAAGATTATTCGCTGTATAAGCATATGAATATAGAAACATGAACATATGCATTGAAGCTGGTAGCGAAATCTTAAATTTGCATCTAACACAATAATTTAAGTATGGAAAAACAAAGAAAAATAACAATAATGAATTTCAACAACTATACGCATATCAAAGGATTCTCTATATTCTGTTTTATTTGTCCCAGATCTCGATCGTAATTATTATCTGTCAAGTTGCCTGAATCAGGATATTAATTGTGTCACTAAATTCGTGCATAACTCGTGTGTTTTTCAGGACTTGGCATCAGGGAAGACGATTGGCAATGCTGATTTCTGTTATGGGCTGTACCTCTTCCAAGCGTCAACCCTTCATCCAGCTTTGGCTAGCAGCAAGTCGTGTTCTTCCATTGTTGATTCTTTTTTTTTTTTTGATAAGAAACTGAAATATTATTAGAAATCAAAGTAACTACAAAGGATGTGGACCAGTGGTCCACTAAGGCTATTTCTGTAAATTAAATAAAACTTAGAAGCTACTGAAGGGCTAAATTCCAGTCCCTGTACAAATCCGAAACTGATAAAGACTTGAAGTGTTTTGAGATTTGTAACCAAGAAGCTACTCTCAATTTGATCCTGTCCCAATTCTCTTCCCGCGAGACCTCTTCATCTTCGAAAATCCTCCTATTCCGTTCTAGCCAAACGACCCAGCAGATGCATTGTGTTATTGTAGTCCATAGAATTCTTCCTCTAGTGCCCAGATAAGACCCCAGATTTGCTGCGAACAATTCCTTCGTGTTCTTCGGTGTCACCCATGATAACCCAAGATCATTCAAAGCTAGCCACCACAGGGAGATTGTGAATGGACAATGCACTAGCAAATGGTCCTGCCATTCTCCCTCTCTCTTACACAGAACACACCAGTTTGGCTTGAGTATACTCTTTGGGAACTTCTTCTGGATCATTTCGCAAGTCGGCAGCCTACCCAATACTCCCGCCCAAGAGAAAACCTTAACTTTTGAAGGAGTTGAAGCTTTCCAAATCGATTGAAAAAGATTATCTTTTGGAAACAAGTTTTCTGGGAAGAAGGAAAGAAAGAAAGATTTCACAGAAAACTCCCCTGAAACATCCCCTGTCCATACCCTAACGTCCTCACCACTATTGAAAGAACCACAACTCCCCAAACTTCCATCAAAGATATTAATTCACTCATCTCCTCATCTTTGATTTCGCGACGGAAATGCAAATTCCATGAGAAGGAATTGCTAGCTGAAACAGGATCTCGGGAAACGAAGTGTGAAATAGGCTTATTATGAGCTGTAGAAATCCTGAAAAGTCCCGGGAATCGAATTTTAAAAGAGGAGTTCCCCCCCCCCAAGAGTCTTCCCAAAATCTAACTCTATTCCCTCCCTTGACCACCAACCTCACTAATTGAAGAAAAATCGGATAAATCTTAGAGATGAACTTCCACGGGCTACGAAAAGTGTTATTCCTTGCTAAACCCGCGTCCCAGCCATTCTCTTGCATGCCGTACTTGCTGGAAACGATCTCCACAACGTGTTGCCCTCTTTTGCGAAACGCCACCACCATTTACCCAACAAAGCTTTGTTCCGCAGGCTGATGTTCCCAATCCCCATACCTCCTTTATCTTTTGGGGTGATAATCTTATTCCATGCTAACAAATGACAATGTTTGTCCCCGTCCGGCCCGTCCCAAAAAAAGTCTCTCATTAACTTCTCCATTGCCGCCGCCACCCCTCTAGGGATTTTGAAGAGCGACAAATAATACAACGGTATGGCGTTCATAACAGCCGAGATTAGTGTAAGTCTTCCCCCTCTCGATAGGAATGATTTCTTCCAACTCGCTAGCTTTTTTGACATTTTAAATAGCACTGGTTCCCAAAAGGATGCCTTGAGTGGATTACCTCCCAGCGGTACCCCCAGGTACTCTAAAGGCCAACTCTGTAGCCCACATCCGAGCACTCTTGCCATCTCCTCTTCCGCTTCTTCCTCATGATTAATGCTCAACAAAGCACTTTTTTCTAAATTGATCTTTAACCCCGACATGTCACAGAAAGAGCTCAAAATATCCTTTAAAAATCTCAGATGTGCTTCATTCTTCACAAAAAATATGGAATCATCCGCGAACTGAATGTGGGACACTTCAACTCTGTCCTTACCAATATCCCAACCCTGAAGAAGGTCCAAAGACTTAGCCTTATCTATCAACCTTGCCAAGACATCAGCCACCAAATTAAAAAGGAAAGGAGATAGTGAGTCCCCCTGCCTTAAGCCCTTCTCTCCTTTGATTTTACCACAAGGCCTCCCATTAATAAAGATTGAATAACTTACATTGTGTAGGCAGCCCCTCATCCAAGTCCTCCATCTTTCTCCGAACCCCTTCTTCATGAGCACAAAGTCCAAAAATTGATGGTCCACATTATCGTAAGCCTTCTCAAAGTCTGCCTTGAAGACCCAACCCCTCCTTTTCTTCAATCTGAATTCTTCTACCATTTCATTGGCTATAAGACTGCAATCGAGTATCTGTCGTCCTTTTATGAAGGCTCTTTGCGAATCCGCAGTCGTAGAACTCATTACCTTCTTGAGACGCGACGCCAAAACTTTGGCCACAATCTTATACAGACTTGTTACTAAACTTATAGGCCTAAAATCCTTTAAGAGCAATGAATCTTTTTTTTTTCGGGATCAAACATATATATGTTTCATTTGTCACTCCGTTAATAATCCCTGTCTCAAAAATTTCCGCGAAAACCTTCACCAAATCCCCTTTAACGTAAACCCATCCGGTCCCGGCGATTTTGATCCATCACAATCAAACACCGCTTCCATTGTTGATTCTTTAGTTCACTCAAATAAAGAAAGAGATATATTGTTATGGCATTATAGATTAAAGCATCCAAATTTTTTGTATCTTGAGAAATTATTTCCTTTATTATTTCGTAATAAAACTTCCAAGTTTTTTACATGTAACTCTTTCTCACCACAACCATATAAGCCATCGCAACCATAAAAATGCGCTATAGCGCGCTACGTAGAAAACATTGATCTCGACCAAAGCCCTTCATCGACCAAATTTCGAAGATTTGAATTCCAAACTAGGCATGATCAACATATATAACCCAACTTGAGGGGGAGCGTTGGAGATATCAAATCTTTATCTGAACAAGTCATTGGAATCGGGTTTACATGTATTTAAACTTTTGAGTTTAAATAGATGATTAGGATCTTATCTCACTTTGATTTAGGGAGTTATGTAAATAAATGTCTTTATTAAATACACCATGTACCTTTATTATTTTTAATTATAATACTTTTCCTATCTCCCATGCAGTTCTCATCTTCATCGACACATACATCTCAAACAAACAAGGATTTATCCTTTCATCTGCAAAATCTCTTTCGTGATCAAATACGTGATGAAATCACAAAGAAGGATAGATGTACACGCACCGGTGAATTAATTTTGAAGAAAAACACTTCATTCCACGTCACGGATTCCACGTCAGGGGGTTCCGAGCCATATGAGCAAGTTCCACTGGTTCGTGCACTTTCTTCATTTAGGTGTGAGAGAGTGGAGGAACTCTGATCTTTATAAAGACGGACTGCAACACTGTACTGACGAGAGGACAGACATTGAGCCTTCGGGAGCTGCACGATCAAGCAAAGGCAGAAATGCAAATTGTTAAGTATCAATATCAAAATGAAATGAAAGATAGAAGGTAGTGTCACTTTTTAAAAATTGTAATATCCTGCAACTGCTATTGTCCCTTCAAACATAAAAATGAAAAGGAAAGATAAGCATGACATGGACATGAGTGAGCAGTGTCACACATATTTGGGACACTGAAGGATTTTCCTTAGTATGTCAATTATAGTAAAAGAATGGCGATTTTAGATTTAAATCTCGGAAAAGCCATACTTTCAATGAAAAAGGAAAGACCATTACTCTACCAAAATGTGTTCAATGATAGATATATTCTAGAGTTTGTGTGCGTGTGGTGTAATTTTTGGTCTTATATTTTTGTATCAGTAATTTAGAGATATATTTGGGACAGGGTTAAGTTATCAGTAGCAGCTTGGTTACATAATTTATCAGAATTCCGATCGTTTATGATTTCAGATTTGTATAAAGATTGGAGTTTAGTATTGAAGTAGTTTGTTTTCTCGTCTTAGATTAGTATTAGCTGTGGACCACTGGTTCACCTTTGTAATCAATCTTATATTATTTATATAATATCTTACGTTTCTTATCAAAAAAAAAAAAGAGATATATTTGCTTCTACATATAGGCATATTCTGGCTGTGCATGTCATAAATTTTCTAAGAATCATGTTGCATGTCCTATTGTGCCATGTCCACATTGCCTTCTCAGTGTCCATGCATCATAGGTCCTAAACAAAAACAAAAATTTGTGTTTACAAATCAACAAGAACTTCAAAAGAACACACCTCAGCCTCAGCTACAATAATGGTAACCATCACTTGGAGTTGCTGAAGAAGTCTTCCCTTCAAATGGGAATCTAGCATATTTTTTGGGACTGGCACCTTAACCACCTTATTATCTCCTGCTGGCATTTTGATTATGCCAGGAAATTCCCCAACATCAGGAGCTCTAATAAAAATGTCCTTCCCAAGCTTATTCTGAGGAATAATGTAGTAATTTGGCTTTTTGTGCGTAGTAGTTATATGTCTGCTATTACCCACTGGAGAATTTGCTTCCTGTTGCTGAAAATATAAGAGGTAACTTTTAACTCCACCATGTTAAATATCATACATAGAATGACTTTTAATATACCAGGTAACATAAGTGATGAGACCATCAGCAGAAGCAGAAAGACATTCGTTACATGAAAATATACAAATATATACACGTGCTGCTCAAAATATGTACAAGAGAATAGGTGAGAGAGTTTACCCCACGTGCTTCTTGGGCATGGCTAAGATTGTTCCAGCTTGCATAGGCTTGTAAAATCATATTAGTATTGGAGACTGATACGTTTAAATTCAGATCTCTTGAAGAAGTAAGTCTTAACTGAGAAGCTATGCCAGGCGCATTAGGATTATAATGGTACCTTTACACAACAAACAATTGTTCATATAATACAATCCACAAAAACACAAACACTTCTATGCTTATTCACGGAACAGAGAAAGAACTGGAGGCAAACAGATAAGAGTATCTTTTTTTTGATAGGAAACTAGTATATATTATATTCAATCATAAAATTTTACAAAAGGCGGATAAGAAATCCGCACATTACAAGAGAAAAGACGACTCCCTAATCATAATATCAACACAAAGCAATAGACCAATCCCTTAGTAAATCCGAGATTGCTATATTCTGAAAATCTTTAAAAGATCTACTCCACATAGCAATCCGCAACTTAATCTTATCCCAACACTCTTCCGGCGTTTCTTCCCTGTTCTCAAATAATCTTCCATTTCTCTCTAACCAAATTGACCATAAAATTCCATGAACCGCCAAAGACCACAAAATTTTCCCTTTTTTGCCTATTAGATAGCAAAAAGCTCCTGAATAGAACGAGGTGTTACCCACATCAACCCCATTTCCTTCAAAGCTCTTGACCACAATCCATACGTGAAAGAACAGTGTATAAGCATGTGATCCAGACATTCCCCCTCTTTCCTACATAACACGCACCAATTCGGATTCAAAGCACAAGAAGGCCATCTTCTTTGCATCATCTCCGTAGTCGGCAATTTACCCAACACTGTTGTCCAAGCAAAAACTTGAATCTTCGACGGAATTGGAAGTTTCCAAATAACATTGAAAAAGGAAAACAAAGGAAAAACGCTACTAGGGAAGAAGGACTCAAAAAAGGATTTAACCGAGAAAATACCAGACGAGTCCCCAACCCAAACTCTCACATCCTCAGCCCCATTAATCAATCTAACTCTCAACAGCTCATCTAACAGAACACCCATCTCATCAATTTCATGATCCCTCAAACCCCTCCGAAAGTAAAAATTCCAGGAATTTTCCGGTGACACGAAATGAGAAATATGCATATTATGTGCATACGAAATCTGAAACAAGGCTGGAAAAAGATCCTTAAACGAAGACTCCCCCCACCATCTA
Source organism: Henckelia pumila (assembly GCF_033568475.1). Classification (NCBI taxonomy): domain Eukaryota; kingdom Viridiplantae; phylum Streptophyta; class Magnoliopsida; order Lamiales; family Gesneriaceae; genus Henckelia; species Henckelia pumila. The sequence goes on along the minus strand of NC_133120.1, from coordinate 101,463,396 downwards.
TCTTCCCAAAACCTCACTTTATTCCCCCCTCTAACCACCTCCCTTACCAAAGGTTGAAAAACCGAGTAAGATCTAGAAATAAACTTCCATGGACTTCTAAACGTAACATTTGTAGCCAACCCTGCGTCCCAGCCATTATCTTGTAATCCATACTTGCTCTTAATGACCCTTTTCCACATCGGATCTTGTTCCACCGAGAATCTCCACCACCATTTTCCCATCAAAGCTCTATTCCTTAGACAAATATTCCCTATTCCCAATCCCCCTAAAGCTTTGGGTTTACACACCTGCTCCCATGCCACCAAATGACAATGAGACTCCCCATCAACACCAGATAAGAGTATCGCTTTTGTGTTTTGTGTATGTTGCTACAAGCCAACCATCAAATACTTAATTCCAGAAAAAAATATTTCCTGATATTGCTAATGGAAATCAAAATCAATGAACTCACATATGCTTTTGTGCGTTGGAATTTTTTTTTGTGAAAAGTTGCTGTAATCTGTTTAACCTTAGTAGTTTTAGGAGTATAATCAAATGTTTTGTACAAATAATAAGAGGAAATTAGTGCTTTAAGAAATTAGTAACTATGCATTTATGGAATGAAATGGACATGCATATTCCATAACTATGATAAGATGCAAAACGACTCGCTTTCATAAAACTATACCTCAAAGATCCATCAAGTGGTTCAATCAGAGGCTCCCATGATTCATATTTATCATTATACGACCTAGCAGCCAAAGAGAAGACAACACTAGAATTTAAACTATCTCGTCGTCCATGAGAGCTGAGCCCCATCCCACTCAGAGATATGTTGCAGAGTGGGACCATCTACAGAAAGCCAAGCCAATAAGTTAGAGAAAGATATTCAAAAGAATGATCGTCCAAATCGTCCAAAATCCACATAAATGAGGGAGACATTTTGCAGATTGATAATGGAAATATTTCTACATCACATATTTAATTCTTAGTGGATGCATGCCAAACATGAAAAGCAGCAATGCACTGACAAGAGGTTTAAATTTTTTCATGCATTGATAAGTTAAATAATAAATAGTGATAAATTGATTTCAGTAACTCTGAAATATCATTAATAATATCATGAAGGCCTCTTATTGCTATTTTTTAGGATCATAATGAAATTTTAGAAGAATTTTCTAATGATATTAATAATTGCACGCTATTACAACCACCATAAAAGGGTGCTTAAGCAGTTAAGCTCAATTCAAGGGCTGCTAAGGTCATTAATATCTTTCTCCACCCTGCTTTAACTTCATTCCTGAAGACAATCATCAGCAGCATTCTGAGTACCATCAACACAACAGGAAACGTAAACAGGGCAACACATGAAAGCTAGACATAATGTGGTGAAAATTAAAAACCACTCATCCTAACAACATGAAACTAACGCCGTTGATTAAATCTCAGGTTATTTTAGAAATTGTTAAAAAATGTGACTATCTACCAATTCCCATCTTATTAAATAACCATTATCCAATCTAGCAATACAACTGAGTTCAAAATAAATTTCGCAAAAGAAAGATAGACTTTACAGAATAAGTCAAAGGCCAAGTAAGAAAACAAATTACCAAGCCACCATAATCATCAAAAAGTGCCGCAGAGAAAGTTCTTATTTCTGCATCAATCACAGTCTCATCTGAAGAACTTAGTACATCTGGATCAACAAGTTTAAAAGCAAATCGTTTTGGAGGTTTTTTCAAACCATTTCGGGCAATAAAGGTTCCCAATTCATTCCCAACTGTCCATAAACTAAACTGCTCCTTTGTAAACTTAAAATCAGAGGTGTCCCAAGTACTTTCCTCCAAAAATTGATCTGATGACACCATGTCACTGCGGATGCATCTTAAGGAGCTGAAATCAGATAACTTAGGAATGCCTTTACACGCAACACATCCTAAAGACACATAACCTGGCGGAGCCTGAGGCATCCAAAACGATATGCTGTCCATTCTACTCTGTCTCTTTATATGTTGTACGGGTTGAAAATCTAGAGGGGCTTTATACATATCATCATCTTCCAAGTCTTGAAGGACGACACAGGTATTTGGATGTTCATACCTATAAACAAGGAAACATAATCAGTTAACACTGATCAGAAATAAGATGTGGATAGTAAAAAGCAGGGATCCAACAGTGAAATAGCCATTTCTTACCCTTGGACTGCAATATCTCCGAAATACACCATTCCTTCCGGGACCAAAGGACGCCAGAGAGACAAATTCTTTCTTGATCCAGAACCTTCATTCCACCATATTAACCGAAAGGTCGCAACTGCCTCAAACCTCCTCCTCGAAGGTACTGTTGATGACCTTTCGGATTGAATAGTATCACTACCAACAGAAGGGGAAGCTTGGTTCTCTAAAACCTTTGATTCCTGAGAACTTTCCCCAAACCCAAAATATATATGTCGCAATTCATAAGCTCTATGAGACAAACTCAATCTGGAAGGACCAGAAGGTACAAAAGTTCCAAAGGCATTATCCACACGCCAAAATGCCAACTCAGGATATCTATAAAATAAGTCATAAAAATCAATAAAATATCTAAGACAGCACTGCTCAAACAAGAACAGATGCACATGAAGAATAGCATTTCAGACAACCAACTTGCACTTTTTGTAGATATATTTAATTTAATTAAAATTGTCATAAAATATTTTATTATTTAACACCCAACCAACTTGCAACATGTATTTTTTGGATATCAATCCAGGCACATGTGGACCAGTTTCAAATATACATGCTGTTGGGCCACCTACTATAAGCTTGAACTTTTGAGGAAACTGATGGCAAAATCTTAGGAAATGATGCCAATGAAACTACAAAATTTTCCAGATCATATCATAATTTGCAAATATCCTTGTCAGGAGTACATCACATAATTTTATATTGTCGCACATGAACAATTTTGCAACAAAATTGGTTATCCCTGTCCAAAGAGATTTTGATTAGCACACGTGATACCTTGTTTTCTACATATAAGAAAAACAAAGGAGAAATATCCAAATAACTTGAAGCAGTTGGAAAATTGCATCACTGTTGATTTAATAGGATATAAAATCACAATCATCATGAGCCAAGTATATAAAAAGATGAATCAGGAATAACCATCAAAACAATCTCATTTTTGTTCTAACTTCAACTTCCTGGATGGCATAGAATGTCATCATATCCTTTACACAGCAAATAATATGATTAGAGAACCATATTGATATTGCCTAAAACAAGTAATTATGACTCCCAAAAGAAACTCAGCGTGGCGAGGTAACAGGAGTTACATTAGGCCTCAAAAGAGGTTTGATTCTGTTACAAGTCAAACAAACTAAATGATCTGATTATAGAAGAGGAAACTTATGAGTTAAAAAATTTAACATACCTAGAGCCCAGTCCAATACTGATACAATCTCTAAGCCCACATGGAGTGACCAAAGATGCCAAGATGCAGAAAACTGAAGAAATCGGAGGCTGAGCACTTCCTGAAGAAGCCACACAACCCATTGCAACATAACCTTTAGGAGGTTCAGGCAACCAAATTGAGCAAAATGTGTCTCCCTCGGAACTTTTTTCTGAGGGAAGAATGATATCATCAGAAGAGGAAGGGGGCCACAAACGAGTGAATGATTTTGGTCTCTTCACTCGCAGTAAGCTAGTATTGACAGCGAGAACACCTTTTGTTGGGGGTCTGTCACTGTAAAGTATGAAATATAATTAATTGGATCCATAACAAAATTTAAGGATGAAAAATTAACAGGATTTGATATTTACGTACATTGGTGTTAGATAGTCACCAAGTACGGCAAACCCAGTGGGTTCGCGAGGTCTCCAAAATGAATATACTTGGTCACCAGTTGGATCTATAAAGTACAAGAAACACCCAACTCAATGTTTCAGATTTTTCATAGATACATATTTAATATAAGTAAACTAGTAAGAATCAGAAAATGGTTAATGTAATTACTTTTAATTATTCCAATTCTATCAAACTCCGAGCACAGTACAGTGGATTTCTTTGATCTCGTTCTTAAAAATGACAAAATATCCTCTTCAACTGCCAAAAAAAGTCTCAAGATGCTGAATGAAAAATTCATGAATACGTCTGAGACAGCCAACTGTATGCTCGTTTTTCCGGAAGCATTAGAGAACTTTACAGACGTATCAAAAGGCTCCAAAATAGTGATTCCATTGCTCTCCAAGGTTAAACCAAGAACATCCGCACTCATTTGGATTGTATTTCCCTTTAAAACCACCCTGCAAGACGCATAATAAAAGAACATGTCTCCATTAAACATTTCGTTAGTTAGGTTTCAAGTGATGAGGGTGATGCTTTCAGAATATTGGGAATGCCACTACAAAGAATCACAAGTTTTATTAACGTAATTATTGAAATCAAAATATAAAATAAATAATACACGATCAAGGTCTCGATCACCATAAAACCCAAAAACAAAAAAACAGAAAGTAGGCCTTGAAACCAAATGTGTCTGTACTCTGTACACCCAATGTAGATTCTAACTGCAAAATTTTCTGTAAAGATTAGGCCTAGCTAATGAATTGTACCCATTACTGACCAAAATCCGCCATCCAAAAATTTTGCATGGGCATGGTGGACAGTTTAAGAGAGTTGTTTTGTGTTGAACCATTAATTGCTAAGACAGTCATCGCAGACAAACTTTTCATATTCTGTGATTTCTTTTTCTTTTTTTTTATAAGAAACACAAATATTATTAAAATAATAAAGAAGTTACAAATATAGGTGGACCAGTGGTCCACAAAAACCCTCAAGACTCTCTAGCTTTCACATCCTCACCCCCCTCCTGTAGCGAAACGCTCCTTAAAATTCCCAATAATCTGCTTAAATCATCCATCTCCTCCTCCCTCAGATCGCGCCTAAAATGCAAATTCCAGGATAAAGGATTTAAAGAAGAAGAATAATCTCTTAAAAGAAAAATGAAATGGGCTTATTATGAACTCGAGAGATTTGAAAAAGCGCTGGGAAAAGAATTTTAAAAGAAGATACCCCCGCCCAACAATCCTCCCAAAATCTAACTCTATCTCCTCCCTTGACTACCAACCTCACTGATTGGATAAAAGCCGGATGAATCCTAGAGGTGAACTTCCATGGACTCCTGAACGTGTTATTCCTTGCTAAACCCGTATCTCATCCGTTTTCTTGCATTCCGTATTTGCTAACAACAATTCTCTTCCACATCATATTCCCCTCCTTTGAGAATCGTCGCCACCATTTACCCAACAAAGCTTTATTCATCAAACCCATATTGCCAATTCCCAAACCCCCCCGGGTCCTCGGGATGTTAATCTTGTCCCATGCTACCAAGTGACAATGCTTATCTCCGTCCGGCCCATCCCACAAGAAGTCCCTCATTATCTTCTCCATGGATTCTGCCACCCCCTTTGGAATTCTGAACAGTGATAAGTGGTACAACGGAATTGCGTTCATGACTGCCGAAATCAGAGTGAGTCTTCCCCCTCTCGATGGGAAAGCTTTTTTTTTTTTTTGATACGAAACAGAAATTTTATTAGAGCTTAAGTTAATACAAGAGTGGTGGACCAGTGATCCACTAATGTAAGTTCCTAGAATTAGATCAAATTAGAAGCTACTTAAGGGCTACATTCAAATCCCTGTACAAATCCGAAATCATTAGAATTTGAAGTGTTTTGAGATTTGTAACCAAGACGCTACTCTCAACTTGATCTTGTCCCAGTTTTCTTGAATCGAAACCTCTTCATCTTCAAAGATCCTCCTATTCCGTTCTAGCCAAACGACCCAACAGATGCAATGTGTAATTGTAGTCCACAGAATTCTCCCTCTAATGCCCAGAGAAGCCCCAAGGTTTGCTGCGAACAGTTCCCTCATATTCCTCGGTGTCACCCATGATAACTCAAGATCGTTCAAAGCTCGCCACCACAGGGAAATTGTGAATGGGCAGTGCACTAGCAGATGATCCTGCCATTCTCCTTCTCTCTTGCACAGAACGCACCAGTTTGGATTTAGCATACTCTTTGGGAACTTCTTTTGGATCATGTCGCAAGTTGGCAGCCTACCCAACACTCCAGCCCAAGAGAAAACCTTAACCTTTGAAGGAGATGAAGCTTTCCAGATTGATTGAAAAAGATTATCCTTTGGAAACAAGTTTTCTGGGAAGAAGGAAAGAAAGAAAGATTTCACAGTAAACTCCCCTGAAGCATCCCCTGTCCAAACCCTAATGTCATCCCCACTATCTAAAGAACCCAGCCTCCCCAAGACTTCCATCAAAGAAATTAAATCACTCATCTCCTCGTCTTTGATCTCGCGGCGAAAATGCAAATTCCAAGACAAGGAGTTATTGGCTGAAACAAAGTTTCGGGATGCGAAGTGTGAAATAGCTTTATTATGAGCTGAAGAGATCCTGAAAAGTCCCGGGAATTGATTTTTAAAACTGTAGGTCCCCGCCCAAGAATCTTCCCAAAATCTAATTATATTCCCTCCCTTGACCACCAACCTCACTGCTTGAATAAAAAACGGATAAATCTTAGATATGAACTTCCACGGGCTACGAAACGTGTTATTCCTTGCTAAACCCGCGTCCCAACCATTCTCTTGCAAGCCGTACTTGCTGGCCACGATCCTTCTCCACAACGTGTTGTCTTCTTTTGCGAAACGCCACCACCATTTACCCAACAAAGCTTTGTTCCGCAGGCTGATGTTCCCAATCCCCAGGCCTCCTCTGTCTTTTGGGATGATAATCTTATTCCATGCTATCAAATGACAATGTTTTTCCCCGTCAGGCCCGTCCCATAGAAAGTCTCTCATTAACTTCTCCATTGCCGCCGCCACCCCTCTAGGAATTTTAAACAGCGACAAATAATATAACGGGATGGCGTTCATAACAGCCGAGATAAGTGTAAGTCTTCCCCCTCTCGACAAGAATGATTTCTTCCAACTCGCTAGCTTCTTTGACATTTTAAAAAACACCGGTTCCCAAAAGGATGCCTTGATTGGGTTAGTCCCAATGGTACCCCCAGATACTCTAAAGGCCAGCTCTCTAGCCCACATCCGATCACTCTAGCCATCTCCTCTTCCGCTCCTTCCTCAAGATCGATGGGAAAGCTTTCTTCCAACTTGCTAACTTTTTTGACATCTTAAACAACACCGGTTCCCAGAAAGAGGCCTTAGTAGGACTGCCTCCCAGAGGAACTCCCAAATATTGAATTGACCAAGCCTCAACGCCGCAACCGAATTCTCTGGCCATCTCTTCCTCCACTTTGGTCTCATGGTTAATGCTTAACAACACACTTTTTTCTAAGTTGATCTTTAAGCCAGACATGTCACAGAAAGAAATCAGGACATCTTTCAAAAATCTCAAATGTCTTTCACTCTTCACGAAAAATAAAGAGTCGCCAGCAAATTGGATATGAAAAACATCTACCCTTTCTCTTCCTATATCCCACCCCTGAATAAAGTTCATTGACTTTAACTTGTCATATGCTTTCTCAAAATCTGCCTTAAAAACCCATCCTCTTTTCTTTTTCAATCTGAATTCCTCTACCATCTTGTTAGCTATGAGGCAGCAGTCGAGGATCTGTCGTCCTTCAATAAACGCCTTTTGTGAATCAGCAATTGTGGTAGTCATAACCTTCTTCAAACGCGAGGCCAACACTTTGGACATTATCTTGTACAGGCTGGTTACTAAACTAATAGGCCTAAAATCCTTTATACGTCGTGATTCTTTCTTATTGGGGATCAAACAGATATAGGTTTCGTTTGTCACAGCGTTGATTATTCCTTTCTCATAGAATTCCTCAAAAACCTTAACCAAATCCCCTTTTATAACATGCCAACATTCCTGATATACTTGTAGTGAGAACCCATCAGCTCCCGGCGCTTTCGATCCATCCCCATCAAACACTGCTTTTTTTATTTCTTGCTCCGTAAACGGCATCTCAAGTTGTAGCATTTCATCTCGATCAATTGGGCTCCATTCAATGCCCTCTATACCAAAACCCGGATAACCTGACTTGCTAAATAACTCACGATAGTATTCAATTATTTGCGCCTTTATAAGATGACTATCCGTGCAAAAATTTCCATCCTCCATCTCCAATTTGTCGATCCTTGTCCTACCCCTCCTTTGGCTAAGTAATGAGTGGAAAATTTTTTTGTTACAATCCCCTTCTTTCAACCATTTGACCTTTGCTTTCTGCTGCTCCTTTTGAGATTTTCTGCATGCTAACTCTTCCATTTCACTCCTAATAGATCTTCTCTCTAACCCCTGGCTGTCTCCAAACAAACCCTCACTCTCCAGAGCGTCCATCGCGTTGATCTTGTTTTCCAGCACCTTACTACGAACATCTATGTTCCCAAATTTTTTTTATTTCCACTTTCTAATGTCCGATTTTATTTCCTTAAGTTCTCTCATGAACTTATACCCCTCCCACCCCTGCAAATTTTTACACGTCCACCATTGAGAGAACTCATCTCTGAAGTGCTTATGTTTCAGCCACATGTTTTCGAACCTAAAAGGACTTGGACCCCACTCCCCATGTGTTGAATCCAGGATCAAAGGATTATGGTCTGAAGTTATTCTTGGCAGAATCAACTGTCTACTGAACCTGAACATCTCACTCCAACCCCCTGAGAATAGAAATATGTCCCGCCTGCAACAAATAGGTGAAACTCGCATATTGGACCAAGTGAATTTGCCATTCAAAAGCGGTGGATCGCACAACTCGAGCTCCTCAATCAAAGAATCAAAGCCTCTCATGCTCCTGGTCACTGTGCTGCTGTTCAACTTTTCACTCAAGGATCTCACCACATTGAAATCTCCACCTACACACCAATCAGGACTACACAAGACCTTCAAACCTGCCAACTCGTCCCAGAAATTTTGACGATCCTTAGGCGTGCAAGGACCGTAAACTGCTGATAACCACCAATACGAAGTGCTGCTCTTTTCTATCTTAATCGAAACTGAGAACTCTCCGATCAAATTATCCATCACTGAAACCGTCTTTGAATCCCACGCCACTAAAATCCCCCCAGCTCTTCCCGATGCTGGCAACTCCAGCCATTCTATAAATCTTGATTTTCACAAACTAGAAATGAATCTTCTGTCCACCCTGACTTGCTTTGTTTCTTGAAAAATGACTATATCCGGTTTTTCTCTACGAAGAATCGTTCTAATCAAACTCCTTCTACTACTGGATCCTCCCCCTCTAATGTTCCAAGAAAAAATTTTCATTAAACCGCACCAATACCCGAGATTACCTTGACCTCATCCAAAACTCTACCTGCAGAGGAAACTCTATACGTTTTGAAGCTGCTGTCCTCCCTGCCATCTGTTTCTTCTTTGTCAAAATTCACGAAGCTGACCTCCATTCGGGAAAGGCAATTATTGGCAATAGCTCTCTGCCCCAATAAATCACTTAGCTTATTCTCGACTCGAGAAGGTAGACTGATCCCAACTCCGGAACTTGTTTCTCGGACTGTTCATCCAGCATAATATCCGACAGTGAGTTTGTTCCCCCCAGCAGCCTCCCCACCCAACCCACCAAAAGGAAAGGAAATGGAGGAAAGAGAATGGGTTTGATTTTTGGAAGGAAAGCTTATCAAATCCCCCTTTGGATCAGGAAATACCTTACGGACCAATGGTTGATTAGAGTATTTACCTGCTGGTGATCCGAAGATACCCCCGATGTCCTCCAGTCCCGCTTGAGTCTGAGACTTGTTGTCCGTCTCCCAATCCTTAGAGCTATCTGAAACGAAAGAGTCGGAGACCTCCGAAATGCTACCACCGCCGAACTCTTTAACCGCATCTTCCTCCAACCACTCAACCTCTTTGTTCAGAAGTCCTGTCATCTCCAATCCCAAGTGGTCTTCTGTCCTTAGCTTCTCCTCCATTTTTTACCCTTGAGGGTCAGCCACAATATGTTTTCTCCTTGAGTACACAAAATTGATAGGTGGTGTCGGCTGTTCCTCAATTGCTCCTCCTATATCTTCAGATATAATCCCAATCACCTCTGCTCCTATCTCTAAAGAAGACCGAATAACTCCCTTCCTGAATCCTTCCAACCCTTTAGGACTGTTCTTTTTGAGAATTTTGATGTGCTCTCCTTTAGTAGATTGTTCCTCTCCCTGATCTCTAACTGCCCGATTATTCTCCACTACTGGAAGATTGGAAATGATGTGGCTGCTTTCGGGAGTCTCTGCAGCACCTCCACTGGTGTGTAACGGATTGCTATTCCATCCCTCCTCCCCTCTCTCTACCGCCCTCTTGCCTTCAGTCACAACTTGGGCAAAAGTCCGTTTCTCGATGAAATCGTACGCTGCTACGTTAGCGGAATCCACTACGATGCGAACAACCATGGGTCCACGTATCGTTTGGATTTGCAAAAAGCTGTTAATGAAGCCTCCCTCTGACCCAACTACCTTGATTTTAGCTGCTGACAAATCTTTTAAGCATAGTGGTGTCCTGACTGATGTCCAACAACCCTCCACATTGCTCTCCCACTCTAGTAAGCAGCTCTTTAGACCATAAATCCCATGGAGAATGTTGCATCTTCATCGTTGTTTGGCCACTCAAGTAGAATGTTGCATCTTCATCGTTGTTTGGCCACCACACTGCTTTGTTGGCTTGAAATGGAAAAATCTCTATCCTTCTCTTCACTGCCTTCCCTAGAACGGTTCTAACCAACTCCCATGAAATATTGACCCTTTCCTTGGTAATGATAATCGTTTTCCTCCAATCCCTGTTTTGGCACTGATTAATGTTATCCTTAGCGTCAGCTGCACGAAATCTCTTGAAAAGCGGGGCCTTGTTCCATGTTCTGTTCTGCTGAAGCACCCGATCACTGCCATGAAAAGAATTTTGTTCGAAACCTGCAGCCCTCCTCCTTTGTCCCAGAAAGAAGAAGATCTGGTTGGCCATACGCTTCCACCCCCACTCCTCTCGCCCGCTCGGAATAATGATGCGCTGTTTGATTCCCTTCTGAGAAATTTTGCTCACTTCCAGCCAACTTCCTCTACGGTTGATAAGTCTATGCAGGAAGATAACTTCTTCCTTGTCTCTCCACTTGTAGAAGGTAGGGCATTGTAAGGGTCTGATAGCAAATTCCCGTATCTTTGACCCTAGCCAACGTGCTTTGCTAAAATCCAGCTCCAGGAGATAAGTAGCCTTTCTAGTTCGCTCAGTCAAGCATATCGAGTCTCCCCTCGAACCCAATCTAGTTAGGAACAATTTCTGTTCACACAAGAACTTACCGGAGCAGTCGACTGCTCAAGAACTATCGTAATCCTGAAGCAATAACTTGGAGAGCGAGAGAAGCCCTTTCTTGGGATCGGAGTACACTCTATGCAAAAAACCCTCAAGAAGTAAGTTGAGAATCTGGCTTCGGAACCCTAGATCGCCGGAAAAGATCCTCCCTTAGGCGATGCCGGAACCCTAGACCGCCGGGGTGAGCCGCTGTCGACGTTAGCCGCCGGTTATGGACTCGAAGAGTCTGGGTCGCAAGCCGCTAACTCCATCTTACGAGAGAGAGAATATTTGTAGAGAGAGAATTTTTTTTAAAAGGACAGAGTTCTGTGATTTCTTTGTGACAGAACTACCCATAAAATAGTCGCGGACATTGATTATTACATATAGCTGGAAACTATTTGTGGATATTAATTCAGAATTAGCATTATAAAGAACTAAGAAAGGAAATATACAAGGAAAATAGCTACAAGCAACGCCCAATCGAGAAGTAAATATATAGCTGATAGTGAATGAATTAAGGACTATCGAGGAAGGGGTTTGGCACACGCTGGAGGAAGTGGATTAAAGAGTGTCTTTCGAATGTGTCCTTTTCAGTGATGATTAATGGGAAACCGAGGGGTAAATTTTATGGACAGAAAGGGCTTCGACAGGGGGATCCATTGTCTCCTTTCTTATTTAATTTGGTAGCTGATGTTTTGGGTAGATTGATTGATAAAGCTAAGTCTACGGGGTTCATTCGGGGTCTGGAGGTTGGCAGAGAGAAGGTGGAGGTCTCACATATTCAGTTTGCGGATGATACCTTGTTCTTTGTGAAGGATAAATGTCACATAATGTTTTTAGCGGATGTGGTGAAATCGTTTTGTAGTATGTCGGGGTTAAAAATCAATTGGGAGAAGAGTGCGCTAATTGGAATAAATATCGAGGAAGTAGAGGTGGAAGCGTTGGCTCAACAAATAGGATGTGGGAAGGAATCTTGGCCTATCAAGTATTTGGGGGTACCTCTAGGAGGGAATCCGATCAAAATCTCTTTTTGGGAGCCTATTTTGTCTAATCTATCGAAAAAATTGGCAAGTTGGAAGAAATCGTTCTTATCTAAAGGGGGGAGGTTGACACTTATATCGGCTGTGTTGAATGCAATGCCGATCTACTTCATGTCATTGTTTCGATTGCCAAAGGGAATTGCAGATTTGATGGAAAAGTATATGAGGGATTTTCTTTGGGATGGTGTTGATGGGGAGTCTCATTGTCATTTGGTGGCATGGGAGCAGGTGTGTAAACCCAAAGCTTTAGGGGGATTGGGAATAGGGAATATTTGTCTAAGGAATAGAGCTTTGATGGGAAAATGGTGGTGGAGATTCTCAGTGGAACAAGATCCGATGTGGAAAAGGGTCATTAAGAGCAAGTATGGATTACAAGATAATGGCTGGGACGCAGGGTTGGCTACAAATGTTACGTTTAGAAGCCCATGGAAGTTTATTTCTAGATCTTACTCGGCTTTTCAACCTTTGGTAAGGGAGGTGGTTAGAGGGGGGAATAAAGTGAGGTTTTGGGAAGATAGATGGTGGGGGGAGTCTTCGTTTCAGGATCTTTTTCCAGCCTTGTTTCAGATTTCGTATGCACATAATATGCATATTTCTCATTTCGTGTCACCGGAAAATTCCTGGAATTTTTACTTTCGGAGGGGTTTGAGGGATCATGAAATTGATGAGGTGGGTGTTCTGTTAGAGGAGCTGATGAGAGTTAGATTGATTAATGGGGCTGAGGATGTGAGAGTTTGGGTTGGGGACCCGTCTGGTATTTTCTCGGTTAAATCGTTTTTTTAGTCCTTCTTCCCTAGTAGCGTTTTTCCTTTGTTTTCCTTTTTCAATGTTATTTGGAAATTACCAATACCCTCGAAGATTCAAGTTTTTGCTTGGACAACAGTGTTGGGTAAATTGCCGACTTCGGAGATGATGCAAAGAAGATGGCCTTCTTGTGCTTTGAATCCGAATTGGTGCGTGTTATGTAGGAAAGAGGGGGAATTTCTGGATCACATGCTTATACACTGTTCTTTCAGGTATGAATTGTGGTCAAAAGCTTTGAAGGAAATGGGGTTGATGTGGGTAACACCTCGTTCTATTCAGGAGCTTTTTGCCTTGGATCTTGCTTATCTATTAGGCAAAAAAGGAAAAATTTTGTGGTCTTTGGCGGTTCATGGAATTTTATGGTCAATTTGGTTAGAGAGAAATGGAAGATTATTTGAGAACTGGGAAGAAACGACGGAAGAGTGTTGGGATAAGATTAAGTTGCGGATTGCTATGTGGAGTAGATCTTTTAAAGATTTTCAGAATATAGCAATCTCGGATTTACTAAGGGATTGGTCTATTGCTTTGTGTTGATATTATGATTAGGGAGTCGTCTTTTCTCTTGTAATGAGCGGATTTCTTATCCGCCTTTTGTAAAATTTTATGATTGCATATAATATATATTAGTTTCCTATCAAAAAAAAAATTAAGGACTATTTGTGGATTCGATGGAGTAGTTGATTTGATAGTGCAGATTAAGATGGCAATTCAAAACTCACATATTAGATAACATCCTCAAAATAACACTGATATTGCTTCTTTTTTTATTTATAGGAAACGAAATATATTCTTTTTTTGGATAAGAAAGAAACGAAATATATTCATAAAGATATAAAGGTAGTAACTACAAATGTGGCCAGAGGTCCACACAAAAAGAGATTAAAACCGGAGTCAACTTAGCATAATATAAGACTCCAATCGCTATACAAATCTGAAACCGAAAAGTCTATGAACTCTTTAGTCTTCGAATTATGTTAATTAATTAATTGTGTTTTCCAGGGAAATTGATCTCGGGCATTATCATAAATCCTAAATATTAAGAAGCTATGAATTTAGGAAAAGTATAGAAGATTGTGTTCTTGATCGTAAATAATAAAAATATAAGTCTACGCATAGGCTAACATAGCTAACTTTATGAAAAAATAACTTGAATCAAAATCCTATCAGTATTAGTACAAGTCTAACCATGTTTAACCAAATCAAAACAATATGTTCAAGATGGTTATACGTTTGGGTAAGGTTTTACCAGTATCCATTCACAGGCACATCCACAAGACGAAATCAATCAATTATCAACACAAAAAGTAATTCTGTGGAAGTTCCGTTAAAAATGAAAAGCGATGGGGCCATTTAATGTATGGCTCTAATACAATAAACTAAGGGAATAGACAAACAGCAGGTAGGAAGATACCTGGAGAATGCGTCCAACTGTGCATGCAAAAGTTTGTTAGACAGATTAAGTGAACCAGCATTTCTTGATGTATTGTAGAAGGTGAGCTCTGGGCCGATAGCCTGTTCAACAATAACTAATCAACGTCACTAGGAAAACTTCATGATCGGATACATGCACATTTGATGGTTCTCGCATATCAAATAAAAACAAAGTAGCCTGCCTCTCTAAAGCCTTCTCCATTAGTAAGTCTAGTTTCTAAGCCTGACTTATTGCAGAAAAAAAGTTAGTTATGAAATGAGCTAAAATGTCATACAACCATCACTCATAGGAAAATGCATAAACTAAAGTATCTTGATCCATTGTCTTGCCTGTAATTCAAATGTCAATTCTATGGAGCTCCCAGAAACAGTATTTTGTGCTGCAGCACTAGTATTGTTTCCTGAAGAATTGAGAGAGGGGCTTCCATTTTCTTCCTCCAGAATGACATTATCATTCTCACTAGCTGAATAGCTGCTGTTGGATCCAAGCTGAATACAGGAATCTAAGCATTGCCCACTCTAGAACAATAAGATGAAGACATAAAGTATGCACGCAATTAAACTAATGATTTTAGAAGTGAAAACAAAAATAAATAAAACAAGAGGCATGAGCACCTACTTTGATAGTAACATTTGTAAATTGAAGTTTTTTCCCATTCCCAACATAAACTAAAGCTTCCATACTTGGACCAGAGAGATTTAATCCTTGTCTATCTTTCAAATACAAGATCCCACCTCTTCCATCATATGTGAAAATATCAAATCTTTCATCATCTACTATCAAAGGTTTCTGGGGAGCAATCGAGAATTCAGCACAGGGTTGACAGAAAGTTGGTTTGTCAAGTATGAGTGCATCCGCAAATTGTGAAGGGTTAGGGTCCTCTTCATGTGATAGTGAACCGCGAACTGTAGGTACAAAAAACTCCACTATGGCAAGTAAAAAATCAAGTGCAACAAGCAATTGGGGTCTTTGGATGCACAAAACAACATATGTTGTCTTCTCACAAAATCTAGCATCAAGAATGAGCAGTGCTGGAACAAACTTTCTAGCGCCGTCCAGAAAAGGAGTGGCCTCAACAGTATTGTTATTCAAACTCCCACTCGGAGATTCTGAAGGATGTCCAATCATATCAGGCTTCCCAATTGCCAACCTAAGCTCCTGTTCTGTACCTTCACGGTCATCAACTACAATTAAATCCTTCAGCGTAGCTGAAAAAAACCCTTCTCCCACTGTATTAGACTTGTATAAAAGCCACACCCCGCTTATCTGAAATAGACAATGCTATTAGTCAAGAAGATTGAAAAAATTTATTAAAAAAAATAGAAATGAAAGGGAAAAAAAGGAAAGAAAGGAAATAAAAGAAAAGAAAAACAAATAAAATACAATAATTAATTACATAATAGCATGGCTGGAGCAGTCAATCTTTCTTTCGTACATAGACCAAACCATGAAAATAATTTAAACAAATAGATGGTTTGTGGAAAAGGCTTATAAGGCACAGAATGTGGAATTCAAATTAGAATATCTCGTAAACATGATCCTGGGAGGGGAAATAAAGAGATACAAAGGAAGAAGTTAGTGGGTTGTAACCACATGTTTTCCTTGAATATGATCCTGGGAGGGAATATAAAGAGATACAAGGTGTATTTGTGGCTAGCAAAATAGGCTCGAGAAAGGCAATGTATGAACTCAAACAATCTCATGGCAGTTTGTTTGGAAGATTTACCAAATTTGTGATAAGACAAGAATAGATAGAGTCAATTTGATCACATCTTCTTCATGAAACATTCAGCTGTAGGGAGTAACAATGTTATTGGTTTATGTGGATGACAAAATAATGGCCATCATGATATGGAAGCTCTAAAAAATGAACAAGTATTTGGTGAAAGAAATCGATATCAAAGAGCTCGGCAAACTATAGTTCTTTCTTGGTATAGTAGTGGCTCACTCTCAACAAGGGAATTTATATCATAACAGAAGTATGTGAGTGAGTTGCTAAAGAACACAGGTAAACCAGGGTATGAGCCAGTCAACATGCCCATAGAACACAATTATGATCTGAGAGATGACCAAGCAGATGGTACCACTGAAGAGTATGTGACTGATTTGCTTGGCATCATGTTTCTGGAAGTACAACAGACGACTGCCATATTTCTAGTATGTGATCTCATAATTTATTGAACGTGAAAATTCAAAAGAGTGGCTCATGAACTACCTGTAGAGTGGCTAGAGGGGCATCCCTTGTGATCCCATAGTGAATACTAAGTTCAACCAGATCGATATCAACTGTAATCTTTATTGCAATCCATGTTTTTTCCCTGTTCTCGGTTCCAGATTTTGCAGGATTTGAATCTAAGGTACCTGAATGTTCGGACACACTAACTGAATGGGACAAGCCTTCATCTTTAGACGGAGGCTCGATATTTGGTGTCTCTGAAATATTTTCTAGAGCACATTCTGTTATTATTTCATACTCTTTGTTGGATAAAGCTGCTTTCAGTGCTTCAATCTGGATTTCAAACAAAGAATGCAAATTATATATGAAACAGAAACAGAAATCGCACAACAAAAGTTCGTAAGTACTAATATGAAAACCTTTAGCTGCACACCACATCGCAAATGATAGATGTGGCATCACAAGATTATCAGCTCTTAAAGAAAGGTAGGACATGACACTAAAAAATATTATATGGAGAGAAGAGACTGAGATATAAAATGGTACATCAAAGCTCTAAGATTTTAAACACGGGTTCAATACCTTAATAGAAACCTCTATTTCCGGAATTTGATGGAGCAAGTCACGAAGTGTTCTTTGAATCACAATTGTTACACCCTTGACATCTTGAATTATGCTTTCACCCAATTCTGATCCTGAACCAATATTTAGGTTGATGTCTTCAAACTGAAAATGTTAAAAACGTAGATTTAGGTGACGAAACAAGTAAAAAATGGGATCAAAATTCAATTAAAAAAAATAAGTAACATAGCTTTAAACGACACAAGATTTTTCAAGAATCAAAATGCAAAGAGATTAGGATAATCCATAATAAGAAACTGTGAAGCTACATCCAACTCCAGAAAAAAAACGAAGGGAACTTAATTTCTGGTGGGTCAAACAACAATCAGGCACAATACTTTAAGCTAATATGCATCAAGGTGTAAAAATATCTTACAAGAATTTCTAAAATGTCCACATGCAATGCCTTCATTTCATTTTGACTCCCTCCAATCCATTTAAAGGTGTTCCGAACAGCAATTTGAACTACATCAAGCTTCAAATAACTGCAAGATGACATAATTATGCATGTTATATACTTGGTTTAACGAAACTATTAAATCAATACGCGATTAGCTGATTGTGCATGCATATCATAATGAAGTATGACAATGAAATTTCAAACTCACTCTTTACTGTTCGTTCTTTGAGGCATTAATATAATTGGCTTATTAAGAGAAAGATCCAACTTCATAGCAGGTGATCCTTCGATTTCACCTTTTGTAAGCCACTTTTCCGAGTTAGCTGCCTGATCATTTACCTTGATAACATCCTTTGAATTGCTAGGAATTAGGCCCATAAAATAACTTACTACCTGAAAGCAATTTAACATGATGAAATAAATGCAACTACACGTTCATGCAAGGAGGTATTTCAAAGCAAACCAAAAAATATTACCTCTTGCACAAAACGATTCAAAAAGACTATTCGAACTTCAGACAGCTGCCCAAGGAGGCTGTAGTCATAACCTTCATAATCTTCATCTTCACGACTAAACGAACAAAATACCAACTGTAAATTCACAGAAAAAAATTTCAATTAATTCATTTGTGCACCATAAACCATCAAAAAATTTTAGTCAACTCATAAAAATATTGCAATTGTTCATACATCATATTTAAGGAAAGTGCAAACAAGGGATTTAAAAACCTAGAAAATTGAAAGTGAAAAATAAAAAACTTCTTCATAAACCAAAAACTATGGAATAATCTAGCTTGAAATAAATAACTTAGAGCCATGTCCCAAACAGATTTTTCGCTATACATGCTGTATAAGTGTATCTGGATCACAAACATCTTCAAATTTTGGCCGGCAGAATCAACTCAATGATGTAACAGCACATAGTGACATTTAATCTGCTAGGTGAAAATGGTGAAATTTTTTAAGTCAAAAAGTTAATCCGTAGAAAGAAAGATGAATATAATAACTAAACTCTAATCTATGCGATCAAATGTTTCTAAACAAAATTTTAAAAGAAAACCGCAATAAAGTAGATTACAATTACAGTTGCGTAGGTTTAAATTAATGAATCTGCCTACATTCGGGGAAATTTAGGAGTAAAACTTTAAAGTTTAAATATCTATGCAATCTGAAACATAACACTAAATTTCTCAAACTGTAAAATACCTCCACAAAAGAACTGCCACCAGGATTCCTCATATCACACGCCCAAAAATACATATGACTGTTATGAAGACTATCATCGCTTATCCTAAGATTTCCAAGGGATGCTTTTATACTAAAAGAAGAAGGAAACACCTGAAACAAGAATAGAGCAGATAAATATCAGATCCATGCAAGCTTAACATTACAAAATTTTCTACTAAAGAAAAAGGATATATGTATATATATATATATAAACCTTTATGTTTGTGAGAAAGTTATTCTGAGATAACGTAGCCAGCTTGGAACCATTTTCCTTCATCAAAATTATCTCAGCACGAGTCATATTTAAAACTAAATCAAAGATCACTCTGGATTTTCCCTTTCCCAGTAAAGATTTGATTATAGGCTCATCCCGTGGAACTGAAGGATGAGGCAGAGAATCATTGAGTACTTCCTTAGATGTATCACGAGGTGCAGGAGTTGTCGAAGAAGAATCACTGATAGATGTATCACGAGGTGCAGGAGCTGTCGAAGAAGAATCACTGAAAGATTCGCAGCTATCATCCTGAGTGTTGATGGCATTTACAAATTTCATAATGGCCAAAATGGTTGGCCTACGACAAAAAAATGACAAGGTCGATAGAGTAACCACCACCTGAAAAAAGAAAAGTAAAATTAAGAAAACCAGAAATACAAATTATCGCTGAATAAATATGAGCAAGAGCACCAAAATTAACGTCAACGGCGTATAGCATGCCATACATAATACACAGGAAAAGCAGTGCATGAACAAGACATAAAAGTATACAATTTACACTTGGGAAAAACAAAGTACACAAAATTCTCCACTATCATTGCCAGAAATGAAAAGAGTAAATTCAGAAACAAATCCCAAACATATTCAACTCAAACACATGAGACTGCCCAAAGAATCAAGCGGATTGAAAATTGAAATTGGTAGTAAATTCAAAATTGTGCACACATCACTATAACATTTGAAATCTGTTGATTAATAAATAACATTAAAAAAACCTATATATTCTAAATCATCACTAAAACCCCCAGCCCCCAATGTCTAATTTTTTGACATGATGCCTATTCCTGTGCATATTTAAGTTTCTTTGTCGACTACACAGGAGCTATACGCTACTGATCTTGCTTTTCTTTTGGGTAAGAGGGGGATAAAATTTTGGTCCTTGGTGGTTCATGGTATTTGTTGGTCGGTGTGGTTGGAGAGAAATAGAAGAATCTTTGAGGATATGGAACAAACGGCGGAAGAGTGCTGGGAAAATATTAAGATACGGATAGCTATGTGGAGTAGAGCGTTTAAAGATTTTCAGAACTTAGCAATTTCGGATTTATTAAGGGATTGGTCATTTGTTTTTTGTTGATATAATAGGAAGTTGTTAGGTTCTTTTGTAATTAGCGGATATCTCGTCCCCATACCTCTTGTAAATTTTTATCCTATGATATAATATATAAAGTTTCTTATCAAAAAAAAGATCATCATAATCATATATCATATATATTCAAATGCCCTAAATAAATGGATATAAATAAAAATGTGTGTATATTTTTATTCTGCTAGAAGACGCCAAGCCCTAATTTATCACTCAAAGTAAAAAAAAAAAAAAAAAAACTCGTCAAAACGAGTAAACGACAATACGACTAGTTCCCAGAGGCAATAGATGGCCAGATCTGCTCCAAGAATCACATGTATCTTTGGCAACAGAGTCTCTCTATGTTAGATTATATATTCGAGTGCACTTGAAAGTTCTGTGGCTACATTAATCAATAAAGTATAATTATATATATTCACATATAAATAACCCCAAAATTCAAAAATCATATGCATTTTACGAATTCGACTTATTGGGGGTTTTACCAATGATTGCAATAATACAGCCGATTAACTTCTAGTTATTTACCTCACAGGGTGGGTAGTTTCGGTACATTTCAAATTTCAAAAGCACTATGAAGACCGGCTTACTTGTTTGTCAACATTGGAATAAAGAGTTGAATTCTGATCAAAGATAATCATCTGAGATTTCACAAAACTGTCTAATGCATCAGTAACTCCCATTTGACCAGCATCCAGATGAGTATCACTGGGCAGTAATCCAGGAACACGATCAAAACTTGGTGTTTTCAAACTTGAGCTAGGAGATGGAGTAGTAACCCGTGAACTCATACGCTCCAATCCATCAGCTGGTGACAGTGGACTGCCAACTGAATCATTAAGATTCTCAGAAGCCTCAAAAAACTCATCATCTCCATCATATTTATTGACATCATTACTGGAATGAGTTGCAATCTCTGTATTGCCCAAAGAGAAAGGTGTCTCTCCATTCCTGATAAATGACCTTGTTAAGTAACAAGTCTGAGATGTGCCTTCACTGCAAACTAAATCTTCTATCTCCAAGGCTTTAAGAACCGTGCCAATAAAAACATCATTTGCTCTAATCAAAACTTCAATCTGCATAAAAGATTCACCTTACAAACAAAGAAATCTAATGCGATGTGAGTTGTATCAGCAATATGATCTTACTTGTCCACCAATTGCACGAAATTCAAGCACACGCCTCTCCTCAGAAAGAAGCAACTTCATAAAACTTTGATCGCTCTATACAGAAAACACAAGCACAAATGTTGAAATTGCAAAAGTTGAGCATTTAACTTTTTAACGCAGCAGCATGCCCAAAAACCAAGGTTCTAAAATTCGTTAGGCTAAGCGGATTCCTCAGTGTAAAATAATAAATCAAATATTATAACTCCAACACGATAACATCAAATTTAAAATGAGTTAAAAATCACATAACTAATAAAATTCCACAAATTTACTCAAATTCTTCTTCTTCTCCATAAATTTCTTTACTTATTATTCTCCATATTCTTCTTCTCTTTTATTTGAAAACGACGTTGAAAGGGTTTTCGTTGTAGGGTAATAAAATTTTTCTGTCATTTTTTTTTACTGTCTTATGATTTAAAAGCCCAAAAAAAAATTTCATTTCCGCCTAGGGTCGCCTCGAGCCCGCCTAAGGCCGTCTAGTGCCGCCAAAGTCCCCCTAGGCACCTAGGACGCCTAAGTTGGCCGACTAGCACTTTTTCGATGCGATCGGCCGGCGCCTACCTAGCGCCTAGGCGGGCACGTAAGCCGATTTTTAGAACACTGCCGAAAACTAATTCATTCTTACCTGGCTGCTGTAACTGAAAGATATCTTCAATTCATCCAGTACACCTGTGAAGAATAATTTCTCCATCCTTGATAAATCTGCCAAGTCATTATTACCAAGTTCGGAGTCGTCCGAATCTGATGAGGTTTCCATTAGACCAGCAATAGGAGCAGTTCCCTGTAAATTACATTTGCGGATTCTTTCGCATAAGAAACTCTTTTTAAAAATTATGAAGCCTGCTAGGAGTTTCAAAGAAAAGGGTTCCAGCAGTTAAAAAAATAACCTGACAGGTAATGCTGCACACTAATCGACAAAAATATTGGTTAAGTGATGAAATGAGAAAAAATATAGAACTAGTATTTTACTATTTCATACTTTATCTCACAATACAAGACTTTGAAGGGAAGAAAATAAATAAAGGAAAAGGAAAACAAACACAATCCATATATGATGAGATTCTTTTTTTTTCAGAAATGATGAGATGCCAATCAATCAATCTTTTATATCAAGGGATTTTTCAACAATAAGAACCCATCGATTTGCCAACAATCTACACACCAAACCAGATATCTTAACACCAGGAATGCAATAGATCGACAGAATAAGGAGACAGCAAAGTGCCTATCAAACAATTTCCACAAAAGCAGAAAAAATAGAAAACAAGATTAGAGTAGCATTCTCAAAGTTTCTCACTGGAAGCCAACTAAAGTTCTACATCTATTATATCCCCCAACACTCATCGGAGAAGGTTTAGTAATATGTGAGATGAAAAATACTTCAAATCATACACAAAGAATTAATTTGATTCTAATAAAATCATATCAAATAAGATTTCATATTTTTCAACAAAGCAACACATTTTCAACTACTACTAATAACAAGATAGTGCAGTCTTAGAAAGCAATGAACTAGAGCAGGAAGTTGGATGTACCGATACACGATAAATGGCTCCCTGAATGTAGCCTCGCCAAGTCCTGCTTGAACTTTCAGAATCGCAACGTAAAATGAGAGCGTTTGCATCTTCGACGACCTAAAGAAATAATATGAAGATCAAATAGAAACTAGAAAGCAAAGACAATTCAATAATGTAATGCCTATGACTGTTCCCATGGCTAACCTTAGAAGAGGAACGCTCAGCATCACATACAGCTAATACATGTTCTACTTCGCCAACAGATTCAGCAGGCATTTGGAGTAGTTGTTTACCTCGTAAACTAGGTTAATAAAACAATCGAAGTTCTATCAGGAATATGAAAACAAAAGAAATATGTACGCTGTCATGTAACCTTAATAAAAAAATCAAAATGAAGATGCAGCTTAGAAAAGCTATCACTAAATTATATGGTCCTGCAATGCATTAACACCAACAATAGTTTGTCCACATGTTTCTTCTGAGTTATAGAAAAAAGTTGTCCACATAAAAGCAAAATAAATATGTATGCTGTCATCTTGAGTAGTAACTTCGAGCTGTAGAGAAATTTCCTCCATTGTCACTGTGATTCTTCAAGCATGTGTCATAGTTCTAACCTTCTTGTCAAATATGTTGTACAGTTAATGACATGGCAGCGCCATAACAAGCCAAAACAGACACAAAATATCGAAATACTATACAACATAAGCACTACGGAGTACATATTCTGCATTAGACCAATAGCATATACAAAAAAGCTCAAGAAAAACATAATGCACTACCTTCATATATATATATATATATATATATATATACCCGCACACGCACACGCACACATATATATACGTATTTACATATAATATGTATATTACAAGAGAAAATATTATATTACATTATAAACAATTATTAATTAAAAAAGCGGACCAGCAGTCCGCACACCAGACAACTATTACTAAGGACTTTTTTTTTTTGATAGGAAACGCTAATATATTATATACGAGAAGAAATCTTACAAAAGGCGGACAAGATATCCGCTAATTACAAAAGAAAGTAACGACTCCCTAATAATATCAACAATAAACAAAAAATCAATCCCTTAATAAATCCGAGATTGCAATATTCTGAAATTCTTTAATAGATCTACTCCACATAGCAATCCTTGTCTTAAACTTTTCCCAGCACTCTTCCGCCGTTTCTTCCATATTCTCAAGTATTCTTCCATTTCTCTCCAACCACGCCGACCAACAAATATCATGAACCACCCAAGTCCAAAATATTCTCCACCTCTTGCCCAAAAGAAAAGCAAGATCAGTAGCGAATAGCTCCTGTGTAGATCGAGGTGTTACCCACACTAACCTCATCTCCGTCAAAGCCTTCGACCACAATTCATACGTGAAATAACAGCGTATAAGCATGTGATCCTGAGTTTCCCTCTCTTTCCAACATAACACACACCAATTCGGATTCAAAGCACATGAAGGCCATCTCCTTTGCATCAACTCCGAAGTCGGCAATTTACCCAACACGGCTGTCCAAGAAAAAACTTGAATCTTCGAAGGTATTGGAAATGTTCAGATAACATTGAAAAAAAAAAAAAACAAGGGATGATCGATATTAGGAAAGAAGGACTCAAAAAATGATTTAACCGAGAAGATACCAGAAGAATCCCCAACCCACACTCTAACATCCTCAGCCCCATCAATCAATCTAACTCTCATCAACTCACCTAACAGTACGCCTACCTCAGCAATTTTCTGATCCCTCAAATCCCTCCGAAAATGAAAGTCCCATGAAAGGGGTGAAAGTCCCATGAAAGGGGACCGATATTCAACGAATTTTTCGTTCATACAAAATGAGAAATATGCATATTATGTGCAAAAGAAATTTGAAACAAGGCTGGAAATAGATCCCGAAACGAAGACTCCCCCTACCATCTATCTTCCCAGAACCCCACTTTGGTCTCCACTCTAACCACCGCCCTTACTAATGAGTGAAAAGCCGAGTAAGACCTTGAAATAAACTTCCATGGGCTCCTAAACGTAACATTTCTAGCCAAACCAGCATCCCAACCATTATCTTGTAAATCGTACTTGCTCTTGATGACCCTTTTCCACATCATCTCTTGTTCCACTGAAAATCTCCACCACCATTTCCCCAGCAGAGCTTTATTCCTCAAACAAATATTCCCTATTCCCAAACCCCCTAGAACTTTGGGCTTACAAACCTGCTCTCATGCTACCAGATAACATTGTGAATCCTCGTCCACTCCATCCCAAAGAAAGTCCCTCATATACTTTTCCACCATATCTGTGATTACCCCTTGGAACTCGAAACAGTGACATAAAGTAGATCGGCAAGGCATTCAAAACTGCCGATATAAGTGTCAACCACCCAATCTACTTCAAATTACCTTATCCCGAGAAATCCAGCTACACGAATGAGATTACCACACGTGGCAGATAAACTTGAGTTCGGATCTTCTGAACTAGTCCAGATACAACCTATAAATAAAAGCTGATTTCATTTGTTTCTTACACCGCTTTCCCTCGGTTTATCTCTCTCGAGTTCTAGCCATGTACTTTGGGTTTTCTAGCCAGTTTCTAGGGCAGTTTAGTGTCGGGAAGCTTCGGAGCTAGTGTCAACCTGAGGAGTAGGTTGGTGACATGAGACACCCAGATCGAGAAGTCATCAACGGCTGACGACGAACACAAGTTCGGACGATTAGACTTAATAGTAAATCCATTAGTGGGGTATGTGATGTATTGACTGAGATATCCAAGCGTTGTACACACACTGATATGATGCATATTTATCTGCTGCATGATACTTGTTTTACTGTTTTGACATATTATACATGGCATATCACGTTGTTCATGATATTTTTGAAATATACCTCGTTTGTTGGGGCCGCTCAACCCTGTTTTGTATTGTCGACGGCTGGGTATCGAAAGCCACAGTGTCCGACGGGACCCGCAGGCTTCGATGACCCTGGACATTGTAGGTCCATGTCTTGTTGATGAGTGTGCGAGTCAAAACATGCCTAGAGCATATCGAAAAATACAAGCTCAGGCGCCTCTAGACTGCGCATGATATTCTAGACTTGATCTTTAATATCAAACATATTGCATTTTACATTTGTTAAGAAATGAAACTTGGACCTAACTCACTTCAAAAGCTAGCTCAAGAGGTGAGGGTTGCCCTTGTCTATATTAAGGGCTCCCAGGAAGTCTATCCTACCGATGTGGGACAATATTTCAACACATCCCTCACACGCCCAGGAACGAACATTTGAAGCGTGGAGATATTAACGGGTGGCCTAACTATAGGCAACCCAATTATGGGCGGTCCAACACACACGGAGTCTGATACCATGTTAAGAAATGAGACTTGGACCTAACTCACCTCAAAAGCTAGCTCAAGAGGTGAGGGTTGCCCTTGTCTATATTAAGAGCTCCCAGGAAGTCTATCATACCGATGTGGGACAATATTTCAACAACATCCATCCAGTGTTATAAGTGGAGGTCGAGGCGGGCAAGCACGCGGTCGAGGCGGTGAATGATTTTAAAATCCCAGTCGACTATCAAAGTCAAATAATTTTAAAAACCAGTCAAAGTCGATCGATTTAATAAACCTTGGATATAGTAAAAAGTTAAAAACATCTAACACTCTTTTGTATTTACTTTTGGTTTCAAAGATCCTCCACCATCAGCCACCACCTGCCTCAAACCGCCTCCAGCCGCCCACCGCCGCTGCCGCCATCAGCCACCACCTTAATTATCTTGTTAGTTTTCATTTATATATTTATTTGCACTTTATTTAGATTATATTATATTGTATTGTATGAAACTTTTTTTTTTTATAAGAAACAGATATATCTTGTTAGCCTGTTTATTAGTCTGTTTATTAGTAAGGTTCACTACTCAAACAAAAAGTCTCCAAAAATCAATCTCAAAAGGTTGTTGAAACTTTTAGCAACAAGTCTTGATTTAGATAGTTCTGTCGACCCATCTAAATTAAACTTCAAAGTGACTACTTAATTAGAAATTACTATTTATTGTTGATTAGGAAAAGCATTATTCACAAGTACTATTTCTCCAAACAATTCATGTCCTCTAACACAACCTTCTTCCATTCATCTACTATGGGCTTCTAGTATTGTTTAGGGACATCCACACGGTTTAAACTCTGAGACAAAGTTGCAATAGATTCAGCCACATTTAAAACGATGCATGCTTAGCAAGAGGGTGTTGAGCAAATGATCGAGTATCTTTCTCAAGGGTGATGCATAGATTTAAAGGCTCTTAAAGTTTGGTTCAAGGACTGGTTCAGATTTTTTGTGTGGATTTGATGAATAGTGATTTGGGGCAGGCCGGCGGCCATGATTCTCATATATGTTCTTGGGTCAGCTATTAATTGTACAGAGATATATAGTCCTACTTACATTGAAGTTGTCTACCACTTGTGTAGACATGTCCAGGTAGTCTCTCAGAATCGAACCAATTATGTATTAGTTCTAATATCAAATTTAGCTATGGGTATAAATGCATCAACCTCTTTTTTTTTTGGGAAAGGTATTATATATATATATATATAATTTTGATCTCTGCACCCTAGGGTCTAGGATTTTCGTGGCTGACTACTAAAACCCACACCTACCGGCTCACGATATCATGTAATAATTACCAAAAGCGGATATGATATTCGCACAAAGCCCCTAAAACTCAAGTCATATAAACAAGAAGTTAAGCTTGAATCTCTGAATAGATCTATAACCGAAAACATAACAATCCTAGTCCACGTAGAAGCCCGCAACTTGGTCTTTTCCCAACACACTTCACCTGAGCCCGCCATATCATCAAAAATTCTCTCATTCCTCTCCAATCAAACATACCAGCAAATAAAATTAACCACCACCATCCAAAACAATCATCCCCTCCTACCAAGATCGCGCCCTAAATCAAACAGTAAATAAATCCTTCGTTAACCTCGGAGCTACCCAAACCAAACCCAGCTCCTCTAAAGCTCTAAACAAAAGTCGACTCGTGAATAGGAATATGAAAAAATAAATAGAAAAGCTACATAATAATCTTATTTCCCTGTTTTATACAAAGATTCCTTGTCTATGTTTCACAAAAAGAAAATTTTAATTTTGTGTTAGTAATAAACATGCTTTATTTTTTGTCAAACTTACAGCTTCTATCAAATGCATCATAAGTGTTAGCTATGCATCCATATTAACAATGGGAAATCATTTTTTTCCTAATGAATCTTAGAAATATGTATTCAGAATGCTCGGTGGTCCCAAATTTTCATGCTTCTCGCGGTGATGGGGATAGATGTTCCTCCGTCTCGCTCATAAAGGAGCATAAGTATCCTTTCAATTTTGGCCATTGGCGAAGACATTGCATTCACAATTGAACCTTTTTAGCACAATAGTCTAATGGGCATTCATTATTAGGAAAACCATTTATATTATATGAGAAAATGAGAGGGAGCTCTGGTTTTTTTTTTGCAAACCTTCAGGCACTACAAATTTCGTTTACAATACCCTCGGGATTTAAGCAGTCAAAGTACACGCCCTATCTACAGTATACGAGTCATGTAATTAAGATGAATAGGAATATGCAAGATGGGGACATGTGGAGTGAGGATTTTAAAACCACTATCAGGAAAAATTGTTCTAACATGCTAGTCTCATGCTCTTTTAGAGCCTCAGTTTCACCACCTACCTCAAAAAGAACACTTTCTCTCTTCTTCTCTCATTGAGCACATGGTAGGTATAGGGGAAAAGTGAATTTCATCTAGCTTTTCTACATGGAAACTGTTCAAGAAGAGAGGCCATGTTTTATACACGCCAAGACCACAAAGTATTTTATGCTTATATCAGTTAAAAACAATATCAAACAAATGTCCAAACCTGAAGTAATTTTTATAACTTCTCGACTCAGGGGATTCTAGCTCATAGAGAAAAGGTCCAACTATGCAAAAGTATCTCCGCTGCCACACAGCTTCTCTACCTCCTACACCCTAAAAAACAAGAGAATGAATATAAATTAGACTGTAATACAACAATAAACTAGGTTATCGTAACAAGGAACTCTAACTGAGAAAATTAAATGTAACCTTCCATGTCAAATGATATAACCATCCCTCTAGATCAGATTGATCCCAAGGACGAACTACGTCAGAACGATTGGCATCCTCTCCTTGAAAAATCTTAGCAACTTGCATTAGACGATGATAACGAGCAGGAGAAAAATGAAAACCCATGGAGGGTAACCGCACAGAAAGTCTTGTCGATGGAAAAGAGGGAACTGGTGATCTAATCTGAAAATCCAGATTGAAAATATCATAAATTTGCCAAAGAATAATAGGCACCCACATTAGTTTTCGATCAAACTTCAAACATGAAAGCAATGGTACTTACCTGCTGAAGCTTCAGAAAAACACCACATTTATCAACAACGGGTAGAAAACTAATGAAGTTGTGGTTGGATACAACACCCTTTCTATCCGAGAAAACTTGGCTCCAATGATAATCACCATCAACTAAAAATGCTGATACATCACTCAAGACCAGATCAAACTGGGAGTATATATTCATCTCATCAGGTGAAGCAACCTCAGCATCATCCTGCACAAAATGATAATA
This sequence comes from Henckelia pumila, assembly GCF_033568475.1. Lineage (NCBI taxonomy): Eukaryota > Viridiplantae > Streptophyta > Magnoliopsida > Lamiales > Gesneriaceae > Henckelia > Henckelia pumila. The sequence continues at coordinate 101,433,732 of NC_133120.1, read as the reverse complement.
GTTGATGGATTAGGCTGAAATATTAAATAAATCAACTTCCAAATCTTGCAAAATCAACCTGAGAACGAATCACAAGCTTTCCCAAGTCAAGTAGGAGCTTAGTAGGGTGGACACTATCCGGATAAAATTCAGTGGGAATCGTAATTTTTGGTGCTGCAATATCGAAATCCAAAAAAAACCTGAAAAAGTATGTCGAAAATTAGTCCATTAAGATGAGTGACATTAACGCAAGGAAAAATTAGCAAAGAATAAACATCAAAGAATAATTAGTAAATATTAACATTCACATCTAGGTGATCTTTCAAAGCTTACCCTCTGTGATAAATGCACAGAACCGGAAGCAATGGTAATACCACAGAGAAAAGGAAGGGAATAACCATTATATCAAGAACCTCTAAGGATAATAATTTAATTTAAACACTAAGAAATGATACATTTTTCCTGTTTATCATGCAGTTCTTGAGGGGAGTTAAATAGCCTCTGATTTATGTTTTACTTCTGTAGGTTTTCCGGTAATAGGGATATCCGCGATAGTTCCAAATATATCCTATAAAGCCATTTTTTAAACTTTCCTTTGAACCTTTTTACACAAACATACAAGCATAGCAACTTGCAAAGGAACAAGTTTATGATTAAAATTTCAAAGTTTATTAAAAAAACGTGTAAAAAAGGACTAGAGAATTTCCATCAAAATTGATAACCAAATAAAAAATAAGTTAGGAGTTGCTTTAGAAAAAATAAATTAAAACGGTTCCTATTTTTTTGGAAAATGGAATAGTAGTGCGGAATCAAGCTTTCATATTTTTTCAATAAAAAGTAAATAGTAAAATAATAAAATTGTATTTAATAACAAATCTAAAATCCATACATTTAAAAATAAAATTAGTTAAGATAAAACTATAATGCATTTGGTCTCTATTTTTAATTATACTTATAGTGTGAGTGATATTAAATTTGAATTGATATAATGTATGGTTTGTTACTATTATTTTCTTTTTTTTATAAGAAACGAAAAAACTAGTGATTTATTTTCTATTTTTCATGGTTATTTGTTATTTTTATCAATTTTTTGTTATTAAAATAATTATTTTTATTATTACTTTTTATATTCCAAATTTAAATCTAAAGTAAAGAAAACAATGTAAATCAACCAACGAACTGAAAAAGTGTGTAGAGGTTGTCAGAGTCAGCCAAATTTCTTAAATTGAAATGGGAATTGTTTTTATTTTATTTAATAAATTATTTAGAAAAACGAATCTGACTTCAGTTGTAAAAATTAATTGAGATGTAGAAAGGGCCAATTAAGGGTTTTTTTAGGATTTGCAAATAGTAAAAGGTTATATTACATAATATTTGGTATAGAAGGGTATCTTTAAGATGGGATTGAATAAGTATATTCCCTTCTTTATTCAATTCTACTACTAACCTAATGTGTAACTCATGTATATATATCACGAGGAATAATCTTTTTTGAAAAAGGACAAACAACTAAGCTCCAAGAGAATGAAGCAAATTAGAGTTATTTCCCTCGGGCTATCCTTGTGTACGGGGCAATTGTTCGCCCACTATACTTCGCTAATAACGGTTTTGCAGATAGGATTTCTCAGTTTTGCATGGAGAAGATCCTCATCTAGGATTGGGCCCCATTTTTTAAGGCAACATTGCTCATGTAACAAACATCTTTAGAGAAACGTTAACTACATCCTCTTACATTTTTCTCTCTCATTTTCATTGTTCTTCTCTTATATCCTTTTTTTTTGGATAGGAAATTCGCGTTGTATTAATAATACAAGGAAAGATAATTACAACGGTGGACCAGAGGTCAATTGAGGTTTTGGGGAAATAAGAGCAAATGTTTTGGTTAATTGAGGTTTTGTATATAGGATTTCTCAGTTCTTTGTTCAAATATTCGAGCTTGGGTCATAATGGATAAGAATGCGCTTCAATGTCTAAAAGCATCGTTAAGCATGTCATGCATTTCTTTTCGAAACTATTGGCCTAACCCCCTTTTACAATTTATTTTACTCCTACCTACTGTACCTTGCCTGCCCCACTGGCAATCCTTTTCCCCATCTTCTCCCAGAAAAAAAATCCAGTACCAGACTGAAGTCCAGTAAGTGTGAAGCCACGGCAAGTAAGAAACTTTTTCGAAGTTCAAAACACAGCTACCAACCAATTTCTATAAAATCATAACTTACACACTTGCCAAATTCCTCGCCTGCCTATGATGTATTCAAAAAAAAATCAAGTACTTTATAAAATCTTCGTTATATATTTCCAGGTAGTCATGTGGTATCATTTCTTTACCATTAAAGTAATTATGGAACATTAAAGCATGGTCATGAACCAAGTCATTTAAAAGTCCTAATATTACATTCTACTAAACCTCAGCCTTCTAATTATTATGTAAGAATATCTCAAGCAATCTGATATTTCTTTTTTCTTTTTTTGGTCTTCTGAAAGACACTAAATTTAGAGTTAGTTATTATGAGTTCCCTTTGTTCATTTCTTTATTTATTAATTTCCAGTGACTCTACGTCTCCTTAAACTGTAATATTTCAGGGTGAATGTATGATATTACTTGAGCAATCTAAGGTACTATACGAGGAACAAAGTCAATAAGTCATTGATATCACAAAATACCTTAAAACCTTTATCGTTATTACCTAATTTTATATGCATATCCTTCAGTAGTTTGTATCCCATTTCATATTTATCTTCAGTTACTTCTTACTTAAGTCATATTAATTACCAATGCCCGGATACATCCTCTGGCCACTTCCATTTCATTTCCAAATAATCAAGCCTGTTGAAATCAAAATAAGAACCTGGTGCGCTCTTTCAATGCCCTGTTCACTTGTCGAGCTGCCGTGCGCTTGACTTCATCAAATGTCATCTGGAAGGAAAGCACACAAAATTAACAGCAGTCACCCAAAAAACAAATTACTATTATGGAATTCATTTTATCAGACATGTACATCACAGCACAATCAACAAACAGTTTTAAAAAATGTAAAGTTGCGATAAATTGGGTAAGAACCAGCATACTATGCCCTAGAAGATAGGTGTAATGCCCAGTCATCCCTACAAATGATTTAATTGTTAATTATCTTGTTATGTTTATCATTGCGAGTTTAAAATGTTTATTACGATATGTTTAGAATTAGGATATTTAATATAACATAACATAATATATGGCAAGTTTAATATTGTTTATGATATGAAATATTGTGACACCCGGAGCCAAAAAAAAAATCCTAGGTCGGTACATGGTCCGCAATATGGGTGGTTAATACCTGAAAGATGGAAACTCCACCAAAAAGAATGGGCGACGGGTGATATGAATGAACCGATCCCACACCGAAATGAGAAGTACAAAAGATTTGATATGTACAACTCATATCAAGAAGGTGTATCTTCTTTTCGGAAGCTCATTACATAAAAACTCCAAAGTTAAGCGTGCTTGGCTTGGGGCAATTTTAGAATGAGTGACCCCCTGGGAAGTTTCTCATGGTGCGTGTGAGTGAGGACATAAGCACGCTGAAAAGACTCGTCTTGATACAGTGGGACGTTACAAATGGTATCAAGGTTTGGCCTCTCCTAGTACGGTGTGGTTCGGGGACGAACCAGGCGGAAGCTGGTGGACATGTGACACCCGGAGCCAAAAAAAAAGTCCTAAAACGATACATGGTCCGCAATATGAGTGGTTAATACCTGAAAGATGGAAACCCCACCAAAAAGAATGAACGACGGGTGACATGAATGAACCGATCTCACACCGCAATGAGATGTACAAAAGTTGGTGGGCATGTGACACTCGAAGCCAAAAAGAAAGTCATGAGGCGGTACATGGTCCACAATATAGATGGTTAATACCTGAAAGATAGAAACCCCACCAAAAAGAATGGGTGACAGGTGACATGAATGAACCGATCTCACACCGGAATGAGAGGTACAAAAGATTTGATATGTACAACTCATATCAAGAAGGTGTATCTTCTTTTCGGAAGCTTATCACATAAGAACTCCAAAGTTAAGCGTGTTTGGCTTGGACAATTTTAGGATGGGTGTCCCCCTGGGAAGTTTCCCATAGTGCGTGTGAGTGTGGGACATAAGCACGCTGAAAAAACTTGTCTTGATACAGTGGGACGTTACAAAATATAATTGTTTAGATTATGGAATTGAATTGATATCACTTCTATGACATTGAAATCCATTAGTATTGAAAATGAAATGTATAACACTTTTGTGATATTGTTGGATATGGAGGTGATGGGTATTGAAAATTTGGTCGATAGATATTGGTGATTGTCGTAATAGATGTTAGAATAATGTTTAAGGTAATAAGGAGTATAGATGGTGATTGATGAATATGATGGGCATAAATTGGTGATTGTGGTAATAGATGATAGGAACACGTTTGAGGAGCATAGATGGTGATTGATGAATATGATGGGCATAAAGGGAAAACTAATTGCATATAAATGATTGGGAACGCATAAAGGCATGAAAATTCGAAGGTTGGGCGCCCCAGCACCCATAAAGTGATTCAAAAGTGTTGAAACCAATTGGCTTGCCGCCCCAGCACCCATGCAGAAACAGGGCAGGCACCCCAACACTTGGTCTGCAGAAACAAAAAGATCCACGGACCTTAGACACATCCGTGGAGCCATGGAAACTCTTTTCAGACCAAGCCAAACAAAAAGGTAGGGCAAATTCAATGTGAGCTCAGAAAAATATACAGCCAGCTTGACTCTATACATGGAAGGGTGTTTAATGGGAATAAAGCCACCATCACACATTTAAGGAGGACAGAAACCATAATTTGCATAGATGTTGAAAGAGTGTGATGAAGACAGAAAATTGCCAAAAGGAGGAAGCAAATAGTGGCTGAAACAATGCATTGAAGAGTAGAAAGCCTTAGCCGAAAGCTAAAGGGGGGAGATGGAGCTGTTCACAGAGTGGGGAATGATAGAGTGAAAAATGTAGCGGATGAGATAAACGGTTAAAGAGGAGTACAGCACGAGTGGGATTTCAAAAGCAGTATATCAGTCCCCTTTTCACTTGTAAAACCTGGAACAGTTGATTCAGCGAGTAACAGACTTCCTTTCAATGTTTCCTCGTAGCAAACAGAAAACAACATTTCCACTTATTTTTAGTATCCTTCTAAAACATGAAGAGTTCATAAAGCCTAGAGAACCAACATACCTCGTGAATTTGAATGTTTTACATAACAAAGCAGTTGCTAAATCTAATCCTCCAAAAATAAACACCATAACATTAGTGCGCCACAATAACACAATTGAGAAAGACACCCGAAATTACCCCCTACCCCCCAAAAAACACCAAAATAAGCTTAAAAATATGATCCCCGTTTTGTCACAACCAAAAGATGATATTTCCAAATAGTAGAAAAGTTTAAAACCTTCCCAAGAAATGAAAATGTTTCTTTTCCAATGCAACCAAACATTAACGAACAATGTTTCAAAAAAGAAACAAAAGCCTAAAGAACAAAATTTATAGATGCATAACGTGCATTAACCGGTTCTGCAGGTGAAAAAAAAGGAGACAAACACACCTGCACAGCAGAAACGGTCTCTCGGGCTAGAGTCTGACTAACAGCAGCACTGTTTTGAAAGAAGTTAATGATTTGATCGATGGAATCCTTCAAATACTACATCAGAGCATCAATCAGTTCAAAGCTGGACAAAGAGAACAAATGTTTGATCACAAATAGTGATATCTTACAGTAACATAGCAGGGTGAAGCTTTAGCAACCATGCTCCAGTCAACATCAGCATCAAGAGGTTTATAGCTGAAGACACCGACTAGTGAATCAGAAGCACTTTCACTCTGTACAAAGAATAAACAGAAGCAATCACTATCCGATCTGTTTTCTAGAAAGTAACTTTTCATTAGCATGCCAGTAAAAATGCAGAAAAATGGTTTGAGGCAGCCTACCTCAGCAAGAAGACCATTTGGAGATAACAATCTGTATGATCCCAACTTTATGTTAAAAACTTTGGCCTCTGAGTAAAGTTTCACACAACAATCAAGATTATCACAGGATAGATCAGCAAGGCACTCCTGGAAATCTATAAGCTTCGAAGCATTATGTCTCATGTGAAGCTTCAACAAAATATATGGCAAGTCTCCGCTATCAGGGATTGGGGATTTTTTATCATCCCCGTCCTTGAATCCAATAATATTATTTAATCTCTCCCAGTCTTCCTCTGTCAGAACCCCTGGTTCGTTTTCATCTTTTTCAGGTTGGTTCGACCTGAGATAGGGAGCGAATAACATTATTATTATTAAAATTAAAATATACTGAGTACTGACCCCAAAAATCTTTTGGAAGGGTGAAACAATAAGTTTAACATAAAACTTATTTACCAGCCAAATGGCCACCATGACTTCTTTGCTTTTTGTTTATTTTTGTACAGTTCTGAACCCACTGATTGTTCCACAAATTTGTGAGCCAACATCCTATTTGAAGAAGCAATGTAGTGATTAACAAATATATATGTCAAAATTCTGAAGGCAAAACAACTATTACAACATGCTCAAGTAAGTTAAAATCCATCAACAATAGTAGACTCGATGGCCACAAATTGAATCATTCAAAGCAAAAACTAGTAGTAGTTTCAAACAGAAAACAACCAGAAGATAGCACTCACAATGACCTCAAATGTAATATCCACATACTAGTCAAATAAAACACACCCTCCTATCAGTTTCACAACATTGTATACCAAGCATATACCAACATCATTCATCCAATTATCAAACGAAAGAATCAGAGGAGTGTACCGCCACTGAAGAATGACATCGATATCAAGTTCACGGTCAAGTTCCTCTATGTCCTTGTTGTCATCCACTACAGCTCGGTCAAGATCTGACTTGAGCAATGAAGCATACAGGGAGATGTATTTCTTGCGTAATCTTGCGTAGCGTAAGACTTGCTCCCATGACAACTTCCCACTGGAGCAAGATAAAAATAAAACAAAAGTTTCTGAGAAGCAAGTAAGGATTTAACATAAATGTTGTGTGCGTGGTGGGGTGGGGTGGGGCCGTGGGGGGAATTCCTATGACATAAATATAACTAGCCAGCTACCTGCCCTTCTTCTCTTCATCTGAAACTACTCTGAACACATACTTCCACCAAGACTTTGGATCAGCTTTCACTGAAAGCAGTGGCCGATAGTGAGCATATTTTAGTCTTTGGTTGAAGGCAGTGAAGTTATCTGCCAATTTCAACAAGTCCCCATAACCATCCTGCAATAGATAGAGATAGAGAGGATAAACTCCTAAAATTTAATGAGTGGATAATATTCTAAGTGTCACGAGGGCAAAAAGCCAAAAACCTAGATAAAACTACAGTAGGAACCAACCTTTGACAAGCATAGCGTCACATCATCTAGATTTACGGTAACTCTCTGCACAGGTTGACTACTGTTCCCAGACATATTTGGACGGTCTTTCACATAACTAGCATTTCCACTCACTGGTTGCAAAATGTATGAGTGCTTATGGATGTCACTAGCAGCAGGTTTTCCATCCTTCGTACCTAACTTGAAAACCTAGAGCACATGGATTAGATACAAACATAAACTTACAGAAAGCATTTATTCGCTAATCAAATTTAACATACCTGAGCCCACTCAGCTGGTAGCAAATCCTCCCATCGTTTTTCGAGAAACCATGGATTGATATCAGAATCCCAATAAATAGCCAATCGTTCAAGTTCTGCAGACTAAACGTCACAAAAGGAATCAAATGCATAGTCGAACAAAACTAAATCTGGACCAAAAAAAGAGCTATAACAAGCATTAGCAATCTGTAGATTTCAATGGATGGAGATATACAGGAGGATAAGCTACCTATAATAACCAAAAGTCGAGCAGATACCTTATAGGCAGGAAGCATTACCAATAAAATAAATAAATGGCCTCTTAGCGTTCACAAATTCGACTCTTTGCCATAAGCTGTGTGAATTTTGAGAATTCTTGTCACGTTCTATAGTCAGAATATGTTTCTACCATAATTCCCATGAACCTGATCGAAGTCTTTTTCCATTCTAGTTTGTGAAATTGGTGCAGTTTAAAGTATTCAACGTCCGAAATACATTAAATAAGTCAAAATTCTTTTCCAAATAAATGAAACTTCTCTATTTTGTTTCACAGCATCTTCTATCAATCAATTGTAACGTCATTCTTTTGGGAGAGCAGATAGTTTTAATGTATAATAACACTAAAGAAAATTTTATTGTCATAGAGTACAGACAAAGCAATACATCACTATATAATAGCAGCTGATCAGCAAATCAAAATTCATGGAAGACACCATAAACCTGGATTCACGTGGATCAAGTTGCACAGGTAAATAATAACCACACACAGTAAAACCCCAAACATAAGGAATTGATTATTTGATAGGAATAGTTGAAGAAACGCAATTCTGTTTCTTCTCGATTAAGATTTCAAGGGACATGAACCTTTTGGATTTGCTCCAATGCACCTCCAGTTATAAAAGTCTCCTTCCCATTATCATCCATTGTTATCGCAGAAAGTTTATCCAAGGTTACACCAGCTGCGAATGGATGACCTGGATTACTGGTAAACAGTGGCAATATGAAATGGTTGCTTTGGGTTACATTCAGAGATCAGGGGAGAAAGAAACAGAGAAAGGGGGAAAAAAGTAAGGATGAATCCGGTATAAAACCTGCATACCTCTCAAGATCCTCGTATCTGATGTGAATGTTTGAAATTGAAAGCTTTAAATTTCCGATCACCGTATTGATTAACGATCCAAGCCAAGATTTATTCTAACAGAAAGAAAGAGCGTGAATAAAGGTTATGAAATCGTGATCAAAACATTTCACCAAGAGCCCACAAATTATTCTTAGTCTGCTTTGAATATGATTCGGTATATGCATATATATGCACACACATACACATGCAACAGACCACCACACTCATGGCTGCTCCAAGTAAGTTTCTAATTGCATTTGGTTATTTTTTTCTTAACAAGAAAAACAATGTACAGGGGAGAGGCCTGCCAATTCCTCCCAATAACTGAAATAGACCAACCAAAAAGGATTACTAAGCATACGAAAATAAAATACAAGCAAACACCACTAAGTCATCCTGAAGGAATAACATAAGCATAGGCACCCAATTCAACCCAGTTGACAAAGATTTTTTATGTAGCTACCAAGCACTTGATATTCCAATGAGTTCACAACTGAATGCTTGTCCTAGCTACGCGCATTTATCATGTTGCGTAGCAACTTAAATCAAAATTCCAAATAATTTGTTAAACAATAGTTCTATGCAATGAGGCTCAATGTTCCGTGAGGCTTAATTCTTCGCACTCAACCCAAGCCAACACGCGACTCTTTCATTATGCATAACCATGATGTCCCATTATCGGTGCAATTTGGCTCATGTTGCCTTTTGTGCACACCATATATGATGAGATAGTCTTTATAAAATGATGCCTATCTGTTTCATTTTTTAAAAATATCTAATTAAGCACGCATCGAATAAAGCTCTTTGAACGACGAATCTTCTCCTATGGTTATGGTAGTTGTTATTAGGGCCGAACTATATGAACTAAAAGTTCGAATTGGCTGATTCCATACCGCTCTAAAATTCCCATGTCTTTCTTAGTTGGACCAAGGCGATTTCCGACAAGTCTTTCTTCATTTTTAGAGCAAGAAGCGGAACTACAAGAAAGCTTTCATTATCTTTCTTTTATTGATAACCAATTCATTTTCAAATACGATCATCCTTTCCAGAAATTTTCAAATGGCATATACCTTGTGTCTAAACTCTACAGCGGGCATGATTAAAGTTTTGGGCCACATAGCATGAACACCAAGATGGTCTATCCTTCGCGTCACTTGTGGAACTTTTTTTAAATCCCTGATCACTTTTCGTCTTTCAAGAATATTTTTTAAAGGGAAGCAAAGGGGAAACTATTCCGCGATTAAGAGGAGGCCATCATAAGCAAAAACCATAAAGCAAATATGCCGCAGAAATCACATTTCTGTTTGCATCCATGACTCAGGGTGGTAACTGGGTAATAAACAAGTACTGGTAACTCTATCCTTTAAAAATATGCTGTTTAAAATTCAAGTCCTTCAAAAAAAAGTTAAGCAAAAATTTTTAAACATTATGATAGTTCATACTCCGCAAACTGATTTATAGAACCATATAAATTGATAAAAAATAATAATTCAAGCTCGCAAAAACATCACCAATGAGTCCATGTTCCTAGAATTCTGCGTAAGATACTTAAATAGATCTTATGTTCTACTTCTAAAAACAATTACACGTACCAGCTCTGTATCCAGTTTTTGTCGAGTCTCCAGGAGTTTCAATTCCATTTCCTATTGAACAAAAAATTCGATTCACAGTTAACAAACAACAAGAGAAAATGTCTCTAGATCAAAATGCAATTCTTACTCTTATTCGAGTCTTCTTAGCAACTTGGATAGCATCCTCATTTGATCCTTCTACATGGGTTGCAGGTTCAGCTAATAAAAATATTCGATCCAGGTGAACTACAACTGGCTCCTGGCCAAGCCTGCTCCATGGAACCTGTTTTTCGAACAACGGGTATAAGTAAATGGAAAGGGCACAATTATGCAAATCCTCCAAGCCGTTAAATATACAATACATCACAATCATATGTGTATTCAACCCATTCGCCACATGATAACAGTAGATCAGTAGATGAAATAAAGAATGTGTAACTAATTAATATTATACTGAAAAATATTGCAGATTGTGGATTCGGCTTTTCTCCTTTGCATGAATGTTGACGTTGGAAAGATTTAATATCATAATCAAGGTAAGTAGTGCATTAGAATATCACCCAAGATCCACCAACAATTTCAACCAGTAATATACTCCAAAAGGAACATTGAGGATAGGATCAGCTGAAAGCAAATATTATTTGACACCATAATAATATTCAGATAAGATTCCTTCACTCAGCACACAGAATCTTCCATAACACCCTCTTCTACTCTAGAATTGTATTCCTGGCCCCTTCTTGGCTTACGATGATGGAATAAGATAATGAGTATACAAAAGAAAAAAAAAAGGTAATAATATGGTAGTCCAATCCTAGGTACGCCAAAGGAATGAGAACGAATTAGTGGTATACTCTCATTGATTCAAATCCAATGTGAGATAAAGTTACTAAATAGGAATTCAAGGACATTAAAATGTAACCTACTGCATGGTTCTAGCTTCCAGTCTTTGGCTTTATTAGACTTGTATAGGGATTGGAAATTGGCTTTGATTTAGATGATAATTGCCTTTGTTTGCAAAGGAGCATAGTTAGCCTTTGTGGACCGCTGGTTCACTTTTTGTATCTTCTTATTTCACTATATATATAAAGTTTTAGTTTCCTATCAAAAAAAAAAAAAAATGTAACCTACTGCAAAGTTCATCACATGATACTAGAAACACAGACTCCCTAAAACTTGTAGGACTCAATTAATTCATGCTTAGATCTGAGCATGGACTCGGGGACAGTAGACTCCATCCTCGACATGTTCTCTGGCACAAGAGAGACGATGAACTTAACAGAAGCCAAACCCTATAACATAACACATAAGAAACCAGCATCAGTTCCCTGCAACCTATCGCACATATCTTCTTTCAGTCATGGAAACGGTATTTCTCATTTAAAACTCTTGAAATGCAAAAGAATGGTGGACTTCCAATCTTTTTTCTTCTTTCCTTTTTCTCGGTAAAAAGAAAAAAACAATAGAAATGAAGTTCAAAGCATTGAAGTCAATCCAAAATATTTCAGCATCGTTCTAAACATGAACTTAAGCGTTTTGGTTTCTGATATGATACAGATATATCCATATTCCGAGGGACTTATGAAGGAAAGTTGCACTTTTCTTTATCATGCTATAGGTATTGAAATGCAATCTATAACGTGTTGGACAAGCTTTATAAAAACAATTAGAGAAGAAAATCATTAGATGGCAGCGCCTTCCTTTGTCATTCACCTTTCGAAAATGGAAAATGGCACATTCAAGCAACCTTAAATGACTATCGTGAGATTTTTTACTAATGAAATATGTGTGCATAAGAAGACAAGGATAACATTTGTTACACTTCCACTACGATTGTAACAAAAACAGTGGATAAAAAATTAAGAGGTGAAATGCCTCTAATATCTTGAATTTTGTAAGGTATTCCCCGTAAGAGAAAGCCCCAGCGTGGAATGCAGAAATAAGTATTCAGTTTTCAAAGGTAAATGTTGTCTATCGCATATATAATCAGCAAATACATCCACTTGTTAAAGCAGTGGTACCAGCCCATATCGAATGTTCAAGATTTTAGAACACCGATTAATGAAACTAAGTTAAAAATCGTAAGGAGGGCCCTAACCTTTAGCTTCACTGATCCAAGAAAACCTGCCTTAACCTTCACTGGCAACTTCAGAGCATTGAGTGCCTCTGGCTTCAGTTGCATATTTGTCAATTCAACATCACCTGTTAATTTAATCGAGGACTAAGTACAAACCACTCCAAAATAGAAAGCATGAATTTAAAAAACAAACATAAACATTTGCTATCTTGAGGCATTGGCATGAATACGTATTGAAGACATGCTGCCCGGTATTCCTCTCGAATTGAAAACAAAAAATAAAATAAAAAATGAAGCACCACCTTGCCAGACACTGATCTTAAGGGCTTCTTTGCTGAGGCCTCTGACATAGTTCCCCAGGTACCTCTGTAACAGATACGCTACCTGATCCTCCAACATCTCTACTCGAAAATCTTACAAAACAACAGAATCATCTGATTTCCACGCCTCCGCACATGATTATATACCTACCAGTACCAGCGCAGCAATCACACTGATCAATCAAAATTAATTATGGAAATAGAAAAAGGCTTTCGTGCAAATGGAAAGAAGACGAAACAATAAGAATATCGTGGAACTTCTCCTTTGTGCCATTGTTTACTGGCTCCAAGGCTCCACGTCGTTCAACACAACATTTTTTTAATATTCGAATTGGAGTCGTCGCTTTACTTGCTACGACTATAAAAATAAAAATAAAAATAAAAATAGTTGGGCCCTCATTTCTCATCAGCCTGCCGCGTGCTAACCTTTACCCATACGGCCCTCGTTCGGTTTCTTGGGGAAAACACTTTGGTATCCTCCGAATGCGATCTCTTTACAATATTGGTCCTTAATTGACGTTTGGTTAGGTGAAGTGAGTGAGTATTTGATAATCGTGGGAGTTCATTTTTATTTTTATTTTTCATCAACAGGGTTTGTGTGACGGTATTTGATAGTAAATAAAATTTAGTCGTGATGTATCTTCTTCATTTTCTTGAGAAAGTAATATTGGAATCGGACTATCCTCTTAATTTCAATTCTAAAAGATAAGCAATCATCGTTTAAGAGGTGACGTGAAGAAGACGATAGGTTGGGAAGAAGTTAATTTTTTTGTCAATATTTTTTGGGAAAATTGTGGTATTGGGTTTGTCGAATGTGACTTACTTGGTTAGTGTGGTTTGTAAATGTTAGCCCGAACTTAACCGATATGCATCGAAAAATAATGACTGCACTTTCGTATTATTGCAAAACAAGAAACAACAATAAAAATAAAAAAACAAAAACAAATGAACAGGGCAATGATCTAGCATGGAACGAGTTGTGATAATGTAATTTGTAGCTAAGAGCTATGCAATGCACGTCACGGTTAATTCATAGGTATCGGTGAATGTATTTATTGCATAACTTAAAAAATGCATTTATTACATATAATGGTTGGTTTTCGGGAGAAATACATTATATTTTGTTAGTAATTTATTTATACCACTAACAACTCTGCACACTGCACATGTGTTTGCGTCTGTAATGTAATAAATGCATTATTCGAAAAAGTAGACAATATTCGTTAACATACAAATATAGAAATAATAATGAATAATGAAATCACCACGTACATGGTTAAAAAATAAAAGAAAAGAAAAAAATGATTAAAATGCAATGACGAAAAAATACTTGACGAAAAATAAAACGTTAAAAATATATAAAATTATGTCACTAAACACCATAATAGAATATTCGAGAGGTTGTGCGAATATACAACAAAAATTTCTAATATCTAGTTTTTAAATAGTGTATAACTTGTTGTAAATAATGACAACGTCTTTATGTTTCAAATTTCGAACTTAAATTCAGAATTTTCTTGTGCTCCATATCCATTTACCCACTACCTGCAACAACATAGAAAACAACAACGCAAATGAGTGAGAACAAATTATAGATAGCAAAATAATTAAATCGACAAACACTGTATCAAAATTTTTATTGAAAACGTTTTGCCCAAAACAATAATTTTAATAAAAATATAAAAATTTCAAATAATAAAGTGTGAAGAAAAAATAGAATATAATTAAAAATATAAAAATCCTAAATAATAAAGAGTGAAGAAAACGCAATCAGATATAAAATTTTGAAAGATTTCGTGTACATTAATATATCTGTATTGAAAATATTTTGCACAAAACAATAGTTTAATTTAAAATATCAAAATTATAAATAATAAAGTGTGAAGATCAACATGATTATGATATCTTTCAAAATTCCAAATAATAAAGTGTGAAATGGATTAATGTACATACCACTTAAACACAAATCCAAATATATATACACAACAACAACAACCTAGCTTTCACTACTTTTCATACACCTGTCATTCAAAGTTTGAGAAAATGAAAGATGAGAAACAAAAATCATCGAATACATTTATTATTTTACTATTTTGTTTAATCCATTCAAACAAAAAATCTAATTTGATCTTTCAATATGTCCTCACACCAAACATGAATAAATACAACAAGATGAATTCGTCGATCGATGCAGTATTGGATAACTTGCTCCATAGTTCACATAAAATATGATTAAATTATCATTAATTTTATAATTAATACTATTTTCAATAATTTTAGCGTAAAATGCTATTATTTCTATTTGATGATAATAACAATTTATTAATAACCGAACAGAGATGATGTTTTTGTCATTTGATAATTGAGAGAGAAAAAGTTTGAAAGGTAATGCTCGGGTCCCTTTTTTCTAAAAATAAAAAATAAAAAATAAAAAAAGAAAAAGGAAAAGAAAAAGGAAATAAAATCTGAATCTAGATTGAATCTTGACAACATTAGGCTCGTTATTGAACACAATCAAATTTACGGTTCGATAATCAAACTGAAATTTCACATCAAAACATTTTTTATTTTTGTGAAAGGATAGATAAATGTTCTCGAACATCTATATATTATTTGTAGATGCCAATGGAAGCTCATGAGAAATTACATTCACGTGATTAATTAAATTAGGTTGTGTTTGGTTCATTTGATAGAATTATTGATGGATTAAATACTTCTGAACTTTAAATTAAAATTTTAAAAATTAAATATAAAATGAAAAAAAATTAGGAGTTTTATTAAGTTAATTTGATTTCGTTAATAATGTCGACTGATGTATGTGGCTCTCGAACATAAAGTTTCTCAATTTTTTCTTTTATATATCACATTCAAAGAGAAAGTTTTAGAAAATAGTGTATAAACCTAAAATCAAAAGAGCGAAATCAATAGTCATCGTTGGAAATTGGTAATTCTAATATTGTCGCACATTGTCGTCACTTAATATGCGGCCCCCCAAATTTTACGTCCTGGATCCGCCCCTGTATATATATGTATATATATATATACATATACATATACATACATACATACATACATGTATGTATGTATATGTTATTCGAATTATAATTACATGGATCAACACGTAATTTTTTTTTATAGTTTTGACAAAACTATATAAGCAAAGTTCAGAGGTAAACTGCACTTGTTCGCAAGCAGAACTAAAGAAGAAGAATGGACAAGATTTCGAGCATAATTAAGCATGCATTAAATAAATTGATGCGAAAGTATTAAATAAAAACAGACCGGCAGAATACAACCGGTTAAACAAATTCGATTATACAACCAAATCGAATAAGCTTAAATAAAACCTACAGATAATCATGTTATCTCCAAGGTCTCTGGCATCTCCAAGCCACTGGGTACACCACCCGTACCTGCAACTTTCCCTTCGAATGGGGTGTCCAGACATACAGAAAAATACTGAACGTGAGCTACTATGCTCAGTACATAGGTAATGATATATATAATATATGCAGCACATAAGTGTATTTAAAACCATGGTAAAACAGTACTCAGGGCGCCTAGGAATATACAGGGTTGTGTCGGATAGCTAGTCCGCGGGGCCGCTCCTATATTCCCCTATCAACTATAGCGTCTACTCCACCGTCGTGGTCGCTCCTAGTGATAGCAAAACCAGAGGCTGAGTGTCCCCAAACACGAATCTATAAGGAGTAACTCATCATCGATGAAAACTATCATGACTCACATCATACCAGATGCAGTCTACCGTAAAAGCATGCATGTGCTAAAGCCGTAAAATATATAAAACACGTAGCACATACTCATGCAACACATATAATATATATCATGTTGGTAATCTCAGTCAGTACTTACGTATCTTACTAAAGGCAGTCCTATCATTCTCACTCTAGGTTCTCATGCCTATCATCAGCTCTACAATGCAAATACTCATGCATCATTCATTAAGATCTAAAAGAATTAACTAAGCTATTGCATACTCATAAATAATTGAAGGAGATCATAGTTATACATGCGTCCGTCGTCAAACCACTTATATCAAATTCAATATCTAAACCACGGTCATACCCTGTCGTGACTGCTACCAAAACCCCTAGACTGAGTAGCCTGCCCAGCGCCACCTCCCGAATCACAAGGGCTTCCGAGTACATCGGCATAGAGTCGCGCCTCCTCGCGTCTATTCATGGCCATAGTTCACAACTCTCAGCATATACTCAACTTGGTTCCTGATGAAATCTCATCATCACAAGTCTCCACCTACGAAGGTCAAACTACTGTTCTTAAGGAAATAACCTAGAACAAATCTCAATGTTCTAAACAGAACAATATTCTCATGCCTCCCGATGAATCATCTCATCGCTGGCACTAACTCAGTCCACTGACTATCTAGGTCAATCCTAGACTATGCCTAGACTAATCACAAGTCAAGCAGTTACAACTGGCTTACTCAAAACCCATGAGCTACACTAATCAACTAGAATCATGTCAAACTTAGCAAAATCATGCAATCATACACGAATTGCTGGATAAATAATACATGTATCATCGTTTCAAGTTTATGTACAATTTCTTTATTACAAATCCATGTAATACAAATTCAGTACCCAAAATACAATGGAAAATATACAATCATTAACTTGGAATGATACAACCAAAGTATGATGATTCATTACAACTGAAATAATGTTTACAATTACAACAATACAATATTTAAAATCATCGTACTCGTCTTCGTTTCTTTGAGCATGAAACTTCTCATCGACACACGCATCAATGCAAGCGTACTCCTGCCCAAATCTCTCGGTATCTCTTCCTGTCAAGACATCCAGAGAAATAACTCGAGCTCGCTAACCAGCTATGCTCTGCATCAGTGCCTGTCAGTCGACCTCTACTGCTCACGATCTACCGTCAGCGTTCTTTTTGTATCCAAATCATGCTTTTAAACATGAATTTTCCCGTGTGACTACCGAACGCATCGATACAAGCATACAGATAGTGTCACGTTATGTATGAATTTAATGACCTCATGCTCAAAACCAGTCATGCCTTAGCCAATCGAGGCATTCCTTGGTAAAGGTATTTATTTCGTTTTTCTTGAGGTATCTACTCTATTTCCAAGCCTCTACAGAAGCATGCTAGTATAGTAAATTGCAACTGAAGATCTTAATGACAATCTCTCCAACTACGACTGGAGAATCTTAAGAATAATGTCATCATGGTACGGACAGTACAGATGCAAATATCAAGTAAGTCCCTCACAATCCTCTGCCACTGCCTTTGGCATCCGGTACTTGATCCAAAGATAGGATCCACATGAGTAGAAATCTTGAAAACTCGAACACGATCTTTAGCTCTTGTCCGCACTTGTTGAAATCTCATAAGATAAATCTTCAAAAGTCCTGCCGATGATGATAGTCTTCGGGCAACCCAATCGCCTCATCATCATCTCTTGTAAAGTCTCACAAATCCTACAAGGATAACCCAAAGTCTCGATATTATATCACAAGTCTCTTGCATGCAGCTCTGATACCAATAAAGGTAGCGACCCAACCCGGATCCACTATCTAATCAGAGTTTAAAGCATAATTAAACATGTATTAAATAAATTATTGCGGAAGACTTAAATAAAAGCAGACCGGCAGAATACAACCGGTTAAACAACCAAATCGAATAAGCTTAAATAAAACCTACAGTTAATCCTGCTATCTCCAATGTCTCTGGCCTCTCCAAGTCACTGGGTACACCACTCGTACCTGCAACTGCCCCGTCGAATGGGATGTCCAGACATACAAAAAAATACTTGACGTGAGCTACTATGCTCAGTACATAGGCAATGATATATATAATATATGCAGCACATAAGTGTATTTAAAATCAGGGTAAAACATTACTCAGGTCGCCTAGGAATATACAGGGTTGTGTCGGATAGCTAGTCCACGGTGCCGCTCTTATATTCCCCTATCAACTATAGCGTATACTCCACCTTCGTGGTCACTCCTAGTGATAGCAAAACCAGGGGCTGAGTGTCCCCAGACACGAATCCATAAGGAGTAACTCATCACCGATGGAAACTGTCATGACTCACATCATACCAGATGCAGTCTACCGTAAAAACATGCATGTGCTAAAGCCGTAAAACATATAAAACACGTATCACATACTCATGCAACACATATAATATATATCATATTGGTCATCTCAGTCAGTACTTACGTACCTTACTAAAGGCAGTCCTAGCAGTCCAACTCTAGGTTCTCATGTTTATCATCAACTCTACAATGCAAATACTCATGCATCATTCATTAAGCTCTAAAAGTTTTAACTAAATTATTGCATATTCCTAAATAATTTAAGGAGATCATAGTTATACATGCATCCGTCGTCAGCCCACTGATGACAACTATCCCGCAATTAGGGGCACACCCCTGCTGCAGCTCCACAGCCTTGAGCACGGCTCCGCTACACGAGCACTGCTCCGCTAATATGTCAAACACTGTCTGTCTATGCTAAAATATATTTCTCACTCCAACTCTAAAATAAGAGACCCAAAGCCCTAAAATAGAGTCACGTAGGCGAAGGAGAGAAATTTGGTGCGATTCTAAAATGAGCTCCTCGGACTAATTTTATAGAAGATGGTTCGGACCGTCCGAACTCGCCTTCGGACCGTCTGAACTCTGCATGCGTGACAAGTTTCACCTGATAGAATTTCGGACCGTCCGATCCCGATATTACGTGTGACACCCAGAGCCAAAAAGTCCTAGGGCGGTACATGGTCCGCAATATGGGTGGTTAATACCTGAAAGATGGAAACCCCACCAAAGAATGGGCGACGGGTGACATGAATGAACCGATCCCACACCGGAATGAGAGGTACAAAAGATTTGATATGTACAACTCATATCAAGAAGGTGCATCTTCTTTTCGGGAGCTCATCACATAAGAACTCTAAAGTTAAGCGTGCTTGACTTGGGGCAATTATAGGATGGGTGACCCCCTGGGAAGTTTCTCAGGGTGCGTGTGAGTGAGGACATAAGCACGCTGAAAAGACCCGTCTTGATACAGTGGGTCGTTACATTACGTCATCCATGA
This sequence comes from Henckelia pumila, assembly GCF_033568475.1. Classification (NCBI taxonomy): domain Eukaryota; kingdom Viridiplantae; phylum Streptophyta; class Magnoliopsida; order Lamiales; family Gesneriaceae; genus Henckelia; species Henckelia pumila. The sequence continues at coordinate 101,413,907 of NC_133120.1, read as the reverse complement.
CGTCATTATTTCGGACACCTGGCTATAAAACTGTTCGGACCGTACGATCCGGGACTTCGGATCGTCCGAACTCTAGTCTTGGCCAATCAAATAATTCTTTATCTTATCTTATATGAGGGAGATCGGACCGTCCGATCCTAGTTCGGAGCGTCTGAACTTCGCCCATCCGAACTATAACAGGCCCTCCGGACTTGGACACTTCGGACCATCCGATCCCAGGTTCGGAGCCTCCGATCCTGTCTAAGACTCGGAACCTTCCCGGCTATTTTTGAGTGTTCTGGATCCATTTCCGGACTTCGTTAATTCATTGAGAATTTTTTAAATCATGTTTTACTTAATCTAAACATGATCATAGATTTAATTACAATTAATCCTTAATTTCGGATACGGGTTACTACAAGTTATTTGAAAAGTTATGAAAATAACTGACGTCAATGAGTGATGTGACCGCTCGGATCAAACCTCTAGGTACAACCACACTCGCCTAGAACCCCCGACTATAACGATACATCTGGTTCTAGAATATCTCCTAGAACCCACCGCTATAGTTGTACATTCGGTTCTAGACTAAATACAGGTATAACAAAATAATAGGCTCAACAATATGTATGCGCACATGACATATGAATATGAGAGCGGTAAATTATACATCATGCCATATCATAATGCCACAGAAATGAAACATATAAACATGTATACTCGCTGGCAATCTCAGACAATGTGTACGTACCTCTAAGCTAGTTCAAGTCTAGTAGGACCTAGGTTCTAAGCCTATAATCAAAAGTTTACCGTATCACTACATAAGTTCTATAAGTCTTAACTAAGCTAAATAGATACTCACAAAACTTAATAAGATTCTCGGACATACCTTCGTCCGTAGTAAGCCCTTTGGAGTCGCTCGTTCTGGAGGACTATAACAACACCTTTGTTATTCCAGAACCTCTCTATTAACTGATAGGACTCTCAAGTGTATACCTCACACTATATATAACTGAAAAAGGAAACTTAGGAATTCGTAATTCATTTCTGAATCCAAAGACCCCTATTTATAGCCCCAAACTCGGCTACGTTTGGAGCCTCCGATGTAATGGACTGGGCTGGCCCAACCATTCTTGCACTCATGATCTTCTCCCCCCTTGTGGGGAGTTTTTGCCCTCCCCAGGAATCGAACCTTGTACCCCAGACTTAAATACAAAGTTTTACGATTCCTGGTACCATTGAGCTAGCTCAAAAAAACTCAATTGGTACCAACACTTTAAGAATCTTTGTACTTATCCTGGAGATGCAAGATTCAAGTGTTGGGGAGGGCATAAAACCCACTGCCAGGAGTGGGGAGGTCATGAAGTGCGATGCTCGTCGAAACCATGCGGTCCGAGCCCATGCTATAGGCCGGGGAGGGATGCGGTGGAAGGACGTGAGTCGTTACATAAAAGGGCGCCCTTTTATGTAACGACTCACGTCCTTCCACCGCATCCCTCCCCAGCCTATAACATGGTCTCAATTGGTACCAACACTTTAAGAATCTTTGTACTTATTCTGGAGGTGCAAGGTTCAAGTGCTGGGGAGGGCATAAAACCCACTGCCAGGAGTGGGGAGGTCATGAAGTGCGATGCCCGTCGAACCATGCGGTCCGAGCACATGCTAAGGCTGGGGAGGGATGCGGTGGAAGGACGTGGGTCGTTACATCCGATCTTGGGATCGGAGCCTCCAATCTTTGCATGAGCGGTACGTGGCGATCGGAGCGTCCGAACTCGAGATCGGATCGTCCGATCTGATGACTACTCGACACTTGTCAACACTCTTGGCTTAGTCATCGTGAATTGCTGGCTGAGAAAGATCGGACCGTCCGTTCTTGGATAGGAGCGTCCGATCATGCCTTTCTTCCGAAGTAACAACTTCATTTTGGAGCTTCCGATCTTGCAGGGTTCGGAGCGTCCGATCTGGGTTCGGACCGTTCCATCTTGTCCAAACTTTGGAAGTCCAATTCTGACTTCTGGTATAGGCAGTTAAGTATAAGTCCTAGTCTTGTAGTAAGTTATTTAAAAGTGTTGTAATAGTCAAATTATTCTAGGTAAATCATTCCGACGTAAAAGAAGAGGTGACGCAGGAGATTGAACTCCGAACATTCATAAACAATTATTGAGTTGTTTAGTTTATGTCAAACACTCACGCACAATCATTCGAGCCATCATAAACAAGTTCAATCTGTTAGTCGACCTCATTCTGCACTTGGTTAAAGTTGATTGATTAACATAGACACGCGAGAAAGAAAGCAGTTCAGTTGAATCACCTCAACTTAGTAGATTCAAAAGTCAACTGCTACATCAACTTAAGCTTGGGAAGTAAGCATTCACCTGTTGACCAGTTTCAAGAGAGTAACGTCACGCTCAAACCGATCCTATCACTTATTTTTAAATAATGATGATGATGATGATAATAATTCTTTTCGGTGCAAACTAGCTTATGAACCAAACACTTGCGGATTCGGTGAATCATTCATCATATTTTAATGATATTCGAGATAAAAAATCCAATAATGAGATGTGTCTTCAATTTGACCTGATTCATAAAAAAATATTTTTTTTATATAAAAACATCAAGTTTCAATTCAAACATAGATCGAGTCAATATTTCTCATAATATATATTCACAAGAGACCCACTAATCCGATAAATGATTCCTCATGTTATCCTGAGTTTGGTATTAATTAATTTATAATTTTTAATTAATTAAAAAAACTTCATTCACGTGCATACTATCACTATTTTCAGTTAGTATATATATTATATTGAGTTTTCACTCATTTTCTCACAAGTCGATGATATTAAGCACTTCTCAGCTTTTACTTAACAATTTGTTTAAAAAAAACTGATAATTGTTAAGAAAAAGTTGAGAAGTGTTTTATAAAAACTCTTTCAAACACTACTTTGATCAATCGGGCTCGCTTATCTCTCTGATTTTTCAAGCCAAATACTTCGCCTTATCCTATTTTCTTAAGGCATATTAGGGATCCAAACGTTCCTACATGTGGCGTAGCATTATTCGGGGAAGTCGATCCAAACCATCTAATTTCATTGAATAGTGTAATTTCCATCGGATAGGAGACGCATGTTGCATATGAGTGTAGGTGGTTGATAAAGATGAGGATGGAACAGTACTATTAACTCGTGGGATGAGTATTGAAGGGATCTACTCAATCGCGTTGCAAAAAAAAAATATCTTCGGTTGAATTCGGAATATAACTAATCAAATACTATATGCATGTAAAAAAGATAAAATTAATAATGTTTTTTTAGTCTTCGTCGTTTTTTTAAATCATTATAACTTCAAACTTCAGTTTTAATATGTGATTTTTAGTTTTAGTCAATCATTTATCTCTTCTATATGTTCTATTTTATTAAGACTGAGAATGAGATAGTAACTATTTTTGGTATTGAGGTATGACAAATTTCAATTTACAAATATCATCTCTTATTCACTTTTCTTCAAACGTGTGCAATGATTTGACCATGGATAGGGGTGTCAAAACTCAACCCAACCCGTCAACCCGACACGACCCAACCCGAAAAATATCAGGTTAGGGTTGGGGGGTTTTTTGGTTTGGGTCAAATCGGGTTGACCCAAAAGCTAACCCGAAAAAATTAATCGGGTTTGGGTTGTGTTAGGGTCAACCCGGGTTGACCCGAAATAACCCGAAAGTTTTAATTATTATTATTTTTATATAAAATTAAGATAGATTTACTACATTTTTATACGTTGTATGTTTGAAAAAAAATTATTATATATTCATATAATATATTTTCTAAATTTAATGTTTATTTTGTACAATTTTTTTTTAAATATTTTTTTTATTTTTTTATTAAGTATACTTTAAATTTTTAAAACTAAAAGTTCAAATTTAAATTATATATAAGTTTAGATTTTATTATTATGTGTTTTAAATTAAGTATTATTATTATGTTTTTTGAATTTTATTTAATAATTTGTTTAAAAAAATAAAAAAATTCGGGTTGGTTTGGGTTGATCGGGTTAGTCGGGTTCGGGTTCGGGTTGGACATTTTCGGGTTGGTTCGGGTTCGGGTCGAAGAAAATTTTAAAATTATTTTCGTCAACCCGACCCGACCCGAACCCACCCGAATTGACACCCCTAACCATGGAGCAGTTTTATTTCAAATTTGAACAAATTTCTTTTTTATCTCGATCATGTTTTCACGAATTCAAAGTCGATAGATTACTTGCAAAATAAAAAAAAATCCGTTTTTTATTCCTTTTTTTTTTTGACAGTATTTAAATATTGTAAGCATCTTTCCACATTTTCATGTTATTTTTCACGACAATGTTGTTTTTTTTTTTAAACTTTTTTGTAATTTTTTACATTATTTAAATACTGTAAACATCTTTCCACATTTTCATGTTATTTGTCACAACAACATTGCATCATGAATTTTACTGTTATGTTTATAAACATAACAAATTTGTATCAGTTATTTTATGTACATGTATCGCGTGTACCACCGCGACTAGTTCAACAAGACACTGATTCGGCGTCACAATCAACGTCGACATTTTACAACATCACATCGACATTAAAAAAAAAGTTAAAATTTTAAAAATTTGAAAGATGCGAAACTAAAATTTTAAAAACTTCTTGTTGTATGAGAAGATGATTCAGAGTTCGATATGATTATCTTTGCGTGTCATGAGGTACTTTACCAAAGACCATCATTCAGAGTCCGCTTCACTCATCCACAAGCAAATAAAGTCGCATACAATCTTGTTAGATAGTCTTGTTTTTATGCTCGCCCCATGATCTAAACTTCTCCATCAGATTTTATTTATGATGTTTTGAATGAAGACTTAAATAACTTCGATGATTTATAATAATATATATGCTTTTCCTCCCCCAAAAAATTTTTCTTATTGTAAAAATTATTTTCATACAAGGGAAAGAAATATGAATAAATGTAAAATGCATTCCTCATCAAATACGCGTATCGTGAGATTCGTGACGTATCCCACAAGCCGATCCTCATCCACTCTAAAAGGAACGTGCATTAATGGCAAACAAAAGAAAATACAGCAAAGACGCGGACCGAGAAGAAATTGGATTCCGTCTGTTTCCCCATTTTTGGCGTAGCCATATTGTTCATGAATTCCTCTTCACACACAGTCCCAGAAGATAATTATTGCTTCTTTCATTCTTTTCCCACACTCCCTTATAACCATCAATTTTGCTACTGTGATCTTCGCTATCTCGAAGCAATTTCGTCGATGAATTAATGTGCTTCTTTTTTCTTTGATTCACATTTATTAGAATTGGGATGGGTAGTATTCCAGCTTTCCGAAATCAGTCAAAGATGAGACTTTGATTTCTGCTTCTTTTTCTCCTCCGTGCGTTTCCCCATTACCACAAGCAGCCAATTTCTCGCAATCCTTTTGGCTTTCATTTCTTTTCCTACTAGTGTTTTTTTTTTTTTTGGGTTCTTGAAAAAATGATGAAGTGTTTGTGCATATTCTTCAAAGAAAATACCGAAGGCATGCCTCGGAAATCAGGCCCGAAGTTGAGAAAATCCACTGTGTCCGCGCCGTCGAATCGGAGCATCGCAGATTTACGGGTATTTTCTGTTTCTGAACTGAAGGAAGCGACCAGCAATTTCAGCAAATTGCTCAGGATCGGGGAGGGTGGCTTCGGGACTGTGTACAAAGGTACGATCAAGCCAGAAAGTGGTGAGGGAGAACCCAGTACTGTTGTTGCTATCAAGAAACTCGATCCACAAGGTTGGCAGGTAATTCATTACGATATTGCAATTGGTCTTCTAAGTTCTTGATAAATATTACAATTTTGAGATGTATATGATGATGCAGGGCCACAAGCAGTGGATTGCAGAGATTCAATTCCTTGGAGTTCTGAATCACCCTAATCTGGTGAAGCTTTTCGGATACTGTTCCTCCGATGGAGAAAGAGGAATCCAAAGATTATTGGTATACGAGTACATGCCTAACAAAAGCTTGGAGGATCATCTTTTCAACAAGGCGAAGCCCACAATACCATGGATCACTAGACTACGCATTATTCTCGGGGCTGCTTTAGGAATGGCTTATCTGCACGAAGGTTTGCAAGCACAGGTACTCATCGCCCCTGCCCCTGCCCCTGCCCCTGCCCAATTAAGAAATTTATACGTATTTTCAAGCTCATGTTTAGTTCACTTCATTATAGTATCAGATGATATCAACCGAACCAGAAGGTGTCTTCGATGTATAATATGACCGGCCATCCGACTTTGATCACCCTATGGCTCATTGCAATGTGCAGTCTTGGTCCAAAATTTGTCCTTATGATGATAGTCGTGCTTTGCAATGTAGGTGATATACAGGGACTTCAAGTCCTCCAACGTCCTATTGGACAAGGAATTCAATGCCAAGCTTTCGGACTTTGGTCTTGCAAGAGAAGGCCCTACAGGGGACCGATCTCATGTATCCACCGCGCCAATCGGTACACGCGGCTATGCGGCTCCAGAGTATGTAGAGACGGGGCATCTAACGATCAAGAGTGATATATGGAGCTTTGGAGTTGTGGTTTATGAGATAATCACGGGAAGGCGGACACTGGAAAGAAACCTTCCGTTGGCAGAGCAAAAGCTTATTGAATGGGTGAGGCAATTTCCACCCCAAACCAAGAGGTTTGACATGGTAATCGATCGACGATTGCAAAATCAGTATTCCCCGGACTCGGCTAGAACCATTGCAAAATTGGCTGATAGCTGTCTCAACAAGAACCCGAAAGATCGGCCGGCGATGAGCCAAGTGGTGGAGATCTTGAATCAAGTTATAATGCAAGAAGAATCAGTCACCAGAAATGAATTTGCTGATCACTGATTAAAATTTTTAAGCGAGTTTTTTCTTGCAATGAATAAGTAACTTATTTGTGGGAAGTTTGTAATTCCACCAGATGAAAAATATATTCCGATGTACATTGGTGGCTCTCTCTGCCCCTCTGTTTGTTTAGGTATATTGGTCAATATACATATACATTTATATACACGCTACACTTTTGTTTCTAAAAAATTTAATTTCACACGGACGACGCTAGTTGATTTGCAATCAGGAAAATGAAATGTAATTAAATAATTCTTTGAAAATAGATTTGGATATTCATCGATGGAGTTGATTTCTCTAAAGACTAAACATCTCCAAACTATCTTTATTATCTTTATTTTTATTGTATATATTTTTACTATTTTTAAATTTTTACCATATAATAATAGATAAACCCACTAGAAAAAACAGTTTTTGGTATTTTTATTTTTTAATGACTTTTCGAATACACCTTTAATTATTTCTTCATAAAATAGAATCAATCATTTTTTTATTTTATAATTGATTTTTAAATCACTAATTAGTCCTTCTCCTTACCTTCCACAAAAAAAAAAATTAAAAAAAATAAGAAATACATCATTTACCCACTCAAAAAAAAAAAAAACAACTATCCTACTAACCATCAACCTCATGCCTTGAGAATTTTCATCATATTTTCATTTAGCTTCTATTTTTTATTTTTTACATGATTTTTTTCTCCTAATAACATGTTGACCAGAATTAAAAAAAAAATCCAGAAATATACAAATAAAAAAGTGATCGTAACCAAAATTATTTTGTTACACAAAAAACACGTGTCCTATGTTTGCTAATTATTACAAATATATCTATATATATTTATAGAACTTAAATCCCCCCCTCCCACCCACATTTTACACCCATTGTCATGCTTGATATTAGATATTTCATCTGATGATTTTACTATCATATCACCATCTATATTTGATTTTTTTCCAAAAATAACTTCCCCACTCCGGTCCATATTCTCACTTGTCAGTTTCAATTGAAATTTTTTCTTCTTCGTGCTCTATATAATCATATGGTTTTATAATCATCTCACTCTCACCAGCTCCTTTTATTTTTTTCCAAAAGTAACTTCCCAACTCAATCTCAATTGGAAATTTTCCTTCTTAGTGCTTCCGTAGCATCTCCTCTCATCTTTCTCACATTTCTATTTGTGAAATCATAAACCATCTCGAAGGAAAAAAAGGAGATAAAATCAAAAAAATCAATTATTATTTTATACAATAGTACAAAATGAAGTAAAATACCCTCCAACTCATCACAATAATTTTAAAATATCTTTTATTCACCAATATCTTTTTACTGTATTTATTATTTTTTTTATCATTTCAATTTCAAAAATTATTATATCGAACTTCAAAATTTGAAAACATTTTTTGTCCCCAAAAAGCACACTTATCGCGTATGTCACCGCAATTACTAACAAAAACAAAAACATCGTGGAGGTTTTTCGGATAGAATTAGGCCACGGCCATGAAAATAAATGTTATGTTTTTACTTTTTTTTTTCAATCGTTCTTTTGACTCAATTAGATACATATATTTCAAAGTTATTATTTTACATACGGCTTGATGACAAAAGTATGTTAAAAAGTTGAAATTTCAAACACAAATTTTGACGTGAGATTAGGATATCATTCGAAAATATCTACCTAGAAGCAAAAACAAAAATATCCTCTTAAAACCTTTTTTTAAAAAAATCCTCTCCTCTTAAATTTCTATCTACTCAAACAAAGAGGTCAATTTCTTGATTCACAGTCAAGACACACATCAGTTATTTCTCCGACAAACGATCCATTTCTTTCTCTTTCTCCGATCCCTTTCTCCTCCCAATTTTCACTGATTTTTTTTTCCCGCATTAATGGAAGAAGATAAATCATTTTCCCTCGCATCCGAAGCCAACGATCATGGCTGGCAGAAAGTTTCCTACGCCAAAAAACAACGAAAAAATCAGGCCGTACAGGACGGATCCGGAGCTTTACCTGAAAAAGGAAGTGTTTTCAAGGGCCTGGAGAAGCACTCGGAAGAACGGCGCCGGATATTGGAGGCACAGCGCGCCGCTGCCTCGATTTACGATGACGATGATAAGTTGCCGTTGAGATCGAGGAAGAATTTCGGAGGAGATGAAGATGATGATGAGAACAGCGATTCTGATATTGATATTAAACAGAGTAATGCTGCGGAGGCGAATAAGAAGGAGAAGCCGAAGAAGCTTAAAAAGCCTAAGGTGACGCTGACGGAGGCCGCTGCCAAGATCGACGATTCTGATCTTGCAGCTTTTCTTTCCGACATTTCGGTAACGTGTTAATTTACTGGTTTGTTAACACCTTTTTTGTCTTCTATTTTCCTCGCTCTTTGTGGAATTGGATAATTTCCATTTTTGTTTATTTCGAATGTGTTGTGTGTAGGGATCGTACGAAGGGCAGCAAGACATACAATTGATGAGGTTTGCCGATTATTTTGGGCGTGCATTTTCCGGGGTCAGCGCATCACAGTTCCCGTGGCTGAAGCTGTTTAGAGAATCTGCGGTGGCAAAAATAGCTGATGTGAGTTAGCCAGAAATTCTTGTTATCTCTGTGACTATATCATTTACAATATTATGTAAAGGGAATCTACGAAAATCTTATCATGCACTAGTCCGCGGAATGGTAGTGTACCTGTGAATTGGCGATTATTTGAAAAATTTTGCATGGATAATTTTTCAAATTTCACCGGCTTTACTAATTGGTCAAAGCCCAAAGGGAGATATTGACATCCTGCAATTAGTTTATATGCCCCAAAATTGTCAATATTGATAGTAAAGTTTGGGTGGTTTGTGTTCCATACTTCCATTATGCATATGAAAACGATATCTTTATATCAAAACTGATCTATGAGTTATTTGGGATGTCTGATTGAAAATTTTGATAATGAGAGCCAGATAACTATCTATGAGTTACTATGATTCACGTGCATTTCTTAATATCTCTTGCTTTACTAAAAGAGGGCTTTTTCTTACACACGGATCCCTATTATATTATTGGAAATAATGAGAGGTAAAATGAGTTTTCGAAATTTTCATACATGATTCAAATTCATGAACTATGAGATTCTTTGTTCTTTGTAATTGACAGAAGGATTTTGGAACAACTTTTCTGGGTGACAAAACTTAAGGTGTTCTTTAAAATCGACATTCTTTCTTTACTGTGGTATCCGATCGTATTTGCCTGCTGCTATTTCTCGTGGTTATATAGAGTATAACTTTATGACGTGATCGCTTTGGTATCGGTGTTTATAGCATTGATTTGTTTTTATTTTAAGTTTTTTTTCTTTGGTATTTAAGTTCACTAATTATTTAATTCTCACAAGCAGGTACCCGTTTCTTACATTTCTGAAGCCGTTTACAAGACCTCGATTGACTGGATTAATAATTTCTCCTATGACGCATTAGGGACCTTTGTGTTCTGGTCATTTGACGGAATTCTTGCTGGCTTGGTAACGCAATTGTTGGGGCCCAAGGGCTCAAGGAAAGGAGCACAGCCAGCATCCTCGAAGTCTCAGGTATATTGATTGATTCTCCTTTTTCTGTATCTCAGTCAATGAATCGCTCTCTCCTAATGTCCGTTGTAAAGTTATATTCTGTTTGAAATTTCCTGAATAACTGCTGTTTCCTAGATTCATTTTTTCGGCACTCATCTGGAGGTATACACACTTAATCAATACGGGAGGGATTATGGAAGGAGTATTTATTGTTGATAAATAACTTTTAGATAGTGTTTGATACTATTCATCTTGTTCTCTTGCGATAAAAGTTCCAAATTTTGTAACAAAATTTGTCCGGGTGTGGCATATGATATATTGAAATTTACTTGAAGCACATTCATATTGACGATTATGAGCAAGAACATTATGTTTCTCAGATTGCATATGTATGGAGAGAGATATAGCTACATCATTACTTTTAGTGCAAAAATGAATCTAACTCATGAGAAGGTTTATTTTTTTGCTAGGTAGTTAAACTTCATATTATTGACTACATTCCTATTTTTATCTAATATATTGGTTGGACATCCGACTGATCAATTTTGTACAAGATTCGTGTTTTTATCAAGGGCAATGTTACTTAATGCTTATAGATTTTTCTTGGGAATCAATATACCAGTTTAATTACTCAATATAGTCTCATGGCTTACTTCCTAATAACAGCATACCATAACATATTGTTGATTCTGAGCATTGTCATCTCATCTAGCCTTCTGGTACATACTGATTGTTAATATTGCAGGTTGCCATCTTTTTAGTTTTAGCAATGGTATTACGGCGGAAACCTGACGCGCTACTAAATGTATTACCAAAATTCATGCAAAATTCGAAATATCAAGGACAAGATAAGCTCCCAATTATTATATGGATGATAGTTCAGGTGAGTAAATCATATTTATCTTTATGAAATTAATTTTGACAAAAGCTACCCCTGATCCTTGTTCCCTGCGACTTTTGTATTCCATACTAAAGTTTAACCCATTTGTGTAGGCCTGTCAAGGAGATCTGGCTGTTGGATTGTACCTATGGGCACATCATATTTTGCCAATCCTTGGAGGAAAATCAGGGTCGAACCCACAGAGTAGGGATTTGGTTTTGCAGCTAGTTGAAAGGTTTAATGTCTTGATTCTTTCAACACCTGCAATTGATGTTGATGCTCAACTTTGTGCTTTGGGTTAATAATGTTTTGCTTTGAATTCATAAATTCTTCTATCCGTACTTTAGGATACTGGCTGCACCTAAAGCTCGCGTTGTATTAGTGAATAGTGCTGTTAGGAAAGGTGAGCGCTTGATGCCACCAGAATCACTGGACCTTCTGTTGCGGTTAACGTTTCCTGCATCTGCTGCACGAGTTAAGGTGGGTGAATTGATTAAACTTTCCTTGTGCTCCGACTCGATGACTGATACATTTCTTTCTTCTGGGCGAATGAAAGCAAAAGTCTGGGTACTTTAAAAAACTAAATTTATTGGAGACCCATATTTCTTCAGTTTCAGTTCACTGACAAATTTAAAGCTAATTTTGTTTCTACGTTTGAAGATAAAAATTAGTGGATTGCTTGTTTTCATTTTACAAATTGTTCTTGTTTTTCTAAGTATCAAACAAGTTGAAACATTTTAATGAACACTCAGAGAATGTCTCTGTAAAAGTGTGTAAAATTTGTTTCTGGAACTCGCTGTAAAAAAATTTCAATCCATGGGTAGGAGTAGTAAAGGACATGTGCATGGTGTCAAGCAGTTCTGGCTAGTTTTCTTCGTGCTTCTGTTTTCCATCTTCCACATTTATATTGCTGATTGTGTACAATAGGCTACTGAAAGATTTGAGGCAATCTATCCCATGCTCAAAGAGGTTGCGCTTGCTGGTTCTTCTGGAAGCAAAGCCATGAAGCAGACCTTGCTGCAGATACAAACTCTCTCTGTGAAAGCAGCTGGAGAAGGTAATCTTGAACTGGAAGTCATATGTACCTATGTGATTCTTTCTAAAGTGATCAAGAATTCTCAAAAAAGTTTTGAAAAATGATGCTCCTCAGGAATCCCAGCACTAGCTCAGGAAGCAACAAACATCTTCATCTCGTGTTTAGCTCAGAATCTTGATTGCTTCAAGCAGTGGGTAAATCTTTTATGTTTCATGTGAATGGTCTGATGAAAATTATATGTTTGAGTTTCTTTTGTAAAGCGACTTGAAACTGATCGTTATATTAATTACAATTGTTATCTAAGTTTGTTCCATTTCTGTCATTGTTCAGTGTCCTTTTGCTTAAGAAAAGGTTTTCAGGGCCCTATTCCTTTGGAAATTCATTCACTCCTTTATTTGTTCACCCTTTGAACTTCCATCATTCATAGTATAAAATTAATTTTGACAGGACAAGATTTATATAGATAACATAGAGGCCAGTGTAGCTGCCTTGAGGAAGCTTGATGAGGAGTGGAAGAATTTTTCTTCTGAACAGTCTTCTCTTGAAGCACTCACTGAAACTCTGAAAAGTTTCAGACAGAAGGTTTGTCTGATACTTGTCATGATTTTGCTTGTATTCACACCTCTCGATATGTACTGAGTGTGATACTATATTTGGGCTGAACTCATGGGTTTAACCATTTCAATTTACAGAATGAAAAAGCATTGAGTGAAGATGCTCACCAAGCTTTCTTCAAGGATGCGGATAAATATTGTAAGACAATATTAGGAAAGCTATCAAGTGGCCGTGGTTGCGTGAAAACCATGGCGGTTACTGTTGTGATACTAGCTGTGGGAGCCGCGGTGTTCTATCCAAGCCTTAACGTGTTGGATTGGAACAAGTTATCTGCCCTATTCAACGACCAGCATTCCTTCTGAACAAAATGGTGATTGGTGATTAAAAACAAAAAGGTTTCGGAATACTTATCCTATATTTGCCTGAAATAAAGTGGCGGAAGAGCTACAGGTTTTTATGCAATAGAAAGTGATGCTGGGTTAACTCGAATAGAAATTATGGAAGTTATCAAATCGACAATTTGGAACCAATTTTATTCCCGTTATTTCCCCCCCTACATTTAGCCGCTCAGGGGTAGGTGCTACTTGGCGCAACTCAGCACTAATGTTTCAGCCTTTTTCGTTATTATTTTTCAAAATGCCATGCCCACACGGAATGAATATGTTTTCCCTTTAGCAAGAGTGTTTAGTTGTGTACTTGTGTTAGTTTTTGTTTAGTTTTTTTTGTAAATGATTAACTTTAGCAGCTGTCTGTCCTTCCATGTGTTGGGGTGTCATGTAGAATAATCGATGTTCTGATATTATATGCTCTTTTGCTCTTTTCATGCTGTACTTTTGTCCTATTATTTGTTTACATTACATGAATGTCCCGTATAAATTAATCTGAGAATATTTAATGTGTGTGTATATTGGTGTATTGGAATTAATCACAATCCTGGTCTTAGAGAGTGTTTGTAATTACTAGAACAAAAAGTGATTCTTGGCTTTGATTTTTAAAAAAAATCAATTTTTTTTAAAAAAAACAAGTTAGATTTTGTGTTAGCTTTGGTTTAATCTAATTGATACGAAAACACTAGTTTGATGCGATGTCTCTTCTGTTGATTTTGGTAAAAAGTTAGTCCTAGGAATAGGATCGCTTATTTGTTAGACATAACTTTCGATTTTCAGTTTTTTTAATTTTTTCAAGCACAATCATCTTGGCCGTAAATAAAATCATCCAAATAAATTGAATCTACGGTATTAAACAAATCCATCCGAATCTACGCTTAGCTTTACATTACCATATTGCAAAATATCAAAAAGCTAGCTCCTTGTATGTTGCAATGAATTCAAATATGATCACAAAAAAAAAAGTACAATATTAGTCATAGTCTTCTGGTTGAGCCCATGGGTACTTCAAGAATCCACCTTTAATCTCCGAAGGATTTTCTGGTACGGACCAAGGATACTTCATTGATGGATCTCTAGGGAACTTTCTGAAGTTGAGAAATGGCGCCCACAGCAATACCCTCCACATAGAAAAACATTGCTATTTTTAGCGTACTAAACTTTTAAGAATACCATTTTCCACTCAAGCTCTTCTATTCAGCAACCATGTTTCATGCTTGAAAGCAAATGACACACGTATATTATATGTAGTTAAAAAAAACTTATTTTAAGAACAAAATATGTGATACTCTTGTCCTATTGTTGAAAATGAAAATCTAAAATGATTATGTGATCCAATTTATTACCATTGCAATCTGAACTGACAATTTTCTTAAAACGAGACGGATACTAAATAGTTGTTGTAGGAGCTTGTTACGTGGTCCACAACAGAGAATCAAGAGATACCAATTGTAGGGAGGAAACTTACCCCGGATAGAACATGAAAACGAACATGAATTGCAGGTACATTTCCAAAAGGCCCCTCCTGTACCATCTAACCCGAAGCCAATTCATGATGATGGGCTGCAAAACAAATGCTTTTAGTTACTACCAAAACACTCTTTCTAGCTTTTGGTACTTAAATTATTCCGATATCAGGGAGTGTCAGGGAGAGCTTCTGTGACGCCCGGGGCTGAAGAGGCAGGGAGTGATCGCCGGTGCCAAGAGGTTGCACGGACAATGAGCGACTCCTGAAAGGCTTCTAGGCGGAGGGAGACATGAATGAACCGATCCCGTGCCGGAATGAGAGGGGATTCTGAGACTGTGTAGGTATGGAACTACATGGTTGAGGAGGGCTTAAAAGATTTCATATGTACTGCTCATATCAAGAAGGTGCATCTTCTTTTCGGAAGCTCATCACATAAGAACTCCAAAGTTAAGCGTGCTTGACTTGGGGCAATTATAGGATGGGTGACCCCTGGGAAGTTTTCCAGGGTGCGTGTGAGTGAGGACATAAGCACGCTGAAAAGACCCGTCTTGATACAGTGGAGTGTTACAAATGGTATCAGAGTCGACCTCTCTTAGTACGGTATGGTTCGGGGACGAACCAAGCGGAAGCTGGTGGGCCCGTGCCGGAATGAGAGGGGATTCTGAGACTGTGTAGGTATGAGACTACATGGTTGAGGAGGGCTTAAAAGATTTCATATGTACTGCTCATATCAAGAAGGTGCATACATAAGCACGCTGAAAAGACCCGTCTTGATACAGTGGGGTGTTACAGCTTCTACTTCTACGAAGTCACTTATCGTCTTTTTTTAAAGAAATTCTGAGAATGCTTTTGCAAAAGATCTCTCAAATATTTAGAGCACTTCTTGGCAATTTTGAAATTCAACGAAAAAGTGTTTTCTAGAAGCTTTTTCCAAACACTAGCTTAATCCATTACGATTGATATTTACCGGAGCCACAATGAAATACATGAAAGCTGCGATTCCCAACTGGATCAAAACCACGATCAAATCTTCTTCATCGTTCACTCCCGTCACTGCCAAAGCCGGCTCCGCAACCTGAACACGCATCCATCAACAAAAAATAATCTGAAATAAAATCTCAACAAATTAACCTGAAAATTTACAAATATGCAATTAACACAATCCATCCTACAGTCCCCAGAAGAGCTCCAACTTGAACTGCCAAACCAGGGATTTTAGCCACGGAATCTGTGATTATCTTCGAGTTGATATAACTTGTTCTTCCCTATTACAAAGAAAGGCGCAAATTTGAATCTTTAGCAATGATAATTCAATCTTTTTCTTGGGGGTCCAAACTTTTTTTTTAAAAAAAATAAAAATTGCGAAAGATTGTTGAAACCTGAGTGGAGGAGTTGGGAGAAAAATGGGATTGAATTTGCCTGCAAGAAATGGAGGAAGAAGGGGATTTAGGCTTGCTGGGATGGGAGAGAGATGGCAGAGCCCTGGGGATGCGAGGGCTAAATGAATTCATTTCTCAGCCAAATATTGTTTCGTCTCCTTATCTTTTTTCTGGTTATTTTTCTGTTGCTATATTTTAGGAATTTTTATTGTATTAAATTAAATAAAACACCCGCACGCCAAAATATATGTGAACATATGAAAATTGGGCTAATTGCATCCAAACTCATAGGCATAAAACCTTATGTGTAAAATTAATAGCATGTTAAACCCTATGTTTTAAAAAAATTAGCATAAAAACCCCTATGAGAGGGTATAAATGTGCCCGAGTTTGTATAACATAAGAGTGAAATATGCTACATTTTAAAAAACTCAGGGATGCATTAACCTATTAATATTTCTTAAGGGGTTTTATGTCTTTTAGACTTTTCACAGGGGGTGTGGATGCAATTACCCCGAACATATGTGAACCTTGTGGACAAGGTTCTTCACACGGGAATGATAATATTATATATGCATCTCATGCATGTATAGTTAGCATCGAATAAGGATAATCAAGCCACTAAGGACATGATTGGTATGAAGGAATGAGATGGAAATGGAATGAGCATTCCCATCTCATCCTCATACCTATGTTTAATATGACCCTTGGAATGTGAATGACCATTCTCATGGAAATGTTTTTCCCATGTTCATGGGAATGGTCATTCCATCCAAAAATTCTCACTCTCCCTTTTTATTTTTGTAAAATATTTTCTTCTATATTTAGTTTATTTCTAACAATCTAACCATATATAATAATAATAATAATAATAATTAATATTATATGTAAAACAACAAATTATTATATAATTATTTTACTATTATGTATAATAATTATTATCACGTATAAATCCTTATTAGTATTATGATTTATTTATTTATCTATTATTATTATTTATAAAATACTAATTAAAATTTTATTTATTTATTTATTTATTATTATTATTATAATAAAAATATATTATATTATTTATTATTATTTTTAATTATTATGATAATTAATTATTTTTATTATTTTAAAAAATATTATTGCATTAAAAAATAATTTAAAAATTATTCATATTAATATATAAGTTAAATTAAATTAAATAGAATAATTTTATAATATTATTAATTTATTATTTAATAATAATAATAATAATAATAATAATAATAATAACACATATGAGTAATAATTATTTTTTTATTTTTGTTTAAAAATATTTGATTATTAAAATAATTTCATTCCATTCCTTTTCAATTTTTTCGATACCAATAATTGGAATGAAATAAAAGTATCATTTCATTCCTATTGTCATTCAATTCCAAAGTTGATTACATTCCTTCATTATTCCATTCTAACGTACCAATCATGCCCTAAGGGATGTCCAAATTGGTGGAGTATGTGAACTCTTGATCATAGGTCATGAGTTCGATTCACCCTGCCAACACCTTCTTGGACTAGCCTGTCACACAGAGCTTGCCTAGTGTGGTTTACGTGACTAGCGTAGTTTGCATGCTATTGCATTAGTCCGGGGGTTTACCCAGAGCGCACCGAAAAGTAGCGGCTTCGGGTTCCCACGTCACAAAAAAAAAATAAAAATAAGTATAATCAAGCTTATTTAATTGATTACATATACATATGTAAACAACTACTAATACTAGTAGATCTTCATGACATGGATGGACGTATATAAATTAAAAGTTTGATATAAAATAATTTTGTATTAGAGCAATTATAATTATCTATCTAAAGCTGATATTTTTGAATTTTTTTTTAAAAAAAAATTGTGGGTTGTAGGTGTTTTTTTTTAAAGTAATGATGATATCACGAAGAATTAGTATTTTGAGGAAAAATGATTCTAACATGAACTATCAGGTTACCTTTGAATTAATGAATTTCAAATCCAAAATTTTAAATATGTTTGTGTTGACTAATTTCAAAATCACTTCTTAAATACCAAAAATGTTGTAATAATATATAAACAAATAAGATATTAATTTAATATTTAGAGACCGTTTGGTTTGAGTTATAATATAAGTAATACATAGATAAGTAGTATAATGTAATAAAAAATAAATAAGAAATGATAGTTAAAATTGTATTGGATTTTATTGATAGATTATGGTTTATTTGATTTGATTGATTAAATTTTATATAAAAATGTTAAATGACTATTTTGTCCTTTTAACAATAAATAAAATAAAAATTATATTATTTATAAGGGGTAGATGATTTGATTGATGTGAGATAAATAATTAATGATTTGATTGATGTAAAATAAATAATTAATATATAGATAAATAATATGATTAGAAGAACATAGGATGAAATGAGATGAGTTATACATATATTAGTAATACCGTGAACAGAACGACTTAATATATTATTTATTTATAAACAATAAAACTATCATCATAGTGCATGACTTTGGAAATTCAATTTCAAAATCCATGCAAAGTCAACGCCCGTACAAGTGACGCCAAATTCACACGCAAAAACGAGTTAGGGGATTCATAGTAAATGAATTTGACCATGATTCAGAAGTTCGACGTTCCGATTATAGTTTCAGACATAGAAATATTTCGTCAAATGTTGATTGATGATCCCCAAGTGATGATAGAATGACCAAAGTTAAAGGCTTTTTCCAGCACCTGGTTAAGCCATGGTTATCCAACTCAAGCAGAGGTAATTTCTTCAATTGGGAGTGAATTGCATTTTGCAGCTGTTTCAATTTTTTAATGGGTTTGAAGAGATTTGTGGAATTTTATTGTTTGATTGATCAACTTCCGAAGGCCAAGACGAGGACGACTTGGAGAGAATTGCAGCGCAGGAGCAAAAACTGTTTTCTTTTGAAACCCTTGTTTCAGCAACGAAGAATTTTAACCCCAGTCAAAAGCTCGGTGAAGGGGCTTTTGGTCCGGTTTTCAAGGTGAGATTATATACCCCTTTTGCGCTTGGATTTGGGAGTGAACTGTGAAGTGCCTAGGACCCTTTAGCTCCGCGGCCTTGTTCTGCTCTTTTTGACATCTAAGGGGTGAAACCGTGAAATGGAACTTCTAAATTGTGGGAATAATCTCAATTAGCTTATATCAATTTTTTGATGAACAAAAGTATGAATTGTGTATAAATCTTGATTTGTATTTCTGGGTATACGAATTTTTGTAGGGGAAATTAGCTGATGGAAAAGAAGTAGCAGTGAAGAAACTGTCGCATAGCTCAACTCAGGGGAAGAAAGAATTTAAAATTGAAGCAAAGCTGTTGGCTCGTGTCCAGCATAGATATGTGGTGAATTTGTTGGGGTACTGTGTACATGGTGAAGAAAATTTGCTTGTTTATGAATATGTGGCGAACGAAAGCCTTGACAAGCATATATTTAGTAAGTTCTTCAGTCATTCACTCGTGCTTTCTTTCACGTTTTAGATTTTGTGTTTACCTCCACCTTGCGTGCAGAGAGAAATTTCAATCGGCCATTTAAGAGAAAATATGATTAATTTTTAATCCCATCTTTATAATTGGAAAATTGATGCAAATGAAGTTGGGTTTAGAAGTGATTTGTTGCCTGAGGGATCAGAATGTTGATGAAATGCTATATTATTGATATTGATGTAGGTGGAATCTTGATGAATGCAACTGATGTTGCATTTATTTGAAAGCAACTAATTCCCCTTTGCTATTACATCATTTCATTACATTAACTTGTTTTTTCATTCTTTTCCAACAAATTTCAAATGAAATTAAATTTTTTAAAATCTTTTAATGATTTAAACTTTGGTGGTAGTACATTATGAGTTTGAAGATATAGGGTAAAATCAACTTATATACGATGGAATTGATCCATAAAATATATTTGCATCTTTATTCATGATATCTGATATTTTATAGAAATGAATTTTTCATATTGATTTTCAGTAGCGGCACTATGCATTCTATGGCCTTTACAAGAAGTCGAATCCTCCACAGTTACAATTCTAAATGAAAACAAACGCTAGAAACAGGAATAATAAGCAGCCAGAAAGAAAGCTAACCATAGAACTGGAACTCCTAGAAAAATGGCATTTAATTCTACCCATAGCATGAATCAGTCTCTTAATTCTATATTCCTTCACGTGGCTGTGAATTTTCTTCATGCAAAGCTCAAACTTTTTTTCTTCAGAGGTAGGTTCCTGGGTTAAATTGTCTGCACTTAGGAGTTCTGTTGAAATGTAGATTACTTTGATGATACCTCCACCAATTTCTCTTTGATGAACTGAAAATTGGTTTCCATGCGCTTAGTTTTCTCTTTGTGAATAGGTTTGTTTTCACTGTCATAATTCACATTTGTGTCATCACAATGAACATATTCAGTAGTTTCCCTTCCCAAATCCTTTGCTCACAGAGGAGTTTTTTGGACGCATGCTTTCAGAACAGCAACACGACATTGATCTTAACTCCGCTTCAGTGCTGATATTGACGCTAATATTTGTTTTTCACTTCGCCGTGTAACCAGATCCCCACATAGGTTCAATTTCTGATCGAGCTTGCCTAATCTGCATTTTATACAATTCTATCTCATGATTTGGAGTTTTCTCAAAGTAGAAGACTTTGTGAGAGTTTCTCTTTAAGCACTAGTATTTAAAGAATTCAGCATACTGCGTCCATTCGCTTCTTTTTTGGGATGCTCATAATTTAGCTCACTTTCTTCCTGCAAATTCTATCAGTGGTCTTGCTTAGATGGGTTATATTTCCAACGGTACTACTTGACTAACTTTGTCACACTCAATTTGTGAATTGGATCCATAGAGTTTTCTTTGGCTTTCACCCAATAATTCTGATCTCTTCTAGGAGATTCTAGACATATACATGTTCTGAAACTACATAACCCTCTTTAAGTCGAGCAATTTCCATGCCAAATTCTCCCTGTCACCCAAAGTTTAATCAAACTCTTTGGCTAGGATAGTCCTCAACTTGAAGTAAGATAGCTGAAATAATGACAATATATGATATGGTACTCTGTAGGCTCTGATAGACGCAAAGCATTCAACTGGAAGCGAAGGCTAGACGTGATAATAGGTATGGCAAAGGGCTTGTTTTATCTTCACGAGCAGGCCCATTTCCGTATCATACACCGGGACATCAAAGCCGGCAACATCTTACTTGATGATAAATGGGCTCCAAAGATCTCCGATTTTGGCATGGCACATCTCTTTCCTGAAGATCAAACACATATTAATACACGTGTAGCTGGTACCAGGTATGTTCTCTCGGAAGTTAAATTTATCTTGCTATATTGCATTTTGCTTTGTGTTTATGTTCTCCTTCCAACTACATTTGCTGGGTGCGTAAAAAATTAAGGCATTAATTTGGTCACAGTGGCTATATGGCACCAGAGTATCTCATGCATGGCACTCTTTCTATTAAGGCAGACGTGTTTAGCTTTGGGGTTGTGGTTCTGGAGCTCATAAGTGGAGAGAAAAATTCACCTTTTACCCGAGATCCTGATTCAAAGAACCTACTTGAATGGGTAAGAACTTTTTTGTTTTGTTTTTCTGGGAAATGTAAAACTTTAATTTTGAAATAAATAATTGCAAGGCAAATATAGTACATTGTTTTGATTTGAACGATTTTGAATTTGGAAGAATCACATAAACGAATTGAAAGTTGAGGTTGGTTTCAACTCTGTTAAAGAAATGAAAGCACCTTTCTTTCGACATGATGAAACCACAATTAATAACTTATGAATAATAGAAAAAATATAAATCAAATTCTATAACAACATAGTTTTGTTCTTTATTAGCACTAGTGATCAGGATAGTGAAAATTATACACTTAATTTCGTATAAATAAATGAGATAAATGAATTTTATCCAATGATAAACATTTAATCATAATACTAAAGGAATTTGAGTGGCTCCAAAAAAATATGTGTACAAAGTACAAACCAAAATAAAATAGGAAAAATAGGTTGAAGAAGTGATTTTTATTTCACACACCATTTCATATCTTTCGGTCAAT
This sequence comes from Henckelia pumila, assembly GCF_033568475.1. Classification (NCBI taxonomy): domain Eukaryota; kingdom Viridiplantae; phylum Streptophyta; class Magnoliopsida; order Lamiales; family Gesneriaceae; genus Henckelia; species Henckelia pumila. The sequence goes on along the minus strand of NC_133120.1, from coordinate 101,391,710 downwards.
TACACATCAAATTTGTATACAGCTCCAGTCACCACAGATTTTGATCCAAACAAGGGAGGGGGATGAAGATATCATATAGATCTTTATTATCTCTTCATGAGATATCAGATTAATGTCGATTCATGTTTTGTTTGGCTTTCTTATTATAAGTAGTTATGTGCTAATTGCTAAGAAGTTGCGTTGAAAACTGTGATAAACCAGTCAAGAATCATCCCTAGTAAATGCTGTTGTCTCTGCAGGCATACAAGCTTTACAAGAATCAAGAAGCCTTGAAAATAATGGATCCAGCATTGGCATCCTCTGCAGATCCCGAGCAGATAGGAATGTGCATACATATGGGGTTGCTCTGCGTGCAGTCAGATCCACAATTACGACCCGACATGGGTAGAGTTGTATTGATCCTATCGAAAAAGTTGACTGCTCTTGAAGAACCATCAAGACCTGGATACCCTGGTTCAAGGTATCGAAGGACTCGAACGCCAGGTGCATCATCATCTGGTACAGCTAATTCCGATCCATCGAATTCACAATCACTTGGCTCCACATTAGGTACACAATCTGCCACTTCAACTTCGAGTTCGTCAGATCATATGAGCACCAGATATGATCCTCATGGGAAGCGTCCCATGCGATATTAGGTCGGCTCTTGGATGTATTGTAAAGTATATTTTTTGGTGTATAGCGATATTATTTTATCATTCATTCTTGATTGATTTTGTTGGCTTAATTAGTATAGAATCTTGTTTTGACACTTTTATTCGTTGGTTTTCTGATTTTGAAACACATGAAGTTCGTGTCCGCATGAATAAATGAATTCAAAGATATATACTATCAGAATGTTCAGCCAATTAGTGACTGGTGCTCTCACTTATATTTAAGCTTGCGTGTGTTTTATCCGTATTAAAAATGTTATTCGGAAGCCTCCAAGGGGGTGTTCAAGTTGGTGGAGTAGGTGAACTCTTGACCAGAGGTCAGAAGTTTGATTTCCTCATGTCAACACTTTTTTGGACTAGCCTATCGCACAAGGTTTGCCCAGTGTGGTTTACCTGACTAGCGTAGTTTGCAGACTGTTGCGTTAGTACGGGGGTTTACTCAAAGCACCGAAAGGTAGCGGCTGCGGGTTTCCACGTCACAACAAAAAAAATTATTCGGAAAGTAAATTTTAGAAATAAATTTTCAAGTTTGACCCTTGCTTCATGAATGATTTAACAGGATTAAAAAATGGTTAAAAGTAATTAATAATGAAGTGAATATATTATTGGTGAAAAATAGTTGAATAATAGTAAATATGAAAACCAGATGATGAAGCTGTGAACTTTTATATTTGTGACGGAGGTATTAATTGTTATTTTCAAAATTTATTAATTGATTAATCCCATAACAATTAAAGATCGAGTCCATAACCAGTGATTTGAAATAATCTTTATTTAAATTGTTTTAACCATCGAGAACTGTTATTTAAACAATTATTTTAATTAGAATATATTCGCCGTAAAAAATTAGTATTATAGTTCTTTATTATTATTATTATTTATTTTTTATTGAAACGAGTACTTAAGTTTAGTTCTTATTTTAGGGAAAATAGGAAAATAAGTTCTGTATCTAAACCGATTTTTAGTTTTGTTAATATAAATATATAATTAGAGTAGAATTTCATATTAACACAATGTATTTGCTTTCGTTTGTAATTTTCGGCAATGATCAGCGCTCATGTTAGCTATCTATCAATAGGTTAGCGAAGAGACACACATATATATATATAAATTTTCAGCTGCCAAACAAGTGATGCTCACTTTGTGTCCGACCAATAAAACCCGATGCCGTGTTTTAGTAGTGCGAAAAATCAAAAACAATAACAACTAAAACCCGGCACCGGATTTTAGTGGCCGAAAACGAAGTGGCAGAAATTTGTTGGACAACTTAAAAATTTTATATACTAGTATTTTGCTGCACGCGTTGTTTGCTCATATTAAAAAAAAAACCAAAATCAATGCGCATATTAGCAGCGTTAACATTCCTGCGTGTGCTGAATTTTAGACGACATGCACCTTAATTACAGTACGCATGCACGTAAGCAAGGGGGTTGTGCTTGTTTTCTTCAATTTTTTTTACAATAATTATAGATAGAAACTCACGTGTTCATCGAAAGAAATACATGGTTGTTCTCTAAAAAAACTCTCGATCTTTGTTAGTACTCTTCTTTCAATCCATTCTTCCTTCATTCTCGGGTAATTCCAACATGGATTTGCGTAGTTTAACCTCTTTTCCATTTTTAATATTTTTTTACATATTGGTCATGCCAAAAAACCATAAAGGTTATGCTACTGGTTACATGTAACATGTCCAATTCATGTCAAAACGGGATTGGGTCGAGGTCGGTTTGGTTCGATTTTTTCGGTTTCGATTTTGAAAATCTCTGGTTTGAAACCGAACCATTTTATTATGGTTCAGTCCATTTTTTTTTGTGATACGGTCCGATTTTTTTGGTCGGTTTTATACGATTTAAGTAATAAATTAAATCGATTTTGTGCAACTAAAAATATTAGTTTAGAAACAAAAAAAAAGTACGCATTGTTAAAAATAATTATGGATTTATAACTAAAATAAAAACCAAAACGTAATTTTTTAAGAACTAATTAAAATAATATTTCACTTGATGGATGTGATACATATATAATAGATAACTAATAACAATAAAACATAAATTATTCCACTAGAATTAACAATATAATTTGATTTAAAATAATAAAGCGACTATTGAGTACTTTCATAAAAATCACATTTAATTTAAGAGTAATGCTAGATGTACACCTTAGTATACGTACACACTGGTTTACATATTTCCTTATTAATTACAAAACTTTTCTTGACTAACGAGATATTTATTTCATATCATGGATATTTTTTATTTAATGAGGGGAATTTTAAGAGTATTGTAAGTTGGTGTAAGCCAATATGTACACTACAAGGTGTACATCTTGCATTTTTTTTAAATTTAAATAGGCTCGTATCTTGTAAGGAATAAATTATAGAAATGAGAATAAAGGCCCATTTGTAGACCCAAATTTTCAAAAAAAATCTTATTTTAATTAAAATAAGGTCGGTTCTTTTTTTTAAGGTATAAAATCGCAAACCTAACCGAATAACCGATTTCCAAAAATTTTAAAATTGAAACCGGCCGAAAAACCGAAAAAATACCAAACCAAATAAACCGAATTTTTCGATTCGGCCGTTTTTTTTTGTTTTAACCAAATTATGCCCCCTACTCAATCCGTCTATTTGATAGTGTGAGCTGTCAGTTTTTAGTTATATATATTTGGGAGATTGGGGTGAGTTGGCTCACAACCCACCATTAAACAGGTTGAAAAATTGTCAACACAACCCATATATTTAGCGGAACGGATCAACCCAACGAATTGAACCTAACCTACTTTGATGGTTCTAATGTCCAATGGGGTTACAAGTTAGTTTACAAGGTGCATTTGCAATTATATATGTATCCTAAATGTACTTTTTAATTTTTTTTATAAATAAATTGAAATGATACTTTTATAATTGGGAATGTAGTTTGTAACCCGATTTATAACTCTCATTTTACATGTATCATTTTTCATAATACAAAACGATGATCATGAACTTTTTCGCTTATCAATATCATATAGAATCATTATAATTATCTCTTAGACTCTTCTTGCAATTTCAGGTTAATGTCGACTCAAGTTTCGTTTGGCCGTCTTACAAGGGAAGTTGTTACGCGCCGGAGAAATAATGTTGAAAGCAGTATGATAAAACTAATTTAGATCCCATAACATATATAGACCAAATGAATATCTGGTGGTTTGAAATAATCGTTAATTTTAATTTTTATTATTATCTCGTAACACGTACTTATTTTATTAACTATCGAAAATTGTTTTAAACGATTTTTAAAAGAGTAAATGTATATCACCATCACAAATTAGTAGGGATGACAATTGGGCGGGTCTAAACCCGCCCCGCATCAAACCCGCTCCGACGGGCGGGTCTAGACCCGCCAAAGCGGGTCCACAAACGGGTCCGGGGCGGGTCTCGGGTTTGGCCAAACCCGCCTCGTACTCGCCCCGCCAAAGTATTATATTTATATAAATTTAAAATATTCATGTATATATATAAATATAAAATATATATGTAATATTAATAATATATAATTATATTATTATACTAAATAATTAATATTTTATCCATAATTTGAATGTGTAATATTATTGGATTGAAATGAATTTATTTTATTATGATATGTTTAGTATAAAAATAAATCATTATAATGTTTTTTAGCTAATAAATATTAATTAATTACAAGTTAATAAATTTAAACTTGTGAGAATAATTTTTTTTTTTTGTCTTAAATATTATAAATCTATATTTGAAATTAAATTTAATGATATTTGTTAATTTGTTAATTTTTTATTTTTTATTTTAATAAATTTAAAATTATTTAATTTATGGCGGGTCCAACGAGTCTAACTTGGATTGGATCCGCCGGGTTCGCGGGGCGGGGCGGGTCTGGGGCGGGTCCGTTGCCATCCCTACAAATTAGTATTATCTGTTTCTTATTATTTATTATTCGTTTATTTATTTATTTTTGCAATTTTGAGCCATGATCAGCTCACATGTTAGCTTCATCAGCATTTTGTTGAAAAAAGAAAAGACTACAATTGTAAAACAAACTAAATTATATTGCGACACTAAGACTGATAATTGAAATGAATATGGACGTATTTATATACAGGCATCCCAAACAAACAAAACCAACAGATTTTTTATGGCAAATAACGATTAGCAACAATTTTTGTAAAGCATCCTTATTGTCATCGTCGCAGGCTCGGCTCCAGCAATGGCTTTGAGAAAACAATTGTAAATATTGACACAATCTTTGAAAGAAAAAAAAAAAAAAAAACCATTGCTATTAGCAACAGTGTTCACGTCGCTAAACCTGTACTTTTCAATTAGAACAGGTCAATATTTAACAATGTTAAATACAAATCCAACGTAACATATGTAAGAGTACAAACTACATGTTAATCTATAAATTAAATGAAATCACAAGCGTGGAATAGTACTAAAAAATCACACAAGCGTGGAATACCATCCGGATATCAGCATTACCGTAGTTAAATATAGCAATATGATTTATGAAAATGGCAGTTAATAGAATTTGCTATCGTTTTGAAAAAATCGTCGCTAAATTTAAAAAAAAAAAACCGTCGCAAAAGAAGTTGCACTGGAGCGAGGAGTAATCATTCGGAAGAGGAATCCCCTTCTTCATGCAAATCAGAGGAGGAATACGCTTCTTTATAGAGATTAATATCTCTCTCAAGATCGATAAATCTCTTTTCCAAGTTGGCTATATCCTCCATAAAAGATTTTGGACTAACTGCAACCTCAAACTCACTTCCCCCACTGCCTTTGTCCCTCGTCTCAGTTTCCAAGTCATGACGGGGCCTCTTATTTTTTGGCTCGAATCCAGGAGGATGATCAATGCACACAGGCCTTTTTTCGGTACCTGATACGAGTTTTCGCCACCAGAATATATATCTAGTGGTGACACTGGACTCATCCAGGCGACCAGGTATGTAGAGCTTCTCATCTTCGATGGGCCTCGTGTAATACTCCCAAGCAGCCTGAGGCGAAGAATTTACACGCGGCACAAAGTCAGGCACATCTTGATCCATCCCAAATTGCTTTGCCACTCGATGAGGCAGATACTGCTCTATGTAGTCAGCATCCGGCCCCACAAGTTCGCTCACCCTCCAGCATCGAGCCAACTCCATCACTCCTTGGCCTAAATCCGGCTTTGTTCGGACCCATTCGGCTGCTTTATCCTTGTGAGCCAGACTAGATCCCCAATGGGGACGCCACAGAAAATCATCAGCACTGGAATTTATACGAGTCGATATGTTTTGGACATCGAATTGTAATAAATTCCATCTAGCCATTTTCGGGTCATCGGGTTGGGTCGGATTGGGCGGCCTTGGCTGCAACGTGGGGAATCTTTCCCAGATCCAAACCTGGAGAAGTTGAAGGGGAGAGGAGAGTTTGACCTTGTGAAAACCACCACTAGAGCTCTGTTTTCTCGATGCATCGAGGGCCTCTTTCAAGGATCTCAAATCCTTGAACATGCTTGCAAGAACTGCGGGTGCCAGTGCAATCCTTGTTCCTCTGGAAAGATGGATGGCCAGAGGGATGATCGTTTCTCCGATACTATCTTTCGCAAACTTGGGAAACACAAACCTCGAAAGCCAGTAAGCGAGAAACGCCTGGTGCTCGATTTCGCTCCCGCTGTTCATGAATTTAACAACCCATGCACTTTGGGATGCTCTCTTTAAGGTCGTTTTGGTGATATTCTTTCGCTCATCGACCAAAATCTTTTGAATTCTTTTCATTTCTTTTTCATCTTCTCCGATAGGTGTGAAATTTGAGTTGCCTAAAACAGAGAAGCCTCCGAGCGCCATCACATCCTCCAGGGTGACAGTGGATTCGCCCCAAGGGAACACGAATGTGTTCGTCTCAGGGCACCATTTCTCAGAAAAGCTGAAAATCAAATCTTGGTTTCTATGAATCTTGTATTTTGAGCACATGATGGCTTCGTAAATCCCAGATTCTTTCCATGTTAAATGGTGCAGAGCATGCATATGCTCGATCCATGTTTGCCAGTTTTGCTGAGGGTGATTCCACCCAAGAAACTGCACCTCTACACGGAGGTTCTTGTGACTTAATTTTTCATCATCCAGAGTCATCGGTGGAATGACAGGAGGAAAGCCGGAGCCATCAACGGAGGCCGCTGATGGCCGGAGAAAATGGGCGGTTCTACGAAAAGAATGGCCGGCCGTCTCCCGTGGAATCATCAGCTCGTTCCTCTCTTCTACTATCAAGTTTGCCTGCAACGAAGAAGAGCTAGATGATGCACCCACCATTGTTGAATCAACACAAATTTTAAATTTCTTCAAGAAAAGGATATATATGATATATGGATTTGAATGTGAGTGAAAGTTTTGCAATGAAAAGAGAGAATGCGAGGAGAGTATTTATAGAGGATTAGTGACATTAATATTCTTTGGAGTGATTATTGAAAAAGCACAACTAATTAATTCACCAAATCCTTGTAGGATTTTGGTTGGCAAATGGTCAGAGACTCCATTCATTTTTGTTACCATTTGTTAATTTTTAATTTTCAAAATAGTATAGATGAATTTTCATGGTTTTTTTTAATATAAAAAATAGTTTTAAAAAATGTATTTATTTTTTAAAGAGAAGCTAAAATGTAAACCGATAACATACATACATATATAATTAAATATTATCTATATTTCTTCTGAAAATGAATTTTCAACCATTTTTTAAAAAAAAAAATACGTTCCACATTTGTTATTACTTATTTTCCTAATGTGTGCAAAATTTTATTTTCAAACCTAATATATAAAAAAAATTAAAAAGAAACGGATTTTATTAATACTATACATAAATATCCGTAATAATATAAAAATCTAGAATGATGAGTAAATAAGTGCTGGAATTTTTAAAATTCATAATTTGATTATTAAATTTCGCATTCACTTTATATGTATGAAATCTCTAATGAGAATTAATTACTCGAATCTGTATATTTTCATGGCAAATATGTACATTAATTGTATGCAAAATTATCAGTGACTCATTGGTAATTTATAATTATGATTATTTTACATTTGCAAAACTTTTTCAATTGGAAAAATATTAATGATTCATAATATTTCAATACAAAAAATTATATTGGCAGATAATTTGATTAAACGAGTTGTAAAACAACTAATTTTTGAACCATTTTTTAAGAAGTACGTTCAATTTTTATTTTTTTTTATATATAATGTGTGCAAAACTTTCTTTTTAAAACTTATACAAAAAAAAATAAACAGATTTTATTAATAATATACATAAATATCAGTAATAATATGAAAATCTAGCTAGAATGATGAGTAGAAAATTGTCCTGGATTGTCTTAAAATTTATAATTTGATTTTTAAATTTAAAATTCACTTTATGCATGTATATGAAATTTGTAATGAGAATTAATTACTCGAATCTATATATTTTCGTGGAAAATTTGTACATATATTATATTGGATATGTATTGAAAATTTCAGTGACTCATTGGTAATTAATAAGTATGATTATGCTTCGTATGTACAACTTTTTTAACAGGAAAAAACAATAAGGATTTATAAGATTTCAATATAAAATATTATGTTGGTAGATAATTTAATTAATCGAGTTGTAAAACAACTAAATTTTGAAGTAATTAAATATACAATACTTAAAGTTAATTTTACTCAAATCTTTTAAACCGCACAGCAGCTTAAGCGTCATGGTTTGATCGCTCAATCACACAGAGATAATTATTGCACCTCAACAATATTTTTCCCAATAATTGCACTCGCTTGCCGTTTTAGCAAAAGCTATAGCTTGAGCCTCGTGGTAATAGTGCAACTCAACTCTTTCAAACCACACGACAACTCAAACGTCATGGTTCGATCGTTCCACAAAAAAAAGATAATTATTGCACTTCAACAAATGAGTTACGTTAAAAAATTCATTATTTTTCTAAAAATAAATATGCGTTTGATATGTATAGAAAAAAATTAATTTGAAAATAATAAAAATTATCATCCGACTTTACGTATAGGATTTGGAACATTTTGGGTTGGCAAATTGTGAGACTTCGATCATTTAAGTTTCCATTTATTAAATTTAATTTTCAAAATAATATAGAAAATAATTTATTTTATTACAAAATAATAAAAAAAACGTATATATATATTTGTATATCAGAAATTTTATTTTTCACCATTTTTCATCTTTTTTTTTAAATATGTGCAAACTTTTCGCTTCAAAACTTACGAAAAAATGAAACAGATTTTGTTGATACTATATATAAATATCAGTGATAATATAAAAATCTAGAATGATGAGTAAATCTGTGCTGGAAAGTCTTAAAATTCATAATATGATTTTTAAATTTAAAATTCACTTATGTATGAAATTTGTAATGAGAATTAATTACTCGGATCTGTATATTTCGTAATGTATCTCTACACTGGATATGTGAAATCATAAGTGAGTAATGTATCTCTACACTGTATCTCTAACAATATTACCTGGATTTTATTACAACATTACTTTAATTTCATATGTTTCGGTCAATTATTATACACATCAAATATGTGTATGAGTCAATCTACCTCAACGATTTTATCATAACCATCAATCTAATGTCTCATGATTTGTCATATTAACAATATCCTATTAAGGTAGGTTGAAATCTACCATCCAGGTTAATGAGATCTTACATTATGGGTATTACCCAAATCATGTATCCAATAGTCAATATCTTTACACATAAGCATAATTAATGAGATATTGTTGATGGATCCAATCATCCCATTAGAATCAACCAAAAGTTCCTCAGATCCTCATGTCAAGCGTACCACATGTATAAACATAATTAATGTTGGAGAGATGACATGACAAATCATTGAATTTGGATATTGTGCAATGTTCAACTATGATTAACACATGAATTATTGAAAATAGTTTAATTGGTATATGATCAAACACAAAAATCAATTTTGCTATTTACTTAAATTTTTTTAAAGTTCAATATTGTTATTAAATTCAACTAGATACATATTTTTATATTTTAAACTATTTTATTAACTAAAATTGTAAAAATAAATTCATATTTACTAATTACTATACTATAAAATAAAATTGTATATATGTATCCGAAAAAATATTCATTGTGAAAATTTTTATATTATAAATGAAAAAAGACACACATACATATATCATCTTTTAATTTTATTGATATAAATAGTAATATTATAAAATAGATGAAGAGAAAAACTCACTTATTTATATTTTTTAATTAATATATATTATTTTTTATTATATTTATCAATTGTTATATACATTGTGTGTATACGTATGTTTGTATTAATTAATATTTATAATATTTTCGTACAATGATTGAAATATTTTTTAATATAAATTTAAATAAATATAAATTTATGCTTATAATTATTATAAAATAATTTTAAAAAATAAAATTTGTATTTATTTTAATTTAACAAAAATATTTAACTTTAAAATAATTTAGGTAAAGGGTAAAATTAACTTTATAATTTGATTATGTATCAATTAAACTATTTTCAATAGTTAATGTATCAATTTGATATTTTACCAATAGTTCATGTACCAAAATGAATTTTACTTTTGAAAAAAATTATCTACATACATATTTATACTATATATAAAAAATTTGTCTATTAGACAAAAGAAAACACTATATTTTTTTGCCAAAATTGCCCTTGTATGATATATAATTATACTTTTGTTTTTATATATATATATATTTTTTAATTTCGACATTGACACTTCACAATTTTTATAGCTATGATATTACTTTTATTTAAATATAAATAAAATTAATTTAAAAAATTGTACAAACATTAAACGCGTCTACCGATATATTATTTAAAAATATATATCTAAGACAATAATGTCATCCGCTGGAAAAAGAAAAAAAGACAATAATAGTAAAAAGAAACAAAGTTATTGAGTCTACGCCGATTTTCGTACGTATATATTTACCATTCAATCCACTATTGCGACATTAAATTAAATCAAAGCCGATTTTCATATATATATATATATATATATATATATATACCATTTAATCCACATCCACAAATTATGAAAGAAAAAAAAATTATTGCAACTCTGAAATACAATATAGTAAGGTGTACGTATCAATTTTCCATTTAATTAACAAGAAATAAAATTATTGCAACACGATAATAAAAATTAAGGCGATTCACATATAAATTTTCCATTTAATTAGTCAACAAAAGTACTTGATATGTTAGTTATATTTCATTGATTGGAAGAGGAATCCCCTTCTTTATACATAGCAATTTTTCTCTCGAGATCTTTCAATTTTTCTTCCAAGTTGGCTATATCTTGCAAGCAAGGTTTAGTACCAACCGCACCCCTCGAATCATTTCCATCTTCCTTGGACTGGGAAACATTGCAATTTGGTGACGACAGATCAAGACGCCTCTTTTTTTTTGGTTTAAAACCAGGAGGACAATCCTTGGCAGCTGGTCTTTTCCCGGCACCTGCTGTTAGTTTTCGCCACCAGAACGAATATCTGGTGGTAATGTTGGATTCGCAAAGGCGAGCGGGTATGTACAACCTCTCATCTTCAATGGCCCTTGTGTAATACCTCCAAGCAGCCTGAGGCGAACAATTTACCCGCGGCACAAGGCCAGGTACATCTTGATCCATACCGAATTGCATGGCCACTCGATGAGGCAGATACTGTTCTATGTAGTCAGCGTCAAGCCCTACAAGTTCACTCACCCTCCACCATCGAGCCAATGCCATCACATCTTGGCTTATATCAGGCTTGGTAATTTGTACCCACTCTGCTTTATCCTTGCGAGTCAGGCTTAACACCGCGTGATGCTCGCACGTTGAATAGGGCCGCCACAAGAAAATGCCACCAGCAGAATCTATACAAGTTGATATGTTTTGTACATCAAATTGTAATGAATCCCATCTAGCCATTTTTGGTTGGTTCGGAAGAGTCGGATTAGGCGTTGGACTTAATGTGGGGAATCTTTCCCAGATCCAGGCTTGGAGTAGTTGAAATGGAGCCGAGAGTTTAACGTTTAAGAAACCATCTTGCACACCATCAAGGACCTCTTTTAGCAACCTCAAATCTTTGTACATGCTGGCAAGAACCGCGGGTGCTAGCGCGATCTTTGTTCCTCTGGAAAGATGGATTGCAAGAGGGATAATCGTTTCTCCAATGCCATCTTTCCCAAATTTGGGAAACACAAACTTGGAAAGCCAGTAAACGAGAAACGCATGGTGCTCGATTTTGCTCCCGTTGTTCATGAATTTAACAATCCATTCACTTTGGGATGATATATTTAAAGTTGTATCAGTGATATTCTCCCACTCTGCAAGCAAAATCTTCTGAATTCTTTTCGTTTGATCGTCATCCCCGATAGGTGTCAAATTCGAGGCACCTAAAACAGAGAAACCTCCGAGCACCATCACATCCTCCAGGGTGACAGTGGCTTCCCCCCATCGGAAAGCGAATGTGTTCGTCTCAGGGCACCATTTCTCAGCAAACATGAGAATCAAATCTTGGTTTCTATGAATCCTGTATTTTGAGCTCATGATCGCTTCATAAATCCCAGATTCTTTCCATGTTAAATGGTGCAAATCATGCATTTGCTCGATCCATGTTTGCCAGTTTCTCTGCGGGTGATGATTCCACCCAAGAAACTCTACCTCCACTCGGAGGTTCATCTTATTAAATTTCTTTTCATCAGAGTCGAGAGTCAGAGGAGTATATCCAGGGCCATCGATGGAGTCCGCTGTTGGCCGGAGAAAATAGGCAGTTCTAATAAAAGAATGGCCTCCCCTCGTCGGTGGAATCATCAACTCCTTTCTCTCTTCCACCATCAAGTTTGCTTGCAATGAAGAGCTCGATGATGCACCCGCCATTGTTGAATACAAAATTTTCTTTAAGAAAAGGCGATGGAATATAATTGAATGTGAAAATTTTGCAATGGAGAGAATGAATATGAGGAGAGTTTTATAGAGGATTAATTGGTGAAATCCTTGTAGGATTTGGGTTGGCAAATGCTCTACTGTTGACACACCAGCCCATCTGCGTTTATTATATTGAATGAATAGATCTCTTGTGATGGTCTTGAGACGAGTCAATTTATTTATATATATTTACAATTAAAAAGTAATAATTTTGATATTAAAAAGTAGAGTAACATTTTTGTGATACGGTCTTATCCGTGAGACGTTTCAACCCTACTCATATTTATAATAATAAATAATATTTTTTTTTGCATAAAATGTAATACTTTTTAATGGATAAAACATATAAGAGACTCGTTTTAATAAAATGACCATTGAGACTGTCTCATAGAAGTTTTTGTTTAAAAAATAATATTTTTTTGTATGAATAACCCAATATGAGATCCGTTTTACAAAATTAATCCTTCAGAGTCATAAATTTTTTTTCCTATTATATTTCACTAATGGAACTTGAAACTTCACTTATATACAAACTCACAATGTAAAACAATTTTTTATTAAAATTATTTTTCAATATAATATAAATGGAAGTTTTAATGTTTTTATGTTGAAAGAGTAAAGTTTCCTCTCCCCTCTTATTTTTTTTTAATTATTTATTTATTTATTTATTTATTTTTTTGCAGAATAGCTAAGTGGAAAGCGAAAACGTTCCGGATTTATTATCAATTTTAAATATGACTTTCCTAAAATGAATGCATTAATTTGGTCACAGTGGCTATATGACACCTTTTACCCGAGATCCTGATTAAAAAACTTTAACATACATTTGCATTAATTTGGTCACAGTGGCTATATGACACCTTTTACCCGAGATCCTGATTAAAAAACTTTAACATACATTTTCTTGTTACCATTTGCATACTTGAATGGGTAAGAACTTTAATTCTGAAATAAATTTCCATTCCAAAGCAAATTTGTATATTGGTTCGAGTGGCTTTAAAAAAATTACTAGTCGTTTTCATAGGGATTATTATCTAACTACTAAGATATAAATTATTTAATTTAATCTAAGTTAAATCAATATAGTGATGATTGACATTAATTAAAATGAACTAATTCAAAAGGCAAATTTTCAAATAAATTAATTGGAGGCAGCTAACGAAGAAATCAAATTTCAAACAAATGACTGCGCACACCGAAACCAAACACTACACTATTTTCAATTGTTTTTTGTTGGAGTGCAATAATTGTCCATGCTGGGTAGAGTGATCAAATTATGGTGTTTGAGCTGCCTAGATGTTTAAAAGATTTGAGTTGTATCATTACCACCAGCTATAGCTTTTGATAAAGCGGCAAGCCTTCGGTCCAACAATTGGTATCAGAGCCAAGATCATAAAGTTCGATTCTCATTGATTGCAAGAAGTGCAATTATTGAGAGGAAGATTGTTGGACTGCAATAATTGTCCTTGTTGGGTAGAACGTTTGAACCATGTCGCTTATACTGTTGTGCGATTTAAAAGATTTGAGTTATACCATTACCAGCAGCTATAATTTTTGTTTTTTTTGGTAAAGCGACAAGCGTTATTTCGATCCTATATTTAATCTATTTCCGTTCGGTCGATGATCAATTTAACACGTGCAGATAATTGGTCAGAGTAAATGCAATAAATTTAAACGAACATCAGTTAATAACTAAAAATAAATCAAAATATAAATCAATCAAATAAGTAGTTAGACAAATTAATAATTTGGCCCTATGGGCTATGGCAACCCCAGTCAAAACGAAATCAAACATACACACAAATTCTACATTTGAATTCACGGCATATGTATAATGAAATTTATACAACAATTTTTGCAACATACAAAAATTTAATTTATCAAATCTAATGATACATTGAATGCAAAATATTATGATATAATATTAAAATCTCATGATATAATAACAAAATATCACTGTTGGAACTACAAAGTCTTGATAATTGATTTAGTGGATCTTTCCAAGGAGAAAGAAGGGGTGACGTAGGAGATTGAACTCCGAACACCCATAAAAAAATTCGTTTCTATCTATTTATCACATTTACTTTACTTTTATTACTGCTTTTAAGATGCATTGTTGAAACATTTTATGTTTTTTTTCATAGACCAAAATGTTGCATACAAAGTGTTTGATAAAATGCTTCAACCAAACGGTTGTCACCATTTCAACTTGATTTTTCAAATGATTTACAAACTGTTAATATGTTTCTACGAAGAATTATTTTGAGTGTCTTCCGCTTAATTGGTTTGAAAATCAAACTCGATTTAATTCATTGATGCTCAATATTTCAAGAACCTAGAAATTGTAGCTCAAAATATTTTAAATTGTGCATTCACTCCCTTTACATACCCTAACCGATCCTATCAGATATTTTTTTTCTTCTAAAAATGTATTTTTCCACCATTTTTTGTAAAATCACATTTTACATTTATTATAAATTTTTATTTTTCTAATGTGTGGGTGAACTGCTTTTGAAAAAAATAACTTTTCTATCCAAATAAAACTTTCGTTCCAAAATTTAAATTTTTTTTTTGTTAATATTATATATAATATCAACAATTATATAAAATCTAGAATGATGAGTAAATCTTTGCTGAAAAATCTTAAACTTATAATTTGATTTAAATATCAAATTCACTTGATATGTATGAAATTTTTAATGAGAATAATTACTCGAATTTATAGATTTTTCGTAACAAATATGTACATTGAATATGTGAAATCATTAGTGACTCATTGGTAATTATGATTATTTTAATGTACAAATTTTTTAATTGGAAAAAAACAGTAATGATTCATATGATTTAAATATAAAATATCATATATGTTGGTAGATATTCCATTTAAAAAAAATTAAAAAGCTGCTTCAAAAAAAAATTAAAGCAAATAATATTTTTAAGTAATTAAATATAAAAATACTTAAATTTAATTTTCTATTAATGAGTTGGAATTCATTCTTTTTGTAAAAATGAATATGCCCAATCATTCGTCATCTTTTAACCTTCCCTAAATTTTATGTTCACATATATCCATTAATATTCTTTATAAACCATCATATATTTGATCAACTCCAATTAAATTCTTGAAATTTAATATTTTTAATATAAATTGTTGTAATTTTAAATAGTTTAACTAAAATGAATTTTTTATAAATAGAATTTTCACACTTAATAATATTATATATATAATATATATGCCTTCAAATATATATATATATATATATATATATATATATATATATAATACACGTATCACATGTGCTGAGGAAACTAATATTAATGAAGTAAGAGGCCTTAACATAAATGACTTTTGGTAAAGCTTTTTTCGATATTCAATAATTATCTTTAATTTGAGTATTTTATTTTTATTTTTTTACACTTGATTTGATTTTTTTGAACAAATCATTTTCTAATTAGTTTTTTGTCACGATGCACTCAAAATAATCCAAAACATAAAATATTCAGCTTTATAAAACTCTATTGAATGTTGATACCCGGAGGAGGAAATCACCTCAACTCACAGATGACCCTAAGGTAAAAGGAACATCCCTAATCAACCAGAACTGGATCAGGAGCTCATCTCGGGAGCTCGGGAGCTCGGCCAAGCTCCTCCACCATCACTTCCAGCTCGGGTCGGGAGCTAAGCTCGGGAGCTCGGGAGCTCGGCCAAGCTCCTCCACCATCACTTTCAGCTCGGGTCGGGAGCTCAGCTCGGGAGCTCGGCCAAGCTCTTTCATCATCACTTCCAGTTCGGGTCGGGAGTTTAGCTCGGGAGCTCGGGAGCTCAGCAGTTCATCTCCGCTCCGATATCAGTAGGGAGTTAGCTAAGTAGAGGGGTTGAACAACCTTAATAAGCTAGCTAAAATGTTAGGATCAGTGGTCTAAGGTAAGTTCAGAGATTCAGCAATAGCTCACTTATCCCTATGTATCTCTAGGGAAAGTAATATATAGAGTCTTACGGGTGGTAGTTCAGCTCCGATCAATCGTATTATTATTTCCTTTGTCAGACAAGATTCGGGCAAGATCTCAGCCTAGATTTTCGGGATCGCGATCCCAGGATTCTCGGGTTCTTGATAAGGAAGGTAAGCATGGAATACGGAGCTCCCTCCTATAAATATCAGGTTCATTTTCATTATTTGGATCCTAATTTTTCACTCGTATACACACACCACTCTCTATATTTTCGCTATCCTAGCATCTGACTTGAGCGTCGGAGGGGATACGCCGGAACACCTTCCGGCCCCCTTTAACACTCTTGTTAGTGGTTTCAGGTCAGCATCAATTCATCCTTTATTTGGAGGAGTTTCTTCAGCTCATCCAAGGGATTCAATTTATTGAGTTCTTGATAAGGAAGGTAAGCATGGAATACGGAGCTCCCTCCTATAAATACCAGGTTCATTTTCATTATTTGGATCCTAATTTTTCACTCGTATACACACACCACTCTCTATATTTTCGCTATCCTAGCATCTGACTTGAGCGTCGGAGGAAATACGCCGGAACACCTTCCGGCCCCCTTTAACACTCTTGTTAGTGGTTTTAGGTCAGCATCAGTTCATCCTTTATTTGGAGGAGTTTCTTTAGCTCATCCAAGGGGTTTACTTTATTGAGGTATATCAATTGGCGCCGTCTTTCTTCTTTGGTGAATTTAAAATGTTACTTTTAGAGGCTAGTATATATTTTTGGGAATTTAGTCCGCATGGGTCAAATTATGCTAGTTGGGTTCACATATATCATATTGTCATTCATTTAACTATTAAGGTTTTTCCTTTGACGAAAAAGTCATGATTTTCTTGGAGTTGACACTTGTACCATAAGGTTATAGTTTGATGGTTGTTGTTTTAAGTTTGTATTCTTAATTATATGAGGTATAAATTGATGATAAGTATGTTTTGTATTAGGTTCTTGAATATTTGAGAATAAGAATAATCGTGGAGTTAGTTTGATAAAGAATTGGATAATCTTTGATGAGACTTAAGGATTCGCATGGTTGGTGTTACCAAGTAATCTGATTGAGTTTGACGTTCAAGGCACAAAATTTAAATAAATAGATTTGGGAAGGATAAAATATTTTATTTATAAGAGTGCGCAGCAGTAGCATGACTTTTGAGATACTTAAACTTGGGAACTAGATAGGTAATCGTGGATTTATTAAATTGGATTTTTGAGAGACTCCGTTATAGATTTTGATCAGTCGAATTTCGAGGACGAAATTCAATTTAAGGGGGGGAGAATTGTAACACCCGGAAATTTTTATACGTAAATTCGCATGCATAATTAGGGAAAATAATTATTTAAAAATTTTATTTGGGTTAAATGACTTATATGTGTTATTATGTGAATTATATGCATGATTTAAATTTATTTTATCATTTAACCCGCAGTTATTGTATTTTTAGATTTTTAAAGAATTAATTGTTTTGATCGCGTAGACGGGACCGTGGACGGACGAGATACCAAAACTTTTAGCCAAAAATATTTTATAAGTTTTATGAGCCTTAAAATAATATTTTAGGGTGTTTTGTCAAGAAAATTTTAGTATTTATTTATATATTTATTTAAGGATTGATTTTTAGCCAAAATAAGTCATTTTAATGACTTTTATTAATATTTAAAAATCCCTTAAGTCTTAATTTCGGGATTTGAGTTTTAGTATCAGATTATTATTATTATTAGGAGTTTTAAATAAAGTTTTGTTGGTATATTATCTTTATGTTGATTATTATTTATTTAAACCATTATCTTCTCAAATTAAACCTAAAATCAATCTTTATACCGATTAAAACCTCTTTAGCCGCCTCCCACATATTTTTTTCATCATCTTCCTCACGTTTCATCAGAAAGTTTCACACCATAGCCAAAGCCTTCTAGGTTTTCAAGAAATCAAGAAGATCCGTTCGTCCCGGAGCGCCGTACACGCAATTCTTGTTTCTTCGTTTATCTTCATCTAAGGCATGTTTAATTCCTTTCCTTTACCACCATATAAGCTACTACTCACGTTTTTCATCAGACTATATGGATTTGACATGATATTTACTGAACTTCTTCTGAAAAATCTCATAGACTCCTTCACATGCATGGGTTTTCTTGTTTTCTTCAAGGTTTGATAACGTTTTTCTCATGTGGCTCGGGTCCAGGCTGTTGGCTGTGGTTAGGGTTGTGTCCTAGGGTCTGTAGGATCGAGTGAGGCATGGGTTTTGTGCCAAGAAGGGCCGGAACCGAAGCCAAATAAGTTGGGTGCATCAGATCGCGCAGATTGCGCAGCGTTGGGAGATTGGCTCGTTCTCGGTCCACAGGGCGTGTTTTATGTTGATTCCAGTGGGGTTAGAACCCCAAGACCTTGGAGAAGATATTTTAGATGGTGCTCCGGCCGGTGGTTGCCGGAGATGGGCGGCCGAACGGCCTGAAGTTTCTGGTCGCGTTCTACACATGAGCAGAAACTAGGGGTAGATTGTTTTGGTTCGTTCTCCTTCTACAAATCTCCGTTTGAGGTAAATTTTGTCGGGTTAGAACCGTCTGGATGTTGGCTAAGTATAGGCAGTGGTTTCATGGCCAAAGGTCTCTGGAGTAGGCGGCACGGTCAGTTTTTCCAAAGTCGCTTAGTGCTGCCGTGAGTTAAGATTAAGGAATGAAAGGCTAAGGTTGTGTCTAGGCTTTAGGCGGGCCGGGTTTGGTGTTTTGGGTACGGTTCGGGTCCGTTGGGTCACGGGTCATGTTATTCGGGTCCGGGTCTAGGTTGTATTAGTTGGGTTCGAGTATTTTTATTTTTAAGTTAATTATTAAATTGAGCTGTAAATGGGCCAAGGCTAGTTCAATTAATTAATTGGGCCACATATGAATTAAGTTATTGGGCTTTAGTAATTATTAAGTGAGTCTATTAATTTTTATGGGCTTGGGAGCCCATGAGAATTTTTTGGTCAGTCAGTGGATTTTTGGGCCAGTCTAGAGTTTTATTGGGATTAAATGTAAGTTAATGGACTTAAGTTGAATTATTGGGCCAGTCTTAGAATTTATGGGTTTAAGTCTAAGGGGCCAGCAGTCTGACCAACCCATAAAAATTAACTAAGTCCGTAATATATATTTAATTCTTTTTTATGCATGAAGTTTATTTTAAGTATAAGTATATTTATTATTAAAATTAATTAAATATATATTACGGACATATTTTAAGTGCATGCATACATGAAATATTTTATGATGTGTTTATGATTAAGAATTGAGCATGAAAAATATTTTTATGGAAATTGAAGTGATGTGGCAGCACAGAGGTGGTTTACCACCGGCACAGAGGTAGTTCTACTACCGGCATAGAAGTGGTTTTACCACTGGCACAGAGGTAGTTTACTACCAGCATAGAGGTGGATTTATCCACCGCCACGTACGATGGTTCTTAGACTGATCAGTCGCTCATGATTACGAGCCACACTCATGGATATGACCTACACAGTTTTTATGATTATGACATGCTCAAATTATGTTATGTATGATTAGCTATGATGTATGTACAACTGATGATGAATAATTTTTATGATGCATTATTTTAAGATCATGCATGCATGTCCACGTAAGTTATATGTATTAGTATGATTATGTGATGCATTATTTTTAAACCTCGTTATCAAGGATTAGACATGTTGAGCCTCTAGGCTCACTATACTTATATGGTGCAGGTAAGACAGATGATTATATTGTTTCTCCTACCGGTGGCGAGGACGTATGAGTTTGCTTGGCAGTGGCCCCGTGACCGTCGCAGATTTTAGTTGATGTTTATGAAACATTGAGAATTTATAAAAACATATTTCGTATTTTCAGTTTCCAGTGGTTGAGAGAAATAATTTTATTATTTTTATTTAGCACGTCGAGAGATTTTCAGTAGTTTAATATTATTATTGATTTAAGTTTTTTATTTTAAAGAATTTTATTTATTAGCAGTATTTTTAATGTTTATACATATATGTATAGTATTATTTAAAAAAAAAAAATTTCCGCATTTATTAGTAGTAGATGTTTCACAGGCCACTCACAGTATAATCCCCAAAACGTCTATCATCAAAAGGGTCGTCCTGCCCGCTACTCAAATCAAGGATTCATGTTTAAGATGAATGCAATTCAAAACATAACTCAAATAATTCAAATAATCAAATAACATGCAAGTATGTGATTTTTCGGAACACTCGAATCAAGTCGGATTCGAATCACACGTTCCATTCCAATCTAAGTCATCTTATACCTCTTTCAACAACGTCGATGCTCCAAACCTGGAAACAACAATGATTCCTCAATCAAGATTCAATCAAACTTTCTCAATCGATAATAAGAAATCGATACTATACCGACTACAATCTCCAAGTCGAACAAAGCTGAAATCTCGCAACTCCACTGGCCTCAAATAAATCTGTGCAAGAAGTAATAAAGGTTCGAGATTAACATACAACTCAAACAAAGGTTTGGCTCAACAATTCGAATCGATAAACAATCCAAAACTCAAACCGACGGCATAACGGCTATAATCTGATCAAACCGGAATGCAGACAGCAGTTCAATAACGATATAACCTCATATCAATGCCCAAAACAACAATAACAAGGCAAACCCATCAATCTCAAAATCCAAGTTTTCGAAAATGGCTTTCAAAAATCATAACAAATCCGAACGTCGCTCTAATTCAAAACTGACAGATAATAAACGATCAGAACTCCGCCAAGAACAACATACTAGAATCTAAATCGATTCTAACAACCTCCGAAAAACAAAACATATCCGATCGGATAAATACTTACGGTAGAACGAAGCTCTCTCAGTCGTGATCGCTAATCTTTCTTCAGAAATAATTTCTAACGGACGGATCGAGCTCGGGAGGAAATCTGGGAAGCTTGGGAGACGTTTTGGGCTTTCAACAATGGAGGAGGCGTGAGGAGGAAGAAGGGAATGAGGAAGAAAAGTCAAAATCCCTTATAAATATCTATTAAAGTCCAAAATTGCATTTTAGTCCCTGAAAATTCCAAAATTTGCAAAGTCGTCCCTGATCAAATACAAGTCGTCTCTTGAACTCTGGAATCTCCGATTATCTCAAATAAACTCATTTAAGATAAAAACGGGGCGTTACAGTTTAAGGCCTCGCCCCCTTAGAGGAGTAAAAATTAGAGCCTGATCAGTAGCCATGCTTAACGAGATGAATAACAGTGCTATGTTTAAGTTTATGTTTCATTCATGATATGTGTTGATACTCAGTTTCAACTTCTGCCTTGTTCTGAATTATGTTGTGACATGTGTTGGAACGTGCTTCCTTTGAACTCCTATCTATATGTATATTCGATATTTGCATGTACGATTGGCCCCCTCTTGCTGAATGTTTTCCAAAACACTCATCCCCCTTACTTCCCTTTCCAGATACCGAAGAGCAGTTGGATGATGATGAGCAACACACTTTCTGGGGTTGGTGATCAAGTCTAGAATTATGGAATTGCTAGCAGTCTTACTAGTTTTATTATCGTTTATATTTTGCTTCCGCTATTGTCATGTTTTGATATTGTAAAGACATTTCTGGATTTGTAAAAGACTGGTTGAAGACTATTTATGCACTACATGGCTTGTTGTTTTACGATTTAAAATTGTTAACAACGCCGATGCTACGTTTCGATCACGGGGCGTGACATCACTTATTAACAAATAAAGAATAAATCATACATACATGAGATAGAAAATAAGATGAATTCATGGAACGAAGCTTGTCATAATTTCAAGATTAATAAAAAAATAAAAAACTCGATCGAGTTGTAATAATTACATAAGTTTCAATATCAATATTGTGTTAATGTAAAACTACAATAAACGTAACCCTTATATTTATAAACTTACATGAATTATTGATGTCTTAGACTCTTATTCTAAACTATTAATGGTGATGTAAAATAATACAAAAAATAAAACTGCAAGTGTTACGATGTTCGAAAATGTTGCAAATATTTTTATTAGTTGCAATGTCGAAGAGTATATTGATTACATCACTAAGACATGTAATAGTTTTTTTCTTCAAAAAGTATATATTATTACATTGAAAATTATTTATTAACCGCGTGTTAATATCTTCTCTTCTCATCTCAATAAATTTATTTAACAACGTTTATCGACAACAAAAAATATTTTCATGTGCATTACTTTTATTAGTTGTATAAAATGGAAGGATTTATAAATTAATATTATAATTGATAAATTAAACAGAGTAAGAATTAATTGAATGCTTTATGGTACAACATAATTCGTATATATTTTAATGACTATATTCACATGTATGACGTATGCATGTATATCCCAGTTGGATTTCATGAAGATGTAACAGTTCATTTTGAATCGAGATCACTCCATGATCTTGGCCTAACTCCAAAAATAAAGAACAAAATCATCTCCATGGCCCAGAAAATCTTGCATTTATCCAAAACCCTGTTCCAAACCCCGCTCACGATGCAGTAATGGCTGTCGAAAGGCTGGTGGTGGTGCGCCGCATGCTCGGCCCGCGGCAGAATGAGGCCGGAATCTTGCAGCGCCACCACGAGCGGCGGAAGCTTCCCTTTTGGCGTGTGAGACCATGCATGAAGCTGCTGACAAAACATCCCGCAACCCAAGAAAGCAGAAGCAAAGGCTAGCAAGTTAGGGTTGGTGCAAAATATGTTCATGGGTAATACGGCGATGGTGAATCCCGCCGCCCCAACGTAGAGGTTGGTGGCGACGTGGCGCTTCGTTATCGCCGACGGATGGTCGTGGTGACGGAGGAAACCTTCGATCTGGGACCCGAAAACCGGAGTTTTGGCGGTGCCATAGTTATCGATGGCCCAATGGTATATTCCCGTGCCGAGGTCCCCTAGCACGTAGCCAAGGATGGCTGCGACAACGGGTTCGATCCAGCCGCGAAAACCGGTTGATTGACGGGAAATGATTATCAAGGATTTGGCTAGGGAAATCAGCAGTGTGATGCAGCCAGTTGAAAACCATGCAAGTTCAAAGCCAGTTGGTGTTTTCCAGCTATCTTCGTCATAGAAATGCTTTGGAGATGTTGTTTTTGAAGCAGAATTATTTAGTTGAGGTTCAAATTCAGCCATTGTTTTCGATGAAATTAAAAAAAGGATGTAATAAATTCTTTTGAAAGCTTTGAATCGGCAGTGGTGCAGAGAAAGGAGATTTTGGGGAAGTTGGAGCCAATAATATGTATGGGATATGAAGAAGCATATTGTATATGTAGTATTTATATATATGTTGTAACTTGTACGTACGTGTGCGTGTTGTGTTATATGTGTAATTAAGATATTGGGATATATGAAAGTATATCGGAAAAATTATGAATTTGAACATCGTTTTATATATAAATAAAATAATCTATCGTGATTTCTAATTAACACGCACCTTATCCATTATCATTGGAGTAATGAAATATTGCTTTTTATGTAAGTTATTCCTTCGGGGACACAAAATAATAATATGAAATAGAAATAACTAAAAGCTTTATATATCCTTTGTATTTTTTCGTTTGCCATGGAAATTATCAAAAAAAAAAAAACCTTCTTATTTTATCTTATAGGTCGATTTGTGAAACAAATCTCCGAACCTTATGAAAGAAATATTTTATTCCTTAAAATCATCCTATTTTGAAAAAAGATATTATTAATTATCTTTTGTCTTTCTTGGACATGAAGTTATTTAATTCCTTGAAAACTTGATTTAATTAAAGTTATCAGAATTTTACGTTATCTAATATTTATTGATTTAATTTCTTATTGTGTAGATTTGATCTAGAGTCCTACGCCTACAAGAAAACATTCTAAAGAATGACTTTTGTTCTATTTATTGATGAGATACACGTACAAGGAATGGATCGATCATTGAGAGACCGTGAGTTTTTCTAAAGCAAGAAAATACGTTCTTATAGCTCCTTGAGCTTAACGATTGAATAGAGTACTTGAAGCCGTGAAGAACAATTCGAAGATTGTTGATCGTAGAAGTGTGCTACTCACGAGTGTTTGGCTTCAAGAGTTTTTCTCCTTAATTTGTTTTCGTTATTCTATTTTTCATAGAATGTTTTAGAAGAATTTTTACTCTTTATTTCTCACTTGTCTTGAGAAATTGATTTTTACAATAATCACTAGTTTTAGGGTTTGTAATACTCTTTGAAAATTTTCTAGTGAAGTTTTGCCCTGAGGCGCTGCAAGAGTATTTATACTCTTGCTTAATTCATTTGAGTCTATTTATTTTGGTTGCTTATTTATTTTAAACATGCTTAAATTTTATTCCGCTGCAAATTACTCAAGGTGTTATAGTAGGTGTTGTCAACACCTTGTGACAACACCTCAAACTGTTTATATGCAACCCTTATTTCCTTACACCTCACAAATCAATTTTTTGAAATGAATGTCCGAAACAACTTAACTCATGAAAAATATTATTTTTTATGCATTATATTTCATGATAAGTATGAATCAAGTTGTCATATCTCACAGATAAAAACTCGTGACTCGTTAGTCTATCTCACAATAGATGTATTTGATTATATATATATATATTAATTGTTGTATCTTACATTCTAATATATGTTTTTTATATATATTATTATCGTTGAAATTAAATTCCGGTGGAATGAATGAATGCGTGGAAATCTAACTAAAAAATGTGTTTAAACAGACTTTTCGGCCAAGGATTACAGTCAAAATGTTTGTTTTGCCAATCAGAGATGTTGTGTACGTATATAATAAATATAAATATCAATATAAAATTATTAGGAATTGAGATAGCTAGCACGAAATAATTAATTCTAGGAAATGGTGTCACATACTCCACATAAAATTTGTTTTAATTAATGGCACGCTACTTAGCTGGCACGCTAGCTTTCCGTATAAATCGAATTTTTATAATGTGTTCTTTAAAATATTTTGATTTTGAGTCGGTAGTTTTTTAATACTTAATGAGCTATATTAACACCACTAACATTAACATTGATTTATATTTTGGTCATTTATGTTTGTCATTTTGCGATTTTGATCCTCTATATTTTCACGTTTCAGTTTTAGTCCTGTATGTTTTAATATTTGGCAATTTTAATCCTTTTTATTCGAGAATGCTTACGTGACACTATACACGTCAGCTCCACATCAGCAATGCATTGGTGCCAAATCAACGCCACATCAGAAAAAGGACTAAAATTGCCAAAAAAAATAAAAATAGCGGACTAAAACTGAAATATAAAAATATAGAAGACCAAAATCGCAAAGTGACAAACATGCATGACTAAAAAAACAAATTTCCCTTATATAAAAGGAAAAATTGTATACTAATATCTATAATTTTGGTTATATATAATAGGTTAACTATAGATTTTAGTTTGCTATCTTTATTTTGTTTGAAATTTTTATTCTTTTTTTTATGTCGCGTTGGTGATGTGCTTATACCATGTCAATGTGTAATTGATATGTGTAATGTAATATTAGTGATTTAGTTCTAACGATTAAAAGGAACTGCAGTCTAAAATTGAAAAAAAAAAAAAAAAACTTATATTTATAGGACTAAGATTGAAATTAGACGAAAATAAACAAGCAAATGGCTCATTTTTCGCTTTGAACTTTAAAAAAGATCGAGTATCTTCTATCTTTCTTCACTTTGTTAGAATTTATGCGTATGGAGCTTTCCAATAAGTAAAAAGCTAGCAGCATACATATTTGGGGTTATCTTCCTTGGAGGTTAATAAAGCTCGAGTAAGATATCTATTGTTTCATTCGAAAGATAATTTGTATTAGGGCTTCGAAAGATAATTTGGATACTACAATAATCTTCATTGGAAACATCGCAAAATTGGATTTATTATCCGCCTTTATCCTAGCTAATACAATATATTCTTTTTTAAGAATTTAATTTTCCAAATTGGACCGAAACTCATTTATTTATATCTTTTTAGTAATCATAATTATTTTTATCTAATTAACATGAATAAGTTAAAATAATATTAAAAATCTCTGTAAGCACATGAAGGGAAAAGGAAATGAATTGGTACCACGTCAGCGCTACGTCAGAAAAAAGGACTAAAATTACCAAAAAAAATAAAGATAGCGGACTAAAACTGAAATCTAAAAATATAAAAGACTGAAATCGCAAAATGACAAACATATAGGACCAAAAGAACAATTTTTCCGTTGGGGACAACACGACATAATTGGAGGAAACTTTTACGCGATTTGGTTTGAGCTATTAAGTTTTATTGATTTGGTAATCTATCATATATAGTTTTGAACTTAACCAAATACCGTAAGTTCAAAATTGACATTTATTTTGAAGAGGGATGAACAATTACCTAAACAAAAACCACCACAAAGGAATCGGAATACACCAAATCAATTTAAATCAACAAAAATATATTCCAGCCACATACCTTGTAGATAAAAACAATAAACAATATGAGAAAATGGGAGAAAAAGTACAACAAATAATTCAACAAACATTTGGGGATCTCACCAAAGATGAAGTGTCGACGCGAGTTTTCCATATCCTTCCTTGATGAGAAAAATTACCATATGTAATCGCTTAACCACAACAACTGAAAAATAATCAACTTCAATAATGAAAATTTACAAAAAAAAAAAAATGGAGAGGAAAGAACCATTAGTAGAAAATATTACACTGCTTGGTTTCCACTTTTTCGGTTTCGAGTCCACGGGCCTCTCTACGGATTCAATAGCTTTGGATGAATTGAAATTAATCCCAAAAAGAAACCCTAGATCTTCTTCATCGACCAACAAACTGAAATAAATCCTCCCGTAAAAAAAAACTTGTGCAATTTCAATAGCTGAGAAACTGAGTTTGGAATTTTATGAAAAGTGTATTAGAAGGTCGACTAAATTTTTTTTTTTTGGAGGAATGGCCGCAGGGAGTTAATATTTCCTCTTCCATCCACGTTTGGATGTAGCCAATGAGAGGGAGGGTGAAAGTTGAAAACGTTTATGGGCATACCAACACACCAAAGATTTCAGCCACGATTGCTGAAGAGGATGGCGAGAGTTTTTCTTCTCCCTATGCGGCCATAAAAAAAGTAAGGTGCCGTTCAAACGAAACGTGGGTTGTTTTTCAACTGAATCGCTTGTTTGGGTCATACCACCAATCGACCAAGAGGTTTCTAAGACGTGCTCAACCATTATAAAATAGTAAGAGATATAGAATGTATTTGATAATATTATTGTTGCTAATTTATATAAATCAATTATATATAATATATGTTTATGGTAACTAACAAATTAATATGAATGAATGGTCATCGTGGAGAAAAAGTAGGTACGCAGCGCTGCAATTAGCTAGGAGAAATATGGAATCCGGGGGATTTTGTAATTAAACAAAGTCTTGATTAAACTATTTAAATCATAATAAATAAGGTAACAAAAAAATATAGTATGTATTAATTAATAGAGTTTTGATATTATTGTGATCTTTTATGTATTTGGTATTTTAGATATACCATATTTAAAAAAGATTAGATCTTATATCAATAATATTATCTCATGACAGTTTGAGATGAAGTATAATTCTAATCATACCAAACTAAATGTCTATAAATATAGATAGTCTCTAGATGAATTATACACATTGAATAATACACGTAACCAAATATTCTTTCTAGTAATATTTGGACCACCGCAAATATGGCCACCGGACGTTTCAAAGAATACTCTCCTCCACAGTTGGCCATAGAGAACGCGAGAACATACATAACTCGTTCTTCTTCTTATGAGTACTTTGAAGTAATCTTCAACTTTATTGGAAGACACATCTATCGTCAATGGATTATAAAGCGAAACAGGACTCAGTTAGATCAATGGTGTAATGCTAATATCATATTAAGACCCAAAACAATCTCGTTCAACCCCCCATCAATTACCTCCACCCAAAAAGATAAAATGTACCGTGCGCTGAATGGAGGTCTGGTGGGACTTCGTTTATCGATTTCGGATAGAAGAAACCTGGCCATACAAGCAGTAGAAGAGGCCTGGAACAGTCTTGTCACCGCGGCCACCAACAAGCTGCAGGTGCATATTTACATTGATTTTACTCTCGTTCACAGACGAGTAGCTAATAGGAATCCAAACCATCGCGTAGATATTCAAGATTTGGAGCGTCACCCGGATTATAGCCGGCCTTATGTTACTGAAAGAGAGATGATCATGAGGACCCGTCGTCGTCCCACAATGGTTCCTGCTAGCAAAGCATCCATCCAATCTTTGAAGCCTTTTCATATTCATGATGCAATTAGTAATCGTTGGATAAGCAGCTGCTGCTCAATCTGTTTGGAAGATTTCGTAGACAAGCCGCAGGGCGGCGTATTTTTGCCGTGTTCCCATATGTTTCACGGAGATTGCATCACAACATGGCTCAACACCAATCACTCTTGCCCCCTCTGCCGCTTCAGATGCCCACCCACACTAATTGATATATCTATTCTAGTTAATTACCTATAATATAACTTAGTTAATTAGTACGTAGTACTTTAATTTGACAAGTTATTGATCTACTTCTTCATACATTTATATGTACTTAAGGTTTGATTTTCACTCTCTATTATAAATATATGATTGAATACATTTATTTCAATCAAAATAAATTGAGATGGACAAAAGGAATAATATTTTAAAAAAATGTGGAGCGATATGGAGATTCAAACTAAAAATTTACCAAAACCAAGGGGAAAAAAGTCATTCCAAACAGCCCATTTACAATCGAAATTATTTTTGTTTTGGACAACAGGTTTCTAAGGCAGATAGTTCTTCAAATCGATGATTTGTAGCTGGCTTAAATTTTACAAATTGTGAAACTCTGTTGGCATCTTAAATGAATTTGAGTTTAGTTTTACAGTATATTTATGGTTTTCTTTTATTCAAATCCAATTTTGTGCTCAATGAATTAGGCATTACTTCTTATTTTCGCGTAATTTATTTTTAGTTTTGCAAAAATAGAATAAAGTTTGATAAAATGTTTGATAAAGTGTGCATAAGAAGTCAGTTTGATTCATTAGTAGTGTATTGATTGGTTCATTACAATCAAATGGCATCAATTATCAAATTCTGCTCTGCTTATGTTTGTATTATTTCGAGTTGGGTTGAATAGTTTTTTAGTATTAAATATTGGATTTTTATGTGAAGCTTTTGTCCAAGTCTTACTGTTATAGCTGCTTCTTCATGATAAAATTATTTTTACGACATACTTATTTTTAAGTTCATTGATAGTAGGCAATACAGGTCAACAACAATGGAACTTTCATATCCAAGGTCATCAAGATCAAGTCTGAGTTCCCTAAAATCCGATTATACAAAATCCTCAATCCTTCTTTTATTGTTCGCATGTAAAATCTTTCACCATTGATGAACTTTTACATTTGAACTCCTTGCTTGATTGTCTTAGTAACTTAAGTTATTATTACATATTTGATTTGGACAAATATAATTTGATTCAATTTTAGGTGTGATACACTTTTGGAGGTATTCTAGAGTTAACCATGTCCAAGAAAGAGGAAGTGAAGATTTAATGAGCCTTGAGTATTTTTCTCCAATTTAGAGTTTTTCAGTGCTGGGAGTTAGATCAAGTTTTATAATGTAACATGCATTTAGTTGAAACGTTATATTAATTGTTGTTTATTTCCTTATAGGTCAACTTGGATTTGTGTTTTTGAATTGTACCTTCGATTTTGCCGGTAACAAAAAAGAGGAAGTGAAGATTTAATGTATACTTCGTTAATAAATTCTTGAATACAAGTTGTTGTATAGCTTTTAATTTATTCAAATGACCGTGCATGTTTTTTTAAAAATATTTAATAAATTGAATATAATACCTATTCGTTCTTGCAATTGTGGTATTTTATGTCAACATTTCAACGCGTCTTCCTTATCATAACCATTATGCAACATTTACTTTGTAATTGCAAAATATAATATTTAATTTTACTTTATGTTTCGTTGATTTTGTTAATCAATATGATTAAATCTAATATTTCCTAAAATATTATTATACACATATATAAATCATGATATTTAAAATTTTTGTACATATGTTAATGTAATATAGTCACGAACATATAGTCTTAAAGATTATATTTTTTAAAATATAATTTACATATGTTAAAATTTGTGAGTTTTAAAGATTTTGTTTCTACAAGTACTACAAGTCTAGCAACAATAATATAAGAAGGTTCGAGCTAAACTGTAGTTCATGCATTCAAACCCAATGATATGAAATTCTATTGGGATATACCATTTAATTTCTATAATATGTATATGTTCGTGACTATATTATCAAATTGGGTTGGTTTTAGGGCCTTTCTGAATATGATATTTACTGATGTTATCGGCCACTTTACATTTTGCTGATTGGAGTTAATAATTAAGATGTAATTTAGGGGATATGATCCATATTTAGCATTTAAAATCAAAAATATGTAACTATTCGTGACTATATTATAAAATTAGCTTGGTTTTAGGCCTTTCTGAATATGATTTTCACATTTGGATCATTAACAATTAAGATGGAGTTAGGGGATGTGACACATATTGTGCATACAATGATTTTTAATCATATTCTACGAAAATACGTATGTTTGCAATTTATCTTCTACAGCTTTGGTGTCTACGCTAATACAGTATGTTCTGCTGGTTATATGCATAATTAGTTCCTACAGTAGTGTGTCATTTTAAGGTAACTTGAGATGACATATCTCATACTAATTACTATATCTCATTCTATTTTATTAAATTTGAGAGATGGCCTAAAAACTGTTTTGGTAACGCGGTATGACCAAATTCAAATTACAATAACCATATCTTTTATTCTTTTCCCCTAGCTCCTCCCTCTTCTTCTCTTCACATTATGTGGTGCCTACTCATGCAAAGCGTGTGCCTTTAGATTTGCGATTCAAACGATGTATATTTACCTGTCTAACTATGTATACCATTAAATACAGTGCTTGATTAAGTAAAGTTGTAGCTAAGTTATAACTATAAATTTTATGCACACATAGTTTTCAAAATTGGTAAATACTATAAATAATATTTACCTAAAAATACAAATTATTATTACTTTGTGGTTTTTGCCAATTTTTTTTTTTTTTTTTTATCAAATTTTTTGCCAATTCTTTAGTTACACATTTTAATGTTTTTTGTGTGCTTTTCTTTTTTAGGTGTCTTATTATTTAAATACTATTGATGACTATATGATTTAATGTTGTGTTCTTCTTGGTAGTCTTAAATTTTATGTTCTCGAGTTTCTTTTGGCATTTGTGATAATCACTTTTTATGAACATTTTTTCATGCAATTCAACTACTGGTCCATTAGTATGTTAATTATTTTCATCTATTATTTATCAACAAATTATAATATAATGATATTGGATTTTATGCAACAACGATTATTCGGTTCCTGATGTTCATTATAGGTCCACACATCAAAAATTCAAGTGGTCATGAAAGAAATTTAAGTTCAAATATTGATATGCAGAAATATCTTTGAGTTTTAGATAAAAAAAAATATTTTGGTTGCGACAAACATGTATATATTAGAATTGTATTTTCAATTTTTTTTTAGTTCAACGCTTTTTTTAATTAAGGTAAACACTATTCAAACATGTTTGTCACATTTTTTTTATTGCACACGCAACGCGTGTGCCAAGAGTTGCTAGTTAAAATTAAAAGTTTGATTTATTGAGTTAAAATTACATACCGTATTAATAACAAATAAATAATCATTTTATAAAAATATTTACATATCAAAATATTTTTATTTAAGTTAACAATTGTTACTGATCCCAAATAAATTTATTTAATTAATTTAATTTTTTACATATAAATTTTTTTATTTTTGTCTTAATAATTTTTTTATCTGGTAAACAAATTTAAAGTTAAAATTAAAACTTTGATTTTTTGAAATAAAAATTACCTTTTAATAACAAATTCATAATCATTTTTTATAAAAATATTTACAAATTTTAAAAAATATATAAAACAAATTATAAAATTTAAAAATTGATTAAAAGACATGGGGACATGCAGTCAGGGCAACGTCCGCTCTCACTTTATTTTTTTTAAAAAAAATTAAAAATAAAAAAACCCTAGATATGATCATCGGATATTTCTTTGTGAAAGACACAATTGAATCCCTGGGTGTCACAAATTACAATATTCCTACTAACCATATAAATGGGCTGGGCTATAGCCAAGTTCGGACCAAATATGAATCCCTGGGTGTCACAAATTCTCTAAATTGCCTAAAAAATTGATTTTGGATGGAAGAATTTATTTGGTAGATGAGAATTGATTTGGAGAAGTACGTACCTACACTAATACACTTCCAATCTTTCATACTATACTACTAGTGTTCATTGCACGCAATGTATGCATATATATAAATTTTTTATGATAATTGATTTTCATGTTATTTCTAGAAGTTACATGATGAATTAAATATTTAAAATTTTAAGAGCGATAACAATCTAATCTAAATATTTAAAAATACAAATAAAAATTTTAAAAGCGATAACAATCTAATCTAAATATTTAAAAATACAAATAAAGATAGAGAATGTCATTTTGATACAAAAGAAATAGGAGATCATATAAATGACTAATTTGTCTAATATTTTTGGTTTTGTTTGGAATTAAATTAAAATATAATCGTAATTTTATCTCAAGATTCATCAATTAATTTAAAGTTAGTTAATTAAAAGCTCTCTACTAATCTTATCCACTCTATTTTTTAATATAATTTTAAAAATTCATGAAGTAGATTTGAAATCCACGTAAATTAACATCTAAGTTCTCACCTTCCATGCACACGTTGGGAATGCTTAATACGCGGATCGTGGCTTAGCCTAAAGAGTAAAGAATGAGATGTTATGAATGCGCGCAGGGGGTTAGCTCATAACGCGCAACGTTTATTTTCACTTTTTGGAATTTGTAGATAGAGGAATGAGATGAATTTTGACATATTTTTTTTAATTAAAAGATGACAAGAATATTTTTTTTGACATATATAATTAAAGAATATTGAATGTATTTGATAATATTATTGTTGCTAATTTATATAAATCAATTATATATAATATATGTTTATGGTAACTAACAAATTAATATGAATGAATGGTCATCGTGGAGAAAAAGTAGGTACGCAGCGCTGCAATTAGCTAGGAGAAATATGGAATCCGGGGGATTTTGTAATTAAACAAAGTCTTGATTAAACTATTTAAATCATAATAAATAAGGTAACAAAAAAATATAATATGTATTAATTAATAGAGTTTTGATATTATTGGATATTATTTTGATCTTTTATGTATTTGGTATTTTAGATATACCATATTTAAAAAAGATTAGATCTTATATCAATAATATTATCTCATGACAGTTTGAGATGAAGTATAATTCTAATCATACCAAACTAAATGTCTATAAATATAGATAGTCTCTAGTTGGTAGATTCATGAATTATACACATTGAATAATACACGTAACCAAATATACTTTCTAGCAATATTTTGACCACCGCAAATATGGCCACCGGACGTTTCAAAGAATACTCTCCTCGACAGTTGGCGATAGAGAACGCGAGAACATACATAACTCGTTCTTCTTCTGATGAGTACTTTGAAGTAATCTTCAACTTTACTGGGAGACACATGTATCGTCAATGGAATATAAAGCGAAACAGGACCCAGTTAGATGAATGGTGTAATGCTAATTATGAATTAAGACCCAAAACAATCTTGTTCAACCCCCCATCAATTACCTCCACCCAAAAAGATAAAATGTATCGTGCGTTGAATGGAGGTCTGGTGGGACTTCGTTTATCGATTTCGGATAGAAGAAACCTGGCCATACAAGCAGTAGAAGAGGTCTGGAACAGTCTTGTCACCGCGGCCACCAACAAGCTGCAGGTGCATATTTACATTGATTTTACTCTCGTTCACAGACGAGTAGCTAATAGGAATCCAAACCATCGCGTAGATATTCAAGATTTGGAGCGTCACCCGGATTATAGCCGGCCTTATGTTACTGGAAGAGAGATGATCATGAGGACCCGTCGTCGTCCCACAATGGTTCCTGCTAGCAAAGCATCCATCCAATCTTTGAAGCCTTTTCATATTCATGATGCAATTAGTAGTCGTGGGATAATTAGCAGCTGCTGCTCCATCTGTTTGGAAAATTTCGTCGACAAGCCGCTGGGCGGCGTATTTTTGCCGTGTTCCCATATGTTTCACGGAGATTGCATCACAACATGGCTCAACACCAATCACTCTTGCCCCCTCTGCCGCTTTCAGATGCCCACCCACACTAATTGATATATCTATTCTAGTTAATTACCTAAAATATAACTTAGTTAATTAGTACGTAGTACTTTAATTTGACAAGTTATTGATCTACTTCTTCATACATTTATATGTACTTAAGGTTTGATTTTCACTCTCTATTATAAACAATATTCAAGTTGATCCATCGATCTCAAATTAATAATTAAGGTTTTTAATTATTTTCAAAGTTCTTACTTGGTCCTAACATTCGATGTTATATATATCATGCATTAATTCAAACTTGTAAATGACAACCAGGTGAATATATACGCAAAAGTAAATCTTATTTTAGATTAATTAAATTATGTGTATGAATTCAATACACGCACGTAATTTGTTATAGGTCAACACCTCATGTCAAGTAAAAATCCTCTCCCTGATGTCTTGCAGATGCAAGATTGTAGTTGCAAGGATAACAATCACATTTATTCTGTATTCATTGGCAATATTAATCACAAAAAACAAAACTAATAGATAAGAGTTAAAAAACGTTGTTAAAAGGTGTTCAAAACCGATGTTAAAAGTCATGTTGTTAAAAGTGCAATAAAAAACAACAATTTTTCAACGTTGTTATTTTGAGGCTACGACAACGGTTTTTTTAACCGTTGTCAATTGAGTGAAAAACCATTGTCGGTTGCTAACGACATGATATTTAACATCGATTTTAAACATGTAATATACAACGTTTTTTCACCCTTGTCTTTTTTCAAATATACAAAAAAAAAAAAAAAAAAAAATTATGCACATTAGAATTTTTAGTATTACAACTCAAAATTAAAAATTCAAATCTTTTTTTTAACCGAAAACATTCATTAATCATTGGAAATATTACAATCAGCTTTCAAAACATCATAGATGAAATCTGGTGGTAAGTACCAGATCATGGGACAAGCGAAAGAACAAGATTGCCTAGCAAGATTGTGAGCAACATTGTTTGCTGTCTACGAGTGAATCCAAACCTGAAGGAAGGTTTGTTACAAAGAACTCTACGGCACTCCTCTATAATAATACCGAATTCTGATTCATCTTCTCTTTGCCCGCGCACGGCATCAATGACAACTTTAGAGTCAGATTCGAATGTTACATCTTGGATACCCATTTCTTCGATCCAGCTTAGTGCTTCCTTGAAAGCTATTGCTTCGGCTTCTCTTACTTCCATAAGTCCAGCATACCAGTTAGTTTTGGCAGATATGAAAGAGCCTGTGGCATCTCTAAGGACCATTCCCACCCCAACTTTCCTCGAGTCCTTATGAATTGACGCATCCATATTACACTTTAAGGCTGGTGCTTCTGGTTTTTCCCAAGTGAAATTATCCCTTGCCAACGAATTTCTACCTACACATGGTCCTTCAATACTACGCACGGCCTTCCACTCCGACAGCACCTTCCTTGCATCTTCAACAACATGGTTTGCGTTTTGAAAAATTCTATTCCAGAGTTTCTCATTTCGAGCTCTCCAAATACCCCATAACACCATAACCACCAATTCAATAGAAGTTTCTTCCAGAGTTCCATTGTGCCGCGTCCCCCAACTTGCAATATAGTTGGAACAAAGAAAGTGATTTCCTACACAAATTCATAATCATGCGTTCAAATTGAAGTCAAAACAAAATACACTCACAAATATTAATAGATTAAGCTAAGCAACTAACCTTTAGAGGGTTTAACTAGCACAGCCATTGTGATCAAGGTGCCGTCTTGTTCAGCTCTTCCACATGGTACTCTAGGTTGTCTAGACAGATCATAATACAATCACAGTTGAGTGAAAATTAAAGGAATCTCAATAACATTTAGAAAAAATAAATGTGAGCAAAAAAACATTTAAATTAAACCTTATGGTGATCCCAATTCCTCGAACAAAAGCATATCATAAAAAACAGAATAATGAAAATTGTTTCGAGAAAATAAAGAAAATTAATACATCATAAGCCAAAAGTAAACAGAAAATTAATACATCAGAAACCAAAAGTAAACAGAGTAGAAATTTGAGTCACCATCCTGTGTTTGTCCAGGTGGAACAAATGCTCCATCTTCAATGCATTAGCCCTGCATAAGTGCCAGAAGGAGCAAATAAGCTTTCAAGTTTGCAAATTATTTCAGAATTTATAATTTATTGAAGGCAACTAAAGAATATTCAAGTAATCAAAAGATAACCGTCCGGAAAAAGTTGTCTAAGAAACCTAACGTTGTAATATAAGCAAAACAATCTTCACCAATCCCAAAATCATGATGATTTTGAACACGATTGATGTACTTACTATAATCCATGAATTATCAATCATGTGATGTCATGTTTGAGGTTCCAAGGGTCCTAGGCTATTTATTCCACGGTGTATGGCCTTAAGAAATCCTACAGCTCTAGCTGAATATCGATCCTATTATACAAAGATGTCATGCTCAAGCTGAGTTAGATACAAGGAATATAAAATAATGTGAAAAGCAAAAATAACCAACTTAAGATATGAGAGAACAGAAAATATTGACACAGAGACTTAAATAAGGAGATGGGTTACACAACCTCCCGCAGAGAAAAGACCCAAAGCAAGGAGATCTTCCATAGTGGTACTCAAGACAGATCTCAGAAGAGACGTAGATATACCAGCTACCCCGAGACCACCAACAGTACCCTTAAACTGACAAAAGAAAAAGACAACAAACCGGTAGTTAGGCTGATACATGATATATTTTCAAAACTACGAGTCTTTGCAAGTTTAATCACTAAAGCTAGCTAGAGAGAGATATCCAGTTCAACTTTGTACATATCTACTCGGAAATAAGATGCTGCTTTAATCTACTTCTAGAAATTAGACTTGACGAAATACAAAAAAAGATCCAACATCCATGTATACAGGTTATACGAGTATCTTGGACATCAATGACAATCAACATGATGAATTTAATTCGATACACAAGAAGGCTGCCATTGAATGTCAAATGCAGTAAAATTCTACATTTTAAACATCCGAGAACTTA
The DNA here is from genome assembly GCF_033568475.1 of Henckelia pumila. Classification (NCBI taxonomy): domain Eukaryota; kingdom Viridiplantae; phylum Streptophyta; class Magnoliopsida; order Lamiales; family Gesneriaceae; genus Henckelia; species Henckelia pumila. The sequence goes on along the minus strand of NC_133120.1, from coordinate 101,353,705 downwards.
CCAATTCATGCTTTGTTCTTAGCACTCACTGGCCTCCAGTTAGTACAGGATAGATGGAACAATAAGTGAAGGCCATCGTTTCTCAAAAGATTCTTTATAGAAGTATCCTTTCCTATGTCGATACAAGTATGCACATTAATTTGATATAAACAAGAACTTGTATGGAGTATATATAGCGAGGCACTATAATCAACAAGATCAAAATCGAAAGAAAATGAACAAATTTACCACAACATTGTATAGTTACAATTTCAGATACTGTATTTGGCAGCGGAGTTGGCGGAACAACCCCATCCTTCAAATTTGTACGATTTTATGTTTCATTAATACTAAATTTAATTATTTTAAAAAGTTCATGTGCGTCAAATATGGTGACTCTCCAACTCCGATCCGTCCTTGAATCCCAACTTTGAGTCCCATTTTCCCACATATCTTTATTTTTTAGGGACTTTTTTATCTTTTAACTTTCTAAATCATAATTTTATTTATTTTTTCAGATCACATATGGCCAAATTTTCACCAACCAAATGTTGAAAAACACTGCAGAAAGGAAAGAATATATACACATCCAATATTCAAAAATTCATTGCGTGTACTCTTATTGTAACATACACATACATACATACATATACAAATGATATGCAAATAAAATAACGACAATAAAACAAAAGTAATTTAAAAACTGGGTCCATTAATTTTATTAGGTTTGGGAAATAAAGCCACATGGTTAAATCTATATAGTACTTACTAACTACTGATTAATAAAATCTCAGTTTCATGAATATTTGTTTCCTATGAAATACGTAGCATCCACTTCTATACAGCTGTCGAGTTTTTATTGATCTATATAGTTCTATTTTTCTCGTGCATCAGTTGAAAAATCACGTATAAATAATGGAACCAGGTCTCAAATAAATAGTGATTATATACATTGTTGTTTAATTCTCACTTTCTTGGAATTGGCACAATAGCATTTTAGTACATAAGCATTCCGGAAATAATCACGAGATGCAGAAAAAACTTTAAAATATCATCGCCAGACAAGTGAAGGGATTAAAATTGATACATACTTCCGGAACTTTAACAGACTAGCAGCATGCATATATGGAAGAAATTTCGCTACAGCTTCGAGAAAGTTGACAATAAGAAGCTGAAAAATAGACACCAAAGCAAATTATTAAATAGAATAGCAAATTGGATAAACTAAGGCATTAACGATCATTCAAACTCTCTTCATTTCCTTTCATCATCTTCGAAATAAGATATATAAACTAACCACAAAAAACATCAAAATAATTAACAATAGAACACAAAGAACGAGAAGAAAATTAATTAATTACCGATTTCTCATAGTGATCCCTCTCAGCAGCAGCGCACACCTCCCCCGTACCATCTAGCATCAATCAAAACATTTTCAAATACCCTACTTTAAATATCAAACACTATTCAGAGCTCAAAAAAACTCAAATTCGATCAATAAAAACTGAAATCATCCGAACTAAAGGCCAAAAAAGAGAACAACACTGCATACCTAGAAGCTGAAAAGCAGCTAAAGGAACAATAAAGAGCGATGGATGAAGAATAAGCACGATTAACGATACAATACGGGATTTATATATAACCAATTAGAGTTTGGTCGGCATAGGGGTGTTGATTTTGAGTGGCGAGCTCTGTCTCCATCACCTGCAGAATATCACTCTTCGTCTCCTGCGCCGCCACCCGCTTCCCCATTTCCGCTCTTAACTCGAAAAACCCATCACCTGCCTGCAGTACAACAAGACACGGCGGTCGTCGGCCCTTCTCCGGCGAAGTACGATGATTGCGATGGTGACAACACAAAATCCGAAGGAGACGGGTTGGCGCTAGCTTTTGGACGGGATGTGATTTGGGTTCGATGGCTTGCCCGATCTAACCTCATTGTTTCTTGGATTCAAACTGTTGTAAAACTTGAATCTATATCACACACGAGATTAACTCTCCTTGTTCGGAACCAAGAACCTCAATGAATTTATATTCCCAACAGTATAACCTCCAAGAACAATCAATGCTAAAGCCCAGAAATCTAATATCAAGATGAACATAAATCAAAGAATCAACACCAAACAATTACGTGGTTCGGTCAATGACATACATCCACGGACGAACACCCAAACAAATTTTATTGATCTTCAATCACAGCATTCACCGATTACAAAAGAGTTTCCCAGATACCGAAAGAATCATATACACATGAGTTCTAAACCACTCATCTATCTATTCTCTCTTTTCTTCTTGATCTGATTTTCACCTCTGATGTAGTCTCTTGTAGAGCTGTCGATCACTTTTTATCCCAAGGAAGATTTTGCTATTGTGTTGTCAAATTATCCAGCTTCTGCATATTTATTAGATTTCTCCCACCGACTCAATAATTCCAACTTCTTCAACTAACTCACCGTTAGAGCTAAGATTGGGCTTTCTTGACTTGGGCCCTGAATAAGTGTAAGTGGCCAATCCAAACTTTTCTTGGTCCAACAAGAAACTTGAGAGATAGGTTGATCCAATAAGACAATTTGAAGACACACATATTTACAATCTCCACCTTGACTTCAACTTGACTGGGTGCTCGTCAACTCCCAGCTCTTCCTACTTCCCTTCACAGACACCTATCAAGCCAAGACATTTCTTGAACTTGTTCAGTGGCAATGACTTGGTTAAAGCATCTGCTGGATTATCTTCAGCAGCTATCTTTTTCAAAACCACTTCACCTTGAGCTGTGACATCCCTTACAAAATGAAGCTTTACATCAATATGCTTAGATCGATCATGGAACACTTGGTGTTTTGCTAAGTATATTGTGCTTTGATTGTCACAAAATACCTCTATCTGCCCTTGATCAATCCCAAGTTCTGTGACTAAACCTTTCAACCAAATGGCTTCCTTGATTGCTTCTGTAACAGCAATGAATTCAGCTTCAGTAGTGGAGAGAGCAACTACTGATTGAAGTGAAGACTTCCATGTGACTGCTGTTCCATAGACCGTGAATACAAAACCTGTCAAAGATTTCCGTGTATCCAAGTTACCAGCGAAGTCCGAATCCACATATCCTTTTATAGGACTTGATGTATCCTCTTGACCATTAAAGATTAATCCTACATCTATAGATCCGCTTAGGTATCTCAAAGTCCATTTCAGAGCATTCCAGTGGTCTTTTCCTGGATTTGACATAAACCTGGAAATCACACTTATTGCATATGCAAGATCTGGTCTACTGCATATCATAGCATACATGATGCTACCCACGCCACTAGCATAGGGAATGATCTCCATATCTTTCTTATCTTCTTCAGTTTTAGGTGACTGCTCCGAAGATAACTTGACATGTTGTGCAAATGGAGTGTTAACTGCCTTAGATTCATTCATGTTAAATCTTAGCAGCACCTTCTTCATATAAGCAGCTTGAGTCAAGATAAGTCTCCTGGATTCTCTTTCCCTTCTGATATCCATTCCTAGGATCCTCTTAGCTTGACCTAAGTCCTTCATTTCAAATTCTGAGCTCAATTTATCCTTCAAGTTTTGAATTTTGTAATTTGTCCTTGCTTGCTATGAGAATATCATCCACGTATAGCAGCAACAAGATTTTCACTTGAGTTCCTTCCTTCATGATATATACACAGCTATCATAATTACTTCTTGTGAAATTTACTTTTGTCATAAACTCATCAAATCTTTTATTCCACTGTCTAGGACTTTGTTTTAGACCATAAAGAGACCTTTTCAGTAAGCACACTTTGTTTTCATCTCCTGCCTTTATATATCCCTCCGGCTGATCCATATATATCATTTCTTCTAACTCACCATGCAAAAATGCTGTTTTGACATCAAGTTGTTCTAATTCCCAGTCCAATTGTGTGATCAAGGCTAGCACCATTCTAATAGAACAGTGTTTCACCACTGGGGAATAGATGTCATTGAAGTCAATCCCTTCGATTTGTGCATACCCTTTAGCAACTAGTCTTGCCTTGTATTTTATTCTGTTATCTGCTGGCATGGCATCTTTTAACTTGAAAATCCACTTGCACCCTAAGATCCTTTGTTTATCAGGCTTAGTGACAAGTTCCCATGTCTTATTCTTTTGAAGAGAATTGATCTCCTCATCCATCGCAGTACACCAATTTCCTTTTGCCTTTCCATACATTGCTTCTTTATAGTTAGATGGCTCAGTCTGCTCCACCTGTTCTGCCATAATAAGGGCATACCATGTCAGGTCTGCAAAACCAAGTCTTTGTGGAGGTCTAATCTCTCTTCTCTGTCTGTCTCTTGCCAATTCATATGTGCTTAAATCTCTTTCACTTGGTAAGTCTTCTGTTTGCTTTTCTGAGTCAAAACAATCACTGTTTCCTCCTTCCAGGAGCTCCACCTCAGTTTGTGTTTTATTCTGGAAATCTTCCTTTTTAACACATGGTTCCCCCTTTATTGAGTACCCCATTTTGGACTCATCAAAAGTGATGTCTCTTGTAGTGAAATATCTTACACCAGTTGGCTCCATATTCCATACTTTGTACCCTTTAACTCCATCAGGGTATCCTATGAATACACATCTCAAGGCCCTTGGTTCCAGCTTATCTTGTTTGACATGTGCATAAGCTAAAGATCCAAAGACTTTGAGTTTTGAATAATCTGCAGGAGTATTACTCCATAATTCCATAGGAGTTTTAAAACCTTTTGCACTGGAGGGGCTTCGATTTATTAGGTAGCAGGCAGTAGATAGTGCCTCCCCCCAAAATGACTTGGGCAGACCAGCATACAATAACATACACCTCACATTTTGTTGTGGAGTCCTTGGATTTGTCCTGTGTCTTGTTATGCCTCTGGATTTACAGTACTGTAAAAATTCCTCAGAACAATACTCTAGCCCATTATCAATCCTTAGATTCTTAACTTTCATGTCTATCTTGTTTTCTGTAAGATGTACCCAATCCTTGAACCTACTCAAAGCTTCATCCTTAGTCTTCAGTACATATACCCAAAGTCTTCTTGCGTAATCATCAATGATAGACATAAAATATCTTCCTCCTCCATTTGTTTCAGTCCTTGAAGGGCCCCAAAGATCTGAATGTATGTATTGTAGGGGCTTTGTGGTTGTGTGCATAGCTTGTTCGAACTTTGCTCTCTTTGCTTTACCTAATACACAATGTTCACAGAGATCTAGTTCAGAGATCTTATCTCCACACAGTAGATTTTGTTTTGATAACTCATGCAAACCACCTTCACTCAAGTGTCCAAGTCTCAGATGCCACAACCTTGTGTTGTCCTTTCTCTCTTGAGCTACTGCAGCACCTCCTATTACAGTGCTGCCAAGAAGTACATATAAAGTATTCTTCCTTACTCCTTTCATCACTACAAGAGATCCTTTCAACACTTTCAGTGTCCCTTTTTCAGATTTGAAAGTATAACCTGATGAATCCAAAGTTCCAAGGGATATTAGATTCCTTTTTAACTCTGGCACAAATCTGACTTCTTGAAGGATTTTCTCAGTACCATCATGCATCCTAAGCCTTATTCTTCCAATGCCCTTGATGCTGCATGCTTTATTGTTACCTAGTAACACTACCCCTTCCTCAGATTCTGTAATACTCTCAAACCATGACTTGTTTGGGCACATGTGGAATGAACATCCTGAGTCTAATATCCATTCATTATTAGGATCTTGTCCAGTTATGTTAAGAGCTTCTGCTGAGTGATATCCATCCGATACCACTGCTGCTTCCCCTTCATCTTTGAACTTCAGTTTCCTATCAGGGCAGTCTCTTTTGAAATGCCCCTCCTTGTGACAATGGAAACACTTATACCTTGTCTGACTCTTTGATCTAGATCTGAAATTGTTTGTTCTCTTTATCCATCTTTCTGATCTTCCTCGAACTGCAAGGCTTTCTCCCTTAGGTTCAGAAACTCCTTTTAGCTTTTTTTGTAGTTCCTTTGATTGTATTGCTGCTTGAACTTCTTCAAGAGTTATTGACTGTTCCCTGCCATATAACAACGCATCTTTGAAGTGCTCATATGATTTGGGAAGAGCATTTAATAATATCAGGGCTCTATCCTCGTCTTCAAGTTTTACTTCGATGTTTTCCAGATCATCAAGAATCTTAATGAATTCATCTATTTGATCATCTAGTTCTTTTTCTTGAAGTATCTTGAAAGAATATAGCCTCTGCTTCATGTAAAGACGATTTGCCAGGGACTTTGTCATATACAGGCTTTCGAGTTTGGACCAAACAGCTGCAGGTGTTGTTTCCTTGGCCACTTCTCGAAGTGGTTTATCCCCAAGACACAACACTATCGCGCTGTGAGCTTTATCCCTTATGATTTCCCTTTCCTTTTCTTTACCATCCCCAGAAATCTCCTCCTTAACACTCAATGCTTCCAGTAACCCTTGTTGAATCAATATAGCACGCATCTTTATTCTCCACAGGGATAAATCATTTTTTTCGTTGAATTTTTCTATATCATACTTCATGGATCCCATTGATTCCGTAGCTCGATTCCCACGGACGGCGCCACTTGTTGTAAAACTTGAATCTATATCACACACGAGATTAACTCTCCTTGTTCGGAACCAAGAACCTCAATGAATTTATATTCCCAACAGTATAACCTCCAAGAACAATCAATGCTAAAGCCCAGAAATCTAATATCAAGATGAACATAAATCAAAGAATCAACACCAAACAATTACGTGGTTCGGTCAATGACCTACATCCACGGACGAACACCCAAACAAGTTTTATTGATCTTCAATCACAGCATTCACCGATTACAAAAGAGTTTCCCAGATACCGAAAGAATCATATACACATGAGTTCTAAACTACTTATCTATCTATTCTCTCTTTTCTTCTTGATCTGATTTTCACCTCTGATGTAGTCTCTTGTAGAGCTGTCGATCACTTTTTATCCCAAGGAAGATCTTGCGATTGTGTTGTCAAATTACCCAGCTTCTGCATATTTATTAGATTTCTCCCACCGACTCAATAATTCCAACTTCTTCAACTAACTCACCGTTAGAGCTAAGATTGGGCTTTCTTGACTTGGGCCCTGACTAAGTGTGAGTGGCCAGTCCAAACTTTTCTTGGTCCAACAAGAAACTTGAGAGATAGGTTGATCCAATAAGACAATTTGAAGACACACATATTTACACAAACCATAATCGAATTCATCAGGTCTTCGGCTAACATCCGGTTGTTTCGGTCGGAGTTACAGCTGCGATGGCGGCTGATTGGCGCTTCTCAGGAGGTGAATTTGATCACGGTGCGTTTTTACTGTTATTTTAAAAATATTTAAATCGAATTGTCTCTGTGATTTTGTTATACTTTATTTTTTTATTTGCAATTTTATATTTAAAATTAGTTTTGCGATTTTAAATAATTTTAAATGATTGTGGTCGGATTGAGGTTTTTTTATGATAGATAAAATTAAAAAAAATCAATATATTTAAAATAATTTAAAAAAATAATAAATAACATATTTAAAGATAATATAACCATAAATAGTATAAAACATAAATAATTAGATAAAATAGATAACATAACAAATGCATCAAAATAAAGTTAAAACAGATAAATAAAAAAATATCGAAAGAATGTTTGTAAGAAAAAGTGACGGAGTGCAAGTTATAAATAAAAAGTTTATTATATATTAAAGTATCGTTAATAACATTATTTAAAACATCATTTGCGTCCATCTACGTGCATGCGAGTTCGAAACCACCAAAGTCGGGATCCTAACATCCAAACTATGATGTTAGGAAACATGACGAGCATTCCGAAATCCAATTTTGAACTACTGATCTCCTTCTATAAATAGAGGGCTTCAGACGACATTTTACTCACAAATTCAATAGTTTTTCTTCTTGCATGCTTCAGTTTATAATTGAGATACCGACGATATAAGTGAGGTGCTTTGTTGGTATAGCATCCATTTGATAGTAAAACTAGGGTTTTGACATAAATAGGTGCTTTAATTTGATTGACGTATTCATCAATGGATAAGATATGTTGGGATGTTTTATGTAATTTCTTGTTGATTATGGAAATATGATCTTCATGCAAATAAGCTCAAGGTTTTAGAATATTAATAGGTAAAATTTTGGTGCTGAATTATCAATTGAATTTACTTAATTCTATTTTATGGTGGACATTGGATATAATTTTTTATAGTGATGCGCTATAAATTAATAATTATGAAAAACATGCAACCAGTCGCATGATGAATCAAGTTGTAATATTCGAAATTTATTATTATTTTTTATATAATAATATTTTTTACCCATAATAAGCCAGTGAACAATTTCCCGTACCAAATTTGTACAGGCGTACGTTAAAGAATCTTATAATTAATTAGTATATTTAAAAATGTGTCATGCACAAGTCTAGCTTATATATGTTCTTCCAAAAAGCTCAAACTTAATTAGGTCATTAGGTTAAACATATATATATGTTGTATGCACATCAGCGAAAATAATTAAGCTAGCTAACACCGAACACACCATGGTAGTGTACGTTCGGAACCGTATGTAGAAGCATGTAGGACTAGACACTAATCATATCCTAGAACGTCATCACGAGATGTCCCCAAGTGTATATGATTGCATCTAAAAATCAAGTTTGAGTCTATCTTTCAAAAATTTGTGAAAAAAAAAAACTCAAAAACAAAGTCCCAAACACTCAAGATATATATATATATATATCATCCCAATAGATAATAGTAGGACGATCAAAATACACAATTAATGATGGCGCATGCATGGATCCGTATACGGCAAACAAATTGGCATATTGAACCCCAAAGTACATATATAGTATTCACATTATACATAATGTGCCCTAAAATCAGATTTTTATACGTTACACCTACACTACATGCATATTCCACCTAAAAATACATCCATATTCAATTTTTTTCCGTGTAAATTAAAGCTGAATCAAGGAGTGCTATTGGTTAATTGAGGAAGCTAGATTGAAGTGTTTTTGAATAACATCGATCGAGCGATCTTCCATACATGAATTATAATATAATATAATTATAATTATAATTAATGATGAATTAACAATATCATGAATAGATAAAAAAAATTAAAATATTATTCTTGCTGTACGTATTTGAATCATGCATATATGGCAACTAATTAATTAACAAAGATATATTAGTGGAGAAAAAAACTAGCTAGCTAGGATAATTAATTATGGCGTGAATTATCTATCGATCCCGAAAAATTTCAAAGGATACACAAGATACGTACACCAAGAATACTACGTACTACCCTATGCAATGCATGCTTAATCTAATTTAGAGGATATTGAAATTAGCAAGTAATTTCCCATGCAAATGACGATCGATCGAATTAATCACATGATGTTATCAAAGTACGTACGTACTCGATCAAGAATATGAATGTGAATTAGATGATGAGTTTGAATGAAAATAGGTATCTATATAGCAAGGAATTAATATTATGAGATATACCGATCAAAAATATGATGATCAAAGTCGGAAAAACCTATCCCTAAATCTCACCGCTAATAAAGTGAGAGCCACCATGAAATTAAAGACAGTAAGCGGCAAACATCACAGCCAAGTAAGCACGTCGACCTTAGACACCAGCCAGCCATATGAAAATTAGAGCCCAGAAGCGGCGAGTGCGGAAGGCCCGGCCGGTAGACTCGACTCCTAAACTTAACCAATCTCCCCGTCAGCAAGAAGTACTGCAGGAACAGGAGGAATATCAGACCCTAAAGTTAACCAATTTAATGGTATTTCTCCTTCTTCATCGACCTTTTTCAATTGTATTTGTTGATTAATGACGGGCATCCCTCTTAAATCAGCCGACCTTCTCCATTCTTTGACTAAATCATATTCCGAGAATCCATGGCAGCAAGAAAACTGTCGCTCTTCCAACTTGAGGAATGTGAAAACACTCGCCCCGGTCATATTCCTCAAGATTTCTGTGTCTCCAATGATTTTGTTCTTTCTAGCCATAAAAGATTGTATGCGTCGGTATTCATTTTGTATCATTTCCCCCTCGAGATTGGGATTTTCGATGGGATTCGCCATGGCATGCAATTTTCTTTTCAAGAAATGATATAATAGGAGCTAGGGGCTAAGGCTAGGGCTAGGGATAAGACTGATCGACGACTGTAGTAAGTATTTTGCTTCTCTATTGAATATATTTATTTTTCCTTTTCAAAATCGCGATTGACCGTTATAATAAATAGCAAATTTCATTACGAAGTGTGTTAAGATAATTCGATTTCAATCGTATTCAAGAATATCTCAATTATTTTAGAGACGAATCACGCAAACGAAGATCGAAACAAAATAGAAGTAATCATCAAAAATAAGAACACAGCTTCTTTATAGTGGTTCGGCAATAGATTGCCTACGTCCACTCCCAGAACTCCGAACAAGTTTATTAGAATTAAGCAAGAAGGAATTACAGAGAGTTTTTCCAAAGAAGAAGATACAAGCATTCTCACACCTGGATCGTATATATCCTTTCTTATTTATCCATGTTTACAGATGTAAAGATACAACAAACTAAGTGGGCCTATCTCTCTAATATGCTTGGGCCGGTTCTTGATCCAATTAATAAGAGTCCAATAGCCACTTGGACTTGTTGACTTCTTTCCAACGTAAACATCAGACCATATCTCATTCCTCTTGTTTATAATTCTTGCATATATCAAGTGATCTATATTTAACAAATCTCCACCTGATCACCTGATCTATGCACCTTGTTCTTCATAGTTCCAGGTCCCTCATGTCCTTCAAGGTGGTTTCCCCACTTTAATTAATGACAAACAATGTTTGAGCTTTTCTCCAGACACTACTTTTGTAAGCATATCAGCTGGGTTGTCCTCGGTTGCCACCTTCTTGACTTGAAGTTTTCCTTGAGACACTATGTCTCTCACAAAATGAAGCCTCACATCTATATGCTTGGTTCTCTCATGGTGAACTGGATTCTTTACCAGTTGGATAGCTCCTTGACTGTCACAGAACACGACTGTGTTCATTGTTTTCCCTTCTAGTTCCTTAACTAATCCTTTAATCCAGATAGCTTCTTTGAAGGTCTCGGTGACAGCAATATATTCGGCTTCCGTTGTTGATAGTGCTACCATAGATTGAAGTGTTGCTTTCCAACTGATTGTGTTTCCATATAGAGTGAATACGTACCCTGTTTGTGATCTCCTCTTGTCTCTATCCCCAGCAAAATCTGAGTCTACGAAGCCCACAATCTGTTCTGGTAAGTTACAACTGTTATCATAGTTCAAACCAGTTCCTTGTGTTCCTTTGAGGTATCTCAACACCCACTTTACAGCCTGCCAATGTTCAACACCTGGATTTGTCATAAATCTACTTACTAAGCTGGACGCATAAGCTATATCAGGTCTAGTGCAGATCATCCCATACATTATACTACCAGTAGCACTTGAGTAAGGTGTTTTAGCCATTTCCTTTGCTTCTTGTTCTGTTTTAGGACTTTGATCATAAGATAATTTGAAATGTGCTCCAATGGGAGTTATCACATGCTTGGCACCTTCCATATTGAATCTTTCCAGAACCTTTCTAACATATGCTTGTTGTGACACATGTAACTGCCCATTTGTTCTGTTTCTGTATATGTCCATGCCAAGGATTCTTGAAGCTTGTCCCATTTCTTTCATTTCAAATTCCTTTGCCAACAACCCCTTTAACTTGTTTATTTCATCTATCTTGTTGCTTGCTATAAGCATATCATCCACATAGAGTATCAAGTACAAGATGTTGTCATGTCCTTCTCTTTTGTAGTAGAAACAACTATCATATTTGCTTCTTAGATATCCATTCTTGGTTACAAAGTCATCAAACCTCATATACCATTGTCTTGGTGATTGTTTCAATCCATAAAGTGATTTGGTCAGGAGGCAAACTTTGTTTTCATCTCCACTCTTCACATATCCCTCTGGTTGAGACATGTAAATGGTTTCATCCAGCTGTCCATGTAAGAAGGCTGTCTTCACGTCCATTTGCTCTAATTCAAGATCGTATCTGGTTACAAATGATAGTAAAATTCTTATAGATATTTGCTTAACAACCGGTGAAAAAATTTCATTGAAATCAATCCCTTCTCTTTGTGAATATCCTTTCGCTACAAGACGGGCTTTATACTTCTGTTTATCGACACCAGAAATCCCTTCCTTTACTTTGTATACCCACTTACATCCAATAATTCTCTGTTTTTCTGGTTTAGGAACAAGGATCCATGTTTTATTCTTATGTAGAGATTTCATTTCTTCATCCATGGCTTGTTTCCATAAATGATTTGTACCACTGCTCATAGCCATCCTGAAGTTCTTTGGTTCATCACCAGATCCTTCAGCTACTGTCAGTGCATAAGAGATAACATCAGCATATCCTAGTCTGTTTGGAGGCTTAATTTCCCTTCTTACCCTATCTCTTGCTAGCTGATATTGACTCAGATCCTCTTCTTCCTCAAATTATGTTTCCTCTACTGTAGTTTGATCATCACCAGCTTATTTCATGTTTTAGTTCTGTTATCAAATGAGGTTGTTTAATACTAGATGTTTCTGGGATCTGCTGAACTTGTTCACTTACAACTTTCTGTTCAGAATTGGGTTTTACCATTTCAAGCTCATTGAACACCACATCTCTGCTGCAGATAAGTTTGGATTTGTTCCCATCTTTAAGCCAACATCTATATCCTTTCACTCCATCCGAATACCCCAAAAATGTACATTTCTTAGATCTTGGTTCTAACTTTCCCTCATTGAAATGTACATATGCTGGACATCCAAAGATTTTTAAGTTTGAGTAATCTGCCTTTCTTCCAGACCAAACTTCCTCTGGAGTTTTAAAATCTAAAGGAGTTGAAGGTGATCTATTTATGATGTGCACAGCTGTGGATACAGCCTCCCCCCAGAAATGTTTATCCAGGTTTGCAAAGTTTAACATGCATCTTACTCTTTCTAAGATGGTCCTATTCATTCTCTCCGCAACACCGTTTTGTTGCGGGGTATATCGCACTGTTTTATGCCTGGATATTCCTTGATCTTTACAATATTCTGTAAAGTCTTTGTCTAAATATTCCAGGCCATTGTCAGTTCTAAGCCTTTTAATTCTTTTATCCGTCTGATTTTCAACCAAGGCTTTCCACTGCTTGAATGTTTTAAATGCCTCACTTTTATGCTTTAACATATATACCCATACCTTCCGTGAATAGTCGTCTATGAATGTTATGAAGTAAGCTGCTCTACCTAGAGTCCTAACCTTTGCTGGTCCCCAAATATCAGAATGAATGTAATCCAAAGTCCTTTTCGTACTGTGTTTACCACTACTGAATTTTACTCGTTTTTGTTTTCCTATCAGACAGTGCTCACAAAATTCCATTGTATGTACATGATCTTTACCAAAGGCACCTTGTTTCTTCAATTCATCAATACCTCGCTGGCTAATATGTCCTAGTCTTAAGTGCCATATTCTAGTCATATCTGAATCTAGTTCTGAAATTAGACTTGAAGTTGGAAGATTAGTGTTGCCTTGCAGAACATATAAGCCATTCCTTTTTAGGCCTTTCATTACCACTAATGATCCAGATTGCACTTTAAGAACTCCAGCTTCTGCCTTATATGTGTATCCTTTATTATCAAGTGTCCCAAGTGAAATCAGATTCCTTTTAAGACCTGGGACATATCTCACTTCAGAAATAACTTTGGTAGTTCCATCATTCAATTTTAGTCTTATTGTACCGATTCCCTTAACATGACACTCTGCATCATTTCCCATGATGACTTTTCCTCCATCATAATCTTTGAAGGTTTCAAACCAATCTCTGTTGGGAGTCATATGATAGGTGCAACCCGAATCTAGAATCCATTCATCCCCACCATGACTTGTTGACACAGCAAGTACCTCAGAACTATCATATCCATCAGTGATCATGGCCTGCTCTAATGACTGATTTTCTTTCTGTTTATCCTTTTTTCTTCTATCAGGACAGTCCCGTTTGAAGTGTCCTTCTTTGTGACAGATAAAACACTTGAATCTTGACCTTGATTTTGATCTACTTCTTCCTCTCCTTTTGTCACTGAAATATTTTTTTTCAGGTCTGCCCCTTGCCATGAGCCCTTGTCCATTGGTTTCTTCTACAATTGTCACCTCTTGGGATTCTTTGGATTTAAGTGCTGTTAGAACTTCATCAAGCGTCAAGGTTTCCTTTGAAAACTTGATTGTATCCACAAAGATTGTATATGATTTCGGCAGAGAGTTCAAGATCAAAATTGCTTTATCTTCGTCCTCAATTTCAATACTGAGGTTCTCGAGACCAATAATAATCTTATTAAACTCATCCAAGTTTTCTTCAATAGATTTCTCTTCTGACATTTTAAACCCAAATAATTTCCCCTTCAGATGAACTCGATTGTACAGAGTGTTAGTCATGTACAATTGTTCCAATTTTAGCCATACGCCAGCAGCTGTCGTTTCTTTATCGGTTTCCCTCAAAACCCGATCGCTCAAATGCAAGATTATTGTACTGTACGCCTGTTCAAGCATTTCCGACTTCTGTTCAGCGGTTAGCGTTGATGATAACTTCCCTTCTCCTTCAAGAGCTTTAGCCACTTTCATTTGCACCAAAATGGCTCTCATCCTCTTTCTCCAGATTGAAAAATCTGTCTTCCCGTCGAATCTTTCAATCTCTACTTTTGTGATCCCCATTCTTGATTTTGTCGATTCCCAGGATCGAACCAGGCTCTGATACCAGTTTGTTAAGATAATTCGATTTCAATCGTATTCAAGAATATCTCAATTATTTTAGAGACGAATCACGCAAACGAAGATCGAAACAAAATAGAAGCAATCATCAAGAATAAGAACACAGCTTCTTTATAGTGGTTCGGCAATAGATTGCCTACGTCCACTCCCAGAACTCCGAACAAGTTTATTAGAATTAAGCAAGAAGGAATTACAGAGAGTTTTTCCAAAGAAGAAGATACAAGCATTCTCACACCTGGATCGTATATATCCTTTCTTATTTATCCATGTTTACAGATGTAAAAATACAACAAACTAAGTGGGCCTATCTCTCTAATATGCTTGGGCCGGTTCTTGATCCAATTAATAAGAGTCCAATAGCCACTTGGACTTGTTGACTTCTTTCCAGCGTAAACATCAGACCATATCTCATTCCTCTTGTTTATAATTCTTGCATATATCAAGTGATCTATATTTAACAAAGTGGTTTGTGGCGTTGAAGTGTTGTCGAATTCTCCTGCAAGAATCCACCTCCATTATTACTGACGGTAACTGATCGATCAAGTGGACTGGAAATTAAGAGTCATTTTTTGTCAAATTTATATAAATTGTTCATGAGTATGAAATTCTTTTTAATTAGCATGCGTTCCTATCTGACTATATTATCTTATAAAATTTGGCTATAAATATAATTAATTGAGACAAAAATCATATATATAATTTTTCAAATACGTATAGCCCTCTTCACTTTGATTAGTTTTTTTTTTAAAAAAAAAATTCAAATTTATTTGTTTACACATTTATTGTATTTAAAAGTTTTTAAATTTAATTAATTATTTAAACAAGTTCATTAAATATTCTTATTAAACTTTGATTTATAATTTTTATATGCATGTGTGCTGGGACGGATCGGATGCGATCATTTGAATTAATAATTTGTCAAAAATTGAATATTATATTAATGTGTGGCGTTTGTATAATATATTTGTGTGAATATATAGTTGAACTCTTAATAAATTGTACCTATAGATCGATTTTAACATGATTTTCTATTTTAAAATGAGATGTTCATTAATAAAAAAAAAATTTAACATTGATGGATCTTAATTTTTTTTTTTGTTTTCGAATAAAATATTGGCATTAATACATTAAACAAATACAAAAACTAGGAGACAAATTAACACCCGTGATATGGCATAAAATCATTCTGTGTAGCTTAAAATGTCTCAACCCGAGAACGACCAACCCAAATCAAATTCAAACCAACTCAATTTGATTTTTTAACTATTTTTTTAAAAAAATAATGAAATTCAAATTCAAATGACAGAAGAAGTAGAATAATATATAATATTAACTAGGTCATTAGGTTAAACATATATTTGAGTTAACACCGAACACACTATGGTAGTGTTTTGAATCGTATATATATATATATATATAGAAGCATGTAGGACTAGACACTAATCATATCCCGAACGTCATCACGAGACGTCCCAAAGTGTATATGATTACATCTAAAAATCAAGTTTGAGTCTTTCTTTCAAAAATATGTGGGAAAAAAAAAACTCAAAAGTACTTTTTAGGAGCAAAATCACAAACACTACCAAGATCATGATCCCAATTGATAACAGTAGGACAATCAAAATACAAAATAAAGGGGTATGGATCCACAGTGCACGTTGCCGACTAGTGCGTAGCAGCATGTAGGACTAGACACTAATCGTCCCGAAGGTCGTCGTGAGACAAACATGCATGAAGTACGGAGCACCATTTGCAACATGTATGCATGCTAATATATAGCAAGCTAGGGATATAGTTAATTCTATCTCTTGTTTTTAAACATAATAGCTACCTGATAGCGATGAAAAACAAATTTATGGCGTGAATTAACAAATTAGATATGTTAGTGAAATACTCATGGAGAAAAAAAAAACTAGCTAGGATAATTAATTATGGCGTGAATTATCTATCGATCCCGAAAAATTTCAAATAAGTATGCACAAGATACGTACACCAAGAATACTACGTACCCTATGCATGCATGCTTAATCTAATTTAGAGGATGCATAAATGGATATTCAAAGTAATTAATTTCCCGGCCAAATGACGATCGATCGAATCACATGATCGGAAAAACCTGTCCCTAAATCTCACTGCTAATAAAGTGATAGCCACCATGCAAACACAGTAAGCGGCAAACATCACCGCCAAGTAAGCACGTCGATCCCCGTCACCCACGGCGGCGTAAGAAAAATCCTATTCCCCAAGATCCCATTTCATATACGACCACACTTGTTCCACAATCACATCCAACGCAAATTCCTCAAACTCCGCCTCATTAATTAGAGCCCAGAAGCGGCGAGTGCGGAAGACCCGGTTGACTCGACTCCGAGAAGGAATGAAGGGAGCCCGCCTCCTGTAGCCAGCTTGCAGAGAGTCTCCCAGAAGTTCATGGACCCGCACCACGGCGGAGGGGCGGCGCCTTGGCTGAGGACTTCGTTGTAGGCCGTTGTGCACGCCTCCCCGAAGTGGCGTGTGGCGTTCAAGTGTGCTCGAATTCTCCTGCAAGATTCTTTATTTATTATTTATATATAGCTTTTCGGTTTCTTGGAAATCGTTCTGATTGGAGGATTTTATATTTTAATTTAATTTTAGTGTCATTTAAAATTTTATATTTATTATTATTATTATTATTTCTTTGTCATATTTATATAAATTGTTCAGTAGGAAATCCTTTTTTAGCATGCTTTAATTTGCTATCTTATATAATTTGTTTATAAATATAATATAATGAGACAAAAATCATGGGACCGGGTCATACATGATTTTCAAATACCCCTCTTCACTTTTAATTTTTTTTTAAAATTCAAATTTATAATTTTTTTTACACATTTAGTGTATTTAAAAGTTTTTAAATTTAATTAATGACTTAATTAAACAAGTTCTTTAAATATTTTTATTAAAATTTGATTTATAATTTTTTATATGTGAGTTGGGACGGATGCGAGCATTTGTGTTGAAGGAGCCTGGCAAACATAGGATATATAGAAATTGAATTATAATGTATCAGTAGATTTTAATATTTTCTATTTTAAAATAAAAAAATGTTCATTTTGAAAACGACCAAGTCAACGCAAACCCGAATCAATAATCCAATTTGAATTTTTTATTATTTTTTTATAAAATAATTAAATTCAAACTCAAAACAAAGAAGAAAAAGAAGAATTATAATAATAATATTTTAATTTAAACACATACTAATTTTAAATTATTTAACTTAATTTGAAAGTTTAATTATAAAAAATTTAAAGTATATTTATTACGCAAAATAAATATTTTTTAAGAAAATAAAAATTTTAAAAAATAATATTAAACATGATGAAAATTTAATAAAATAAAAAAAATTCAGACATATAATTATATAAAAATATATTCAATAATAACCCAAATGGTACTCTGATTTGTTTATTTTGGGGTTTTGGATGGGTTAAACTTTGTTGTAGAATGTAGATCACCCTTCAAATATTTGATATTTCTCATCTACTTTTTCTTCCTTATTAAAATAGAGTTTATATCGATCGTTGCACGGTGGTTTTCCACCTTAACTGGTTGTCATTGCATCTTGTGATTGGAAGTAATCAATATACGAGTAATAATTAATTGAGTAATGCTACAGGTAAAACGAAATTTGTACAACAAATCTTACAACACAAAAAATTCAATATAATAATTTAATTTATCAAAATCTCGCGATACATTAAATGCAAAATCTCGCGATAAAATAACAAAATCTCACGATATTATTGTTGTAAATATCGTTGTACACGATATTTGTTGTACCTCTAGCATTTTCCTAATTTAATTAATCATAATGATGAACTAAAAATTTGAATAGAATATTATTAAAAAATATTATTAATTCTTGCTGTATTTGAATCATGCATATATGGTCAGCAACTAATTAATTAACAAAAATATATTAGGGAATACTCATGGAGAAAAAAACTAGCTAGGGTAATTATTCAAAAAAAAAAAAAGAAGTTAGGATAATTAATTATGGCGTGAATTATCGATCCCGGAAAATTTCAAAGAATACACAAGTACGTACACCAAGGCTATGTTTGGTTGGAGTATTAATAATTCGTGTATTAATTTATCCTATCTAATTCTACGTTCTTCTCATCATATTATTTATCCATCTATTAATTATAATTTTATATCAATCAAATCATAAATTATTTATCTTACATCAATCAAATTATTGAATTTAAATTACTATGTTACCCCTTATAAATAATATTATTTATATTTTATATATTTTTAAAAGAATAAAATGGTAATTTATCATTTTTATATAAAATTTAAGCAATCAAATCAAATCAAATCAACTATAATTTATCAATCAAATCAAATATTATATTCACTATTATTTTTTATTTATTTTTTATTACATTATATTACTTATCCATATATTATCAATCCTATCACCCGAACCAAACTGAGCCCAAGAATACTACGTACGTACACCAAGAATCACAAACACTGCCAATTAGATGATCCCAATTCGCATAGTAGGACGATCGAAATACGCAATGACGGCATATATATCCATGGCGCGCGCGTTGCGGCATCCGAAAAATCGTGGCTGGAAGCTAGAGATCTAGTTACTATCTCTTGTTTTTAAACATTATTATATAGCTACCTATAGCTATTTAAACAAGTTAAATATTGAATAAAGCTAGTGTGTTGAAACGGAGAGAAAATCATTAACTCGATGAAATTGAAAATTAATTGGTCCCGTGCGACTAGGAAATAATATTTCTTGAATTTTCTTCTCTCAGTCCCCATTGTTCTATGAATTGGAGATATTTTAATTATATTCACAAATAAATAAAAAGGGTTTGCATAATTCTGGGATAATTAATAGGAAAATTGCTTTTTTGGTCCTTTATGTTTGTCATTTTGCGATTTCAGTCCTTTATATTTTCAGATTTCAGTTTTAGTCTGCTATTTTTTTTTGTTGCAATTTTAGTCCTTTTTTCTGACGTGGCGCTGATGTGGCACCAATTCAGTGCTGATGTGGAGCTGACGCTGACAGTGCCACATAAGCATTTTCGAATAAAAAGTACCAAAATTACCAAAAATCAAAACATGCAGGACTAAAACTGAAATGTGAAAACATAAAAGACCAAAATCGCAAAATGACAAACATATAGGACTAAATTTGCAATTTTTTCTAATTAATAATGGCGTGAATAATGAAATTTTAAAAAAATACACAACATACGTACACCAAGACTACTACGTACCCTATGCATGCATGCTTAATCTAATTTAGAGGATGGATGGATATTCAAATTAAGTAATTTCCCAAATGACGATCGAATCACATGATATCAAAGTACTCAAGAATATGAATCTGAATTACACGAGTTTGAATGAAAATAGCTAGCTACCAAGGAATTAATAGCTAGTTTGAAATTTTTATTCTTTTTTCTTATGTCACATTGATGGTGTGCTTATATTATGTCAACAAGCAGTTGATGTGTGTAATGTAACATCAATTTTGATGATTAAAAAGAATTAAATACAGTCTAAAATTCTAAAAAAAAAAATTTAAATTTATAGGACTAAAATTGAAATTAGATGAAAATAAATAACCAAAGGGCTCATTTTAATTTCGCTTTGAACTTTAAAAATGATCAAGTATCTTCTATCTTTCTTCACTTTGTTGGAATTTATGCGTATGGAGCTTTCCTATAAATAAAAAGCTAGCATACATATATATTTGGGGTTATCTTCCTTGGATGTGAATGAAGCTCGAGTAAGACATCATCGTTTCATTCGAAAGATAATTTGGATTAGGGCTTCGAATTCAAATTGGACACTACAATAATCTTCATTGGAAATATCGCAAAATTGGATTTATTACAGTGCATGTTCTAATATCCCTCTATCCTAGCTAATTTTACAATTTATTCTTTTTTAAGAATTTAATTTTCCAAATTGGACCGAAACTCATTTATTTATATATATATTCAGTATTTAATAGGTGAATCTCATAGAAAAAATGATTTTAATCATTAATGTATGAAAAATGATATGTGTACATATAGGGTTGTACACATGGGATCTCCTGCTGAACTTTAATTAATATCTCACGATATTTTCACTATTTTTTTAATTTCAATTCTTCTACTAATCCAACTCAAGGATCCCGCTAACTGATTTATTTCCTCTTTCCATTGTTTTATTTTTCATTTATTTTTCTTGTGACCCGTTCATCTTTCGACCAACTATCTCCTCGTCTTCGACGAACTCCCTCTAACCCAGGTAATTTTAGGGGCCAGAACTCTGCTGTTTTGGGATAACAGCATTCGATGTTGTTATCCCAAAACGGCACCGTATTCTTTATTTTTTTTCATTTTATTTCTTATTTTTTTTATGGGCATTGTTGGGCTTTTTTTTTTTTGAGGCTTTTCACAACACATTTACTTGAAAATAACGTTTTTTTTTCTTTTTTCTTTTGCGATTTCTTTGTCTTCAACGTATTAGGGATTCTTTTTCCTTCAGTTTTTTTTCCCTTCGTTCTGCTTATCAAGATTTTTCTTTTATCTATTCCATTTTTAAAAACAAAAATTCAAGGAATCTTCAACAACAATGCAAGGTAAACCATATGTATATTATTAAGTCTGTGGTATAATTAATTCTAAATATAATGAGTTCTATGTTTTTTTCTTTTTTTAAAAAAATTGTTGGCGTTGTTGCTATATTTATGGTGTTTTGTGACTTTAATTAAAATAATCGAATATAAAAGTTTAATTTTTTGATCTTTAGTTGATTACAATCAACATCAAATAAACATATAATTAAAGAAGTTATTAAAAAAAATTAATTGTGAAAAAACTAAATAAATAAATTTTGATTTAGTAATATAACGGAAGTATATACGTTCAAGAATTTTTGAATAGTTTAAAATAGCTTTAAAAAATTATATTTGTTAACCTTGATTTTTGAAGTATTTTAGAGTAACTAAAATAAGGTAAAAAAAATTATATTTGTTAACGTTAATTTTTGAAGCATTCTAAAGTAACTAAAATAAGTTTAAAAAAAATTATATTTGTTAACCTTGAGTTTTTTTTTTTGGAGTGTTTTCCTTGAGTTTTGAAGTGCTTTACATACTTTAAATGTCCATGAAAAAAAGGAAGAAAAAAATGTTTTAAAAAATTAAAAGTAACAAACTTAACAAAAGAAGAGGGAAAAAAGGGGGGGAAAAAGTGAAGGAAGAATGAATCTGTAACATTGAAAACAAAGAAAACGAGAAAGAATTAAAAAAATATTTTTTTAAGTAAATGTGTTGTGAAAAGCCTCTCTAAAAAAAAGCCCAACAATGCCCATAAAAAAATAAGAAATAAATATGTTGTGAAAAGCCCAAAAAAAAAAAAGCCCAACAATGCCCATAAAAAAATAAGAAATAAAATGAAAAAAAAAGGATACGGTGATCCTGACCCAATTCTCCCAAACCCAACCCTAACCGCCCACTTATTATCGTCGATTCAACCATCGGGCTCCTGCTGCTGCACCCGTCCCCGCACTTGGAGAATGTCGACGTGTTTAAGCTTCCGACATGGCGTTTGGATTGACAAATGCGTCGGCTATATTTATGGATCTGATGAACCATGTATTCAGAGAGTATTTGGACAAGTTTGTCATGGTTTTCATTGACGACATTTTAGTCTCTTCGCGTGATGTTGACAAGCATGTTCTCACCTGCGATTGGTGTTGCAGACTCGTCGGAATGAGCAGTTGTACTCCAAATTGAGTAAGTGCGAGTTTTGGATGGATCGAGTGGTATTTCTTGTCCATATCATATCCAGTGAAGGAACTGTTGATCCGAGTAAGGTTGAGGTTATGTTGAACTTGTTGCGTCCAACGACGATTGCTGAGATCCGCAGTTTTCTGGGTCTGGCAGGATATTATCGTCGCTTCATTGCAAATTTCTCTCAGCTAGATCGACCTATGACTCAGCTCACTCGTAAGGGTATTGATTTTGAGTGGTCCTGAGAGTTTGAGGAGAGCTTTTGTGAACTTCGATGACGGTTGACATCCGCGCCTGTGTTGGTATTACCATTAGGATCAGGAGGGTATATGGTCTACAAAGATTCTTCTCTTCAGGGGCTAGGATGTTTTCTGACTCAGAATGGACATGTGATTGCGTACGCTTCTAGACAGTTGAAGGTTCACGAAGATAGATATACAGTGCATGATTTGGATTTGGTAGCTATTGTGTTTTCTTTGAAGATCTGGCGTCATTATCTCTATGGCGAGAGATTTGAGATCTTCATGGACCACAAGAGTCTCAAGTATTTGTTCACTCAGGCAGAATTGAACATGAGACAGAGACTTTGGATGGATTTGCTGAAGTATTATGATTGCGAGATTAAGTACAATCCAGGAGCTGCTAATCTCACTGCTGACGCCTTGAGTCGCAAGGTGCGATTATTCGCACTTTAGACTTGTTTGATTTCTCTTGAGATCGAGTATTGTTGCTCTTTCGGGTATACCTTCGAGAAAAAGAAGGGTATGCAGGGTATTCAGATGTTTGCGATATTATCTGAGCCAGCTTTGTATTCGCGGATTCGGGATGCTCAGATGTCTGATCTGAAGACCCAGCGTTTGACTTGTTTAGCCAACGAGAGTAGTACATCTGGATTTCACTATCGGTAAGATGGTTTTCTGTGCTTGTCGGGTCGGCTTGTGATTTCGGAGGATGAGGATCTACGTGGGGAGATTTTGTCCCAAGCACATCGCACTAAGTTTAGTATTCATCCAGGGAGCAACAAGTTGTACAAGGATCTGCGTACTTGGTTTTGGTGGAAAGGGATGAAACGCATCGTGTATCAGTATGTTTCGAAATGCATGGTTTGTCAGCAGGTCAAGACAGAACACCGACGACCATGAGGTTTAGTTCACAGTCTGCATATTCTTGAGTGGAAATGGGAGCTTATCACGATGGATTTTGTGACCCATTTTCCAATATATTCAAGGAATTGTGACGCTATCTGGGTTGTGGTAGACCGACTCACAAAGTCAACGCAGTTCATTTTCTATAGTCGAGAGTACACTGTGGATTGTATGTCTCAGTTGTACATTCAGGAGATCATTCAACTTCATGGAGCTCCGGCGAGAATTGTCAGCGATCGAGACCCAAGGTTTACTTCCAGATTCTGGGGGAGTGTTCAGCATGCGATGTGAACTACTCTCAGTTTGAGTATTGCCTATCACCCGGAGACTGATGGACTGTTAGAGGACACTATCCGTACCTTAGAGGATATGCTTCGGGCGTGTGCAATGGATTTTGGTTCAGTCTGGTAAGATCATTTGCCATTGATCGAATTCACGTACAACAACAGTTACCATAGTAGCATTGGGATGACAGCTTTTGAGGTTTTGTACGGACGACGTTCCCGTACTTCACTTTTTTGGGAAGAAGTGGGGGAAAGACAGGCCGAGGGACTAGAGTTAGTCCAGCAGGCCTAACACATTGTTGATCTAGTCAAGAAACAGATTAAGACTGCACAGGATCGTCAGGCCAACTATGATAATACCAAGCGCAGACCTCTGCAGTTTGATGTTTGGGAGAAAGTATTTCTGAGAGTTTAACCTTTCTGCAGGATTCTTATATTTGGTCTCAAGGGCAAGCTAACTCCCAAATACATTGGTATGTTTGATATCTTGGAGAGCATTGGTGATTTGGCTTATCAGCTAGCCTTGCCACCGTATTGGTCCAGTATCCATGACGTGTTTCACGCATCTTTGTTGCGACGATATTTGGTAGACAAGTATCATATTCTGCAGCCGTCTGAAGTTTAGGTGGATATTGATTTGACTTATGTAGAGAGACCAATTCGTATCCTGGATCATAAGGATAAGGTATTACAGAATAAAGTCATTCATCTAGTTCTAGTTTAGTGGCAACGCCGAGGCACTGAAGAAGCCACTTGGGAGCTCGAGAGCAGGATGTGTTCAGAACATCCTGGGTTATTTTGATTTTGTTCCAGTGTTGTATTCAATTTTATAATGTTTAATCTGAATAAAAGATGTTTCTGCATATGTTATTTTATTTTGGTACTTAAGATCTAATTTCGAGGACGAAATATATTAAGTGGATGAAAATGTAGTAGCCCGTAACCAAGTAAAGTAATTAAAGAGATAATCTCAATTAAGAATCCTAAGTTTGGACGCCCCGAAGGGAAGGATCTTAGGCTCCGAACGAGATCGGACGATCTGAAGCCAAGATCGGAGGCTCCGAACGTGTTCGGACGCTCCGTCGGCAGGTTCGGGGGGTCCGATCGGGATCTAGTATTACGTCATTGATTATGTCATCAAAGTGACATCATGGATGACGTGCGGATGGGACTTCGGATGACCCGAAGTCCAGATCAGACGCTCCGATCATGTTCGGACGCTCCGAACTTCGTCTATTAATAGAGCTGCCGAGATTCATTTTCAAGCACACCAATCATATCTATTCTCTCGTTTCTTCAGCCTTCTAGCTTAGATCTATGGCATTCTAGGCTTCCTTTGGGGAATCCGGAAGCGGCATAACGATCCAAGCGTCGTAGCGGAGCTGTGACCTAGTTTTGAGGCAAGCAACAACAACGGGCTGACGACGGACGCAGGTATAGCTCTTGCTTCCTAAAAATATTTAGGATTATGCAATAGCTTAGTTAAGGCTTTTAGAGTAATATAATGATAATAGTATCATTTAGCAGTGTAGTGCGTACTATAAGCGTGGACCTAGAGTGTAGTACCTAAAACTCAATCTATTAAATCACTTGCATTAAATTAAATAAATATTAGAATTATTATTTTTAAGTTTAATTGATTTAAATTTTTTAGGTAAATTATGTGCTAATAAAATATTTTATTATTTATTCAAATGATTTTTATTGTACTAACTATTTAATTAATGTTTTTAATTGTTTAAGTTTAATGGTCTAAATGCTTTTATTTTGCAATTTAATCATTTTAATATTTTAAAGTTTTAAGCTTGCATATTTAAATGATGTTTAATTGTTTAGTTTATGCTTTTAAATTATTTTAACTGTTTATCTTATTTGTTTAAATATTTTTGAGTGTTCAACTTAATTATTTTAAATAAGTCTATGTTTAGCGGTTAGTTATTTTAAATTATTTTAAATATCTAGCTTATTTATTTATATCCTTTCTAATTGTCCAAATCATTTTAAAGATATTTTTTTATTTTTGCTTGCTTATTTATTTAAATTATTTTAAACATTAGCCTAGCATGTTTAAATTATTTAAATCGTTCTGCTTGTTATTTAAATATTTTACTCATTGATGTGACATCAAAATATTTATAGTGTTTAATTCCTGGATTTTTTAGCTTGTGCATTTTATTAGTGCAATTAAATATTTAAACCCAAAGTTGCTAGTTTGAGTAGCACTTTTAAAGGCTAGTAGCACTTTTTCCATTGCATTCACACACTCATATTTTATATGCTTACACTATACACTCTCAACCTTACACTTAGACTCAAGACTTAACCCTAGCCTCCAAAATTTTACACCCAAAATACACCTAAAACTTATTCACACACACTCATACACACAAGAACACACGATTTCCTCTGTTCTCTCCCAATAATTTCTTCGGCGCCTTTTTCTTTTCAATGACACGCCGCCACAGCTCTCCTTCTTTCCTCTCCGGCGAAGCATCCTCAAGGCAATCTGTACGAGCTATTTCTTTCCTCATCGAGCTCGGATTTCAAGCTCTTCCCACACTCACGATCGGCACCTCCATTTTTTCTAGCATTCCAGCCGCCGCCTGCCTCCAGCAGCTCCGGCCAGTCACCTTCTCCGACACAGTTCACCCTTAGCTCGAGTTGCTTGGGATGTTTCCTCATTCCCTTGGCTCGAGTTTCAGCTCATTTCTAGCTCCTGTCCATTTTGGTTTTTTCTAGCCTAGGCAAGGATATGATTCATTTTTTCACCTCTAAGATTTATTATGTAGTGTGCTGGTTTTTTTTACGTGCAATGTTTGAATTTTTCCCCATTTTCTGTTGTGAGCTTTGTGTTCTTATAAGCATAAGGAAATTGTGATATTATATATACATGAATAAGATTTGAATGGTTTTGAGTTGAATTGAAGTCGGCATTGATGCCCTTTTTATTTCAAAATTTTCAGAAACATGCTTATCATGTGAATGCTTGGTTCGATCAGATTGTGTTGTTTGTGATGCTCGGTTGGTGATGTAGGGACTATCATGGGTGAAATTTAGTTCACATGGTAGTATTAGGATGGGTTGAAGTTAGATTGTGTGTTAGATTTGAGGAAATGTTGATTGGTCTAGAGTTTAGGGGCTCGGTTTTGGTTGCCATGTTGAGCTGAGTTTGAGATGTTTGGTCACCGTTTTATGGAGTTTCACGTGAGCTTAAATGCTGGTTTTGATACTAGAATAGTGTCTTGGAGTTGGGAGCCAAATAGCTAAGGTTTTGGTTGGATATAAAACTAGAACGTGAGTAGAGTTTTGGTTGTGTGAGTGCTGTCCGGAAATAAACTTTTAAAACAGGTTTAGAGTCTGAATTTAGGGAAGGGCTCGGGTCTGGCGGTATCTTAGGATGTTAGGGAAACGAATTTTCAAGCAGAATTCAATTCGGTTGAGTTTTCTTTAAGATATAAGAATTTTATCTACGAGGTGAATAATTTTGGGTGTTTAAGTTGCTGTCTGGAATTTAATGTTTAAAACAGGGTTAAAATCAGATTTTTGTTATGGGTTTGGGTTTGGATTTATCCTATGTCGTTAGGAATATGTCGGTTCAAGCGGAAAGTAATTTGGTTATATTTTGGTCGAGTTCTAAGCCTTTGAAGAAATAGATATAGAATTCTAGACACATGAGCTTGCGCCCCAAAATGGGAGACTTTAGCTTTGTCTAGCAATGATGGGTGCATTGAGAATGACTTCTATTCTTAGTTTTAAGTGTGTGGGAGTTGTGGTTTCATGAAGAATCCTTTTTTATTAAGAATCGAGCAAGTTACAAATTTTACGGGCAAACCGCTCGAATCGCCTTAAGCGCTACATTATGGTTTGGATTCCCATCCATGGTTTGTTCCCTAAATCACCATCCCGGTCATCCATATTTGAGTATCTTGCATGATTATCGAGTAAATGTTTACAAGTACATTATATTTACATACGCATGCTAAGTCCATATTTAAGTATGAAAGAAAATATTTTTAGGAACGAAGTGAGATGATTGTGACTATATAAAGTATGGGTTTGGACGGGCTGGAGAAGTTCTTGCTTCCCTTACCAAATTTATGGATTTGGATGGGCTGGGAGACGTTCTGGCTTTTCTTACCAAATTTATGGGTTTGGACGGGCCGGGAGAAATCCTAGCTTCCCTTACCAAGAATGGGCGAGGCGGGTTGGGAGAAATCCTGACTTCCTTGAGGCATAGTAAACTGCACCCATGATAATGATCAAAATCACAGAGTCACAATTCAAGGATCTAAGTTCATATAATTTTGTCTATGTTCAAGAACAGTTTATTCAATTACAGTTACAGTTCAAAATATTTATGACTTTGTTTCAGTACAGTTTATGCAGTTACATTGATTATTTATGACTTAGCCATGATATGTTATATTCATCTTCTCTATTTTTAGAAGTCGTTTTTTTTTTAAATTAAGGGCACAAAACAAAAGTATTTTTTATATATGCTACTTTAAATCTGTGTGTGCTTGTATTTAAGTAGTACTCGTTATCCACCCATAATCTTGCTGAGTATTTTAGACTCAGTACACTTATTATTTTCAGGTGAGGAGTATTTCATTTAGATCAAGGGGCAAGACTATCGAGTAGACTGTGATTTGGGCACGACACATCCCTTCGACCTATGCTCGTCTTCCTCATAGTTACTAGAATTTATATGTTATGAAGCATTTATTTTTCTTATTAGTCAAAGGTATATGTAATGTTTAGTTAGAATTGTTTTGGGCATGTAAACATTATATTTTTAAACACTGTTTGATATTTGTTATGTTGAATCTCTTCCTTGGGTTCTCGTTCTTTTCTCGGTTTAGTTTACTTGTGTCGTCGGTTGTTTATTTATTTCATTTTATTTTGTTTTCTATCTGATACATGCAGGTTTTCACATAAAAAATAGGTCATGAAGAAAATTTTTATAAATTTTTTTGAAAAATCCACATTTTATTTAATTTACTTATGTTGAGTCAGGGTCGTTTCGTAGAGAGCTGGTAGAGCTTGCCTAGTAGTTGAGGTACAAAAGTACTGTTTGAGATATCCTGACTGAATATGCCTGTATTATGTGCTTGCATGATTTTATGTGCATATTTTATGACATGATTGTATGTTCATGCATATTACATTTCAATCTATATGTTGGGATATTATAGGGTTTTACCCTATCCTGTTACTGGATGGACTTTCATCCATTTGGGTTCAGAGTGTCCACTGGTATTCGGTATGGGAGCCACCTCCTGAAGCAACGGCACATCGTGCTACATTCCAGGGCCCGGTCTATCTTTGTTATCTATTCATTGGCCTCTAGTTTCAGTATGCGGTACACTTGCTTTCATGCATTTATATAATACAGTATGCTCATACTCTCGTGCTGAGCGTTTTATGCTCACGTCTCATACTTTGTCTATCTAGACACCCTATTCCATGGGGAAGGTTTGTGTTTGGATGAGGCGTGTGGATCCACGAGGGACTAGGAAGTGAATGGCCGGCTGGGTGTTTTGCCTAGGGTTTATTTACTGATGTATTGGGATTAAAAAGTTTTAGATTTTGTTGTATAACTATTTGGATATTTACATATTCATTTCCTTAAGATTGTATAATATTTATTGCTTTCGCAGTTTATTCTCGTTTACTGTTTTAATTAAGTTAATTACATGCTTAAGTCTCTGTTTAGTAGGTGATATCGGTAAGGGTCACTACATGCAGGCAGTGCGCCCAGAGACTCGAAGTAGTCAGTGTTCAGGAAAAGACACCAGGATTAGATATAAGATTTATTATTATTAAGATTTATTCGATTGAGTTGTATTTATTGAATTTGTTTAACCGGCTGTATTCCGTCGGTCCATTATTTATTTGTGTTTAAGTAGAAAATCTATGATTATGTTTAATTGCATGCTTAATTTAGATTTAATCTCTGATTAGTTGTAGATCCAGGTTGGGTCACTGCATTTATTAGTATAAAAGCATGCAATAAGATTTTTGGGACATACTGCTAAGACTTTGGTAATCCTTGTAGGAATGATGAGACCTTAAAAGAGTTGATGATGAGGCAATTAGGTTGTCCGAAGACTATCATCATCGACGGGATTTTTAAAGATTTGTCTTATGGGATTCCAGCAAGTTTGGACATGAGCAAAATATCGTGTCGAGTTATCAAGATTTTGACTCATGTGGATCCTAGCTTTGGATCAAATACCGGATGTCAGAGGCAGTGGCAGGGGATTGGTTGGGACACACTTGATGCTTGCGTCCATACCGTTCAGCCAAGATCACACTCCTCTGAATATTCTCCACAAGTAGTTGGAGAGATTATCATAGAGATCTTATCACATCCTTTGGTAGTTGCACATATAATAGTGACGTACCGGATCGAGTAATAATAATATCTAGGGTTGAAGCGTGAATAAATACATCTGTCTGAGTATGCTTGTATTGATGCTAGGACAGATGAGAAACTTCATGCTAAAAATCAAGACTAGTACGGTGATTTAAATGTATTCAAATACTGTGTTTTGTTGTAAACAATATTTCAGTTGTAAGTATTAAATCATCTGTCTTAGTAATTTCAGACACTGGTTGTATCATTTCAAGTTTTTGTTGTACATTTTTTTAGTGTATTTGGATTTTAGTGATTTAGTATTGCATGGGATTGTAATAAAGAGATTGTACATAAACTTGAAACAATGATACATGTATTAAATTTGAGGATAATGCAGTGATTAGTTGATCAGTGTTCGACAACAGTGACTAGCTGGGGGTAATTGCATGTTTTCGGATGACTAGTTCTAGGTGTTTTTCCTTGGATGACTGACCGACTAAATCGGTGTGATTTAAAATCAACTAGCAAGCGTACCAGGTCAAATTATAATATAGTGAACAAAAGTCCAGATGTTGAATCTACGGGGACTGTATATATATATATATATATATATATATATATATATATATATATATATATATGAATACCAAAATATATTTATTTCTATGTAATCTAGACTAATGAATAAAAATGATTCAGATTAAAATAAAATAAAAATTGCAATTAAAACTTAATTATCTAAAACGCAGCATGAAACTTTGAATTAATTCAAATATGGGAAAAGTTTTATCAATGACACATGTAGGTACCAGACAATTCATGTAACAAGCAATCAATCTAAAACATCAGACTTAATTTTAATTCACGGGAATTTTCCTAATTTGTTTGAAGGACTATTTCTAGAACAATCAAACCTATTAAAATATTGATGAAATAATCTTTCGTAATTCTAATCAAATTTGAATGCATGACGAACTGTAAAAATTCAGTAAACACCTAAACCGCATAATGAAATCGAATTCTATTTCTAGTAAGTTTTACACTATGTTGATTATTGAAGTGATCAAAATCGAAACATCCTCTTTCGAATTGGAATCAATTAACATGCAAACAAATAACTGGAAAAGAAATTCACAAGACAAATATGAATTCGATAAACAATAAATTCAAATCAAGTCGGAAAATCTCAAATAAACAAATCAAGTTTTCTACATAAATTTTCTGGCCCAATCACGTGGCCTTGATCGAATAAAAATTACTACTCACTAATAAACATGATTAAATAAACAAAGTCTAAAATCATAAAATAAAAAATACTAGAATAGAAGAAAGTCTAAAAAAAACTATTCCACAGCCGTCGTAAGCTTTCCGCGTACTCCAAATGACAAGTCTCCAAAAAGATCAACAAATTTCTATTTATAGGTCCGCGCCAATTGGAATCCTTGTAAAACTAAAATTCTCGAATTTTGTGCCTCCCAAACACGCGCGCACGCGCATGGCATGGCTCGCGCGTGCGCACCTTTAAAACACAGTGATTCTTCAAACGCCTCGAGCGCGCGCGAGGAAGAAGCTCACGCGCGCGGCTTCCCTTAAACTCCCTGGATAGTTCTTCTGCACGCGCGCGCAAGGTAGGAGCTCACCCGCGCGCGCCTCTGCCTGGTTGCCTCTGGAGATTCCTTCTGCGCACGCGCGAGCAAGAGGCTCATGCGCGCGCGCCTTGTTCGCATAGAAATTCCCAAAAAATTCTTATTTTCCTACAAAATTCAACCAGGACAGTATAATGCATGCACATAAAATAAAACACTAATAAAACTCACGAAAATAAAATAAATGAATGCAAAATAAATATAAAATGACATAAAATAATGAAAATAAACACACTCATCAACACCCCCATACTTAAACATTGATCGCCCTCGAGCAAGATATACAAAAATAAAATGCAAAGATACAAGTATGAATGAGTCAAGATCAAAATAGCCTCAGACAAGTCCTAAGTCGATTTTCCAAAAACTAAAACAACTTTCGATCGTCCACAATACACTGTCAGTTGAACGCAAACGTGTGTGCACCATGTCATTCTAGTTTCATGCAACTTCAAAAGAATCTGTCCTAAGAATTCTTAGCGACCTATGACAAATCAGTGCAAGTGTCACAATCCAATATTCTGTCATCTCAACAATCCCAACAAAAACATGTACTTTCTTGAGATTAATTACGTACCTCCGGATTTTGCACCCGGTATTTTTAATAGGCCCCAATAATTACCCGCAAACTTAGCCATAACTAAGATAGGATTTGAATTTTAATCCCTTCGTCTATAGCTCGGATAGAGCATCAATCCCATTTAACCCACAAAATTAGCCATGGGGCAATTATTAGGATTTCAATAATTGTCCAAGCCCGAATGGAATTTTTATTTAAATTTTCAAAATTTTTAACCCCATGAGATCCGTATACTTAGTCAAGAACAGAGATTAGGATTTCAATCTCTACTCGTAACCCGGATAAAGTTAACTTAATTTTCAATAAAAGTTTTTCAGAAAATTTTATAGGTACGCCCAAGATCATACATGCAATGTCTAACAATCATCAAGAATCCAAAGACACTATCATGATCAACAAACACCTATTGTCGTGCAATAGTCAAGCAAATACGAACTTCATCAATTACTTTGCTACACTACACCAGTCTAACATGCGTTCTTAAAAAGATTCATGAGTCGACTGACAGCTTCTCATGTTCAATCAAAAGCAAAAATTTAGCAAAAAATTTTCAACACAATTTATCTTTTCCACTCAATCATCATTGGCTAACATATTTCATTCAACTCGCACCAACAATACAAACATCAACAAAATGAAATGCTATGAATACGACTAAATGCAGTTAACGACGCAAAATAAATGAAAACAGAATGAACACAACACACGATAACTAAACAACTAAACAACCCCCATACTTATCCAAAGCATTGCCCTCAATGCTTCAGAATACAAACAATGACAACATGAACAAAATGCAAATGAAACAACGAAAAGTGAAACAAAAAGACTCCCCTGGTGACTAGTCGTCTTCTTATTCTTTGGGAATGGAGGGATCCTGTGGTGCAACCGGAGCATACTGGGGTGGTACGGTAGACTGGAATGGAAATAAAAGTGGATAACGCGGTGCCGCTTGAAAGCCCGATGTATCAAGCCCCAACTGCATCGCCATGCTGTGTATCATGTCTTCCACATTATGGAGATGAGTGGAAGTCGCCTGAAAATAATCCATGGCATAGTGGTCGAAAGAGGAGCTCTCGACGGCCATGTCCTGAGCGGTGCGGAAAGGAGGAGAGGTCTGAGGCGGTGGTCGACTGCTAGAGGAGCTCCAAACATGCTGCTGACTGCTATAGAATTCCAGATTGCGTTTTGCTTGCTTGAAAGTAGCAAGCTTCTCATCTACGGTCTTGAAAGGTGGGAGTCACTCCTCATCGGGACTAAACTGCACGCCCGCCTGACAACAAGTGGCTGTGATGGTGTGGGGAAAGTAGAGGCCCACCGTCGTAGTCCTCATCGAATAAAGAATGGAATCATGGACAAGAGTGCCCACATCAACTGGCCACCTCCTCGTGATAGCATACAAAAGAATTTCACTATCTGCTTGCACGTAAAATGTGTGGAGCATGGGTAAAAGTCGCCGGGCTATGAAAACATACCACAAAGCCGGCTCAAGTTTCATAAAACGCTCCGGAAAATGAGTGAACCGGAGGGGATTGTGCCACTGAACACCCGCATAACACATCTCACTCAACATCAAATTATAGTCCAGATTCGCCTTAAAATTCTTAAATCGACTATCATCCACAGCAGGAGTATCCAACAACCTATTCAATGTTTCAGCATCAAATGACACAAGTTTTCCTCGGACAAAAGCTTTAGAGTCCTCTCGGGCAGGGGCATTAGCATAAAATTCCTGAACCACCGGAATAATGGCGGGTTCAGGCACTTTGCAAAATACAGTCCATTTCCTCTTAATAATCCCCAAATAAACAAATTCATTACAATCCATTGTTATTCCACGCTCAGAAATAGGATTGCGATTAAGGCGAGCATGTTTGTACCTTTCTTGTGCTTTCTGAGAGACAAACCTATTGGAGATTTCCGCGGAGGATGAGGAGCTAGCGACAATAAGGCCAGACGAATGAAATCGCTTGGCTGGTATGGTGGTTTTCGATCGGAACAAAAGCAACGATTGGTGGTGGCTCACAATGGTGAGAGGCGGCGGTGAGTGGCGACGTTGCGGTGAGGAGCGCTAAATACGAGTATTCGGACAGAAATTGGCGGACCCAAACTTGAAGCGCGATTATAAACTCCAACAATCTGCAAATTAAGAGCAAGGATGTGAAGAATTTATGGAGAAATTGGAGGGGAAAGATTTGGGGATTTAGGGTTTATGGGAGGTGAGGAGAAAAAGAGGTAGAAAAGAATATGAGAAAAGAAAGGAGGGCCCGTTTTTTTTTCAGTCAGCATCTCTCGCGCGGCCTCGCGTGCGCGCGAGACTTTAAGTTTTCCTCTGGATGATTGTATTGCACGCGCGTTCCCCTTAGCGAGTCTCTGGAGTACTAGCATGCGCGCACGAGGAAGGGATCCTCGCGCGTGCGCAGTGCATTATGACAGAATTTTGGCCTGCAACACAATTAAAACCCAACATAATTACTTAAATAAATAAAAAAAAGAAATAAAACAAAAACAAAACTAAAATCAAAAAGTAAACCATAAAAATAAACACTGGGTTGCCTCCCAGATAGCGCTAAATTTATAGTCTATAGCCCGACTATACCTCTCTTTTTAATTTATCAGGTCTTGCAAGTCGACGGTGGTCTGTGTATGATACACGATACCACCTCGATAAACTTTTATATGTATCCCATTAACTTTGAATGCTCATGTAGCATGACTCTAAATTTCTACCGTACCATACGACATCACTATCTTGATAGTAAACGGTCATGACCATCTTGAACGTAGCTTTCCAGGCATGAGATTTAAACGTGAGTTATATAATAAAACAGTTTGGCCTATCTCAAACTCACGTGAGACAATGTGCTGATCATGCCATTTCATGGTATTTTCTTTGTAAATTCTGGCATTTTCATATTCATCCAACCTATGCTCCTCAAGTTCATTCAACTGTAGCAAACGTTCTTCACCTGTAGCATGAACATCAAAATTCAGAAATTTAGTAGCTCATAGTGCTTTATGCTCAAGTTCAACAAGAAGATGACACGCTTTGCTATATAAAAACCTAAAGGGAGAAGTTCCTATAGGTGTTTTAAAAGCAGTGCGATAGGCCCATAACGCATCATCTAATTTATTCGACCACTCTTTCCGGTTTGAATTCACAGTTTTTTCCAGAATTCTTTTCAACTCCCTATTAGAAATATAACTTGCCCACTAGTCTGGGGATGATAAGGTGTTTCCACATTGTGAGTAACCTCATATTTTTTCAAAAGTGTATCAAATTGCTGATTACAAAAGTGGGTTCCTCCATTACTAATTATGGCTCTAGGGGTACCATATCTAGAATATATGATTTTTTTCAAAAACTTAACAACCACCCTAGAGTCATTTGTCCTACATGCAAGTGCTTCAACCAACTTAGACAAATAATCGACCGCAACCAATATATATTTGTTCCCTTCAGACGCAGGAAACGGCCCCATGAAATCTATACCCCATACATCAAAAACTTCAAAAACCAGAATATTATTGAGGTGCATCTCATGTCTCCTAAAAATAGTACCAATTTTCTGACAAGCATCACAAGTAATCACATAGGCATATGCATCCTTAAACAATGAAGGCCAATAAAATCCCGGCTGAAGTACTTTAGCAGTGGTACGACCCGCACCGAAGTGACCTCCAGTCGGACCTGTGTGACAATGTGAGGGTATAGATCTTACCTCTTCCGCTGGAATACACCTACGAATGATACCATCTGCACAGATCTTAAACTTAAAAGGATCTTCCCATAAAAAATATTTCAACTCAGAAAAAAATTTATTTTTTTGTTGATAAGTGAAATGCGAGGGAAGAAACTTACTTGAGAGATAGTTAACAATGTCTGCATACCATGGTAAGTTAGATACCTCAAATAACTGTTCATCAGGAAAATCATCATGAATCACTTGCGGTTCAGCTCCTTGATTTTCCAAACGAGAAAGGTGGTCCGCGACTTGATTCTCTGCGCCCTTCCTGTCAACAATTTTCATATCAAATTCTTGCAACAATAAAACCCAACGAATTAACATGGGTTTATGTAGCACCAAAAATCTAATCTACTAAATCGCATGCATTAAATTTAATAAATATTAGGATTAATATTTTAGGGTTTAATTGATTTAAATTATTTATTTGAATTATGTGCTAATAAAATATTTTTATTATTTATTCAATGATTTTATTGTACTAACTATTTAATTAATGTTTTTAATTGTTTTAATATTTTAAAGGGTTAATCTTTCATATTTAAATGATTTTAATTAATAGTTTAGTTTATTATTTTAAACAATTTTAACTGTTTCTCTTATTTGTTTAAATATTTTCGAGTGTTCAACTTATTTATTTTAAATAACCTAAGTTTAGTGGTTAGTTATTTTAAATTATTTTAAATGTCTAGCTTATTTATTTAAATCCTTTTTAATTTTCAAAATCATTTTAAAGGTTTTTTTATTTCCACTTGTGTATTTATTTAAATTGCTTTTAAACGTTAATCTAGTTTGTTTAAATTATTTTAATCGCTCTGCTCGTTATTTAAATATTTTACTCGTTGTCGTGACATCAGAATATTTAATGTGTTAATTGCCTAAATATTTTTTTTCCGCGCATTAGAATTTATTATTTTTAACTTTTGCGAAAATTAGCATTTTTATTCTCGGACTAGTATACTCAAATTTAATATCTTAAATTAGAATTTTAAGCTTGTATTTTTATTTAGTGCGATTCAATTTATAGTCCTAATTACTATTTTGGTTTAGCACTTTTTTAAAGTGTGTAGCATTTTTTTTCCTAAAATTCATACACTCACATTTTTATGCTTACACCTATACATACCACACTAGGACCCAAACTAAACCCTAACCTCCAATACATTACACTCTCATCCTCACCTTAAACTCACGCACACACTCTCACACACTAAGAGAAGCACCCGATATCTTCCCCTGCTTCTTCATGGAGACCTTCGGCGTCACTCTCCACTCCCATTAAGCTCCGCTACCTCCATTCTTCACTCCGGTGGATCACTCCTAGCAAGCTGGACGAGCGGTACACCCCTTTTGAGCTCGGTTTCAGCCCACATTTGGATCCTAGCAGCTCACGACCATAGCTCCTCGAGCTCTCGTGTTCTCCGATTCCCGTTTCTTTATTTTTCTAGCATAGGCAAGATTATGGTTTCTTGTTCCCCCCTAGTAAATCATTATGTTATGTGTTGCATTTCTTGAAGTTTTTTTCGAAATTATTGTTGTCAATTTTTCTGTCCTGTTCGAGAGCCCAACTCATGCCCTGTTTGACTCCTCCTGGTTCAAGTTTTGTTGCTTTATTGCTTGAGAAATTTAGATATCCTGAAGGTTCGACGAGGTTTGGAATGTACAAGAATCGAAATGTTGATTTCATTTATACTAGGGCTTCAAATTCAAGATTTTTGCTTGGCTTGTGTTCGGCCACTTCTCATATTTTCTTACATAGCTCGTGTTCGAATTCTCATTTTTTTCTTGACTAGAATGGTGGTTCGAAATTCAGAACTTTATAATATGATGATCGAAAATTTTATTTTCCAGATTTTACCTTAGATTGGTGCTTGAAAATCCTCCAGTATATTTCATTATCTTGTGGTGTTCGAATTCCAGAAAATTTTCCCTAGCAAGCTTGTTTGAAATTTCTAGAATTTTTCTTAGCTTGTTGGTTCGATTATATATGATGTTTTGCGGTGTTGATTCGGATGGTGATTTAGAGCTACCATGGTTGATATGTAGTTCACATGGTAGTATTAGGATGGGTGAAGAAGAATGTGAGTTGGGATTGTAGGAATTTCGAAATGTCTAAAGCGAGTAGGGGCTCGGATTTTAGGGTGCTCGAGGTGCTGCCTTTGAGCTGAATATAAGGCGATACAAGTTGAGTTGTAAGGGCTGGAAATGAGGTGGTATATTGGTCTTGGTCCTAGGATTAGAGACTTGGAAGATTGGAGGTTTTATAGTTAAGTTTTCGGTAAGTTCGAAAACAAGTCATGAGCAGATTTTTTGTAAAGTGAGTGGGCTGTCTGGAAATAAATTTTTAAATAGGGGTTAAACTCGGGTTTTGACCAAGGGTTTGGGTTGGGAATTAGTCTAGGATGTTGGGAATATGTCGGTTCAGTCGGAAATTAAGTCGGTTAAGTTTTGGTTGAGTTTTAGGCGTTTGGATGGATAGGTGCGTGCAGAATTTGCTGGAATAGGGGCTGCTGCCCGGAAAGCCGATTTTCATAAAATGATTTCTTGGGAAATAAAATCCGAGGATGACTTCTTAAGTTAATTCTAAGTGTTAGGAAGTGATGGTTTTGAGCGGAACAGTTTTTGAGTTAGAATTGAGTAAGTTATGAATTTTGCGGCCAAACTGCTTATTTTGTCTTTAAGCGCTACGTTATGGTTTAGAATTTTTCATCCTTTGTTTTGGCTCCTAATTACCATCCTGATAATCCATGTGTGAGTTATGTGCATAATTATTGATATATTTACATTTACGTCATATTTGCATATGCATGCTAAGTCCATGTTGAAGTATGAAAGAAAATATTTTAGGAACAAAGTGAGATGATTGTGACTATAGAAAGTATAAGTTTGGACGGATGGGAGACGTTCTAGCTTCCCTTACCAAATTTATGGGTTTGGACGGGCCGGGAGAAATCCTAGCTTCCCTTACCAAGTATGGGTTTGGACGGGCCGGGAGAAATCCTAGCTTCCCTTACCAAGTATGGGCAAGACGGGTTGGGAGAAATCCTGACTTCCTTGCGGCATAGTGCACTGCAGCCATGATCATGATCGAAATCACAGAGTCACAATTCAAGGATCTAAGTTCAAATATTTTTGACTATGTTTCAGTACAGTTTTTATGTAGTTACATTGATTATTTATGACTTAGTCATGCATATGCTATATTCACGTTCTCTCATTTTAGAAGTCTATTTTGTTTAAAGTAAGACACAAAACAAAAGTATTTTTAGTATATTCTACTTTAAATCTGCGTGTGCTTGTATTTACGTAGTACTCGTTATCCCCCCATATTCTTGTTGAGTCTTTTAGACTCACTACACTTATTGTTTTCAGGTGAGGAGTATTTCATTTAGATCGAGGGGCAAGACTATCGAGTGGTGTGAGGCCTCGGGTTGCTAAACAACTCATGGGACAATTAATCATTAAATATGATTAACTAACAAAGGATCAAGAATAACCAACAATTTTTTTAAAAAAAATGGGTCGCGCTCGAGCGGTCAAAAATACCCGCTCGGGCGCGCCCCTCAATACCCGAAACATAACCCATAAAGTCAGGCTGCACACGGGCGGTAATAAACAGTGGCGAGGGCGCGACTTCGGGCAGAAAACACTATGTTTGTGTATAGCAAAACTTGATCCTTAAACTCTTCCCAATTCATGGTTTATTAAGTCTACATCATGTATTGATCAATACAAGAAGTGCCCATCATATTTTTATTCATGAGATACCTCTCACAACTAGCTTAAAGTACAACAAAATAACTACAAGAAAATATGAGGTACCAATAGTTGCTTCAAACTCTAGTAATAACATCATTTTACTAGATTCATCAAGGATCTACTCATCAAAATCGCTAAACCCGAGTCCACACATGCTAAGTATCGCTCCCAAACTGTCAATGTCATCTCAGACCAGCTCCTGCCCCATCTGTTGTGATGTACACATACAAAACAAAACAACAGCCAGATAAACTCCGGTGAGAAATCATTCTCAGTATAATCGACATATAACTAAATTCATATCAACTCTAGACATGTCAACTCAAGAATAGCATAAACATAACGCATATATCGACTCAAACTGCAAATCAATACTTCAATTTATATAGCGCGCTATCTCACGAATTGATTCTTATCACTTCATTGCCATCAAGATTCGTAACCGATCTTGACATGGATATCCATCTATCGTAACCATTTTGGCTAGAAAATAAGGTTAACCGCAACCTTGACATAGAATCAATTCATTATATTATCACATCATATCAAAAGCTATAAAGATCCACTAACTGTGATGGATCGACAATAACATAAGTTCTACCTCAAGAACAAGTACTTGACAAGTATGTGATTTGTTCGGGATTACTCAAGAAGTATCATTCTCGAGTATCAAATCCCTGACTCTCGATGTCATCTTATACCTTTCATTCTCGAGTTTGTCATGTTCCACATATGGATAGGAAGTACAACAACTTCTACAAGAATCTGATCATTCAAACATCAATTAATTTTCAATTAAATTCACTTCAATCTTGATCACTTCTTCTTTGGTTTCAAGTTGAGGTTCTTGAGTCAATAGTCTCCTATTAAAATCTGAAACATAGCATCAAAACATGCATATAATACTTCATTCTATTCAATCATTTCAGAATCGAGTCAAAATCATCAATATAAATTCAATCAACATCATTTCAAACTTCAACTTCTTCTTATTAGGTACAACTCGGAGTCGTAAATCGTTAGCCTTCGAAACTCAACTGAAATCGAGAAATAAAAATTCCATATCATTCATAACATCTAAACAGCTATCTCAACTCAGTTATAGGCTATCAAAACGATGTCAAAACATTACCGGCGGCGTAGCGATTGAAAATCGGGAACCGACTCAGTATCGAATTCATTATTAACTTCTTATCAACTTCTAATCATTTCATATCATTCATACTTCTCATATCAGCAACTATAATCACATGCTTACAAGTTAAAAACATGCTGAAATATTCATCAATTCATATAACTGTTGGAAAACGTGTTCAGATCAATTGAGAATTGATACCCGGTGTAGCGGAAGTAGGGGTGCAAACGAACCGAATTGATCCGAATAATGGTAAAATTTTAAGGCTCGAATTCGGCTCGATAAGAGTATATTCGAGTCCGAACTCGATTCGAAGTTCGATAATTTCAAATATTTTGGCTGGAGTTCGGCTCAAAATAAAGTTCGAGTTCGAGTTCGGTTCGAATAGTTCGAGTTCGGTTCGAAATATTCAAACCTATTTGTGAACTATTCGGATATTATGGTTCGAAAAGCTCGAAATGTATATATATTATTATATAATTATATTATATTAATTAAATATTAAGTCTCGCGAACTATTCGCGAACTATCGAACATAGTAATTCGGCTCGAGCTCGGCTCGAAAAAAAGTTCGAACATGTTCGAATTCGGCTCGAGTTCGATAAGCTCGAATACGAATCAAATATTTATCAAGTGAGCTCGTAAAGCTCACGAACAGGTTCGGTTCATTTGCACCCCTAAGCGGAAGTTTAAAAATTTATTTTCTTATATGGAACATGTTAGAACCTAATGGGGGGGATTTAGGTTCTATTGACAACTTTAGCAATTTAAAGTGATTATGCAAGTACGCAAGCGGAAGACTTAAAGCAATCAAAAATAAATGCGTAAAAGAAATAAAACGATAAATGAGATAGGATATGTTTATGGAAGTTCGACGATAAATCATCTACGTCTTCCCTTCTTGGTTAAGACGATTAACCAAGGATCCACTAGCACTTCAACTTCTTGGTCTTGATGGCTCCAAGGATAGCCTTACAACTTGACACGATCACCGCGCCGATACAACTCAACACTCTTGGCCTTAAGGGCTCCAAGGATAGCCTCAACACAACACTTGGCTTCACACTCAAGTGCTTACAATGATAGCACAATACACTTGGCTTCACACTTAAGTGTTTACAACAATAGCACAACCAACTCACAAACTATTTTTACAAACAACTCTCAAATATTGATTGAACACTTTGATATATAGAAGATAGCTTGCAAATGAGAGAAGAAATGAGTTGGGATGTCTTGGGATATCTCAAAATGACCTTGGATGACCTCTATTTATAGTTCGCAAAGATTTGAATCTGATTTTGGTGCTTGGAGCGTGTGTTGGGAAGACAAGGAGTAGACAAAAAGTGTTCGGCGCCGCTGTCCCCTCAAAACAGCACTAAGCGGATTTTGTGGAAAACTCATATCTCTCAATCTACCCGTTGGATTGATCTACAATTTTGACTGAAGCTTTAACACATCATGTTCTTCAATCTAGACGGTAGAGATTTTATTTGAACGAATAAATCATGCCCAGTATTTTTCGGAAGTTGCTTCATCATGTTTTCGAACTTGTTATGTGCAACAACATTGAAAAATTCATATCTCTCAATCCATCCGTTGGATTGATCTGAAATTTGGAAATAAGTTGTATAACATCCTAAACTTAAATCTGATTGGTGGAGATTGGATTTGGTTTACTCAAACATTCCCAGTTATTTTCTGAAGTCGAATCTTCATGGTTTCGTTTCTTGCAGAAGTGGGTAC
The DNA here is from genome assembly GCF_033568475.1 of Henckelia pumila. Classification (NCBI taxonomy): domain Eukaryota; kingdom Viridiplantae; phylum Streptophyta; class Magnoliopsida; order Lamiales; family Gesneriaceae; genus Henckelia; species Henckelia pumila. The sequence continues at coordinate 101,310,704 of NC_133120.1, read as the reverse complement.
TGTGCATCATATTGGAAAAAATCATATCTCCCATTATAGCTGTTGGATTGCTCTCAAATTTGGACAGTACATGTAAAACATCCTCAACAAGATTGTGATTGGTGGACATTGGATTTCAATGCAGAGAAAATTCTCAGTAATTTTTGGAAGTTGCTGCTCCATACTTTGACTTTTTCTTGTTCTTTTCTTCATATCCTCATAACAATGTTCCATATCATCCACATAACATTTTGTTCATTATATGAGCAATATGAGACTTCATAAATACATTTATAGCTTCAAAATAGCTTTTAATAATTTATTTTTCAATAAATCTAATCTGCAAAATCTCACTTTAAATGGTTAGTAACAATTAATTGAGTTTTGTAATCATCAAAACATAATATTATGAGACTTGTTAATGCATTAAAAACATTAATTTCATAACACGAGATTTGTATGCGTTTAAAGCGTAACAATCTCCCCCTTTTTGATGATCACAAAACTTGGTTAAATAGAAGAAATAAATGTACAATATTAAATAGACAATTAAATTTGCACAATATAATTGCATGAATAAAACTCCCCCTAAATTAAACATTTAGTTAAAAAGGGTTTGTTTATCAAATAACCGATTTTATTCTTCATGCATTTAACCATACTAACTCTCCTCCTTAGTTAAGTATTTAACCAAACTAATTCTCCCCCTTTTTGTGATAATCAAAAAAACTGGAAAAGTAAATGCAAAACAAGATAATTGAAATATGATTTCTAAAATGCAACACATAAATTTCACATAAATAACAAAATATGAGCGTATAATATTGAATAATACAATTAATTTGTATTATCCAACATTAAATTGCTCGAATTTAATATTAAGCTCCCCCTTAATATGACATTATCTTTAGAATATGTCAACAAGCGATTACAACTCAATCATTCCAAGTTCACCACGCAAACGAATAAAAGTATTTTCATCTAGTGGTTTTGTAAAAATATCGGCAATTTGATTTTTAGTGTCAACATATTGAAGATCAACTTCATTTCGTTCGATATGATCACGAATAAAATGATGGCGAATATCAATATGTTTGGTGCGCGAATGTTGAATCGAATTCTTTGTAAGACATATGGCGCTAGTGTTGTCACAAAAAATAGGGATTTTTGAAAAAGAGACACCATAGTCAAGCAATTGATGCTTCATCCAAAGAATTTGCGCACAACAACTACCAGAAGCCATATATTCGGCTTCGGTCGTTGACAACGCAACACAGTTTTGCTTTTTGGAAAACCAGAAACTAAACAGTTTCCTCGAAAGAAACAAGTTTCACTAGTGCTTTTCCGGTCTACCTTATATCCACCAAAGTCGGCATCACAATAAGCTTTTAAATCAAAGAAAGAATTTTTCGAATACCACAAGCCAAGATTTGGAGTATTTTAAAGATATTTGAAAATGCGTTTTAAGGCAAACAAATGTGATTCCTTTGGACATGATTGAAATCGTGCACACAAGCAAACACTAAACATAATATCCGGTCTACTAGCAGTAGCATATAATAAGGAGCCAATCATACTACGAAAGGAAGATTGATCTACAGTTTTATCATTTTCATCCTTGTCGAGTCTGATTGCTGTGCTCATCGGTGTGGATGATGATTTTGTGTTCTCCATCCCAAACTTCTTCAGAATATCCTTGATGTATTTGCTTTGGTTCACAAAGAACCCATCTTTGCACTGCTTGATTTGCAATCCGAGGAAATAGTTAAGTTCCCCCATCATGCTCATCTCGAAGTGATCCTGCATAAGCTTGGAGAAATCTTGACAAAGAGTTTCGTCTGTAGAACCAAAAATTATATCATCAACATAAATTTGCACAATCAAAAGATCATTTTTGACATTCTTGGTGAATAATGTAATGTCAATCTTTCCTCTTGAAAAACCATTTGAAAGCAAGAAAGTAGACAATTTATCATACCGAGCTCTAGGAGCTTGTTTCAAATCATACAATGCTTTGTTTAGTCTATACATATGATCAGGCAAAGAAGGATCGACAAAGCCATCAGATTGTTCAATATAAACCTCTTCTTTTAGCTCACCATTAAGAAATGCACTCTTAACATCCATTTGAAATAACTTAAAATTTCTAGAGCAGGCAAAAACAAGTAGCATGCGAATAGATTCTAGTCTAGCAACAGGTGCATAAGTTTCATCATAATCTATGTCTTCTTCTTGACTATATCCTTTTGCTACAAGTCTAGATTTATTTCTAGTTATCGTACCATGCTCGTCAAGTTTATTCCTAAAGACCCATTTAGTACCAATGATAGATCTATCATGCGGCCTAGGAATAAGACACCAAACATCATTGCGCTTGAATTTATTTAATTCATCTTACATAGCAATAATCCATGCATCATCTAACAAGGCATCATCAATTCATTTAGGTTCAACATGCGAAACAAAGGCAAGATGATTGCAAATATTATTAAGAAAAGATCGAGCGGTTACTCCCTTCGAAGAACTTCCGATGATAATATCCGTTGGGTGATCTTTATGAAGTGTCCAATCCTTCGGAAGTGGTGTTTCCTCAATAGAAACATCTATATCTTTGTCGGATTTGGCATCAAATTTTTCAAGGTTGTCCTTACCGTTATTATGAGTTTAGCATTTTGATCCAAAAGCCCGAAAGTATGAAATGTTAGGCTTTCTCTCTCTCCATAATTCATATGGAGTTTTCTTGAGAATTGACCTTATTGATACACGATTGATAATGTAGCAGGCAGTGTTCATTGCTTCAGCCCAAAAATATTTTGGTAGAGAATGCTCACATATCATGGTCCTCGCAATCTCCACAAGTGTCCTATTTTTCCTCTCAACGACCCCGTTTTGTTGAGGAGTCCTAGGACAAGAAAAATTGTGACCGATGCCTTTCTCTTCACAAAAATTTGTAAAACTCTCATTTTGAAATTCAGTTCCGTGGTCACTACAGATCTGTTTTATAGAAAAATTTTTCTCATTCTCAACTCGTTTGACAAAAGTTTTAAAATAATCAAAGGCATCATTTTTGTGGGCTAAAAACAATGTCCACGTGTAACGTGAGAAATCATCCACAATGACAAATGCATAAAGCTTCCCTCCTAGGCTAGTGTTTCTCGAGGGACCACATAGATCTAGGTGAAGAAGTTCAAGGGACATAGAAGTTGATACAAAATTTTTGCTTTTAAAAGATTTCCTTGTGTGCTTGTCAAGTTGACACGCATCACAAACAGAATCTAATTTTAAATTGAGTTTTGGCATACCAACAACTAAATCAAGTTTAAAAAGTTTTTCTATGGTACTAGGACCAACATGACCTAGTTGTAACGCCCAAAATTATTTAATTTTAATCCGAGTATATTTAATTTGGGAATATTTGGAATTTTGATTTAAATTCTAATATTCTTAAATTATTTAGGATTGAAATTGAATAAATTGAGAATTTGAGGACTAAATTGCAATTATTGCATAGTTGAGGGACTAAAGTGCAATAATGACTAAACTTATCAGAATTTGTGCTTAACTTATCAGCATGCACGTGTATTCCATCAGAATTATCAGAAAAAGAAAAGGGAAGAAACCGAGAGCAAAAACCCAAAGAAATCTCCAATTTCTTCTTCATCTTCAAATCCTCATATCTTGAGCTACGGATATTCGATTTCGATTCCGAAAGATGTTCTGGAATCTTCGCGAGACGACCTTCGATTTGATGTAAGTTTCCTCTTGGTTCTTCAGGGTTTGAGATTTCAAAATTTACAGAGATCAGATGTTGATATGATTTGATGTTGTTGAGCTTATATCTTTTGATAATCTTGAGATTGGATGGAAGATTGAATGTTATATCATGTTCTTATGAATTCCCACCTATGATTTGATCATTATACCTGCTGATATGTTGGTTGTGAAGCTTCAACAATTGATATACATGTTATAAATGTTATAGTTGCGTTCGGAATCGCCGAAGTAATACCGATATGCCGTCGAACTCTTGAATTGAAGTGATTTGCTATTGTTCTTGGATTCTGAAGTTGTTGAACTATTAGCTGATGATTCCTTGATTGTTATGCTATCATTTCAGTGTTTGAACAGAGCATATCAACTCAAGAACGTCAACTCCGAAACCGATAAACGATAGAACAAGGTTGGTAGAGTTTTCTTTGAAGTTCTTGTTGAAGGTTGGGTTGATGTTGAGCAGATTTTGAGATATGTTTGGTGGTTGATCTTGTACAGAGTTGGACAAGCTAGTAGACATCCTAAACACCATATTTGAAAGGTAAAAGTGGACTACTATTTGATTGGGAATACAACTCGAGATGGTTTGTATCGAGTTCCCTTAAATCACATACTTATGTGCTTAGTTGCCTTTATATGCTTTTCAATGATTTTTTGAATGAGTTGCTGATATAGTTAATGCCTTGATAATGATATATGTTGCATTCATCTTGACGACTTATTCCTTGAGTTTGAAATGAACGGAAACGTTCGAATAGACGATTTAAGAAATGGTATATGTATGGCCTGGGTGGTTGTATTAGCCTAGAGTCTGATTTGCATATATGATAGCTTTGAAGTCTAGAAAAGAAAGATAAGTAACCCCACCTCGAGCGGGAGAGTTGGTGGATTAGTTATGATATCTACTTCTCGGGATCCCAACCGATGAATAAACGATGAACCTTGTTTTAAAGCATGCATTGCTTTTATTTATATCATGATTTTGATATATGCTTGTATGCTTGATTAGACGCTTTTACTGGGAAATATATTTCTCACCGGAGTTATCCGGCTATTGTGTTGTTGTATGTGTCATTGCAATAGGAGGGAGTGGAACCGGGAAAAGGCGTACTTGATGAACAAGGGATGAGATGAACATAGCATGATGATCCGAGTTAGACGAGTCGAGTGAGCTGTCATGTAGTAGAATTGAGCCTTTAACATGATTATGTTCTAGATACTTGTACCAAGACTTGATTATGATGATGTTGTAGTCTTGTATGTTGTAATTAGGATTGAATAGATATGTAAATACTTGGATCAACATGATGTATCTTGTTCTTTTGATATGGACATGTTCTTGCATGTTTTGATAGATTTGGTTATGTTTTAAGGCCTTGTATTGATCTAATTGTATCCATTGTATAGCATGATAGATGTTGCTATGGATTAGACCATGTATAAATCCTTGTAGGAGATGATCTTGAATGAAATGGATGCATGAGCTCGTTTTGACAGCAAAGGAATTCTTCTGTTCTGCTTCCGGAATGAGCTCGCTCGATCGGTGATTTATCACGGATCGAGCGAGACCATATTTGCCTGGACAGAAACTTGAAGATTTGTGGCTCGCTCGATCGGTGATTTCTTGCGGATCGAGCGAGGCCACCAATTTTTCCGCACCCGAGAGTTGAGCATGTTGTGCTCGCTCGATCGGTGGTTTTTCACCGATCGAGCGAGGTGCTCAATTTTAAAAAAAAAAAAAAAAATTTTTATTCACTTGTTTAGAATTTGATTATTGTCTAATATTGTTGATTATTGATTATTGAGATATTAGAACTCGGGTCGTCCCAACAGGTGGTATCAGAGCAAGAAAATTCTGGACTTAGATAGACAGTGAGTGGGGTAGATCGAGTCTTATGCCTTACTTATTTATTTAGTTTTATCATGCTATGAATTAATTACGTGATTGAATTACATGTGTTAAATGCTAGCATGATTTACTTTCAAGTATTTTATTACAAGATGTTGTATTTATTTAATTTGAAAGTATGATTACGAGGATTAAAAATGCATGCCTACTGGAATATCGGAACTGATAAGAGGCATGGATTCTGATGAAATATGATATGTTACCTGATTATCTGAATTGATTGGAAGCATATCTTGTTGAATATTTTGATTATTTATTTCAATATTGAATCAGAACCGAGTCTTGATCAGAGGTAAGATGATCAGAGGAGGACTGAGATAATTTGATGATTTGGTATCCTAACCATTTTGATAATCAGATATGTCTCGACGACCAGGAAGACCTCCTCTTATACCACGGGTTCCTATTCCTGTACCACAGTAGACTGTCCCTACTCCTCTGCCAGAACAGACAGCCTATACTCCACCGACAATGGTTAGACCGATTGTGCCTCAAGTTACAGTCCCGAGTTATGAACAGGGAAGTACTTTGAGAGACATGACTGACATGACTGCGACTCCAATGGAAACACTTCTGAAACGTTTTCAATCCTACAAGCCGCCAACCCTGAAAGGTACAGAAAATGCAGTTGAATGCGAAGGATGGCTTGATGACATGGAGATGTTATTCGATTCACTTGATTACGGTGATGAACGAAGAGTCAGACTTGTTGGTCATCAGCTACATGAGGTTGCTAAAAGCTGGTGGGTTACAACAAAGAAATCTCTGGAGCGTCGAGGAACTGTACTGACCTGGAATGTCTTCAAGACAGAGTTTTATAAACGTTTCTTTCCGGTATCTTATCGTAAAGACAAGGGTGCCGAATTTGCTAATCTGAGGCAGGGAAACCTGAATATTGAAGACTACGTTGCAAAATTCACTACATTGCTACGTTTTGCTCCACATGTTGCAGACAGTGATGAGGCCATGGCTGATCACTTCATTAATGGACTGAATCCTGATGTTTTTACACTGGTGAACACAAGGCGACCGAATAACTTTGCTGATGCCTTGAACAGTGCAAAAGGAGCAGAAGCTGGCTTGATACAGCAGCGAGGAGCTTCGTATGTTGCTCAACCTCCGAGACAGTCACAACCTGCAGCACCAACTCCACAACAATCTCCTCGATTTGATAGTGGTGGCAGTAGCAGTGGGAAGAAAGGGAATTTGCAAGCACGAGGAAAACAGTTTAAACGGTCAGGGAGCAGCTCTTCGAGTTCCAGTGGCTCAAAACCGAAGTCTGGAGTGTTTTGTAACACTTGTGGTGGAGGACATCCGACTGATCAGTGCCGAGGTGTATCTGGAAGGTGCCATATATGCCATCAGACTGGCCATTTTGCGAGGGTGTGTCCTCAGAGAGGTTCTGGACAGGCACGAGGTGCAGAGTCATCACGATCAGTGGCTCAACCTACGAGACAAGCCTCTTTTGTTCATTCCTTTCAACCAGCACATCCACAGCAGCAGACTCGACAAGGAGGAAGTTAGTCAGGCAGTTAGCCACAGAGACAGCAGGCTCATGCCTATGCACTGACGGAGGAGCAGGCACAGGGAGCACCCGACGATGTGATTGCAGGTAACTGTTCTCTTTATGGTTATCCTGCAAATGTATTGATAGATACAGGTGCATCCCATACGTTTATATCTGCCCAATTTGCTTCATTGCATGCTTTGCCTGTTGAAACATTACCTATTGTAGTATCTGTTTCTTCTCCTTTGGGGAGGGGTCTTATCTCGATTCAGATAGTTAAGCATTGTGTGCTACAGTATGAGGGTAATGAGATTGAGATAGATTGTTTTGTACTTGGTATGTCTGATTTTGACTGCATTATTGGGATTGATATGCTGAATAAGTACAGAGCTACAGTGGATTGTTTTCAGAAGATAGTGAGATTCAGACCTGAGATGGCTGGAGAATGGAAATTCTATGGTGTAAGAGTGGGTGCCCAGTGAGCCAACTGTGTGGCTATGGGCTTTGTTGACTCTTTGTATAAACAATCTTTTGTTTAATATTATTTACACTTTTATGGCAATGACTTTATATTACTTCATATTGTTATATTGTGATATACTATTGTTGTTTTGATAAAGACCTTGAATATACTATAGTGTATGTAAGATGTGGTAGAACATGGAGATGTCTATCATGAAATACATCTTATAGTCACTGTATATTCTAAAACCGTTCCTAGTCGATTGAGCCGTCCGATAATAAGGATAAGGATCGCTCGAGTTTGAGACTAGCATTTGCGATGCGGAGTACCACGTTTCATTGGTAGGGAACATGGAGATGTTCGAAGCATGCAAATGGATATTCATAGGATGAATAGTCGAACTACCCTATCCGGACTTTCCAAGTGGTTATCACTTATCGAGTGGATAAAGTCCGCGGTTTTGGTTGTACACCATTAGTCCTTACGACTTGAAACATCATGGAGACTCTATATGCTAGTACTGTGCTTTGACTCGTTTACCGACTCTGAGGGGGTCATCAGGTGTCGAGATTGGGTACAGTTACGACACATATAGGAGTCAATGCATTGTTGTCAAGGATTCACCACATACTTGCGAGTGTGGATATCCTATGCGATCTGAGGAGATATTAGTGTGACAAATCTCTGGCCAGAGTACTTGATGTGATTTAAGAAATGGTTTCTTAGTAGCACATGCGATGTCACTAATTTGATCTTCAAGATGCATTGCATAGTTATCGAATCTTGAGCGACTCTCGATATACCAATGGTTGTTGATTCGATCGGGATATATGGATGAAGGGACCGTACTGTACGCTAACCAAAATCTACTGGTTCTTGTAGGCACTATCAGTGATACCTAGGGAATCATGGGGCGATGTTGCTAGGCGCTTTACCATGATTCGTTGGGCAAGTCGGAAAGTGTTGTTCCGAGTCACAAGGAGTTGTGAGCCCACGGCTAGCTGTATCCCTGAACCATTGAGGGTCACACAGTGTAATGGAGTTTTAATCCCCGTTGAGATAGTTAAATTTAAAGAGTTAAATTTAATGAACTAAGGAGTTGGACTTCTTAAATAAGAGTAAGGGAATAGGATTTCCTAAAATGACATAGGGATGGACATTTTTGGAAACCACTGAATTCGGATTCAGGAAAATTTATTTTGACTTTAAAACGTGCAGAAATAGTTTCTGTGCACATTGGTGAAATCGTTTCATCAATCGGAGTCACGATGAATTTTATATTAATTTCTGAACGAGCGGGCTTTGCTTGTCGGGCCCCAGCTTATGACTAATGGGCCCTAAGGTGTTAGTGGCCTGCATTATAAATAAGTTATTTCAGTACAGAAATTACAGACGATAGCTCATAATTTTGAGAGAAAAAAACGAAACCCTAGCCCCTCTCTCAAGCTTGGCCGTCGCCCCCCTCCCTCTCTGTCTGAGAAATTCCGGTCTGTGATTTTGAATCGCAGTAAGGAATAACGAATCAAATTCGTGTATTCTCTTCGCAGAAAACTTCTGATAGATTTTCTAGTGCAATCTATCAGAGGGATTAAACCTCTGTTCGTGGACCTGATTGAAGGCGTTCATCGGTTCCAGGGAGAGACAACAAGAGCAGAATTGTTCTGTTGGTGTCCATTAATCTCGTTGCGAGATTTGAGGTAAAATTTATTTAATTGTTATTTAAATTTTACACACACGTAATTCAATCGATGAACGGTTGATACCCATACCATGGAAACGTTCCATGAAAAATTTTTAAACTTCCGCTGCACCGGGTATCAATCGTAATTGGTCTGGGAACTCGCCAGTTTTCCAACAATGGTATCAGAGCCAGGTTGCTCAGATCAATCGATTGAATAATCAATTGTACAAAATTTTTGAGTCTCGGTTTATGAAACAAAATAAATATTTTTAATAAAAAAAAAAATTTTTCGGGGCAAAACCCGGGCAGCGATTGGATCGCTGCCCGGTGGGGCAGCAATTGTTGCTGCCCCGGGCGGCGCACGGCGCCGCCCAAAGGGGGCGCACAGCGCCGCCCAAGGCGGCGACCGTCGCCGCCCAGGGCGGCGCACGGCGCCGCCCAGGGCAGCGCTGTGCGCTGCCCAGCGCAGCGCTGGGCGCTGCGCAGGGCAGCGCTCGGCGCTGCCCAGGGGCGGCGCTCGGCGCTGCCCAGCGCAGCGCTGGGCGCTGCGCAGGGCGGCGCTCGGCGCCGCCCAGGGCAGCGCACGGCGCCGCCCAGGGGCGGCGCCAGGCGCTGCCCTAAGGGGGCAGCCGGGCTGCCCCCGGCCCGCGCCCCGGGTGCGGGCCGACCCGGGAGTGTCCCGGGCGGCCCGCGGGAAAAATTAATTTTTAATTTTTTTATTAATTTTAATATTTAAAAATTTTATTTTTGGTCCGGTCAAAAATTGTTTTTGATTGGTTCACGAGATTTCGGATCGAATTGTTCGAGTCCGTAAATTTTAAAATTGATTTTGGATAAATTTGAATTTTTGGAAAATTTTAATATTTTATCCGTAAATTGAATTTTGAAATCAATTATTTTGGTACAATTGATGATAAGATATGATCTTATGATATATTAGATAAAATATGATTTTATTTGTAAAATTGGATTTTATAGATAAAATATGATTTTATTTGATATGGAGATAAAATATGATTTTATATGTGAAATGTGATTTTATATATAAAATATGATTTTATCTTGTTTAAATTTGAATTGCCACAGCATGTTATCCAATAAATTAATTTTGAATTAAATGTTATTGGATAAGGATGATCGATTGCCATGACCAATTTTGTAGGTGTATGTTAGGAATTTACATTTTGTCTTTATTGTTGTTGGTTTTATTAATGGGCCTGGTTTATTGCCCGATATGAATGTCATATGTAATAAAAGTGGGCTTGGTTTATAGCCCGTTCCCACCCCTAAAAATGTATCCCCTACTTGTCATTGTTATTTATTGTAAATACATTAGATTTAGTGGGAGATCAAGATTTGAAGATGGTGGGCCCAGCAGACAATGAAGACTGAAGAAATGTAAATTGGAAGCATATGTAATAGGATTGCATTTGCATACTGCATATTACCTAGGATTGGACTAAGACCCGTGATTGGCAACCACGGGTCAATTAGAAATGGAATCGATCATCCTATATAATATGTGATATTATGATTGTATGCATGTTTAGACATAAATTGCGTGAATCCGGCAATGCATGCAATAAATTAAATATGATGAGACAAATATTTTTATAAATAAAATCCCTCATTTTAAATATGATTTAAAATTTATATCAAGATAAATAAAGGAAATTTAAATATTGTTTAAATGTTCCTACCTTCCATCAACGGTCAATGTATGTGATGCTACCCGCGGATACGGTCCGGCTCATATTATTGGGGGGGCCCGTCCGTCGGAAAGCTGTACATTGGATCGACAAATGTTGTAAGTTGGGTGGAACTCCCATGGGATCGGCTCATATTATTGGGGGATCCACATGGCGACCGTCCATCACAGCTTAATATTGATGGGTCATCTTGACATGTCACTTTAAACGGCGTCATATTATTGGGCCCTTATTGGACATGAGGTAAATACATGGGGGTTGCTTTGGAAGCAATTGGGCTCTACCTTTTGAGAATTATGGTTGGCTGATATTATTCGGGACCATAAGTTTGTCAATTGGACTCCATGTTCTCACTAAGGAAAAAGTTTCCCGTTTTCACTAGAGGGTGGTGAAATCGTTAAAATAGTGGGAGTGAGATTCATAAAATAAAATTCGCCAATTTTATGTCTTAGTAAATTATTTAAACAATCATCGATAATTGTCTGTTTTATCTCAGTAATCCACATGTTTCTGTTCTCCAACAAAACAAACTTATTGACGCAAACAATACAGAATGATTCCATAAGTTAAGATTGTCCTAAGTTCGGAAAAAGATTTTCTAAGTGTTAGAAAAGACTTCTCCGAAAACAGCCCCGGCTGATGTAACTGCCGAAAGGTTGGCCGAATTAGAGAAATGGTTGGACCATGATCTCAAGGCCAAATGTTACATGCAAAATTGGACAAGTCTAAACAAGTTTGCCATCACTGCAAGAAACCCGGTAATTGGAAACGTAACTGCAAGGAATACCCCAAGCAGTTGCGAACTGCAAAGGGTATGTTTTACATTAAAATGTTTTTCTTAATACTACTTCTTGGGTATTGGATACCAGATGTAGATCTCATATTTGCAATGAGTTGCAAATGATGACAAGAAGTAATAGGCTAAGGATGGGTGAGACCCAGTCAAGGCTCGGGAATGGTTCCAGAGATAAATCCAAAGCCGTAGGAGACGTTTGTTTAATTTTGCAGAATGGTTTTAAATTATTGTTGAGAGATGTTTTATTTGTGCCAGATTTAATTAAAAACATTATTTCTATTTCTATGCTTGATAGAGATGGTTATTCTTGTAATTTTGTGAATGGGATTTGCAATATTTACAAGATAGAATGTTTAATTGGAAATGGACAACTTGAAAACGATCTATACAATTTAAAACTAAAAGACGTTCCAGTGAATTGTATTGACAAACCGGCAACAACAAACAAAAGGAAAATCGATAGTCAAAACCCGGCAAACCTATGGCACGCTAGACTAGGTCATATTTCCTCAAGGAGGATGAACAAGCTAGTGGGAGAGGGCATGTTTGATATGTCTGATATTAACTCTCTACCTACTTGTGAATCCTGCCTAAAAGGGAAAATGACTAAATCTCCTTTTAAGGGGAAGCCTGAGCGTAGTCAAAATCTGTTGGATTTGATCCATACAGATGTTTGTGGTCCATTTAGAGTAGGGACTCAACATGGCCACACCTACTTCATTACCTTTACTGATGATTATTCAAGGTATGGGTATTTATATTTAATGAAATATAAGTCTGAAGCATTTGAAAAGTTCAAAGAATTCAAGGCTGAAGTAGAAAACAAGCTAGGTAAAAGTATTAAGGCACTTCGATCGGATCAAGGTGGAGAATACTTGAGTACCGAGTTTTTGGACTATCTGAAAGAGAATGGGATTCTCTCTCAGTGGACTCCTCCTATGACACCACAGCTTAATGGTGTATCGGAGCGTCGTAATCGAACTTTGTTGGACATGGTTCGATCCATGATGAGCTTCACTGAGCTTCCACCTTCGTTTTGGGGCTATGCGCTTGAAACGGCGGTATTGTTGTTGAATAACGTCCACACTAAAGCAGTGGACAAAACACCATACGAGTTATGGAATGGCAAAGCTCCTAAGTATTCGTACTTGAGGATTTGGGGATGTCCTGCTTACGTGAAGCGGACAGTGGGAGATAAGTTGGATAGTCGATCCAGCTTGTGTTATTTTGTGGGGTATCCGAAGAATTCAATCGGATATTATTTCTATTATCCTGCTGAAACAAAGGTGTTTGTTTCACGGAATGCCACCTTCTTGGAGAAGGAGTTCTTATTGGATAAGAAAGGCGAGATGATGGAACTCGAAGAAGTTCGAGAAGAACCCGAAATACAAAATAACGATCCCACACCTCAGGAACCATTGCTGGACACGCCTGCACCTAGAAGATCCGAGAGGACTTCTAGACCTCCAGTTCGATATGGTCTTCTTCTTGAAGAGGGTCAAGATGAACCCGACATTGGATGTGATCCAAGAAACTTCAAGGAAGCAATTTCTGATGCGGATTCGAATTTATGGCTTGAAGCTATGCAATCAGAATTGGATTCGATGCATACTAACCAAGTCTGGACTTTAGTGGATCCTCCCGATGGAATTGTTCCAATAGGGTGTAAATGGATCTACAAAAGAAAGCTTGGGCCTGATGGTAAGGTATTGACCTACAAGGCGCGATTGGTGGCTAAAGGTTATACTCAAAGGCAAGGAGTTGACTATGACGAAACCTTTTCACCAGTTGCAATGTTCAAGTCCATAAGAATCTTTATTGCCATAGCTGCATGGTATGACTATGAGATATGGCAAATGGATGTGAAGACTGCTTTTCTTAATGGAGACATTAAGGAAGAAATCTATATGAAGCAGCCTGAGGGGTACACATCCATGGGAAGCGAGCATAAGGTATGCAAGCTTCAGAGATCAATTTATGGTCTAAAACAAGCATCAAGAAGTTGGAACCAGAAATTTGATGAAACAATTAAAGACTTTGGTTTCATCAAGAACCCGGAGGAACCTTGCGTGTACAAGAAAGTAGTTAAGGATGCGGTGACATTCTTAGTACTTTATGTTGATGACATCCTACTCATTGGGAATGATGTAGGGATGTTGCAGTCAACAAAGATATGGTTATCAGGTAGATTTTCGATGAAGGATTTGGGTGAGGCATCCTACATTCTTGGGATACAGATCTATAGGGATAGATCTAAGAGAATGATAGGACTCACTCAATCAACCTACATCGATACCATATTGAAACGGTTTTCAATGGATGGGTCCAAGAGAGGACATCTACCCATGTGTCATGGAGTTTCTCTATCCAAGTCTATGTGTCCCAAGACTGATGCAGAGATAGAGAATATGACACATGTACCATATGCGTCAGCTATAGGTAGTATCATGTATGGGATGATATCTACCAGACCGGATGTAGCATTTGCTCTGAGTGTCACGAGCAGATATCAGTCTAATCCTGGTCAGATGCATTGGAAAGCCGTGAAGGACATTCTTAAGTACTTGCGAAGGACTAAGAATATGTTCATGGTTTATGGAGGACGAGAACTCAAACTGGAAGGCTATACCGACTCTAGCTTCCAAAGTGATGTGGATGACTCGAAGTCAACCTCTGGATTTGTGTTCATGCTCAATGGCGGTGCTGTCTCTTGGAAGAGTTCCAAGCAGGACACCACAGCGGATTCCACCACTGAGGCTGAATACATTGCAGCATCAGCTGCTGCTAAAGAGGCCGTTTGGATGAGGAATTTCGTCCAAGAGTTGGGCGTCATTCCTGAATTTGTTGGTCCAGTCCCGGTGTACTGCGACAACACGGGTGCCGTTGCTCAAGCAAAGGAACCAAGGTCTCATCAAAGATCCAAACACGTACTGAGGAAATACCACATAATCCGGGAGATTGTGGAAAGAGGAGACATCAGTGTCGAACGAGTGGCCTCTGCAGACAATATCGCTGATCCACTTACTAAGCCTTTGCCAGGACCATTGTTTGACAAACATCGCGAAGCAATGGGTCTACGTAGTATGACTAGTTGGCTATAGGGCAAGTGGGAGATTGTAAGAGTGGGTGCCCAGTGAGCCAACTGTGTGGCTATGGGCTTTGTTGACTCTTTGTATAAACAATCTTTTGTTTAATATTATTTACACTTTTATGGCAATGACTTTATATTACTTCATATTGTTATATTGTGATATACTATTGTTGTTTTGATAAAGACCTTGAATATACTATAGTGTATGTAAGATGTGGTAGAACATGGAGATGTCTATCATGAAATACATCTTATAGTCACTGTATATTCTAAAACCGTTCCTAGTCGATTGAGCCGTCCGATAATAAGGATAAGGATCGCTCGAGTTTGAGACTAGCATTTGCGATGCGGAGTACCACGTTTCATTGGTAGGGAACATGGAGATGTTCGAAGCATGCAAATGGATATTCATAGGATGAATAGTCGAACTACCCTATCCGGACTTTCCAAGTGGTTATCACTTATCGAGTGGATAAAGTCCGCGGTTTTGGTTGTACACCATTAGTCCTTACGACTTGAAACATCATGGAGACTCTATATGCTAGTACTGTGCTTTGACTCGTTTACCGACTCTGAGGGGGTCATCAGGTGTCGAGATTGGGTACAGTTACGACACATATAGGAGTCAATGCATTGTTGTCAAGGATTCACCACATACTTGCGAGTGTGGATATCCTATGCGATCTGAGGAGATATTAGTGTGACAAATCTCTGGCCAGAGTACTTGATGTGATTTAAGAAATGGTTTCTTAGTAGCACATGCGATGTCACTAATTTGATCTTCAAGATGCATTGCATAGTTATCGAATCTTGAGCGACTCTCGATATACCAATGGTTGTTGATTCGATCGGGATATATGGATGAAGGGACCGTACTGTACGCTAACCAAAATCTACTGGTTCTTGTAGGCACTATCAGTGATACCTAGGGAATCATGGGGCGATGTTGCTAGGCGCTTTACCATGATTCGTTGGGCAAGTCGGAAAGTGTTGTTCCGAGTCACAAGGAGTTGTGAGCCCACGGCTAGCTGTATCCCTGAACCATTGAGGGTCACACAGTGTAATGGAGTTTTAATCCCCGTTGAGATAGTTAAATTTAAAGAGTTAAATTTAATGAACTAAGGAGTTGGACTTCTTAAATAAGAGTAAGGGAATAGGATTTCCTAAAATGACATAGGGATGGACATTTTTGGAAACCACTGAATTCGGATTCAGGAAAATTTATTTTGACTTTAAAACGTGCAGAAATAGTTTCTGTGCACATTGGTGAAATCGTTTCATCAATCGGAGTCACGATGAATTTTATATTAATTTCTGAACGAGCGGGCTTTGCTTGTCGGGCCCCAGCTTATGACTAATGGGCCCTAAGGTGTTAGTGGCCTGCATTATAAATAAGTTATTTCAGTACAGAAATTACAGACGATAGCTCATAATTTTGAGAGAAAAAAACGAAACCCTAGCCCCTCTCTCAAGCTTGGCCGTCGCCCCCCTCCCTCTCTGTCTGAGAAATTCCGGTCTGTGATTTTGAATCGCAGTAAGGAATAACGAATCAAATTCGTGTATTCTCTTCGCAGAAAACTTCTGATAGATTTTCTAGTGCAATCTATCAGAGGGATTAAACCTCTGTTCGTGGACCTGATTGAAGGCGTTCATCGGTTCCAGGGAGAGACAACAAGAGCAGAATTGTTCTGTTGGTGTCCATTAATCTCGTTGCGAGATTTGAGGTAAAATTTATTTAATTGTTATTTAAATTTTACACACACGTAATTCAATCGATGAACGGTTGATACCCATACCATGGAAACGTTCCATGAAAAATTTTTAAACTTCCGCTGCACCGGGTATCAATCGTAATTGGTCTGGGAACTCGCCAGTTTTCCAACATATGGTAAGGGTTCACGTGCCAAGATTCCTCTTATTTCTGTATTATCTATGACCCGACTTTTGCAGAAAGGAGCAGAGGGATTTCTTGTGTATGCCGTGGATGTTTTGAAAACTAGCCCGAACCTGGCTGATTTGCCAGTGGTTAGTGAATTTGCGGACGTTTTCCCTGACGAGATTCCAGGATTACCTCCGTATAGAGAGATTGATTTCAACATTGAGCTGATGCCAGGAACTGCACCAATTTCTAAAGCACCTTATCGTATGGCACCAGTTGAATTAAAAGAGTTGAAAGATCAGTTAGAAGATTTACTGGCCAAGGGGTAAATTCGACCCAGTGTTTCTCCTTGGGGAGCTCCAGTACTGTTTGTCAAGAAGAAGGACGGTTCAATGAGATTGTGTATCGACTACCGGCAACTGAACAAGGCAACGGTAAAGAACAAATATCATTTGCCTCGTATTAATGATATATTTGATCAGTTGCAGGGTTCTTCAGTGTATTCCAAGATCGATCTGAGATCTGGATACCATCAGCTGAGAGTTAGGGATTCTGATATTCCTAAAACTGCGTTCAGAACCAGGTATGGCCATTATGAGTTTATAGTTATGCCGTTTGGTTTGACGAATGCTCCAGCTGTATTTATGGCTTTGATGAACCGCGTATTTCAGAAGTATCTCGATGACTTCGTGATTATTTTTATTGATGATATTCTGATATATTCAAAGAATTTGATTGATCATGTTGAACATCTGAGAACAGTATTGAAAACTTTACGAGCCGAGAAACTGTATGCTAAACTTTCGAAATGTGAGTTTTGGCTGAAACAGGTTGTCTTTCTTAGACATATCATATCTGGAAATGGTATTGCTGTTGATCCAAGCAAAGTCGAGGCAGTGATAAATTGGTCAAGACCGACATCTGTGCCTGAAATTCGTAGTTTCATGGGATTGGCTGGGTATTATCGTCGATTTATTAAAAAATTTCCAGTATTGCGAAGCCGATTACTCAGTTGACTCAGAAAAATGCTCATTTTGTCTGGTCTGATGCTTGTGAATCCAGTTTTCTGGAATTGAAGAAACGACAGACCAGTGCACCAGTCTTGACGATCCCTTCAGGTACTGGTGGTTTCACTGTTTATTGTGATGCATCTCATCGAGGTTTAGGTTGTGTTTTGATGCAGCGAGGACATGTGATTGCTTATGCCTCGAGACAGCTGAAGCCTCACGAGACCAGATATCCGATTCATGATCTTGAATTGGCCGCCATCGTATTTGCTTTGAAGATTTGGCGACATTATCTGTATGGGGAACCGTTTGAGATTTATTCTGATCACAAGAGTTTGAAATATCAGTTTTCTCAGTCAGAATTGAATATGATACAGCGGAGGTGGCTTGATTTGCTGAAAGATTTTGATTGTGAAATTAAATACTATCCGGGGAAATCGAATGCAGCAGCGGATGCATTGAGTCGAAAGGTATGTTCTTTGTCCTTATCAATGATTGGTATATCGAATTTGATTGAAGATTGTTGTTTATCTGGATTAGTATTTGATACGAATTATCAGCCTCTGCGACTCTATCAAATGAAAGTTGAACCAGCTTTATTGGTAAGAATTCGAGATTCTCAAAAACTTGATCAGAGTGTGCAGAATTCGATTGAGAAAGTCCGATCAGGGCATATATCTGAATACCGGGTTCGAGATGATCTTCTCTACGTTCACAATCGCCTTGTAGTGCCTGATATTTCTGATGTACGTCAACAACTACTGAAAGAGGCGCATTGTAGTCGTTACAGTATTCATCCTGGTGGTAGAAAGATGTATAACGATCTGAAAGCTCATTATTGGTGGAAACAGATGAAGACTGATATCACTGATTTTGTGTCTCGATGTCTGAATTGCTAGCAGGTGAAGGCTGAAAGAAAGAAACCGCCTGGTTTGCTTCAGAGTTCGTCTGTACCTGAATGGAAATGGGATAATATTTCCATGGACTTTGTGACGAGATTACCTCGATCTTCTAGAGGTTGTGATGCTATCTGGGTGATTATCGACAGACTGACGAAAACTGCGTGTTTTATTCCATATCGTATGACTTATAGACACGATCAGATGACAGAGATTTATGTCCGTGAAGTTGTCAGATTGCACGGAGTGCCGAAATCTATTGTATCAGATCGTGATCCTCGGTTTACATCGCATTTCTGGCACAGTTTACAGACTTCTTTGGGTACTCAGTTACACTTGAGCACATCATATTATCCACAGACTGACGGACAGTCAGAGCGTACTATTCAGACATTGGAGGACATGTTGAGAGCTGTAGTGCTTGATTTTGGCA
The DNA here is from genome assembly GCF_033568475.1 of Henckelia pumila. NCBI lineage: Eukaryota > Viridiplantae > Streptophyta > Magnoliopsida > Lamiales > Gesneriaceae > Henckelia > Henckelia pumila. The sequence continues at coordinate 101,291,580 of NC_133120.1, read as the reverse complement.
CTAGTTGGCAAGATTCATTACCACTTTGTGAATTCTCGTACAACAACAGCTACCAATCGAGTATTGGAATGGCTTCTTTTGAAGCTTTATACGGAAGAAAATATCGATCTCCTTAGTACTGGGATGATATTTTTGAAGTACCTGATACTGGTCCTGATATGATTCGAGATATGAATGACCAGGTGAAGCTTATTCAGAGACGAATGAAGACAGCTCAAGATAGACAAGCGAAGTATGCCAACATTCGACGTCGACCTTTGTCTTTTGAACAGGGGGATCGTGTATTTTTAAAGATTTCTCCGTTCAGAGGCACTGTCAGATTTGGCAAGCGAGGGAAGTTGTCTCCACGCTATATCGGTCCTTATGAAATTCTGGAGAAAATAGGCAATCTCTCCTATCGATTAGCTCTTCCTCCGGCGTTATCTGGAATACATGATGTCTTTCATGTATCGATGCTTCGAAAATATCTTGCTGATGAATCTCATATGCTTCAATCTGATGAGGCTGAACTTGACGAGACTTTGAGTTATTTTGAAAAGCCGATTCAGATTCTTGATCGAAAAGAGAAGCAACTACGAACCAAGACTATTCTGCTTGTGAAAGTTCAGTGGAGTCGTCATGGTATTGAGGAAGCGACTTGGGAGACTGAATCAGATATGAGGCAACAATTTCCAGAGATGTTCCAATGATGTGAGTCTCCTTTAGTTTTCTGTATCTGATATTTGATATATAATATGTTGATACTACTTAAGATTTCGAGGACGAAATCGTGTCTTAGTGGGGGAGAATTGTAACGCCCAAAATTATTTAATTTTAATCCGAGTATATTTAATTTGGGAATATTTGGAATTTTGATTTAAATTCTAATATTCTTAAATTATTTAGGATTGAAATTGAATAAATTGAGAATTTGAGGACTAAATTGCAATTATTGCATAGTTGAGGGACTAAAGTGCAATAATGACTAAAATTATCAGAATTTGTGCTTAACTTATCAGCATGCACGTGTATTCCATCAGAATTATCAAAAAAAGAAAAGGGAAGAAACCGAGAGCAAAAACCCAAAGAAATCTCCAATTTCTTCTTCATCTTCAAATCCTCATATCTTGAGCTACGGATATCCGATTTTGATTCCGAAAGATGTTCTGGAATCCTCGCGAGATGACCTTCGATTTGATGTAAGTTTCCTCTTGGTTCTTCAGGGTTTGAGATTTCGAAATGTACAGAGATCAGATGTTGATATGATTTGATGTTGTTGAGCTTATATCTTTTGATAATCTTGAGATTGGATGGAAGATTGAATGTTATATCATGTTCTTATGAATTCCCACCTATGATTTGATCCTTATACCTGCTGATATGTTGGTTGTGAAGCTTCAACAATTGATATACATGTTAGAAATGTTATAGTTGCGTTCGGAATCGCCGAAGTAATACCGATATGCCGTTGAACTCTTGAATTGAAGTGATTTGCTATTGTTCTTGGATTCTGAAGTTGTTGAAATATTAGCTGATGATTCCTTGATTGTTATTCTATCATTTCAGTGTTTGAATAGAGCATATCAACTCAAGAACGTCAACTCCGAAACCGATAAACTATAGAACAAGGTTGGTAGAGTTTTCTTTGAAGTTCTTGTTGAAGGTTGGGTTGATGTTGAGCAGATTTTGAGATATGTTTGGTGGTTGATCTTGTACAGAGTTGGACAAGCTAGTTGTGGGGACCCGGATGGCTAATCTTATCTTAGGGCAATTTATTATAATTAACAATTAAACAAGTACTTACAAGAATTAAAGAAACAAGAGCTAAAATTTTTTTTTTTTTTAAAAGGCAGGGTCTCGCTCGATCGGGGAATATGCTGTCAAAAATCTGCTGCCAAAGAATGGATAAACAAGTCATAATATTTTATACATGCTACAAAATCAAATACATGCTATCTTATAACGTCTTACAAGCTTCTAAACATAATAAACATAAACTAGCATGTATTCAAGCCATAATATACAAAGTTCTTGTATCACTTCTAGCATGGTTCAACAACATAAAGTACAAGTCGTGCTACTTAAGCCCGTGTCCTCACTTGCTATGCCTCTATCTCGAGCTATCCTTGTCTTTTCTGACTAGCTCCTGCCCCACCTATTGTCATGCACACATACAAAACAAAGCAATAGCCGGATAACTCCGGTGAAAATAAAATCCCAGTATAAACAACTTTAAACGCGAGATAATAAACGTGAATGCAATGCAAATGGCAAAGGAAGGCTATCAAGCTGATATCAATAAAACTTAGTTCTTTGGGATCCCGAGGAATAAAATAACTATCAAACCACCGACACTCCCATTCGAGGCGGCATCAAGTATTTTAGTCCTCTGACTTTGGTACAACTATAGTGAGTCTTCTGGCTCTGAACATAAATCCATATTCTGTGCCATGAGTCAAGCTGACTCTAGAAATAAATCTACATTCCATGCCACTCACTACAGCTCTCCAAACGTCATCTGCACTCTAGGCGATGGCTGCCCTCTGTGCTATTAAGGCTGGAGTTCAAGATGAATGCAACATAAGCTGTATGCATTAAAAGCTATAAAACACATCTTGAACAACTAAGCATATAAGCAAACAAAGCAGTACAAACAAATAATCACATAAGAAATATAAAGAAACAAGTATGTGATTGACATGAGAATACTTGAAATGAAAGCTATTTCAAGCGTTCTATCCCATCTGGATTTGCTGTCATTTATACCTTTCGATGTCGTGTCTGACAGTACTTCAAGTCTGAAAACATCATAGTAAAACCATCTATCAAACTCTGTTCCAAAGCATAACAAAATTTCAACTAAAGAACTTCAAACCTTCTAAATCGTTCTCGATTCGAATCGACAATCTCGAGTTCGGAACACTTTGATCAAATCTGAAAAATAGTAGATACAATCTAACCATATCAAATTCCAACTCTAATCATGCTTTGTTCAATCAATAAGAGCAAAATCTTGACAATTTGCAAATCGGCGGCATAACGGCTAAAACCGGCAATCCAAACAATATCCAAATCAATCCAACAATCCAGATAACTTATAATCTCTAACATATCATCTCATTACCATAAAAATCAGTATCAATCAAACATGATAGTGTTCGAATTATTCTTCCCAAATTCATATAAAATCCGAACGACAGTCTTTTGTCGAACCGTCTGCGAATACACGATCGGTACAGCTGATATACGCATATATGATAAAATCATAATTTTCCATCTTTCACATAAAAATAAAATCTGAGATATGTGAATAAAACATGTACCAAATCGAAGGTCTCGGAGCGGTGATCGCAGATATATATTTCTTTCGAATTTCTGACAACCGGAACGCAAGATATCGAAGCTTTTACGGATCAAAAATGGAGTTTGGAGGGTTTCAATCGTTCTTCCCTTGTCTTCTGATGCTTCACGTGTAAAAGGATATAATTCAAGTGGAGAATGAGATATATATATCATAATTGCAGTTTAGTCCCTGAACTTTTGACTATTTGCAATTCAGTCCCCGGAAAAGCAATTTAATTCAATTTCAATCCTTTTCAATTTAAGAATATTAGAATTTAATTCTAAACTCTAAATATTCCCAAATTAATTATTCTTGGATTAAAATTAAATAATCCCGGGCCTTACATTTCTCCCCCACTAAGACATGAGTTCGTCCTCGAAATCACAAGCAAGCTGTATAGAAAATCTGTATACACATAAGATAATGAAATAACGGAAAACAGAATAAGAACTCACATCAATGAAACAACTCTGGAAATCTCTGTCTCATGTCTAACTCAGTCTCCCAAGTCGCTTCTTCGATGCCATGTCGACTCCACTGAACTTTGACTAGCTGAATTATTTTGTTTCTGAGCTGTTTGTCTTTGCGATCAAGAATCTGAATAGGCTGCTCAAAATAACTAAGAGTCTCGTCAAGTTCAGCTTCATCAGGCTGAAGAATATGGGAAGGATCAGGCTGATACTTCCGCAGCATAGAGACATGGAATACGTCATGAATACCAGACAAAGATGGAGGAAGAGCAAGTCGATAAGCAAGATCGCCTATCTTCTCGATAATCTCATATGGACCGATAAAACGTGGAGATAACTTTCCTCTCTTTCCAAATCTGACCGTACCTCTAAACGGAGAAATCTTCAAGAAAACTTTGTCTCCCTGATCGAAAGATAGAGGTCGTCGTCTGATATTTGCATACTTTGCTTGTCTATCCTGAGCTGTTTTCATTCTTTTCTGAATAAGCTTTACTTTCTCTGTCATTTCTCGGATCATATCAGGCCCAACATCAGGAACATCTGAGATATCATCCCAGTACAACGGTGATCTGCATTTCTTTTCGTACAATGCTTCAAAAGGAGCCATCTCAATGCTCGTCTGATAGCTATTATTATAAGAGAATTCTGCAAGTGGTAATGAATCTTGCCAACTAGTACCAAAATCTAGTACTACAGCTCTCAACATATCCTCAAGTGTCTGGATAGTCCGCTCTGACTGTCCGTTTGTTTGAGGATGATAAGCTGTACTCAGATGCAATTGAGTACCAAGAGCTTGTTGCAAGCTATGCCAAAAGTGTGATGTAAATCTAGGGTCTCGATCTGAAACAATAGATTTAGGCACACCATGTAATCTTACCACTTCTCTGACGTAGATTTCTGCCATCTGATCATGTCTGTACGTCATTCTGTACGGAATAAAACATGCTGATTTCGTCAAACGATCAATAATCACCCAAATGGCATCGCACCCTCTGGATGAACGTGGTAGCTGTGTAACGAAATCCATGGAAATGTGATCCCATTTCCATTCTGGAACTGATAGAGTCTGCAATAGACCACCTGGTTTCTTTCTTTCTGCTTTTACCTGTTGGCAATTCAAACATCTGGCTACAAATTCAGTCACATCTGACTTCATTTGTTTCCACCAATACTGTATTTTCAAATCATTATACATTTTTTTGCCACCAGGATGAATACTGAATCGACTATTGTGAGCCTCTTTCAAGATTTGTTGTTTCAAAGCTGAAACATCTGGAATAACAAGTCTATTATTCACATATAACACATTATCAGCACTGACCTGATATTCAGATTGATGTCCAAATCTGACCATAGCAATCGAATTTTGAATATTCTGATCCTCTTTCTGTGCTTCTTTGATTCGTATCAACAGTTCTGGCTCAGCTCGTATAGCACAAACACAGATAGGTTGCATATCTGTTGCAAATATTAATCCAGAAAGACAACAATCTTCCACCATTTGAGATACACCTATCGTAGACAAGGATAAAGAACATACCTTTCTACTTAAGGCGTCCGCAGCTGCATTAGATTTTCCTGGATAATATTTAATCTCGCAATCGAAATCTTTCAATAAATCAAGCCATCTACGCTGTCTCATATTCAATTTTGATTGCGAAAACAGATATTTCAAACTTTTGTGATCTGAAAAGATTTCAAACTTCTCACCATAAAGATAATGTCGCCATATCTTCAATGCAAAGACAATAGCGGCAAGCTCCAGATCATGGATAGAATATCGAGTCTCGTGTGGCTTTAACTGTCTCGAAGCATAAGCGATAACATGACCTCTCTGCATAAGCACACAACCCAGACCCTTGTGAGAAGCATCACAATATACAACAAAATCACCTGTACCTGATGGAATCGTCAAGACAGGTGCACTTGTAAGCCTTTTCTTCAACTCCAAGAAACTAGTTTCACAGGCTTCAGTCCAGACATACGGCTTATTTTTCTGAGTCAGTTGCGTAATAGGATTCGCAATGCTGGAAAAATCTCTGATAAAACGTCTATAATAACCTGCCAAGCCCATAAAACTCCGTATTTCTGGCACTGATGTAGGTCTAGGCCAATTCAATACAGTCTCGACCTTGCTTGAATCCACTGAAATCCCATCACCTGAAATAATATGCCCAAGAAACACAACTTTCTGCAACCAAAATTCACATTTCGATAACTTAGCATATAATTTCTCATTTCTCAAAGTCTGTAAAATGAGTCGGAGATGTTCAGCATGCTCATGTACATTCTTGGAATAGATCAAGATATCATCGATAAAAATAATGACAAAGTCATCCAAATATTTCTGAAATACCCGATTCATCAATCCCATAAATACTGCAGGAGCATTGGTTAAACCAAAAGGCATGACGATAAATTCATAATGTCCATACCTTGTTCTAAAAGCAGTTTTAGGAATATCTTCATCTCGTACTCTCAGTTGATGATATCCAGATCGCAAATCAATCTTCGAATAGATAGCTGAACCCTGTAGCTGATCAAACAAATCATCTATTCTAGGCAGTGGATATTTATTCTTGATGGTTACCTTGTTCAATTGACGATAATGAATGCATAAGCGCATGGAACCATCTTTCTTTCGTACAAACAGTACCGGAGCACCCCAAGGTGAAACACTCGGTCTAATGTACCCCTTGGCTAACAAATCTTCTAATTGATCCTTCAACTCCTTCAATTCAATAGGTGCCATTCTGTAAGGAGCCTTGGATATTGGTTGCGTACCTGGCATTAGATCAATACTGAAATCTATATCTCGTACTGGAGGTAAACCAGGAATTTCATCAGGAAATACATCAGCAAATTCATGCACAACTGGAATATCTGTTACTGTTGGACTGGATTTCAATACATCGACTGCATAAATCAGAAATCCTTTCGCCCCTCTCTGCAATAAACGGGTCATAGATAACACAGATATCAAAGGAATCTTGGCTCGAGAACCTTTACCGTAGAATTTCCATTCAGATGCCATTTCTGGTCTAAATCGAACCACTTTCTGGAAACAATCTACAGTTGCTCTGTACTTGGTTAACATGTCGATACCAACAATACAATCGAAATCTGATAATCCAAGTACTATACAATCTATATTAATCACATTCCCGTCATATTGCAACGCACAATTTCGAATCATTCGAACAGATATAATACCTTCACCCAACGGTGATGAAATAGAAACAACAGTAGGCAATGGCTCAGAAGATAAAGAATGCATCATAACAAATTTTTTAGAGATGAATGTATGAGATGCACCTGTATCTATCAAAACATAGGCAGAATAATCATAAATAAAGCAGTTACCTGCTATGACATCGTCAGGTGCCGCCTGTGCCTGTTCCTCAGTAAGTGCAAAAACTCGAGCCTGTTGTCTAGGAGGTTGAGTCACAGTCTGGCTTCCTCCTCCTCTGGTCTGTTGCTGAGGTTGCTGAGGCTGAATTGAATGCACTGATTGCCTTTCGGCCTGAGGTATTGGTCGAGAAGAACTTTCACCTATAGCTCTTTGAGGACATACCTTGGCATAGTGACCAGGTTGACGACAAATATTGCAATTACCTGTCACACCCTTGCACTGATCACTTGAATGTTTTCCACCACACTTAAAACAGAATGCTCCTGATTCACCAGTTCTCTGACCTGCCCCAAACTGTCTCTGTCCACTAGAACTTGAAGAACTACTACCTGGCTTCTTAAATTGCTTTTCCTTTGGCCTGAATCTAGAATCCTTTCTGCCACTGCTTCCTCCCTCAAATCTGGGAGATGTTTGCTGAAACTGTGGCGGATTCTGTGGAATGAAAGCTGATACAGGCTGGGGAAATGGCTGTGGAATGAATGGTGTTCCTCTTTGTCGCAAAATACCTGCTTCGGCTCCCTTAGCTTTGTTCAAGGCATCAGCAAAAGTATTTGGTCGTCCACTGTTCACCAAGGTAAACACATCTGGATTAAGGCCATTGATAAACTGATCCGCCATTGCTTCATCAGTAGCTGCTATATGTGGTGCAAACTTCAAAAGACTTGAAAATTTGGCCACATATTCCTCGATATTCAAATTACCTTGCCTTAGATTGGCAAATTCAGCACCCTTATCCTTCCTGTAGGAGACTGGAAAGAAACGTTGACAGAACTCAATTTTAAATACAGTCCAGGTGATAATCGTACCTCGTTGTTCCAATGCCCGTTTGGTAGTAATCCACCAACTTTTGGCAACTTCATGAAGTTGATGTATTACCAGTCGGATACGACGATCATCTGTATAGTCAAGTGATTCAAACAGTTGTTCTATATCTTCAAGCCAATTCTCACAATCCACTGAATTTTCTGTTCCTTTCAGTTTTGGCGGTTTGAATGACTGAAATCGCTTTAACAAAGTCTCCATTGGAGTAGCAGTAGGATCCAACGGGTCAGTAGATGTACTACCCTGTGCATTCTGAGTTTCAACAATTGGCGGTGGTACTTGTACTGGTTCAGCTGGAGGAACCACTAATGGTTGTCTAATGACCGGTGCTTTACGGGGAGGCATATCTGATTGTCAAACAGATTAGTGCATAAACAATATAATATGCAGAAATTTATTCCATCCTTCTCTGATAAGCATTCTCATGCATTCTCATGAGAATTCAGGTTCTGACTAAGGATATTCTGGAATACAATTGCATATATATAGCATGCAGTAGCAATAACAGCACATAATCATGCAATCACATAATTATTGCTATATATAAAGCATGCTAGCAGATAATGCACATAATCAGATATAACATGTACTCTCATGCAATATTAAACAATCAGACAGACTCAAACTACCCCACTCATCAACTTCTATCTAAATCCAGAAACTTATGCTCTGATACCACCTATTGTGGGGACCCGGGTTGCTAATCTTATCTTAGGGCAATTTATTATAATTAACAATTAAACAAGTACTTACAAGAATTAAAGAAACAAGAGCTAAAAATTTTTTTTTTTTTTAAAAGGCAGGGTCTCGCTCGATCGGGGAATATGCTGTCAAAAATCTGCTGCCAAAGAATGGATAAACAAGTCATAATCTTTTATACATGCTACAAAATCAAATACATGCTATCTTATAACGTCTTACAAGCTTCTAAACATAATAAACATAAACTAGCATGTATTCAAGACATAATATACAAAGTTCTTGTATCACTTCTAGCATGGTTCAACAACATAAAGTACAAGTCGTGCTACTTAAGCCCGTGTCCTCACTTGCTATGCCTCTATCTCGAGCTATCCTTGTCTTTTCTGACTAGCTCCTGCCCCACCTATTGCCATGCACACATACAAAACAAAGCAATAGCCGGATAACTCCGGTGAGAATAAAATCCCAGTATAAACAACTTTAAACGCGAGATAATAAACGTGAATGCAATGCAAATGGCAAAGGAAGGCTATCAAGCTGATATCAATAAAACTTAGCTCTTTGGGATCCCGAGGAATAAAATAACTATCAAACCACCGACACTCCCATTCGAGGCGGCATCAAGTATTTTAGTCCTCTGACTTTGGTACAACTATAGTGAGTCTTCTGGCTCTGAACATAAATCCATATTCTGTGCCATGAGTCAAGCTGACTCTAGAAATAAATCTACATTCCATGCCACTCACTACAGCTCTCCAAACGTCATCTGCACTCTAGGCGATGGCTGCCCTCTGTGCTATTAAGGCTGGAGTTCAAGATGAATGCAACATAAGCTGTATGCATTAAAAGCTATAAAACACATCTTGAACAACTAAGCATATAAGCAAACAAAGCAGTACAAACAAATAATCACATAAGAAATATAAAGAAACAAGTATGTGATTGACATGGGAATACTTGAAATGAAAGCTATTTCAAGCGTTCTATCCCATCTGGATTTGCTGTCATTTATACCTTTCGATGTCGTGTCTGACAGTACTTCAATTCTGAAAACATCATAGTAAAACCATCTATCAAACTCTGTTCCAAAGCATAACAAAATTTCAACTAAAAAACTTCAAACCTTCTAAATCGTTCTCGATTCGAATCGACAATCTCGAGTTCGGAACACTTTGATCAAATCTGAAAAATAGTAGATACAATCTAACCATATCAAATTCCAACTCTAATCATGCTTTGTTCAATCAATAAGAGCAAAATCTTGACAATTTGCAAATCGGCGGCATAACGGCTAAAACCGGCAATCCAAACAATATCCAAATCAATCCAACAATCCAGATAACTTATAATCTCTAACATATCATCTCATTACCATAAAAATCAGTATCAATCAAACATGATAGTGTTCGAATTATTCTTCCCAAATTCATATAAAATCCGAACGACAGTCTTTTGTCGAACCGTCTGCGAATACACGATCGGTACAGCTGATATACGCATATATGATAAAATCATAATTTTCCATCTTTCACATAAAAATAAAATCTGAGATATGTGAATAAAACATGTACCAAATCGAAGGTCTCGGAGCGGTGATCGCAGATATATATTTCTTTCGAATTTCTGACAACCGGAACGCAAGATATCGAAGCTTTTACGGATCAAAAATGGAGTTTGGAGGGTTTCAATCGTTCTTCCCTTGTCTTCTGATGCTTCACGTGTAAAAGGATATAATTCAAGTAGAGAATGAGATATATATATCATAATTGCAGTTTAGTCCCTGAACTTTTGACTATTTGCAATTCAGTCCCCGAAAAAGCGATTTAATTCAATTTCAATCCTTTTCAATTTAAGAATATTAGAATTTAATTCTAAACTCTAAATATTCCCAAATTAATTATTCTTGGATTAAAATTAAATAATCCCGGGCCTTACACTAGTAGACATCCTAAACACCATATTTGAAAGGTAAAAGTGGACTACTATTTGATTGGGAATATAACTCGAGATGGTTTGTATCGAGTTCCCTTAAATCACATACTTATGTGCTTAGTTGCCTTTATATGCTTTTCAATGATTTGTTGAATGAGTTGCTGATATAGTGAATGCCTTGATATGATATATGTTGCATTCATCTTGACGACCTATTCCTTGAGTTTGAAATGAACGGAAACGTTCGAATAGACGATTTGAGGAATGGTATATGTATGGCCTGGGTGGTTGTATTAGCCTAGCGTCTGATTTGCATATATGATTGCTTTGAAGTCTAGAGAAGAAAGATAAGTAACCCCACCTCGAGCGGGAGAGTCGGTCGATTAGTTATGATATCTACTTCTCGGGATCCCAATCGATGAATAAATGATGAACCTTGTTTTAAAGCATGCATTGCTTTTCTTTATATCATGATTTTGATATATGCTTGTATGCTTGATTAGACGCTTTTACTGGGAAATATATTTTTCACCGGAGTTATCCGGCTATTGTGTTGTTGTATGTGTCATTGCAATAGGAGGGAGTGGAACCGGGCAAAGACGTACTTGATGAACAAGGGATGAGATGAACATAGCGTGATGATCCGAGTTAGACGAGTCGAGTGAGCTGTCATGTAGTAGAATTGAGCCTTTAACATGATTATGTTCTAGATACTTGTACCAAGACTTGATTATGATGATGTTGTAGTCTTGTATGTTGTAATTAGGATTGAATAGATATGTAAATCCTTGGATCAACATGATGTATCTTGTTCTTTTGATATGGACATGTTCTTGCATGTTTTGATAGATTTGGTTATGTTTTAAGGCCTTGTATTGATCTAATTGTATCCATTGTATGGCATGATAGATGTTGCTATGGATTAGACCATATATAAATCCTTGTAGGAGATGATCTTGAATGAAATGGATGCATGAGCTCGTTTTGACAGCAAAGGAATTCTTCTGTTTTGCTTCCGGAATGAGCTCGCTCGATCGGTGATTTATCACGGATCGAGCGAGACCATATTTGCCTGGACAGAAATTTGAAGATTTGTGGCTCGCTCGATCGGTGATTTCTTGCGGATCGAGCGAGGCCACCAATTTTTCCTCACCCGAGAGTTGAGCATGTTGTGCTCGCTCGATCGGTGTTTTTTCACCGATCGAGCGAGGTGCTCAATTTTAAATTTTTTTTTTTTATTCACTTGTTTAGACTTTGATTATTGTCTAATATTGTTGATTATTGATTATTGAGAGATTAGAACTCGGGTCGTCACACTGGTGTTGGATTTCAGAGTGCTTGGAGCACTCCACTGGATTTCCTCTCCTCGTCTTTTTTTGCTTTCCAATTGGTTAGGATTTGTCGGGCGCTTACTGTGGTTTCCCCTTGCCTGGCTCATGATCCTTGGGTTTTCACACGTTGATGGGTACTGATGCCCTGCTTTAGGATGTTGATCCTCTACTTTCTTGGATGTGTTTTGGCTTCTGACTATCACATCCCAGATCTCTTTTGCTTCGGGTCCGATGGCTGAGGTTGCCTCTACTGTCATCTGGCGACCTCTCTTGCACAGTGACTATGCTTGGCTTGATGATTTTGGTCCTCCAGTTAGCTTAGTCTTTTTGCCTGTTTCATTTATTAGACCATGTTGGTCCTGCTTTGTTTTTCTTTAGTTTTGTTGTTTTGATATTTCGCACATTTCCTGTGTGAGGGAGCCTTTGTCCTTCCTCTATAGGTGTTTTCGTCATTTATATACAGGTAGGGGTCTGCCTAACCCCCCCGCTTCCGGCGGTGTTTTTTTTTTTTAAAAAAAACATTCAAGGATACAAGGCTTTTAATATTTGATAAAGATAAATTGTTTAAAAAAACCTTGTACACATTTTCACTTCTATATCCTTTGAAATTTATGGATTTATCAGATGTGAGTGATATAGTGCAGTGTTGGGGAGTGAATTTGACTTCATAACCTCTATCGCACAATTGACTTATGCTTAGTAGATTATGCTTAAGCCCTTTCACTAGGAGTACATCATCAATCAAGCAGGATTTAGAAATACCTATTGAGCCGATTCCTTCGATGACTCCTTTGTTGTTGTCTCCAAAGGTGACAGTTCCCTTCTCCTTTGGTTTGACTGATTGGAGTAGCTCTTTGTTCCCCGTCATATGTCTAGAACATCCACTGTCTAGATACCATATTCTAGGGAGAATAGTTTTCCTATTTCCCTACAAGAATAGATTTTGGTACCCTTTAGTTCTTTTGGGTCCACAGTGTTAGAAAAGAGAAATACAAAATGGACTTCTAAGAGTTCAGTCTCTCATAGCAACATCATCGCCATTTTCTAAGAGTGCTCCCAGTAGTAGATAGAGCATATGGCCTCTTTAAAAACCTATTTTCTTGGACAGAGCAGCGTTCATCAGGGATACCAATCGCAAGTCAAGGCAATTTAAACCGGTCTATGATGAACTCCCTTAGATCATGATCTCATAATGCCGACTGATAAGTTGTTAAGTACTCTTAGGCCTCCATTTCATATAGCTCTTTTTATCATATTGATATTTTAAAGATCTACACTTATGTCTAGCATGACCTATTTTACAACAATAAGAACATGTAGGGGGTAATCTCATTTTTGCCTTAGCAATTAGGCTAGTAAAGTCAATTGATTTCTTACCATACCCTATTCCACCCTTATCAAAGCTACATTTCTGCATGCTTAGTAAGTTATTCAAGTTATTACTACTAACATTGAATTTATCAAATGATTTCTCTAAGTGAGCTATGTCATCCTTTAAACTTAGGTTTTCATGCTCCTTAGTTTCTAATTCATGTTTGAGCTTTCTATTTTCTTTTCTAAGAGATTTAGCCATATCAAACATATTTTTATATGCATGTAGTAGTTCGTCATAGGAAGGTACCTCGTCATCATCGTCGGAGACGATGTCATCACTTTTAGCCATGAGACAGATGTTTGCTTCCTCCTCGTCATCGTCGCTATCGTTCCAAGTGGCTAGAAGTGCTTTCTTCTTTCCCTTGTCAACTTTCTTCTTAAGAGGACACTCATTTGCATAGTGGCCTTGTTGTTGACAGTTGTAGCAAGTAACTTCCTTATCCGGCTTCTTTTGGAATTTGTTTCCTCACATAAATCGTTTGAACTTTCTTGCGAAGAGCGCCATATCATCATCATCATCATCTTCTTTGGATTGGCTAGATAAGGCAATCCCCTTTGCCTTGATATCTTCTTTCTTTATTTCCTTCCTTGTGGATACTTCCAACTCATGGGTTTTTAGGGTCCCATGAAGTTGGTCAAGATCATAGGATGCGGCGTCACCTTTTTTTGATTCGATGATGGCCGTTCTCTTTGCATCCCACTCCTTGGGTAGGGCGCGTAGAGCTCTCCTCAATACTTGCTTGGATGGATATTTTTCTCCAAGTTGAGCTAACTCATTGATGATTTGAGTGAGCCTTCGGAACAAAGTGTCAACATCCTCATTGGCTTCCATCTCAAATGTCTCGTATTTGAGTTGGAGTAGAAAGATCTTCGTTTCTTTGACTTGATTAGTCCCTTCATGGAATATCTCTAACTTGTCCCATATCTCTTTAGCGGATGAGCACATTGATATCCGGTTGTACTCGTTCATATCTAAGGAACAATGCAAAATATTCATAGCTTTAGCATTTTGAGAAATTAATCGCATGTCCTCCTTGGAAAAGTCGTCCATTCCCTTAGGAATTTTGACTCCCTCAACCTCTTTCAAAGGTATATAGGGACCTTTCACGGTTACTTTCCAAAGATCATAATCTACGGATTGGATATATAGGGACATTCGGTTTTTTCAATATCCGTAGTTTATGCCATTGAAAAGAGGAGGACGATTTATTGATTGCCCTTGAGCATAGTCGCTCGCTAGATTTGCCATAGAGCCTTTTTGAAAATATTTTGAAAAAGGTGGCTCTGATACCACTTGTTAGAACCTAATGGGTGGATTTAGGTTCTATTGGCAACTTTAGCAATTTAAAGCGATTATGCAAGTACGCAAGCGGAAGACTTAAAGCAATCAAAAATAAATGCGGTAAATAAATGCGTAAAAGAAATAAAGCGATAAATGAGATAGGATATGTTTATGGAAGTTCGACGATAAATCATCTACGTCTCCCCTTCTTGGTTAAGATCGATTAACCAAGGATCTACTAGCACTTCAACTTCTTGGCCTTGATGGCTCCAAGGATAGTCTTACAACTTGACACGATCACCGCACCGATACAACTCAACACTCTTGGCCTTAAGGGCTCCAAGGATAGCCTCAACACAACACTTGACTTCACACTCAAGTGCTTACAATGATAGCACAACACACTTGGCTTCACACTCAAGTGTTTACAACAATAGCACAACCAACTCACAAACTATTTTTACAAACAACTCTCAAATATTGATTGAACACTTTGATATATAGAAGATAGCTTGAAAATGAGAGAATAAATGAGTTGGGATGTCTTGGGATATCTCAAAATGACCTTGGATGGCCTATATTTATAGTTGGCAAAGATTTGAATCTGATTTTGGTGCTTGGAGCGTGTGTTGGGAAGACAAGGAGTAGACAAAAAGTGTTCGGCGCCGCTGTCCCCTCAAAACAGCACTGAGCGGATTTTGTGGAAAACTCATATCTCTCAATTTAACCGTTGGATTGATCTAAAATTTTGACTGATGCTTTAACACATCATGCTCTTCAATCTGGACGGTGAAGATTTTATTTGAACGAATCAATCATGCCCAGTATTTTCCGGAAGTTGCTTCATCATGTTTTCGAACTTGTTCTGTGCAACAACATTGAAAAATTCATATCTCTCAATCCATCCGTTGGATTGATCTGAAATTTTGAAAGAAGTTGTATAACATCCTAAAATTAAATATGATTGGTGAAGATTGGATTTGGATTACTCAAACATTCCCAGTTATTTTCTGAAGTCGAATCTTTATGGTTTCGTTCCTTGCAGAAGTGGGTACTGTGCATCATATTGGAAAAAATCATATCTTCCATTATAGCCATTGGATTGCTCTCAAATTTGGACAGTACATGTAAAACATCCTCAAAACGATTGTGATTGATGGAGATCGGATTTCAATGCTTAAAAAATTCTCAGTAATTTTTGGAAGTTGCTGCTCCATACTTTGGCTTCTTCTTGTTCTTTTCTTCATATCCTCATAACAATGTTCCATATCATCCATATAACATCGTGTTCATTATATGAGCAATATGAGACTTCATAAATACATTTATAGCTTCAAAATAGCTTTTAATAATTTATTTTTAAATAAATCTAATCTGCAAAATCTCACTTTAAATGGTTAGTAACAATTAACCGAGTTTTGTATTCATCAAAATATAATATTATGAGACTTGTTAATGCATTAAAAATATTAATCTCATAACACGAGATTTTTATGCGTTTAAGGCGTAACAGAACGATTCCATATCATGGGTATCAAAACATTACGATTAAATTATACAAGTAAAATAATAATAACAATTGAATATTTTACCTCTTTAAAGCAAAAGCTTGATTATGGACTCCAACAGAATTTAATCTGCTCTTCTTGTATATCCCGGGAACCGATGGCTTCACGATCAATCACCGGAATAAGGTCCACGAACAGAAAACAGAAAACTTCTGATTGATTGTACTAGAAATCAATCAGATGTTTATCGAAGAGATTAAACAGATTTGATCTGTTAATTCGAAATGTAATTTTTCACAAAAATCATAGACCGAATTTTCTCAAAAGGGAGAGAGGATTTCGAAAATCCCTTTCAAATATTTTGTGTGAAATTTCGAAAATTTAAAGACTAAAGGCCTATGATTTTCGAACACTACACATGTATTTATAGATAATTTTTAGACTAGATTAAGTTATAATTGTATTAGGACTCTAACTCCTTAGGGCCCACAATCCATAACTTAAGCCCAACAAGCCAAGCCCGTTGTTATAGAAATTAATATAAAATTCATCGTGACTCCGATTGATAAACTGATTTTACCAATATGCACAGAAACCATTTCTGCACCTTTTAAAGTCAAGATAATTTTTTTTGAATCCGAATTCAGTGAAATGTCCATCCATATGTCATTTTAGGAAATCTCACTCCCTTTTATTTAAGAAGTCCAACTTCTATTTCATTAAATTTAACTTTTTAAATTTAACTATCTCAACCGGGTTTAGTAATCCATTACTTGTGTGACCCTCAATGGTTCAGGGATACAGCTAGCTGTGGGCTCACAACTCCTCGTGACTCGGAACAACAATTTCCGGCTAACCCATCGAATCATGGTAAGAGCGCCTAGCAACATCGCCCCATGATTCCCTAGGATCACTGATAGTTCCTGCAAGAACTAGTAGATTTTGGTTAGCGTACAGTACAGTCCCTTCATCCAAATATCCCGATCGAATCAACAACCATTGGTGCATCGAGAGTCGTTCGAGATTCGATAACTATGCATTACATCTTGGAGATCAAATAGTGACATCGCGTGTGTTACTAGGAAAACCGAGTAACCTAAAACACATCATGTACTCTGGCCAGAGATTCGTCACACTAATATCTCCTTAGATCGCATAGGATATCCACACTCTCAAGTATGTGGTGAATCCTTGACAACAAAGCATCGACTCATATATGTGTCATAACTGTACCCAATCCCGACACCTGATGACCCCAATAGAGTCGGTAAACAAGTCAAAGTACAGTACTAGCATATAGAGTTTCAATGATGTTTCAAGTAGTAAGGACTAATGGTGTACAACCAAAACCGCGGACTTTATCCACTCGATAAGTAATAACCACTTGAAAAGTTCGGATAGGATAGTTCGATCATTCATCATATGAATATCCACTTGCATGCTTTGAACATCTCTATGTTCCATACCAATGAAACGTGGTACTCGGCATCGCAAATGCTAGTCTCAATCTCGAGCGATCCTTATCCTTATTTGCGGACGGCTCAATTGACTAGGAACAATTTAGAATATACAGTGACTATAAGATGTGTTTCATGATAGTCATCCCCATGTGCTATCACATCTTACATACACTATAGTATATTCAAGGTCTTCATCTAAACATCGTATAGTATGTCACAACATAATAATATGATAAAAGATAAAGTAAATGCCATTATAAAAATGTAAATTATATTAAACAAAAGATTGTTTATTAATAGAGTCATAAAAGCCCTTAGCCACAAGTTGGCTAACCGGGCATCCACTCTTTCAATCTCCCACTTGCCCTAAAGCCAACTAGTCATACTACGTAATCCTATTGCTTCGCGATGTTTGTCAAACAATGGTCCTGGCAAGAGCTTAGTAAGTGCATCAGCGATATTGTCTGCAGAGGCCACTCTCTCGACAGTGATGTCTCCTCTTTCCACGATCTCCCGGATGATGTGGTATTTCCTCAGTACGTGTTTGAACTTTTGATGAGACCTTGGTTCCTTTGCCTGAGCAACGGCACCCGTTTTGTCACAGTACACCGGAACTGGACCAACAGCTTCAGGAATTACACCCAACTCTTGGATGAATTTCCTTATCCAAACCGCCTCTTTAGCAGCAGCTGATGCTGCAATGTATTATGCCTCAGTGGTGGAATCCGTTGTGGTGTCCTGCTTGGAAATTTTCCAAGAGACAGCACCGCCATTGAGCATGAATACAAATCCAGAGGTTGACTTCGAGTCACCCACGTCACATTGGAAGCTAGAGTCGGTGTAGCCTTCCAATTTCAATTCTCTTCCTCCATAAACCATGAATACATTCTTAGTCCTTTGCAAGTACTTAAGAATATCCTTCACGGCTTTCCAATGCATTTGACCGGGATTGGATTGATATTTTCTCGTGACGCTCAGAGCATAGGCCACATCCGGTCTGGTAGATATCATCCCATACATGATACTACATATGGCTGACGCATATGGTACGTGTGTCATCTTCTCTATCTCTTCGTCAGTCTTGGGACACATAGAATTGGATAGAGAAACTCCATGACACATAGGTAGATGTCCTCTCTTGGACCCATCCATTGAAAATCTTTTCAATATGGTGTCGATGTAGGTTGCTTGAGTGAGTCCTATCATTCTCTTAGATCTATCTCTATAGATCTGTATTCCTAGAATATAGGATGCCTCACCTAAAGTTCGCGCTTATCGTGTACGCCCAAATTAACCCGACTCAATCAGATCAATAAATTAATGCAGTAGTATGAGTAGGGATCGTTCCCACGAGAAAAGGTAAATCTAAAGTGTTCTAAATAAATAAAATAAGGGGGTTTTCAAATTTTGATTAACTACTAAGAAATTTAAACAAATAAAATTTACTAACATTCAAGATTAAATGAAATGCTGGAGAAATTCAATAAAAAACAGGCCTTGGTTTCGGTCAACTACACCCTTGATTTCATTCGTTCGATCATCGATTATCTAAAAATCTTTAATCACGTTGAATATTCATCATTGGAAATTAAATTCCTGTTTTACCTTAATATTAGTTAACTAGACACAAGCATTCTAAGATAACCCTTATCAATGAATCAACCCAATACAAGCGATTAGATTTAAACCCATGATAGCATGCAAACTAGTAAAACTGATAAAGCTAGACAACCCATACACAAGCAGATGAATTTAGCCTAGTCAATTATTATTCCTACAATTCCTAATCTCACAAGCGGACGATTATTAATTGTATTTGCTTCGCAAATCAGATAATTTGAACAATTACGGATTCAAACTCCAATTTAGCAGTAGATTATACATAAAAATTATTAGGTGATCAATCTAATAATCAAACATACAATCATGAAATAATTCAGAATAATAACTGATACTCAACAATAATTAAACTTTATAAAACAAAAATCTCACGATTAAATTAATCAAGGGCTTCATTTTCCTTAACCAAGGATTAAAAACTAGCCAACACAATTCATACTAAAATTCATAAAAATTCAATTAACAGAAGAAAACTTAGGAAAATAGTCTTCAAGCACCAACCCTAGCCTCCAAAAAGTCTCCAAAACGTCTGATAATCTTCGTAAAAACGGAATTATGGTCTAATAAAGGCTAGGGAATAAATTACAAAAGTTTCCAAAATTAAAATTTTCTTCCCGGCACACGGCTCTCGCTCGATCGGTAAAAACCTGCGGATCGAGCGAGAGCAATAAATATAGCCTACTGTCTTGAAAAACTTGGGTCTCGCTCGATCGGTATAATCTTGCGGATCGAGCGAGACCATCTTCATCACCCTACTGTCTTCAGTTCTTTTGTGCTCGCTCGATCCGTAAGATTCTGCGGATCGAGCGAGAGCTTCTCTCAGAAAGTTTCCGGCTTTTTCTTTACTTCAAATCTTCGTTTCTCCGGAGTTCCTTCTTAGCTCGCAAAATAGGTGACCTAACCATAAAATTAAGAATCCCGTCATGCAAACACTGAAAATGCAAAATTAACAAAATGCTAAAATAAAACATATAAATGCATGCTAAACGACACTAAAATGAAACTAACAAATGCAACAAAAACAACACTATCAAATACCCCCACACTTGAACCTTGCTCGCCCTCGAGCAAGTTATGCAAAATAAAATGAAACAGAACAAAAACATAAGCAAGGATGAATCATGTAAACATAGCCTCAGAGACAATCCATCAACTAAAAATAAGTTCGAAGCAACTCTCAATTTTCATTGATACACCTCAGTCGAATGCGAACGTGTGTGTGTGTGTCATGTTACCCCAGTTACATGCAACTTCAAAAGACAAAGTCTCAAGACTGTTCGCCGACCTATTAACAATTCAGTGTAAGCTACACCATCAAGAACTATCCTCCTAAAAATCCTTTAATACAACACAACATTCTTGAGAATAATTATGCACCTCCGGGTTTTGCACCCGGTATTGCAATAGCCCCAATAATTACCCGCTGACTTAGCTACAACAAAGACAGGATTAGAATTTCAATCCTCTCATCTATTGCCCGGATGGAGCATCAACCCCATTTTATCCGCATACTTAGCCTTGATCTTTTTCTTTTAGGATTTTAATCATGTCAAGGCCCGGATGGAGTTGTATATTTATTATTATTTTTTATTTTTCTAGGTGCGCCCAAGATCATTAATGTCATATCAAAGAAATAATCAAGGTTCAAGAAACTATCAAGTTTTCACAAACACCTATTGTCGTGCAATGGTCCAACAGACATCCACGATATCTAATACATCGCTACACTTCACTGGTTAAACATGCGTGCTTAAGAATATTCAACTAACAACCTACGGTTTCTTAAATCCAATCAAGAGTTAAATTTTTTTTTTCAACTAACTCGTCATAGGCTAAAAAGACTAAAAATCATCCTTAACTCATGCAATTGAACAACACAATGCATAACAACAAAAACAGAATGTAACAACGAAACAAAATAAACAAAACGCATGCAATACCCCCCCACACTTAAACAATACATTGTCCTCAATGCAAAAACACAGACACAACCAAAATAACTAAACAAAATGAAAAACAAAAACACAAAACGGGACTCCCCTGGTCTAATGGTCTGCGGCATCGTCCTCTTCAGCCTCCGGAGGAACGACAGGGGCATCATACTGAAACGGAAAAGGCGGGGGATATGGCAAAGCGGCTAGCACGACGTTCGGATCAAGCCCATGATGGATCGTCAGATTGCGCAATAAAGCGTCCACCGCCTGAGTATTATGTGCCGCCACCGTATTGTAGGCATCCTGATGGTGGGCATAAGCCGTAAGCTCGCGGATGGCATCAGCTTGAGAGCGTCGAACATGTGGTGGTGGTCTTGGCGGAGCTTGCAGTGGCTGGAAGTGGCCTTCCCTCCCAAAGTGCTGAGCACGGTGTGCCCGCTTTGCATCGAGGAAAGCGGAGTCGAGTGGTCGCTGAGGGGACAACCACTCTTCATCATTCCTAACCGCAACACCGGCATTCAAGCAAAGACAGGTGATGATCGTGGGGAAATAAAGACCCAAAGTGATATTGTGGATGGACCGATGGATCTCACCATGCAGAATCCGTCCCACATTTATGGGTGCGTCGACTTCCAGTGCATAAAGAATGGTAGCTCTTTCTAGGCTGACTTCACTAGAATGTAAGATCGGCATCAGACGCCGAATCACGAAAGCATACCATGTAGCAGGTAGCACCGGGAAAGGCCAACTGGTCAAGTAATTCGGTCAAAAGCGGACCATCTTGAAGGCTCTGGAAGAGTGAGTCGTCGACCTCCGGGATTTCTAATAAGGCGTTCAGCTCATTGGGGAGAAAAAAGACCAATTTCACCCGGAAAAATGCTTTGCTATCAGTGCGCTCAGCGGCATTTGCATAAAATTCCCGTACAATTGGCACTACAGCCGGAGCAGGATCATCGCAAAACTTCATCCAACCACGATCATAAATAGTATGGACAATCTCCGGAGAAGTTATATTGGGATCAAAGCCACGTTCAGGGATTGTTGATCGACTCACCTTGGCTTCGAAGTATCAATGACGAGCCGTTTCACTAACAAAGTGGCCCATAAACTCTTGATACACACTATCAACGGCTCGCTCAGCTGCCCTAGAAGAAGATGCGCCCTTGTTTCGTGCGGGTTTAGGAGCCATGAAAAGTAGCTAGATGAAAGTAGAAGTAGTGTAGGCAATATATCGAACACCTTGTGGGCGAGGAAGAATCCGGCACTCCTTGAAGATTGTAAGTTCAACAATGATGAATAAGCGTATGAGGAGCCAACGGAGAAGAGATACCTGACGAAAAACAACCCACAACCGGAAATAAAGTCGGATGAGAACCCGCGACGGAGCAAAATTCCGACGATAGAGATGTCGGAGAAGATGACCGTAGAAAATTGTTCCGAGGCAGTAGAGCGGGGCGTCCAAGAGCTTCCTGCGAGAAAAGGAGAATCAAGAAGGAAGTTAGAGGAGATTGAGAGGCACGAAAAAGGGGAATCAGGGCAAGAAGGCGCAAGAGAGATATGAAATAAGAAAACAAAGAAAAAAAAGGAAGCGATCTGCGTTTATTTAAGGCAAAAAAATTTCTCGCTCGATCCGCAAGATTTGACGGATCGAGCGAGACAAAATAATCCAACTCCCTGTCCCGAATTAAGATGTGCTCGCTCGATCCGCAAGATTTGACGGATCGAGCGAGACAAAAATATAAACTCTACTGCCCTGACTTAAAATGTGCTCGCTCGATCCGCAAGATTTGACGGATCGAGCGAGACCAACTAGCATACCCCACTGTCCCGATGAAAACAACGCTCGCTCGATCCGTAAGATTATGCGGATCGAGCGAGGCACATAAATTTCAAAAAAAAATTCGATTTATCAAAATTTCGAAAAGAAAACAAAACAAAAGGCAACAGCAATAAAATTAAAACTAAGCAAAAAAAAAATAAAAACGAGCAAAAGTAAAAAAAAATGAAAGAAACACTGGGTTGCCTCCCAGTCAGCGCTAAATTTGCAGTCAGTCTATAGCTCGACTGCATGCCATGATTTTAATCAATTTGTGGCGGATCATCAAGCTGAAGATCATGCGCATCCTCTTCCTCATTTGCTTTGGCCCCTTCAAAATAATGCTTCAAACGTTGGCCATTTACTTTGAATGTTTTTGCAGTATCTAAGCTTTTTATTTCCACCGCACCATGAGAAAATACATCAGTAATAACAAATGGGCCAATCCATCTAGAACGTAACTTACCTGGGAATAATCGAAGTCGTGAGTGATACAGCAAAACTTTTTGACCGACTTCAAACACCCGTCTAGATATCATCTTATCATGGAATGCCTTCGTCTTTTCCTTGTAAATCTTTGAACTCGCATATGCATCATTGCGTATCTCTTCGAGTTCTTGCAACTGCAACTTCCGATGCGCCCCACTCTCATCCATCTGCATGTTAAAATTTTTAACAGCCCAGTAGGCTCGATGCTCCAATTTGACAGGCAGATGACATGGTTTTCCAAAAATCAACCGATATGGGGACATCCCAATCGGTGTCTTGAACGCGGTTCTGTATGCCCACAGTGCATCGTCCAAGCACAAACTCCAGTCTTTCCTAGTAGGATTCACTGTCTTCTCCAAGACGGATTTGATTTCTCGATTTGAGACCTCAGCTTGGCCGTTCGATTGCTGATGATACGCAGTGGAGAGCTTGTGCGTCACATGGTACTTCTTCAATAAACTAGCCACTGTCCGGTTACAGAAATGTGTTCCTCTATCACTAATGAGTGCTCGTGGGATTCCAAACCTAGAGAAAATGTTGTGCTGAATGAATTCTGCAACCACTTTGGAATCGCCAGTACGGGTGGCCTTAGCTTCCACCCATTTCGAGACATAATCCACAGCAAGTAATATATAAATAAAACCGTATGAGCTAGGAAAAGGCCCCATGAAGTCGATGCCCCATACATCAAAGATTTCACATATTAAAATGGGTTGCTGAGGCATCTCCTTACGCTGGGATATATTACCTGTCTTTTGGCATTGAGTGCAGGACTTACAAAACATGTAATCATCTCGAAACAGGGATGGCCAGAAAAATCCACATTCTAATAACTTTCTAGCAGTTCTTTGTGCTCCAAAATGGCCACCACAAGCATATGAGTGACAAAATGTGAGAATTGGGATTACCTCGCTATTAGATACACATCGTCGTATGACTTGATCAGCGCAGTGCTTCCACAAGTAAGGATCATCCCACACATAATATTTAGCGTCACTTCGGACCTTATATTTTTGTACCTTAGAGAATTCAGCTGGAAATCCATTATTAACTAAATAATTTACAATGTTTGCGTACCATGGTAATTCCGTGCTGGCTAAAAATAGCTGCTCGTTGGGAAATTCTTCTTGCAACTTCAGCTCTTCTTCAACATGAACTAGCCGACTCAAGTGGTCAGCCACTCGATTTTCAGTCCCTCTTTTATCCTTAATATCCACATCAAATTTGCTTAGCAGTAGTATCCATCTTATCAGTCTTGGCTTTGCCTCCTTCTTCGTCATCAGAAAATGAAGAGCTGCATGATCAAAATAGACAATAACTTTAGCACCAAGTAAATATGAACGGAATTTTTCTAAAGCAAACACTACTGCTAAAAGCTCCTTTTCAGTAGTGGAGTAGTTTCGTTGGGCATCGTTCAGAATGCGCGAAGCGTAGTAGATCGCGTGTGATGCTTTCCCAACTTTTTGTCCCAATACCGCTCCTACGGCATAATCACTGGCGTCACACATGATTTCAAATGGCTTGGTCCAGTCTGGTGGTTGGATGATTGGCGCTGAAGTCAATGAGTCCTTGATTTTATCAAAAGCAGTTTTGCATGACTCATTGAATTCAAACGACACATCCTTCTGCAGCAGTTTGCACATAGGAGATGCAATCTTGGCAAAATCCTGAATATACCTCCTGTAAAAACCTGCATGGCCAAGAAAAGAGCGTACCTCCCGCACACTTACGGGGTAAGGTAAAGACTGAATAATATCAATTTTTAATTTATCTACCTCTATCCCCTTAGATGAGACAACATGACCCAATACTATACCTTATCCAACCATAAAATGACATTTTTCAGAATTAAGAACCAGGTTGGTCTCGACACATCTCTTAAGAACTAGAGCAAGATTATACAGACAGTCTTCAAATGAGTTACCATAGACAGTAAAATCATCCATAAAGACTTCTAATATATGCTCTACAAAGTCAAAAAATATACTAACCACACACCGTTGAAAAGTAGCCGGTGCATTGCATAGACCAAAGGGCATGCATCGATAAGCGAAAGTTCCGAATGGGCATGTGAATGTTGTTTTCTCCTGATCTTCCGGTGCAATCGCGATCTGAAAATAACCAGAGTAACCATCAAGAAAACAATAGTAAGGATGACATGCTAACCTCTCAATCATTTGATCAATAAAGGGGAGAGGGAAGTGGTCCTTTCGGGTTCCTGCATTAAGCTTCCTATAATCAATACAAACCCTCCACCCATTTTGAATGCGGGTGGGAACCAATTCGTCGTCCTTATTTTTCACCACTGTAATTCCAGTTTTCTTGGGTACCACCTGTACCGGACTGACCCACTGGCTGTCAGAAATTGGGTAGATGACCCCAACTTCAAGTAGCTTCAGAATTTCAGCTTTTACCACCTCCATCATAGGTGGATTCAACTTCCTTTGCGGTTGCCGTGAGGGACTTGCACCCTCTTCCATCAGAATTCGGTGCACGCATGTGGAAGGGCTAATTCCCTTGATATCTGCTATGGTCCACCCAATAGCAGTTTTATTCTCTTTCAGAATCTTGACCAGTTTTTCTTCTTGCTCGGCTTCCAAGCTACTGGAAATTATGACAGGTAGTGTTTCTCATTCTCCAAGGAAAACATACTTAAGGTGGGTTGGAAGCGTTTTTAACTCAACTGCTGGTGCCTGCAAAACAGATGGAAGGCGCCGAGTGTTAGAGATCGATAAAGACAAATAAGATACATCACCTGACTGTGGTAGCTCAGGAGCATTGTTCAGAATATCCTCAATTTCATCCACTTCTCGGCTGCATCTAATTCCTTCTTCCGTCTTCATAGTGGGTGCTGTAATAGCCACCTCTAGCTCATCTTTTCCTGCATGCTCAAAAACATCTTGGGCCAAGAAATCCACAATGTCAACAGAGAACACACAATCATCACTATCAGGAAATTTCATAGAATCATAGATATTAAATTTCACGACCTCGCCATCAAATTCCATAGTGAGTGTACCACTGTGAACATCAATTTTAGTCATGGATGTTTTCAAAAACGGTCTGCCTAACAAAATAGGACTATTATGATCACCGTTTTCCATGTCTAGCACATAAAAGTCCGCAGTAAAAACTAACTCATTCACTTGCACTAGTACATCTTCGACCACGCCCCTAGGATATGCATTAGACCTATCAGCTAATTGTATGACAATTTCAGTTTTATTCAGTGGCCCAAGTTTCAAGGATGCATAAATAGAGTATGGCATGACATTGATTGATGCTCCTAGATCTAACATGGCCTTTTCAAGTCTAATATTTCCTATAGTGCATGGGATGGAGAACATACCTGGATCCTTGCATTTGGCGGGTAATTTCCTTTGGATCACTGCGGATACATTCTCACCTAACTCCACTTTCTGACAACTCTTCAAGGTTTGTTTCCTCTTAGCTGTGCACAACTCCTTCAAAAACTTTGCGTATCGAGGTACCTGCTTAATGGCATCTAGCAATGGAATGTTAACCTCACATCTACGAAAAATTTCATATAACTCTTTAATTCCTTCACCTTTCCTAGAGTCCTTTAGAGCTAAGGGGAAAGGGGCAACAGGCTTATATTCAGATAGAGGAGGAAACTTACCTCTTGGTGAATCATCCTTGGATGATTTTTCCTCACTTACCTGTTGCTCATCTTCGTGTAGCTTCTCTTTGTGCTCAACCTCAACTTCCTTCTCCTTCACTCTCAACTCCTTCCCATTCCTCAAAGTTATTGCACTCGCATTCTCTCTTGGGTTTATCACAGTTTGAGATGGCAGAGCATTAGAGTGCTGTGCTTCTAACTTGTTGATGGCAGTGGCCAATTGTCCCATTTGGGTGCTCAAGTTCTGAATACTTACCATGGTATCCTGTTGAAAAGATGCAGTTTTAGTGGCAAGTTCTTTAACTATATTTTCGAGCATCTCACCTGGAGTTGGCATCTGAGCTCGCTGCTGTTGCGGTTGAGGATACTGCGGCCTAAAAGTTTGATTATGTGGTGGTCCTTGAGGACCGGATTGACTTGCTTGGGGATTCCCATATCTTAGAATTGGATGATCCTTCCAACCAGGATTGAATGTATTGGAGTAAGGATCATACTTCCTTTGTGGTGGTCCAGGAAATCCGCCAGTAGCATTTACCTGTTCAATTGAGTCCTCTTGAAGTGTAGGACACATATCAGTAGCGTGTCCTATTGCGGCGCAAATCCCACATACCCTTGCAGTCTGTCCATTCCCTACAGCCATCTGACGTACAAGAGTCGTCAATTCAATCATTTGTTGTTCAAGGAAAGAAACATTTACCTCGTTGTCCTTCATGGGTACATGCTCATTCCTGTTGGTGCCGAATTGTTGAGAATTGGCAGCCATATTCTCAAGTAAGTTCCTCTCTTGTACCGGTGTTTTGTCCATGAAGACACCTCCACTCGCCGCATCCAACATGCTCCTGTCATGAAGTAACAAACCTTCATAGCATAACTGAATTAACTGGTTTTCACTTATCTGGTGTTGCGGATAGCTAGCGCAGAGCTTCTTGAACCGCTCCCAATATTCGTTCAGTGATTCCCCGGAATATTGCTTGATGCCATAAATCTCTTTCCGGATGTTAGCAGCTCGAGAGGCTGGGAAATATTTGTCCAGAAAGATCCTTTTCATCTCCGTCCACGTGGTGATAGAGCCAGAGGGCAAGTAGTATAGTCAATCCTTAGCAACACTCTTCAAAGAGAAAGGAAAGGCCCTCAGTTGAATCTGTTCCTCTGTTATTCCATGAGGTTTCATACTCGTGCAAACCACGTGGAATTCCATCAAATGTTTATTCGGGTCCTCACCTGCAAGACCATGAAAAGCAGGCAGTAAATGAATTAAACCAGATTTCAGTTCAAAAGTAGCATTATTTTCTAAAGTAGGAAAAGTAATGCAAAGAGGTTGTTGATTAGGATCAGGAGTGCCCAATTGTCGCAGACTCAGATTAGCATTAGTGTTAGTGTTAGCGTTAGCGGCCATCTCTTCTTCTGGAAAGGCAGCTCGAGCAGCAGCTTCTTGTTGTTGCCTTCAAATTTCTCGCCTTCGCCTATGCAGAGTTCTTTCGATCTCCGGATCGTAGAAAAAACCTTCTTCAGCAGGATCACCTGAAAGCATGAACAAGAAAAACTAGAAACAAAGAGAAAACAAGAGAGTGAGTTTAAACAAATAATAATAAAACACAAAAAGAAAAAGAACACAATAAATTAACACCGATTCCCCGGCAACGGCGCCAAAATTTGGTCGCGCTTATCGTGTACGCCCAAATTAACCCGACTCAATCAGATCAATAAATTAATGCAGTAGTGTGAGTAGGGATCGTTCCCACGAGAAAAGGTAAATCTAAAGTGTTCTAAATAAATAAAATAAGGGGGTTTTCAAATTTTGATTAACTACTAAGAAATTTAAACAAATAAAATTTACTAACATTCAAGATTAAATAAAATTCTGGAGAAATTCGATAAGAAACAGGCCTTGGTTTCGGTCAACTACACCCTTGATTTCATTCGTTCGATCATCGATTATCTAAAAATCTTTAATCACGTTGAATATTCATCATTGGAAATTAAATTCCTGTTTTACCTTAATATTAGTTAACTAGACACAAGCGTTCTAAGATAACCCTTATCAATGAATCAACCCAATACAAGCGATTAGATTTAAACTCATGATAGCATGCAAACTAGTAAAACTGATAAAGCTAGACAACCCATACACAAGCGGATGAATTTAGCCTAGTCAATTATTATCCCTACAATTCCTAATATCACAAGCGGACGATTATTAATTGTAGTTGCTTCGCAAATCAGATAATTTGAACAATTACGGATTCAAACTCCAATTTAGCAGTAGATTATACATAAGAATTATTAAGTGATCAATCTAATAATCAAACATACAATCATGAAATAATTCAGAATAATAACTGATACTCAACAATAATTAAACTTTATAAAACAAAAATCTCACAATTAAATTAATCAAGGGCTTCGTTTTCCTTAACCAAGGATTAAAAACTAGCCAACACAATTCATACTAAAATTCATAAAAATTCAATTAACAGAAGAAAACTTAGGAAAATAGTCTTCAAGCACCAACCCTAGCCTCCAAGAAGTCTCCAAAATGTCTGATAATCTTCGTAAAAACGGAATTATGGTCTAATAAATGCTAGGGAATAAATTACAAAAGTTTCCAAAATTAAATTTTTCTTCCCGGCACACGGCTCTCGCTCGATCGGTAAAAACCTGTGGATCGAGCGAGAGCAATAAAGATAGCCTACTGTCTTGAAAAACTTGGGTCTCGCTCGATCGGTATAATCTTGAGGATCGAGCGAGACCATCTTCATCACCCTACTATCTTCAGTTCTTTTGTGCTCGCTCGATCCGTAAGATTCTGCGGATCGAGCAAGAGCTTCTCTCAGAAAGTTTTCGGCTTTTTCTTTACTTCAAATCTTCGTTTCTCCGGAGTTCCTTCTTAGCTCGCAAAATAGGTGACCTAACCATAAAATTAAGAATCCCGTCATGCAAACACTGAAAATGCAAAATGAACAAAATGCTAAAATAAAACATATAAATGCATGCTAAACGACACTAAAATGAAACTAACAAATGCAACAAAAACAACACTATCACCTAAATCCTTCATCGAGAATCTACCTGATAACCATATCTTTGTTGACTGCAACATCCCTTCATCATTCCCCATGAGTAGGATGTCATCAACATAAAGTACTAAGAACGTTACCATATCCTTAACTACTTTCTTGTACACGCATGGTTCCTCCGGGTTCTTGATGAAACCAAAATCCTTTATTGTTTCATAAAATTTCTGGTTCCAACTTCTTGATGCTTGTTTGAGACCATAAATTGATCTCTGAAGTTTGCATACCTTATGCTCGCTTCCCATGGATGTGTATCCCTCAGGCTGCATCATATAAATCTCTTCCTTAATGTTTCCATTAAGAAATGCAGTCTTCACATCCATTTGTCATATCTCATAGTCATACCAAGCTGCTATGGCAATAAGAATTCTTATAGACTTGAACATTGCGACTAGTGAAAAGGTTTCATCATAGTCAACTCCTTGTCTTTGAGTGTAACCTTTTGCTACCAATCGTGCCTTGTAGGTCAATACATTTCCATCAGGCCCAAGTTTTCTCTTGTAGATCCATTTACACCCTATTGGAACAATTCCATCGGGAGGATTTACTAAAGACCAAACTTGGTTTAAATGCATCAAGTCTATTTCCGACTGCATAGCTTCAAACCATAAATTTGAATCCGCATCAGAAATTGCTTCCTTGAAGTTTCTTGGATCACATCCAATGTTGGTTTCACTTTGATCCCCTTAAAGAAGAAGACCATATCTAATAGGAGGCCTAGAAGTCCTCTCGGATCTTCTAGAAATAGGCGTGTCTTGTGATGATTCCTGAGGTGTAGGATCGTTATTTTATATCTCGGGTTCTTCTCGAATTTCTTTGAGTTCCATCATCTTGCCTTTCTTATCAAATAATAATTCCTTCTCCAAGGTGGCATTCCTTGAAACAAACACTTTTGTTTCAGTAGGATGATAGAAATAATATCCGATTGAATTCTTCGGATACCCTACAAAATAACATAAGGTGGATTTGAAAGAGTGGGTGCCCGGATAGCCAACTTGTGGCTAAGGGCTTTGATGACTCTTTATGTAAACAATCTTTTGTTTAAATATAATTTACACTTTTATCATGACATTGACTTTATCTTCCTTCATATTGTTATATTATGATATACTATTGTTGTTTTGATAAAGACCTTGAATATACTATAGTGTATGTAAGATGTGGTAGCACATGGGGATGGCTGTCATGAAACACATCTTATAGTCACTGTATATTCTAAACA
The DNA here is from genome assembly GCF_033568475.1 of Henckelia pumila. Lineage (NCBI taxonomy): Eukaryota > Viridiplantae > Streptophyta > Magnoliopsida > Lamiales > Gesneriaceae > Henckelia > Henckelia pumila. The sequence goes on along the minus strand of NC_133120.1, from coordinate 101,260,170 downwards.
GTTCCTAGTCAATTGAGCCGTCCGCTAATAAGGATAAGGATCGCTCGAGATTGAGACTAGCATTTGCGATGCCGAGTACCACGTTTTATTGGTATGGAACATAGAGATGTTCAAAGCATGCAAATGGATATTCATATGATGAATGATCGAACTATCCTATCCGGACTTTCCAAGTGGTTATCACTTATCGAGTGGATAAAGTCCGCGGTTTTGGTTGTACATCATTAGTCCTTATTACTTGAAACATCATTGAGACTCTATATGCTAGTACTGTACTTTGACTCGTTTAACGACTCTATTGGGGTCATCAGGTGTCGGGATTGGATACAGTTACGACACATATAGGAGTCGATGCTTTATTGTCAAGGATTCACCACATACTTGCGAGTGTGGATATCCTATGCGATCTGAGGAGATATTAGTGTGACGAATCTCTGGCCAGAGTACTTGATGTGTTTTAGGTTAATGGGTTTTCCTAGTAACACATGCGATGTCACTATTTGATCTTCAAGATATTATGCATAGTTATCGAATCTCGAACGACTCTCGATGTACCAATGGTTGTTGATTCGATCGGGATATTTGGATGAAGGGACCGTACTGTACGCTAACCAAAATCTACTGGTTCTTGCAGGCACTATCAGTAATACCTAGGGAATCATGGGGCGATGTTGCTAGACGCTCTTACCATGATTCGATGGGTAAGTCGGAAATTGTTGTTTCGAGTCACAAGGAGTTGTGAGCCCACGGCTAGCTGTATTCCTGAATCATTGAGGGTTACACAAGTAATGGATTACTAAAACCCCGTAGAGATAGTTAAATTTAAAGAGTTAAATTTAATGAAAGAGAAGTTGGACTTCTTAACTAAAGAGAGTGGGATTTCCTAAAATGACATAGGGATGGGCATTTTTGGAAATCACTGAATTCGGATTCAGAAAAATTATCTTGACTCTAAAAGATGCAGAAATGGTTTCTGTGCACATTGGTGAAATCAGTTTATCAATCGGAGTCACGATGAATTTTATATTAATTTCTATAACAACGGGCTTGGCTTGTTGGGCTTAAGTTATGGATTGTGGGTCCTAAGGAGTTAGAGTCCAAATATAATTATAACTTAATCTAGTCTAGAAATTATCTATAAATATGTATGCAGTGTTCGAAAATTCTCATGATTTTCAGTCTTGCAATTTTCGAAAATTACACTGCATATTTTGAAGAGAGTTTTCGAAAATCTCTCTGTCCCTTTGGAGAAATTCTCATAATCCGAATTAACAGATCATATCTGTTTATTCTCTACGCAAACTTCTGATTGATTTCTAGTGCAGTCAATCAGAGAGTTTCTGTTTTCTGTTCGTGGACCTTATTCCGGTGATTGATCGTGACGCCATCGGTTCTCGGGATATACAAGAAGAGCAGATTAAATTCTGTTGGTGTCCATAATCTCGCTTCGAGATTTCAAGGTAAAATATTTAATAGTGATTATTATTTCACTTACACATATTTAATCGTAAAAAAGTTTTGATACCCAGATATGTAATCGTTCCATATTAATAAAATAAATTTTTTAAACTTCCGCTGCACCGGGTATCAATTCTTGATTGATCTGAACACAGTTTTCCAACAGTGGTATCAGAGCCAGGTTGTCGTTAAGATCAAACGATTAAATTAATCGATTGTACAAATTTTTGGCCTCGGTTTTTAAAACAAAACAAATTTTTTAAAAATCAAAATTTTGACGGGCAAAACACGGGCGGGCAGCGATTGGATCGCTGCCCGGGGCAGCGCACGGCGCTGCACAGGGCAGCGATGAGATCGCTGCCCAGGGCAGCGCACAGCGCTACCCAGCGCAGCGCTGGGCGCTGAGCAAGGCAGCGCACGGCGCTGCCCAATTGGCAGCGACGGGCTGCCCGGGATTGTCCCGGGCAGCCCGGAAAATTAAAATTTTATTTTTTAAAAAAATTTTAAATTTTTGAAATTCTAGTGTTTGATCCGATCGAAAATTATTTTTGATTAGATCACGAGGCATCGGATCGAATTGTTCGAGTCCGAAATTTTTAAAATTGATTTTTGGATAAATTAAATTTTTGGAAAATTTATAAATTTTATCCGTTAAATTGAATTTTATAAAATTAATTATTTTGGTACAATTGATGATAAGATATGATCTTATGGATGGATAAGATAAAATATGATTTTATCTTTTAATTATGATGTCATTGCATGTTTATCCAATTATTTTAATTATTGAATTAATTATTGGATAAAAGGATGATCGATTGCCATGACCAATATTTTAGGTGTATGTTAGGTGATTTACATTTGTCTTATTGTTGTTGGTATTTATTAATGGGCTTGGTTTATAGCCCAATATCATTGTCTGCTGGGCCCACCCCTAAAAATGTATCTCATATTTGTCATTGAAATTTATTGTAAATTTATTAGACTTAGTGGAAGATAATATTTTGAAGAAAAGGTGGGCCCAGCAGACAATGAAGACCGAAAAAATGTAAATTGGAAGCTCAATGTAATAGGATTGCATTGCATACTTGCATAACCTAGGATTGGACTAAGACTCGTGATTGGCAACCACGGGTCGATTAGTAATGAAATCGATCATCCTAAATAATATATGATATTATTGATGTATGCATGTTTAGACATTAATTGTATGAATCCCGCATGCATACATAAAATGCATGATGAGACAAATTTTCAAAATAAAATCCCTCATTTTAAATATGATTTAAAATTGATATCAAGATAAACAAAAGGGAATTTTAAATATTGTTTAAAAATTCCTACCTTCCATCAACGATCAATGTATGAGATGCTACCCGCGGATACGGTCCGGCTCATATTATTGGGGGGCCCGTCCGTCGGAAAGCTGTACATTGGATCGACACATGTTGTAAGTTGGGTGGAACTCCCATGGGATTGGCTCATATTATTGGGGATCCATATGGCGACCGTCCATCACAACTTAATATTGATGGGTCATCTTGACATGTCACAATAAACGGCGTCATATTATTGGGCCCTTATTGGACATAAGGAAAACATGGGGATTGCTTTGGAAGCAATTGGGCTCTACCTTTTAAAAATTATGGTTGGCTGATATTATTCGGGACTATAGTTTGTCAATTGGACTCCATGATCCCACTAAAGAAAATGTTTCTCGTTTTCACTAGAGGGTAGTGAAATCGTCAAAATAGTGGGAGTGTGATTCATAAAATAAAATTCGTCATATTTTATGTCTTAGTAAATTAATTAAACAAATCATCGATTATTGTCTGTTTCATCTCAGTATATCATTATGGTGAATCTTCGTAATCCACATGTTTCAATTCTCGAACAAAACAAACGTTCTGGCGCAAAATATACGGAATGATTCTATAAGTTTAGATTGTCCTGAGTTCGAAAAAGATTTTCTAAGTGTTAAAAAAGGCTCCTCCGAAAACAGCCCCGGCTGATGTAAAGGTTGGCCAAACTAGAGAAATGGTAGGACCATGATCTCAAGGCCAAATGTTACATGCAAAATGGACAAGTTTAAATAAGTTTGCCATCACTGCAAGAAACCCGGTTATTGGAAGCGCAACAGCAAAGAATATATATATCGAGCAGTTACGAACTGAAAAGGATATATTTTATATTGAAATAAATGTTTTACTTAATACTACTTCTTGGGTATTGGATACCAGATGTAGATCTCACATTTGCAATGAGTTGCAGATGACGACAAGAAGTAATAGGCTAAGGATGGGTGAGACCCAGTCAAGACTCGGGAATGGTTCCAGAGTTGAAACCAAAGCTATGGGAAACATTTGTTTAAATTTGCAAAACACTTTTAAGTTATTTTTGAGAGATGTTTTATATGTTCCGGATTTGGTCAAAAACATTATTTCTATTTCTATGCTTGATAGAGATGGTTTTTCTTGCAATTTTGTGAATGGGATTTACAATATTTACAAGAATAAATGTTTGATTGAAAAGGGACAACTTGAAAACGATCTATATAGCTTAAAATTAAAAGACGTTCCAATTAATTATGTTGATAAACCGGTAACAACAAATAAAAGGAAAAACGATAGTCAAAACCCAGCAAATCTTTGGCATGCTAGACTAGGTCATATTTCCTCAAGTAGGATGAACAAGCTAGTGGGAGAGGGCATGTTTGATATGTCTGATATTAACTCTCTACCTACTAGTGAGTCCTGCCTAAAAGGAAAAATGACTAAATCTTCTTTCAAGGGGAAGCCTGAGCGTAGTCAAAATCTATTGGATTTGATCCATACGGATGTTTGCGGACCATTTAGTATTGGTACTAAATTTGGTCACACCTACTTCATTAACTTTACTGATGATTATTCGAGGTATCGGTATTTATATTTAATGAAATATAAGTCTGAATCATTTGAAAAGTTCAAAGAATTCAAGGCTGAAGTAGAAAACAAACAAGGTAGAAGTATTAAAGCACTTCGATCGGATCGAGGTGGAGAATACTTAAGTACCGAGTTCTTGAGCTATCTAAAAGAGAATGGGATTCTCTCTCAGTGGACTCCTCCTATGACACCTCACAAGAATGGTGTATCGGAGCGTCGCAATCGAACTTTGTTGGACATGGTTCGATCTATGATGAGTTTCACTGAGCTCCCACCTTCGTTTTGGGGCTACGCGCTTGAAACAGCGGTATTGTTGTTGAACAACGTCCACACAAAAGCAGTAGATAAAACAACATACGAGTTATGGAATGGCAAAGCTCCTAAGTATTCATACTTGAGTATTTGGGGATGTCCTGCTTACGTGAAGCAGACAGTGGGAGATAAGTTGGATAGTCGATCCACCTTATGTTATTTTGTAGGGTATCCGAAGAATTCAATCGGATATTATTTCTATCATCCTAATGAAACAAAAGTGTTTGTTTCGAGGAATGCCACATTCTTGGAGAAGGAGTTCTTATTGGATAAGAAAGGCAAGATGATGGAACTCGAAGAAATTCGAGAAGAACCCGAGGTACAAAATAACGATCCTACACCTCAAGAATCATCACAAGACACGCCTATTTCTAGGAGATCCGAGAGGACTTCTAGACCTCCTATTAGATATGGTCTTCTTCCTGAAGGGGATCAAGATGAACCCGACATTGGATGTGATCCAAGAAATTTCAAGGAAGCAATTTCTGATGCGGATTCAAATTTATGGCTTGAAGCTATGCAATCGGAAATAGACTCGATGCATACTAATCAAGTTTGGTCTTTAGTAGATCCTCCCGATGGAATTGTTCCAATAGGGTGCAAATGGATCTACAAGAGAAAGCTTGGGCCTGACGAAAAGGTATTGACCTACAAGGCATGATTGGTGGCAAAAGGTTATACTCAAAGACAAGGAGTTGACTATGAAGAAACCTTTTCACCAGTCGCAATGTTCAAGTCCATAAGAATACTTATTGCCATAGCAGCATGGTATGACTATGAGATATGACAAATGGATGTAAAAACTGCTTTTCTTAATGGAAACATTAAGGAAGAGATCTATATGATGCAGCCTGAGGGATACACATCCATGGGAAGCGAGCATAAGGTATGCAAGCTTCAGAGATCAATTTATGGTCTCAAACAAGCATCAAGAAGTTGGAACCAGAAATTTGATGAAACAATAAAGGACTTTGGATTCATCAAGAACCCGGAGGAACCATGCGTGTAAAAGTAAGTAGTTAAGGATGCGGTAACATTATTAGTACTTTATGTTGATGACATCCTACTCATGGGGAATGACGTAGGGATGTTGCAATCAACAAAGATATGGTTATCAAGTAGATTCTCGATGAAGGATTTGGGTGAGGCCTCCTATATTCTAGGGATACAGATTTATAGAGATAGATCTAAGAGAATGATAGGACTTACTCAATCAACCTACATCGACACCATATTGAAAATGTTTTCAATGGATGGGTCCAAGAGAGGACATCTACCTATGTGTCATGGAGTTTCTCTATCCAAGTCTATGTGTCCTAAGACTGATGAAGAGATAGAGAAGATGACACACATACCATATGCGTCAGCCATAGGTAGTATCATGTATGGGATGATATCTACCAGACCAGATGTGGCCTATGCTCTAAGCGTCACGAGCAGATATCAAGCCAATCCCGGTCAAATGCATTGGAAAGCCGTGAAGGATATTCTTAAGTACTTGCGAAGGACTAAGAATGTATTCATGGTTTATGGAGGAAGAGAATTGAAGTTGGAAGGCTACACCGACTCTAGCTTCCAATGTGAATGGATGACTCGAAATCAACCTCTGGATTTGTATTCGTGCTCAATGGCGGTGCTGTCTCTTGGAAGAGTTCCAAGCAGGACACCCAGCGGATTCCACCACTGAGGCAGAATACATTGCAGCATCAGCTGCTGCTAAAGAGGCGGTTTGGATAAGGAAATTCATCCAAGAGTTGGGTGTAATTCTTGAAGCTGTTGGTCCAGTCCCGGTGTACTGTGACAACACGGGTGCCGTTGCTCAGGAAAAGGAACCAAGGTCTCATCAGAATTCCAAACATGTACTGAGGAAATACCACATCATCCGGGAGATCGTGGAAAGAGGAGACATCATTGTCGAGAGAGTGGCCTCTACAGACAATATCGCTGATCCGCTTACTAAGCCCTTGTCAGGACCATTGTTTGACAAACATCGCGAAGCAATGAGATTACGTAGTATGACTAGTTGGCTTTAGGGCAAGTGGGAGATTGAAAGAGTGGGTGCCCGGATAGCCAACTTGTGGCTAAAGGCTTTGATGACTCTTTATGTAAACAATCTTTTGTTTAAATATAATTTACACTTTTATCATGGCATTGACTTTATCTTCCTTCATATTGTTATATTATGATATACTATTGTTGTTTTGATAAAGACCTTGAATATACTATAGTGTATGTAAGATGTGGTAGCACATGGGGATGGCTGTCATGAAACACATCTTATAGTCACTGTATATTCTAAACAGTTCCTAGTCAATTGAGTCGTCCGCTAATAAGGATAAGGATCGCTCGAGATTGAGACTAGCATTTGCGATGCCGAGTACCACGTTTCATTGGTATGGAACATAGAGATGTTCAAAGCATGCAAATGGATATTCATATGATGAATGATCGAACTACCCTATCCGGACTTTCCAAGTGGTTATCACTTATCGAGTGGATAAAGTCCGCGGTTTTGGTTGTACACCATTAGTCCTTATTACTTGAAACATCATTGAGACTCTATATGCTAGTACTGTACTTTGACTCGTTTACCAACTCTATTGGGGTCATCAGGTGTCGGGATTGGGTACAGTTACGACACATATAGGAGTCGATGCTTTGTTGTCAAGGATTCACCACATACTTGCGAGTGTGGATATCCTATGCGATCTGAGGAGATATTAGTGTGACGAATCTCTGGTCAGAGTACTTGATGTGTTTTAGGTTAATGGGTTTTCCTAATAACACATGCGATGTCACTATTTGATCTTCAAGATGTTATGCATAGTTATTGAATCTCGAATGACTCTCGATGTACCAATGGTTGTTGATTCGATCGGGATATTTGGATGAAGGGACCGTACTGTATGCTAACCAAATTCTACTAGTTCTTGCAGGCACTATCAGTAATACCTAGGAAATCATGGGGCGATGTTGCTAGACGCTCTTACCATGATTCGATGGGTAAGTCGAAAATTGTTGTTCCGAGTCACAAGGAGTTGTGAGCCCACGGCTAGCTGTATTCCTGAACCATTGAGGGTTACACAAGTAATGGATTACTAAAACCCCGTAGAGATAGTTAAATTTAAAGAGTTAAATTTAATGAAAGAGAAGTTGGACTTCTTAACTAAAGAGAGTGGGATTTCCTAAAATGACATAGGGATGGGCATTTTTGGAAATCACTGAATTCGGATTCAGAAAAATTATCTTGAATCTAAAAGATGCAGAAATGGTTTCTGTGCACATTGGTGAAATCAGTTTATCAATCGGAGTCACGATGAATTTTATATTAATTTCTATAACAACGGGCTTGGCTTGTTGGGCTTAAGTTATGGATTGTGGGTCCTAAGGAGTTAGAGTCCAAATACAATTATAAATTAATCTAGTCTAAAAATTATCTATAAATATGTATGCAGTGTTCGAAAATTCTCATGCTTTTCAGTCTTGCAATTTTTGAAAATTACACTGCATATTTTGAAGAGAGTTTTCGAAAATCTCTCTGTCCCTTTGGAGAAAAATCGGCTTGTGATTTTTGTGAAAAATCATAATCCGAATTAACAGATCATATCTGTTTATTCTCTACGCAAACTTCTGATTGATTTCTAGTGCAGTCAATCAGAGGGTTTCTGTTTTCTGTTCGTGGACCTTATTTCGGTGATTGATCGTGACACCATCGGTTCCCGGGATATACAAGAAGAGCAGATTAAATTTTGTTGGTGTCCATAATCTAGCTTCGAGATTTCAAGGTAAAATATTTAATAGTGATTATTATTTCACTTACACATATTTAATCATAAAAAAGTTTTGATACCCAGATATGGAATCGTTCCATATTAATAAAATAAATTTTTTAAACTTCCGCTGCACCGGGTATCAATTCTTGATTGATCTGAACACAGTTTTTCAAGAGGATTGACTATCCAACTTATCTCCCACTCGTCTGCTTCACGTAAGCAGGACATCCCCAAATCCTTAAGTACGAATACTTAGGAGCTTTGCCATTCCATAACTCGTATGGTGTTTTATCTACTGCTTTAGTGTGGACGTTGTTTAACAACAATACCGCCGTTTTAAGCGCGTAGCCCCAAAACAAAGGTGGGAGCTCAGTGAAGCTCATCATGGATCGAAACATGTCCAACAAAGTTCGATTGCGACGCTCCAAAACACCATTTAGCTGAGGTGTCATAGGAGAAGTCCACTGAGATAGAATCTCATTCTCTTTTAGATAGTCCAAAAACTCGGTACTTAAGTATTCTCCACATTGATCCGATCGAAGTGCTTTAATACTTCTACCTTGTTTGTTTTCTACTTCAGCCTTGAATTCTTTGAACTTGAACATCAATAGAAACTCGTAATGCCCATATCATGTACGGAATGCAGTCTTGGCTATATCTTGATCTCAAACCCTATCTGGTGATAACTAGATCTCAAGTCAATCTTGAAGTAAACCGAAGTACCCTACAACTGATCAAACATATCATCAATACGAGACAAATGATACTTGTTCTTCACAGTAACTCGATTCAACTGCCGATAGTCAATGCACAGCCACATCGACTTATCTTTCGTTTTTCACGAAGAGAACATGAGCTCCCCAAGGAGATACACTAGGATGATGTACCCCTTATCCAAAAGATACTGTAACTGATTCTTCAATTCACGCATATTTGACGGAGCTAGAGGATACGGTGCTCGAGAAATAGGCTAAGTACCCAACATCAACTCGATGTCAAACTCGACTTCTCTAACAGGTGGAAAACCCGGAATCTCATCAGGAAATAAATATGGGAATTCATTCGCAACTGGAATAATCTATATACCAACACTCTCAGCGGACGAATCAACTGCATAGATGAGATATCCTTCCCCGCCAGACTCTAGAGCTCGATAGGTTCTCAAAGCTGATACCAACGGCATCGGAGTCGCGCTCCCTCACCATAGAAAACCCAGCTATCACCCTCAATCGGATTAAAGCGTACCAACCTCTGATAGCAGCCCACTGAAGGGAAATCGCGGCGATGTTCGTGTTGCACCCATGGCTTATTCGACGGTGCTCTACTCGCACGACAACGCGGCGGATATCGGGCATATGTACAAGCTTTTCATTTAGCCCAGAATTCATCTCAGAGTTAATCTCCTCAGGTAATTCTTGTTGCACCCGTTCCTGAATTGATGTTCTGTGCATCTTCTCTGGTGAGTTCAGCGCCAATTTCTATTCGATTCTTAGTGTTCTAGCTTGATTTCTAAGCTTAAGTTAGTATTTGAGCGAAGCCCATAACTTTTTTTCTCATTTCAGCTACGATTTTAGGTTCTCCGGCGAGCTACCGCCACTACACTACCATGGAACAAGTGTTGTTCGGTTTCTATCCTGGTTTAGCTTCGATTATTTATGTTTTTTTAGCTATCGAAAAGATCCACTATTAGACACTCAAGGTATATATACATAGCCGTTCCTATGTGGAGTCCAAAGATTCAATGGACTCAGGCCCACAATTTTTTAGGGCCCATATTTTTTTTAAAAAAAATCTCATTATATAGATATAGTAGTATTTAATTTAAATTTATTATACATCAATTTTTTTTCTAAAACAAAAGTAATACGGCTCGCATAAAAGATTTGTGTTTCCAAACAGTTTGTGATGCTTATCGAGACTAAACTCAAGGCCTCGATGAATATTAATAAAAAAAATATCATACTGTTTTCAAACTTAATTTGGATTTTACCGAATTTTTTCTTGTAATTTTTAATTATTTTATTTTTAGTATTTTCATTCAGTTTTACATACACAGATCATTAGGGAGGAAATGTTAAATCTAATCATGTTATTTAGAGAATTAATTTTAAGTCAAACTGTTCAATTTTAGGTCAATCTTATGTCCCAAGTACATGCCCGAGTTTTAAAAGAAGAAAAAAAAAGCTAAAAATTGAAAAATTAATTCAAAGTCAAGCCGATAATCTATTCTATATTGTTAAATTTGAGGCATACATAGTATAACTACTTTGGTAGGTTATGTCATACCAATTTTATCTTCGAAACTCATATCTCATAACTAACATAGTTCTTTAAATAATAATAAATTAATAATAAAAACATATATAACATAAATATAAATTATTCAAATTTTATTATATTTCATATAAAATTTTGTAATGCGCAAATATAAAACTATATTTTAGATATTAATTTATATGCACGCATCATGTGCATATAAATTACTATTATCAATAAGTAATTAGTTTTTAGTTATCATTTTGGACATCTTTTAACTTATTATTTAATTAAAATAGAAATAATTTGAATATCGCGTGTTTAATTTTTTTATATTGACTTTAATGTATTGATTTAATTTGAAATAGTTGTTATGTGACTAAAAAAATATGAACATACATTATGAATTAGAGGCCTTTTTTATATATGGACTCAGACCTAAAAGTTGTTAGGATCGGACCTGTATATATATGTGTTATTAAAGGTTCACTGATGTTTTATGATTGTAGTGATGGTTTGTTGAAAAATTTATGAAGGGTACATTGACTCAGCTAAAAGAGTGTTGAAAGATTACTAATGTATTGTTAACTTGTGTGATGGGTTTTTTAAAAAAGAGAGGACGCCAGACATATATTAGTGATGTATTCTATAATTTTTCATCCACAAGGGGGTGGTCAAGCATCAGATACAAGTTCCATATCCAATCTAGAGTTCACTTTTGTTCTTCAAGATGTTCGATCTAAGGACAAAATTATGTTGTGCAAGTTCACTTATTGTTTCTATCTGTTATGTGCTGACTTTTCATTATGTAATAGGTGTGTGACTATTGGAATTTTTAGAGTTCCAAAGATGGGGCATTAGAAAGGAATATTGACAACGATACTCAACTTTTATTAATTGTTGCCGAACGATGCAAAGGATCAGTTCTATGAATTATTGGGAAGTATAAGTTAATTTCTCTTGTGTAATTAGTCTATGAACGTGAAATTTGTAAAAGTGGAAAATTAAGAATAAAGAATAAGATTTTTATAAAAAAATATTTTGTTAAAGAAAGACAAGCAATAATTGTTTGTGAAAAGTAATAATTTTTCAAAAAAATTTGGGATCAAACTAATATTTAATGGTTGCGTGTAAGACTCCGTGTAAAACTCTATGTACATCTAGCATAGCCATGTATGTATAGGTGGACTAATATATTCTTGGTTGCCTTTTCTATTTTTTTTATCAAAAAGAACAAAATGATAATTTCACATGAAAAACTTTATCACTCTCTCCATAATTTCCTTCCACGTTTCTCAATCTCTCATCCATCATTTTGTTACATATTATTTCATAAATATCCTCTTAATTTAGTGTTCCTCCACAATAAGTTTTAAATTTTAACTATTAAGTATCATTTAAATCATAATATTAAAATTAGAATACTGTAACAACACATAATATTTTCAAATAAAATCATATGTATTCCCATGTCTAATAAAATATTCATGTATCATGTTATACACACAATACGTATGCTTCGTTGGTTAGTTTTTAGTAATCATAAGTATTTTTCTCTATTAACATAAATAATTTAAAATAATATTTAAAATATTTTTAAAAAAATTAATAAGATTTAAAATCTCTGTACGCACATGAAGGGAATAGAAGGTAAGAAAACGAGGTGGTCGGTTAGGGACAACACGACATAATTGGATCGGAGGAAACTTTTACGCGATAATTTGGTCCGAGCTATTACGTTTTATTGATTTGGTATCTATTATATGTTTTAATTCGATTTCTCCAGAGGAGGGAGACGATTGGATTTTGATTTCTTTATTTACAAATTGGGAATTTCGTATCCTAAACTTTGGTTAGTGAGAACGACGGTACTTTTGGTTTTGGAATCGTATATTTTGTTAATCTTAGGTTTTGTTTTGGAAATTTTTAATCGGAAGTTGATATAACACTAGAAAATACTGTCTGATATTATTGAAGTTTCCAATATTACATTAAAAGATGACAAGAATATTTTTTTTGTCATATATAATTAAATACTATTGAATGTATTTGATAATATTATTGTTGCTAATGTATGTAAATCAATTATATATAATATATGTTTATGGTAACTAACAAATTAATATGAATGAATGGTCATCGTGGAGAAAAAGTAGGTACGCAGCGCTGCAATTAGCTAGGAGAAATATGGAATCCGGGGATTTTGTAATTAAACAAAGTCTTGATTAAACTATTTAAATCATAATAAATAAGGTAACAAAAAAATATAGTATGTATTAATTAATAGAGTTTTGATATTATTGGATATTATTGTGATCTTTTATGTATTTGATATTTTAGATATACCATATTTAAAAAAGATTAGATCTTATATCAATAATATGATCTCATGATATTATTTGATATAGAATATTTGATATATCAAAGTGGATCCGCAGTTTGAGATAAGTATTTGATATAATATCAAATTGCATACACAGTTTGAGGTGAAATATAATTTTAGTTTGGTACATACACAGTTTGAGGTGGAGTATAATTCTAGTCATACCAAACTAAGTGTCTATAAATATAGATAGTCTCTAGTTGGTAGATATACATGAATTATACACATTGAATAATACACGTAACCAAATATACTTTCTAGCAATATTTCGACCACCGCAAATATGACCACCGGACGTTTCAAAGAATACTCTCCCCGACAGTTAGCCATAGAGAACGCGAGAACATACATAACTCGTTCTTCTTCTGATGAGTACTTTGAAGTAATCTTCAACTTTACTGGGAGACACATGTATCGTCAATGGAATATAAAGCGAAACAGGACCCAGTTAGATGAATGGTGTAATGCTAATTATGAATTAAGACCCAAAACAATCTTGTTCAAACCCCCATCAATTACCTCCACCCAAAAAGATAAAATGCATCGTGCGCTGAATGGAGGTCTGGTGGGACTTCGTTTATCGATTTCGGATCGAAGAAACCTGGCCATACAGGCAGTAGAAGAGGCCTGGAACAGTCTTGTCACCGCCGCCAACAAGCTGCAGTTGCATATTTACATTGATTTTACTCTCGTCCACAGACAAGTTGCTAATAGGAATCCAAACCATCGCGTAGATATTCTGGATTTGGAGCGTCACCCGGATTATAGCCGTCCTTATCTTACTGAAAGAGAGATGATCATGAGGCACCGTCGTCGTCCCACAATGGTTCCTGCTAGCAAAGCATCCATCCAATCTTTGAAGCCTTTTCATATTCATGATGCAATTAGTAGTCATGGGATAATTAGCAGCTGCTGCTACATCTGTTTGGAAAATTTCGTAGACAAACCGCAGGGCGGCGTATTTTTGCCGTGTTCCCATACGTTTCACGGAGATTGCATCACAACATGGCTCAACACCAATCACTCTTGCCCCCTCTGCCGCTTTCAGATGCCCACCCACACTAATTGATATATCTATTCTAGTTAATTACCTATAATATAACTTAGTTAATTAGTACGTAGTACTTTAATTTGACAGTTATTGATCTACTTCTTCATACATTTATATGTACGTAAGGTTTGATTTTCACTCTCTATTATAAACAATATTCAAGTTGGTCCTAACATTCGATGTTATATATATCATGCATTAATTCAAACTTGTAAATGACAACCAGGTGAATATATACGCAAAAGTAAATCTTATTTTAGATTAATTAAATTATGTGTATGAATTCAATACACGCACGTAATTTGTTATAGGTCAACACCTCATGTCAAGTAAAAATCCTCTCCCTGATGTCTTGCAGATGCAAGATTGTAGTTGCAAGGATAACAAGGTGCCGTCTTGTTCAGCTTTTCCACATGGTACTCTAGGTTGTCTAGACAGATCATAATACAATCACAGTTTAGTGAAAATTAAAGGAATCTCAATAACATTTAGAAAAAATAAATGTGAGCAAAAAAAACATTCAAATTAAACCTTATGGTGATCCCAATTCCTCGAACAAAAGCATATATGGAAGTAGCAGTGATCTGTCTACGGTGTAATCCTCGAACAAAAGCATATCATAAAAAACAGAATAATGAAAATTGTGTCAAGAAAATAAAGAAAATTAATACATCAGAAGCCAAAAGTAAACAAAAAATTAATACGTCAGAAGCCAAAAGTAAACAGAGTAGAAATTCGAGTCACCATCCTGTGTTTGTCCAGGTGGAACAAATGCTCCATCTTCAATGCATTAGCCCTGCATAAGTGCCAGAAGGAGCAAATAAGCTTTCAACTTTGCAAATTATTTCAGAATTTATAATTTATTGAAGGCAACTAAAGAATGTTCAAGGAATCAAAAGATAACCGTCCGAAAAAAGTTGTCTAAGAAACCGAACGTTGTAATATAAGCAAAACAATCTTCACCAATCCCAAAATCGTGATGATTTTGAACACGATTGCTGTACTTACTATAACCCATGAATTATGTGATGTCATGTTTGAGGTTCCAAGGGTCCTAGGCTATTTTTTCCATGGTGTATGGCCTTAAGAAATCCTACAGTTCTAGCTGGAATATCAATCCTATTATACACAGATGTCATGCTCAAGCTGAGTTAGATACAAGGAATATAAAATAATGTGAATAGCAAAAATAACCAACTTAAGATATGAGAGAACAGAAAACATTGACACAGAGACTTAAATAAGGAGATGGGTTACACAACCTCCCGCAGAGAAAAGACCCAAAGCCAGGAGATCTTCCATAGTGGTACTCAAGACAGATCTCAGAAGAGACGTAGATATACCAGCTACCCCGAGACCACCAACAGTACCCTTAAACTGACAAAAGAAAAAGATGACAAACCGGTAGTTAGGCTGATACATGATATATTTTCAAAACTACGAGTCTTTGCAATTTTAATCACTAAAGCTAGAGAGAGATATCCAGTTCAACTTTGTACATATCTACTTGGAATAAGATGCTGCTTTAATCTACTTCTAGAAATTAGACTTGACGAAATACAAAAAAAGATCCAACATCCATGTATACAGGTTATACGAGTAACTTGGACATCAATGACAATCAACTTGATGAATTTAATTTGATACACAAGAAGGCTGCCATTGAATGTCAAATGCAGTAAAATTCTATATTTTAAACATCCGAGAACTTACCACTTCAAGCATTTCTTTCTCCAACAGTTTAGAAGCAACAGCACCACTAAAATCCTCCATCACACGTCTGCCCAAATCATGCTTTGTTCTTAGCAACTCACTGGCCTCCAGTTAGGACAGGATAGATGGAACAATAAGTGAAGGCCATCTTTTCACAAAAGATTCTTTATAGAAGTATCCTTTCCTATGTCGATACAAGTATGCACATTAATTTCATATAAACAAGAACTTGTATGGAGTATATATAGCGAGGCACTATAATCAACAAGATCAAAATCGAAAGAAAATGAAGAAATTTACCACAACATTGTATAGTTACAATTTCAGATACTGTATTTGGCAGCGGAGTTGGCGGAACAACCCCATCCTTCAAATTTGTACGATTTTATGTTTCATTAATACTAAATTTAATTATTTTAAAAAGTTCATGTGTGTCAAATATGGTCAAATTTTCACTAACCAAATGTTGAAAAACACTGCAGAAAGGGAAGAATATATACACATCCAATATTCAAAAATGCATTGCGTGTACTGTTATTGTAACATACACATACATACATACATACATACATACATATACAAATGATATGCAAATAAAATAACGACAATAAAATAAAAGTAATTTAAAAACTGGGTCCATTAATTTTATTAAGTTTGGGAAATAAAGCCACATGGTTAAATCCACATGGTTAAATCTATATAGTACTTACTAACTACTGATTAATAAAATCTCAGTTTCATGAATATTTGATTCCTATGAAATACGTAGCATCCACTTCTATACAGCTGTCGAGTTTTTATTGATCTATATAGTTCTATATTTCTCGTGCATCAGTTGAAAAATCACGTATAAATAATGGAACCAGGTCTCAAATAAATAGTGATTATATACATTGTTGTTTAATTCTCACTTTCTTGGAATTGGCACAATAGCATTTTAGCACATAAGCATTCCGAAAATAATCAAACATATATCGATGATACTCTAATAGGTTAAAGCAGAAATGGTAGCACGAGATGCAGAAAAAACTTTAAAATATCATCGCCAGACAAGTGAAGGTATTAAAATTGATACATACTTTCGGAACTTTAACATACTAGCATGCATATATGGAAGAAATTTCGCTACAGCTTCGAGAAAGTTGACAATCAGATGCTGAAAAATAGACGCCGATGCAAATTATTATATAGAATAACAAATTGGATAAGCCAAGGCATTAACGATCATTCAGACTCGAGTCTTCATTTCCTTTCATCATCTTCGAAATAAGATATATAAACTAACCACAAAAAACATCAAAATAATTAACAATAGAACACAAATAACGAGAAGAAAATTAATTAATTACCGATTTCTCATAGTGATCCCTCTCAGCAGCAGCGCACACCTCCCCCGTATCACCATCTAGCATCAATCAAAACATTTTCAACTACCCTACTTTAAATATCAAACAATATTCAGAGCTAAAAAAACTCAAATTCGATCAATAAAAACTGAAATCATCCGAACTAAAGGCCAAAAAAGAGAAGAACACTGCATACGTAGAAGCTGAAAAGCAGCTAAAAGAACAATAAAGAGCGATGGATGAAGAATAAGCACGATTAACGATAAAATACGGGATTTATAAATAACCAATTAGAGTATGGTCGGAATAGGGGTGTTGATTTTTGAGTGGCGAGCTGTGTCTCCATCACCTGCAGAATATCACTCTTCGTCTCCTGTGCCGCCACCCGCTTCCCCATTTCCGCTCTTAAGTCGAAAAACCCATCACCTGCAGAAAATCAACAATACACGGCGGTCGTCGGCCCTTCTCCGACGAAGTACGATGATTGCGATGGTGACAACACAAAATCCGAAGGAGACGGGTTGGCGCTAGCTTTTGGACGGGATGTGATTTGGGTTCGATGGCAGATTCCGATCGAAACAGGGGTGATGGCTCGCCCGATCTAACCCCATTGTTTCTTGGATTCAAACCATAATCGAATTCATCGGGTGTCTTCGGCTAACATCCAGGGTGGCCTTCGGTTGTTTCGGTCGGAGTTACAGCTGCGATGGCGGCTGATTGGCGCTTGTCAGGAGGTGAATTTGATCACGGTGCGTTTTTTCTGTTATTTTAAAAATATTTAAATCGAATTGTCTTTGTGATTTTGTTATACTTAATTTTTTTATTTGCAATTTTATATTTATTAGTTTTGCGATTTTAAATAATTTTAAATGATTGGGGTCGGTTAGAGATTTTTTTATGATAAATAAAATTTAAAAAAATCAATATATTTAAAATAATTTTAAAAAAATAATAAATAACATATTTAAAGATAATATAACCATAAATAGTATAAAACATAAATAATTAGATAAAATAGATAACATAAAAAATGCATCAAAATAAAGTTAAAATAGATAAATAGGATGCTATAAGTTTTATTTTTAGTCCTGATTAAAATAACTTTGAATATTGGTGTTAAGAAAGAAATATGAAAAAATATCGAAAGAATGTTGTAAGAAAAAGTGACGGAGTGCAAGTTATAAATAAAAAATTTATTATATATTAAAGTACCGTTAATAACATTATTTAAACATCATTTGCGTCCATCTACGTGCATGCGAGTTCGGAACCACCAAAGTCGGGATCCTAACAACCAAACTATGATGTTAGGAAACATGACGAGCATGGAGAGATCCGAAGATTCGAAATCCAATTCTGAACTATCGATCTCCTTCTATAAAATAGGGGGCTTCAGACGACATTTTACTCACAATTTCAATAGTTTTTCTTCTTGCTTCAATTTATAATCGAGATACCGACGATATAAGTGAGGTGCTTTGTTGGTATAACATCCATTAATTGGTAGTAAAACTAGGGTTTTGACATAAATAGGTGCTTTGATTGACGTATTCATCAATGGATAAGATATTTTGGATGTTTTATGTAATTTCTTGTTGATTATGGAAATATACTTCATGCAAATAAGCTCAAGGTTTTTGAATATTAATAGGTAAAATTTTATTGCTGAATTATCAATTGAATTTACTTAATTCTATTTTCTGGTGGACATTGGATATAATTTTTTATAGTGATGCGCTATAAATAATTATGAAAACAACCACTCGCATAAGATGAATCAAGCTGTAATATTCGAAATTTATTATTATTATTTATATAAGAATCTTTTTTACCCATAATAAGCCAGTGAACAATTTCCCGTACCAAATTAACGGGCGTTAAAGATTCTTATAATTAGTATATTTAAAAAGGTGTCATGCACAAGTCTAGCTTATATATGTTCTTCCAAAAAGCTCAAACTTAATTAGGTCATTAGGTTAAACATATATATATATATAGCTAATTACACCGAACACACTATGGTAGTGTTAATTTGGAACCGGATATAGAAGCATGTAGCACTAGAGACTAATCATATCCTAGAACGTCCCCAAGTCATCTAAAAATCAAGTTTGAGTCTATCTTTCAATCAAGGAGATTAAAAATGTTCTTGAATAACCTCGATCGACCGTCCATACATGAATTATAATATAATATAATTATAATTAATGATGAAGTAACAATATCATGAATAGATTAAAAAATATTATTCTTGCTGTATTTGAATCATGCATATATGGCAACTAATTAATTAACAAAGATATATTAGTGAATACTAATGGAGAAAAAACTAACTAGGATAATTAATTTATGGCGTGAATTATCGATCCCGGAAAATTTCAAAGAATTAATACACAAGCTAGATATGTACACCAAGACTACTACGTACGTACGTACCCCTATGTCTATGGATGCATGCTTAATCTAATTTAGAGGATGCATAAATGGATATTCAAAGTAAGTGTAATTTCCCGGCCAAATGACGTTCGATCGAATCACATGATATCAAAGTACGTACTCGATCAAGAATATGAATCTGAATTACATCATGAGTTTGAATGAAAATAGCTAAAAAGGAATTAATATTTGTCGATCGATATATTCAATATTCTGAGATATACCGATCGATCGAAAGATCATCAAAATATGATCATCAAAGTCGGAAAAACATGTCCCTAGATCTCACTGCTAATAAAGTGATAGCCACCATGTAAACACAGTAAGCGGCAAACATCACCGCCAAGTAAGCACGTCGATCCCCGTCACCCACGGCGGCGTAGACACCAGCCACCGCCGCCATAAGAAAAATCCTATTCCCAAGATCCCATTTCAGATACGACCAGACTTGTTCCACAATCACATCCAACGCAAATTCCTCAAACTCAGCCTCATTAATAGATCCCAGAAGCGGCGAGTGCGGAAGGCCCGGTTGACTCGACTCCAAGAAGGAGTGAAGGGAGCCCGCCTCCTGTAGCCAGCTTGCAGTGAGTCTCCCAGAAGTTCATGGACCCGAACCACGGCGGCGTGAAGCTCGAACGGTCCAACTCCGGGGGCGGCGTCGTGGCTGAGGAATTCGTTGTAGGCCGTTGTGCACGCCTCCCCGAAGTGGCGTGTGGCGTTGAAGTGTGCTCGAATTCTCCTGCGAGATTCCACCTCCATTCTTGACGGTTACTGATCGAGTTGAAATTGTTAAGAGTGAATTTCTTTATTTATTATTTATATATATATATATATATATATATTTTTTTTATATAGCTTTTCGGTTTCTTGGAAATCGTTCTGATTGGAGGATTTTTATATTTTAATTAATTTTAGTGTCATTTATTTAATTATATAAATTGTTCAGTAGGAAATCCTTTTCTAGCATGCTTTAATTTGCTATCTATATAATTTGGTTATTTCTTAAAAAATAATAATAATAATAATAATTTGGTTATAAATATAATGAGAAAAAAAATCATGGGGCCGGGTCATATGTATTTAATTTTTCAAATACCCCTCTTCACTTTTTATTATTTGTTTTTTAAATTCAAATTTATTTGTTTTACAAATTTAGTGTATTTAAAAGTTTTTAAATTTAATTAATGACTTAAACAAGTTCTTTAAATATTTTTATGAAAATTTGATTTATAATTTTTATATGTGAGTTGGGACGGATGCGAGCATTTGTTTGACGAAGCCTGGCAACGTGATCAGAAATTGAATTATAATGTACCAGTAGATTTAATATTTTCTATTTTAAAATAAAATGTTCATTGTGAAAACAACCAAGCCAACTCAAATCCGAACCAACCCAATTTGAATTTTTTATTTTTTTTATAAAATAATTAAATTCAAATTCAAAACAAAGAAGAAAAAGAAGAATAATAATAATATTTTAATTTAAACACATACTAACAAAATATCACTTATATATGATTTAACTTAATTTGAAAGTTTAATTATAAAAATTTTAAAGTATATTTATTATGCAAAATAAATATTTTTTTAAGAAAATCAAATTTTTAAAAAATAAAAAAAAATTCAGACATATAATATATAAAAATATATTCAATAATAACCCAAATGTTACTCTGATTTGTTTATTTTGGGGTTTTGGATGGGCTAAACTTTGTTTATATCGATATCACATATGAGAAGCGCGAATGGATCAGTTACACATTTGTTGGCTTGGAAAGCTCTTTTCTCTTCAACTCCTCTTTTTAGGTTGCACGATGGTTTTCCACCTTGGTTGTCATTGTATCTTGTGATTGGAACTTGGAAGTAATCAATATATTTTATGGTGTTTGTTTAAAAAAAAAAACAAAACAAAACAAAAATAGAGTTTAATTATACAATAAATCCGTTTTGTCTTTGTGGTAGCGCAAATTAAATAAGAGAAATTAGTTTTTCTGTTCCATTTTTTTAACACATAACTTCGGTTTGGACCTGCACTTATAAAATATTTTTATAAAATTATTTTTCAACAAATTTTTATAAAATTTGTTCATATTTGGTTTCCATAATTTCATTAAAAACATCTAAAAACACATCTCTCATATGTTTTTTAAAAAATTATACTTGAAAAACATTTTTTAAAAATATTTTACAAGAAGTTTATCCAAACACCTACTTTAAATGTTCATATTTTTTAATCAGCACGTTTTTTTGGTTTTTTTTTTTGGCTAAAAAAACGAACGAAAACGTCTACAGTCTGCCGCTAACCTCGAAATCGTCATTTTCTTTCTTTTTTATGACCGTGAAAGTTTAATTTTCGATGTTTATTATTACATTTGTGAGAGCTAGCGCCCAAGGAGACTTAAAATCAATATATATAATTCATGAGTCTCGGATTCGCGATTAATTTTACCATTCCATAACATATTTTATAAAAATAATTAACATCTTTTATTAAAAAATTCAATTATTTCAATATTACTTCATCAACTATATTTTATTAATTAAAAATTCAATATTTCCATATTTTGGGTTTTAATTTTATCTTGTTTGCTATAAATTTTGGGGGTGTGCCATCTACGCGGATGTTAGTTTGAATGTGAAAATTACAAATTAGGGATTAAGCCACACTAATCAGAATAAAAACTATAAAAAGTGACTTTGGTAGCTCGAAAGGAACGAACCAAGTTCGGTAGATCCGAACTCTATACTCTTCAAAAGTAGCGAAGTCAACATTAAAAAGAAAAAGAAAAAAAAGTAGCGAAGTCAACATAGTAAACTTCGGAAGCAAATGTGCAATTCAGAACAATTGAAGATCGGAATTGCCGAACCTAGTCAGCCAAGTTTTCCCTGCGTAGTCATGAGATGAACTGACATGTGGCACACTTCGGACCATCCGAAGTGACAGATCGAAGTTTTCGATAACATGGCCCGATGAATAAGTAATGAAACTGGACGCATGTAAATGCATGCATGCTAGTTCGGAACCACCGAGCACAGATATCCGAAGATCCAAAATTCAGTTCGAAACTATCGATATCTCCGTCTATAAAATAGGGGGCTTCAGACACATTTTACTCACAATCTCAATAGTTTCCCTTCTTGCTTCAGTCTATAATTGAGGGACCGACGATATAAGTGAGGTGCTTTGTTGGTAGCATCCATTTGATAGTAAAACTCGGGTTTTGACATAAATAGGTGCTTTGATTCGACGTATATATTCATCAATGGATAAGATATTTTGGAAGTTTTTTGTAATTTCTTGCTGATTATTGTAATATTCTTCATGCAATTACAATGGCGGAGCTAGGATTTCAAATTTACCCGGGCTACAATTATTTGTTTAAAATTTGAGAATGTTTATATTCTTAGTCGTTTTTTTTCAAAGTAGATCATTCCTTTGGGTTGTGTTAAAATTTTTTTGTCTTAAAAATTGGGTTCATTGGGCTCATGTATGGTTCGTTGCAATGGTCACGGACTCACAATGACTACCATTTCAACTGTAATATCATTTTATGAAACGGTGCGATGCGGATTTTTAAAATAACTTAAAAATTATTTAAACTTTGAAAATATGTATAGTATACATTAATTAATAGTAAAATAATATACACGAATCATTAAAAATCAATACATTAATATATAATGTTTTCCAAAATACATAATATATGCAATTCTACCATATATCGTCATAAAATATTAAAACTTAAAGTCAAATTCTTTAAATAAAAACATTAAATATTAATTTTAAATAATTTCAATCACGGTTTTTTAATAAGAAAATTTAGTTAAAGTAAATTAAATATAATATTATAGTTATGAACTAAAAGAAATAAAATAAAATAATTATTTATTAAAAAATGAATGATTTTCTAAATAATAATCATTTTCAACATTAGATTGATAAATTTTAATATAAATCATAAACAGAGGGCAAAAAACCAAAAGAAAAAGAATGTTGTACTTGATTAAGTTGTTTGTATATCTTATTTAATTAATAACAATAAAAGGAATATGAAACAAAAAAATTAAATAATTTGGTTCATTTATTCTCTTTCAATCACAATTCATATTTATCTTTCGTACACATTCTTATCCATTTACGTATAAAAATAACAAACGTGAACAGAAAAAACTATTTTTCTTGTTTTCACTCTGTTTTATGGGTTGCAATAATTTTTTTTTATTTGGGAAATTAGGTTAGGAGCTATTATTAAATTAGACTCATATTCAATTGATTTTTTTTCTTTAGCCCACTTTGTTTATGAGTTAAGTTGAACTCTTTTATTTTTGATATTGAGATATCCGGACTATTCATAAAATATTCTCAAATTTAATATATATTAATATTAATATATAAAAAAATTAAATTTTTTTTTGCCACCCGGGCTACAGCCCAGGTGGCCATGGCTTTAGCTCCGCCTATGCATGCAAATAAGCTCAAGGTTTTTGAATATTATAAACGAGAAAAAAAAAGTTTATTTGTATAATAAATTTCCTCAGAGTTATGTGTGAGACAAATATGAAAGAAGGAGAAATATATTACTAAATATTATTACTTAATCATAGAGTAAAATATATTTTGGTACACGAACTATTGGTAAAATGTCATATTGGTACACGAACTATTGAAAATAGCTTAATTGGTACATGATCAAATTAAAAGGTCGATTTTACCCTTAATAGGAATTAATATTATATTTATTAATTTTAAAAGAGTAAAATGTATTTTGGTACACGAACTATTGGTAAAATGTCATATTGGTACACGAACTATTAAAAATGGCTTAATTGTTATATAATCCAATTAAAAGTTCAATTTTACTCTTAATAAAATATAATATTATATTTATTAATTTATAAATATCGTATTTATTTAAAAATTAATTATATATATAATGATAAACAATTTTTAAGTCAAATTATACAACAAATATTATAATATATGATATGATAAAAATATATATCACCGAAATCTGTTGATCTTGTGTTCAAATGATTGAAACAAGCATAATCACCATTTTAGTTTTTCAAAATTTAGTATAAAAATTTTCAACATTAAAGATTAGATCATGAAAAAACAAATATTACAGAAAAAAAATCTCACTCATTATCTCAATTTACGTAGTTTTAATAACTCAAAATTTTTTACTCGATTTAATAATTTGTAATTTATATTTTTTTACTCGCACTTAAATTAATTATAGATAAATAAATATTTATTAAATTATATTTTATCATTATTAAATATATTTTAGTCTTTCATATGATTTATTTATTGAGTTTGTGATTTTATTATTATATAATTTATATCAATTTTTTAAATGGATAATTATTTACATAGATAGCAAAAAATACCATTTTATTTTATATTATTAATATTTTAAAATTTTAAATAATTTATTAATGAGTAAAATATAAATAAATTATAAAAATATTAAGATACTTATTTTTTATTATTTTTAAATTAATATAAATTTTAATTTACAATAAATAAAAATTAATTTAAAAATAAAATGTACACTTAGTTGAATTTATTAATAAAAATAATTGAACTTAAAATCAATTACTAAAGGATAAATTAAACTTTTTAGTTAAATTATATACCAATTAAACCATTCTCTTATAGTTCGTGTACCAAATTGACATTTTACATATAGTTCGTGTATCAAAATGAATTTTACTCAACTAATTTTTAAATAGATATGATATTTTAAAATTAATAAATATAATATTAATTTCTATTAAGGGTAAAATTGACCTTTTAATTGGATCATGTATCAATTAAGTCATTTTCAATAGTTCGTATACTAATATGACATTTTACAAATAGTTCGTGTACCAAAATACATTTTACTCCTTAATCATATCATAGGACCTACTTCATTCGATTATTTTTAATTTTTAATGAATGTATTTGTTCCATTTTCAAAGAGACTTCACATACAAATGAAATGATCTATTAGAATAAGATCAAAATAATTTAAATTTTTAAATGAAAGTTTAATGTTTCTTCAAATATCATATGTATTCATGCGAGACCCTTTGCATTAAGAAAGTTATTATACAATTACAAGACAAAACGGTCTTGCAAAGTTGTTGTGTAAACACCCTGGATTATAATTAATAGGTAAAATTTTGGTGCTGAATTATCTATTGAATTTACTTCATTCTATTTTTATGGTGGGCATTTGATATAATTTTTATAGTGATGGGCTATTAATATAATTATAAAAAACAACGTCCATTCGCTTAACATGAATCAAGTTGTAATATTCGAAATTTATTATTATTCTATATATAATAATCTTTTTTACCCATAATAAGAAGTCAATGATCAATTTCTCGTACCAAATTAACGGGCGTTAAAAGATTCTTATAATTAGTATTTTTAAAAAGGAGTCATGCACAAGTCTAGCTTATATATATATGTTCTTCCAAAAAGCTCAAATTTAATTAGGTCATTAGGTTAAACATATATATATGCACATTAGCGATAATAATTCCTCAAACTCCGCCTCACTGATCAAAACCGATCGAAGAGCCCAGAAGTGGCGAGTGCGGAAGGCCCGGTAGACTCGACTCCGAGAAGGAGCGAAGGGAGCCCGCCTCCTGTAGCCTTGCAGCGAGTCTCCCAGAAGTTCATGGACCCGCACCACGGCGGCGTGAAGCTGGAACGGCCCAACTCCGGGGGCGGCGCCGTGGCTGAGGTCTTCGTTGTAGGCCGTTGTGCACGCCTCCCCAAAGTGGCGTTCAAATGTGCTCGAATTCTCCTGCGAGATTCCATCTCCATTCTTGACGGTTACTGATCGATCGAGTGGAAATTTAATTAATGATTTAAACAAGTTCTTTAAATATTTTTATTAAAATTTGATTTATAATTTTTAAATGTGAGTTGGGACGGATGCGAGCTAGCATTTGTGTTGACGGAGCCTGGCAACGTGATCAGAAATTGAATTATAATGTACCAGTAGATTTTAATATTTTCTATTTTAAAATAAAATGTTCATTGTGAAAACGAGCAAGCCAACTCAAATCCGAACCAACCCAATTTGATTTTTTTATAAAAATAATTAAATTCAAAACAAAGAAGAAAAAGAAAAATAATAATAATACTTTAATTTAAACACATACTAATTATAAATTATTTAACTTAATTTGAAAGTTTAATTATAAAAAAATTTAAAGTATATTTATTACGCAAAATAAATATTTTTTTAAGAAAATCAACATTTTCAAAAAATAATATTAAACATGATGAAAATTTAATAAAATAAAAAAAATTCAGACATATAATATATAAAAATATATTCAATAATAAACCAAATGGTCCTCTGATTTGTTTATTTTGGGGTTTTGGATGGGTTAAACTTTGTTGTAGACCCTTCAAATATTTGATATGATATTTCTCATCTACTTTTTCTTCATTATTAAAATAAAGTTTATATCGATATCACATATGAGAAGCTCGAATGGAGTGACACATTTGTTGCCTTAATTGGAAAGCTCTTTTCTCTTCAACTCCTCTTTTTTAGTTGCACGGTGGTTTTCCACCTTGGTTGTCATTGCATCTTGTGATTGGAAGTAATCAATATATATTTTATGGTGTTTGTTTTAAAAAAAAAACACAAACGAAAATAGAGTTTATACTTAATTAATCCGTTTTGTCTTTGTGATAGCGCAAAGAATAGAAATGAGTTTTTCTGTTCCTTTTCTTTAACACATAAGTTCGGTTTGAACGTGTAGTACTTATAAAAGATTTTTATAAAATTATTTTTCAACATTTTTTTATAAAATATTTTAAAAAAATTTTAAAAATAAATATGTATTTGAATAACTATTCTACAAAAATATTTTAACATTGCAATTCGTTCATCTTTGGTTTTCATAATTTCATTAAAAACATCTAAAAACAGTACATCTTATGTGTTTTAAAAAAATTATACTTGAATAACAATTTATAAAATATATTTTACAAAAATTTTATCCAAACACCTACTTTAAATGTTCATCTTTTTTAATCAGCACGTTCTTTTGGCTAAAGAAAGAGCAAAAATGTTTACGGTATGCCGCTAACTTCGAAATCATCATTTTCTTTCTTTTCTCATGACCGTGAAAGTTTAATTTTTGATGTTTATTATTGCATTTGTGAGAGCCCAAGGAGACTTAAAATCAATATATATATAATTAATGAGCCTCGTAGCGATTAATTTTACCACTCCATAACATATTTTATAAAAAAAAAATCAATTACTGTTAAATATAAAATAAAACTTATTTTCAATCATTTGTGTGAGCTTCTTGTTTGCTATAAATTTTGGCGGCGTGCCATCTACGCATATGTTAGTTTGAATGTGAAAATTACAAATCTGGGATTAAGCCAGACTAATTAATCAAATAATTAAAAGCTATAAAAAGTAACTTCGGTGGTTCGGAAGGACCGAACCAAGTTTGGTAGATCCGGAACTCTATACTTTTCGAATGTAGCGAAGTCAACATAGTCAACTTCGAAAGCAAATGTGCAATTTAGAATATCTGAACTGAAGATCGGAATTATCGAATCCAGTCAGCCAAGTTGTCCATGCGTGGACACTAGATGAACTGACACGTGGCACAGTTCGGATCATCCAAAGTGATAGATCGGAGTTTTCGATGACATGGCCCGATGACTAATTAAGTAATTAAATTGGACGCGTGTAAATGCATGCTTGAGAGTTCGGAACAACCAAAATCGGGATCGAAACGTCCAAAATCTAGCGTTCGAAAACATGGCGAGCATGCAGAGATCCGAAGATCCGAACTTTAGTTCGGAACTACTGATCTCCGTTTATAAAATAGGAGGCTTCATACGACATTTTACTCACAATTTGATCAATAGTTTCCCTTCTTGCTTCAGTCTATAATTGAGAGACTGATGATATAAGTGAGGTGTTTTGTTGGTAGCATCCATTTTATATTACGTATTCATCAATGGATAAGATATTTTGGATGTTTTATATAATTTCTTGCTGATTATTGTAATGTTCTTCATGCAAATAAGCTCAAGGTTTTTGAATATTAATAGGTACTAAAATTTTGGTGCTGAATTTACTTAATTCTATTTTATGGTGGGCATTGGATATAATTTTTATAGTGATGCGCTAATAATTAATAATTATCAAAACAACCAATCGCTTAACATGAATCAAGTTGTAATATTCGAAATTTATTATTATTCAATATATAATAATCTTTTTTACCCATATATAATAAGCCAGTAATATTCAAGTCTAGCTTATATATGTTCTTCCAAAAAGCCCAAACTTAATTAGGTCATTAGTTTAAACATATATATATGCACATCAGCGGAAATAATTAAGCTAACACCGAACACACCATGGTATAGTATATCTTTCAAAAATTTGTGGAAAAAAAAAAAACTCAATTTGTGGGGAAAAAAAACACAAAAGTACATTTTAGGAACAAAATCACTAAGACACTAATCATCCCGAAGGTCGATCGTCGTGAGACGAACATGAACTAGCACCATAATTAGCATATTGCATGCTAATATATGGATATATTTCTATCTCTTGTTTTTAAAAATTATAGCTACTTGACAGAGATCACGAACAAATTTAAACACTGATGAAAGCTAGTTTGTTGAAGTGGATCAGAGGAAATCAATAAATCATTAACTTGATGAAATTGAAAATTGGTCCCGCGGTGCGACTCGGAATTAATATTAATTTCTTGAATTTCTAATTCGACTCTCATTCCCCTTTGACCTTTATATATCCTTTGAATTGAAGATATTTTATATTTTTATTCACAAATAAATAAAAAAATCCCCCAAAGTACATTCTAGCTATTGGCATTATAATTAAATAACGTGCCTGGCCTAAAATCAAATTTTTATACGGGAAACCTACAGTACTACATATTCGACGTAAAAATACATCCATATATATAATGAATCCAAGGAGTAGTGGTTTATCGATCGAGAAAGGTAGCTAGATTCAACTGCTTGTGTTCATCTTGATCGATCAATAACCTCGATCGATCCTCCATACCCTATGCATGCATATGCTAATTAATCGATCTAATTTAGAGGATATATATATGGATGGGATATTCAAAGTAAGTAATTTCCAAATGACGATCGAATTAATCACATGATATCAAAGAATATGAATCTGAATTACATGATGAGTTTGAATGAAAATAGCTAGCAAGGAATTAATATTTGTCGATATACCGATCGATCGAAAGATGATTCACAAGAAAATAAGATCAAAATATATCATCAAATTTAAAGTCTAAAAAAACTATCCCTAAATCTCACTTCGAATACATTGATAGCCACAATGCAAGCACAGTAAGCCGCACACAGATTCGCCAAATAGTTACGTCGACCCCCGTCACCCACGGCGGCGGCTTCACCGTCGGCGACACCAATCCTCAAGGCCATAGGAGAAATCCAATTCACAAGATCCCATTTCAGATACGACCAAATTTCGTCCACAATCACATCCAACGCAAATTCCTCAAACTCCGCCTCACTCAACGCCGTCTCCTCCGTCACCAACAGTGTGAGGAAGGCCATGTAGACTCGACCCGGAGACGGAGGGAAGGGAGCCCGCCTCCAGTAGCCGGCCAATGAGCCACCCAGAACTTCGTGGACCTTCACCACGGCGGCATGAAGCTCGTACCATCCAAATCCGGTGGCGGCGCCGCCGCCGTCGTGGCCGAGGACTTCGTTGTAGGCCGTGCTGCACGCCTGCGCGAAGTGGTGTGTGGCGTTCAAGTGTTGTCGAATTCTCCTGCAACAATCCATCTCCATTATTACTGACGGTTACTGATCTCGATCAAAGTGGAAATTAATTAAGAGTCATTTTTCTTTATTTATATTATTAGCTTTTCTTGAAAATCGTTCTCATTGGAGGATATTTTATATTTTTAATTTTTAATTATATATATATATTATTATTATTATTATTATTATTATTATTATTATTATTATTATTATTAAAATAAATTGTTCATGAGTAGTAAATTCTTTTTAATTATCTTGCGTTGCTATTTATATCTATATTATCTTATAAATGAATGATTTACGTTGGTGTGCTAAAAAAAATACGTAGCCCTCTTCACTTTGGTTATTTTTTTTAAAATTCAAATTTATTTCTTTACACATTTATTGTATTTAAAAGTTTTTAAATTTAATTAATTATTTAAACAAGTTCATTAAATATTTTTATTAAACTTTGATTTATAATTTTTATATGTACGGATGCGAGCATTTGTGTTAATTATGTCAAAAATTGAATATTATATTAATGTGTGGCGTTTGTATTATATATATATATATATATATATATATATATATATATATATATATATATATAAAAATAAGATCTTTGTCATGCACATGTTTTTTAAAATATTTTCTTATTGCATTCAATGTCTATTCTTGGAGTTTTGCCTTTCTTAGACAAGTGTTAAAGTTGGTAATATTTATTAATTCTGATACGAAATATTTAATATCTGATTATATTTTGTTTCTCTGAATTGAAGGTTCTTATTTATGAAAACAAGTTGAAGATCTATTTAAAGGAGTGCATAGGACCGATCAAGTACAACGAACGAGAGAAACATCAAGAGAGTAGAGAGCAAAATACATAGAGAATTACTGCAGAAATTCTAGAGCTTTGAAGATCAATTATTGAAGAATTTTTGGAGTGATTGTTGTTATACTGTGTTACCGAGTAGTGTTGGAAACACTGAAGAACACACGAGTGAAGTGTTGTTCAGAAAGTGTTTCTTTTGTTTTTGTTTTTCGGCTTAGTACTTCCTATTGTTGTTTTATTCTAGTTATTACTAGTTTCTAGGAAGTCGTTTATTTTTTTAATCTGTTGAGAAAAGTAGTTTTTCATAAAACAATCACTAGTTGGTTTTTGTAAACTGATTTTATTTTTCTAGTGGTTATTTTGTCATGAGGCATCGCGCAAGTACTTGATACTTGTGCATAATTATTTGTGTGCTATTTACTTTTACGGTTAGTAATTATTCTGCTGCACAGTGTTATCGAGAAGTGTTGACAACACTGACAGATAACACTCTCTCAAAAATTTATTTCTGGTATTTATGTGATTATAGACTGTCCAAACCTAACAATATATATTTGTGTGAATAGTTGAACTCTTAATAAATTGTACCTAGCTAGGTAGGTAAACTAATCAAACAGTTCGTGAGCTATTCGGATCTCGGCTCGATAGAAAGATAGTTCAAGCTCGTTCGGTAAGCTTATCTAATCGAGCCCAAGCTTGATTTTGAGGCTTTGAGCTCGACAATTTTCACGAGCCAAGCTTGAGCTCAATGATGTTCGGTTCGTGAGCTCACGAACATGTTTGTTAATAGGATCAGGAGCTCAAGCTCAGGCTCGGATCGTTTAGAAGGCTCACTAGTACGGGCTCGAGCTCGGCTCATTTAGTAGGTTCGCGAGCTCCAGCTCGGGCATGGCTCGTTTAGGAGGCTCACGAATATTCATTTAAGTTATGTGACTTTTTCTAGTTTGAATTTGAGTGGACAATTAAAAAATATTAATATTAATACAAATAACATGATTAGAACATAATATTTTGTTAAAAGAAAGATGAATTTATAATACATAAGATGTGGCCATAATTTGTATTTTTTTATTTTAACTTTAAAATATTTGTATTAAAATTCTTTAAAACGTAATAAATAAAATATTTGTATGTGCAATATTACTACTTAATGGCAATTCAATCATTATAGTTTTAAAGAACTAAAATAACAATTTTATTTAAAATATCTTACGATAATTAGAACTATATGTGATGATGAATGATATTAAAAAATTTAGTTAAAAGAAGTTAAGAATTTATATAAATTAAATGTTTTGAGTTAAAACTTGTTAATATATGTATATATGCACAACATTTTAATAAAATTATATAATATCATTAAATACAATATTTCATATATAAATAGATCGTATCACAAGTAATGATTATATCTCATTATAAAAAAGAATAGTGTGATGATTTCTTAAAAAAAATTTAAAATAAATATACTTTTTTTTAAATCTAAATAAATATGTATTATAATAATTAAACCACACAATAAATTTTATATACTTGTGAATTAAGCATTGACAGTGTTGATTTTATTCAAAGGTAAGTGATCGAAACTTGAGTTTAGCATTTTTAGTTGGAAGCTTTAGGTTTTAATTTATATAAAGAATAACGAAGTTTGAATTTTTGAGTTTATTAATTATTTGATCGAGTGATGAAATTTTTGGAATGATGATTACAATTGTGTATATCTATACAACAGAAGATAGTGCACAATGAACTTGTCAGATTGAAAGCAATCGAATGATTGTGCTTGAAATTTGCATTTAAAATTTGATCATGACTTGAACAGTTAGTAATGATATAGTACATTCATAAAGATTAAAAACTTTGATAAATAAAATTTGTGGATTTTTCAAATTGGGTTGTGTTGGATGTTGAAGTTTTAGATCATGGTAAGCTTATAAATCAAGTTCTAGTCAATTTGATCGATAAATTATAATCTAAAAAAAAAATCAAACTTGAGCTATGTTATATGTCCGACGAGCTAGAAAACGAGTATATTCATAAAGATTGAAAACTTTGATAAATAAAATTGATAGATTTTTCGAATTGTGATGTGTTGGAGGTTGAATATTTAGATCCTGGTATGCTTATAAATCACTTTATAGTTAATTTGATTGAAAAATTATAATAAAAAAAATCAAACTTGAGCTTTGTTATATGTCGACGAGCCAGAAAATAAGCCTACTTAACGCGCTTAAAAGCAAGCTCGCTAACGAGCCTATTTAACGAGCTCACTTAACGAGCCTGAGTTTCTTTAATGAGCTCGCTAACGAGCCGAACTCGAGTCAGGCTTGTTTAATATGATAAACGAGCCGAGCCCAAGCTTTTATTTATAGTAAACGAGCCGAACCTTATGATAAAAGCTCAGATCGAGCTCGAGCCTTTATTTCTGTCAAACGAGTCAAGCCCGAGCTTGTTACTGTTCGGCTCGGCTTGGCTCATTTACATCCCTAAATTTTACTGCTCAAAATAGGCTTCTATATTTTTAAAAAAATAAAATTTTCATTCGTAACTATAGATTTTAAAATTTTCTATTTTTTTTTTTTTGACACGAAACCTGCAATATTATTGAATACTAGAAATGTCAGATATTACAAGTTTAACTAGCCAACTAGGAAAAGTCCCAAACACCCAACAGAAAGGTACAGGGGAAGAAACATCAAATTTTGCTAAAGAATGGGCCACCTCATTGGCCGAACATCAAATTTTGCTAAAGAATGGGCCACCTCATTGGCCGAACATCAAATTTTGCTAAAGAATGGGCCACCTCATTGGCCGAACGCCTAACATGAAATAAAGAAACAACATCCAGGTCTAACATGATAGCCGTAATCTCCGATGCACACAGACCCACATAACTCAGATCCCCAGTTGGCTATGTGATTGGTTACACTGCCAATAGTGAATCCGACGAGATCAGTACTTGTTTGATTGCTTTTTCACGAATATAGTCAAGGCCTGCTTTGATAGCTAATAGCTCTCCAAGAACAAGAACAACAGACCCCGGCATCAAAATAGACTTTCCGAAAGCCGCTAAAGGCTGTCCCTCCTGATCCCTTACCACCCCTCCAATTCCACACCTGTTATTCTCCTCATCAAAGCTAGCATCCACATCTAAACGAATAAAACCAGCCGGCGGACAAGCCCATTGGCGAGGGGATGAACATACCAACACTGGCTTAGATAACCCCATCTCAAGCATGGATTTCTGGTAATCCCGCCCTACCGCCAGTCCATTCCCTGAAGTGTCTCGTATCTCCTTAGAATCCTTGCTATGCACGACACGACACCTCTCACTCCATAATGACCAAGCAACACACACAAATTCCTCAACTTGACGTCGCTCAGGTTCATACAGACATCCCGTGTAACAAGGTTCAAGCAATGCTTCATATCTCCCCAGACAAAATTTTGCTTCCAAAATCTCTTCACCACCGGACACAAAAAAAGATCATGGCAGGTCGTGTCCTCAGAATAGCCGCAGAGCGGGCAACTGCTAGACGTTGGAACGTGATGGGATTTAAGATTTACACCTGTAGGAAGGATGTCATGGAAAACACGGATCTTTGGGGGAATAGCAAGCGACCAAATAAATCTCCACCATTTGTGCAGAGCCGAAAAGCTCGAACTCTGTTCAGGAGGATCTTCCAGCCCCATACCAACACTATATCCACTCTTGACAGAATATTTACCCTTCACTTCAAATTTCCAGAACCTCGTATTTTCTGAACTACTGCCAGAAATCGGTAAAGAGATTATGTCTTGCACCAGATGGGGTAAACTCACATTTCGAATTAACATTTTCTATTTTAAAATGAGATGTTCATTAATAAAAAAAATATTGATGGATCTTACTTTTTTTTTTTTTTTCGAATAAAATATTGGCATTAATACATTAGACAAATACAAAAACTAGGAGACAAATTAACACCCGTGATATAGCATAAAATCATTCTGTGTAGCTGAAACTAAGGGTATCAATTTGTGTAGATCAGGAGATTTTCCCAACCCGAGAACGACCAAGCCAAATCAAATCCGAATCAACTCGATTTGATTTTTTAATTTTTTTTAAAAAAATAATTAAATTCAAATTCAAATGACATAATAATAATAATAATAATAATAATAATAATAATAATAATAATAATAATAATAATAATAATAGTAATAAAAAAATAATAATATTATTTTTATCAATCTTTTTTCGATTATGTAAGTTATTCCTTCGGGGAAACAAAATAATAATATGAAATCCGGGGGATTTTGTAATTAAACAAAGTCTTGATTAAACTATTTAAATCATAATAAATAAGGTAACAAAAAAAATAGTATGTATTAATTAATAAAGTTTTGATATTATTGGATATTATTGTGATCTTTTATGTATTTGATATTTTAGATATACCATATTTAAAAAAGATTAGATCTTATATCAATAATATGATCTCATGATATTATTTGATATAGAATATTTGATATATCAAAGTGGATCCGCAGTTTGAGATAAGTATTTGATATAATATCAAATTGCATACACAGTTTGAGGTGAAGTATAATTCTAGTTTGGTACATACACAGTTTGAGGTGGAGTATAATTCTAGTCATACCAAACTAAGTGTCTATAAATATAGATAGTCTCTAGTTGGTAGATATACATGAATTATACACATTGAATAATACACGCAACCAAATATACTTTCTAGCAATATTTCGACCACCGCAAATATGACCACCGGACGTTTCAAAGAATACTCTCCCCGACAGTTAGCCATAGAGAACGCGAGAACATACATAACTCGTTCTTCTTCTGATGAGTACTTTGAAGTAATCTTCAACTTTATTGGGAGACACATGTATCGTCAATGGAATATAAAGCGAAACAGGACCCAGTTAGATGAATGGTGTAATGCTAATTATGAATTAAGACCCAAAACAATCTTGTTCAACCCCCCATCAATTACCTCCACCCAAAAAGATAAAATGTATCGTGCGCTGAATGGAGGTCTGGTGGGACTTCGTTTATCGATTTTGGATCGAAGAAACCTGGCCATACAGGCAGTAGAAGAGGCCTGGAACAGTCTTGTCACCGCCGCCAACAAACTGCAGTTGCATATTTACATTGATTTTACTCTCGTCCACAGACAAGTTGCTAATAGGAATCCAAACCATCGCGTAGATATTCTGGATTTGGAGCGTCACCCGGATTATAGCCGTCCTTATCTTACTGAAAGAGAGATGATCATGAGGCACCGTCGTCGTCCCATAATGGTTCCTGCTAGCAAAGCATCCATCCAATCTTTGAAGCCTTTTGATATTCATGATGCATTAATTAGTAGTCGTGGGATAATTAGCAGCTGCTGCTCCATCTGTTTGGAAAATTTCGTAGACAAGCCGCAGGGCGGCATATTTTTGCCGTGTTCCCATATGTTTCACGGAGATTGTATCACAACATGGCTCAACACCAATCACTCTTGCCCCCTCTGCCGCTTTCAGATGCCCACCCACACTAATTGATATATCCATTCTAGTTAATTTCCACTACAAGAAAATTGCAAAACGACAACGGATATTATCCGTTGTCGTAGGGGGGATTAAAACCGTTGTAACTGGGGGCGTTGTAAAAAGCGTGCCCTATAACAACGGTTTATATCCGTTGTCATAGCCATCCTACCACAACGGTTTTGCAACAGTTTGTAACCGTTGTCGTAAGTCTCCAAAGACAACGGTTCTGCAACAGTGTAAATCCGTTGTCATTGACTATTTAAGACAACGGTTTTGTACAATTTATATCCGTTGTTGTTTATGGCTTAGGACAACATATTTGCAACAGTTTATATCCGTTGTCGTTTGTGGATTACAAGAACGGTTTTGCAACAGTGTATATCCGTTGTCGTTTTTGAATGACGACAACGGTTTTTGCAACAGTGTATATCCGTTGTCGTTTGTGATATACGACAACGGTTTTGGCAATAACATAAATCAGTTGTATTTGGAGTCATTAAAACCGTTGCCTAATTAATCTTCATACGAACTATAAATATTAATAAAGAAATCAATATAAAATAAAATATTTACTACATTGAATCCATGAAAATATTCAAGTTCCAAAATAGTTACACACATCTAATTTGGAAGATAATACTATGTAGTCGAAACTCAAAATATCCCATCTAATATAATATAAATGTAACAAAAGTAGTTCCAAAAGATGGTTGTATCAAAACATAAATCATCATGTGTTTGTTCTTGATAACGATGTTCACGAGATGACTTCTACGTATTACCAAGGCAATCTGAAACACAGCTCAATCCTTGCATCAAAACCCCTTATGCATTACTCCCGAGTTACCTACAAGAAAACACATTCTCAGTCCAATAACTCAAACCACACACCATTTCAAGTTCCACTCCACATCCCAATAAGCTAGCCTCCCAACTTTAATTCATACTAGCATGGATCTGCCTTCTTGTTTGATATCATAAGCAAATTAACATTATTTTAGGTACATGTAAAATAAGCTATGCATATTTAATCTCTCCTATTCTACAGCATATTTCTTTTAACTAAAAGTTGACTTAAGATCCTATGCAGCTAGTTAGGCCTTGTTCGTACCTTAGGGAATCCAAGCTCATAGAGCCCAAAAACGACAAGAGCCACCAAAGGAACAACAGAAATTGGAGTCAGAAACCTGTAGTTACACATGCATGAGTAATAGCATAATCACTATAAGAAGTGAACTTGTTCACACTAAAATCTTGTGTGTATGTGTGTGTCTCAATAATAGATTTGTCAATTGTCTCATTCAAGGTAGATGCTACAGCACAAAACAAAGTGTCTTACAGACCTAGACATTGACACTACCAAAAAGCATCCAAAATTCCAAATCATGATGCATTATCTAACGAAAGCACCTGGTCAAGAACATGTGAGATTTCTCCTCAAAAAATAGTCTTTACTTAGGAGGGCTAAAACATTAATGAAGGATAGTTCCCATTAATTCCAGAGTCCAGACCTCTCCTAGCTAGTGTTTTATTTATGCACCTTCTAATTAATCTTTTACAAAAGAAAAGAAATTTCAATCTTAAGATTTTTACAGATTATTAGAACACCTTGTTAGAAATTTCTGCAAACTACAGGTAGTGAACTCCAAATTTATTTTACTCGAAGATTATAACGATGCACAATGATAATGTGATTTCCAGGAAGTCACGCATAGAAAGTACAACTCGTTAGAGAACCATCATTAATCAACAACACATTATGTGCAGGGAACTTAATAAAAAAACAAGAGTCGATTATCACAGCAGAAAATAAAAACTCATTAAGCAAAAGTGAACAATAAGAAAATAAAACAATATTAATTAAACATACCTAGTCATAATTAATATAGTCTAGTATGCATTCCGCCCATTCGGATCGCACTTCATCAATTTCTTCATTAGAGTAAACTGTTTTCATGAACTGTTATCCAAACACAGTGCAACAAGTCAGTCGTGACATCAATCAGAAACACAACGGAAATTCCAGAGCTACCTAGAGTAATCTATTTCTTATATTGGACTGTTAGCTCCAAAATATGAATCAATTTATAAAAATATGTTGAGGTTAATCACATGAGCAAACAATGAGAAAGCATCTTTGGCAAGATTATAACATTTTGGGAGAAAACCACCACTGTAGAAGAAATACCATAGTACAGGAGGTCCAAGTGCATTATTTTCAAGACCAAAGAAGCCTTCTTCCATGAAAACAAAATTATATAAAAATTAAAATATGGATTAGTTCAAAATTTACCTTGAAATAATAAGAAAAAGGAAATATGAGAGAAGCCAGTTGTGAGTCTCAAAAAAGGTCAATTTTGGGAATCACCCGGCACAGTTTAATGGAC
Source organism: Henckelia pumila (assembly GCF_033568475.1). Classification (NCBI taxonomy): domain Eukaryota; kingdom Viridiplantae; phylum Streptophyta; class Magnoliopsida; order Lamiales; family Gesneriaceae; genus Henckelia; species Henckelia pumila. The sequence continues at coordinate 101,220,948 of NC_133120.1, read as the reverse complement.
ATATCAACATCTTCATGTCCCAAGTCCATTGGCTGAGCAGAAGAAAATAATATTTTTATCTTAACAGTTTAATGCATATGATCAAATGAAAAATAAGAGAAAACAATTGTGTTTGAGCATTACCGTCCATCCAAATGTTCCTTAAATATGCCATCAAATGCACGACACATTTCCAAAATTTTGTACAATTGTGCCTATAGATAGACATAAAACTCTTAAAATTGAAAACAGTTCTAGAACCTCATCATGATCACTTTCAGCTATTTATTAAGAAAAACATTACCCTAATCAAGCTAAAAAAATAGAGTTCAGCCTGGGGTTAACTTACCTGAGACAAAAGCTTTGCCAGATATTCTGATCTCATTTTGTGAGCAAGATGCCCATATTTTGGGCTTGATTCAAAATATTCCCTTTGTTTTTGGCGAGCATAATTCATGTCAACATTCTTATTGATATCAGCTTGTGAACGGTTCACTATTCCAAACCACCTAACAAAGTCAAAATTAAATTTTAAAGTTAAATAAAGGAAACATTGCAGAGCATGAAAAATTAGAAAGTAAATGTATTATGGTTCAATAAGATTGATATTCAGTAAGAGTTAGCTGCACATCATGCAAAAACAGTAAGGGTGCTAACTTCAAAGGATTCATTAACAAGAAACCAAAGATACTAAAAAATAAAAAACCTATCCTTAACAAGAATTCTGCATGTCATGCATCCATCGTTGTCATATGAATCATAACTCACCATTCACAGAGGGAGAAAAAAAATGGATCTCCATGAACTCATCAATGCCTTCGCCATCACAGGATATCTACTTCATCGAGCACTAAAATCACCCGCCATTTATAATAAGAAAAATTTATTAAACTTCAATTGAACAAGTACAAATTTTCATCTTTTTTTGGTGCTGGTACCATCATGGTTACAGTTGTCATACTTCAACTTAATCTACACCCTATCATTTATATTAGCTTGCTAGTGCCATCATATGAAACTGTTTAAAAAACACATCACGTACATGTAACAAGCGTGGGTGTATATATGTATGTATTAACAGCTTATTCCTACTCATGATGCAAAAGTGTTTTTTTCATCTTGTTCTTCATATCCAAGGGACCCTGGAATTTGTTTACTACATGTCAGAGTCCTGTAAACAAAATGATCTGCAAGAGACAGAGCAATAGCATGCTCTATATCTTCAGTCTCTGACCACGATTCCTACACCAATGTTCATCAATAAATAAACTTTTTATACAAAAAAATATAATAATATGTGAAAAAAATAATTAATTCATCTGTCAAAAAGTGAACTCGTGCCAGGATGCGACCAAGGAAACATTTAGTATATAAGAGTGAAAAACAACTACAAGGGAAAGGACGTCATCTTTGTCCCCTCAACATATCTATTTGACTTGAGACTATAATAAGACCTATCACCATACTATATAATAACGAGTTTAAAAATCCAGCTCTTCCAAGCTGACTTATGATACTTCATGTACAATATTCCTGTGATTTTGTTGCCTTCGTTGGCCAATTTTGGTTCTTTACAAAATCATTTAGCATATTAAATATAATATGCAAACAACAAACCTAAACTTAATACATCAATATCTTGGAGCACCAAAGCATAATAGTTACACATCAGGCAAATCAGACCAGTGAAGAACATAAATCGATGGCCTTAATTTAGCATATTTTCACAATCCATTATTAACATCAAATTTGAGAGAACATGTAGTTATGGTTAGTGCCATTATATACTAATTACTATATACAACTTTCCGTCCCAAATGGACTATTAGATCCACCAATTTAGTTATCTTTGATGTGGCTTGATTTGAACTGTCGCCAAAATATGAAGCTGCATTTTGAAACATGAACTTGGAGTAAAAATAAAATTATAAGAATTTCAAGAGTATCCAGTTCTATGATTGTGGTAGAAAACAACACGTAGAATCAACTTTCAACATTCAGGAAAAAAATTGAAATTTGTAAAAAACAATTAATTAAATCAGCACTAAACCTCATGTAGGTTAGTCAACATGTTAGACTTGTGAGAAGAAGATAGAAAAGATAAGCACTTACCAATGAACTAGATGGACGATTAGCAACATTATCTTCTTCATTTCTCCAATTATGTCGCCCCTCAGAAAGTTTATGGTTTGAACCTTTGAAAATTTTGCTAAGCCAGCCCATTGGTTAACTGCAAATGGTTCGGGCCAGTGGAGCATCATCAAGCACCGAACCATAGATAAAGAAGTAGAAGCAGGACACACCATTTTGAGGGATAAAAAGAGATGAATGAGGAAAAAATGAAGAGCCTCACGAACAGAGAGACACATATACAAACTAGACACTGCGCCGTTCATTTTCAGTTCTTCTCATCCCATTTGAAATAAAAAAATGATGTGAATGGAGTTTCACAACTATTGCAGAATTTGTTATTGACGTAAAAAAAATTGCCAGGACAGCACAAATGCTCAACAATGATCTGTCTGCACCCACATTCTCCTCTAAAATAAAAGTTGTTATAATGAAAAAACTTTTTGATCAATTTATTTGACAAAAAACCATAAATCAAATACTTGAAAATATTAGACTTATTGGCAAACAATAACAAAGTAACATTACCACATGAAAGCGTAGCAACACTCGCTAAAATGCGAAAAAACCACAATTCATTGATAAAACATAAAAATACCTAAGGGTTCAATGAAGAGAAAAAACAAATGGTGCACGTTTAACAGCGTCAATCAGTACAGGTCACTCAGCTCTATTGAGTTCACAATATCAATCAAATTTCTATAAATCGACCAAATTATAGTTCACGACAAAAATAATGAAACATCATAATTAAGGACAATATCTGATGAATAAAACTTTACGATGTGGTTGAATTCGTCACATACCTTTTGAGCTTTGATTTTTCTGAAGTCGTGCATGCCGATGATCTATAGTAAACACAATAAAATCAAGCCAATCGATCAAAACTGTAAAAAATGAAACGATAAATGATTTTCAAAAAAAAAACAAAAGATATTGGGGGAAATCAACTAAAAACATGAGCAGTGTAAGGTGAATCTGACAAACGTGTAACCTGTTGAAGTTGATTTACTGTGAGATGGAGAGCGTCTCGGTAATATTCCACAAACAACAGCTTCGATTTCTTCAAATGGTTTAAATTTTAGGGAACACCACAGTGCACAGTGGTTTGTCCAGCAGAAGCTCGCCTGAGAGTGTGAATCGCGACTTGTTTTGCACAAAAATTTCTGGACTTGGTTCAAACTGGTCCTAGGGTCGCCTACTACCTCCCATCGGCCAACAAAACACCTAAACCACCGAGAGATCAGCCAGAGATGGCGACACGATGGTGTGTCCGAGACTGGTTTGCAACTCGCGGTTTTTTCTCTGAAACTTGGGTATCAACGTGTAGCTCTCGATTAGATTTACTCAAAAACATGATTTGAAAGTTTCCAATATCAAGGTAGCGGCCATCGGCCAGAAAAGCGGCAAGGTTAGGGTTTTTGAGAAAGGGGATCGCGAATTAGACTTAGAGAGGGGAAGGAAGAGAGATATGACGGTGTGTTTATATTTGTAAGTATATATTTTAAATCCAGCTAATCCACAACGGTTGATAAAATCCGTTGTTGTAAACTCATCAAAATCCGCTCATAGCAACGGTTGATAAAAACCGTTGTCGTAACTTCTTAAAAACTCGCTCATAGACAACGGTTTTTAAAACCGTTGTCTTTTACCCCTCAAAGACAACGGTTTTTGAAAAACCGTTGTCTTTGATACAAAAAAACGCTCAAAGACAACGGTTTTTGCTAAAACCGTTGTTAAAAGGTAAATGACAACAGTTTTGGTATAAAACCGTTGTCTTTTCAGTGTTGTTGAATTAGAATTTTCTTGTAGTGTTCCTATAATATAACTTACTTAATTAGTACATAAGGTTTGATTTTCACTCTCTGTTATAAACAATATTCAAGTTGATCCATCTATCTCAAATTAATAATTAAAGTTTTTAATTATTTTCAAAGTTCTTACTTGGTCCTAACATTCGATGTTATATATATCATGCATTAATTCAAAATTGTAAATGACAACCAGGTGAATATATACGCAAAAGTAAATAAATCTTATTATTTTATTTTTTTGAAACAAATAAGAATCATTCCATTAAGACCTCAACAAATCCTTAGAATCAAAAGTAAATCTTATTTTAGATTAATTATTATGTGTATGAATTCAATACACGCACGTAATTTGTTATAGGTCAACACCTCATGTCAAGTAAAAATCCTCTCCATGATGTCTTGCAGTTGTAGTTGCAAGGATAACAATCACATTTATTCTGTATTCATTGTGCAATATTAATCACAACAAAAAAAACTAATAGATAAGAGTGAAAAACCGTTGTTAAAAGGTGTTTAAACAATTTTTCACCGTTGTCATTTTGAGGCTACGACAACGGTTTTTCACCATTGTCAATTGAGTGAAAAACCATTGTCGGTTGTTAACGACATGATATTTAACATCGATTTTAAACATATAATATACAACGTTTTTTCACCCTTGTCTTTTTTCAAATATACAAAAAAAAAATTATGCACATTAGAATTTTTTAGTATTACAACTCAATATTAAAAATTCGAATCTTAATTCTATGCACATTAGAAACTATAACTACACTGATAATATACAGGGAATCGACAGAGAACAAGGATCATAGGCTTCTTTAATCCTCTTTCTTCAAATCAACCACAAACTACTTCTCACTGAAATTTATCCACTATTATAAGTACCTCACAACATCAAGCACATCCCCAATGTAAGCCTGGAAATATTCAACCATTAGAGTGTCTTCCAGAGTTCCATTGTGCCGCGTCTCCCAACTTGCAATATAGTTGGAACAAAGAAAGTGATTTCCTACACAAATTCATAATCATGCGTTCAAATTGAAGTCAAAACAAAATACACTCACAAATATTAATAGATTAAGCTAAAGCAACTAACCTTTAGAGGGTTTAACTAGCACAACCATTGATCAAGGTGCCGTCTTGTTCAGCTCTTCCACATGGTACTCTAGGTTGTCTAGACAGATCATAATACAATCACAGTTTAGTGAAAATTAAAGGAATCTCAATAACATTTAGAAAAAATAAATGTGAGCAAAAAAAACATTTAAATTAAACCTTGTGGTGACCCCAATTCCTCGAACAAAAGCATATACGGAAGTAGCTAGCAGTGATCTGTCTACGGTGTAATCCTCGAACAAAAGCATATCATAAAAACAGAATAATGAAAATTGTGTCGAGAAAATAAAGAAAATTAATACATCAGAAGCCAAAAGTAAACAGAAAATTAATACATCAGAAACCAAAAGTAAACAGAGTAGAAATTTGAGTCACCATCCTGTGTTTGTCCAGGTGGAACAAATGCTCCATCTTCAATGCATTAGCCCTGCATAAGTGCCAGAAGGAGCAAATAAGCTTTCAACTTTGCAAATTATTTCAGAATTTATAATTTATTGAAGGCAACTAAAGAATGTTCAAGTAATCAAAAGATAACCGTCCGGAAAAAGTTGTCTAAGAAACCAACGTTGTAATATAAGCAAAACAATCTTCACCAATCCCAAAGTCAAGATGATTTTGAACACGATTGATGTACTTACTATAATCCATGAATTATCAATCATGTGATGTCATGTTTGAGGTTCCAAGGGTCCTAGGCTATTTTTCCACGGTGTATGGCCTTAAGAAATCCTACAGCTCTAGCTGGAATATCAATCCTATTATACACAGATGTCATGCTCAAGCTGAGTTAGATACAAGGAATATAAAATAATGTGAATAGCAAAATAACCAACTTAAGATATGAGGGAACAGAAAACATTGACACAGAGACTTAAATAAGGAGATGGGTTACACAACTTCCCGCAGAGAAAAGACCCAAAGCAAGGAGATCTTCCATAGTGGTACTCAAGACAGATCTCAGAAGAGACGTAGATATGCCAGCTACCCCGAGACCACCAACAGTACCCTTAAACTGACAAAAGAAAAAGACAACAAACCGGTAGTTAGGCTGATACATGATATATTTTCAAAACTACGAGTCTTTGCAAGTTTAATCACTAAAGCTAGAGAGAGATATCCAGTTCAACTTTGTACAAATCTACTCGGAAATAAGATGCTGCTTTAATCTACTTCTAGAAATTAGACTTGACGAAATACAAAAAAAGATCCAACATCCATGTATACAGGTTATATGAGTATCTTGGACATCAATGACAATCAACTTGATGAATTTAATTTGATACACAAGAAGGCTGCCATTGAATGTCAAATGCAGTAAAATTCTACATTTTAAACATCCAAGAACTTACCACTTAACGCATTTCTTTCTCCAACAGTTTAGAAGCAGCAGCATCACTAAAATCCTCCATCACACGTCTGCCCAATTCATGCTTTGTTCTTAGCAACTCACTGGCCTCCAGTTAGTACAGGATAGATGGAACAATAAGTGAAGGCCATCTTTTCTCAAAAGATTCTTTATAGAAGTATCCTTTCCTATGTCGATACAAGTATGCACATTAATTTGATATAAACAAGAACTTGTATGGAGTATATATAGCGAGGCACTATAATCAACAAGATCAAAATCGAAAGAAAATGAACAAATTTACCACAACATTGTATAGTTACAATTTCAGATACTGTATTTGGCAGCGGAGTTGGCGGAACAACCCCTTCCTTCAAATTTGTACGATTTTATGTTTCATTAATACTAAATTTAATTATTTTAAAAAGTTCATGTGTGTCAAATATGGTGACTCTCCAACTCCGATCCGACCTTGAATCCCAACTTTGAGTCCCATTTTCCCACATATCTTTAGTTTTGAGGGAATTTTTTATCTTTAACTTTCTAAATCATAATTTTATTTATTTTTTCAGATCGTATATGGTCAAATTTTCACTAACCAAATGTTGAAAAACACTGGAGAAAGGGAAGAATATATACACATCCAATATTCAAAAATGCATTGCGTGTACTGTTCTTGTAACATACACATACATACATACATACATATACAAATGATATGCAAATAAAATAACGTCAATAAAACAAAAGTAATTTAAAAACTGGGTCCATTAATTTTATTAGGTTTGGGAAATAAAGCCACATGGTTAAATCTATACTGATTAATAAAATCTCAATTTCATGAATATTTGATTCCTATGAAATACGTAGCATCCACATCTATACAGCTGTCAAGTTTTTATTGATCTATATAGTTCTATTTTCTCGTGCAACAGTAGAAAAATCACGTATAAATAATGGAACCAGGTCTCAAATAAATAGTGATTATATACATTGTTGTTTAATTCTCACTTTCTTGGAATTGGCACAATAGCATTTTAGCACATAAGCATTCCGGAAATAATCAAACATATATCGATGATTCTCTAATAGGTTAAAGCAGAAATGGTAGCACGAGATGCAGAAGAAACTTTAAAATATCATCGCCAGACAAGTGAAGGTATTAAAATTGATACATACTTCCGGAACTTTAACAGACTAGCAGCTTCGAGAAAGTTGACAATCAGGTGCTGAAAAATAGACACCGAAACAAATTATTAAATAGAATAGCAAATTGGATAAGCCAAGTCATTAACGATCATTCAGACTCTGTTCATTTCCTTTCATCATCTTCGAAATAAGATATATAAACTAACCACATAAAACATCAAAATAATTAACAATAGAACACAAAGAACGAGAAGAAAATTAATTAATTACCGATTTCTCATAGTGATCCCTCTCAGCAGCAGCGCACACCTCCCCCGTACCATCTAGCATCAATCAAAACATTTTCAAATACCCTACTTTAAATATCAAACACTATTCAGAGCTCAAAAAAACTCAAATTCGATCAATAAAAACTGAAATCATCCGAACTAAAGGCCAAAAAAGAGAACAACACTGCATACCTAGAAGCTGAAAAGCAGCTAAAGGAACAATAAAGAGCTATGGATGAAGAATAAGCACGATTAACGATACAATACGGGATTTATAAATAACCAATTAGAGTATGGTCGGCATAGGGGTGTTGATTTTGAGTGGCGAGCTCTGTCTCCATCACCTGCAGAATATCAACAAGACACGGCGGTCGTCGGCCCTTCTCCGACGAAGTACGATGATTGCGATGGTGACAACAAAAAATCCGAAGGAGACGGGTTGGCGCTAGCTTTTGGACGGGATGTGATTTGGGTTCGATGGCAGATTCCGATCGAAACAGGGGCGATGGCTCGCCCGATCTAACCCCATTGTTTCTTGGATTCAAACCATAATCGAATTCATCGGGTGTCTTCGGCTAACATCCAGGGTGGCCTCCGGTTGTTTCGGTCGGAGTTACAGCTGCGATGGCGGCTGATTGGCGCTTGTCAGGAGGTGAATTTGATCACGGTGCGTTTTTTCTGTTATTTTAAAAATATTTAAATCGAATTGTCTTTGTGATTTTGTTATACTTTATTTTTTTATTTGCAATTTTTTATTTAAAATTAGTTTTGCGATTTTAAATAATTTTAAATGATTGGGGTCGGTTAGAAATTTTTTATGATAAATAAAATTAAAAAAAATCAATACATTTAAAATAATTTAAAAATAATAATAAATAACATATTTAAAGATAATATAATCATAAATAGTATAAAACATAAATAATTAGATAAAATAAATAACATAAAAAATGCATCAAAATAAAGTTAAAATAGATAAATAGAATAATATATGTTGTAAAAAAAAGTGACGGAGTGCAAGTTATAAATAAGAAATTTATTATATATTAAAGTACCGTTAATAACATTATTTAAAACATCATTTGCGTCCATCTATGTGCATTTAAGTGCGTGCATGCAAGTTCGAAACCACCGAAGTCGGGATCCTAACATCCAAACTATGATGTTAGGAAACATGACGAGCATGCAGAGATCCGAAGATCTGAAATCCAATTCTGAACTACCGATCTTCTTCTATAAAATAGGGGGCTTCAGACGAAATTTTACTCACAATTTCAATAGTTTTTTCTTCTTACTTCAATTTATAATCGAGATACCGAGTGAAGTGTTTTGTTGATATAGCATCCATTTGATAGTAAAACTAGGGTTTTGACATAAATAGGTGCTTTGATTGACGTATTCATCAATGTATAAGATATTTTGGATGTTTTATGTAATTTCTTGTTGATAATGGAAATATACTTCATGCAAATAAGCTCAAGGTTTTTGAATATTAATAGGTAAAATTTTGGTGTTGAATTATCAATTGAATTTACTTAATTCTATTTTATGCAGGTGGACATTGGATATAATTTTTTATAGTGATGCGCTATAAATAATTATGAAAAACAACCACTCGCATAAGATGAATCAAGTTGTAATTAATATTCGAAATTTATTATTATTTTTTATATAATAATCTTGTTTACCCATAATAAGGCAGTGAACAATTTCCCGTACCAAATTAACGGGCGTTAAAGATTCTTATAATTAGTATATTTAAAAAGGTGTCATGCACAAGTCTAGCTTATATATGTTCTTCCAAAAAGCTCAAACTTAATTAGGTCATTAGGTAAGGTTAAACATATATATATGCACATCTGCAGAAATAATTAAGCTAGCTAACACCGAACACACCATGGTAGTGTTCGGAACCGTACGACAACAAATTTATTAATTAACCACACTAAAACGACAACGGTTTTATATGTAAACCGTTGTCTTTTAGTCTACGACAACGGTTTTTAGAAAAACCGTTGTCGTAGAGCGTGTTTTTCTGACCTACGACAACGGTTTTACTTAATCGTTGTCTAATCTGCGTTGTTTTGGTGTCTACGACAACACAATTTAAAACCGTTGTCGTTGTTATTATTATTTTTTTAAAAAAAAATTACACATATATATTCATAATAACCTACACCACACACTCTACAAAAATAATAACCACACTCAGAAGCGGCACAGTAGCGATGGAAATAAAGAAACCCAATCCCTAGCCCTAACCCGTCGCCCCTTCAACCCGGCTCTTCTCCGGTGCCCAAGACGCCGATCTATCGCCGGAATCTAGTCGCCCCGCCTCCTTTCAGCTAGCCCAAGCCTTATCAACTCCAATCGCGACTTCAATCTCAATTTTACAGCTTAGATCTATACTACAGTCGTGACCCTCACTTTTTTTATTTTGTTAAAAGAAAGATGAATTTATAATACATAATATGTGGCCATAATTTGTATTTTTTATTTTAACTTTAAAATATTTGTATTAAAATTCTTTAAAACGTAATAAATAAAATATTTGTATGTGCAATATTACTACTTTAATGGCAATTCAATCATTATAGTTTTAAAGAACTAAAATAACAATTTTATTTAAAATATCTTACGATAATTAGAACTATATGTGATGATGAATGATATTAAAAAATTTAGTTAAAAGAAGTTAAGAATTTATATAAATTAAATTTTTTGAGTTAAAACTTGTTAATATATGTATATATGCACAACATTTTAATAAAATTATATAATATCATTAAATACAATATTTCATATACAGATAGATCGTATCACAAGTAATGATTATATCTCATTATAAAAAAGAATAGTGTGATGATTTCTTTAAAAAAATTTAAAATAAATATACTTTTTTTGAGTGGTTCATTAATAAAAAAAATATTGATGGATCTTACTTTTTTTTTTTTTGTTTTCGAATAAAATATTGGCATTAATACATTAGACAAATACAAAAACTAGGAGACAAATTAACACCCGTGATATAGCATAAAATCATTCTGTGTAGCTGAAACCAAGGGTATCAATTTGTGTAGATCAGGAGATTTTCCCAACCCGAGAACGACCAAGCCAAATCAAATCCGAATCAACTCGATTTGATTTTTTAATTTTTTTTTAAAAAATAATTAAATTCAAATTCAAATGACATAATAATAATAATAATAATAATAATAATAATAATAATAATAATAATAATAATAGTACTAAAAAAATATTATTTTTATCAATTTTTTTTCGATTATGTAAGTTATTCCTTCGGGGACACAAAATAATAATATGAAATCCGGGGGATTTTGTAATTAAACAAAGTCTTGATTAAACTATTTAAATCATAATAAATAAGGTAACAAAAAAAAATAGTATGTATTAATTAATAAAGTTTTGATATTATTGGATATTATTGTGATCTTTTATGTATTTGATATTTTAGATATACCATATTTAAAAAAGATTAGATCTTGTATCAATAATATGATCTCATGATATTATTTGATATAGAATATTTGATATATCAAAGTGGATCCGCAGTTTGAGATAAGTATTTGATATAATATCAAATTGCATACACAGTTTGAGGTGAAATATAATTTTAGTTTGGTACATACACAGTTTGAGGTGGAGTATAATTCTAGTCATACCAAACTAAGTGTCTATAAATATAGATAGTCTCTAGTTGGTAGATATACATGAATTATACACATTGAATAATACACGTAACCAAATATACTTTCTAGCAATATTTCGACCACCGCAAATATGGCCACCGGACGTTTCAAAGAATACTCTCCCCGACAGTTGGCCATAGAGAACGCGAGAACATACATAACTCGTTCTTCTTCTGATGAGTACTTTGAAGTAATCTTCAACTTTACTGGGAGACACATGTATCGTCAATGGAATATAAAGCGAAACAGGACCCAGTTAGATGAATGGTGTAATGCTAATTATGAATTAAGACCCAAAACAATCTTGTTCAACCCCCCATCAATTACCTCCACCCAAAAAGATAAAATGTATCGTGCGCTGAATGGAGGTTTGGTGGGACTTCGTTTATCGATTTCGGATCGAATAAACCTGGCCATACAGGCAGTAGAAGAGGCCTGGAACAGTCTTGTCACCGCCGCCAACAAGCTGCAGTTGCATATTTACATTGATTTTACTCTCGTCCACAGACAAGTTGCTAATAGGAATCCAAACCATCGCGTAGATATTCTGGATTTGGAGCGTCACCCGGATTATAGCCGTCCTTATCTTACTGAAAGAGAGATGATCATGAGGCACCGTCGTCGTCCCACAATGGTTCCTGCTAGCAAAGCATCCATCCAATCTTTGAAGCCTTTTGATATTCATGATGCATTAATTAGTAGTCGTGGGATAATTAGCAGCTGCTGCTCCATCTGTTTGGAAAATTTCGTAGACAAACCGCAGGGCGGCGTATTTTTGCCGTGTTCCCATATGTTTCACGGAGATTGTATCACAACATGGCTCAACACCAATCACTCTTGCCCCCTCTGCCGCTTTCAGATGCCCACCAAAATATTTAGGTTCGTATTTCTTCATGATTTTTCAATTGTTTAAAATTTTAGCCCTTTTTGCAATTGGAAATGAGTTAAATGTTAATTTTTCGAATTGTATATTTTATATTTTCTATCAATTTTTTTTCGATTACGTACACGCTGTTTTTCTTCAGTTTTGCGTATTTTCCCATCAAACAAGGTGTTATTGACTGTATAGCTAGCTTGTGTTCAAACATTATAATAAATTATTTTTGGTGGTCGATCAACCGGTAGTTTTTTTGCTTCACTAATTATATAAAAGTATATTATTAATGTTTATTTATTTTTTCTAACAATAGCCCAAATGGTTCTCTGAGTAGTTTATTTTGGGTTTTGGATGGGTTAAACTTTGTTGTATACCCTTCAAATATTTGATACTTCTCATTAATTTTCTTAAATATTAAAATAGCGTTTATACAATTAATCAGTTTTGTCTTTGTGGTAGCTGCTCCACGTACGTTCAATTTGAATATGTACATATAAAATATTTTATAAAAGTGTTTTTGTACAAATTTTTATAAAATAATTAAAATTAAATTTATTTAAGATAAATATTTAGTTTAACAAATATTTTAACATTGCAAAAATAATATTACGTTGTTTATTTTTGGTTTCAATTGCACTATTCTAAAAATATCTAAAAACACATATCAAGTGTTTTTAAAAACTATATGTAAAACAAATTTACAAAAAAATTATACAAACACATACTTTAAGTTTTTTTTTTTTTTAAAAAAAAAAAAGCTAATAGCCTTAAACTGAGTCTACCAAAATTACATCCGAAATCCCTCAGAATCAGTCATATATAGAACCTTCTGCTCTAGACATAATGTGAGTAACTTGGTTCGCTGATCACATGACAAAACAAAACAAACAAAATTGAAATCCTAATTTGGAAAGGAATTGACAAACCCAAGCTAAATGGATTGAATATTGATGAATTTAATGACGAGTTTTACGTCCGATATATTCTATCTGAATGAGCAAACTAGTTCAAATCTTTAAGTCAGCTCAAATTAAGCCTCCCGGATTCCTAAAGCTTCCGCAAGAGCAGGATATTCTTGTACTGCCTTGGATTCCTACAACCTTCCTTCCCATGGTCTCTGAGAATGCATGCACCCATATATAATAGCTACCTGATAGAGATAGGCTAAATTTAACCACGGTTTTATACAAAACCGTGGATTCGTGGTTAAATAACCACGGTTTTTAAAAAAACCGTGGCTAGCCACGGAATTAAAAAAACCGTGGTTAAATTAGCCTCGGTTTTGAATAAAACCGTGGTTAATTTAAAAAAATCTGGCTTTAGCCAAAAAAAATCAAAAAACATAGAAACCAATTAAAACGTCTAATACAACAACATGACAAACACTAAAACCCATCTTAATTATATCGTTTAACAAGTAAAAATCTAAATACATAAAAATCTAAATACATAGCTAAAACAACATGAACATAATATTATTATATTAATTAACTCTTTCCAAAATAAAATAAGGAAACTCGTAAAACGAATCCGAAGCTAGATGCAAATAACACCAAAAATGCTCATAAAACACTTACAATTCGAGTAGGAGAATATGTGATGATCGTAAACTTGTTGTCGCTACTCAAGTACTCCTTGTTAAGAAAATCTAATTCCACATGAAAAAAAAAAAATCACAGCTAGCAAACATAAAAAAATGAAAAGAAACAAACACTAAAATTAATAAAAACAAATAGCCATATTTAACGGAGTACTTCAAATTTAAAGGACAAAAATACTGTTAAATGGACAAATCCCATAATAACAATATTTAGCACTTACTATTCATTGTGAAAGTTGACAAGTACACCATCAAAGGGAATAGGTTCCACCAGAAAGTATGTCGATTAATTGATTCAATCATCCAGTAGCTATAAAAAAATTAAAACTCAAACAAAGGCTAAGTGTAAAGGAATAAATAAATAAATTGATATCCTTTTGGTAGAACTTACAAAACTGAGAAGGAGCTTTAGCTCGCAAAGGTTTTACCTTCAACTTCTTCGACAGGTCCAAATTCCTCTATTTCCCCCCAAAAACACGAACAAGTACAATAGAATCAACCCATTCAGAGTAAATATACTACAAAAAAATATTTCGTGCGTCATTCAAATCGAAAGAAAATCGAAGCTGAGTAGCGAGTACCTAGGAGAAATGTTGCAGAAACAGAATGCAAGTTTAAAATCTCACTTCGGGACAGCCTGCTCAAACCAAGAGCTAAGCTGGAAAACAAGTTTAAAAGGTTCAATACTCAAATCTAAGATGATCTAAAACCTGACATCCCAAAAGTTTAAAAGTTAATTACTTGGTCATGAGTTATATTAATCATCCAAAGTAATTGTTTGATAACCTGACAGCCCAAAAGTTTATGTCTCACATTATCGAACGTGTCATCCTTCCTCTTTTGCTTTTCTATAATAAATATCCTACAATTTCAATCAATAGACCAAAGAAAAACGTACAATACTCAATCCCAGACGAAACAACATAATAGATATCCTTCCTGTTTTACTTTTTTTTTAAAAAATCTTAACACAACAATAGCATACCAACTAATTGAGCTATTCTTCAGTAGACATGCACCATCAACGTATGGCAATCTTCAAAAGACACGCACGAATCATTGTGAAAGTTAGCAAGTACACCCATGAGAGGTAATAGGTCCCACCAAAAAGAAAGTTTGTCCATGCATATAACAAAATTAAAACTCAAAACAAAGGCCAAGTGTAAAAGAGAAATAAATAAATTGATACCCCTTTGGTAGAACTTACAAACATATGTATTGGATAGCATAATTATAAAATCTAGCATAATTACCCTTTTATGAAACATGCTAATTAGGATTGGAGACTAGAATATAAATTCAAGATGAAACATAATCTCCCATTGCATTGAATACCAGAGGTCATAAACTAAGGTAAATAATAGAACTCTTTGATGTTCTCATCACCATGATGATCAATCATTAAGCAAGAGCATAAAAACAACCCAAAAGATGAAGAGAAAGAACCAACTTATGAGAATTTATGTAGACATGCCATATGTATTGACCTACGGGTAACAAAGCAGGCATAGTAAAAACACAATTACCCTTTGAATCATCCAGCATATCAGCCAACATTTTGTCCTTATCATTCGCAATTCAACCTTCATTAGGAAAACATATCTACAAAATTAAACATGTAACAAACCAAAAACCATTTCTGCAAATCGATCTAACTAATTCTTCAAGAACTTCTAGTATTTTCATTAATTGTAATTATAATATAATGAAAAATAAACAAAGCATAGACAATCAAGGATACAAGTTGAGGCCAAAAAAATTAGCTAAAAAATTAAAATCATAGCCAGGAAAACATGGAGGTAGACTAGACTGTGTTCATAAATAAGCAACATATATGCACGTAATTACAACAATTACAGCTAAAAAACATGTATTTTTACTTATGGTTTAAACTGCATACCGTTTATTTTGTTCTGACCTGCATAATCAAGGAACAACTAATTTAAACTAGAGAGTCTCAAAACAAGAATATTGCAAACACACCAAAAAAAAAAGCTTCTCATTACATCTTCACGAACATCCTCCGGAAAGTCATAAACTTCATCCAATGGGTAAACTTTTGTGATTTCCATCAAAGAACCATCTGGCAGCCTATAGCATAAAATTCCAAACCATTAAACAACACATTAATACAGATATAAATATTAAAAATATAAATGATGGATATAAGCAAATCCATGCATAAACGCGTGATTGGAAATCAAGTCACATACGGGATTGGTTCGAGGCAGATGCTAAGACAAATAACACAACTAACATGTCAGCAAAAAACTTAATAAAGAACTGATTTTTTTCTAATTATATTTAGTTCCACTCAAGGCAAGTAACACAATAATATTGGCATGAAAGTTTGCAACAATTAATACTCATAACCGAATATAAATTTGAAGGAATTTAAATATTTGAAGGAAAGCATGATCGATCAAATGATGTAATGTTAATGGACCGCATTGAACTAGCTCCCCAATCAGATTAAATTGGCTGTGAATATTAGGATTAAAAAAACAAATCGATCTCATAAGATATTCGATTGGATTTATTGGATTGTTACAAGTATCAATAAAATTAAATTGTATTAAAACATCATGGGAATAACATTTTAATCTTTGATAATCAATGTATACTTACTCCGTAGAGAAGTCACAGATGAAACAAAAAAATAACAAATTAAATAAATAATCGGATCTGATTCCACCAGATTAAATTAGAATGGCTTTGAATCCGCAATAGCTCATGGTTCCATAAAACTCGAAATTAGTGCCAAAAAATAGACTAAAATCAAAGCTGAAACTCGGAATGAACGAACGAGATTACAGCAAATTTCTCACAAATTCTGAAAAAAATTTATATCAATTCTAGCACATCTAAATCTCTAAATAACGGTTCAAACAACTATAAAAATCGAAGAACCAAACTCAATAATTATGGAATTTCGAAATCAATCCCAAATAATTTCTTCAAAATAGTCAATACCTTCAACCGACACCAAAATAGTACGTACAAACAATAATACATAAAATATCAATTACCGGAAGTCAATTGAATCGACATTCCCAAAATTCAAAACCCTAGGTTCGCAAATTGTATATCGAAACTTCGAAACAAGTTTCAAACGAACTAAAAAACCTGGAACTAGGCTGAATATCGGTCGGCGACGGCGGAAAAGGACGGCTGGATCACGGCTGCCGATTTTGGTTCGAGTCAGTTACGAGAAAACCTTGGAAAATTGGTATTACTACCTAGCTTCCGTCGCGAGGATTCCGAAACTATGATCGATTTTGAAAATCGATCACCGGAGGAAAAAATACGGTGATTTAAATCGACGGAAAATGTTTGAAGAAGAAAAGAAAGAAGATGGAAGGGAGGATCGAGTGTGTGAGGCGGTGGAAGTGGGGAAATTCGAACCTACCCCAATGGTTTTAACCCCACGTGACAGTTGTAAGCATTTTATTGGTTTAAATCATGTAGACTTCACAAAATTAAGTGGAGCCCACATAAGTTGAATTAATTAGTGAGTGCCACCTACCCATGAGGGTAATACCCATGGGGTAGGATCGAGAAGTGATGGGTTTGTGTGGAAAGAGAAGATATATCTATATTTTATCATTACTATTGTAATTAAATTAAATTAAATATGTGTATTTAGTTTTTTTTTTTTGAATGTTAAATGTGTGTATTCTAAGGGAGTGTTTGCAATATATTGTGCTTTTGTAAAAGTGATTAATTTATATACTATAAAAAATTTAAGAAAAATCAAAAGTTGGTAGTGATTGGAAACAATCTAAAAATCAAAATTGATAGTGTTTGATAAACAAGTGATTAGAGTGATTTTAGTTATGACCTTTTTATTAGAATCAGTTTTGGAGAATCATAATCACCACATGACTAACTTTTGGATTTCAATTAAGTTAAGCATAAGCCAACACATAATCTAGGTTTAAAAAACACACAAAAATGAATTTTTTAAGGCAAAAGCTAAGAATCACTTTTTTTTAGTGATTGCAAACACTCCCTAAATATTTTTTTGGATTTAAAATTTGATCTGATTTAATTTATTTCAACTTTTATGTGATGTATAAATCAAATATATATTTTAATATTATCTATATATGAACCTATATTTAGGAAAACTATGTTGACAAATTTATTAAAAAAAAACTAAAATTGTCAAAAAAAAATTAATTTAAATGGGAAGAGGATATGAGAAATATATGTGAATGAATATTTAATTTTTAAGTATATTATTTTATGACAAAATGTGTATTTAGTTTTTTTTTTTGGAATGTTAAATGTGTGTATTCTAAATATTTTTTTGGGTTTAAAATTTGATCAGATTTAATTTATTTCAACTTTTATGTGATGTATAAATCAAATATATATTTTAATATTATCTATATATGAACCTATATTTAGGAAAACTATGTTGACCAATTTATTAAAAAAAACTAAAATTGTCAAAAAAATAAACATAAATGATCAGAAGAGGATACGAGAAATATATGTGAATGAATATTTAATTTTTAAGTATATTATTTTATGACAAAATGTGTATTTAGTTTTTTTTTTTTGGAATGTTAAATGTGTGTATTCTAAATATTTTTTTGGGTTTAAAATTTGATCAGATTTAATTTATTTCAACTTTTATGTGATGTATAAATCAAATATATATTTTAATATTATCTATACATGAACCTATATTTAGGAAAACTATGTTGACCAATTTATTAAAAAAAACTAAAATTATCAAAAAAATAAACATAAATAATCAGAAGAGGATACGAGAAATATATGTGAATGAATATTTAATTTTTAAGTATATTATTTTATGACAAATATTCATGTTAATTAGAACAAAATGAAAAACTAATATGAGAAATAATTTAAAATATATTGGGACAAAAATTTATACTTTACATTTATAATTAATATATATTTAATATCGATTTATAAATATTCAATATACCAAACATTCATAACGATGTTCGAAAACATAATATTATTATTTTTTTGTAGACGAAATTTGTCCACAAAGTGTATGACAATTTGTTGAGCCAAAAATTTATTAATATACATTAAATATATAATAATTAAACTTTATAATCACTACATAAATAAATTAGGAATAATAATAATAATTTAATGCTTGTAATAAAAATTTTGACAATAATTATATAAAATAATAATTAATCAATAACAATAATATATTCGATAAGTGTTTTTTTAACGACTTGTTTATAAAAATAATAATAACAATAATAAGAATAAGAATAAGGAGAATATTATTTACACTCTAAAATATAATAATCAATAACAATTTAATTTTTTTATTATATATATTGGCAATATTATCCTTTCATATGTTTAGTAGGTTTTTAAATCATTATAAAAATTTTAACACATACCTAATATAATAAGAAATCAATTAATTTTAGAAAAAATCAATCAATAAATAACCACGGTTCATTAAAAACCGTGGTCAAAGTACATACGATTTAAAAAAACCGTGGTTAATTTAACCAAGGTTTTTTTAAACCGTAGGTCTTTAACCACGGTTTTTCAAAGTCGTGGTTATTCTTCCACGATTTGAAAAAAATGTAGCTAAATTTAGCCACGGTTTAAAAAACACCGTGGTTAATTAATCACGGTTTAAAAAACCGTGGCTAAATTTAACCACGATTTTTTAAAATCGTAGGTAAGTAACCACGATTTTTTTAAAACATGGTTATTCCTTCACGGTTTTTAAAACGTGGTTATTCCTTCACGGGTTTTTCACACCGTGGTCAAATTTAGCAACGGTTTTTATAAAACCGTGGTTAATTAGCCACGGTTTAAAAAAACTGTGGTTAAATTAGCCACGGTTTTCTAAAACCGTGGCTAACTAACCACGATTTTTATAAACCGTGGCTAATTAACCACGGTTTTTTAAAATCGTGGGTAATTAACCACGGTTTTTATAAAACCGTGGCTAAATAGCTTGTTTTTTTGTAAACCGTGGCTAAATAGTTTGTTTTTTTGTAGTGTATATATATCACGAAAAAATTTAAATACCGAAGAAAGCTAGCTAGTTTAAATTTGTTGAAGTGGAGAGAAAATCATTAACTCGATGAAGTTGAAAATTGGTCCCGCGGGGCGACTCGAAATTAATATTTCTTGGATTTTCTAATTCAACTCTCATATTTTATGTTTTTATTCATAAATAAATCAAAGGGGGGGGGGGGGGGGGTGGTTTAATTAGCGTATTGAATCCCCCAAAGTACATACTGGCTATTTGCATTATAATTAATTAATGTGCCCTAAAATCAGATTTTTATACGGTACACCTACACTACATATATGACCTAAAAATAAATCCATATAATGAGAAAAAGCTAGCTAGATTCAACTACTGCTTGAGTTAATCTTGATCAATAACCTCGATCGATCCTCCGTACACGAGTAATAATTAATTAATCATAATGATTAACTAACAATATCAATATATAGATTATTAAAAAAAATTTATTAAGTTTTTCTGTATTTGAATCATGCATATATATATATATATATGGCAACTATTAATTAATTCACAAAGAGTATTAGTGAATACTCAAGATAACGTACACCAAGACTACGTACTACCCTATGACGATAGATCGAATCACATGATATCAAAAAGTACGTACTCAAGAATATGAATCTGAATTACATCATGAGTTTGAATGAAAATAGGTAGCTAGCTAGCTACCAAGGAATTAATATTTGTCAATATAATATTCTGAGATATACCGATCGATCGAAAGATGATTAACAAGAAAGATCATTCAAAAAATCATCAAAATTAAAGTCTAAAAAACATATCCCTAAATCTCACTTCTAATAAAGTGATAGCCAGCATGCAAGCACAGAAAGCCGCACACACAATCGCCAAATGGGCACGTCTACCCTCGTCACCCACGACGGCGGCTACATCTTCGGCGACACGAATCATCGCCGCCACAGGAAAAATCCTATTCCCAAGATCCCATTTCAGATAGGACCAAACTTCTTCCACGATCACATCCAACGCAAATTCCTCAAACTCCTCATCACTCAACGCCGTCTCCTCCGTCGCAAACATAGTGAGGAAGGCCATGTAGACTCGACGCGGAGACGGAGGGAAGGGAGCCCGCCTCCAGTATCCGGGCAATGAGCCACCAAGAACTTCGTGGACCTTCACCACCGCGGCATGAAGCTCGTGCCATCCAAATCCGGTGGCGGCGGCGCCGGGGCCGAAGACTTCGATGTAGGCCATTATGCACGCCTGCGCGAAGTGGAATGTGGCGTTGAAGTGTTGTCGAATTCTCCTGCAAGAATCCATCTCCATTATTACTGACGGTTACTGATCGATCGAGTGGAAATTAAGAGTCATTTTTCTTTATTTATATTATTAGCTTTTCTTGGAAATCGTTCTGATTGGAGGATATTTTATATTTTATATTATTATTTCTTTGTCAAATTTATCTTTACAATAATAGCTAACCCCACGTAGTAACCACTTTTGACACTTTAAAAATTAATTTGATGGAAAAAAAGAAAAAAAAAATTACACGGATTACCCTTGAAAGATGAGGGAAAATATATATATATATATATATATAAAGTGCAAAAACCGTCACCTTCATTTGAATTAATTAGTGCAAAAATTAATTAGTTTCATATGAATTTGATACCCGTAATCTTCATATTTCAAATTTTCTCTTCATTATTATATGTATATGTATATAATTTTTCTAATACGTAGCCCTCTTCACTTTGATTAGTTTTTTTAAAATTCAAATTTATTTGTTTACACATTTATTGTATTTAAAAGTATTTAAATTTAATTAATGATTTAAACAAGTTCATTAAATATTTTTATTAAAATTTGATTTATAATTTTTATATGTGAGCTGGGACGGATGCGAGCATTTGAGTTAATATGTCAAAAATTGAATATTATATTAATGTGTGGCGGAGTCTATGCTTTTCTACTCTGGGCATGTTAATTTGTATAATATATTTGTGTGAATAGTTGAACTCTTAATAAAATTGTACCTATATATTTTAACATTTTCTATTTTAAAATGAGATGTTCATTAATAATAAAAAAAATATTGATGTTAGTTAAAAATAAAAAAAATACAAAAACTAGGAGACAAATTAACACCCGTGATATAGCATAAAATTAATTTTAGTTAATTTTTATGTTATTTCACTTATTTGGTAATAATTTTTTTTATCGGTTTTAGTTTAGTTTACAAAATTTTAAATATAAAGTACACTACTTTTTTTTTTTATGAAAGGATATAAAGTACACTATTAATATGCTGGACATGGCGTGTTTGATAAACAGGATAAGAGCTTGATTAATTACCAATCAGTTGTAATCATTCGTTTGATATGATTTTTGCCTTTTTTTGGTTATCTCAATTGCCCGCATAGGGCCCGCACTGTACATGTAAAACGTAAGACAAGTAATATCCTCTGAGGCCATGTGATTACTTTGTAAGTCCAAGGATAAGGTGCATTTTTACTCATCTACCCTTTATAAATAAATATAAAATTAAAGAAACTCTGGACATTATTATTCTTACGCAACACGCTATTAGCTGAGAAAATCTGAGATTCAAAAATAATATCAAAGAATAAAAATTTAAATAAAATAAAAGGGTACACTTTTTAAAAATCGTATTAAACCCAATAAATCGAACTACCACTAACTTTTTAATTTTCATTAAATTTTCAAATAATAATATTTACAAACCTTAATAATAAATAATAAGATATAAAATGATGATGATAATAATAATATAAATGATATGCATAGTGCTATGCAATAAGCAATAATAAAAAATAAAATAAATATAAATATTACTTGAATTAATATATGTAATTATTAACAATAATATAATATAATAAAAAACAATTTAATTGTGAATAATAAGAAATAAATTTGTCTAACTAATAACTATGTACACGGATATTACGAACAATAATAAATGTTGTAAAACTAAGAAAATACGACAATAAAATAATAAAAATAATAATTATTAAGAGTTATATAAAAAATAAAAATAAATTAATCTTAATTATTATAGTAAAAATATTAAAAAGAGTTGGGGATATTTTGGTCATACTAAAAATCCTATTAACTTAATCCCAAATATAAAAATCAAACCAAACATAGTAATATTTTATCACACATTTTACATAT
Source organism: Henckelia pumila (assembly GCF_033568475.1). NCBI lineage: Eukaryota > Viridiplantae > Streptophyta > Magnoliopsida > Lamiales > Gesneriaceae > Henckelia > Henckelia pumila. The sequence goes on along the minus strand of NC_133120.1, from coordinate 101,197,745 downwards.
CTTCATCTATCATTATTTTAATCACTCATTTACTTATCATTCAATAATCTCACTAATCGTATCAAACATAGCCTTAATTAGTTATTAATTTGAATTGATTTGGTGAATCATGGATTCATGGTGGTGTTGCTAGCTCGTGGACCAAGAAACTAATTATAAATAATTTTATTTTGAAAGCAATGTTTTTTTTTTGTTATAAATCACGAGGAAAATACACATGAGTACGCTGAATTAATGAGAAAAGAGATCATAAAAAGATCATCATATGAGTCAATGCTTGGTGAAATTTTCATTCAACTCAATCAACTTTATTTATACTTTATAGAGAAAGATTACAAGATACAAATATTTAAAAATATTATCTTGACATATTTATCTTGATCAAATATATATCTTTAATAATATATAATGCATCTACAATAATAATATATTTATAACACTTGCACAAGCACCAATTCTTCAAAATATCCATATGGCAAGATGAATGCTCAGGAACTTCATCGGGACTCAAGTGATGCCTCTTTAAAACCTTGACCTTAATTGCTAGCCTACTTTTCAAAAATATGAAGAGGGAATTGACAGATTTTTTATGAGCTTTTGTTAAAAGGTTTGGGTCTATATTTATAAGCACAAAAAAATTTAAAATTGACTAAGATACTGATAATCAAAGTTTGAATGAAAAATTTTATCTCTCGAGATTTGACTTCATCTAAATTTTGATTACTTATCTTATTTTTTTAAACTAAATATCTCACAAAATTACTAAATAATAAATAAATAGATGAAAATATACTTACCAAATCTTAGAAAATTTTGGGGTTTCACATCCTCCCCTTCTTATTGGAAGTTTCGTCCTCGAAACTTGATTTATCTAGATTTTCTAATAACATATGACTAAACTATTTCACCAATAATGTTCAAACTTAAATCCCAAAACTATAACTTGTCAAACTTAAAGTCCAATAAATCAATCTTAAATTTTATATTACATATGCAATATAAATACTAATCTTAAGTAGTTCTTCCTTATTTTAAATAATAATCCAAATTGGTTCCTTCTCGTTATAAATCCTAGTCTCCTATCAAGATCATATATTCTAAATCATAATCTTCTATCATGAACCTGGTTTTGTTTGATACCATTTCTGTCACATCCCGCTCCCGGGGTTGGGTGACATCGCCGTTGCTTTTAAAAACAACCAGGCTCTTGCTATAAAATTTAACTAACCCAATCTATTTCATTAATAAATTTCGTAATAAATATTTTGAACAACTTAAAATTCCTAAAAACAGAATAAATTTGCGGAAGCGTCTTACAACTTAAATAAATAAAATATTAATTTGAAATAATCCCAAAACAAGGAATAACAAAAATCAAGGTCTTCTTATCACCATCTCCAAAACTGATTTTGATATTATCCTCTAATTGTTCTTGAGTGTCATTTGGGAGGGAAAAGATAAGGGGTGAGCGTTTTGGGAAACACTCAGCAAGTGGAGGCCGATCGATCATACCAAAATAAATAAATATATATATAGGGAAAATTGCTTTTTTGGCCATATATGTTTGTCACTTTGCGATTTCAGTCCTTTATATTTTCAGATTTCAGTTTTAGTATGCTATCTTTATTTTTTTTGGCAATTTTAGTCCTTTTCCGAAGTGGCGCTGATGTGGCACCAATTCAGTGCTGACGTGGAGCTGACGTGTACAGTTCCACGTAAGCATTTTTGAATAAAAAGGACCGAAATTGCCAAAAATCAAAACATGCAGGACTAAAACTAAAATGTGAAAACATAAAGGACCAAAATTGCAAAGTGACAAACATATAGGACTAAATTTACAATTTTCCCTATATATATTCATTTGAGAATACTCATACTTGAATTTCAAGCATTTCATATTTCAAAACATATTATCTCATAGCATAAACATCATCATTATAACAAAATCGACATGATTTACATATTTTTTGTCAAACACTGATATTCATCTCATTATTCGTGGCTAACTGATCAGTCTGATATATGTAATCCCTCTAAAGGGTGAGATCATTGAACGATTATTATTACTCATCGCATTAGGGTCATAACATAACATGGTTCGAAAATTTCATTTCCACTCCTAATTCAAGTCATAACAGTATAGAAACATAATTTTAACAAAGTTTCATCATGAAAAAAATTACACAACAATATTCCAACGATTAATTAACATGATCGATTAAGATTTTTAAAAAATACATAAGGTTTTAAAACAAAGCGCATTTACAGGATATATTGATGCAAAAAAAAAAAATCAATAACTTGAATGGATAAAGCTTGGACCCAAAATTCAGAATTAAACTCTCACAAATTCATATTTAAATTCTCGAAAGTACAACCACGTCTTTTGAAAAGTTAGGCTATTTCCTTTGACAATTTTGAAGCACTTTCTTCCCAAATTCGTAGATTTGTTTCATCGAGAATAATTAAGAGAAATTGGACAGCTTTTTGACCTTAATTGCTAGCCTACTTTTAAAAAATATGAAGAGAGAATTGACAGATTTCTTATCTGCTTTTGTTAAGAGGTTTAGGTTTATATTTATAGGCACAAAAAAAAAGTTTAAGATTGACTAAAACTCTGATAATCAGTATTTTATGTAGCTCTTAAGAAAAGTCAAACCAAGTCTTAAACGATAAGATAACAATCAAGAAATATTTATTATCAATCTCCGAATCTTTATTATCTCATTTTTTTCCTTTCAGATTCACCAGTCGTTTGCTCAAATTATCTCTGATTTTTCGGTATCCCGTCTGCCAACGCCGGTAAAATAAATAATTAAAAAGACTTTTATAAATCGAAACTGAAATCAAATTCATGTCAAGCACAACAAACGTATATAATTCCCAAAAAAATACATGTGCATACGAAGAGAAACTCGAAGAATCGAGCAAGCTGGCGAGGCTCAAGCCTGGAGGTCTCGTAAACATTCCGGCCATCGGAGACCTTGCCAAACCCGTTGGCTTACTCTGCTGAAACCTGAATTCGCCACCCCCACTTCCAGATTCTCGACTGGCCTCTCCTGCAGCCTGGTGAGGATGCGCGGCAAAGCCCCTAGCCTGACATAAGGAACATCGGCAGGAGACTACACATCGTCGGCGAGAAGTTGTGAAAAGGAGCAGGAGTCGGCGTCGGGATCATTTTCGTCACGTGAAAGGAAATTTTTGCTTCAAGCTGTAAACTCGAGATTCAAGTTACAATGGAGTTGTTGAGGTTTAGGCTAGCTGACAGGAGGTTGGATGACCTATTCTCGGCGGCTAGGGCGTCGAAAATGAGCTGGGTCGAAGGGTCGACGGGTTGGGGCTAGTGTTTGGGATTCCTTTTTCTTTCCTTTTTTCCATTCTTCACTTGAGCGTGTAGTACTAGTGGGTTATGTGTATATATATAATATAATTATTTTATATTAATTTATTATATTTAAATTAATATATTATATATATATATATTTTAAAAAAACAAAGACAACGGTTTACAAAAAGTGTTGTCTTAGACTACATAAAACAATGCAAAATGACAACGGTTAAAAAAAAACCGTTATCGTAGAGGTCCAAAAAGCTCGCATATAGACAACGTTTTTAATCACCGTTGTCGTAGACCATTAAAAATTGCTCATAGACAACGATTTTGACACATATAAGTTAACGGTATTTTAAAAACCGTTGTCGTTTTTCATTAAAAATAGGCCAACGACAATGGTTTTTGTTAAAACTGTTGTTAAAGGCCAAAACCAACGGTTAATGTATAAAACTGTTGTCTTTTTAGTGTGGTTAATTAATATATTTGTTGTAGTGGCATCACGAATCTTGAAAACAATTTCTTGGTATACTCTTTAAAGGAATAGATATAACCAATTGGGAGGTGGGATATCCTCATCTTCTAGTATGTCATTGTTGGTCGGAGGGTGTGCTGGTGGAATCGGTTGATCGCTCATAGTTAGCCATTCCAAAGGTATTTCATCTTCCTCATCAGCGCGATTCAATTGAGGATTCAAGATTCGGCCTTCTCTATGCATCACATTTCTCCATTCTTTTACTAATTCTTCTTGGGAGAGGCTACCACCATGAGAAATATTCGTTCTTGGAATTTGAGCATTATGAAGACTGTCGCTCCCGTTTGATGACGTATCTCCTGAACTTTTTGAAGAATAATAGTTTTACTTTCTACTGCTGACTTATATTTGTCCTCATGTTGTATCACATGCGCTCCATTCTCGAGACCCGCATGACAGGTGGCAGATGGCAAATAAAAATGATATATTCACAAGTGCTCTTTTCGATATTATTTAAGAAATATTTAATACATTTTAGATGTTGTAAAAATTTATTGTGCATTGATATAATAGATTTTTGTCGTTTAATATTTATTTTGTACAAATTTTTAAAAATATATTTTTTTTATTTTTTTTGAAGCATACTTTAAATTTTCTACAACTGGATTTTCAAATTTAAATTATATATAGGTTTAGATTTTGTTGTTATCTGTTTAAAAATAAAATCGGGTTGGTTCGAGTTGATCGAATTATTTTGATTAGCCATGTTCGGTTTAACCATTTTTGAGTTTGAATTGATAATTTTTTTAGAAATATTTTTGTCAACCCGATTAGAACCCATCGGATTGACACCCCTATACTTAAGTAGCCTTAACCAAACTAAGAACACAAGAGAATTCAAAAAAGTTACGAATAGAAAATCTCTTGCTGCTATAACTTGAAAAACTTTGCTTGTATTACTGACGAATAATGCTAGACTATTTATAATAGTCACTAAGCTTCTTGACTATTCTACACTTGTGACGACAAGTGGAAGATTAGTGTGGTCTATATGTGGTCTTCCATATTATAAGTCAAGTATATTATTTTAGAGTGTTACAAGTTTCTACACCATTCTAAATTTGTCTAGACACTACTAGTCATGTCTAGAATATTTCAGAACCACATACATGGTTTTACGATGTCCAAGATCCTTCATGTACAACCTAGATATGATTCTACTTACTTCTTTTAAACTCTCGAAAATTTCAAAATCTTCTGGACTTTTCTTCTTTGATGTGGGGATAGAATATGGTGGATCCTATTACCTTTTGAATCGTGCCAAGTTCCGGTCCGTGACACAATATGCTCTCCGTCTCATCGTACTTGAGAACCGCATACTCGAGCACTCGTACAAACACAAATATGTTCATCTTATTTCATCAGTACATTCTTTTGGCTCAAAAAAGAGCAAAGACGTGTACGGTCTGCCGCTAACCTCGAATTAAATCGTCATTTTCTTTCTTTCACGGTCATCTAGTTTTCGATGTTTATTATTACATTTGTGGGAGCCCAAGTGGACTTAAAATCAATATATAATTCAGGAGCTTCGAAGCGATTCATTTTACCATTTTTTTCATAACATATTTTTGTGTAAATCGGTCTAGACACTTTAAACGGTTCCAAAGAAAAGAAATTGAATTTGAGGATGCTTTCACCTAAACATACATTTAATTATTTTTTCCAAAAATTCGATGCAATAATATACTCAAAACCATCAAAATAAAGAATTATTTCTAAAAAAATGTTCAATTATTTCAATATTAACTCATCAACCATGCTTTATTTTTCCAATAAAAAAATCAATATTTCCATTTTTGGGTTTTGATTTATTATTAAGATGGAAAAATTACCGTTAAATATAAAATAAAACTTATTTTCAATCATTTGTGTGAGCTGCTTGTTTGCTATGAATTTTGGGGGCGTGCGCGTGCCTAGCTATAGAGGTGCAAACGAACTGAATTGAGCCGAATAATGGTAAAATTTTAAGGCTTGAATTTGTTGAAAAAAATTATTGAATGAATTACAATTGAAATGAGATTGAAAAGCTTATTTGAATTGTGTTGGAATAGTTTGAATTTTGTGAAATAAATTGGAGGGAAAACTTGATTTGGTTTGTCCCACATTGGAACATGTTCAATGTATATTTCACCTTATATAATTCAACTTTGGTTTAAGGGATTGGGCCCTTAGGGAACCTGATGTTTTGTAAAGGGGCAAGACGCTAATCGATGCAACACACATGCGCGCGGCCGGTCGGCCTGGCGAGGCGAGGTCTTATAATCAATTATTCTTTTTGGATAAAATTTGGTTCAGAAAAATAATATTTTATTATTTTTGTGAGTGCGATCGATCGTGTTAGGATCGAAATATGTGTGTAGAGGGGGGGTGAATACACACTAAAAAATATTTTAGAGCTACAATAGCTCGTTCTTGAAATGTTCAAAAATAAACCGAGCACCGATGAATTATATCGAGTTTAATTTTCAAACCAAGCGGAATACACTCGAAATAATTCTTCGTAGAAACCAAATAAACATTTTATAAATCATTTGAAATAATGCAAGTTGAAATAATAAAAACAATTTGGTTGAAGCATTTTATCAAATACTTTGTATGCTATATTTTGGTGTATGAAGAACACATAAAATGCTTCAACAATGCATCTTAAAACAGTGGCAATAATAATGTAAATGTGATAAACAAATAGACACGAATTTGTTTATGGATGTTCGGAGCTCAATCTCCTATGTCACCCCTTCTTCCACCTCGGAAGGATCCACTAGAAGACTTTGATTTATACAAACTCATTTGTACAAATCCAATCCAATTTAGGACTTATACAATGCTTAAACGAGAACACCTAGCCACTCTCGATTGTAGGCCTCAACCTCACAATACGCATATTGTTTAACGTCTCTTATGCCAAGACTACAAACACAATGTTTAATGTCTTTGTGCTAAGACTTTCACTCAACTAATATTTGAAAGCACATCTCTCGTATGTGTGTGAGTGACTCTCTTCAACTCATATACAAAGATATTGAACATGGAAGAATGTTCTATAAAGTGGGTTGGTGTAGAGGATTTAACGTTGAAAGTTCATCTCTTCTTCTTCTTCCTCACACTTTGGGCTTGCTCTCATTCTAACTTCTTTTTCTTCTATAATCTGCACATGCTTTTAATCCCCATCAAAAGCTTGTGTTTGATCTTCAAAGTCTTGTATTTATAAGCTCCAAGAATGATTAGAACGTTAGATTCAAGAATATGACCGTTTGGGATGTTTCTGGACACTTTCTGGAGTTGCAACTATCATATTTGACTTGCTGTCCATTTTTTGAGTTCGAGCTGATTTACTGTTCATTGGACTGGTTTGACCGATTCGATCTGGTCAAACTCATCTGGTCTGATCAAGCTTTGATCTGGTCGAGCTTTGATATGGTCTGGTTCAATTGATCTGGTATAGAGCAACTTCGATCTTGGTCTTGTTCACTTGATCTGGTTTGGCCATGTTTCATCTGATATGTTCATTTGATTATAGCTCTTGATTCACTGATTTCTGGGAAAAGTGATGAACATAAGAGTTGTAGCCCTTTCTCTTGGCTTTCCATGGAATTAAGAATCGATCAATTTCGAGTTTTTATGTGAGAGATATACTCAAAATACTAAGCTGTGTCTGAAATTCTGTTCTGCAGAATTTCAGTGCAGATCCCGAAACTTAATCGTGCTTTATCTGCTTCTTACGCTACGATTCAGATTGAGCTTCCTGATAATGATTTGTAGATCATTGTCGTAGCTTTGTAACGCATACTGAATTATCCCGTTTGGATAAGCGAGCTGTAAGTTATGGCCAAAATACCAGAACTGGTTTGTTTGATCTGGTTGCTGTAACTTTGATCTGGTTCGCATCCAGATCGATGTTGCGACTACTTTTTCACCTTGATAACGTCCGAATTAACTCATCTGGCCTGAGATATGACTTGTATATATTTGAGTAAGCTTTCCAACCGTTTTGGCCTCAAGTCATTTGGATCACCGAGCTGTGAGATATGATTGATTTACTGAACTGGCCAGATTAACTTATTTGATTTCCAGCTCAAATACTTTCATCTTTGATCTACTAACTTCAACACTTGATGAAATATGTTAGAAACAATAACAAGTTTTGTTATCATCAAAATCAAGATTGATTGTGTTTCAAAACCCAACAGATTGGTTAAAAACAACCGACCGAGCGCCGCCCTCGTGTGCCGAGACAGAAAGATCAATAAAAGTTGGGCGCTCGGTCCGTCAAAAATAACCGACCGAGCGCGCCTTCTATAGTCCGTAAAGCTGCATCTCTTTATGGACACAGAAAATGGACACAGAAACATCTGATAACGTATACATCAGATTTTTGATTTATGAAAAATCTCTCCCTCACTTTCTCAAAGAAAAGTTGAAACTTATTTTAGTTCGCTGAAGTTCGTGATATTTGTAGTGCTGCTATATCACGATCGTTAATCGTTGTATCTTAGAGATGATTGCCGTCAACATTGAGCACTGTTAACGGGCAATTTCGTCTTGCGGATAGAGAGTTTCTCTCGCCTCGACTTTGTTCATTATTATCGCTACTGTTGTTGCTGTTGATTAACAAGTTCTTCAGAATTTGGAATACACTCTTATAACATAATTCGGCTCGATAAGAGTATAATCGAGTTCAAGCTCGATTTGAAGCTCGATAATTTCAAATATTTTGGCTCAAGATCGGCTCGAAATGAAGTTCGAGTTCGGCTAAAAAAATTCGAACATATGCGTGAACTATCGATCGAATATTATGGTTCAAAAAGCTTGAAATGTTCGAATATGTATATATATTTATTATATAATTATATTATACTAATTAAATATTAAAGCTCTCGAACTATTCGTGAACTATCGAACGTAATAATTTTGGCTCGAGTTCGTCTCGAAAAAAAGTTCGCACATATTCGAATTCGGCTCGAGTTCGATAACCTCGAACACAAATGATGTGAAACCCCAGTTCGATCATTGGTTCTTTTCTTCTTTGTTTGACACGAGTAAAACGGTTGAATTTATAGAAAAATATAAAAGGAATCCACCGAATTACAAGAACATGTGATTCAAGTCTTTAAGAATTAGAGGAAAAATAAGTTTTTTGGTCCATTAACTTGTCTATTTTTTGTTTTGGTTCATTAACTTTTCCGATTTGGGTTTTGGTACACTATCTTTATATTTTCAGCGTTTTTTGGTCCAACTGCATACGTGTCAACTTTTGATTGGTTAAAATGATGATGTGGACCAATCAAAGGCGGACACATTTGCAGTTGGACCAAAAAACACTAAAAATGCAAAGTTAGTATACCAAAACTCACATCGAAAAAGTTAATGGACCAAAATCCAAATAGGATAAAGTTACTGGATTAAAAAACTTATTTTCCCAGAATTAAAATCAACATTATTTTATGGACTTTGTACAATGAAAATGAACGCTTGAAATTGAAATAAACTGGAAAAGCTCTTAACTCCCATGAGTTGGTTTAGGGTTTAGCGTAAAAAACCGACATTGTGATTAATGATTAAATGAATTTTTGGTAGCGTATATATATATGAAAAAAAAAATTTGATTAGTAACTTATCTGATGCGGTCCAAAAGTTCGTGTCATGCCCCGAACTCGGAATCGTGTGACATCGGTGTTGCTTTCAAATAAAATTCGAAAGCACCTTACAACTTAAAATTCAAAATAATAACGATAAAATCTCAAAGAAAAAAATTATCTTTATCACCATTTCCAAGACATGACTTGTTCTCAATTTTTTCGACCTGACCTTCATTCTTATCTGGGGAGAAAATTTATGAGGTGAGTGTTTTGAAAAACACTCAGAAGGGAGGGCCGATCTATCATTCAAAAAATATATAAATATATATAATACTTTAAAAACTCATACTTTGATTTCAAGCATGTCATATTTCAAAACATATCATCTCATAGCATGTCTCATCTTAGCATAGCATAAACATCATCATCATAACAAAATCGACATGATTTACATATTTTTTGTCAGACACTGAAATTCATCTCATTATTCGTGGCTAGCTAACTAATTAGTCTCCTATATGTAATCTCTCTAAGAGATGAGGTCATGAAACGATTATTATTATCCACTGCATCAGGGTCATAACATAACATGCATAGTTCAGAATTTCATTTTCACTTCTTATCTGAGTCACAACAATGTCAAAACATATTTTTAACAAAATTTCATCATGAATAATATTTCATGGCAAATTCCAACTATTAACATTTCAAACATAGATAAGATTTTAAAATTACAAAGCCCACTTACAGGATATATTGATGCAAACGAAAATCAATAACTTGAATGAATGAAGCTTGGATCCAAAATTCAGAATTAAACTCTCAAGAATTCAGATTTAAATTCTCGAGAGTACAACTAGAACCCACTTCCTTTGAAAAGTTAGGCTATTTCGTTTGACAATTCTCGAGCACTCTCTTCCCAAATTCCTAGCTTTGTTTTCGAGAATAATGAAGAGAAATTGGATAGCTTGTTGACCTTAATTGCTAGCCTACTTTTCGAAAATATATTTGAAAAGAGAATTGACAGATTTCTTATGTGATTTTGTTAAGAGGTTTGGAATTTATGCGTATGGAGCTTTCCTTTAAGTAAAAAGCTAGCATACATATTTGGGGTTATCTTCCTTGGAGGTTAATGAAGCTCGAGTAAGACATCTATCGTTTCATTCGAAAGATAATTTGGATTAGGGCTTCGAATTCATATTGGACACTACAATAATCTTCATTGGAGATATCGAAAAATTGGATTTATTACAGTGTATGTTCTAATATCCCTTTATCCTAGCTAATTTTACAATATATTCTTTTTTAACAATTTAATTTTCCAAATTGGACCGAAACTCATTTATGGCAAAAACTTGTATGAGACGGTCTCAAAGGTTATATTTATGAGACGGATCTTTTATATGGGTTATCCATTAAAAAGTATTACAATTTATGTAAAAAGTATTACTTATTATTATAAATATGGGTATAATTGACCCGTTTCACGGATGAGACCGTCTCACAAGAGTGTTACTCCTCATTTATTTATATATATCTTTACTGTTTAATAATAGGCGAATTCCATAAAATCAAAAATTGATTTTGGTCATTAATGTTGGTGAACTAATATATCATTGGTTGTCTTTTTTTTTTTATTAAAAAAGACAAAATGATAATTTCACATGAAAAACTTCCACACTCTGTCCATTTTCTCTCACGTTTCTCAATCTATAATCAATCATTTTGTTACATATTATTGCATAAATATTCTCTTAATTTAGTGTTCCTGATCTACAATAAATTTTAACAATTAAGTATCATTTAAATCATAATATTAAAATTAGAATATCGTATAACCACACAAAATATTTTCAAATAAAATCATATGTACTCACATGTCTAATAAAATATTCATGTATCATTTATACACGCAACATGTGTGATTCGTTGGCTAGTTTTTAGTAATAATATATAAGTATTTTTCTCTATTAACATAATAAGTTAAAAATATAATATTTAAAATCTATTTTTTAACATTAATAATATTTAAAATCTCTATAAGCATATGAAGGGGAAAGAAGGTAAGAAAAGGTGGCCGGTTAGGAACAACACGACACAATTGGAAGAAACTTTTACTTCTTAGCTTTTTCTTCACAAAATTTCAAAATTTTGTGAATGAAAAGTTGAGAAGTGCTTCTTAGAAGCTCTCCCACACACTACCTAAGTATTATTGATTTGGTATCTATTATCCCGAGGAAGACGATTCGATTTTGATTTTTGTATTTACAAATTGGGACTTTCGTATCAGAAAATAAATCGAATTTTTCAATTTTCTAAACTTTGGTTAGTGAGAACGACGGTACTCTTGGTTTTGGAATCGTGTATTTTTTTAATCTTAGGCCTTGTTTTGGAAATTTTTCATCGGAAGTTCACTTTACACTATTGTCTGATTTTACGGGTGTTTCCAATTACATCATCATGCTAGTGAAAAAAAGGGTTAATTGCTAATCACTTCCTAAACCAATTTACATTTTATTTATAAATTCCTACACAAATAAATCTTACTTTCAACTCCCTGGAGAGAGAAACTTTTGTTTCAAAATACCAATTCTACCCTTATCTATTCAAAATCCTCATAAATCAGTATAAAAAAAATTGAGAATGGATAATAAAAACAAAACAAATTCAAATAGTATTTATATAAAAATTCAAATTAAAATCAAAGAACATAAACCATATCATATACATGCTTATGTTGATACAAGAGCAAGTATGTGTCTAGCAAGTAAACACATACTCCCAATTCATTATTGGAATAAATATGACAAAGAATTAAAAGTTCGAATAGGAGATGGATCAATAATCATGCTTAATACAGTAGCAGAAAAATTAAAAATAGAGATTGAAGAAACAAAATTTGTAATACCTATTATATATCAAATAGAATCAGGAATGAACATTATAATAGGAAATAACTTTTTAAGAGAATATCTTCCCTTTACACAATTTTAAGATCACATAACTTTAAACAAAGGATCATCAATGATTTACATTCCCAAAATACGAACAACATTTCGCGTAGAAAATGAAGGATTTACAAAGAATTTTCATAAACGAAATACAAATCCAATAGAACTAAAAATAGAAAATATTTTAACGATTAATCCTGAAAAAGAAATCATGAGGAAATTTCATGATATTTGTTCTGAAAATCCTCAGGACAAAATTAAGAAAAGAAAACAATTCATTGCTTCAATAAAACTCAAAGACCCTAATATCACAATCCGTGAAGCACCAAGAAGATGCAACATGGATAATGTAAAAATATTTGAAAAAGAAGTTCAAGAATTATTAAAACTTAAGATAATCATCCCTAGTAAGAGTCCACACTCTTCACCAGCCTTTTATGTCAGTAAGAAAGATACTGACAAGAAAAGAATGGTAATTGATTATCGAAAAATGAATAAATCAACAATTATGGATGGATATTATATCCCAAATAAGAATGATTTATTATCTTATATAGGAGAAATGAAATATTTTTCCAGTTTAGATTGTAAATGAGGATTCTGGCAAATTCAATTAGAACCACAAACGCAATTACTTACATCATTCAGTTGTCCAAAAGGACAGTATCAATGGATTGTATTACCTTTCGGACTTAAACAAGCACCGGATATCTTTCAAAGATATATGGATGAATCTTTTAAATCATATGTAGATTTTTGTTGTGTTTACATAGATGACATATTAATTTACTCAAAAACATTAGATCAACATTATAAAGACCTCATGACATTATTAGATATTTGTCATAAAGACGGAATTATACTTTCTGAAAAGAAAGTACAATTGTTTAAAACAAAAATAAATTATTTAGGATTACAAATAGAAGATGGAAAACATTGTTTACAACATCATATTCTTATGAAAATTCACGATTTTCCTTGTGAAATCAAGGATAAAGATCAATTAAGAAGATTTTTAGGATTATTAACTTATTCTGGAAATTACATTAAGAAACTTGCAGAAATCAGAAAACCTCTTCAGGTAAACCTTAAACAGGACTACAAGTGGAAATGGTCTAAAGACAATACTAATTATATAGACACTATTAAAAAGAAAATAATTAGTAATCTTCCTGAGTTATATTTTCCTTCCAATAAAGATATAATAATAATTGAAACAGACGCTTAAGATGAATATTGATGAGCATGTTTAAAAGCTTATACTGGAGAAAGAAATTTAGAAGATCTTACTAAAACAGCTACTAGAAATAATGAAGAATTATGCAATTATACATCAGGAACTTTTCAAGGTGCACAACTAAATTATCATTCAAATGAAAAAGAATTATTAGCTTTAATATTCACAATTAGGACTTATGAAATTTATCTTATTCCTAAACAGTTTTTAGTAAGAACAGATATGAATTTAACATATTTCAAGACAAGGAAAATATCAAGAAATGCAGGGAGAAATGTAGCAAGGTTAATTAGATGGCAATTGAAATTGAACCATTATCAGTTCGAAATCCAACATGTCAAAAGAACGGATAATTCATTACCCGATGCATTAATTAGAGAACTTCATCCAAATTATACTATCCGTAGTAACGGAATAACAAAAGAGATCCTAAGTGATCCAGAAAATGACCACGAGTCATCCGAACATGCCTCAGAAAGCATGAGGAATATAAATTGATGAAATGAGATTTATATTCAGAGACATAAATTATTCTATGACTTTCAGTCATCCGAACATGCCTCAGAAAGCATGGGAAATATAAATTGATGAAATGAGATTTATATTCAGAAACATAAATTCTCTATGAGTAAAACAATAAATCTAAGATTGGTTCAATTCTTGAAAAAGAATTCATAAATGCAATGATAGGCATAATAAAACTATCCGAGTTACTCACGATAAAGAGTTAAATTTCTAACCATATATATGTATATCTGTTTTCTTGTGCAGGATGGACACATTAAATCAATTAGAAGAAATATTGATCGACATACAAGAAGAAATTCAAATTCTTCAACAAAAGGAAAAAAATGTAAAAGAAAAAATTCAGAGGATAAAAGAAAAGATGACAACCTCGTCATCATCATCCTCACCAAGAACACCAATAAAGATAGCAACTCCATTTGATAAAATAATGGAGATGAATGAGAAACAGACAGTGGTCACAGCCAACACTGACAACAAAGAAAAAAAAAAGAAAAAAGAGTCGGTGGTCACAGCCAGTACCGAGGAAAAAGAAAAATAAAAAGATAGGACGTTCAAAAGCGCCCTTGAAAAAAGAGGAAGAAAGATGGTCAATCTAAGACCACAAAAATATTTTTTGAAAAAAATTTTTTTGCAGAAAAATTCAAGAATGAGTTTTTCGAAACATTAAATTATTTAAGAACAGTGAAGACAAACGCAGGTTTATTAAGAGCATATCAAGAGCAAGAACATTGCAAGGCGCTCCAACACATGAAATTGCAAGATTCTTCTCAAATAGATTCTTAAGCGGACTAGAAGTCAGTCCAAACAATCAAGAAATAGAACAAATTCCTTATCAGGTGAGGAATAGCATCATTCAATTCAAGAAAGCAGTCTTCAGATACGATCCAATATTAACATTGAGTATTCATTCAACACTTCCAGATTGGGATAATGACAGATTCTACCAACCAATGGTATACATCCAATGCCGACAAAATAAAGATAAATTCTTATTCAAAGGATCAAATGAAGAGAAACCATTAATGGATATCTCGACGCTTCCTGACATAAGAATAGAGACATTGATTGACATGATCTCAAAGACGGAAAAGATTGATGGAAACTCAAAAGGTTAAAATAAATTTTGCGACTAGTAAAATTTTATTAACCACTGGACACAAGGAGACAATCCAAAAGAAAGATCAAGACATGTTAGCTCAATTCGAAGCCCCAATCTATGAAGCAAAAGTTGACATGACACGAGAAACACAACAGATGCTATGTAAGAGACTAGGTACAATAATTTCCACTCACAAATGTGGACATTGCCAAAAGACAGAAGAAGAGACAAAGGAAACAACTGTCAAAGAAGAGAAAACAATAAAGAAATCTGAAGCCACTAGTGATACAGACAGTGAATTATCAATGTAATAAAATTATAATCGTGGACCACACCACATGTGAAAGGCATCCACTCAGATGTTAAATGAGCTGTTTTCCATTACGTAGTGTCGGGTGATCCCCTCCTCTTTTATTTATTTTAATTATGTATGCGTTTCTCCACGCCTATAAAAGGAGATGTTTTGTGCTGTATATGAAAAGTGAAGTTTGAGTATCTCTCTCTTCTTAAAAGTTTCTTACAATTTGGTTCATACAAGACGTATGAAAACTATCAAAAACTGAGAAACATAAAATCAGAAAAAAAAAAATTAAGCCTTATGGCTAATAACTAAACAAGCAGGGCGTAAGGAGGATAAGGTTGGAAGCCAACCATTGAAGATTCATGGTTAGAGTAAACATGAAGATCCATAGAGCAAGTACCAGTTGATCAAGTGATCGTTAAGGGAAAGCAAGGATTTGGCCTCTGCTCAAAACTAAGACTCATTCAATCAAGGTAACCTTCCTAAACCTCATGCAGCCCTTAATTTAAAGAAATAATAAAAAACACATTAATCATGTCATCATCCTTTATAAGAAATGGAAGATTAATAATAAAAAAAACTGGTTTGAAATAGAAGATGAACATGAATATGATACATTTTATGAATATCGTTTAAATAATTCTGATTTAACCATATTCGAATCAATTTATCAATTAAAATTTGTAATAATAACCAATGAATGGAACCAAATTCATATGAAAACAATCATCTGTTATAAATAAATCAGATCTATAAACCATGAATAAGAAATTCATAAAGATTCATAAAGAATTCCGCAACCTGGTATCAGAGCGGTTATTAAAATAGATTACTAATACCTGGATTAAGATTAATATTGAGATTAAAAACTTATTTGATAAAATATTCTTACTAAAAGATTTACGTCAAATAAATCAATATTGGAATAAAATAAAGGATCTCCAAACTCTCTATTTCAAAAATCATAAAGAAAAACATTTTTCAAGCACCTGGAAAATGATAATACAAATTTTTGAAAATGAAGAAATCGAAGACATAACAATTTGTTATGAATAAGAATAAACTTTGTTATCGAAATTCGATCAACAAAAACAAAATAATAAAAGTAACAATTTTTACTAAATGGAAAATATATGAAAATACAAAAATGAATCTTTAATTTATATTCTCAAAATATAAATTTTGATATAGAAAATTGTGAAAACAATTTGAAACATCTTCAAAATTGTCAATCTTCAATTGATAGTTTCGAAGATTTTCATAATTTGTTAGAACAAGTAGATTCAACAAAAAGACTTTTAATAGCCTTAAGAAAATTAAGAAGTTCTATCATCTGTTAAAATGGCAGAAGTAACAATTCCAAATCAAAACAGTCAGATTATGAATCTGAAGAAAACCAAGAGTATAATTTGAATATTATATTTAATCAAAAAATAAGTTTGCTGAAATACAGAAAGCAAGATTTTATAGTTCAAAAACTAATCTAATAGATCAACCAGGAATATTAAGTAAGATTTCAAATTTTATTAATCCTAGAAAAAATTTAATTTATTATTCGATTCGTACAAAAGAACGATCTTGTAAAATAAATAACGAATTAAGGTCTAATACCCTGAATTATTAACAACACAAGATATTGATACTATCATGACAAAAGCCAGTGAAAAAGAACGATCTGAACTAAAATATGTTCATATAGGAGGAATTGAAATAATAGTATCAGCTCACTACCGAGAAGGAATAGATATACCAATTGAAATCACAGTTCGTGACAAAAGGATATGCAATCTTGAGGATTCTATCCTTGAAAAAATTGAAGGAAACTTATGTTACAAAAAGATTAAATTTTGTATTTATCCACAATACAATATATCTATTTTTGATAAAAACATAAATGACGTTTTAACATTAGATTATTACTTTTATAGAAATAATCTTATGTTAACAGGAAACCATCCGATCAATATAAACTATGTTGTCGGTTTAGCAATAAGTAATAATACTCAAACAGGAATAATTCAACAAAACCAACTATTTCTGTTGAAAGAATGTTTGAAAATATTACAAGAATTGAACACCCTCGAAAAGCATTTATTGAAGAAATAAATCCTTATAAAAGAAGGAGTTCAGATGACCTCCAAATCACAAAACAGTATGTTCCAAGAAGATCATTATCATTTGCAAGAAATGATGAAGATATTCTTGAAAATATTGGAATAATGAATCAAAATATTCTTAAAATTAAACAAGCCATTGTTAATGAGTCAACCTCATCGCAATGACGTCCTTAATAAAATTAGAAAAATATCTAGGAGATTTAGAAAATAATATTAATAAGATCAATCTATCAATACAGGAATTAGAGAAAAATTTCAAAAAATATATTGATTTAGCCACGACTAGATTAATAATTGAATAAGAAAGACATAACAATGAAATATTAAACTATCTTAAGGAAGTTCTTCCAATAGATAAAGGAAAAAGGAAAATGGAAGAAGAACCACCATTCAAAATTGAATCATGGTATAGAAATCCCCTTAATTATGGAAAACATAAGTATGGATATGTTTAGTGAAACAGACCAATCTGATTTTGAACAAATAGGAATAAATACAGAAGAATTATATTATTCTTATCAGGAATCAGAACAATATAGAGATATTGATATTTCAAAATCAGAATCCGAAGATGATTCTAGACCACGATTAAATCTACGAACGAATGTAGAAGGTAGTAGCGGAAGAGATGATGAAGAATATAAATATAATATAGACCAATACTCTGAATCTTATAAAGATGTTAGAAAAATTCTTAGAGAATCAAAAACATCAGGATTTGTGAAACAAAATATTTTAGATTTAGGTTGTTCAACAGCTAAAGAAAGAAAATCAAAGATAGATCATTGGGCAAATGAACTATCAGTACAAATTCAATTAACACCATTATTAGATAAAAGTGAGAATATTCAAGTTTTAACTCATGAGATGATAAAAATGACATTGGTAGGAGTAGTCAGAACTTGGGCTGAAAACCTAGTAATTATTAATCTACCACAAGGAATGACATGACATCGATATTTTGAATTATTCGTTGATGCCCTGTATCAAGAATTTTTAGGAGTATCCAATAATGATGCTAATCTGGTAGCCAAGAACAAAGAACAAAATAGAGCAATTTTTATTCTAGATAATATTAAATTATGCAATTTATGTTACTTAGAAGAATTTATTTGTGATTATGAAACAAACTATTATCAGTTAATAGATGCTGATAAAAAAGAACATTATAAATTAAGTAAGATACCTAATATACCAATAAACTGTAAAGATGGATTCTTAACTAGTTCTTATGCTAAAACTTTAGAAGGAGCTATTAAATTCATCAAAGACATAATAACAAAAAAATGTCATTAAGTAACACTAAATGAAAGAATCTCTAAATCATACAAACAAAACAATAACCTTTGTTGTGATAAAATGAAATTCACAATAAAAGAGTATGGTTGCAAAACTAATAAACCATATAAACATTTAAAAAGACAAAAACAAACTAAATTTAATAAACCTTATAAATCTTTTAATAGAAAATTCATTCCTTATAAGAAAAAGAAATTTAGAAGTATTGTGAAAAAGTAAAAATTTATGGTAAAAAGTAAAAACTTCAAAACTCAAAATATATCAAACTCTACACTTTATAATATTTTTCTCTCAACTCAATTGTATTTTTCATCACAAATGAAGACCTATTTATAGATCCACATTTGATATTAGTCCAAAAATTAATATATCATCATCTACATCATCACACACTAATTTTCCAAATTTTACAACTCAATATTCAACATTCAACATTCAATAATTCAATATTCAACATAATAATAATAATATATTTTTCAACACTCCCCCTTGTGATGATGATCGTGATATGATGACTGTCTTCATTACGTGTTTTATACTGCCTCGTTAAAAACCTTACTAGGAAAAACCCAGTGGGATAATAACCATAGTAAGGGAAAAAGAGTGCAGCCACGTAAACTCCCCCTCATATTAACATGAGTGATTCTTCACATATTCCGTAGATTGCGCATCCCGATGTTGTATATATGCTTTCTGAATATCGTCGTGGGAAGTGCCTTTGTGAAGAGATCTGATGAGTTTTCACTTGATTGAATGTAACAGATATCAATATCTTTATTTTTCTCAAGCTCTTGAGTGTAGGCAAAGAATTTTGGGGGGATATGTTTGGTTCTGTCACTTTTGATGTATCCTTCTTTCATTTGAGCAATACATGCAACATTATCTTCATATAGTGTTACAGGCATCTTGTCTACTGTCAATCCACACGATATTTGAATATGTTTGGTCATTGAATTTAACCATACACATTCACGACTTGCTTCATGTAATGCAATAATCTCAGCGTGATTTGATGAAGTTGTTACGAGTGTTTGCTTCTGTGAACGCCAAGAAATCGCGGTGCCTCCACGAGTAAATACATATCCGGTTTGGGAACGTGCCTTATGTGGATCAGATAAATATCCAGCATCAGCATAACCAATGATACTTTGATTGGTATCTTTTGAGTACAAAAGTCCCAAATCTGTCGTTCCTCGTAGATAACGGAATATATGTTTAATTCCGTTCCAGTGCCTCTTTGTTGGATATGAACTGAATCTTGCCAATAAATTTACAGCAAAAGATATATCAGGTCTAGTGCAATTTGCAAGATACATAAGGGCACCAATGACACTTATATATGGTACTTCTGGACCAAGAATAACTTCATCATCTTCACATGGACGGAATGGATCCTTTTCTATGTTTAATGATCTTACAACCATTGGAGTACTTAATGGATTTGATTTATCCATATTAAAACGTTTAAGGATCTTTTCTGTATAATTTGCCTGATGAACAAAAATTCCACATTCTTTTTGTTCGATTTGCAAACCCAGACAATATTTGGTTTTTCCAAGATCCTTCATTTCAAATTCTTCCTTCAAGTACATCATAACTTCTTGAATTTCTTTATTCGTTCCAATGATGTTTAAATCATCAACATATACAGCAATAATTACACATCCGGATGTTGTTTTCTTGATGAAAACACAAGGGCATATTGGATCATTTACATATCCTTTTTTCATCAAGTGCTCACTTAGCCGATTATACCACATTCGGTCGGATTGCTTTAACCCATATAATGATCTTTGCAATTTTACAGAATAAAATTCTCTGGGTTTTGAACTTTGTGCTTCAGACATCTTAAATCCTTCAGGGATTTTCATGTATATATCACTATCAAGTGATCCATATAAGTAAGCTGTAACAACATCCATAAGACACATTTTCAAATTTTCAGACACTGCCAAACTAATCAAATATCGAAACGTAATTGCATCCATAACAGGAGAATACGTTTCTTCATAATCAATTCCAGGCCTTTGAGAAAAACCTTGTGCAATAAGTCTAGCTTTATATCTGACTATTTCATTTTTCTCATTTCGCTTTCGAATAAAAACCCATTTGTATCCAACAGGTTTTACACCTTTAGGTGTGAGGACTACAGGTCCAAAAATATTACGTTTATTTAGCGAATCCAATTCAATCTGGATGACATTTTTCCATTTGGCCCAATCATGACGAGTTTTACATTCACCAAAAGATTTTGGTTCATGATCCTCATTTTCATTTATGATGTCACATGCCACATTATAAGAAAATATCTCATCAATATCTTCTATATTTTTTCGGTTCCATATTTTTCCAGTATTAATATAATTGATAGAGATTTCACGATTCTCGTCAGTTTGTGGTTCTGACAGAACATTTTCATCATCAGGTGTTTCTTCTGGAACACCATTTTCTATTTTATGATCGTCGTGCTTCTCTATGCCTTTTCTTTTCCGAGGATTTTTATCCTTGGAACCGACTGGCCTTCCACGCTTCAAGCGTTTTATGACATCATGAGTGTCTTCAATTTGTTTCTTTGGAATTTTAATTCGAGCAGGGGCATTTACAGCATGTATATATGATTTTGTTACCCCTTTTGTGTCTGCAAATGCATCTGGAATTTGATTTGCAATTTTTTGCAAGTGTACAATTTGTTGTACATCTTTCTCACATTGTTTGGTCCTTGGATCCAAATGTAACAATGATGGTACATATCATGTGATTTCTTTTTCGATGTGTTTCTTTTCTCCCCCTAACATTGGGAAGATTTCTTCATTAAAATGACAATCAGCAAAATGTGCTGTAAACACATCGCCTGTCTGAGGCTCAAGATATCGAATGATTGATGGACTATCATAACCGATATAAATACCGATTTTTCTTTGAGGACCCATTTTTGATCGTTGAGGTGGTGCAATAGGCACATACACCATACATCCAAAAAATTCTCAAATGAGAAATATTTGGTTCTTTACCAAATGCAAGCTGCAATGGGGAGAATTTATGATATGCACTTGGTCTGATGCGAATTAATGCCGCAGCATGTAAAATCGCATGTCCCCATATATAAATAGGGAGTTTTGTTCTCATAATCATTGATCTAGCAATTAGCTGTAGACGTTTAATCAATGATTCAGCCAATCCATTCTGTGTATGAACATGAGCAACAAGATGTTCAACAGTAATTCTCATTGACATAGAATAGTCATTGAAAGTTTGAGAAGTAAATTCTCCAGCATTATCAAGTCTTATTTTCTTGATTGTATAATCGGGAAATTGATTCCGTAATTTTATTATTTGAGCCATTAATCTTGCAAATGCCACATTTCGAGTTGACAATAAGCATACATGTGACCATCTGCTGGAGGCATCGATCAAGACCATAAAATATCGAAATGGTCCACATGGTGGATGAATTGGCCCACAAATATCACTCTGAATACGTTCAAGAAATATGGGTGATTCTGTTTGGATTTTAGCTGGCGATGGTCTTATAATAAGTTTTCCAAGAGAACATGATTTACATTGAAACTTATTATTCTGAAAGATCTTCTGGTCTTTCAATGGATGACCATGTGTATTTTCAATAATTCTTCGCATCATTATTGAACCAGGATGTCCCAATCGATCATGCCAATTGGTTAATATTGAAGAACTATTAACCACCATATTTGATTCGATTGGCCTTATATGTGTATAATGCAATCCAGTAGGGAGCATTGATAATTTTTCAACCACATATTTCTTTCCTGATTTATATGTGGTAAGACACATATATTTCTGATTTCCATCAGTTATCGTCTCAGTATCATACCCATGAGAGTTAAAACTCAACAAATTTCTTTTCGATTGTGGTGAATATAAAACATCATTTATCAGAAATTTTGTACCATTAAGTAACAAAAAATGTGATTTTTCACAACCTTCAATCAAGTCTACAGGACCTGATATGGTATTCACCATTGTTTTTGTTGGTTTTATTTCCAAGAAATATCTTTCATCTCGCAGAATAGTGTGCGTTGTACCACTATCCGGTATGCAAATTTCCATGATATTATTTTCATGTTTGCTCATAGCATTTTCCATATCAAACTTCACAAAAATGCAATAAAGAAAAATTAAGTACAATACAAATGCAAAATATAAAATGCTTTATAATACAAGAATACATGAACAATACAAATTTGTTACAATATAGTCCCACCAATCTTTTAATCACTGTCTTCGAAATCATTCAAAAAATCTGCAGCATTGAAACTAGTTGAACCAATTAAATGGTCACTATTTTCAATAAAATTGGTCTCTTTTCCTTTCCCCTTTGACTTTTTTTTATAGAGCTTACATAGGTGCTCAGGGGTTCGACAAATATTTGACCAATGTCCTGGAGTGCCACATCTATAACAAACACTCTCAGATCTTTTTGAGTGATTTTCATTTTCACTCGTATTTTCATGCTGCCTTTTTGGTGGGTGGTTCGTGACGTTCTTTTGAGATGAGTTATTGAAATAACTAACTCGATTATTTTCATATCCACGGCTACGACCACGACCGCGATAATTTTTACGTCCACGTCCACGTTCATGCCCATTTCCTCGACCTCGTCCACGACCAAAATCTGGTCTATGCCTTTGATTTTGGTTTTCATTTTTCATTACGACATTTGCTTCAGGAAATGCCGTTGATCCAGTGGGTCGGGATTGATGATTTCTTACTAACAATTCGTTGTTCTTTTCCGCCACAAGAAGACATGCGATGAGTTCAGAATATCTCAAAAATCCACGCACTCTATACTGTTGTTGTAGAGTTATATTTGATGCA
Organism: Henckelia pumila; assembly: GCF_033568475.1. NCBI lineage: Eukaryota > Viridiplantae > Streptophyta > Magnoliopsida > Lamiales > Gesneriaceae > Henckelia > Henckelia pumila. The sequence goes on along the minus strand of NC_133120.1, from coordinate 101,173,914 downwards.
TGGAAGGTGGAAAATGTCTTCTCAAGCATTTCCATTTCAGTAATCACATGCCCACAAAATTTCAATTGCGAGACTATTCTATACATCGCTGAGTTATAATCACTGACTTTTTTAAAGTCTTGGAATCAAAATGTATCAAACTCTACACTTTATAATATTTTTCTCTCAACTCAATTGTATTTTTCATCACAAATGAAGACCTATTTATAGATTCACATTTGAGATTAGTCCAAAAATTAATATATCATCATCTACATCATCACACACTAATTTTCCACATTTTACAACTCAATATTCAACATAATAATAATAATATATTTTTCAACAAGAAGGAATTTCTTCAGAAAACCTTATAAAAGAAAATTTTATAAAAAGTTTGATAACAAAAAACCACCTTGCCCAAAGGGTAAAGGAAAGAATTGCACATGTTGGTTGTGCAACGAAGAAGGACATTATGCGAATGAATGTCCAAAACGAAACGAAAAGAAAAATAAAGTTAAACTTCTTGAAGAAATATATACTATTGGATTCTATCCAGTAGAAATAATTGAATTTTCATCCGACGATGAAAATATTTATTATCTTGATGAATCAAGTGAATCAGATTTAGAATCTGATTCTACATTTGATAGTTCAAGAAATAATAATGATTAAAATAAAGAAGGGCATTTTCGAAAAGACAAATATAAGGAGTAAATTGAAACTTATGTTTGACTTAGGGAGTTATCTACAAGTTGCCCAAAAAAAACAAAATATTATTGGATTAAAACTGTACTGTGATCGATAACGTGATATATGAAAAAATGTACAAGTTACATGATGTAAAATATATTTTTTCCTTTTGGTTTTGTATAGATAATAATAAAATTTTCGAATTTAAGGTGGAGAGAGCTAGATATAGAGATATAAATTAATGAACCAAGTCACTCGTGAGTTATTCTAAACTCGATTTAATAAAAACACGTTTAATAGGCTCATTAAAATAAATGAGCAAAACTCAAACTTTACAATATTCAAATCGTTAGCTCGTGAACGTGTTTGTTAGTAGGCTCGCGAGTCATTCTTAGATGAAAATAATAGTTTGATTTTTTTTATCTTTGATTTATTACACTTTTACTTATGAAAAATATATAAAGATCTATTAAATTTATTTATAAGAATAAAATTACAAATTTTAAGCGTATTATATTTTTCACTAAATATAAAATTTTATTTTTAATGAATATTTAAATTTATAATTTATATTTATTAAGCATGTTTAGGCCCAATAAGCTCGTGAGCTATAAATATAGTCGTCGAGCTTGATTTAATTATAAATTACTAGTAAAAAACTCAAATATTCAAGAATTCGACTCGGCTCTATTACATTGCTAGCTAGACATTCATTTTCATATATGCTGTATTATTAAATGATAATAATGATTGGTCCATGCAAAAGATGTTTGTTCATGACTAATCATTTCTAAATTTAACTCTAAGTTGTTCAAAGATATATGAATTGCAACTAGAATATTTCTATATCCATTAAATTAAATATGTCATAGTATTTTAGATTAATACATGTTAATTTCTTCAAGGACTATTATAAATTAAATAATCTGTCAACTCTTGAGATGACCAAGATCATGAGTACGAATATAATTGTTGGGAGTTCGTAAAAAAATATATATATAACTAGAAGTTAAAGAAGATATATATATCATGTGATCAAGATTTAATTTATTTTTTGACCCAAAGTGAGAGTACAAGATGGCTGCAACTTGCCATGACAAATCGAGCACATTGAAATTTGCATGATTTGGTGTACGTACGTTAAGACTTAAAGATAGTGTTTGTAAATGCTTTAAAAAATGATTATGACTTTTTTTTTTTCCAAAAATTTGAAAATTTTGTAAAGAAAAAGATCATATTTACTTTTTTTTAAGCATTTACAAACGCTACCTAATTTTTCTTAAAAGTGCAAAAGCCATCCCAGCAGAAAGCACTGCAACCAGGACCGACGTTGCAATCTGGATCATTGTTACACTCGGCTGGGCACTGCAGTTGTTTTCTCGATGAGATCATATTTGTTGGAGCTTTTTTCATCATTCGAAATGGCTGCCAGGCCTCCGCTCCACCCGCCGCCTCGACTGATGGAAACGCTGCGCCAAAATAAACTTGCATGCTCAGAGTTAGAACTTATTAGATATTAGGCAGCAAAATTATATATCCAAAATCATATATATCATCATGAATGACCAAACATTAATATTCATCAAATCATCGTTGAACACGCGCAAGCAGAGACCGCGCGAACGACCAAATAACTCGTCGTGTGTGGATTATCTATTAATGAAGATTGTATAGAAGAGAGAGCCAAGGTAGCTAACCTGTGGAAGTAAGCACAAGCAAAGTAAAGAGAGCTACTTTCATGGAAACCAGCTTCATTTTGAGCTTGCTCTATAATTATTTACTGGTTGATATATTTTTGGTGATTCGAAGGGATTTGGATTTTATAGAAGTGGAATGAAAATTCGGACAAAGAGATAAAAACAACACTCTTAATTAATTAGTGCAACTTGCGATCAAAAGGGGATGATTACAAGGATTGAAGAATTAAGTCTTGTTTTTTTTTTTTTTTTTTTTGCCAGCCCTCAGGTATACCAAGGAAAAATAGATCTTTTCCCTCACTAATCCATCTAATTATGCGTATCCATTATGTTAAAATTTAGTCATATTCTAATTTTGAAACAAAAGATACAAAGATTTTGAAATTAAACCCCACTTAAAGATCCGAAGCAAGCTTGATGATTTTGATTCAGAGAGAGTCTCCATTCATCATATCTCAAATACTTTTTTACGGATTTTCCAATTCTCCTTATTAGTATCCAAATTTTAATGTATATTCTCCACATGAATGATAATTTTTGCAAAAGGAAACACCAACATCAGAATTATGAACTGCTATATGATATTCAGCATCAAGTTAAGTATATAAAACTCCAGAGTACTACAAAGATAAATCTTAAAGTACATTATAATTAAAATTTCTTTGTGGTGCCAGCCGGCAGGTATTATGTAGTAATATAGATACAGATATTGAACAGCCAACAAGCTCGGAGTTTTACGGTACATGTAAAATGCTTTAATATATAAGCCATCAGTTTCAAGGTTCGAGTAGAATTTTTCTTAGCTCGTGACTCTTTGCCGCAACACAACCAGAACCAAGTAGAGACGTAACCCATATTTCATCAGACCTCACTGGTTCGTCGTCGTCATTCCTGTGCCAACTCCAAAATGCATGAGTAGAGTTCACTATCTTGAACTCACCATGACCAAAACTTGCTTCGCGGAAGACGGACCACTCGGGCTGGGGATTCAAGTACCTATAAGTTGATTTTCAAAAATTCAAATGGTCGGAATGAAATTTAATCCTCCATTTCAGGCAATAATAATAACTCCTTAAAAGGATTGAGGATATGGCGGAGGATGGTGTAAAATAACTTAACTCAAGGATTCTACAATGTAATCTAAGAACAAGAATGGTCATCTCTATCGGACTTGCCAGACAGAGTATTGATAATTAAGTATGAGTGAAGATGTTAATTAACAGATCAAGGCCATCAAAGATTCAAATTTTCCTTTTCCTTTTCGTTTCTGGTGGCAGGAGGAGGCAGGGGAAAGAATCAAGTTGCAACACAAACATGGAACATCATGTAGAAAAACAGAAGAATGTAAGGAAACCTTCCCACCTAAATAAGTAGCTAAATTAACAGATTTTTTGTTGATACCGAACATAATTTTCCCTTATTAAAAAATGACTCACTTGTGAGCTAAACCTTCACCATTTCCACCATCACCAATTGTAATGTGAACAGCTCCACAAGGATCCACTTTACCATTGTACACACGCCTCTGTTAACAACAAAAAATTAAGTCGTCAATTGCTCGAAGATAATTAGGATGGTAGAAGCAATAGGTTGAAATCATACAGAGCGCTCATAAGCATGAACATGGCCAGCAAAAACAACGTCCACACTAGCAGCATGAAGCAAGGGCTCCATCGCTGCCATCATGTCATCACCTTCACCCTGATGAGCCTCATTACTATTATACCATGGGGCATGAAACAACACAAGTAGCCAGGGTGTCCTTTCACGGTCCACCGTTGAAAGATCAGACTGCAAAAATTTAAAGTAGAAAAGGATATAAAGATCACAAAACAGTGTATCTAAAATAATGCTTCATCAATAACCTAAAACGCCCCATTTCTCTTTCTGAGAAAGTTTCTTAAGACAAATCAATCCTATAATGCAATGCTTCATCAGTAACCTAAAACGCCCCATTTCTCTTTCTGAGAAAGTTTCTTAAGACAAATCAATCTTATAGCTGTTATATCTACATGCCAGTTAATGTGATACACATATGCTGGTAAATGCAATGCCTAACTATACATCAATTAATGAAGCATATAATGTTGCAAAGTTAAACAGACCTTCAGCCAACTATACTGATCGGAGTACTGATCATAATCAGTATATGAACCAAGCATGATGACATGAACTCCGGCCACGTCAAACGAATAATAGAGATTCGAACTGGACCCACTCTCTTCATACGGCATCTTCCATCTTGAGTTATAGGATTTGAAGCTGTCTATGAAGAATGGTATATTCTCCTTCTCGTGATTCCCTTGGGTCACCATCCATGGTCTTGCACTAGCGAGTGGCTGTACTAGTTCCCCGAATGTGTCCCACTTGTGCTGCATATAATCCGCATAGGAAAGGTCTCCAGGAAGCATATGTACATCATATTTGCACTGGTCTATGTGGTCCAAAGTCGACTTGGTCCATCCAGTCTGACCTAAATCACCTGCCACAGCAAACGTAACTGGAAACTGAGAGGGCGGAGTTTTGAGTTGAAACTCAGCACCCTCCCCACCACATCTATAGAAATACAGCGTGCCATATTCCAGTGGACCAATCACCGTATGGTGAATCAATCCAGAGCTATACAGTAAATAACTGTAACTAGTAGTCTCTCCTTGAGCTTTAAAACTGTAATTTTGAGATGATGTTCCATATTCAACAATGGAAGGAGCATGTTTGTCGCTAGTTATCCATGATATCCGCATGTGTTTATCTCCGGCCAAGGAGATGTGAACCTGCAATTGAAACCAAAAGAGTCAAAGAGCCACTCAATCTTGACAAAAACACACGGGACAGATTATACTTGAAACGGGCAACTTTTCCAAACTTTCTTCACTTCTCAGAAAAAGCTAAAGGGAACCAGATCGAGTGTAATAAATTCAGCCATAAAGTCAGGTATAGCAGACCAATAGCGGTTCCAACATACTAAATAAAAAAGTACCTACAACTCCGAATTTAACGTTATCCCCTAAAAGATACGCATAAATAAATGTTGTCCTGTTCTTGAAATAAATACTGCGAAGCCACAAAGAATCAACTTCAAAACCAAAATCTCGCAAACCCTTTAAGAGAACACCAAAAAAACACAATCAAGACACTCTCTTTCCAGATCCAGTAAATAGCAACAAACTACCATAAAAGACTATGACAGAAAAAGGTAAGAAAACACGAAACAACCTTCAGTTCCACCTTCATTTCCTGAATCCCCCTCTGAAAAAAAAAAAAGGAAAAGAATTTCACCTGTTGAGGCTGAGAAGAGGGCCTCGGTTGCCACGGGAAGTGAATCATGTTGCGCGGCGGTGGTCGAATGTACTCAGCCGCGTCGCCGATCGTCAGCACGACCAGAATCAAGAAAACCAGCTTAAAATCCATGGCTCCGCAAAAATTACATGAACCAGAATGGTGAATTGGTTGCTTATATGTTCGATTGTGAGTCAGAGGGGACAACGCATGATTTTGTCTGTATTTTTATAACCATCTTCAGCCTCCATCAGACAATATCTCTACCATTGGATACTCCTTTAGTATTTTAGTAGGGCATTCATATTACTTTTTACCATCAAATTTTTATACATTTTAATGATTAAAATAAAAAAAAACTAAATTATATCTTACACGTAATCTTATTATAATCTATCCAAGATTTTGTTCCATAATTGTGACATTTAGTTTTTAGCTCTTTAATTTTACAGGACAATAAATCAATTACTCAAAAACAGTAATATATTTCACACATCCAAAAAATAGTTTCGACCTAGTATATATCATCTAATGTTAGTCTAACGATAGGAAGAGATTATGAACGATAAGATTAAGTGAAAAATAAAGATTATAGATGGATTTATGGAATTGAAATTTTATTTTTGTGTTTGGCAAAAATTTAAAATATAATCATGGAAACTGATGGTATAGATTTTAAATAAATGATATTTTGTAAAAATTTTAAAGAATATATGAAATTTATGGGTAATTTTTATAAATATATTTATTTTATTGTTTTTAAAACTCAAATTCAATTAAATCACATGAAATTCGATCAATTTTGTAAGGATTTCGTTTGTTTAAATGAAATCTCATCAAATATTAATCTCATTTTGATATATTATTTCATAAATATTTGCAATTCCAAATCTTCTCCAAATCCATTCCACTATAAGTGTGGAATGAAAGATTTACATGGGATTCGGTTTTGATAAAATGAGATTTCAAAATTTGATTGATATTTGATGAATTTTTATGAGATTTCATTTACCTCAAAGATTTTTTTGTAAAATTGGTAAGATTTTGTGAGATTTCATAATATTTCATCAGATTTAAAATTTCTTTGCAAATTTTATAAAATACTATTTATTTAAAATTTTATATTATTAATTCACATTATTATATTTTAAATTTTTACCAAATACCAAAAATTTCAATTCCATGAATTAACAATTTTTGGGCTACAGTTTTTGTGCAAGAGCCAAGCTCGGGCACAATCATCCTGGAAAGAGTAAATTTTCACTTATTAACGGAGAAAATTTAAATTTATTATACTGAAAAACGGCATCCAGTATTTTTTTTTTTAAAAAAAAAGGAAATAAAATCAAACGAAAATATTTCCTAGAATTTAATGCAAACATAACCCATTTTCAAGAAATTGTGAAGACAGTGTGATGGCTAGAATCTCAGGCCACACGCCAGCACTAATGCAAATGGCTTCAAGTCAAAACAACTAGACAAAAGGGTGTCTTGTTTGGATGAAGAATTGTAGTACAGTAAATAAAAGATTGTATATATTACTCATTAACCACAAATACATGCCTGAAGGCGCAGGTCGAATTTTCCGAAATGGGCAAGGCTTATTTCTTCTTGGGAGCACTTTTTTTCTTTGCAGCGGTTTTCCTCTTCGCAGCTGCTTTCTTCTTCGAATTTTTGAACCCGATTCCACTTTCCTGTCAGCACAATCACCATCGTTGATTCGTGAATTGGAACTGAATTATTGTTCTTGTGTGTCTCACCATAGTACATCCAGTTAGTTATAAACATGGCAATTTCAACATGCAGAAAGTTGTTAAAAACCTTTCAAGATATGGTAAATGGTGATGAATGTTGACCAGCACAAATGTTGTAATTTTAGAAAAGGTTAGTCATTGGAATTGAATGGACACTTTACAGGAGAACATTGCATTATCTTTCTTTCTTTTTTGAGGCAATTGCATTATCACTAATAAACACACATGAAATAATAAAACATACTTATGTAACCTTCAAAAAAAAAATTACTTATGTATATGTATTTCTAAAGGTACCTTCCTATAACCCCTGTAAGCACTTGGACCACTCAACTGCTGACCATTTCTGCTAACGTAAACCTGAAAATCATTTGGCAGTTTGATTAATACTGTAAATCAAATCATATATGCAAGAAATTAATCACAAACGGGTGCAAGTGTGTGCAGGGCCGTCCAGAAGAAGATATCAACTTCACTGGCAAGGTTACCTTGATTGAATTTATAAACACACACACACACACACACACGGAAATGCTATGCTGCCAACCCGGTTTGCAGCATACTGTGTGCATCTGTCCACGTGGCGCCCACTTGGTAGCCACATGGATTTTAATATTTTTCTAAAAAAAATAAAGGAAAATGTTGAAGAGTAGGTGAATTTTCTTCAATCGTTAATGGAGATATGAATAGACTTGAGATGCTCTAATAGCTTCAGCACCATGGCTGCAGAGAAAAAAAAAATTACAAAGGAAATGGTATGATAATCGCCATGACTGCAGAGAAAGAAACCCAAACATCTCATAACCCACCACAATTTCCTTCCTAAGCCCTTTTCATAGGTTTTCGACGACAAAAAAAGAACGAGGACAAAAATTCGTAAGCAACAGGAAAAATTTCTGATTACTTTAGAAAAGAAAAGGCCGAACAAAATGTGATTTGATTTCTGGAAATTTCTTCGGTCTTTACATGTGGATGAAGAGAAAGAAATTAATCTATGAATTTGGAAATGGGATGTGCTAATGTGCATGGACGAGTGGTGCAGTGAGTGTGAGCGGCGGCGGCGGCGAGGCAGAGCGAGAGGTACAAAATATAAAAATAAAATGTGGCTAACCATAGAGAGAAACACGGTCGTGAAGTTGGGAGAAGCGTTTTGGAAAATGGCTGCCACATTGGCGCCACGTGGACATACGCCCACAGTTAGCTGCCAACCGGGTAGGCAGCACAGAATTCCCATTTGTGTGTGTGTGTGTGTGTGTATATATATATATATATTACCTCATATTGCCATCAAGATATATAAGGATTGGGTTTAAAAGAAATATCAAATATTGAGTGTGAAATGTTTAAATGTCATTGGGATTCTTCTTTGCTGCTTACAATTGACAAAAAACTGAGAAATGATGGCCATAAAGTACTAGGAATATACATGGCTGAACTACGAGAACAAAGTATCCCACTACTAAATTAGTCTTGATACAAAATCCATCAACTGCTATAAGATTAATTTAATAAAAGAATAAAATTTGCATGAATATTGAATGGAGCGTAACAAAACATACTGCCATCTTAGTCATTCTTTACCTAAGAACAAGAATAATCAAGAGAATAAGTTTGAGAAATGTGTACTATAGTTAGATATTGAGTATATCTATGAGACTATGACCTCATCCACATTTATTGTGCAACTGGATTCATAGACAAAAAAAACCAAAAGTTTGAAAAGAGAATAAATTGGTATTTATATGTAAAGTTGCACTTACTCTTTGGCCACTTGAGTTGGTGTACCAGTGACCACCAGATTTACTGTCAGAATGCACCCTTCTCTTGCCAGCATTTTTAGGAATTCCACGACCTTTTGGATTCACCCAATTCTCAGAATCTTCAGGCATGACGGAGTTCGATTTTGAAACATTTCTCTTGGTCCTCGTGGAGCTAGTTTCGTATGTTCTCTTTGAATTCTCTTCATGGCCGAATTGATGCCTGCGAACATATAGACAGATTCACATAAAAATAATAATATTAATGATGATGATAATGATAATTAAAAAAAACACACACACACAGCACAAGAAGGAAAAATAACGGTCGAATCACAAATAATTCTGAGATAGCAATACATGTAATCAATAACTGATGCCTTTTGCTGCTTATGTTCCTGATTTTTTGCTGCTCCCAAGGGGAAGAAGTTGGGCAAACGATCACGAACCAGTTTCTGAATTCTTGAATCATCATGGAAAAAGTAGCAATGAGCTGGAGCAAAAGAACCCACATTCCAGTTCTTCCCACTGTTAGAGTCCTCACGGTTAATTACCACTTCATTCTCAGATTTCTTGGATCTGAAATATTCATGACAGACCTCATCAAAAGCAGGTGTAGGGATGTGAAAATTCTTCTCCTTGCAGAAATCATTCCACAAGTCAGTTTCGTGATCACCAACTGATGCTTTCCCTCTCCCAAAGAAGCCAGAGGCTGCATGTTGACGAGGATTTGATTGCATTTTCCCAGAAGATGAAGTTGAACAACCAACTTTAGACACATCTTCGCCATCAGATGGATCGTCCGAATCAGATTCAATCAGCTGGAATCTTCGGAGAGGACTGATAGGTGTCGAATAACCAAAAACCTCTTCCCTCTTGGTTGATTTCCAGATACTACCAGATTGTGTAAAAACTTGCCGGCCATGCAGTGAGGGCTTCGAGCTGCTACATTTAGAATGACCAGGAGGATTTCCAGCTAAAGAAAACATAGATGAAGATCACGAGCGAATGAAAAGTAAAGGTGACCATAGTGTCTCGAGCCATTACAATGAAACTAAAGAATAATGTGAGACAGCCAAGACAGTCACAACAGACAAATGTTATTTTGATGCCAAGAGAACTGTGACAGCACTAAGGTTATTGCTAGGATAACGTTAAAAAAAACTCCAAAAACGAAGGACGATATAGGTCGAGGATAAATAACATAAAATAACACATGATGTATCACGCGATAGCAGAAAGAAATATTCCACAAAACCACTAAAGAATCATGCGCCAAGTCCTGTCTTCAGCTTAATTAGCACAGTTAAATTTATTCTCAGATGCAATTTGATTGGCAGCAGTCTGTATAACTTAGAATAAAACCATTTTAGTAAAGCATTTGATTATCTACCATGATTCTTTGTCAATTCCAAAAGCAATTGTGGAATAGTTGATAAGTTTGAAAGATTATTTCATCAACAGACTATCTAGGCTTATCCCAAACATGGCCAAATTCATCAGATTCATCAATCTGTCTTCGTTTTTTTTTAATTCGCTGATACCCACCCAAGAGCTAGTTAGCCAAATTTTAAAATCATGCCATTTGAATTACAAAAGTGCATAACACGTGGATTCTACTAGCAAGAACAGCAATTCTGCTATTCAATGTTTAGATCATTAAATATTTTGAAGCTACAAAACAACCGAAAGAAGATCCAAACGATTTGCTTCATAAGTCTGAAGCCACTTTTTTCCCACACTGCACTTGGGACAGCGCTAGCAGAGGTACTAGGGGTGAAAAATATCAAAAAGTCATCGTCCTGAAAAATGAAAAACATGCATTGCCTTTTATATATTTCGCATTGGGCCAATTTTCCTTGCAAAAACTTGGCAGACAGAGGAGCCAATAACAACATCTCGTGACAATTATTCAAAATTCTTTACAGCACTCCAAACAAGGACATTTACAGTCACATTCAAGTCTATTTCAGGCAAATCACTAGCATAAACAAATATCATTGAATTTCATAAATGGGTTCATCTATCGACTGGAAAAGGTACTGGCATTTAAACGAAAAACCATATTCCAATTAAAGGCAAAAGAATGGAACTTGTACCTCTAGGGCAATCCTCCTCGGAAGAAAAACCCTCAATTTCATCATCCACGTCGCATTTCACCCGTGCATCACTGGCTTCTCCATTTCGGACCTCGGATTTGGGCTGTAGGGCGGGCCCCTTTCGGAGCCTTTTAAGCACCCGAGGTGGGTTAGAAACCCTGACTGGGGATTCAAAATCTTCGTCTTCGTTAATTTGAATCGGAGGCTGTTCAGCTGGCTGGGTTGATGAGTTGGGAGGCGGTACCGATTCTGTGTCGAAATCGAGCCCTAGAGAGAAGGAAGGAGGCTCTAAATCAAAATTCGCCATGGGAAGAAAGCTAAGCTAGCTGTTGAAGTTGGGAGAATATCATCATCGACTCCACGAAATTGAAAATGTCCCGCGCTCACTCAGCGGTCGCGCCACTGTGAATTCTTGAATTTCGTTTTACGTTCCCCTTTATATATAACTAGGTAAGTGCCTTCAAAAAATATATATATATAACTAGGTGTTTACCAAGATTTTTAATTAATGACTTAAGAATGTATGTATGAATAATTAACCAAATTTAATAAATCCTATGATAGTACTTGAATTAAAGATTAGATCAAAAATAGAAAAAATTTATATCGACGAACTTACACAGATTTCGCTAATGATCGTTTAAAAGAAAAATGTAAATTTATATATACATACCAATTAAGATACATGAAATTACAATATATTTATTTTACAAAGTTCAATTAGATAGGTACATATATTTTGTTAAAATACATTTTACAATTATCGTACATATACTTTTTATAACTAAACATATCTTATAATAAATAAAAAAAATGTATCTCTTATTTATTTAACCATATACATGTTGATTTCAATGCATATTATTAAAATCAACCTCTTCTTCTATATCAGTTGCATAATTTTGCAAAAGCGACAGCTTTGTTTCCATATAAAGCACTCTTCTTAAGATAAAAGTCCACACTGAATTACAGTAAAATCTTTTAATCTTTTCTTCAATTTCTTTATGTAGTAAGTAGTTGAACTGACATTGAGTACAGTTAATGCAAGTACAATAAGCATCATAATTCATTGTATTTGATGTGTTGACGGAACTTGTACCTAGTGAACAGAGGGAAAAAAATGCTTGAAAACATAGTTAGTCTGACGATTTGTAAAAAACTAATAACATGGTATGTATAAAGTATATTATACTAACAATTATAATATATCATATAAGATATATGATGAGTCATAAATGATTTATGACATATGTTGTGTTGTATTTTGCACATCTCATGGTAGGTTGATGAGTCTAAAACATGAGTCATCACGTAAGTATGTTGATTTATGTCACATGTAACAATATAATATTGGAAAACTTGTATTTAATGCTGTAAAAAATACATAAAAAAACCTTAAAATATTATACAAATAAATTTATTTTTAAAAAGCATGGAAAATTTTTAAACAGAAGTATAACCCGATTGGGCATAATTAGATGCTCGTAGTGCTATTAATAATTTTGCAAATTTAATCGAAAGGAAATATATGCAGAAAAAAAATCGATGCTGAAGAATTTGCATACTCCATTTTTCAGTTTGCCAAAGAAATTTCTTTGTTCTTAGCCTTGATTAAGATAAATATAGAGTAGACATTTGGTGTTGTTCAAAGTATTTTATTCGTGGTAACTGAAAAATATTGTATGTCGAAAAGGAAAACAATTATATATGTATTTATCAGATATAAACGTATTGTAGAATCCATCTTTGTAGCGAAAATTAAAATTGATCTATCTATTACCAATAAAATTGCATGATGGGATCGATCTTGCACATGTGATGAGATTTCTGGCTCCTACCTTTAAAGACGCACGCAAATGCCACAAAAATAGATGAACCTAAAAATTTATTCTTTAGAAAGATTACTAAATATATTTGACACGCCCATCGATTAAAATCCAATGCATCTGAAATACATTGACAAGGGAAGGAAAAAAATAAAAAGAGAAGGAACCCAACAAAGAGAACGGGAACATGAAAACAGACAACATAGAGAGCAAGAAAAAAAAAAGACAGTGCTCGAAAGGATTATGCGAAAGCACTTCCATAAGAGAAAGGAATGCAGTTTGAATTTGTTTAACGTACAGTTTTTCACAAGAAATATTTTTTTAAAAAATAGAGTGTTTCATTTGCTACCACATAATCCAAATAAGGAGTTGTTGAGTAATGTTTAGTTTTTTTGTTTGAATAAATAAAATATGATTTGGAACTTGGGCATGCCTAGAAAGACTCAACAATCACTCTCAAATACTGGAAAAACAAAACCCGACTACACTTCAAGCATACTAATAAGCAAAAACCGACTACACTTCAAGTACTCTAGCTAACAACACAAAATTAGTAATTGAGATAGTATGAAAGATAATTTTCCTCGAGACATTATTTAAATACAGAAAAGTGGTTGATTTCATGCATTCAAAAAAAAAGGTATCAAGCAATAGTAGTACCTGAGTTAACATCATAAACAAGCAGATAGACAGAAATTTCACACCTTCGGTTATCATTGCATAAATTTGAATCTTTCATATTACTTATTTTCTCTTGAATATTCACCAAGGCCAGCTAAACATGAGTTTCGGAATCAAGCAAAAAAAAAAAAAAAAAGAATGGCAAGGGTTTACCAGTTATTGTTGAAGTTTATTATTTTGCAGAGTAGCACATTTTTTCTCCACTGTCAGCTTATTTAACAGGGAATTGACCTGCATTGAAAGTATATTTTAAACATTCTTTCCATGAGTACACTTTCAAACAACTTTTGTAAAAGAGAAAATTGATTTTCATAGAAACATTCTTAATTCAAATGAACTTAAAACTCATTTTTGACCACTTCAAAAAACACATATTTAAACAAAACCTATAAGAAAATAATATTTAGTTCATGTATGGATATATATATATGGAGAACGAAAAAAATGGAAGAATAAAAAATTGAAATTGTTGTGCAATTTAAAATTGCATCATTGCATGTGATGTGGGTAAAATTAGAAGTATGGGGACGCCCCATGAAGGGGAAAAAAGAATATAAATAACATCCTTTTGTCGTTCAAAATTTGTTGAAAAATGGAAGCAAAAGGCAGATAATAATAATGAGATTACCATGGTTTCCGTTTAATTTATCACCAATTTGTAATGTTAATAACTTCACATATTTCATTAGAATCTTCTATATGATGAACGAAGATATCTTTTGTACGTATGAAGCAATTTCTGAAATCTTAGTTTAAAAAATTAATTCATTTGATCGCAAATCATTGTATCTCAGGCAATTAGAAGAAAAGGATTATAGACAAGTGACAACATAAGGTAAAAAAATTAAACTTTAAGTATACTATATTACATGGTGCTTTGTTTAACATTGTTGAATGGTATGTACGTACAAAGTTGTTTATATACTAGGTCACCGCAAAAACAACAAAAGAATTAAAAAAAGCTCATGACATATAGGGAGTAATGAGAGGTAGCTAGGTTTGAAGACACTCAACTTAGCTACAAAAAACATACCAAAAAATAATTGGGTAACAGAAAATGCATTGGAGCCATAAGAAATTAAATTTCGCAGTCAGATCTTCTCGAGTATTTATTCAGATCCCAACAAAGGAACTTCAACGACTTTCACGTGTAAGCAAACTTTGTATGAGGAATATATTCTCTAGGCTTATACTCATGATTCTGGAAATAAAGAATTAAAGGAAATGGAAAATGAGACATCTTAACCAAAAATAAAGTCAGGAAACAGAATGCTTTGAAAGCATATAGATGTCTGAAATTAAAGTTGGAACATTATTCCCCACCAAAATTACTTTAATTAGTTAATACAATTCTAGGATTCCCATGTTTGTTGAGAAAATTCTCAAAGTGAAGTTTAGTGGCTTCAAACATGGGGTCTTTACTCGAAACTAAAAAAAAGATGTAGAATCACCAATAGAACAAAAAACAAATGATTTGAAATAAGTTTTAAGTTCTATGAGCCATACGTATAATATCTCATTTGATATTTAAGCGTTAATGTTTCTTGTGACAAAAAAAAACGGGTATTTATCTCTGGTTATGTACAACATAAGATATATGTATGGAACTTCCTTGAAGAATCTCGTCTAGCACAATTTGTTATGGTCGACATCATTTGTCATGCATGCTTCATTTTCTTTAAGTTTCCAAAATGATATTTAGATTCATTGAAGGTGAACGTAAATACATAATAAAAAAGTAATATATATTTTGTTTAACCTTTGTAATACCTTTATTGTGTATCATAATAATACCAGTTATGCACAATATGGAAAATTAACATCACAACATATCACCATGTTTCCGTGCATAGTTGATGGGAGGACAAAATTTGCAATAGTGTATAGAAAATTGAACTATCAAAGGTTGCCAAAATATTTATCTTAGTTATTCATGTTGTTTGAACTCAAATAAAATGCAAAATATTTTAATATGTAAATTAATTAATTAATTTCATATAATTGGTATTACGAAGTGTGGGTGGTGGTATATAATTGGTTAAAAACCGATGCACAATAGACCAACAAGACAAAATTAAAGCAAAAAGGAGATGTGATCCTTGAGAAGATAGAATCAGAAGAAAATCTTGCAAATGTTACGACGAAGTCACTTCCGTATGCTAAGTTCAAGAAATGTTTGGACTTAGTTACGGTGATTGGAAATTAGCCTATGGAGGTTGGATTGAAGAGAAGTAGTCAACCTGAAAGAATCAAGGTGGAGATTGTTAAAATGTGTTTCTATCAGCTCGAGTGGACATAAAGAAGATGAGATAAGATCAAAGTAGATATTAGATTAACTCAGTGATCAGATGAGTCCATGGTCATATCGAGTACTATGATTGGATTGAAGTTGATGGTCAGATGAGTTATGTTGGCAGATCGATTATCCGTGGAGTTTGGGGCTTAGTGCGAGGAAGCATATAAAAAAATATAAAACGTGAGAACAGATCGATTGCTTCAATCCGTAAAGAACTCATCCGAGTTAGGTCATGTTGACTTGGAGATTGGGCCGTAATAAGTTGTTGACCTAAAAGCCTAAGATGAAAGTTTGTTTCTTTTCTATATAAACAGATCGAAGCTACGAAAACTAACATATATAACAGAAAATAAAATTCTTAAACCTCCAAAAAATATCTTGAGAGAGAAGAGAATATAGAATTCAGATGAGAGAACCGGGGCGTAGATTGTGACGGGATAATTCAAGGATCAAAATCTTGAATTGAGTCTGCATTAGCGTTAGATTTGTCTGGCCTGGTTCTGTAATAAGCTCGGTTTGAGCTTGAATTTATCTTGTTCGTGATTAATAAAAGTGTTCAGTTACTCTCCCGTGGACGTTGAAAAATTTCTTGTTGAACCACGTAAATACTTGTGTTGCTTAATCGTTTTTACGTGAGTTGGTATTTGATCTGTGTTGTGTGGTTTTATCTGGGATCATGCTCTTGAGTTTGCTGTGTGTGTTCGTCTGTTAAAATTTTCGGAATATCGAATTATTCTGGTTGATTTCTAACACATAACAATTCTATTTATCAATAAAGATTATAATTATTGTCAATATATATATATATATATATTGATTTTGGATCAAAGAAACCTGGTCATACAATCAGTAGGAGAGGCCTGAAACTGTTTGAAGCCTTAATTTTGATCATGCAAGTAGTCGTGGGAGGAGCTGTTTGGAAGATTTCGTAGAAAATTTTTATCGTGCTCGATCCCATATGTTTCACGCACGGAGATTGCATCACAACATGCATACATGGCTCAACATTAGTCACTCTTGCACCTCAGCTCTGCCGCTTGCAGATGCATGTCCACCCACACTTAGGTAATGTTTGCACTACAAGAAAAATCAGATATAATGACATTTGTGGGATGACATTTTTTGTATAATGTTGGTAAAAGTATGTTTTAAGGACACTTGTAAAAAGAAATTAACTGAATAAAATATAAATCATCAAAACATATCTATAATGACATTTTTAGTCTAATGTCATTAAATAGTTGGTCTTTTAAAGTTTTATTTTTTTTCACTTCTCCAACTTTTCACACCTCCATCCCCTACTCCCTCCCCTCTCAAAATATTTTCATCGTTTCGTTCACTCCTCCCAATTTCTCCATTCCCTTCATCTATTTCGCACTCATTCACCTTTTCCACTTCCGAAATATATCCCGAATCGATATTTTCCGAAAATTCTCCAAATCAATCAGAGTAAAAAAAAAACCAAATCGACCGAGAAGATCTATTTTGCGTCCTCTTAAGATATTCTATAGAAAAGAGTAATTTTCTATTACAATTGTATTTTAGGCAGTAACATGATATTTTTCCTATCACACAGCTAATTTAATTGTTTTTTCGTTTCGTTTTGATTTGTTTGTTTGTTTGTTTGTTGTGACGACCCGAGTTCTAATCTCTCATAATCAATTAATCAACAATAATAGACAAGTATCAATGTCTAAACAAAAGAATAAAATTTTTTTAAAAAAAAAAATTTGAGCACCTCGCTCGATCGGTAAAAAGTTACCGATCGAGCGAGCAACAATTGCTCAACTCTCGGGTTCAGATATTGGTGGCCTCGCTCGATCCGCAATATATCACCGATCGAGCGAGCCACAATTCTTCAAGTTTATGTTCAGGCAAACATGGCCTCGCTCGATCCGTGATAATTCACCGATCGAGCGAGCTCATCTCCAGAAACAGAACAGAAGAACCTTTCTGCTGTCAAAATGAATCCAAACATGCATTTTCATTCAAGATCATCTCCTACAAGGATTCATACATGATTTAATCCATAGCAACATCCAACATGCATTCTAACATGCTATAATTGATAGGAATAAACCATTACAAGGCCTTAAAACATAATCATAAAGGCTTATAAACATGCAAGAAGCAATGTTATACATGCAAGATCAATATCATATTGTATCAAGGATTAACATATCTTCCAAATCCTATGAACAACAACAAGACCAAATCTAGATCAACAACAAGTCTCAAACCAAGTAGCTAGAACATGCTCATGTTTAGAATTCAACCCTACATCATGACAGCTCACTCAACTCGTCTAACTCGGATCATCACGCTATGTTCATCTCATTCCCTTGTTCTTCAAGTACGCCTTTGCCCGGTTCCACTCCCTCCTATTGCAATGACACATACAACAAAACAATAGCCGGATAACTCCGGTGAGAAATATATTTCCCAGTAAAAGCAACTAAACATGCATAGCAAAGCATATATCAAACTCATGATATAAATAAAGACAATGCATGTTTTTAAAACAAGGTTCATTTCTTATCTCGTCGGTTGGGATCCCGAAAAGAAGATATCATAGCTAAACCACCGACACACCCAATCGAGGTGGGGCTACTATCTTGCTTCTCTAGACTTTGAAGTCATTATATATGTAGATCAGACGCTAGGCTAAAACAACCACCCAGGCCATACATATACAATCCCTCAAATCGTCTAATCGAACGTTTCCGTTCATTTCGAAATCAAGGAATAAGTCTTGCAAGATGAATGCAACATATAATCATAAAGGCGTTCAATAACAACAAAGACTTACTCAAACATTCATAGGACACATAAGAAATTAAGCAAATAAGTATGTGATTTAGGGGAACTCGATACAAACCATCTCGAGTTGTAATCCCAATCAAATCGTAGTCCACGTTTACCTTCGTATTTCGTCTGTTCTGAATTCTTCATATCTGAACTACAACCTCAAAGCATTCACATCAAGCTTCGTTCAATTCATTCCTTTCAGAATCGAGTCCAAATCATCAACACATATTCATTCAATCCATTTCAAACTTCCACTTCTTCGTCTTCGGTTCTCATTCGGAGTTATGCGTCGTTAATCTTCAAAACAAGTCTGAAATTGAGACATAAAAATGCTATATCATCGATAACATATCAACGAACATCTCATCTTGATAATCAGCTATCAAACTGGTCGCAAAACACGAATCGACGGCGTAGCGATTAAAAATTGGTAACCGACGAAATATCGAATTCGAATCAATTTCCAATTCAAATCATACGTATATCCCAAATCATTACTACATCATTCTAATCTTCATAACAGCATCTAAGTATATCAAACACAAGCTGAACATCCTAACAAGTTCATTTCATAATCTATATTCAATTCAGTTTCGAAAATAAACGATACAACACGTCAAGAACGTGATCATCTACCAAAGTACTGATCTCTGCCATATACCGATCTTCAAAACATATCGAAAGGATCAAATACTTACATCAAATCTAAGTACTCGTCGCAAAGATTCCAAAACATCTTTCGGAATCAAAATCGGACGACCGACGCAAAAGTTACGACGATTTGAAAATCAAAAATCAAAAGGAAAAAGGAAAGGGGTTCGAGCTCCTCTGTTCGTCATTTCTGAATTCTGAATGTTACACAACTTAGGCACATGTACATGCTTACAACTCTGATCAAATTCGGATAGATATTGCATAAATTGCAATTTAGTCCCTCAAGTCTTCATTAATTGCAATTCAGTCCTCGACCTTCGTTTTAATTCAATTTCAATCCTAAATAATTTAAGAATATTAGAATTTAAATCAAAACTCTAAATATTCCCAAATTAAATATTTTCGGATTAAAATTAAATAAATTCGGATTAATCAAATAATCCCGGCCTTTTGCATTCTAGCCCTGCAACTTCGATATTTGCAAATCAGTCCCTGATCGAGTTATATCTTCAAAATAATCTTCTTTAATTCCCGAAACATGGAATTTAATCTTAAATTCCATAAATATTCAAATCGAATATTTATTCTTTTAATTTAAGAATTCTCGGAATCTAATTCTCAAAATCCGTCAATTCTCAAATTAAATATTTTCGGCTCGGAAATTAAATCTATCATATCCATAACTTCTCAAATAAATCTTAGCCCATAATATGAAATTTAATTCTCAAATTCCATAATTAATAATTTAATATTTTCGGGCCTTACATTTGTTTTTTCATTTCGATTTGTTATGTTTTGGTTTGTTTCTATTAAATTAATGTATTTTGGAACAATGATGCATATTTTATAGCTCTTTTTTGTTTTGATTTCGATGGATATGTGCTTAGTTATCTCTAAATTTCTCCGTTTTTAATAATTTGGTGGGAACCAAGTAAATTATAGAATTCAAATGGAAAATTTTTCACAAAAGCCACAATTTTTATATAATTTTAAAATCTTTGAGTTAGATTTGGGTTTATATTCGGGTTATTGGCTTATTATAGATTAGATATGGATTCCTATTGTAAGTTATTATAGATTAAAGTAAAAATGGTGAATCTAAATCCCGAGGAAACCAAGGCCAATTGATACAAAACGAAGTCAAACGTTTATAATATTTTATCAGTCGCAAAAACAAAGTTCTTGCAGATACAACAAAGATGGAGGTTGAGACAGAGGCTTGTGCTTTCGTCCTTCTAAAGTTGGAAGAAAAAAATTCTCTCATGCACATGGCCTCTCGGAGCAAGAAGTCACATGTGAATGGAGAAAATTGGCTGCAAAAGAAGGGTGACCTATAGCCGTAGATGAACAACTCTAACTGAAACATGTGGATGATGAAGGAGAGAGCCCAACTAGATGGTTGGGTTGAGTAAGGATGACAATGGGCTGGGGGGCGGGGCGGGGACGGGTTTTCCGTCCCCATCCCTGTCCCCAAAATTAAAACCCATTCGGGGAATCCCTGAACTCAAACCCACGAGGATTAAGCCCCATCCCCGTCTCCATCCCCACTATGGATATGAAAATTGGGCGGGGATGGGGTGAATCCCCGAACCCGTGGGGAGTAAATCCTTGAATCCGTCCTACTTGAAATATTAAAATTATTTTTAAAAATACAAAGCAATGAATAAAAGCGACCGGTTGAGAGACTGAGAGTGGTAGGGAAGGAACGAAGAGGGAGACGGGGTGAGAGAGGAACCGAAAAAATGAAATTTGAGTATTAGCTTTTCAGTATACATGTGAAATGCAAGTTTATATTTTAAATAAAATTACAATTATTATTATTAATATTAATTTATTAATTTTTTATTATTATCGGTTCTATCATGGCAGGTTCGGGGATTGCTGAGATTTTAAAAAATCCCCAATCACCCAAACCCGAAACCAAACCCGAACCCATTAACACCCCTCCAAACCAGCTCTGTTTCGTGTTTTTCCCGTGGGTACCCGAACCTACGGCGAAAATTGTCATCCCTATGGTTGACTCTGGGTTCAGATGCGCAGTTGCAATGCTTGGTGATGGGGAGATGATAGATAAAAATTGGCTCTCATTGATTCTACGAAGTGTTTATATATTGATATGAGGCTTGGTTTTTTCATGCATTGTATATCACGATTAGTGAAATGTAGTTGTATGGTGAATTATGAAGTGACTGATGAGTGACGATTTCAAATACATTGCATAACATCACCGTCGTCGACTCTATTTGGCGGTGATGTTAGCAGCTTACGGTGTAAGTGAGATTTAGAGATAGGATTTTTCGATTTTGATGAATTTTTACTGATTTTGATCCGCTAGCTTTTTTGTGAATCATCTTCTGTAATTGAAACTGTAATTCAATCATCATTTGAAAATTGTTTGAATATCCATTCACTACTCGTCTATGTATATATTAAGCATGCATAGTCTTGTGTACGTATCTTGTATATTAATTATTTGAAAATTTTCGGGATAACTAATCACCCAATAATTATCTTCTGTAATTGAAACTGTAATTCAATCGTCATTTGGAAATTTTTTGAATATACATCCACTACTCGTCTATATATATATTAAGCATGCATAGTCTTGTGTACGTATTGTATATTCTTTGAAATTTTTCAAGATAATTGATCACCCAATAATTATCCTAGTTTTCTCTCCATAAGTATTCACTAATCTTTGTTAATTAGTTGCCATATATGATTAAATACATCAAGAATAATATTTATTTATATATTCATATTGTTAGTTCATCATTATAATTATAATTCGTATATGGACAATTGATCAAGCGGGGTTATTCAAGAACACTTGAATCTAACTTCCTCAATTAATCAGTACTCCTTAATAATTGATTCCCCCTTTACATGCTAAAAATTGAATTTGGATGTTTTTATTTAATTTTTTTGTGACGTGAAAACCCGCAGTCCTACCTTCGGTGTGCACTGGATAAACCCTCGGATTAACGCAATAACCTTCCAACTACGTTAGCCAGATAAACATACTAGGCAAGTCCTGTGTGACAGACTAGTCCAAGAAGGTGTTGGTAGGGGGAATAGAACTCTTGACATCTGGCCAAGAGTTCACATACTCCACCAACTTGGACACCCTCTTAGAGGCAATATGGATGTTTTTAGGTCGAATATGTAGTGTAGGTGTAATGTATAAAAATATGATTTTAGGGCACATTATTATTTATAATGCCAATAGTATGTACTTTGGGGTAAAATATGTCAATTCCTTTTATTTATTTATTTATTTTTGAATAAAATAGCTCCAATTCAAAGGAAAAATGTCAAAAAGGGAATGAGAGATCAAAAAATATTCCTAGTGGCAAAGGACCAATTTTCAATTTCATCGATTCACCATTTTCTCTCCACTTCAACAAACTAGATTCATCCAGTATTTAAATTTGTTAATGATAGTTATCACGTAGCTACAATGTTTAAAAATAAGAGATAATAACTACATATCTAGCTTGATATATATATTTATATCCCCCCGCACCCTAGGGTTCGGGGAATCCGTGCACACCCATGCTCAAAACAATTTCGATTGACTTGAATTTTCACAGTAGGATCGTTTCAAAAATACGAATCCAACGATATATCATATGCTACAAATTTCAATCTCGATGGCTGGAATCGTGAAGATGGCCGAAAATAGGGTTAAATGTGCAGTTTTTTGGTCATCTTCACGATTCCGGCCATTGAGATTGAAATTTGTAGCATATGATATATCGTTGGATTTGTATTTTTGAAATGATCCTACCGTTAAAATTTCAAGTCAATCGGAATTATTTTGAGCACGGGTGTGCACGGATTCCCCGCACCCTAGGGTGCGGGGGATCAAATATATATATATATATATATATATATATATGCATTATTTGTGCACGTTGCGAATCGTTCAACTTGTAGTTCAGTTCATCTATCTTGAGGACGATTATTATCTAGTACTCTTAGGTGTCGCTACGTGCACTACGTACATCTCCATATGCGTTAATTATGTATTTTGATTGTCCTGAATTGATATATATGTGTTACATTCATATTGTAACGTCCGGAAATTTGCTACGTAAATCCGCATGCATAACTAAGAGATTTAATAAGTTTAAAATAATGTGAAAATGTGTTAAATTGTTTTTATGAGTGATTATTTAAATTATGTGATTTATTTTCATGTTTTAAATATTTTTTCGGCATTTAAATTTGTTTTCTGTGGTTTATGAATTTATTTGAGAAAGTTTATTTTATGATCGCGTAGGCGGGGCCGTGGACGGACGAGATGTTTGTTTTCACCCAAAATATTTTCGGAGATTTTTAGGAGCCTTAAAATATTATTTAAGGTATAATTTGAAGAAAATTATGGTATTTATATATATGTATATTTAGATGTCCGTTTTTACCCAAAATAAATCATTTTAATGACTTTTATTAAGTTTTAAAAATCACCTATTTTATTATTTCGGGATTTTTAAGTTTTTAGCAAATTATCATGTATTTTTTTAGTTTAAATTTTAGTAATTATCTACCCAAAGTATTTATTTAAATATTTAACCTAGACTACCCAAATATTATCCTAAGATTTTCTACCCTATCTCACGCCTCAACTCCCTAGCCGCCTCCCTCAACCTTTCTCCATCATCTTCATCGTTCCAGCAAGATTTTCACAGCCCCGTAGCCGAGCTTTTAAGATTTTATATTGGTTGGAGATCTGTTCGTCCCGGAGAGCCGTACGACGCGACATAAACGTTATTTCTTGTAAATATTCATCAAGACATGTCTCGAATCCATTCTTGGCCACCATTTAAATCATATACACTGATTTTTACTATGAATGATTTGTTAATGCATGTGTTTTCAGAATTTAAGGATATTATTCATGATTCATGCATGTAATCACGTTTTTTATGCATAAGGCTCATGTTGACGAGTTTTCTGACCACGGCTTGATCGGGACTGCTGCACCTTTGTTAGGGGTCTGATCTAGGGTCCTTAGGGTCGGTTTGGAGGGCTGGTTCATGGCTGGAAAGGGCTGGAACCGGCCATATCTTCTGATGCGCAGCAGGTCGCGCAGGTTGAGCGAGGTTGGGAGATTTGCTCGTTCTCGGTCCACAGAGCGTATTTTAGGGTGATTCCAGTTAGGTTAGAACCCCAAGACCTTGGGGAAGATTTTTCAGGTGGTTATCCGGCCGGTTATTGCCGGAGATTGGCGGCCGAACGGCCGGAAGTGGCTGCTCGCGTTCTGCGCGCGAGCAGAAACTAGGTCTAGAGTGTTTTGGTTCGTTCTTCTTCCACAGACCACGGTTTGAGGTAAAATTTGTTGGGTTAGAACCGTCTGGGTGTTGGCTAAGTATGAGATGTGGTTTCACGGCCAAAGGTGGCCTGAGCAGGAGGTACGATTAGATTTTCTGAAGCCGCTCAGGGCTGCCTCGAGTTGGGCTTAGGGAGAGGTAAGCTAGGGTTGTGTCTTGTGTTTTGGCAGGCCGGGCTCCGCTTTTCGAGTCCGGATCGGGTCTAAAATATAATGGGTCAAGTTAGTTTGGTTCGGGTTTGGTTTATATTAGTTGAACTCGGGTATTTTTATTTTAAATTAAATAAGAGATTTAGTTAATAATTAATGGGTTTGGGCTTGACTTAATTAATTAATTACACTAATTTAATATTAATTTTGGGCTTAAATAATTAATGAAGTGAGCCCACTAATTTTTCATGGGCCGTGTGATTCATGAGAATTATTGGGCCAAGTTGTGTCGGGTTTAGTAATTTTATCAGTCAAATTTATAAGTTAATGGTTAGTTAATAATTTTATTAATTTAACTTTAAGTTAATAAGTTGATGGGCCTAAATTATGTTTTTAGTGAGCCCATTAGTTTTTCATGGGCCTGGGGGCCCATGAAGCTTAATGGGCCAGGTCAGGTTGGGCTTTTGGGTTTTTGAGCCAGTCTAGGAATTTTTGAGTTTAAGTCTAGTGGTCAGTAGCTCGAACAAGTCCTTGGAAAATAAATGTCCGTAAATATATATTTAATTCATGCATGCATTTTTATTAGATATATAAGTATGATTTTTAAGAAAATAAATTAAATATATATTTACGGGCAAATTTTCATGAAAATAAAGAAATAATGAGAATTTTTATGTTCATGCATCATTAAGAATTTTCATGATAAGTTTAAGAGCATGTTATGAAAAATATTTTTATGGAAGTTGAAGTGAAGGTGGAAAGTGATGTGGTTGGAGGTCGGGATACCTGGGTCCGGTGACCTTCCTAATGATGTATAAGTATGATGAGCTTATGGATCCAGCTGAGAGGGCTGGTGAAGTGGCAGCACAGAGGTGGAAATCCCACCGCCGCGTACGTTGGTTTATAGATTGATCAATCGCTCAGTATGATGCCACCGACATGGATACGACCTGTTGAGAACTAAGAAATTATGATAAGACATTTTATGAGATTTATTAAATATGATGTTTATATTTAGCATGATGATGAAGCATTATAATTATTTATTCATGTTTATATGCATAATATTTTAAGAGCATGCACGTATAATTATTATTCACGTATTTTATATGATGTGTGCTTGTGTGTGGTTTCATTTTGTTATATAAGGATAGAACGTGCTGAGCCTCTAGGCTCACTAGATTTAAATGGTGCAGGTGAGCAGAATGTTAATGAAGTTAATGTGTTCCCGACTGGTGGCGAGGGCATATGAGTATCCAGGCGGTTAGAACCCGTGACCATTGCTCTAAGATGATTTTTATGTTGAGACTAGAACATATATTTCCGCATATGTATTATTATTATAGATTTTTAGTATATGCATGAATTTTACATTTAAGTAATTATGTTCTAAGTTTTCATGAATTTTTGTGAAAGAAATATTATTTAGGAATTTTATTATGACATTCTTATAAATTATTATTTAGTAATTAGTTTTAAGTATTTAATTGCATGCGTGTACCTTTATTGTATTTTTTGTGTATTTTTATTTTAAATTAAGTAAAGTTATTTTTAAGTACGATATATATATGTATGGGCATATATATATTTATATTCATTATTTTATAATAAGAGATTTAAAAAAAAAAAAATTCAGTAGTAGTTTTAGGATGTTTCACATATTTTGATATATTTATTTAATTTATTTGTTTTTGAGTAAATTGAATTTTAATGGTTCATATATTAGGTTTTATATAGTTCGAGAGAATATATTAAATAAATTAAGAGAACTCGTCACCTTAGGAATAAATGAAATTTAAATTAGAAATAATAATATGTGAATTTTAGGAGATTTCAACGATGAACCGAAATCTTAATAATTTTCTCCTACTGAATTTTTTCTTGCCAGCTTTTAATTGTTTTTGGTTGAAATTTGAGTTTTATATTGTTTTTATTTAATTTTAGTATATTTAAATTATTCAGCCATTTTTCATAGGTTAAATATAGTTTAAATAATGTCATCCCCGTCTCCATCCCCATTATGGATATGAAAATTGGGCGGGGATGGGGTGAATCCCCGAACCCGTGGGGATTAAATCCTGAATCCGTCCTACTTGAAATATTAAAATTATTTTTAAAAATACAAATCAACGAATAAAGCGATCGGTTGAGAGACTGAGAGTGGTAGGGAAGGAACGAAGAGGGAGACGGGGTGAGAGAGGAACCGAAAAAATGAGATTTGAGTATTAGCTTTTCAGTATACATGTGAAATGCAAGTTTATATTTTAAATAAAATTACAATTATTATTATTAATATTAATTTATTAATTTTTTATTATTATCGGTTCTATCATGGCAGGTTCGGGGATTGCTGAGATTTTAAAAAATCCCCAATCACCCAAACCCGAAACCAAACCCGAACCCATTAACACCCCTCCAAACCAGCTCTGTTTCGTGTTTTTCCCGTGGGTACCCGAAACTATGGCGAAAATTGTCATCCCTATGGTTGACTCTGGGTTCAGATGCGCAGTTGCAATGCTTGGTGATGGGGAGATGATAGATAAAAATTGGCTCTCATTGATTCTACGAAGTGTTTAGATATTGATATGAGGCTTGGTTTTTTCATGCATTGTATATCACGATTAGTGAAATGTAGTTGTATGGTGAATTATGAAGTGACTGATGAGTGACGATTTCAAATACATTGCATAACATCACCGTCGTCGACTCTATTTGGCGGTGATGTTAGCAGCTTACGGTGTAAGTGAGATTTAGAGATAGGATTTTTCGATTTTGATGAATTTTTACTGATTTTGATCCGCTAGCTTTTTTGTGAATCATCTTTTGTAATTGAAACTGTAATTCAATAATCATTTGAAAATTGTTTGAATATCCATCCACTACTCGTCTATGTATATATTAAGCATGCATAGTCTTGTGTACGTATCTTGTATATTAATTATTTGAAAATTTTCGGGATAACTGATCACCCAATAATTATCTTCTGTAATTGAAACTGTAATTCAATCGTCATTTGGAAATTTTTTGAATATCCATCCATTACTCGTATATATATATATTAAGCATGCATAGTCTTGTGTACGTATTGTATATTTTTTTGAAATTTTTCAAGATAATTGATCACGCAATAATTATCCTAGTTTTCTCTCCATGAGTATTCACTAATCTTTGTTAATTAGTTGCCATATATGATTAAATACATAAAGAATAATATTTATTTATCTATTCATATTGTTAGTTCATCATTATAATTATAATTCGTATATGAACAATTGATCAAGCGGGGTTATTCAAGAACACTTGAATCTAGCTTCCTCAATTAATCAGTACTCCTTAATAATTGATTCCCCCTTTACATGCTAAAAATTGAATATGGATGTTTTTATTTAATTTTTTTGTGACGTGGAAACCCACAGTCCTACCTTCGGTGTGCACTGGGTAAACCCTCGGATTAACGCAATAACCTTCAAACTACGTTAGCCAGATAAACATATTAGGCAAGTCCTGTGTGACAGACTAGTCCAAGAAGGTGTTGGTAGGGGGAATCAAACTCTTGACATCTGGCCAAGAGTTCACCTACTCCACCAACTTGGACACCCCCTTAGAAGCAATATGGATGTTTTTAGGTCGAATATGTAGTGTAGGTGTAATGTATAAAAATATGATTTTAGGGCACATTATTATTTATAATGCCAATAGTATGTACTTTGGGGTAAAATATGTCAACTCCTTTTATTTAGTTATTTATTTTTGAATAAAATAGCTCAAATTCAAAGGACAAAGGTCAAAAAGGGAATGAGATATCAAAAAATATTCCTAGTGGCAAAGGACCAATTTTCAATTTCACTGATTCACCATTTTCTCTCCACTTCAACAAACTAGATTCATCCAGTATTTAAATTTGTTAATGATAGTTATCACGTAGCTACAATGTTTAAAAATAAGAGATAATAACTACATATATAGCTTGATATATATATATATCCACCGCACCCTACGGTGCGGGGAATCCGTGCACACCCATGCTCAAAACAATTTCGATTGACTTGAAATTTTCACAGTAGGATCGTTTCAAAAATACGAATCCAACGATATATCATATGCTACAAATTTCAATCTCGATGGCTGAAATCGTGAAGATGGCCGGAAATAGGGTTAAATGTGCAGTTTTTGATCATCTTCACGATTCCGACCATTGAGATTGAAATTTGTAGCATATGATATATCGTTGGATTTGTATTTTTGAAATGATCCTACCGTGAAAATTTTAAGTCAATCGAAATTGTTTTGAGCACGGGTGTGCACGGATTTCCCGCACCCTAGGGTGCGGGGGATCAAATATATATATATATATATATGCATTATTTGTGCACGTTGCGAATCGTTCAACTTGTAGTTTAGTTCATCTATCTTGAGGACGATTATTATCTAGTACTCTTAGGTGTCGCTACGTGCACTACGTACATCTCCATATGCGTTAATTGTGTATTTTGATCGTCCTGAATTGATATATATGCGTTACATTCATATTTTGATATATTTATTTAATTTATTTGTTTTTGAGTAAATTGAATTTTAATGGTTCATATATTAGGTTTTATATAGTTAGAGAGAATATATTAAATAAATTAAGAGAACTCGTCACCTTAGGAATAAATGAAATTTAAATTAGAAATAATAATATGTGAATTTTAGGAGATTTCAACGATGAATTGAAATCTTAATAATTTTCTCCTACTGAATTTTTTCTTGCCAGCTTTAATTGTTTTTTTGAAATTTGAGTTTTATATTGTTTTTATTTAATTTTAGTATATTTAAATTATTCAGCCATTTTGCATAGGTTAAATATAGTTTAAATAATGTTATCCATTCTCTTGGTTTTAGTGACTAACGAATGTTTCGTGGCTGGGATAAATAGACTGATTGACTGTGATGAGGTAGCTTAGATTCGGAGATAGAGATCTCATTGTGACCGAAAACGCTAGTCCTCATATTGCTTGTCTCAATCAAAACAAAATAAGTGGTACCCTGGTTGGTTGGTGATACGAGTTCCTTTTCCATAAATGTAAATAAAAGCTTACGTACGATGGATCCTCAGACTCCCAATCGGGTTGCCTTCTCAGGTCTCGCCGGTGTTGCCTGCAGGGCCTATACCTTATCTTCCTAAGTTTGCATCTTTCATGAATTGGTTACATTCGGCCACTCATCGGAAATCTCCGACGCCTCTACCGGTTCTTAGCTTCTGGGACGGACTAGCCGACTCAAGTCCTCCCCCTACTGAATCTGTCCTCAGGTCTTTTGAGCCTTGCCCAATGTCTCTGAATAATTCATCTTTTGTTTCAGTTCTCCGCCTTAACGGGAGAAAAAGGCTTTCTTGTTTCCTGGGCTCTGCTTATTTGATACTTTCTGGTTAGTCCTGATGGAACGAGAACTTTTATTTTCCTATCTATAGTAAAACTTGACACCCGTATACTTGTAGATTAATTAATAAGTTGGTGCAGTGAGATTCTATGTATTTTTTTTTCACAAATGTTGTTCAAAATATGTTATATCTTATGTAATTAAGGATAAAAAATATCATGAAATCAGTGTTGAATTGCGGGTCTTGAGATTTGAGTAGAATTGATTTTTTTTTGTAAATAAACAATGGATGAGATTGGATTATTAAGCTCATCCTATGATTATCAAACCATATAAACACACCATTAAAATATGTGAAAACATCAATCGTACTAAAATATGTAATTATCATTGTCATGATATTGTAAATTCAATTAATTTTGAAAAGAAAAAGGAGTGCTGAAAACATTAATATCACCTTCAACATGACGATTGGATGACAATAGAGTTCGCTTATAAATATGGTCAACCCATTATGATTTACCTCTCTTTTCATTCTCATGAAAAAAAATAAAAAAATTCCTCGCATTTTTATGCTTTTTAAACATTGATTTTATTGTGCAGTGTTTTAAATTTCTTTGTTACCATAATATTGATGATTTATGTAAAAATATCGGTTAATATAATATATATCTATATTATTAATAAAGGGAGAGAGCCTAATAATAACTACTTTTGGTGAGGCTTTTTTTAATATTTCAAATATACCCTTAATTTGTTGTGGCTTTTGTTTTATTAATTCAAATTTGATTTATTTTTTAATTAATTTATTTAAAATTTATTTTCTTTTTCTTTAGTTAAATAATGTTTGAATTTGTTCCGCCATAATTATATAATCATATTTGTTTATTAAAAAAATCGTTCATATTTTATATTTTGTGTACATGCATCGCGTGTGCCAAAGTTGCTAGTATATATAATACTTGAAAATAAATTGTTATAACTTAATTCATTGTAGAGTTATAATTAAGTAATTAACAAACTATGAACAATTAATGGGTCTTTTCCCTTTTGTTTAGGGACTAAAATTTCAATATTTTATGGTTACAATTTAAACAATATATATATATATAAGTTTTTGCCCACTTGGTTACGCTAACTTTATTTTTTATTTTTATTTTTTTGAAGTAACCATATATATGTTGATTCTACTAGTTGAAAATTGGTAATTACTGGATTGCATCTTGGATTAAAGTAGGGGTGTCAAAAATTTTCGAAATCCTGATCCTTTCGAATTTCATCCTATTTCCGCCCCGAACAACTAAAATAATTAAATTTTTTCTCAAGAAATAAAAAGAACAAATGAAATCTCCGTAGTTGGATGTGCCCCTATATTAAGTTTTCATGTTTACTAATCTAATTCTTGAAATGGTCGAGAGAAATTAGAATACGTAAAGCAATATAATAAAAGCAATAAGCATTACTTGTGAATTTAAACTATGATGCACGACATCTCTCTGAAGATCATCAATCTTATAATAATAACACTGCAAATATTTGGACATTTATTTAATTATACATAGACGTACTGTTTACTCATTTTACCTATTTGTCCATTTAATTTTGCATATACCTTTTCTTTATTATATCCTTTTCTTCATCATAATTTTGTCATTTAACAATTAACAAAATTTCGTTACTAATTTGACATTTAACCAATAATTCATGTACAAAATTAATTTTTAGTCTTATATATATTAAATATATATAATAATTGACTAAGAATCTATATGATTGTCTCATTATTACTTGTTATTGTATAACATTGTTAATATTTTTGTGAGAAATCTCAAATTTTAGTGTAACTTTAGTATTTTTTATTTTTATTTTTTTTAAACCAGATTTTTTTATTGATTCCTTTATATATATATATATATATATATATATATATATATATATATATAAAAGCCACGGCAAGACGGGGAGACCTCCTCATTCTACGGTTAATTATCGGCACCCTAGCTAAAATATATTGATTTTTTATATATATAAATTGCACCACCTAAACTCACATATTTAGCACAATGCACCCCAAAGAAATATTTCTAGTCTTAAAAATTGCGGATCCATTTATGTAAATATCGTCCTATATATTAAATTAAAATGTGGGGATTAAGTGAAAATTAATGGTGAATTGAATCAATTACTGGTTTCTCGAGGAAATTTGATTCAGCTATCTTAAATTTGTGTGTTTTTTGAATTAGCACAAGCTCACAGTAAAACGACCAAGTTATTGTTATGATGAATTTATAACAATAATCGAGAAGATTATTTTTTGGTACAAAATTCATTTTTAAGATAATTGAATCACTCTTTATTATAAAAATAAAACTAAGATAAGATCAATAAGAGGCTCATCATCATTATCACAAATTACCGAATAATAGTACGTGATTACAAACTGAACTGGAAATAAAAGAATTAAAGATGGGATCTATTCCAAAGTAGATGGTCCCATTTAAAATAACTAAACAAACGAGACAATAAATTCGAATTCTAGATCATAAAATGATGTAAGGTTTTAATGAGTCGTAGGGATTTGATCGATCGATTCTTTAAAAGAAAAATTTGAAAATTCGAAGTTCGATCAATTCGCTATTCGCTCTCAAATATAAAATTTGCTAGGTGATCGGCCATGAAGTGGGACTCGTTTCTTGACAAAATTTGTTATTTCTTCTTCTGCATCATTTTGTTGGTGTCTGAGAATCGACTTGTATTTCATAATATTTCTATTTATCATTAAAGATTATACGTTGTTGTCAATATATATATATATATATATATATATATATATATATATATATATATATATATAACCTGATTTAAAATTTGAGACGTTTACCATCGATTGATTGTTTGATTAAATGAACAACACTAGACTCCTAGTTTAGGGATAGGATCGATCAATGGATGGTGATCGTGACTAATGGCGCGGCAAGATGCGGTAACCAATGAATAAAATATTTCAGTAACTTTATATATATATATATTTAAAAATATGTGAAGACATCAATCGTATTAAAATATATAATTATCATTGTCATGATCCTTTCAAAAAAAAAAATTTATCATTGTCATGGTATTATAAATTCAAATAATTTTGAAAAGAAAAAGGAGTGTTGAAAACATTAATATCTCTTTCAACATGACGGTTGGATGACAATAGAGTTCGCTTATAAATATGGTCAACCATTATGGTTTACCTCTCTTTACATTCTAAACACTGATTTTAAAGTGTGCAGTGTTTTAAATTGTTTTGTTACCATAATATTGATAATTTATGTAAAAATAGCAGTTAACACACACACACACACATATATATATATATATATATATATATATATATATATATATATAATATTTGAAACTAAATTGTTATAACATCATTGTAGAGTTATAATTAAGTAATTAACAAACTATGAACAATTAATGGATATTTTTCCCTTTTGTTTAGGAACTAAAAATTTCAATATTTTATGGTTACAATTTAAACACTATTGGTAATTAGAGGACTGCATCTTGGGTTAAAGTGATAACAACTACATTCTTGTTCGTGAAAATTTAAATGATTCGATTGAATGAAGTATCTAAATTTCAGATGTGATAATAAATTATGGTTCCGCCTATATATGTACATAATTACAAGTACATCATATTTATATTCACACACACATACACATCTATATATTCAAGGAATCAAAGGTAGAAAATAAAACATCGACAAGAACAGATATCTACCTATATTATATAAACAAATTAATTAACACTGCATGATAATTCATCATTCATTTAGGTAATGTTTGCAACGTCTAAAAATAAAGTGATTATATATTTTATCTTCACAAATTTAATTATGAAAAAAAAATCAATAATCACTCATTTTTAGAGATCGCAAACACTACCTTAATCTTTGCTGATAAAAAAATATTAAAAGAAAAAACATTTTTCTGGCTACATATACAAAACCTGCAAAAACCATAAGCATGATTTTGTAAGCAACAAAAAAGCCCTAGCTACCTGAACTCATTCAGGAATGCTTTGCAAGGCAGGCGTCCACCGTCGACTGGCTTCAAATCGATCGCCCTCGTCCATCAAACGGGCAAAAGCTCCGTGCACTGACAATCCATTCTTCAACAGATCCGACAACTGCTTCTTCGATATCCTTATCTTCACCTTCGTTCCTGTAGTTTTAGGTAATGAAGAAACTCCAACAAGACTTGTTCTTTCTGTTTCGGCATAGATACTCGGGTGATCCCCGGTTCTATCATCGTGGAAATTGGATTCACGTGCGAAGGACGTACCCCAGTCTTCGCCGCCCCATTGCATGGAGGGTTCTTTGCTGATGCAGTTTCCCATAGCAAGGGTTTGTGTGTTGCGATCAGGATTTGAAGCAAATTTGTAGTAGAATATGTAAGGGTCGCGTGGATAAGCTGCGTTATATATATTTTAAATTTTAAACCATTATCAATAACAACATTATATATATATATATGACCTTCAAAAAAACATTATATATATATACATATATTTTATTCATCCACCTTATTGTACAGGATTTTCGTAAACAATCACTAAACACACTACTAGATTTTAAAAAAACACTTAAATTCACTAATCGTTCACAAAAATCTTACGTAGTTCATGGTCAGATCGAATACTGGGATCAGATCGAAGTTGATGGTCAGATGAGTTCTTCGGATGAGTTCATGCAGATCGATTGCTCGAGTGCTGGGACTTGGATAGAAGTCGGATGAATCCGAGAAGCTGTAAGCTTGAAGTCAGATCGAAGTACGAGAGTAGATCAGACTGGTGAGAGAAGACTTCTCGGATTGGACCATGTTGACTTTGTTGACTTTATAATTGGGCCGTAAGTTGGTGTAGACCTAAAGCCCAAGAAAAAATTCGATATAATTCTCTATATAAAGTTGGTCGTAACCAATATAACAAAAAATCAAATTTTTCAACCTCCAGAAAAATATTGAGAGAGAAAAAAGAGAGATTTCAGTGGAGAGAACTGGGGCGCAGATTGTGACGTAAAGAATTCAAGGATAGCAAACTTGAATTGTGTGTGTATCTAGCGTTAGAGTTTTTCTGGGCTGTCTCTGTATTAAGCTCTGGTGTTTGAGCTTGGATTTTTTCTGTTCGTGATTAATAAAAGTGTTGTGTTGCTCTTCCGTGGACGTAGGCAAATTCCTTGTCGAACCACGTAAATACTTGTGTTCTTTAATCGCTTTTGCATGAGTAGGTGATTAATCTGCTAGTGTTGGGTTTTATCTGTTTGTTGAGATTGTGTTCTTATTTTGTTGTGTGTTTGTTTGTCTTCTACTTCTCGGAATATCAAACTATTTTGATTGATATATATATATATATATATATATATATATATATATATATATATATAACAAAAAGTCAAAAACTAGTTTGGAATGGATCTTGTGGCTTCTCAGCAGTGGCCAGTGGCTTGTGAATGCGGCTGGTCATGGAACATTTGGTGGGCCAGCTGATCATATCATTTATTTTCGACAGGTTTCTATAATTCTGTATACGATGACTTTCAAATTCATTTGATTGGTTTGATTTGATTAATATTCGTTATGTGATTGTACCCAATTATAAGTGTAATTTCAATTTCATTTTTTTTCAGATTCATCTTGCGATCAAATTTCTCATTTCAAATCAAATTATTCCTTCTAAAAATGACCTAAGATTTTTGTTGAACAACCAATTAAGATAGTTAAATTTTTTCTCAAGAAATAAAAATAACAAATGAAATTAATCTCCTTAGTTGGATGTGCCCTTATATTAAGTTTTCATGTTTACTAATCTAATTCTTGAAATGGTCGAGAGATATTAGAATACGTAAAGCAATATAATATAAGCGATTCGAATCTTGTGAATATAAACTATGATGCACGACAGAGATATATGATAAGGTAGTATTTGGAAGAGTTTCTAACTAAGAAATACTTCTCAGCTTTTTCTTTACAAAAATTCACAAAATTTCAAAATTTTGTAAAAGAAAAGTTGAGAAGTGTTTCCTAGAAACTCTTCCATTTTCAAACACTACCTAAGTGTTCTATCCGAAGATCATCGATCTTATAATAATAAACCTGCAAATATTTGGACATCTAGAGACGTAGTTTTTACTCATTTACCTATTCGTCCATTTAATTCTGCATAGACCTTTCTCTACGTTTTAATTTGACCATTCATAAATCATTCAACTTGAATGTCATGTGTTGTTTGATCAGAAAGATGAGATTCAAGATCAACATTCATGCATCATTTCCATATTAGGTTCGAGTTTTACAATAATTGGAAGTTAAAAAACAATTATGTTATTCTAAACGGAATCCACAATATTTATATCATTGTCTGAAAACATTAATGATCAATAAAACTCATCAGTAATAAATAAATAAGTACTTCACCATGTATTTTAGCATGAAAAAATGTTTTCATTCCATCTCTTCTTCTGTAATTTAATTTGCAAATATTGGACATTCTTTTAAAACTCGTGTAAATTGCCATGGATGATCTATTATTTTCCCCATTACACATTTTACTAATTTTGCAACTAATCCGTCACCAACAAAGTGCCGAGCACACGGGAGTGTGAACACATTTAATTGTTAATTAAGATAATTTTTATAATAAAATTCACACAAAAATCCTATAAGACCATCTTACTAACCATTTTATACTATAGATCTTCAACTTGACTCAACTTATAATATGTATTACCTTTTTATATCGAAAATATTATTCTTCATAGTAGATATGTGTTGGGTCGACTCATCTTACAAACATAAATCTATGAAACTGTTTCTCAAGAAACCTACTCTAAAAATTTAATAAGTTGCACAAGTACCAATGATAATTGGAAATAAAATAAAATAAAATAAAGGATAGTTATGAAGAAATGGATGGCAAAAAAATACGTGGGGTGATAGTTCAAAAAAAATATGCGTGGGGTGAAAATATCATATAATTTTCATCAATGTATGACCTTCATAAAAATTATATTTACATTACTATTTTCTTCAATTATAATCCAATTTTTTTTTTTGAAATTATAATCCAAATTAAGCTAACATGATATGCATATTTCGGCTAAGATACAACTCAATTCAATTAATACTATATGCATACTTTTCGCGTGTAATAACTAATATATATCCTATAAAGTTGCAAATCGTGTTATTTTCACATTATTTTTTAAGATCATGGACCAAGTCCATTGAAATATTTTAATGTGATAAGTGTAACATATAATTATAATTACAGCAAATAAAGAACTCAAACATTAAAAATTGAACAGTTTGCACTTGAATAAATCCATCAATGCTATAACTTATACATTCCTTGATTATGATGCTTTAAACGGCTTGTGGTAGGCGTTATTTAATTTTAATTGGAGCATTATATTTAGCGAAAATTTGTAGTTTTAAACATTCATAATTTTGGGCGAAAAGAAATATGTCCTATGACATTACCCCAAAAACAAGTTCAAAGGTAAATATCTATCTATACATGTGTGTAAATAATAGAAAATCTCTAACCATAAAGTATTAAAAATACTTAATTTGCGCTTGGATGAAATCATATATTGTTAATAATAAAACATAGAAAAATCTTAAATGCATAAATTACATACTTATTTACATTAGTTACATAGAGTAAAATGAATTTCAAATGATATATTATTATTGGGTACTGAACTTGAAATTCATCTTAATTAAATATGAATTACTCCGTCCCTATATAAACATGCATGAAAGTTGTTGATTTGATGTTTATTACTTCTCTAAACAATAAAAATATATTTGAATATATATAAATTTGTAATACTTTCACTCAACCGCAATCCAACTTAATGATTAATTTCACGTTATTTTTGTTCGAATTTAGACTAGTAATAAAATTAAAAGAACAAACATTTTTTTGTCCAACTTGCTACCTATACAAAACCCTGCAATATGAATTTTGTAAGTACGTAACAAAAAGCTCATTCAGGAATGCTTGGCAATGCAGGCGCCCACGACCGTCGATGGGCCTCAAACCGATCGCCGCCCGACAATCCCTCGACGTCGGCGTTCTTCAACAGATCAGACAACTGCTTCCTCGAGATTCTTATCTTCACCAATGACGAAACTCCAAGAAGTCTTGTTCTTTCTGTTTCGACGAAGCAGTTATTGGTTCTATAGTCGGAGGAATAGGATTCACGTGCGAAGGACGTACCCCAGTCGTCGCCGCCCCATTGCATGGAGGATTCCTTGATGATGCAGTTGCCCATATATAGTCCGGGGTATCGTAAGAATTTTTTTGTAGCAAAGTTTTGTCAAAATGGAAATGGGGTTGAATATGTAGCTAGGGGTCCAGTGGCAAAATGGATAAGCCTGCGATGACAAGCAGCTTGTCCCACGTGACGAAATTAACAAAAATATTCCTCTATTCATGTAATTTTTTCATAAATTATTTTACGTTTTCCAAAACTTTAATAAAGAGAATATTAATATAAAAAAAACTTGGATTAAATATTTTGTATAGCCGGAAAAATAAAGTCAATATATATGATTGGGACACAGAGAAATAAAGAAACATATTAATTTGCCGATGAGAGCTAAGGTCGAGATAAGTTTTTTTTTTAATTTATTTATGTATCTTTTGAGGGTTTTTTTTTGTAATTCTTATACTCAAAGTAAAAACGTGTCGAGTCTATGCTCAAGTTCCGTATGTGGTTATGACAAATAATTTATATGATTGTAATTTGGATTAATATTGTTTATGTCTCAAATATATATTAATTTAAATAATAATTGAATAATATATATACTTTATTCTATGTGTCCCAATCATATGAACTTTTAAGTAATAATTGAAATATATGTTTATATTTAACCAAAAGTCGAAAACAAGTTTGCACTGGTCATCGGAGAGGATCTTGGCGTGGAATGTAAACTGTGAATGCGGCCGGTCATTGAATATTATTAATTTGGTGGAAATAACTTGTTTTTTTTTTAATCTCTAATATATAATCAATTTGATATCAAGGTCTCCGCCTCTCAGGACGAGTAATCAAGTTTAAAATCAAATACCTCTCCCTCAACTCGAGAAAAATAAAAATAAATTGATTTTTAAAAGCCACAAAGAAAAAATTTAAAATTTTAGTTGAACGACTAATTAAGGTACGATTCCTGACACAAACCTAAACATGACAAAATCAATAATAAAATTAGGGGTGGTTTTTCGGTATACCTTACTACAAATATTAGTATGAAAAAAATTCATACCGATAGTAAAATTTCAAAACTTTGTTACGTAAAAAATTCATATTGATACGGTATAGATACCCAAAAAAAATTCGGTATACCGAAAAAATGTCTACATATCGAAAAAAAATTTGGTACGGTATGCCAAAATTCCGGTATTTCGGTACGGTATGCCAACCCTAAATAAAATAACACTTAATATTTTGATGCCCCTATTTTAGAAATTTGATGAGTGAATCGTGCTATGACGTCTGTAATTTCACTCATTATAATTTTTGATCAAATTTTCAAGTTTCAGTAAACTAATTAATGAAATGTCAAAGATAATTAAATCTGATTACGTAAAGCGCGCAACACAAATACACAATATGTTAAATTCGGATTACTTGTGAAATTAAATCTATGATATTGCCCAATAGATCACATATATGTATAAGTTGAATGAAAAGATTTGATCTGAAATGAAATATTTTATTTATGAAATTGACTTAAAATGACAATTATCTCTATTCTGTTTCAAATTCATCATAATAAACGTCATTGCAATTTTCAAATATAAATTAGCAAGTGAAGGTGAAAGAAACATTGTAGGTAGTTTGTTAATAAAACAGTATGGTGCTACTATACTAGAGACAATACAGTGCAGCGAAAAATAAAAGCGTACGTAAAAAATAACACAAGTAAATAGTTTTGAAAAATAAAAGCGTAAAAAATAACACAATTAAATAATAATTTTGTAAGAGTATAAAAACTCGTGCGAGTGCCTTATAGCTAAATATCACTAGAAAATAAAATATCAGTTTTACAAAGCAATACTAGTGATTTTACGAAAAGTCAATACATCCTAAATTTCTCAACAAGTTGAGAAATCAGACTTGCATCCTATAAAATCAGAGTATAAAATAAATAGATGCAACTCCCGTAAGGCTAAATTGAAGAGACAGAAAAGATCTTCGAATCAACACTAAGAACTAAGTGTTGTCTCCGATGTCTTCAACACCAACGGCAACACGGGAACATTAATCAATAACGATGATTGCAAAACAGTATTCAGAAGCCTTCTAATGCCTGTATGGCTCGATTTCTTCGATCCAATTAAAATCGATAAACGAAGTCCCACCAGACCTCGATTCAACACACGATACATTTTATCTTTTTGAGTGGAGGTAATTGATGGGGGTTAAACTGGGTTGTTTTCGGACTTAATTCAATCGTACTCGTTTACCCATGGATCTAAATCGGTCATGTTTCGCTTTATAATCCATTGACGATAGAGGTATCTCCCAGTAAAGTTGAAGATTACTTCAAAGTGCTCAACACAAGAAGAACGACGACTAACGTGTATTCTCGTGTTCTCTATCCCCACTTCTCGGGGCTAGTGTTCTTTGAAACGTCCGAGCAATTTTATGAATGATTAATATCGTAAAATTCAAGTTTAATATATATATATATAGATTTTTTTTATCGAAATTCAATTAATTAATACATGCAATATATTTTTGTTACCTTATTTATTATGATTTAAATAGTTTAATTACAAAATCCCCAGGATTTTATGGTTGAGTTCAACCTAGCATATGTGTATTACTCCAATAATATATCTAATATCTCATGACACGTCAATAATATATCATTAATTACGATATGTGTAAAAATACAAACCATTGGAAGCATGATTTGAGTATTAGCCTTAGTGCAAGATCTCATTAACGGATTGCATATTTCTCCTAGCTAATTGCAGCGCTGCATACCTACTTTAGGTTAATGAGATCCTAGCATATGAGTAATATCCAAATCATACATTTGATGATTCGTATTTTTACACATAGACGAAATTAATGATATATTGTTGACGTGATAAATCATAAAACAATGTTAGATATATTCATTGGATTAATACCATATATTAGGTTGAATTGTACCCCTAGTTTTTCTTCACGACGACTATTCATTCATATTAATTTGTTAGTTACCATAAATATTATATTTGATTTATATATACATTAACAACAATAATATTATCAAATACATTCAATATTCTATAATTATCACACAAAAAAAATTATTCTTTTTCATAGCTTAAATTAAAAATAGATCCAAATTCATCTCATTCCTCTATCTGAAAATTCCAAAAAGTGAAAAAAAAAAAACATTTCTTTCAAAATATATTTATTTATAATTAGTTTCTTAGTCCACGAGCAACACCATATGCACCATGATTCACCAAACATTTCAAATTAATAAATATATAACACCTCCAGCATTAGTGTACTTTATATTTTAATTAATTTTTTGTAGCCTAAACAAATACCGATAAAACAATTATTACCAAGTAAAATAAAATTTAATTAAAAATATTTTTTTTAAAATAAAAAATGTATCTGGCTTAGGGCGTGCTAGAGATATATTCTTGACTTTAATTTCATTTATTTATAATAAAAACTGTACGTTGCATTCTATATGAATTAATGGCGTTTTCAGT
Source organism: Henckelia pumila (assembly GCF_033568475.1). Classification (NCBI taxonomy): domain Eukaryota; kingdom Viridiplantae; phylum Streptophyta; class Magnoliopsida; order Lamiales; family Gesneriaceae; genus Henckelia; species Henckelia pumila. The sequence continues at coordinate 101,131,752 of NC_133120.1, read as the reverse complement.
CTCAGCTTCAAGCCGAATTCGAGCACACCTCCGCGGCACTAACGAGTTCACCCCCGCCTGCAATGTAGTTTTTAACTACTGTCTTGGGTTGAATCAACATGCGGCCTCCGCCACCGTAATCAACCACCTCCAGCTCTGCGCCGCCGTGGATCTGATCCATCACCTGTTGTCCCGATACCTGCGCGGCTTCCGCCGGCTTCATCCACGCCCCCCGTGTCGGCACTGTATCCTCCGGACGATTTTAGATCCCGGTTCGGCGGCCGAGGTCGTCCTGGACGCGGCGGAGTTCGAGGATTTAGCTCTGGAGGTTTTCACTAAAGAAATCGCGTGGAAAATAAAGAGGGATTTGGCATGGAAGATATTGCGCGCGGCGGTGGTGATTGGTGTCCCTTGCTTGCTTCTTCCGAGTTTATTTGGTTTTTTTGCGGCGGTGTTTGCTGTTTACTGTCTTGGTATTGGCGTCTTGTGTATGTTGGCGCTGAGATTTAGTTTTATTTTCTTTCGACTCTGATTTATATATATATATATATATATATATATTAATTAGCCATTGATATGATATATATTCATCCGTCATTTGGTTGCATTTGATGTGATAGTCGAGATCGTTAATATCTTAATTAAAATATATATATATATATATTATATAGGCCAGTTAATTGAATTACAATATGCATATCCTTTGTTTTTCTCACTTAATTTCTCCTATATGATCTATTTATGCTAAAACTATTGTAACTACTATTGATTTAAATTATATATATATATATATATATATTATATTAACTGATATTTTGACATAAATTATCGGTATTATGGTAACAAAACAATTTAAAACACTGCACACTTTAAAATCAATGTTTAAAAAGCGTGCAAAAATGCGAAGAAAAACAAAAATTTCACAAGGATGAAAAGTTTAAAACACAAGGATGTTTAAACTTTAAGGCACCGTTTGGTTTGAGTGATAGGATAAGTAATCCATAGATAAGCAATATAATGTAAATTAAAAATAAATAAAAAAAATAGTTAATACATTATTTGATTTGATGGATAGATTATAATTTATTTGATTTAATTGATGTAAAATTATTAATTAATAAATAGTTAAATAATATGACGAAAATAATGCGAAATTGATTGAGATAAGTTATACATAGATTAATAATACATAAAAGACAAAATTATTATATATGTTTTAATAACATTTTTTTTAAAAAAACGTATTAAAACTTGCCTTAAATTCTTATTATAAAATGTAATCGCTAATTTCGTAATCGCAAATTATAGGAACGCTAGATTCTAAGATCTCGATCTGGACCACTTTTCTTAGCCCTAGCCGTCACCCCCTTTCTCACGTTCTGCCTCTCTTCTACTAATTGATCTTCTCTTCTTCTTTTTTTTGGGCTAATTGCATCCACACTTCTTGTGAAAAGTCTAAAGGACATAAAAACCCTTAATAAATATTAATAGGCTAATGCATCCCTCAGTTTTTTTAAAATGTAGCACATTTCAACCCTATGTTATACAAACTGAAAGAGTGGGTGCCCGGATAGCCAACTTGTGGCTTAAGGCTTTGATGACTCTTTATGTAAACAATCTTTTGTTTAAATATAATTTACACTTTTATCATGACATTGACTTTATCTTTCTTCATATTGTTATATTGTGATATACTATTGTTGTTTTGATAAAGACCTTGAATATACTATAGTGTATGTAAGATGTGGTAGCACATGGTGATGGCTATCATGAAACACAATCTTATAGTCACTGTATATTCTAAACTGTTCCTAGTCAATTGAGTCGTCCGATAATAAGGATAAGGATCGCTCGAGATTGAGACTAGCATTTGCGATGCCGAGTACCACGTTTCATTGGTATGGAACATAGAGATGTTCAAAGCATGCAAATGGATATTCATATGATGAATGATCGAACTACCCTATTCGGATTTTCCAAGTGGTTATCACTTATCGAGTGGATAAAGTCCGCGGTTTTGGTTGTACACATTAGTCCTTATTACTTGAAACATCATTGAGACTCTATATGCTAGTACTGCACTTTGACTCGTTTACCAACTCTATTGGGGTCATCAGGTGTCGGGATTGGGTGCAGTTACAACACATATAGGAGTCGATGCTTTGTTGTCAAGGATTCATCACATACTTGCGAGTGTGGATATCCTATGCGATCTGAGGAGATATTAGTGTGACAAATCTCTGGCCAGAGTACATGATGTGTTTTAGGTTAATGGGTTATCCTAGTAACACATGCGATGTCACTATTTGATCTTCAAGATGTTATGCATAGTTATCGAATCTCGAATGACTCTCGATGTACCAATGGTTGTTGATTCGATCGGGATATATGGATGAAGGGACCGTACTGTACGCTAACCAAAATCTACTGGTTCTTGCAGGCACTATCAGTAATACCTAGGGAATCATGGGGCGATGTTGCTAGACGCTCTTACCATGATTCGATGGGTAAGTCGGAAATTGTTGTTCTGAGTCACAAAGAGTTGTGAGCCCACGACTAGCTGTATTCCTGAACCATTGAGGGTTACACAAGTAATGGATTACTAAAACCCCGTAGAGATAGTTAAATTTAAAGAGTTAAATTTAATGAAAGAGAAGTTGGACTTCTTAACTAAAGGGAGTGAGATTTCCTAAAATGACATAGGGATGGGCATTTTTGGAAATCACTGAATTCGGATTCAGAAAAATTATCTTGACTTTAAAAGATGCAGAAATGGTTTTTGTGCACATTGGTAAAATCAGTTTATCAATCGGAGTCACGATGAATTTTATATTAATTTTTAAAACAACGGGCTTGGCTTGTTGGGCTTAAGTTATGGATTGTGGGCCCTAAGGAGTTAGAGTCCAAATACAATTATAACTTAATCTAGTCTAGAAATTATCTATAAAGATGTATGCAGTGTTCGAAATTCATGGATGATTGAGTCTTGATATTTTCGAACACTTCATATAATATTCAAGAGGATTTTCGAAAACTCCTCAGTCCCTTTCGGAGAAAATTCGACTTGTGATTTTTGTGAAAAATTACATTCCGAATTAACAGATCAAATCTGTTTATTCTCTACGCAAACTTCTGATTGATTTCTAGTGCAGTCAATCAGAGGGTTTCTGTTTTCTGTTCGTGGACCTAATTCGGGAGATTGATCGTGACGCCATCAGTTCCCGGGATTTACAAGAAGAGCAGATTAAATTCTGTTGGAGTCCACGATCTCGATTTGAGATTCAAAGGTAAAATTTATAATAGTGATTATTTGTTTTACTTGTGTGAATTTAATCGTAAAGGTTTTGATACCCAGATATGGAATCGTTCCATATTAATAAAATAAATTTTTAAACTTCCGCTGCACCGGGTATCAATTCTTAATTGATCTGAAACACCGTTTTCCAACAGTGGTATCAGAGCCAGGTTGCTCAGATCAAACGATTAAATTAATCGATTGTACAAAATTTTTAAGCCTCGGTTTTTTGAAAACAAAACTATTTTAAAAAAATCAAAAAAAATTTTTGACGGGCAAAACACGGGCAGCGATTCGATCGCTGCCCAAGGCAGCGCACGGCGCTGCCCATGGGCAGCGATTGTCGCTGCCCAATGGGCAGCGATTGTCGCTGCCCAATGGGCAGCGACGGGCTGCCCGGGATTGTCCCGGGCAGCTCGGAAAAATTAAAATTTTTAATTTTTTAAATTTTTGAATTTTTGAAATTCTAGTGTTTGATCCGATCGAAAATTGTTTTGATTGGATCACGAGGCATCGGATCGAATTGTTCGAGTCCGAAATTTTTTAAAATTGATTTTTGGATAAATTTGAATTTTTGGAAAATCTATAAATTTTATCCGTTAAATTAGAATTTATAAAATTAATTATTTTGGTAAAATTGATGATAAGATATGATCTTATGAATGAATAAGATAAAATATGATTTTATCTTTTAAATTATGATGCCACAACATGTTTATCCAATTATTTAAATTTTGAATTTAAAATTGGATAATGGGATGATCGATTGCCATAACCAATTTTGTAGGTGTATGTTAGGAATTTACATTTGTCTTATTTTTGTTGGTGTTTATTAATGGGCTTGGTTTATAGCCCAATATGATTGTCATATGTAATAAAAGTGGGTCTGGTTTATGGCCCGTTCCCACCCCTAAAATGTATCTCATTTTTGTCATTGAAATTTATTGTAAATTTATTAGACTTAGTGGGAGATAATGTTTTGAAGAAATGATGGGCCCAGCAGACAATGAAGACGAAGAAATGTAAATTGGAAGCTCAATGTAATAGGATTGCATTGCATACTTGCATATCACCTAGGATTGGACTTAGAATCGTGATTGGCAACCACGGGTCGACTAGTAAATGAGATCGATCATCCTTAAATAATATATGATATTATTGATGTATGCATATTTAGACTAAATTGTATGAATCCCGCAAGCATACAAATTTTAAAATTAAATCCCTCATTTTAAATATGATTTAAAATTGATATCAAGATAAACAAAAGGGAATTTTAAATATTGTTTAAAATTCCTACCTTCCATCAACGATCAATGTATGTGATGCTACCCGCGAATACGGTCCGGCTCATATTATTGGGGGGGCCCGTTCGTCGGAAAGCTGTACATTGGATCAACACATGTTGTAAGTTGGATGGAACTCCCATGAGATTGGCTCATATTATTGGGGATCTACATGGCGACCGTCCATCACAACTTAATATTGATGGGTCATCATGACATGTCACAATAAACGGCGTCATATTATTGGGCCCTTATTGGACATGAGGTAAAAACATGGAGGTTGCTTTGGAAGCAATTGGGCTCTACCTTTTGGAAATTATAGTTGGCTGATATTATTCGGGACTATAGTTAGTCAATTGGACTCCATGTTCCCACTAAAGAAAATGTTTCTCGTTTTCACTAGAAGGTAGTGAAATCGTCAAAATAGTGGCAGTGTAATTCATAAAATGAAATTCGCCATATTTTATGTCTTAGTAAATTAATTAAACATATCACTGATTATTGTCTGTTTCCTTTTCAGTATATTATTACTATGAATTCGCGTAATCCACTACTCACAATTCTCGATCAAAACAAATTGACTGGCGCTAACTATACGGAATGGTTCCGTAAGTTAAAAATTATTCTAAGGCTTTCTACGTGTTAGAGAAGCGTCCTCCGAAGGAAGCCCCGGCTAACACTAGTCCGGAAGAGTTGAAAAAGCTTGACGATTGGTGGGACCATGATGTCAAGGCAAAGAGTTATATGCTAGCATCAATGTCTGATGAACTTCAGAGGCGATTTGAGGATGCAGTGAATGCTGTTGATATTCACAAAGCACTCAAGGAACTTTTTGGAGCTCAGTCAAGGTCTGAGAGATTTGCAACTGTAAAAGAGCTCATGACATGCCGCATGCGAGATGGGACTTCGGTCCATGAGCATGGGGTACACATGATTGGGCTCATTGAAAAGTTGGTAAAACTCGAACTGACATTAGAGCATGAACTCAATGTGGACTTGTTACTTCTTTCACTTCCTTCGTCGTATGACGGCTTTGTGGTGAATTTCAACATGAACAAGATACAGGCCACCCTTGAAGAGATGGTCAATATGCTTGTGACTTATAAAACCACATTAAAGAAGGATAAATCGGTATTCTTGGTTGGCTCCTCTTCTAACTCTAAGAAAGGACCAAGTGGAAAGGGTAAGAAACGTTCTACCCCGCCCAAGAAGATTGTACCAAAGAAGAAGGGAAAGGCTAAGGCTTCAATTGGAATAAAAGATGAAGACGTTTGCCATTACTGCAAGAAACCCGGTCATTGGAAACGTAACCGCAAGGAATACCTCGAACAGTTGCGAACTGCAAAGGGTATGTTTTACATTGAAATAAATGTCTCGCTTAATACTTCTTCTTGGATATTGGATACCGGATGTGGATCTCACATTTGCAATGATTTGCAGGTGATGACAAGAAGTCGTAAGCTAAGGATGAGTGAGACCCAACTAAGGCTCGGGAATGATTCAAGAGTCGAAGCCAAAGCTATTAGAGACATTTATTTAATTTTGCAGAATAATTTTAAGTTATTTTTGAAAGATGTTTTATATGTTCCGAATTTGGTCAAAAACATTATTTCTATTTCTATGCTTGATAGAGATGGTTTTTCTTGCAATTTTGTGAATGAGATTTGCAATATTTACAAGAATGAATGTTTGATTGGAAATGGACAACTTGAAAACGATCTATATAGCTTAAAATTAAAAGACGTTTCAATTAATTATGTTGATAAACCGGTAACAACAAATAAAAAGAAAAATGATAGTCAAAACCCGGCAAACCTTTGGCATGCTAGGCTAGGTCATATTTCCTCAAGGAGGATGAACAAGCTAGTGGGAGAGGGCATATTTGATATGTCTGATATTAACTCTCTACCTACTTGTGAATCCTGCCTAAAAGGAAAAATGACTAAATCTCCTTTCAAAGGGAAACCCGAGCGTAGCCAAAACCCGTTGAATTTGATCCATACGGATGTTTGCGGTCCATTTAGGATTGGTACTGAATATGGCAACACCTACTTCATTACCTTTACTGATGATTATTCAAGGTATGGGTATTTATATTTAATGAAATATAAGTCTGAAGCATTTGAAAGGTTCAAAGAATTCAAGGCTGAAGTAGAAAACATGCAAGGTAAAAGTATTAAAGCACTTCGATCGGATCGAGGTGGAGAATACTTAAGTACCGAGTTTTTGGACTATCTAAAAGAGAATGAGATTCTCTCTCAGTGGACTCCTCCTATGACACCTCAGCTGAATGGTGTCTCGGAGCGTCGCAATCAAACTTTGTTGGACATGGTTCGATCCATGATGAGCTTCACTGAGCTTCCACCTTTGTTTTGGGGCTACGCGCTTGAAACAGCGGTATTGTTGTTAAAAAACGTCCACACTAAAGCAGTAGATAAAACACCATACGAGTTATGAAATGGCAAAGCTCCTAAGTATTCGTACTTGAGGATTTGGGGATGTCCTACTTACGTGAAGCAGACAGTGGGAGATAAGTTGGATAGTCGATCCTCCTTATGTTATTTTGTGGGGTATCCGAAGAATTCAATCGGATATTATTTCTATCATCCTAATGAAACAAAAGTGTTTGTTTCGAGGAATGCCATCTTCTTGGAGAAGGAGTTCTTATTGGATAAGAAAGGCAAGATGATGGAACTCGAAGAAATTCGAGAAGAACCCGAGGTACAAAATAACGATCCTACACCTCAAGATTCATCACAAGACACGCCTATTGCTAGGAGATCCGAAAGGACTTCTAGACCTCCTGTTAGATATGGTCTTCTTCTTGAAGGGGATCAAGGTGATCCCAACATTGGATGTGATCCAAGAAACTTCAAGGAAGCAATTTCTGATGCGGATTCAAATTTATGGCTTGAAGTTATGCAATCGAAAATAGACTCGATGCATACTAACCAAGTTTGGTCTTTAGTAGATCCTCCCGATGAAATTGTTCCAATAGGGTGCAAATGGATCTACAAGAGAAAACTTGGGCCTGATGGAAAGGTATTGACCTACAAGACACGATTTGTGGCAAAAGGTTATACTCAAAGACAAGGAGTTGACTATGATGAAACCTTTTCACCAGTCGCAATGTTCAAGTCCATAAGAATCCTTATTGTCATAGCAGCATGGTATGCCTATGAGATATGGCAAATGGATGTAAAGACTGCTTTTCTTAATGGAACATTAAGGAAGAGATCTATATGATGCAGCCTGAGGGATACACATCCATGGGAAGCGAGCATAAGGTATGCAAGCTTCAGAGATCAATTTATGGTCTCAAACAAGCATCAAGAAGTTGGAACCAGAAATTTGATGAAACAATAAGGGATTTTGGTTTCATCAAGAACCCGGAGGAACCTTGCGTGTACAAGAAAGTAGTTAAGGATGCGGTAACATTCTTAGTACTTTATGTTGATGACATTCTACTCATGGGAAATGACATAGGTATGTTGCAGTCAACAAAGATATGGTTATCAGGTAGATTCTCGATGAAGGATTTGGGTGAGGCCTCCTATATTCTAGGGATACAGATCTATAGAGATAGATCTAAGAGAATGATAGGACTTACTCAATCAACCTACATCGACACCATATTGAAAAGGTTTTCAATGGATGGGTCCAAGAGAGGACATCTACCTATGTGTCATGGAGTTTCTCTATCTAAGTCTATGTGTCCTAAGACTGATGAAGAGATAGAAAAGATGACACACATACCATATGCGTCAGCCATTGGTAGTATCATGTATGAGATGATATCTACCAGACCGGATGTGGCCTATGCTCTGAGCGTCACAAGCAGATATCAAGCCAATCCCGGTCAAATGCATTGGAAAGCTGTGAAGGATATTCTTAAGTACTTGCGAAGGACTAAGAATGTATTCATGGTTTATGGAGGAAGAGAATTGAAGTTGGAAGGCTACACCGACTCTAGCTTCCAATGTGACGTGGATGACTCAAAATCAACCTCTGGATTTGTATTCGTGCTCAATGGCGGTGCTGTCTCTTGGAAGAGTTCCAAGCAAGACACCACAGCGGATTCCACCACTGAGGCAGAATACATAGCAGCATCAGCTGCTGCTAAAGAGGCGGTTTGGATAAGGAAATTCATCCAAGAGTTGGGTGTAATTCCTGAAGCTGTTGGTCCAGTCCCGGTGTACTGTGACAACACGGGTGCCGTTGCTCAGGCAAAGGAACCAAGGTCTCATCAGAAGTCCAAACACGTACTGAGAAAATACCACATCATCCGGGAGATTGTGGAAAGAGGAGACATCACTGTCGAGAGAGTGGCCTCTGCAGACAATATCGCTGATCCGCTTACTAAGCCCTTGCCAGGACCATTGTTTGACAAAAATCGCGAAGCAATGAGATTGCGTAGTATGACTAGTTGGCTTTAGGGCAAGTGGGAGATTGAAAGAGTGGGTGCCCGGATAGCCAACTTGTGGCTTAGGGCTTTGATGACTCTTTATGTAAACAATCTTTTGTTTAAATATAATTTACACTTTTATTATGGCATTGACTTTATCTTTCTTCATATTGTTATATTGTGATATACTATTGTTGTTTTGATAAAGACCTTGAATATACTATAGTGTATGTAAGATGTGGTAGCACATGGTGATGGCTATCATGAAACACAATCTTATAGTCACTGTATATTCTAAACTGTTCCAAGTCAATTGAGCCGTCCGATAATAAGGATAAGGATCGCTCGAGATTGAGACTAGCATTTGCGATGCCGAGTACCACGTTTCATTGGTATGGAACATAGAGATGTTCAAAGCATGCAAATGGATATTCATATGATGAATGATCGAACTACCCTATTCGAATTTTCCAAGTGGTTATCACTTATCGAGTGGATAAAGTCCGCGGTTTTGATTGTACACCATTAGTCCTTATTACTTGAAACATCATTTAGACTATATATGCTAGTACTGCACTTTGACTCGTTTACCAACTCTATTGGGGTCATCAGGTGTCGGGATTGGGTGCAGTTACAACACATATAGGAGTCGATGCTTTGTTGTCAAGGATTCACCACATACTTGCGAGTGTGGATATCCTATGCGATCTGAGGAGATATTAGTGTGACAAATCTCTGGCCAGAGTACATTATGTGTTTTAGGTTAATGAGTTATCCTAGTAACACATGCGATGTCACTATTTGATCTTCAAGATGTTATGCATAGTTATCGAATCTCGAATGACTCTCGATGTACCAATGGTTGTTGATTCGATCGGGATATATGGATGAAGGGACCGTACTGTACGCTAACCAAAATCTACTGGTTCTTGCAGGCACTATCAGTAATACCTAGGGAATCATGGGGCGATGTTGCTAGACGCTCTTACCATGATTCGATGGGTAAGTCGAAAATTGTTGTTCTGAGTCACAAGGAGTTGTGAGCCCACGACTAGCTGTATTCCTGAACCATTGAGGGTTACACAAGTAATGGATTACTAAAACCCCGTAGAGATAGTTAAATTTAAAGAGTTAAATTTAATGAAAGAGAAGTTGGACTTCTTAACTAAAGGGAGTGAGATTTCCTAAAATGACATAGGGATGGGCATTTTTGGAAATCACTGAATTCGGATTCAGAAAAATTATCTTGACTTTAAAAGATGCAGAAATGGTTTCTGTGCACATTGGTAAAATCAGTTTATCAATCGGAGTCACGATGAATTTTATATTAATTTTTAAAACAACGGGCTTGGCTTGTTGGGCTTAAGTTATGGATTGTGGGCCCTAAGGAGTTAGAGTCCAAATACAATTATAACTTAATCTAGTCTAAAAATTATCTATAAAGATGTATGCAGTGTTCGAAATTCATGGATGATTGAGTCTTGATATTTTCGAACACTTCATATAAATTCAAGAGGATTTTCGAAAACTCCTCTGTCCCTTTCGGAGAAAATTCGGCTTGTGATTTTTGTGAAAAATTACATTCCGAATTAACAGATCAAATCTGTTTATTCTCTACGCAAACTTCTGATTGATTTCTAGTGCAATCAATCAGAGGGTTTCTGTTTTCTGTTCGTTGACCTAATTCGGGAGATTGATCGTGACGCCATCAGTTCCCGGGATTTACAAGAAGAGCAGATTAAATTCTGTTGGAGTCCAAGATCTCGATTCGAGATTCAAAGGTAAAATTTATAATAGTGATTATTTGTTTTACTTGTGTGAATTTAATCGTAAAGGTTTTGATACCCAGATATGGAATCGTTCCATATTAATAAAATAAATTTTTAAACTTCCGCTGCACCGGGTATCAATTCTTAATTGATCTGAAACACCGTTTTCCAACACAAACTCGGGCACATTTATACCCTCTCATATGGGTTTTTATGCTAATTTTTTTAAAACATAGGGTCTAACATGCTATTAATTTTACACATGAGGTTTTATGTCTTTTAGACTTTTCAGAGAGGGTGTGGATGCAATTAGCCCTTCTTTTTTTTAATGCGTTTCTCTTTTTTTTAATTTAATTAATTTAATTAATTAGTAATTAAACTCATTAATTACTAATTAGAATTATCTATTAACTATTCCATATATATATATATAGACACACACACATGTACCTATTTTTATGTGTTTACCAAATTTCAATTAAATAGTTTGAATATTTATTAATTGGTAAAATACTTTACCCATCCTAAAATTATAAAATTTTCCTACTAAATCAATCTTAATTATTTTTACAGCTGCTCTATTCCTAAATGAAATAAAAAAAATAAAACATGTTGATTACCAAAAAAATCATTAAATACTAATTTTTACCTTATATTGTGTCCGGATATTCCTTCATCTGAAACCTCCAATCATTGTTCACTAAAACTCAAAATCTCAAAATACGTCACTCGTTGGAAATAAAATAATTTATCTCTAACACATAAAAATAACTTTTAATAACTCAAATAATCATAAACATCACATTTAATATCATGCATGCGGTCAAATCAGTCAGTGGATTTTCTAGGCGTTACATCCCTGCTCCACTTCTGCGACGCCTAAGATTTCTTGATATGTTTTAGCGACACAACTCAACAACACGTAGTCAAATGCTTGCATTTTGCGATGCATTAACTATGTTCGGTCGCCAAATAATCCAAAATAAAAGTGGGAATGCTATTAGTTTTTCAGCGATGTTGAGCATGTACGCGTCGTCAAATGGTTACATTAGGCGATGCTTCACAATCTATGTGTCGCGAAATGTCAAGATTCTTGAACTTATTCTGTTATAAAGAGATACCCCGATTTCCCATTAACTAGCACATTGTTGGGTTTCCTAAATAGATCATGCTTGGGCCCAGGAGCAGAGCCAAGATTCAAATTAGGTGAGGCTGGCTCCGTCACATGTTAATAATAACTAGAGTGAATATTACGTTCAAATCGAACCAAATTTTTTAAAAGCTAATCATCGACAAATTAAATCGAAGACATGGAATTTTACTGCAAAATGGAACAAATCAGACCGGTATTTTTTTTTATTTCGGTCGAAAACTGAATTAACTGAACGAACTTATAGATTTTTTTTCTAAAAAATCAATTTTAACTAACAAAATTTCTTATAAAAATTGAAATACATACATTTAAATTTTATTTTAAAAAATTATATTTTCAACTCTAGTTCTGTTGTCCAATAAAATTTTATTAAAATTCGTAATATTTATATCGTAATAAAATTTATTAAAATTTAATAATATTAATTTTTTTATAAAATTTCAATTTTTGGGTTAACCAAATTAAAGTTTTATGTCAAAAATCGAAATGGAACTGAATTAATCAAAATTTTAAAACTAAAATTAATTAAAATTTTGAAAAACACGAACCAAAATTTCAAATTAATTCAGTTTAATATATTATTACGATTCAAACAGATATTTTTATCACGTCTATACTGTAATAGTCTGATAGATGTATGTTATTAGAGCTCTCAAACGGGCCAAATATGGCGGGGAGGGGCGGCCCACAAAAAACCCACCTTTTGGCGGGTTGATGGCGGACCGATCCACCATCCTGGCGGGCTGGAAATCCTCAAACTAACCCAACCCAAGATGGGTTGCGGGTTAGGCGGGCCGGCCCACGGGTTGGCTCATGACAAAAAAATAAATTAATAATATTATAATTAATTATAAATATCATTTTATAAATAAATATTAATATAAACATATTAATAAAAATTTTAATTATTGATTTCATGTGAGTAAATTTTATATAAAATAAATACAAAAAAATTCACAACTTTTATTAAAAAAGACATATATTACAATAAAAATAAAAATAAAAATAAAATGTTATTTCTCCAGGCCCGCGGCGAGCCAACCCGAGCGGGTCACTGGCCTAGGCGGGTTGGCCCATCTAGGCCCACCTTTTGTTGGGTTGAAAAACTTTCAACTCAACTCACTTAAATTATGTGGCGGGTCGGGCCGACTCGACGGGCCTAACCCAAATTGACGACTCTATCTGTTATATTGGTTAAATAACTTGATATTTTGTTATTTTCTTCATTCCCTAAGTTAACTAACTAAATATCTAATCATACCTAAAATTTTCAACAAAGTATTATTTTTCAAATCTCATAATTATTTATTTTTTGGTTATTATAAAAAAAATTATATAAATACAAGAACAACAATAATTACAACATCAATAATTTTTAAAAATTCAACCCATTGATTATTTTTCCCAAAATTCGCGACAATATATTTTTAAGGTAAAAATCCAAACTAATATACATCATTAGTAAATATTATGATAATTGAAATAATTGCAATTAAATATGCAACATAATTTTAGAGTTGTCAATTTTACTTCAAAATCACATAATTTTGAAAGCTACGATAATAAACCGAACAATAAATGAGAATGAAATGTGATTTGTGAGAGTTGTTTTATTTTTAATTTTTTAATAGCTGAAGAAGAAGTTTTTTTTAAAAGCATAGAGCTGCAAATATATTTTTTAATTTAACACTACTATTTTTTTTTTTTTAAAAAGATGGGGCTGGAGCCCACCCTAGCCCAAGGGTGGCTCCGCCCATGTTTGGACCAAAAGACTTAAGTCATGCATGGTCGGTGACTTAAAGATTTCTTTGGCCCAATCATAATATTTCCCTCCGAGGCCCACTTGAAGATAAAGCTTGGTTAGACAAACAATTTTCAACAAATTTTCACCTTGTCTGATAACCATGGCTGATCTCCTTTCCATTCTTCTCAATGGTTACTTCATTTTCGTTGCTCCAATCAAGTATAAGCAATACTTAAACTTCGATTGAGACAATGTTTTCGTTAGAGCATCTACAATATTATCATTTGTATTGATATTTTCATGTTTGATCTCACATTTCTCAATTTTTATGTCTCCTACAAAATGAAGCTTTACATCTATGTGCTTAGTCCTTTCATGAAAATTCTGATGCTTTAAAAGATAGATGACACTTCGGCTGTCACAATGGATCACTACTTATTCTTGTTTCAACCCAAGCTCAGTGATCAACCCTCTTAGCCAAAGTGCTTATTTTATTACATTTAAAATAAAATTTATTATTTATGAATATAAACGGGCCAAAAACCTTAAAAAATTGTGGCTTATAACCTTAAAAAATTGTGGCTTATAATATTTTTTTACCCACATCATATATACTATATACTAGCAACGGTGCACATGCATTTAGGTGTGTAAAATAATAACTAAAATGTATATAAATTTTAATGCTTAACATGTTAGGTTAATTAAAAAAAAAAGAGAATTGTAATTGGAAAAGAGTGTTATTGGAGATGTGGGGATGCTTAAGAAACATGGAGAAAATAAAAAATTGAAAAGAAGAATATTTTGGGTATATTGAAAAATAAAACATAACACCAAGTTAGTTATTTTAATATGCTTCACTTAATAAATAGTAAACAAATATATATATATTCAAAGGTAGAAAATAGAATATCCATCAAGCCACAAACATGATTATATTTCAACTTCATGTCAAATGGTTGGGTGGCGTCTACTGTCATGCATTGGATTATATATTGATATATATATATATATATATATATATATATATATATATATATAGACACACAAAAAAATTGGAAAAATTGAGGTGTCAAAATAGGTTCCATCCCCTATCATCACAAAAACACTGAATCAAAACAGTAGGATTCCCCTGAATTGGAACATGCGAAGCAAGAGGACCACCTGGGAACCAGGAATCAAACCAGAAACTAATGTTACCATCACCGATAATCCACGCGATTTCATTCTTGGCTCTATCACGGATCTTCATCCTCCTCCTCCAGATAGGTGAAATATTATGAAGTAGTCGAACTACAGCGGGAGGCGACTTCTTACAATTAGCGCGTTTGGGAACAATAGATTTTTATTTAAAAAAGTGTTTTTTAAAAGTTGGCTTTTAAAAGTGCTTTTTAAAATAAAAGTTGTAGTATTAGGATTAGATTTTGTGATTAAGTCATATTTAGTCATAATAAATAGTTAGTCATACACGTGTGGACACTCACGTGTACTGCTTGTTTTTTTTGGTATTGTATCATTCACAACATATTATTGAAGATATGTTTTTCTCTCCATCTTTAATGGAGTCTTCGATATTATTCTGTTATGGTATCAGAGCGCTAGATCGATGCGCAGATTGAGCTTCTCATTTTTCTTCGATTCTTCATTATTTCGATTCTGAATCTTCTGATTCTTTAATTCGATGGCGAAGAATGCAAATAATCAAGCGAATCGAGCAATTTCGGAGGACACCAGCAGTCCGTATTTTTTACAGAGTGGAGATCATCCAGGTTTAATGTTGATTTCTACTCCTCTCTCAGGTAATAATTACAATATTTGGAGTCGAGCTATGCATATGGCTCTAACAGCCAAAAATAAGTTTGGATTTGTTGATGGAACTATTGTTCAACCTAAGCCTGATGATTTGCTGTATAATGCTTGGGTTCGATGCAATAGTATGGTCGTCTCTTGGATATTACAGGCAATTGTGCGCGATATTGCCGAGAGTTTGATGTATATGTCCACTGCTCATGAAATTTGGACTGATCTCAAGGATAGATTTCACGAAAGTAATGCACCTAGAATTTTTCAAATCAAGAAGTTATTGAGTTCATTGCAACAAGGATCACTGGATGTGTCTTCATATTATACTAAATTGCGAACGTTATGGGATGAGTTGCGAGATTTTCAGCCAGTCTCTGCTTGTCGTTGTGCGGCTGTTGCTAAAGGTTTTCAGGGTGCAAAAGCTGGTAAACGTGAGAAGTTTGTTGTATGTAGTCACTGTCATTTCACTAATCACACTGTTGACAGGTGTTATAAACTACATGGATATCCTCCAAGTCATCCTAAATACAAGGAGAATCAGAATCCAAATATTCCAGGTCACTTTGGAAATCAAGCTCGAAATAATCAGGCCCGAGTTCAGGCTTGTCAGGCTTCTCCTATGGGGGAGCTAGAGTCCTCCAATACATTGGATACTTTGAGTCCAGATCACTGCAAGCAGCTCATTGCCTTGTTGAGTTCACAACTTCACATCCGGTCTGGAACCACACGGGAATCGCAGCAGTCTGAACCTTTAGTGTCATGTTTCAATGGTACTTATTCTTTGTCTTGTTTATCTGCTTTTGATTCTGTACTTCAAAATGATTGGGTCTTGGATACAGGGGCAACACATCATATATGTTGTTCTCTGTCTCTATATAATTCATATAAGCCCACAACCTCCATTGTAACACTGCCTAACAATCATACTGTCTCTGTCACCTATGTTGGTACAGTGCACTTGTCTCCTGACATTGTTCTGAAAGATGTGCTCTATGTTCCTCAATTTCATTTCAATCTTTTATCAGTTAGCGCTTTAACACTTGATCTTCATTGTTCGATTTCTTTCATGACAAATACTTGTGAAATCCAGGCCCACAACAAGGTGATTGGGACGGGTAGGCGTGTCAGAAATCTCTATATTTTCAACAATCCTGGTGCTTCTTCAGTTATATGTAATGTTTCCTCAACTAAAACTGATTTGTGGCATTGTCGAATGGGTCATCCATCTTTTACTCGGTTGTCTGTTGTGAGAAATGAACTTCATTTTACCCCTATAGATACGGATTTGAAGCATTGTAATATCTGTCATTTGTCTAAACAGAGGCGTTTATCATTTGTCTCCAATAACACAATTTGTGAGAGTTCTTTTCAATTGTTACACATTGATATTTGGGGTCCTTTTTCTCCAATCAGTATAGAGGGGTACAAATATTTTCTTACTATTGTGGATGATCATAGTAGGTTTACTTGGACTTATTTGTTGAAGGCCAAGTCTGATGTTTCTAGTATTTTTCCAGATTTTTGTCGCATGATTTGTACTCAGTTTGATACAAAAATAAAATCTATTCGTAGTGACAATGCTCCTGAACTTTGTATTAATGATTTTCTTCGTACCGAAGGCATTGTTCATTACTATTCATGTGTTGAGAGGCCACAACAAAATTCTGTGATAGAGCGGAAACATCAACATATATTGAATGTCGCACGGGCTCTTCTTTTTCAGTCAAATGTTCCTTTAATATATTGGGGTAATTGTATTCTTACAGCAACTTACCTCATTAATAGAACTCCTTCTCCTCTTCTTTTACACAAAACTCCTTTCGAAATTCTGTTTCACAAACATCCTTCTTATTCTCATTTGAAAGTGTTTGGGTGTTTGTGTTATGGATCTACCCTTTTAAGTTCTCGAACAAAGTTTTCCCCACGTTCAATTCGGTCAGTATTTCTTGGATATCCTTCGGGTTATAAAGGGTATAAATTGCTCAATCTTGTCACTAATGAAATTTATATTTCTAGAGATGTTATCTTTCATGAAACCACCTTTCCTTTCAAGGAGTCTTTTTCTAAGCCAGATGTTCTTGACATTTTTTTTGATAATATTTTACCTCTATTTTCTATTCCATCTTCTAATTTCCCATCTCCAGAATCTGTTAGGCCTCAACGAATCACCACAAAACCTCAACGATTGCTTGACTATCATTGTTATTCTGTTGCTCAATCTTCCACAGTACATCCCCTAACTTCCTTTCTTGATTATTCGAAACTATCCAATTCCTACAAAAGCCTTGTTTGTCATATCTCTTCTGTCGTTGAACCACAACACTATCATCAGGCTGTTGTTGTTCCTGAGTGGAGAAAGGCCATGAATGAGGAGTTGACTGCTCTTGAACAGACTGGGACTTGGACTGTTGTGTCTCTTCCTCCGGGTAAAACTGTTGTTGGATGTAGATGGGTGTATAAGGCTAAGTTTTCGGCTGATGGCACATTACAGAGGTATAAAGCAAGATTGGTGGCTAAAGGTTATACGCAACAAGAGGGTGTGGATTTTCTTGAGACATTTTCTCCGGTAGCTAAGCTTGTCACAGTTAGAATGTTATTGGCTTTATCTGCGTTTCATGGTTGGAGCTTGCTACAACTTGATGTCAACAATGCCTTTTTGCATGGTGATTTGTTTGAAGAGGTATATATGGCTTTACCTCCTGGGTACCGCAAACAGGGGGCGTCTTTTCCGCCGAATGCTGTTTGTAGATTACAGAAATCTTTGTATGGACTTCGACAGGCTTCTCGACAGTGGTTTGCTAAGTTTTCTTCTACCTTGTTGGAGATTGGATTTGTCCAGTCACATTGTGACAACTCATTATTTGTTCGGCATACGGGTTCTGTTTTTGTAGCCTTACTTGTTTATGTGGACGACATTGTGATTGCAACCAATGATGTTAAAGCAGCCACTGATTTGAAAGTGTTTCTGAATGACAAGTTTTGTCTAAAGGATTTGGGAGATTTAAAGTATTTCTTGGGCATTGAAGTGGCCCGTTCTTGCAGTGGTATTTCCATCTCTCAACGCAATTACTCTCTTCAATTGCTTACTGAAGCAGGCTTACTTGGTTGCAAACCTCGCAGTACACCCATGGATGCTAATTTGAAATTGAGTCACGATGATGGTGAACCTCTTGCTGATCCATCTCCCTATCGACGGCTGATCGGACGCTTATTGTATCTCACCATTACTCGTCCTGATTTAGCTTACCCGATTAATCGTTTGAGCCAGTTTCTATCTAATCCTAGGAAACCTCATATGGAGGCAGCTACTTCAGTACTTAAGTATCTCAAAGGCACAATAGGTCAGGGATTGTTATTTAGTTCCAGTTCTAATTTGCAACTACGACTCTTTTCTGATTCCGACTGGGCAGCTTGTGTGGATACTAGACGCTCTGTTACGGGTTTTTGTGTCTTTCTTGGGAAGTCTATGGTTTCTTGGCGTTCCAAGAAACAACATACAGTATCTAAATCTTCTGCCGAAGCCGAATATCGAGCCATGGCAGCTGCTACGTGTGAAGTCACATGGCTTATATCTCTTTTGAAGGATTTTGGTATAATACATAACGGCCCTGCTGTATTATATTGTGATAGCCAAGCTGCAATTCACATCTCTTCAAATCCTGTCTTCCATGAGAGAACGAAGCACATTGAGATTGATTGCCACATTGTGAGGGAACGGATTCAGGCTGGAATTCTCAAAGTTCTTCATGTTTCATCTGCACTTCAAGTTGCTGATTTTTTTACCAAAGCTTTGTTGCCAAGTCAGTTTCGTTTTCTTCTATCCAAGATGGGAGTTCACAATATTCACTCCTCATCTTGAGGGGTCGTATTAGGATTAGATTTTGTGATTAAGTCATATTTAGTCATAATAAATAGTTAGTGATACACGTGTGGACACTCACGTGTACTGCTTGTTTTCTTTGGTATTGTATCATTCACAACATATTATTGAAGATATGTTTTTCTCTCCATCTTTAATGGAGTCTTCGATATTATTCTGTTATGTAGTTTTTTTGTGTTTGGATAAACAAATGAAAATCACTTATTTAATTGATGATGTGTTTGCATGAATATTATTTGTGTTTGGATAAACAAATGAAAAGCATTTATCTAGAAATAAAATTATAAAAGCACTTAAAAAAGCCAAAATTTTGGGCTTTTAAAAAAGCCTTAATTATAGCTTAATTAAGTGCTTTTTAAAGCACTTAGAAGCTCATCCAAACACTAAAATAATAAAAAAAATGCTTTTTTTTAAAAAAAATGTTCTTATTAAATTATCTAGTGTTCTCAAACGGGCTCAATATCTGTTGTGCAAAAAATATTGAAAAGAGAGGATTCCTTTATGCTTCTTCGCATTCCTAACTTTGCAAAGGAACCATACGATCAGAAAAGGTAAAATCTCCTTAATATGTCCTTCATTCCTCCACTCGGAATCCACCTTCCAATTATCAAAAACCAAAGGATTTTGAATGTCAAACTGGCGTACATAATGGCTCCAAACCGTAGCCGAAGGAACACTATGAAAAAATAAATGATCAAAAGTCTCTTGTCCTCAACAGCATTGGCAAATAGAAGCCAAAGAAAGCCCTCGATTCTGGAGTATATCATCAACCGGCAACCGCCTAAAGTACCACCTCCAACAAAAAATCGAAATAGATGTTCTCAGAAGCTTAGACCAACAACCATTAAACCACCCAAACATTGGTTTAGAGTGTCGAACCAAATCCCATTCTTACTTTGCAGAGAATCTACCAGAATTTGACTTCTTCCAAATAGCTCTATCATTCCCAACCGGCTGAATCGGGACCTCAATAATCTGCCCCGCCACCTCCTCCGGCACAACAAGAAGCATCCTCTCAACAATTATATATTTAGCCCTATAAACTTTTCAATATCACTTTAATCTACGTCATTGGTCCTGCATGTTTGTCACTTTGTCATTTCAGTCCTTTATATTTTTAGATTTCAGTTTTAGTCCGCTATCTTTATTTTTTTTTTTGCAATTTTAGTCTTTTTCCGACGTGGCGCTGATGTGACACCAATTCAGTGCTGATATGGAGCTGACGTGTACAGTGCCACGTAAGCATTTTTGAATAAAAAAGACCAAAATTGACAAAAATCAAAACATGCCGGACTAAAACTGAAATGTGAAAAAATAGAAGACCAAAATCGCAATGTGACAAACATATAGGACTAAATTTGCAATTTTTCCATCAAATTTATAGTTACATCCCAATTTTTTTTATAATGAATATTTATGAGTTATGACTGATAGCTTATCTAAGAATAAAATTTTCGATTCAAGTTTCAATTAATTAAATAAAAAAACAATTAAAAATGAGTTTTTTTTATATAATTGATCGTGATCATGAACAAATTTAAATACGGAAACCATGCACATTAGTTAAAAAAATAGAACTTTGGCTCGTTATTCATTATTATTATTAATTATTATTATTTTATTTAGTCCTCACAGGTTGAAGAACAATAATTTATATATCCACATATATATAGTTTAATATCATCAACGGTCATTATTAGGTTAGTTTATATAATAAGAAGTAGTTTTCAGTTTTTTGTTTATAAAATTTTAAATTTTGTGAAATTTTTAAAAGAAAAACGGAAAAATAATTCTTATAAACTCTCTCAGTACTACCTTAAAACTAATCGTTGTAAAATTCAAATTAACAAAGTATAAATTAACATTGGGTATTTAATTTCCCTTCTGTTAAGATACCAAAATTTAGATTTTTGTATACATAACTATATATTACATATACATAGATGAATATACTCACACACTATAATATATATATATATATATATATATATAGAATTCTTTTATGAGTTCTTTTATGGTGCCCAACTCCTATGCCCACCAACATGTACAATATGTGATAAGTTAACTCATCAATTGTGTTGGTCAACTAACATATTGTACATGGTGGGCATAGAGTTGGGCATAGGAGTTGGGCACCATAAAATAACTTTTTATTATATATGTATATATATATTCAAAGTAGAAAATAGAATATCCATCAAGCAAACCATCATCTCCACCTATACACAAACATGACTACATTTCGGCTAAATTTTCGCTCAACTTTACACTGATAAATAATGTATAAAAAATATTAATAGAAAACTTTTTCCGTCCCTATAATAAACCTGCAACATGATTTAATTTGTAGTCAACCAAAGAAAAAATAATAATAAACCCTACCTAAAACTCATGATTCGGGAATGCTTTGTAAGGCTGCAGGCGGCGACGGGCGACGGGCCTCGAACCGATCTCCGGCGTCCACCAGTTGGGCCAAAACATCCTGTGCCGATAATCCCTCAACTTGGGCATTCCTTAACAGATCCGACAATTGCTTCTTTGAGATTCTTATCTTCACCTTAGTTCCTTCAGCTTTAGGTGGTGACGAAACTCCAAGAAGACTTGTTCTTTCTGTTTCAGCATAGCGATTCTTGGTTCTATCGTCGGAGAAACTGGATTCACGTGCGAGGGACGTGCCCCAGTCGTCGCCGCCCCATTGCATGGAGGATTCCTTGACGATGCAGTTGCCCATATTGGAGATACTTAGAACATAGAAATTAATTTCGTGTGATGTATGTGAGGATTTTATTTAATTGTATATAACAAAGTTTTGCCAAAATGTACATGGGGTTGAATATGTAAGGGTGTCACTCTGGACCCATGTGACGAAAATTAATTGGCCCATGTTAACAAAAATATCCCCACACCCGGCCGATGACTTTTATCCTTAAAATTTAACATTTGAGACAGGGTCTAGTCGGTTATAATAATCTTTTTTTAAAAAATATGTATATTTATATATATGTAAAACTACTCTATTGTTCTCAATTATAATTGGAAAAGCATTCTATATACTAGCGTCTTTTGCACACACGTTTCACGTAATTCTCCTTAAAGAAAATTGAGAGTTTGTTTTCTCTCCATTCGATGGCAATAAAGTTAACAACCCTTTTTTTGTTAGCCTAATTTTAAATTTTAAATCTCAAAATTAAAATCTCAAAAAATATAACATTATGTTATGAAGGGCAAAAGTGATAAAAAAAAAAATTGGTATGTCATTAATCAACCAAAACAGTTTGTATATAGTGTTCAACCTTTATAATATTGTATAGATTGTATAGATGTAATAGGATATATGTATTGGTATATTTGTTAGATTTAAATGATAGTTATAAATATGTTTATATTTAACCCATTTTTTCAAGTTTTACTAAACTAATTTTTGGAAATGGTCAAAAGGTACGTATTTGATTAATTACGTGAAGCGATAGAATATTTTTTTTGAAGCAATAGAATATTAAGCCTCGCATTTCTCGTGAAATTTAATATATGATGCACGCAAGAAACATGTACTAAAGTCTTCTATCTGAAGATTATCTTCTGACAGTGACCAGCAAATATTAAGACATTTATTTATACATAGAGATACTGTTTATTTATTTATTTATTTATTTACTTACTTAATTACTTACTTACCTGGCTATTTAGCTATTAATATCTATCTATTTATTTATTTACCTATTTATCCTTTTTTTAATTTGTCTATTTAATGCTGCATTGTAGGCCTTTTCTCTGAGTTTGACCATTCACAAATTATTCAGGTAGAAGTTAAAAAATAATTAGTCAACTCAGTGGGATGTGAATAATGAACTTCAACGTTCAATTTTTTTCAATATTATAACTTATAAGTTAAAAAATAATTACGCTATCGTTATCTTCTGATTTATCATCTAATTATAGGAGATCACATGAGAAACATTAACGGTCAATAAAACTTGTTGAGTAATTAATTATAAAATAAGCTGACAATGTATTTTAGCATGATTTTTTTTTAAAAAAAAATTCTATCTTCTCATTTTTTATTTTCAAATTGTAGACATGCATATTCTTAACCTTGCGAAAAATGAGATTTATTATTTTTCCTGATACATCATAATAATTCTGCAACTGCATCGGTCACCGACAAACGGATTTGTCAATAGAAGGGGAAAAAACACAATAACTCCCGTGAGAGTTTGAGACGGTATCATAAGTCAGTTGTGTGATACGAGTCTGTTACTTGGTTCAATCATGAAAAATATTATTTTTATGCAAAAAAATTATTATTTTTTATTATAAATAGAAAACATAGTTAACTCGACTTAGAAATAAAAATTCGTAACATCGTATTGCAAGAGAGATGTAGTAAAAAAAAATTTATTTGTAAATTCACATCGTAATTACCTGTTGGGACACTTGGACTCGCTTGGTCCATCATTAATCCATTAAATGCAATTCGAAACTGGTCTGGGCTTGGAGTAATTGGGCTTGAAAAATCTTAAGTCTGACCCAAATTCCCACTAATTTAGACACTATGCTCAAGTCAAGCTGGCCTGGCCCCAAAAAAATATGGCTAACAAAATTTAACCGGTCCAAATTACTTGTGCATCTTGTGAATCATTGTCGGTGAAATATCGAGATCGTCTCGCATACAAGAATAAATATTTTATTGTTGATGTATTGTTAGTATAATATCTATGAGACGGCTCAATTATACCCATATTTATAATAATAAGTAATATTTTTGATATAAAATGTAATATTTTTTAATAGATAACTCATTTAAGAGATCCGTTTCAATACCGTCTTATATAAGTTTTTGTCCTTAAAATAACATTTTGATAATTTTTATTTTAAAAAACAATTAACAAATTTAACCACATATATATATAATTATATATATCTTCGTGAACACAAACGTTGCCGACCGCCGCATTAAATGCATGAAAAGAATACAACAAACTCTTATGGTACATTTTTACGTGTTAATTTTTTGTAACGAATTTTTTGTTCAATTCAAGGTGAAAAATATTATTTTTATGTTCAAAATATTACTTTTCGTTACAAATATAGACGAATCAACCTATCTTATGAAAAAATATATATGTGAAACCCTCTTATCTATTATTAAAAAAATAACCTGAGAAAATAAAGATGATCCTAATAACTATGACCTACATAAAAAATAATAATTTTATCAAATAATAAATAAATCCTTATTTAATAATTGGAATGTGGGGGCAATGGCCTAATAAATAAAATAGAGTAAATGCCATTAATTAAATTAATAATTGTGGAGAATGGACTAAATAAATTAATTCAATTTCCTCGAAGAATCATGCGGTGACAATGTATTTCAAAATTCAAATTTAAACTTCATTTTTAATTTAATTGAAGCAGGCCAACCGCTGTAAATTAATAATATTATCGCAAGAGAGACATGGGGAGTGGCAGTGAACGTATGTTTGTTAATTATTGGAAATTTATTGATAATTTTGCTTTATCGCAATGTGGATATTTTTATTTGAAATATAATAATCTGTCACTATTTACTATATAGGTGCATACTTCATCGCACTTAATTCTGAATAAGAATTAATCTTATTTTGTTAATTAAATGATAATTATTTTTTATTTAATTAATTTTTTTTGCGATTTATATTTTTAAAAAATTATATAAACAAGAAAATAAAAATATTTTCGTTGCTAGTCCATATTAGTAATAGTAGGGTGGCAATGTTGTTTTTTGAAATGTTTATATATTTATTCAAATCATCAAGTTATTCTCAGGTTCACTAATCTGTTTATATTCAAACAATGATTCACCTGCTTGTTTAATTTATGTTTAAGTACATTTGAAAGTTTTGTTAATTATATGTAATTGAAAAGTGGTACATTCATAT
Organism: Henckelia pumila; assembly: GCF_033568475.1. Lineage (NCBI taxonomy): Eukaryota > Viridiplantae > Streptophyta > Magnoliopsida > Lamiales > Gesneriaceae > Henckelia > Henckelia pumila. The sequence continues at coordinate 101,106,517 of NC_133120.1, read as the reverse complement.
CTACATTTTTTTGAAAATTTCAAACAAATTAAACACTTCAAACATTGGTGGCTGATTCCAATAGATTACAGTACCATATCATTAATACATCATATGCATATATTTATTTATGTCCAATAAATAAATATGGTTTTTTTAAACAAAAGTCCAATAAACATATATAGTCATAGAACATAAATGTTTGGTAAAATTGTCAATATCCTTAAATTTAGAAAATACACAAAATAAATATTATAAATATTTTTAATTAAACTTATAATTAGTTTTATTTTCACTTTAGTTTATGCGTTGTTTCAAAATTATAAAATCAAGTTTCTCAACATTTTATGCTTGTAATAATATTCTATACCATATTATTTTATTTTTATTGTGGCTTAAAAATTATTTTATTTCATTTTAAAGTTTAAACTATATCTTGTAAAAGAAATATAAATATCAATAAATTATGTTATTAAAACAAAAAATTTCTATCCAATTTATAGTTACATCCCAATTTTTTTTATACATTCTTAAAATTAATGAATATTTATGAGTTATGACTGACAACTTATCTAACATCAAAGTTTCAAATTTAGAACAAAGTTTTCGATTCAAGTTTCAATTATAACAATTTAATCTCTCAATTAGAAAAAAAAAAAAATTTAACTGACAAATATTCTTTATATAACTAATAAAAACATGGGTTATATTATGAAAACTTTATTACGAATAATATTTAATATTTTATTAATAAATATGGAAAAAAATAATGAAAAATGCCTATAGCAAAAAAAAAAAAAAAAAGGAATAATCTAGTGTGTAACATGTAAAACTAAAAAAAGACATTACATTTGTGATTGTGTTTTTTAAGGGCAAATCAAAATCTTGTAATAATAATAATAATAACAATATAATAAGGGAATTAAATCATGTGCAAATTGCTCAAAAATCTCCAATGCAAACATGTTTTGCTCTGCACTCCTTAGCCACTTTTTCGTACCACAATTTTTGTTAATTTGTACCACATCTTGTATGATTTTGTACCACATTTTATATTATTTTGTACCACATTTTATGCCTAGGAAACTCAAAGCAAAACATGTTTGCACTTGGAATGTTTTAGCAAATTGCCCTTAAATCATAATATCACTGCACATGTAATAAATTCCATTTACATTTACATCTTTTTTTTTTTTTTTTGAAACGATTTACATTTACATCTTATATGTTGTTTGAGGAGATGTTTATGTCACCAAAATATGCACTGCAAATTTAATTTTACCTGCGAGCGATTGAACGAGGCCTCCTCCCACTCTACCCCACAATCTCACACTTATTATAGGAGGAATCTGCGTGTAATGGCGGAGGAAAAGCAGCGGAAACAATGAAGATAACCTTAGGAAGAGCCAGCGTCCAAGAAACGAAGTTTCCTCAAGTTTCACTGGACTCCCCACATCCATCAGATCTCTCCCACAAGTCCACTTTTACCCGCAAGTGGCCTCGCCGGAGAATCAAGAACTCCGGCATCGGTGTGTTGTTGAAGAGGGGAGTTGGGAACCCGTCTGCCAAACGGGGCAGCCACCCAGAAACCCCTATTCAAAGATGGAAGCTTGATGCAATTGGTGACGAGAATGATTCGGTGGCGGAGGAGAAATCGTCTCTAGATGCTGGCCTGAGCAGTTGCCGGAAAGATAGGGCCGCCGTGTCGGCGAGGAAACTGGCCGCGGGACTTCGGAGGCTGCATTTGCCGGAGTATCCGAGTCATGGTGGCCACAGTTTGGGAGCTAAGGTATTCGGTTTGAGGAATTTCTTTACTGAAATCCATTCATCATTTCTGATTTAAACGTCTGAAATTCGAGTTTTTGACTTCTTATTGCCGCATTCGCGTTTGGTTTAAAGTAGATTTTCTTGAACTGTCCCTGCAATTATATGGTACATGTTGAATTAAAGAACTATTTTCATGAGTTTGTATGATGAAAATTGGTGATTTTTAATGGCCTCGATTCTTACCTGCAGCCAAGAGGTGGCCGTGTTCATCATGTGGACGCAGTGCATCGTCCTGACGGCAACGATTTGGTTCACATTCAGCATTGTGGTTCTGGTTCTGCTCTTAGAAAGGTCCGTACTTATTCCATCTTATCAGATACTTGCATTCGTTTGTTCTAATGTGTGTTTTCATATAGCCTTGTATCTTTTTTGAATATAGTTTCAATGAAGATAGATATGGAAATGTTTTTAGGATCTGTTAAACGATTTTGATTCTAGTCGACATGAGATGCAATGCAATATTCATTGTCTACTGCCTTGATGCTTCCAGAGAACTTATCTTCGGTTTGACATTTCTAGTGTTTTATGCAATTTAGAAATTTTGGTTCTTGCAGTTTGGCATGTCGTCTCAATTTCCCAACTCTCCGACCGAGGGAGTGACAAAGTGGGATCCTGTTGGTTTGAAAAAGTCTAATGAGTTGAAGCGGGTATTTGGCCAACCAAAGCGCAATGACCATAGGGAAAATTCTGGTTTGGTGATATTTGCCCTTGAGAGAGAACTTGAGCATGCTAGAGCCAGAATAAGTGAGCTTGAAACTGAGCGTCGATCCTCTAAAAAGAAACTTGAGCAGTTCTTGCTGAAACTCAGTGAAGAAAGGGCTGCTTGGCGGAGTAGAGAACATGAAAAAATCCGTGCATATTTACACGATATGAAGGCTGAGTTAGGCAAAGAAAAGAAAACCAGGCAGCGGCTTGAGATGGCCAATTCCAAGTTGGTAAATCAGTTATCTGAAGCTATGTTATCTGCAAAGCGCTATATGCAACAAAGTGAAAAGGAGAGGAAGGCTAGGGAACTGATCGAGGAGGTCTGTGATGAGCTTGCTAAAGAAATCGGAGACGACAGGGATGAAGTTGAAGCAGCAAAGAGAGAATCGATGAAAGTTCAAGAGGATGTGGAAGAAGAGAGAAAGATGTTGCAGATGGCTGAGGTTTGGCGTGAGGAACGAGTGCAAATGAAGCTGGTCGATGCAAAGGTTATGCTTGAAGAGAAGTATGTGCAGATGAACAAGCTAGTAGCCGATCTTCAGACCCTTCTGAATTCGAGAAGAACAATTTCCAATATGGGGGAAATAAAAAGAGCAGAATTGCTCTGTGAGGCTGCTGGCTCTGTCAACATACAAGATGTTAGGGAATTAAGGTACGAGCCCCCGAGTTCTGATGATATCTTCTCTGTTTTTGAAGATAATTTTGGAGAATCCAACAAGATGGAGGCTGAGCCATGTCTTGGATACGGTCCTTGCCATGACTCCGAGATCCGCACAGTGAGTCCTGGAGTGGGAGTTCTTGTTAAAGATGGTGCTCGTGCACTTTCCAACGTTTTTATGAGTCAAAGTGGTGAACTAGAAGAAGATACTAGTGAGTGGGAAACTGCGAGCCATGTCGAGGATCAGGGCTCAAGTTATTCCCCCGATGGAAGCGATCCTTCTGTCAGTAAGCATTTTCAAGCCAGAAATATTTCGAGAAGCAGGGAGGAGATCATGGACGTCGATGAAGTTGTTCTGGTGCCAACAAGAAACTCGAAAAAGGCCTCGTCTATTTCTAGGTTATGGAGATCACACCTGAGCAACAACAGCGATAGTCATAAAATCTTGTCGGCTGATGGAATGAAAGGGAGGCTTTCAGATGGAGCTACTACATCTCCAGATCGTCGTAGTCCACTGGATTTGGCTGAACAATTGAGCTCGACTCTAGCAGGAAATCCACAGGTGACTCAAGGGAGGAAAGGATGCATTGAATGGCCGCTTGGTGTGCAGAAGAGTAGTTTAAAGGCCAAACTTTTGGAAGCGAGGATGGATAATCAAAATACCCAGTTGCGCCAGGTTTTAAAGCAGAAAATTTAGAAGCAACTACAGGACTAGTTTCTTCTCAAACCACATTGAAACTGCCCCCCGCTCGTTCGATGCTGAGTGAGTCGTGTGCATGCACAATATGAACTAGTCTTGGCATCTGCAATGGCCCCAACTCGTAATCTAAGAAATGGTGAAGAGTGAACATCGAACTCATTGGGGCAGCCAAGAAAAGTGTACTCAGTATTTGGTGATGTGTGATTGTTGGACGCCTTGACTATCGAAGGTGGATGTATTTGCCCTCTGGTTATTATGGAGGAGCCCCTTGAAACAAGATTTTACTTGTGTATTATTGCCTTAAACGCAGAGTAACTTTCTATTTTGTCCACTTTATCGAAATATTGATGTATTACGTTACACACGCAACTCATGTGCGCGGTTGTTAGTAGGTATAATTTGAGAAACAAGTTCACCCTTCCATCTCATAATTAGAGCATCCCTTCGTTTGAATTTTTTGGGTCCTCACGTGAGAGAACAAGGAGCATTAAATCACTTACTCTTTGTGTGAATTTTATTTGGAAGAAGCCCGTGCCGCCAGCCATTAACAGGTTCACGTCTTTAGTGTACAACATTTTTCTGAAACGATAATAATAAATGGTATAAAAGTGGGATTGGTTGTTTGATGTAATTGATTAAATGTTTGGCAAACGAATTTTTTTTTATCTTATATAATTATTTTTTGGCGATTTCAGTTTTCAGTACAATTATATTACAGTTTGTTTAAAAAAAAAAACTAAAAGTACCAAAAAAAAAAGAATCAAATATAACGAATTAAAATTTAAATTTGACAACATAGAGTAACGAATGACAAATTACACTTCATATTATTTTTAATAAAATTGAATGATTGCGTGTACAAGATCAAATCCAAGCTTAATCATATAGATTTTTTTTAAAAAAAAATTCAAAAATAACTTGATATCGGAAAAAGTTCATATCCCCCTTAAATCACTAATAACAGCATAATAAGCGTGATAATCTATATCATCAATCAACTAACACTTACAAAGGTCGAAATTCAGGATAAAATATTTGATTAAATAAACATACAAAATAAGTTAGTAACATATAAAAATACGACTATTTTAGTAAAGATAAAGTTTCTTGTGACACAATGTGTTAAATATATCGATTCGATCCATGTTGGTGAAAAGTAATGCTTTTGACATAAAAATATTTATTTTTCATGGATCAGGTTAAGAAAGATATTAGTCTCACAAAATCAACTCATGAGACGCTCTCACGAAAAATTTTTGTTTAGTAAATTCATGTAATAACCATAAAAAAAATTAAATCAAGGCTTCAAAGTTTAAATTTCGTAATTTAATGTGAAATTATGTTTGGTTTTAATTTTCGAGATGTTTCAAATTGGAATGAGACCACAATGAAACATAACATAAACAATAAACATTAGTTAACCCACGCAATAACCTGCAAATCACGCTAATCTGATAAATTGTACTAAATGTGCAACGCGCAAAAAAATATTGATAATGAGAATCTAACCCATAATCATCAATCAAACGCTCGTTTACTCTAACTCGGACAACCCCGTGAATGCTCATATCAATGGTTTTGTGATCAAATGAAAGTTCATTGTGAAAAGTATATAAAATAGGCATTCGTCTCCACAAAACTTTTGACTTTCGAGTAAAGAAATCTCTAGCTTACGAAAGTCAGAAATTCAAATCATTTTCCCCCACACAAACATTGGAACATGAAGCCTGAAGGAAGTAGCATAATCTATAAATATAGTTCATTTGCTCAGATAAGATATCCTTTCTCCACATACAAGACAAATAGTCATGATACTATCAACAAAATCCACGATACAACTCCCTTCAAAATACTTGTGAGTGTACAGTTTTACCATATTCACCTATTTGCTGCCCTCATAATTTTTCTTTAAGCTGGAAATTTTTTGATTTGTCTCATCTATCATAACCCATCAGACGTCTTTTCTGCAAATCGGACAACTCCCTTGCCGAGTAAGCCATTCATCTATGCAGTGTGGGTGGAAGAAATGCCTACAGCTTGGCAGAACTCTCGCATATTCTCCATTCTTCAAATCCTAGGATGATATGCGAGAAATGAAAGTCTCAAACACTATGCTGTATACACTTACAAAGTTGGACTACACAAGTAACTCCAGCAGATAACTTTTTTAACATCATCCATGAAATGTTATATGGTTCTAGGTTATTGTGGCTAACGATTAAAAAACCTACAAGAGAGTTTGAACATGACGGAGAAGTACTAAGCTCAAGCAGAGAAACCAAACTTTTTACAAGTGATATACTGGTATTTATGTTTCTGATTCTCGCAAGTTTTTTGAGAAACTTAACCTTGTGTTTATCTCAATACTTTATCCTCCTTCAGTTATGTAGAATGAACTTTGTTGTAAATATCCCAAAAACCAAGTGGAGCACATATTTTATTATATTTCAGTTAATTTTTTAACATTGCTCATGAGGACAAGACTCAATTCAACTGATAGCTAACCTAACCTGTAAGCAAATTGCACAACTAGTCTCTGAAAAAGACGTAGTCGTCTCTATGGCATCGAATTTGTAGATTGGTAACTTCTTGATTGTATCTTGAGCCAATCCTCTTATCGTATTGACCTCAAAAATGTCTGATATTTCTCTCAGACCTGTCTCCATGGTACTAATCTGAAACAAATAAGGTTTCATATTAATTATTCTACAAGTTGATAGTTTGGCATTATACTTACAAACAAAGAAAAAAACAGATTACAGACATAGCATATCAAATAATCACTTGCCTGCCATTGATAAGCTTTCAGCACAGCAGGACTCACCCATTCCATAAATATCTTTCCATTTACCAGACTACATATGAATGCAACCTGAAACACAAGTTTTGAGTTGAAACCAATTGCCTTCATTCATTGTCCTCAATTTATCAATAGAAAATAATCACTTTGCATTTAACAATCAATAAACAGGATCTAAATGGGTTCAGGAATGAGTAAAGCATCCTTTTATGTCAGTGAAATCTTGTGCAAGGAACGGAGTGCCACATTTCAAATTGCGCACTAATTCAAGTATATGTGTCCATTGTCACATCACAACACATGTAATACTCACTGAATCACGCGTTCTAGCACTGAATTCAGGTTCCAAATTATGGAAGTCTCTCCATCAGCCAGGACTTCAAGTGATAACATAAGTGAGCATGACCTTGTGAACCCCCACAACAAAATATTTCTAGTGGATATTTAAACAATATAAAGCTGTCCTCACACCAATTGACCCTCACACCCATTCCTCCATTAATGAGACTGCCAGTAGATCAGAGTTAGAAGGACCTCTATTTTTCAATTTATTATCGTTATTTCTAAGAATCCACTGCCCCCTGCAACTGGGTTCCCTGTACTACATCCATCTATTCAATTTTCGCCACCCAATCTTAGGCATCTTCCGCAAGAGTCACCGCATTTTTTGTAGGTTTTGACAACAGGAATTTTCAATCCTCGGCCTAAAAACCAATTACTGATATCCGTTGGATGCTCATTTTAGGAAAAGATTATCTTAACTTTCTATAGATTGAGAATATTGGTATCGGAAAAGTTTCATGGATTGTGACAGCTTGTGGAGTTGGAATGATCTTTTGACCATTTCAGTAAAAAAATATGCCAAAAGCCTTTCAAACTAAGCAAGCTGTCTCTGAACCATCAATATTAGGATTTTCATCATCTATAGCAACAACACTAACACGCCTAATACAGTGCCAACTAATTACTTCTTCCTCCAATCAAATTTTACAAGAAGAAAATACAGCATAGCACGGCACCTTCACAGTCACGTTAACCTCACCGTCTCACATGAAAAAGTTCCAGTCTTCGTGATTAATTTTGGTAAATAAATACTTTTTTAACACAGCCCGTCAATTAAAATACTGCATTGGCATTAGTCACAGGACAGCAAGCACATAAGTATTACCTTGGAAAATGGCTCTCCATTGAGTATAAGTTCCATCAATTGGACGCCAGTAAAAGCCCCTGTCACTGCTCCAACACCGACTCCACGTAAGAAACCAGTTTCAGTAGTCTGGCCTTTGAGTGCTCCACTGATTGAACCTACGCTAGCTCCGCCTAAATAAAATCCCAATAAAAATATTGAGAAGAAAACAACACACGTGACGTGGTTCATGGACAATCAGCTGAACCAAACAAATAATCCAGAAAGAAGAAAAAGTCTTAATTCTGAAACGATAACAAGGCAGACAACTTTCATCAAGCATCTGGTGTGAATATTGAACCTCACGAAACTAAGCCATTGCTTTCCAGGACACGAAGCAGAAATCACAACCTTATTCGCGAGTGTGTCCACCAGAAAAACCCGCAGGTGAAAACTAATAATAATACAGCAAACAAAGGAACGTACCCAAAGCAAAAAGGCAAGTGACTATAGCCACAGCAAAGTTCTTCAGAAGTGCAAAGACCAGCCCAGATGCGAAACCACGCAGTTCAGCCGCAACCCACCACAGAATGCGAGAGAACCAACGTCTCACTGCCGAAAAATGGATTAACATGCTTGCAGAAACCCAAGTGATCCCTTGTTTACTGTGTAAGTAGCAATGTAGATGCAGATTATCGACGAGCAAGTAACTTGTAAATCTGTAAGAAAAAATCTTGAGAAGTTGTAGGACAAGTGTGAGCATTTATAGAGGGTAGAGGAGCGGAGGAGAAGGAGAAGATGAGCATTAAAGGAGTGTGGGTTCCATTCATCAACATGAGCAGTGAGCATTTTTCCTCCCATCATTTATGTTTTTTTTAAAAAGGGTTGACCTGAAGGGCACCCATCCCACATGAGTCAGAGGCCTATTGGCTCATGCGGGGTTAAATCGAGGGATATGCACGAGTAGGCAGGGACCTGAGGGAGGAAACAACATGGTCCAACCCCCAGAGCATACCCCCAAATATTTCAATGAGGAATATGCTCCACACGAGGATCGAACCCGCAACGCTGGAAATTTCTTCCCACGTCACCTCAGGCCTTACCAACTCGCCTATGGCCCTGTGGGCGCCCATCATTTATGTTTTGGTACTCGGTACTGTGGTCCAATTTTTGGGTCGGGATGGAAAAATGATATTTTTGATCGTATCTATTATCTTTCTTTTTTTTAGTCTCTTTCTTCTTCTCTTTTCTTTCTTTTTTCTTATGTGACATTATTCTTTTAATAGTATTGGAGATGTAAATGAATCAAGTCGTTCATGAGTTATTTAAAGCTAGATTCGATAAAAACTCATTTGAGTTTGTGAAATTGGGTCGTTAAGATAAACGAATCAAACTCGAACTTTAAGATATTCGATTCGTTAGCTTGTGAATATGTTTGTTAGTAGGCTCGTGACTCAACTTTTAGACTAAAAAAATAATGATTTTGATATTTGATTTATATTTTCACTTTGACTAATGACAAATATATAAAAATATACTATTATAATCAAACTACAAAATTTAATAAAAATACTATATTTTACTCTTAACATCATATGTAGTTTTTAATAGATTTAAATAATATTTAAATGTATAATTTATATTTATTAATTTTTTTTAGGTTCGATAAAAGTTCGAATAAACTCGTGGTTCATGAATATATTCATTAAATAAAACCCGAGTTTGACTTGATTATGAACGAACAAATCACAAAGTTTCAAGAGTTTGGCTCAGCTCGATTATCCTAAATACTAAATAGTACCGTGTTAGTTTAAGGATGACAACGGAGTGGGTTCGGAGCCTCGCTAGGAAAAAATCGGACCCGGACTCGCCCAACCCCGCCCCGCATTAAAACCTGGCTGATCCAACCCGCTTACCTTTAACTTTAAATTTTTTTAATTGAATTATTATTTATAATATATACATGCATGCATATATATTAACTGAAATATATATATAATATGTAAGTACATATTTAATTATATATTATTGTGTATAAATATATATTAAATGAAATATATATAATATATGTAATTACATATTTAATTATATATTATGTATAAATATATATAATATATTTAATATAATATATATATTATTAAATCAAATAGTGTATTAACTAATTTTTCTTATTTATTTTTAATTTACATTATATTACTTATTCATGGATTACTTATCCTATCACTCAAACCAAACGGTGCCTATAATCAACTTATATAAATTTGTATATATATAATGTGGGGCGGGTTCACCCAAACTCAGGACTCGCCCCGGATCCGTTGACTTGGACCCTCCCTGTCCCGCAACTCGTTTGATCGGATTTTAACTCGCTCCGGACGGGTTTCACACAAGGTCGGGTTAAACCCCGGCTTTAACCCGGCCCATTGTCATCTATGTTTTCTGATACGGGTTTCACACAGGACACGACTCATTGTTATTCATATGTTAGTTTGATTTTGATATGTACAATATCACGTGAATGTTTTCAATGAAAACATATTAAAAATTATCAAAATCGAAATACTGAAATTTGATTTGAACTTCATAACAACATAATATGATGGAAATCGTAAACAAACAAATTTATGAAAACATATTAAAAATTATCAAAATCAAAATACTGAAATTTGATTTGAACTTCATAACAACATAACATGATGGAAATCGTAAACAAACAAATTTACCCGGCCAAAAATCAGTTTTCCTTATTAGAATCTATTAAATCTAGACCAAACTCGTTTAATTATAAAGAACAAAGGAAGAACATGGAGGTGAATAAATGAAGTAGGTATCGTAGTGATATTAAAGGTAAACGGGTGGCAGCAAGATTTGCTTTTCTTGGAGCATACATTGGTTGACTGAGTATGAAGTGTACTTGATGCTACCCGCTCTGGTAAGAAAAAAAAAGTAGAAAGAAAGAAAAAAAGAAAGAGTGGTCGATACCCAATTTTTATATTTTGTATAAAATTTTAGATTATTATAGGATTAACCGATCAAGTTAGCAGGATTTTTTTTAACGTCATATGGAAATTGGACGATAATTTTTTTGTGATTTTAGTTTCATTTGAATATAACTAGTATTGTAATTTTGTCTCAAACTAAATGATAAGTCGACAACATAAAACGAGTTAAGTTATATTAACCTTTTCACATGCAAATTTAAAGAGAACCAATCAAAGGCAAAAAAAATTCAGAAAACCATTGGTTTTTTTAAGCTCATAAAAGCATTGATTTGTGTGCGAGTTATTATGATCTTATATCAGAGACTTGATCCCCGCACCCTAGGGTGCGGGGAATCCGTGCACACACGTGCTTAAAAAAATTCCAATTGACTTGAAATTTTCACGGTAGGATCGTTTCAAAAATACGAATTCAATAATATATCATATGCTACAAATTTCTATCTCGGTGGCCGGAATCGTGAAGATGGCCGAAAATAGGGTTAAATGTATAGTTTTTGGTCATCTTCATGATTTCGGCCATCTAGATAGAAATTTGTAGCATATGATATATTGTTGGATTCATATTGTTGAAACGATCCTACCGTGAAAATTTCAAGTCAATTGAAATTGTTTTGAGCACGGGTGTGCACGGATTCCCCGCACCCTAGGGTGCGAGGATCAAGTCTACTTATATCATATGCATCGAATGTTGGACCGATTAAGATCGAAATTGATCGACCAGACTAATCCGCCTCTTGCTGTTTTGGAAAACCATTTTGCATGTTTGGTGGAGGTATTTCGTATGCCTAGCTAATTAACCAAGTGAGTTAATTAATTAAATGCACTCAATTATATATGGTGGCTTTATTATGATTTATGCATGAGGAAATTATTGTGTATAAATGTCAACGTACGGAAAACGAATTAGTTTTAAGGATAATGTAACTCAAATTAACTTGAGTTCAACGTTTCATATTTATACTTGCTTTTCGGATTTAGAGCTAGTATGGATTCAGAAATTATAACTAAAATAAACGCTTAAAATAAGTTTGCGGCTTTTAAGTATTTTTATTTTTATTTTAAAAAAAACAGTAACAATTTTGATGTCTGGATAAATATTAAAAAATATTGTCATTTTTAATTTTTAAATGTAAAACAAAAGCCAAAAAACTAGAAATTCAAATTTTTAAAAACACTTTTTAAGTGTTTTTTTTAAAATATGTATTCGTGACCAAACAAGATAATTTTTTAGGAAAGTGTTTTTTTTATTATTAATGTTTTTAACCTCCTGACAATATCCTGCGTTTCCCATTTATTTTGGACCGTTCAATTACTCTAAAGTCTAAACTATTCCAATTTCGAAACTACACAGCGCCTTGAACAATTTATTTTCATTTTGCATTGTACTTTTTAGTTAAGTTTCATTTACTATTGATAGTTACTCCAACGAAACCTTTTAAGTTTATTTATGTTTTATTTCTACATTTTACCGCCCATAATTACTACCTTTTAAGTTTATTTATGTTTTTATTTCTACAGTTTATCGGCCATAATTACATGTGCACAGTGTGGAAATTAGAGATTATTGAGCTTATATATAATGAGTGTTTTAAAAAAGCATATGTTAGGTGGATAAAATATGTCAAATAATCATTCAAAAAATTTATATATTGATCTAGACGACAGAGTAATATTATTACACCACCTAGAAGCGTCATCTTTCTAAAAATCGACATGGTGGGTGACCGTCCAACGTCTAGACGATATTAGACGGGTCTTTTAAGACATTCAAAATTATTAGTAATATTATATTATCAATTAATTATCCCATTCACTGGGATTATTTTCAAACGATATCTAATATATATATATATATATAATTTTAATCATGGCAACATAACTTTAATTTTTCCAATTTAGCCCAAACTCATATATATATATATATATATATATATATATATATATATATATATATATAATTCTGATCATGGCAACATAACTTTAATTTTTCCAATTTAGCCCAAACTCATATCAGTTTATATGTCTTCCTAATAATTTTACTTCCACGAAAACTCATGTGATACGATTTTATTGGTTAATTTGTGAGATGAATATCTTATTTGAGTCATCAAAAAATATTTTTATGCTAAAAAATTAATTTTTATTGTAAATATAGATAGAATTGAACATTCTCATCACAAATCACAAGAGACTCACTATTTTACTTCACCGTCCACATATTTTTTTGAAAATTATTCCGCCATCTGCTTTTGATTATGAAATCAATTATATTCATTGGTTTCAATAAAATCACAATCGCAATTCAAATAATATTTAAAAGTTTATGGAGTACGCGTGATTCTTTATAATATTTATATTTTACATTATTTAATCAACAAAAACTTGTATATAAAACAAGTCAAAATCTAGTGTTTATTTATCTATTTTATATTTCTTAAACTAAAACACAAATTTTTTTTAAGCAAACCTACATCTAAAATAATCCAAGTTCGTATTGGAGTCGGGAGAAAAGACTAATTATGGATAAAATCCTCTCAAAAACTATCCTAACTCCTAAGTAAGTATGGTTTTTCTTAATAATTCAACCAATAATTGAATAAATAAATAAGGTAAAATGTCGACCACCAATAATTATATATAACTTAAGATATAGCACCGTACTTGTTCCCCCCATAACAAACTAAATATCTTTTAATCTCGAAATACATATCATACAAAAAAAAATATGTTGCCCTTTTAATTTAATATTGAATTAGATTCTAGCTTATGGATGCTGTGCTTGGGTTTAGACTTTAGAGGTATCAAAATCAGTTAGATTCGTCAAGTTTGCTCATTTAATTTCGTCATACAAAATAAGTGGATTAAATTGACAATTTTTCAATCCGTTTTAAAATTGGGCCGCCCCGTCTATCGGTGGGTTGTGACGGCTCTACCTAAAAGATGGGTTCGGTCCGTCCCGCTAACCCATTTTGACACCTCTACTTGGGTTCAGATTGGGCCTACTAGGATCTCATATTCGATTAATGAGACTTTGCCCTTAGGTAATACATAAAGTATACATCTCAACACATGCATAACTAATATATTATTATGCTGACATAACAAATCATGAGTTGTTAGATCTATGATTAAAATAATGTTCTTAAATTAGGTTGAATTAAACCCTCGTATTCATCAATTACAATTTTGAAGAATCTAAGACTCACATCGCTCTACATCCGGGTAAACCTAAAGTCATGCTCGACACCGTAACTAAAATTAAACACTTTTATCCGTCGCCATAGACCTATCACATAATTATATTCATTCATAATATTTTTTGTCCATTTTTTTATTTTTAAAGTGTAAAATCATAAAAAAATAAAAAATTCTAAATTAAGTTTATATCACAATTTCAACCAAATATCAAGCATAGCGATTGTATGGAATTAACCAATAATTCACATATACATCTAACATATAAATTGCATATGAACAATATGCAATTTACAAAAATCCCATAGGAAAAAAAATCTTCAAGAGGATGGCAGAGTAAAATTGATAATTTTTATTTAAATGAATATATAAAAATTTGAACGGATTGGATATATATAAGTCGAGTATTATTAAACATGTTACTCGATCCATACCCGTGGGTTACTCGACCCATTCGATATTATCTAAAACTGGGTTGGATTCGGGTCGGGTGCCCATTCTACCCATCGGTATCATAACCCAAATTCCACCAGAATAATATGCATATAAAAAATTGGGGTGATGGTGTAATTTATTGAAAATACAAGGGTTAATTTGAAAATTGGAATTTCACGTATTTCATTCACCACCATCGTCATAAATAAATACCCGAAATTAGGGCAAAGAAACCCATCCCCGAATTTGTTGTTTCATTCTCTATCTCTTCGACTCGCAGTCGGGCGAATTGCCACTTCCGCTGGACGCCATGGCCAAAAGCTCCTTCAAATTGGAACATCCCCTAGGTGATATCGATACTCTTTCCGTTTCGATCTTTGGAAAATTCTATTTTGTCGCGATGTGTTGTGATTTTGTCGTATTCATGTAGCTAGGTTTTACTCCTTTTGGTATTCGATTTCTCGTGTATTCGGACCATGATGGTCTTTATCGTTGACCTAGCGCGTGTTGTGATGCTGATTATGGGTTTTTACGTTTAATATGGTGCAGAGAGGCGACAAGCTGAGGCTTCCCGTATTAGGGAGAAGTACCCCGAAAGAATTCCGGTATGAATTGGTCAATTTTCTGTAAAATTTGGGGATTCTCCTATCGCGAGACTATAGGCGATAAAAATTTGAGATTTCGTATCTTGTTTGTCTCATAATATAATTTCCTCCTCTAAATTCATGAATTCCATTTTATTTAGATCTTTGGGTCCGGCCCTTGATGTCTGCTTGTCATAATATTATTTTTGTTGGTATTCTGGTGTAGGTTATTGTGGAGAAGGCTGAAAGAAGTGATATTCCGGACATTGACAAGAAAAAGTTAGTTCCTTTCATCCGTTTTCAAGTTTTGGTTCTTTTGATGTTTAGTTTGGCTTATATTACTGTTAGAATTTGATTTACTTTGGGAGATTATTTTCTGTTTTAGTTTTTATTTTGGGTTACAGATGATTGGCATGCATCGAGTCATGGGATTTTAAACTTTTTTGATTACTTGGCAGCTGTAAATGTTCCCTTCCTAATGATGAACATGCTAGAATCCTTCTATATCTTCATGTCTTGTTGGAGGGAGAAGGAAAACACTGTTTTACCCAATGTTCTAAAAAGCTCGCTTAAGCGACGCTTAATCTCGCTTAAGCTTTAACACGCTTAAGCTCGATTAAGCGATCGCTTTTTAGAACGAAAGATTTTATTTATTTTTTAAAATGAAAATATTTTTATAAATATGCATATTTATAGTTTAGAACTTGAATTATCTATTAAATCATATATTTATGGTTAATCTAACATTTTATTTAATGTTTGTCTTAAAATAATTAAAATTATAGTAAAAATTGTAAACGCTTTTTCACGCTTAAGCTCGTTCTAAGCTCGCTTAAGCTTAAAAAGCTTGAAGCTTGACCTCCACGCTTCGACGCGCTTCACGTTTTTTAGAACCTTGGTTTTACCTGCCTCTCTCTTTATTTGGTGATACTCGGATGATTGTTTTCTTTACTGATTGTGTTCAACCTAAAACAAATTTTTATTGCAAAACACAGATATCTGGTTCCTGCTGATCTGACAGTTGGGCAGTTTGTTTATGTTATCCGTAAAAGAATTAAGCTCAGCGCTGAGAAAGCCATATTCGTGTTTGTCAAGAACATTCTTCCTCCCACTGGTAAGGAGGAACTCCGACAATGTCAAAGTTTGTCATGAACTTCAATTTTAAATAATCGTTCGCATTTCCTTGTTTTAAATATGCATTTTTCGTTATGGGATGTGCAGCTTCCATGATGTCTGCAATTTACGAGGAAAACAAAGATGAGGATGGTTTCTTGTACATGACTTACAGTGGTGAGAATACGTTCGGATCGAGCTGAAATATGGAAATCCCATCCGAGTCATGTGTATAGTCCAAGAATAACTTGTAAATTCTCTTTCATTATCTTTCTGGTGCCATTCGTCTCATCCAACTTATTGTTATTATTATTATGATTTCTGTTACGCTGAACTTGAACTCGAATTTCGGTTTCTTATTATGGTGACTTTGAAATATACCTTTTCAGTGCAAATCATATTATCTTATTGAAGTAATACAGTGTAAGCGTGTATCCAAGTTTGCGGTCGTGTTGTGTATGGCTGATTGCGTGCACGGATATGAGTTAAACTGAGTCGTGTTTGGTTTTTGAGAACGATTTTTTTGGCCTGCATTGGACAAGATTATAAGAGGACAACTTGGTGCCTGCACCTTTTTACTATCATTCCGGCATTGATTTTTTAAAAAATGATTATTATATCATTGGAAACATTTTTTTAACACATTATGAGATTTCAATTGGTATTCAACTGTCTGTATTTTGAGTAACTTATTGAGACTTTAGAGCCAATCTTTGAATTATTTAAAATTTATTGAAAAACGAGAATTTCAAGTGAAGTTTTAAAATCTCGTATGCAAACAGTTGATTGAATTCTCATCGAGGAAGCTTGTCAAATTTAGGGTTACTGATGAGTCGAGTTCAAATTAATACCCCTCAATGAAAATAAATTGCTCAGAGTTTGCTCAAACAATCCTACTTAGGGTTAAACTGAACAGAAAAATTGCTTGAATTCGAGCTCAATCGGGTGGCTTATTTTGAGCTCGACTATTTTGAAGGAACCAAGTTACCTAAAACTCGATTCGAGCTAGTTTATTTTTTGCTCAAAATACCAATTTGTAAAAATGTGTATGGAAGAGAAATGTGGGAAATATATATTACATGTCACTCAAAATCAGTGGAAGAATGTTTCAAACAAGAACCATTTTTTCTCAGCACGGACAACTTTTTCAATTCCATTTAGTTAATGGACGATGTTAATGACCTGAAATAATCAATCTATGGTCCCGTTTGGTTACAAAAGCTGGACCCGAAAAGTATTTTTTTTTTTTTAAAAAAAAACTTTTTCAAAAGCAAAAAATTATAGCTTAAAAAAACACTTATTTTAAAAAATCAATACAAATCCAAACGGGCTCTATATATAATACAAAAATCAAAGGAGGAAGAACAAGAATCTTTTCATAGTATTCAGTGTTTGATTGATTCAAAATTTTGATTTTTCGAAGGAAAAAAAAAAAGGAAAAAAAAACCAAACGACTATTTGAGTGAAGGAAAAAATAATTGGAGGAGTTTGGGGTGAATGGAGAGTGTGCGCAGATCGGTGAGGCAAATAGCGTATTCTCACACACTTTCTTCTCTTCCTCTTCGGCACCTCTGTCTCCTTCCGCTCCTCTCCTTTGCTTCTTCACTGTACAGCCTCGCTCTATCCCTCCGCCATCACCTTTATCATATAAAGATCCTCACAAAACGCAGGTAATTTCTTCAGCTCTTTTTTTTTTTTGGTGAAGGATTGTTGACTGCGTAGTTGCAAGGAGGAAATTTTGTTTTGGGGTCGACGGGAACTAACCATCTTGGGGAATTGTGGTCCCTCTGCTGTTGTAAGAGCTGCGGAGCTTTTTGAATGTTTTTTTTTTTTTTTAAATATCACAAGGTTAAACATGAATATATTTCCCTCCAAACTCCAAACTTACCTTTTGACTGGAGCTTTTTGAATGTTGTTGAGTTTCTGTTTTTTGTGATTTTTTTTGTTGGATTCTTTTTTTGTTTGATTTTGTGTTTAAAGCTATATGGCTTTGATGGGTTAAGGTTGCCGGTGCCTGTGGTTAGTGTTGGGAATTTGACATGGGGTGGCAACGGGAAAACGCCAATGGTGGAGTTTCTGGCCCGCTTATTGATTGATTCTGGGGTTTCTCCTCTCATTCTTACAAGGGTATTTTTTTGCTTTCTTTCTATTATAATCTGCGTATAAAGTTTGATTTCCGTTGAGACCCCATAATTTAGTGGAGCTTTGTAATTTATTTTTACTCTGCACTACTAATTGCTAAGATATTTGATACATGTAAATGTGGGTGATTAGCATCTTAGTTTTTGTCCTACTTTATGGTTTCATACATTAGCGAGTTGACAGTAAATTATGCAAACTTCAATCGCAACCGCATAGTTATTGGTATGTGTAACTACATCTGTGCAGCGATTCTCGACAGAGGATATTTAAAAAAATGATGTATTTGCAGGGTTATGGCGGTGCTGATGAAGCTAAAATGCTTCAAAGGCATCTGCAGGGGACTTACGCAAAGATTGGCATTGGTGCGAACCGAGCTGCCACTGCGTCGAGTTTTCTTGAAAAATATGGTTATGTGAATTTTCACGGCATTTATCATTCGAAAAGACTGTTTTCTGAAGAGAAAAAGAAAAACCTTTCCAACTCAGACCAGATTGGTGCAGCTATACTTGATGATGGGATGCAGGTAGTCTTGATTCTTCTCGGTATCTCTCAACCCAAAATTTGATCACCCTGTTTAGAAGCATTCAACTAGCAGTGAAAAAAATGTCACCAATTCTTGTTGATTTCCCCCCCATTTGTAAGAATCGGATAAGGTTCCCTTCATCTCCTCTCTTGCCATCTTGAATCTAGCATTTGTAAACTCAGAAGATTAAATAATGTGGGATTCACACTTATGTTTGTAAACCTGTAAATATTTGGAAGGCAGCACCTGAGTGTATGGCGTGACCTGGAAATTGTGATGATCAATGCGATGATGCCATGGGGAAATCATCGGTTGGTTCCACTTGGACCATTAAGGGAACCTCTGACTGCATTGGGCCGAGCAGATGTTGTCATCATTCATCATGCAGATTTGGTATTGAAAGAATTTTTATCTTTGTTCAGCATGTTTGTTCTTCTGTTTTCTTGATTTATGCGCATCTCACAAATTTCTTGTTACCAAGCCTGATGAATTGGTTAATACACCAGCACCAAGTATTCTAATGCAATGATCATACAGGTGCAGGAAAAAGACATTAAAGCCCTGGAATCGTCAGTTCAGAAGGTCAAAGAATCTGTTCCGATATTCTTAACTGAAATGGCTCCATTACACTTCTTCAAACCTGGAGACGTGTCTTCCAAAATTCCTCTGGAGGCTGTGAAAAACAAGATTCTGTTGTGCATATCTGGGATTGGTCTTGCCGACTCCTTTATTCGAAGGATTGAAAAGGTGTGTTTCTATACTAATTTCATTAGGAAAATGTGACGTAGCTTTTGATTCTCGATCCCACATTGTTCTCCCATTGAAGGGGTATTAAGGTATTGACTATTTGCAGATGGGACCAGGATATTTGGATCGGCTAGACTTCAGTGATCACCATTTGTTTCGGCTGAAGGTAGATTTTATCTTCTCTGGCTTTAATTTTTTTAACGCATATCACCATTGCTCTGACAGTTTTTGGGCCATTTCTGCGTTTGAACTGTAACTTCTGATGTCGGTGGTTAAAAATATCATACCTCCAATGTAGCGGATGCTAGTGTCTTCTGCAGTCTGCACTCTTTTTCCGTTTAATTTTCTGGGTTTTTGTTGCAAGTATTAAGGATATACCAACTTCTTTGTGTACCTCAAACTAGGATATTAACGTAGCAAGAACTAGGATTCAAGCACTTGAGTTCAGGTTTGCTGCTAAGCCAATTGTTGTTGTGACTGAAAAAGTAAGCCAATACTCTTATCATTTATTGGATATTTATTTCATGTAATTTTTTAACTCGAGTTTCCTGATACAAAAACTGAATGCTTTGTGGTTGTGTCTGATTAGGATTATGACAGATCTCCAGGAATTCTTGAACACCTTGAACCATATGAAGTACTGGTTGTTTGTTGTCGCTTGCAAATCATGCCGCATCACGAGAGAACTGAAAATAGCTTCAAGAAGATCGTGATGGACCTTTTCAGGCGATATGAACATCGCTGCTGCTAATCATTTCTTCAAAACCATGATGATTTTCACCGCGTGTTTGTTGCTGTGGTGTACACAACACAGGCTTATTCTGATTTTGGAAAGACCGAAAGACCTCGACGAAAGTTCATTGAAAGTTTAAGGAAAAGGGAATGAGTATTTCATGTGAAGATTCAAGTTGACGCAGAGTGGTGAACTTACTTAAGGCAGGCGCCTACACACGGAAAATAGAGGAGTTGTGCCAACCTGTGGTTGAAGCTACTTGTGATTTTTTTATGTTTGAATCTTGTTGTAATATGTTATTTTTTAATTAAAATAATGATATTATATAAAATAAAAAAATGGGTAGTTTCGGAGAAGAAAAAATTCATATGTTTTGGCCCTTTTGGGAGACCAAAGTGGTTAAAGAATTAGTGATGTGTTGTTAGCTTCAGCTTGTGGTTTTTGAAAAACTAAAATTAAGTTATGGTTAAAACTAAAAAAAATAAAGTCTTCATCGATAGTTTAGTGCCAAAAATAATGTGGTGCTTGCAGTAAACAAAATAATTATGGGTTGAATATAGTGATTCAAATAATTAAATCGGTATTTGTGCCATAATATGTAATGCGGAGTCCACTTCAGAAACGATTTCTGCACCAACTTTGTATAGAGGCCTTTGATTGAATCCTAAAATGAATATAGTCACCTCGAAGCCCATATGCGAGCATTGCAAAGCCCAAATTAAGAAAAATCTGTAGGCCCAAATTTGAGTATAAACAAAATCAGATCAGAAAAAGGAAATGCGGTGAGCGTGGATCGAACACGCGACCTTCAGATCTTCAGTCTGACGCTCTCCCAACTGAGCTATCCCCGCGTGTGATAAAAAGCGTTTACATTTAATATATATTTTAATCCTGGACACGCACAATCAACTCACACTTGCGTATCATAAATATAAAGTTGATTACTCAAATTATACGTATATACTTGAAAAAATATGCATCCAAAAAATGTAGGTAAAAATACTGACCCAAGTATTGTTAAAAAAATAAAAATAAAAAAGACATTGTGCATCTTGTATTGTTGATCTTGAGCAGAAATATTGTCATGAACCAAGTCTTTCCACATTCTGGTTATTTGCAATGGCGTCAAGTAGGCATGTTAGTTGCTCTCTTCATCAATAATATTCAAATTTGAATTTCAAAAAATAAAAATCTAAAGAAATTCAAATTTGAATAATTCCGCATATTATTTAATTGTGTGTGTGTGTGTGGTTTAAATTAAATTAAATTAAATCATAATATATATGGTAACCAAAAAATATATAATATAAAGAAATTAATAAATATTATTATTGTTGTATTAGAATCATACGTGGAAAGCAATTATTAATATTAATAATAAATACTCAACCAAACCAGGAGAATTGTATTGTGGCGGGCGCTAATCCTGGAAACAAATCTGGCCTTGAAACTCCGATCGATCCATATTGAATGATATGGACAGTAGCGGACGTTTCAGAGAATACTCGAAATTTGATCATAGAATACACATCACGCATAACCCCACTACTATTTCATTCTTCCAATCATGAGTACTTTAAAGTAATCTTCAAGTTTACTGGTAGACACCGCTATGCATGCTTAAGGGTCCCGGCGGTCCGGTTTCGAACCGGTTCCGGTCATCCCGGTCCCAGAACCGGTACTAAACCGGTACGGTTCCGGTTTAGCTTGGAACCAATTCGAACCGTAACCATTTTATTTGGGTTCCGGGCCGGTTCCGACCGGTTCCGGCCCGGTTTTTATTTTTAAAAAAATATCCCAAAGCTTAAAATTTTATTTTAGAATATTTGTTTTATTTTTGAAAAAAAACTGAATTAAAAATTCGATTGAATTAAAAAAAATTCGAAGGTTATATTCACGTTTTGAATTTTCAAACACATATTTATTCATTTTCAAAGTAATTTAATCTTCCAATGAAATTTTTTTATTTGCATTAATTTTGAGTTTCAAACACATTTATTCATTTTCAAAGTAATTTAAGCTTCCAATGAAATTTTTTTATTTGCATTAATTTTGAACTCAAATAGTACTTGATAATATAAAATTTTTATAACATAATAACTTGTAACATTTATTTTCACAATTGTACATCTAAAATTCATCACCATTTACCAAAATATACTTCGAATATTCGTCGAAACTAAAATAATATTTTTTTTAATTGCAATTAATATTTAATAATAATATTTAATAAATACATGTGTGCAATTGTGCCAACATCCACAAAGCCGTTGGCCCAATTGATATCTTAATCTTTTTATTATTATTATTTTTTTGATTTTTTTTACCGGATTTGGCCCGGTTCCGGGTCGGATCCGGTGATGGTCCCGGATCCGGTCCAGGAACCGGAACCGGATTAACCGGTTCAGAAAATCCTGAACCGGTCCAATCCATTTAGTAATGGATTGGTCCCGGTTCCGGATCCGGTTCTTCTATACCGGGTCCGGTTTCGGGTTTTTTGGGTCGGGTTCGGTTCGGTTCCGGGCCGAACCGGACCATTAAGCATACCTAGACACCGCTATCATCAATGGATTATATGCCCAAATTCGACGGTGTTGAGTCCATGGGTACAACACACATTCGGATCAAGTCCGAAAACGATCCAGTTCAACCCCCCATCAATCACCACCTCCATCCAAAAAGAGAGAATATACCGTGAACTGATTCGAGGTCTCGTAGGTTATCGTTTATCGATTTCGGATCGAAGAAACCTTGCCAGGCAAGCAGTAGAAGAGGCCTGGAACACTCTTGTCACCAGATCTAATATGTCCAACATTAAGCTGCAGTTGCATCTTCACATCGATTTTACTCTCATCCACAGACAAGTAGCTAATAGGAATCCAAACCATCGCGTAGATATCCTAGATTTGGAGCGTGAGCCCGGCTATAACGGGACTGAACATATGTTTTTTTTGTGGGTGCACATCCCAGCTATACCACCATGATTCCTGCTGGCCAAGCATCCATCGAAGCTTTGAAGAACGAGATCTTTATTGTTGATGAAAGTCATGGGATCGGGAGCTGCTCTATCTGTTTGGAAGATTTCGTGGTCAATCGCGATAAGGGCGTATGTATGCCGTGTTCCCATATGTTTCACGGGGATTGCATCATAAGATGGCTTAGCACTAGCCACTATTGCCCTGTTGTATGTGCATATATATATACTTAAATTTCAATATTTGCTAGCTATTAATTAATTAGTTACTCGTTTTGATTTGCAATTTCAATACACAATATTCAAGTTCACAATATTAAACGTGTAATTAAGGTTTTAATTATTTTCAAGTTCTTAATTGGTCCTCACACTCGCTAGCTGTTACCCTATGCATGCATGCTTAATTTGTAGACGACCAATGCATGAATCAAGTGATTTCCAAATTGTAATGCAACTCTGACAACCACGTGACATTATTTTCAAGCAATATATATATATTGCTTAGAGTTACACACCATAGAGCAAATAACTTGTCACAAAACAAATTAAAATGATACAAATTTATTCGAAGTTAAGGTTTTAGTGGTGACAAGGAAATATATCTTCAAAGAAAAGATTCAAATCCCCATTTGAAGTAGTATCAAAAGCTAGTAACTTCTCCACAGCCTCCTGCAATACAATACGCATCCCAAAAATGTAGGTAAAAATACTGACCCAAGTATTGTTAAAAATTAAATAAATGAGACATTGTGCACCTTGTATTGTTGATCTTGAGCAGAAATATCGTCATGACCAAGTCTTTCCACATTCTTGTTATTTGCAATGGAGTCAAGTA
The DNA here is from genome assembly GCF_033568475.1 of Henckelia pumila. NCBI lineage: Eukaryota > Viridiplantae > Streptophyta > Magnoliopsida > Lamiales > Gesneriaceae > Henckelia > Henckelia pumila. The sequence goes on along the minus strand of NC_133120.1, from coordinate 101,082,439 downwards.
GGTATGTTGCTCTCTTGATAATTTCCTCAGGAACTCCTATGCAAATTGAAGGCCATAAGGGAACTAAAAGTAATCGAAGGAGCACCCGAGATAGTACAAATGTCTCCCAAGCAAACCCAGAAAGGAAACACAGTGTCGGGATATATGCCAACGAAGATAATCTGATTGGATGGCAATGGTGCTGAAGCCGGATGAAATACAGACATCAAACTCAAACAAAAGATTAAAACCCAAAGTACTTTGACCCCAGAAACTTCCTGATACTTAGGGTTCATGATCTTATTTCCGAATGCAACATATGCTTGCAAATATCTCAACATTGCTGTCAAAACGTACCAGCTAGTACTGCACAGTGTAGTCCTGCAAGACAAAACATTGCAAGTGATTTCGGAGAAGCAATCATAAGCCTCTCTCCATGAAAAAATGGAAGGTTCTTACTCACCGTAGCTAAGAAGTGCACGCCCGGGAACCAACCTATCAATTTAAAGGCTGTATGTTAGATTGAAAAACAATCTCCACAATAACAAATACAATTGCATAAACAATGAGTAAAATCATCAAACCCAGATATTTTGTTTTCATTTACTCAAAGAATGAGAGAGTTGATGACTGAGAAAGGGTTGTGGCATCAACGGTTAAAGCTAAAAGTAGGATCAGATCTTTAAAATGCTTTGGAAAAGTTAAATACCAACATAAGTGAAGCATGATATAAAGAATGTACTAATAATCAAGGTTACATCACATAAAAAAGCAATGATCAAACAAGTGATCCATATTTGTGGGTAGTCCCGGTCCCGGTTTTGAGATCTAACTCTTGTGGTAATTAATGCATAACAATGAAAAATCCAATGCATACCTATATAAAAATACAATGTTGTCAATATCCGTACATCTCTCATGTGGGCTAAGGACACTCATCGTGTAATACTTGATCCTGTCAGTCTGCAGATATGAAATGGTGACGATTTACCAATAGGGCTCTACACAGAAGCAGAAGTCAAAATAGCTTCATATGTAATCCAAGGGCCCCAATAAATGCTACCTCCATTAAATAACCATCATTAAATATCTCACTTAGGTGAGTTGAGAGCAAGACCTGCAGAAATTGAAGATTTGCACATAGGATAGTTATTAGCAGACAAGCATTGACTGCCAAGAGAAAAAAAGGTCTTCATGAAAATGGATGGAATCAGATGTGAGTTCATGCACAAACTTCAATTCTACGCGAGATTTGGCAAATATCAAAATATAGAAGACCTTGCCTTTTTCATGGGATTAAACAAAAAGTTTTATATTATGGTGAAACAGAAGTAATATAATAACACTTCTACAGGCAGTGTGCAAAAATAGATATAAAACATGCAACGTAATCCTGGTAGCACTGAAGACACTGTTATCACGACAATATCCAGAGCAATATTATCCTATGATGGTATGTCTGCGCAGAATTACTTTAATTGGAGTTTAAATCTAGAAGCGGTATCAACACTAAACCTTTGGAGGGTTATCATATGAGGCAAAATAATTTATAATTCCACCAAGGAGACCAATGCCATCTGAAATTGATATTTAAGAAACATTAGACATGGTCAGTATCAACATAAAGCAATGAATTACGAAAGTAACTGACCTTCGGAAAGGGTTCCTTTTCCGAACTCATCCACTAGACACAGAGATCGCGAACTTGCATGCCTAGGATATGTATAGATATCACAAAACTTGTATAGATTTTGAAACAGGTGATTTCATCAGGAAAATGGGAATTTTGTGATTTCATGGCGAACCTTAGCATGATCCCCACCTGTTGAAGGTCAATCATGAATGTTGATTGTTCAGCAGTCATGAACTTGCTTCCGGTCGCACAAAATATCCTATTTTAACAGACATGAGTATTCATTCTAAATTAAAACATAAAAAAATATGGAAACTTGGATAAATATATGTGACCTGTCAGTCAAGCCCACGGTAGCTGCATCAGCTGGAACAAAACTTCCAATGTGAGCAAGGAAAACAATCAATGCAACCTGAGTTTTAGAAAAGGCACTAGTAATATGTAACATGTACACATTCTCTTGATTATTAACTAAATTTCAAGACAATTCCCAGTAAACAACATTGCCACCAGCCACCAATCCAAAAAAAAAAACAAATTCTGATCTCTAGAAGAAAAATAAAATCATGAACCAAAAACAGGCATCCCTGTTCCAGTAGCTTAAATCACACATCACCACTCTTCTTATTTTGCTTGATGTGGACTAGATAATTTTTAGATGCTTGACCCCTTGCCTTGCCCCTCATAAGTAGAGACAAGCGTGGAAATAAACGTGAGGGAACGAAAGAAGTATAGCAACATGAATTGGATAGTTTCTTGACTTCTTGGGAGATGTAAGGAAGGTAATTTCAACCACATGCTACATTTATAATATCAAGCAAAAAGTATCTGCGAAACCTGGAATATTTCAGAATGTGAGATGGATTATCATTCATGGGTTATCTAAAAACATTATTATTGATTAGCAGCAATTAAACGTGACAGAAAGCATGATCCATTTGGCTTCGACAACAGCAACAAAATGGCAGTTCTAGAAGATAAAATTATGATGATACCTTCAAATAGAGAAAATTGTAGGTGGTAGCTGATCTAGAAATGAGAAGGTTTTTCTCACAAACCTGCTTTATGTAGATACTTTTCCCTGAATAATTAGGCCCAGTGATGATGTTGATTCTTCCTGAATAACATATCTATTACCTTTCTCTAGCAGCCAAAACAGTGACTATATTTAGAACTGATGAATTCAGATCGCATTTTTTCCAAATACCTTCATCTAAAATCTTTGCATCGTTGGGAATAAATGTGTCCACAGTCATTTCCTGCAAAACATGCCTAATAGCAAGAACAAAGTTCAAGAAATATTCCCCGATGAACACAACATGAATTCAAAGTGTCTTATATAACAGAAAGGCCCGGACCTTCCATTCAATATATCAAGCATATTTTCTGAAGTCAAAATAGGCCTTGCATAATTGTTCTGACGAGCAACCAAAGCTAATGATGATAAGCTAGATAATAATTTACATCACAATCAGGACAAGGAAGAATTTAGAGGAAAAAAATGTAGAGTTCTCAAAGAAAAAGGAGAGAGAAAATGGAATCAGCCAGAAAATGAAGCACACTTACCAATCAAGCTCCGCCGCAAAATTAACAGCCTCAAGTATGGGGACAGAAAATTGAAGAATACGACCGACAAGGTCTCTAGTGAGTGCTCTCTCCATGTCTTGGAAAAACAGAGGGTAATGAAGAGAGAGCGAAGGGAATCGATTATTATTTGAAGACAAGCAGGCTTACATGTATGCCTTAATTGTGGAAAAAAATAATAAATTAAGTTATCAAGAGTAATTCCAGCACAAGATCAATTTTGGAGTGACCAGGATGCTATGGTAATGCCTAAAGTTCTGGCTGAGAATCAACAATGATTCTCAAAAATGTAGCAAGTGAACTAATAATAAATGTTTTTTTAACTTACCCAATATCTTATGATATATATCTCCCAGAAGATTATCTAGTTCACGTGTCTTTGCAGTGCGGTAGAAAAACTTCTTACAGTCTCCATCTTCATCAGAAAACTAGGCATTTCACCAAAAGTAAGCATAGAAGTTAACAAGATGCTCAAGATATGAAACTAATAAAAGGCATGATTATAAACTAAGACTTACAGAAAATTCAAAATCCTGAAGTTGCTCTAGTATGCTATCATCAAGTTTTTCTTCAAAAATGCACATTAAGTATCCTGCATATTACATAAAAACTGAAGTTTGTTAAAAAAAAAAAAAAAGGCAATATGCTTGCCAAAGTGTGAAAAGACATCATAGAGTACAGAACTCAAGCTGATTGAATTTCTTCCATTTATGAAGAAAGATTTCAGGCTCTCAAATTTCGCATTGTTATATGTACTCTTCATCTTCTAAGTTGCGATGGTGAGCAACTCAGTTAATAATATTAACTTAGCATAAAAATTTATGCATCGTTGAAATTTCTGGGGAGAAAAACAAATAAAAAATTGCAAATATATGATGAATGTGTTCTAAACCAAGATTCTAAAGAACAGGGGATGCCTGCCATATAGTTGGTCACACAAAAACTTTCTCATTCCTTCAATCTAAATGCCCGGTATACACTCTGGAGTTGATAAGCATGAAATTAGGTACGACTCAAAAAATAAATGAATAAATAAATAAAAATTAGATATGACTAAGCTATCAAGGGGAAAGAAGCTACTGAAGTTTTGTAAATTTTCTGTGCGGTGCAGAGAGCGTAGCAATCAAGTTCCAAAAGAAAGATGAAGTTCTTCGGAAAACTGAAAGAAAGGACTAAATACCATCGAACAGAAAATATTTCAGGGACGAGAACAACAATACTCGAACTAAGTGAAGTTTCACAATCACATTTAATTAGAAACGACAATGGAAGTCCAAGCCAACCTATCTGATGTATATACACAATACAAGGAATGAATTTCTCCCCAGACATATGAGGTAACCGTGCAAGTTCCAGGGATGAAACCTGCGATTGCAATTAAAATACCAAGATGTCATGTGGATGTTCCTTTACTATTCATCAAACATGAACGACTCAAAAAGTCACATGATGGCACCTCCTCCAGAAAGTCTGGCAACTCCTCGTATATTTGTCTCAGCTCATCTAACTGCATCAAGAAACGTAGCTTAACCAGTTACATGAATCACTTCAATCGTTTAAAGGGAATGTCAAGCCCTCGAATCCGTTCCATTAATGTAACATTTCCCACCTCATCACAGAAACCGTCTTTTACAATTGTCTCGTAACCTTTATCTTTACTTCGATGTACATCCATAACACCAATGACCTACACATATTCATAATCAAGCGCCAAAGATAACAAATACACATTTTTATTAACTGCTGGATGAATAATACATAACATAAACAAATATCAAAGTTCACTAATAGCTAATTTATTTTTAAACTTAGATACTAAAATCAATCGAGAATTTATATCTAATAAAATAAAGTAATTAGACAGGAACGGGACTTAGATGCTAATGGGACGCTGCACCTAGGGTTTGGTAGAAAGTTAAAGCTTGCAATAACATTCGTGAAAAATTCTGATGTCAAGGAGAACTTTACAACATATTCTAGAGCTTTTACGAATTACCATGAACTTATTTCGAGTAAAAATAAAATAAACTTCAATGCCACCCCGGTACTTGGATTATATGAAAATAATCCGACATTAAAGCTTGCCAAGTGCTCATATATTTCTCATGCTATTTTGTTTCAAACTTTAAACAGCTTCTCCAGTTTGTATGAAATCTATTCACCTGAGTGTAATTTTCGTTCCATTTGAATTTGCTATCCTTTATCCGTCCTTTTATTTAATCATTTTTTCTCAACCTTTTTAGACCTTTCTCCTTATCTTTCCTCTCAGTAAAAAAGACAATGTCATCGATTTGTTTCTGCTTCTATATTCTACCAACCCTGCGCACTTTTCAAAAGTTTATGACTAGGTTGAGCCAATCAAACCCAAATGCAATTAAAATCCAGGCCAAACCTGTTCGGATCTAAATCTCCTAACACACTCAATTGCAAATAATAACCGAGGAAAACAGATTTACTAATAAGAAGTATGAATTATAATCTGATAACTTTCCCAGCCAAGGATCAAATCCTTTTACAAGAAGAATGAATTCAATATCCTTGCCCCTGGCATAAGCTAGTAAGAACCCTATCACAAGCTAGTAAGAACAAAATACAATAAACGTGAATCACCCCCATTTCATTCTATCTTGCCTACTTTATATTCTCGCATTCTAAACCTTTCCTCTTCTCCAAGCTATCGGTTCTAGAAGTCTCTTGACAAGTGGATAGCCCAATTTAGCAAGGCCCATGATGATAACCCAACTTTACTTATCCAGCCCATTATACTAAAGTACCTAACCAAACCTCTTCATTTCATGTTAAACAGTGTCAGCTGGGTGCATTAAATCCCATACTAAACATCAATCACACCCAAATAGTATCTGTATGAACTATTTAGTTCCATTTATTATCTCACTGACAAAATATTTCATAATCAACCTAATTAAATAAGGAAAATCTGATTCTCTCCCGCACATGATTTTGTTCCTTCCTTCAATTTATGTTAACTAATATCTGTAATGGGAAAACATAGACATCTCATGGAAGTACCAGCATTTAAAGCACCAAATGTGATGCATAATATCCTTAAAACAAAATTCGATAGAAGCAATGGTGATGATCAACATCCACTCATTGCTCTGTTGAAAATGAAAAAACTGTAATTCATGTTTTACTGAATAAGAGAACAAAAATAAATTATTGAGAAATCAACTAACCAATTCATACACATAAGCTACATCGGCTGAAATATAAAGATGAGCCTGCAACATAACATGGAGTCAGTGAAGTAATAAAATTATTAAAAAAAATTAAAGAATAAGTCAATAGTATATATTAATGAGCATAATGATCCATAACAAATTTAAATTACAAAGGAAACAATTAATAGCAGCCATACCTTTTCAACCATATCCACATTCAAGTGATTCAATTGGACTTGAAGTGTTTCAGAAATTCCCACTTCAAATATCTTGTTGATGTGCAGCAGTGAGCACATGCTCTATAAAATAAATACTTGTTTTTTTAGAAGAAAAATATTTTGTCATGACGACTATCTGTAATCTTGATAAATCCGAGATGATCCATGAATATCCACAGTTACTAAGAAGAAGAAAGAAGGCGAGAGAGAACAAAAGAACTCCTTGCACATGAAAATTTTAAATTGTGAAGTTGACAAGAGGAATGGTTATGGTTATAATGGATTAGCAATTCCGGAAGTCTGAAAACAAATTTCTATCAGCATTATAGATTATCAAGTGTTACTCTGCGTTTTGAAAGGTTGTGTAACATCCATACCTTTAGAAAAGCTGTCCAGTCACTGCTTGTGCACAAAGAACTTGGAGAATTGATTTTCTTCATGAAGAAAATTTCAAAATATTAAATCAAATATAGAAAAGATAACATGAACCAAAGAGAATTGAGAAAACAGCAAAAAGAAGAACTAGAAAAGGTTAGAGAACTGAAAAATCCTGTGTTCATGATTTTTAATTTAAAAAAACATTACTTAAATGAATGATGCAACTGAAATAATAGTGCCACGATTTATAGAAAAGAGGAAAGATTTTGATACCTTGAGTAGATGAGGAATATCTTTTACAGACTTCAGTGTTTCACGCAAAGAAACCAACAATTCTTCAGCACAAAGAAAGAAAGATATCTTGGTTTCATTAGGGAAACTTTGTAACTCAGTGCCAGAAAGGATACAATGTTCATGCTCAAAGAACATTTCTAATTTATCAAAAACTTAAAATTATCATTTCCTGCATTTTTGTTACATCAACTTCTTATTTCATATGCATCTTGTATCATTCTCATCGAGCTTTAAGTATATAGTTTGGTCATGACAAGAACTTCTAAATTCAAATTATGCCCCAAATCCTACAATGACAGGATTAGGATACAGTGTTGAGACGACTGTTCAACTTGTCAAGGTCTAGTATAGGCCTGAGGAACCAATTCCTAACGGGAACAGAAGTGTTAGATCAAGGTCCCTCAAAGGCTCAAAAGATATGACAGATCACCGTAGGAGCAATATCGTGACACCTGGACGTAATCTTACCTCAGCAGACGTCTGCCAATTGGTGTCACGCACTGAAGAATGGGAAAAAAAGATAAGTGTCAACCTTTTCATTTGGATCGCACAAGTCCGAGATTAAAATGAAGGCAATCTCACTAAACCTTATTCATCATCCCATAGACAGAGAATCTGCAGTAAAAAATAACAGAAATAATTTGTTTAGCATACGAACAGGTGGATGCAATAGCATTTACCATTGCTTTGTATGCCCATATTGCCTGTGTATTAATCTCTCTCTTTTTTTTCTTTTTTTTTTGGGAAAATGTTTTGTATTAATCTTAAACAAAAGATAAAGAATGTGAATCTGCATTTACCCTTCCTTTGCTCTACCAATGCCCATATGACTTGGATGTTTGTCGATTTGGAATATGTGCAATGCTTCGTGGGCAGCTGAATCAACTTTGAGGAAATTGTTTCTTAACTTGCTTGTTAAAGTGTCCAACTCAGCATACTGAGTTTAAATCCAAAGAAAAAAAATGTAGATGTAGAAGAATAGAAGGTATGCTTGGATTTTCAAAAAAAGAAAAAAAAAGAAGGTATGCCTGGAAATATGGCATGAAATAGAAAGAAACTAAGGTCTAAGAATATGGAAAAGATACAGTGAACATTCAGAAAGTGAATTGATTGCGATTGATGCATTCCCACTTTCTTTCTGTTCCAGGGTGTCCACTATCCGTTCATTTTCTAATATTGCAAGAAGCCCCCCACTTGCACGAACTTGAACATCACTTCGAATGTCCATCATGGAACTAAGCTACAGGTCAACAAACAGTAGCATCAATAATTTAAACCAAGGAAAATAATATGCTAGCTACCATTTTTCAAGTTTGAAAGAACTATATAGATACAAATTACAGACCACATTGCTTCTTAGTATAAGCTAAGCTCTACCAAATATGGAGTTTAATATAATATTATTGGACTGTTTCACTTTCTCCCTGCGGATATAAAAATTGGTGTCTTGAACCAGAAGCTGCACTTTATAACAAGCGTTATAAACTTTTGCTAACAGCAAAAGGAAGCAGCTATGAATTATGATGCTCTGTGTATTTTTGTTGTCTGAAACCAAGCCCAAGCATATTGGTAACCATGATAAAAAAAATTCCTATACAGTTATCTTACATGCTTTCAACAGCCTAAAATACAAAACTGAATTAAACTCAAAAGCATGAAATGGCTAAGCATTTCATCACAAATTCATACATATTATTGCCATTTTTCAGTAATCGTGGACCGAATATAAGAGGGTTGTCTTGTACTTCATCATTCCTTCCAAATAAAAAAGACGGTGTTGGCAAACAAACCCCACCAACTTCCAGACAGACCCTAAATAGTTCACGGGTTTCGAAAAACAGTGTTGAGATCGAAGTTTCCATGCTGTTAGAGATTACACTATCAGATCTTCCTTTGTTTAGAAGATATCTATGGCATTTCATGGCTGAACTCGAGTTAAGAGTCATTTGAGAAAATTGTATGTTACAAAAAGGCCTGAAGGTAAACCTTGACTGACTTCCACTTGGCAAATGAAACTACAAAATAACACCAAGACCATTTGCAGACATAGACAATTAGGATGAACATGGACAAGATTTCGGATTCCAGCACAAAATGTTCAACTTACAAAGGAGACCCTTTCTTTGATATTCAGCCCTTCTTCCATACCAGCAACTCGCAGGTACATTAGTCTGTTTTATACAGAAAAAAAATATCGTAATTCGTAAGTAGATAATACTGAAATAGGAATACAGAGATACCAATGGAATATGGATTTATTCCAAGATTCACCACGAACTCCATGTAAATCAGACAACATTTCAACAAAATACAAAAGCTAGATCCTTAATATCCTGATCTTTCATATACTCATTTATCAAGGACCCAACTAGATGCCATACGAGAAGTTGTGAGATTTTAAACCATGTGCATTCCATGCAACCAATTAGGGTTCTACAATCTAACAGTCAAATCATCGTACTTGATGCATTTGACGAAATGATGGGTCGCAATCTTGACTACTAGCTGGATCAGCTACATATGAAAGTAGGAGCAGAAAGAGATGTATGACCACCAGAAACGGTCGTTTTATGCCTGATAAAACATATTTTACATACTTCCATTAATAAAAGTCACTAGATGATGCTGTCCTTTATCGGTTGAATTATTGGAATATAAATTTGAGATGCCTTCACCAAACATATTGACTATCAGATGTCATTGTGCCCATTTGGCATAGCAGCTGCCAGTTTCTAGAGATCATGACACCTCTATGGAGAATTCTCCCTAAATACTCAAATAATGGATGGAAAAAGAGATCCAAAGTTCTGCTCTGACCTGTGCCATGCTTGGTCATAGCTGAATAATGAACTTTTAACGAGCTTCACGGTTGGAGCTTCAGTCATTCCATCTGAGTCGTCAACTATTACTTAGTAAAACAGCTGACAGCACAGAATTACATATAATATCATTTCACAGTCTTTTACCAGAACTTTGTAAAGCAGCCAAGAAGGATTCTTCACTCTTAGTGCTCGTATAAATGATGCATGGTTTGGCTTGATATTTTACTGTATCAGGAATCCGTCATAGGTAAGTACATAAAAACGTGTGAAACTAAAATGTTGGAACGCTCTTTATTCATGTACCCATATCAACCAATTGAAAATCTTTGTCACCATCTTCCCAAAACTCCATCACATTAAGTTGACAAGTACTGGAATCGTAATAAGAGACTCCAACTCTGGGAAACAGTTAGACGAATCCATAAGGAAACACAAAATAACTATGACATCTTATTCGTACATCAGTGGAATGCTCATACAATAATTTGTTTTCAAATGGGAGTACCTTCGACCACTGATGATGCAAGCCATATAGACCTGTCATAGTAAGGTTTGGAATGTGAAAAAATCATTAGATTCAGAATGCGAAACAGTAGAACTCGGTCATTATCACATCTCCATAGCAAACATATTCCCTGTGGATACTCAATCCATAATTGTTATCAGACTTCAAATTTCTTATTAGATGAAACTTACTAAAACGAGCTAAATCAATCGAACTAACCAGTGGCAAAATCATAAATAGAGACAAGAATTACACCTGAGTTTCGGCGTCCGTTTCGTCGACTTCTTCCATTGCTCCGGAAGCTTGTTTCTCACGTTACAAATCGGAATTCGGAAGCTGTACGATGAAAGTCCGATAGATTCGCGCCGTTTCCGAAGGCGGGAGATAGCCGCTAAAAATAAAAGACCTTATTTTCCATTAATTTCTCTTCTGCATTTGGATTAAAGTAACTTGAACCAGTTAATTCGAAATCCTTGAAATTCATTTTCATATAACAATGGAACTCAAATTAATTTCTTATTATTTACACTTTAGCTCAATTATATTATATTATAGTAAATAAATATGGAGATAAATTTGAATTTTTTGCTTTAGTTATCTAAACAATGAACAATGAAAATATATTTAAATTCGTGAATTTTAAATTCTTCTCCAAATTCAACCCTTAATTTATTTGCCGTGATTTTTTTAAAACTAGAAATTTTTTCCATCCAAATTTTAATAGCTTTAAAACAACAGAGGAGTTCTTTTAATTTGCGATTTAAACACAAATTTCCCTTCAAATAATTGAATGTAGATAATTTTGTGATTTTAGTATATTTACGTTTTTACAATTTTCCTTTTTCAGGTCATCAAAATTAGTCATTATTTATCTTTCATTTTTTTTTTTAGTTTTACTTTTTTTATCGAGATTATTGATATCAGTAATAAAGAATTTCACGTCAACGTCACATATAAAAGTAAAATATTAATTAGTAACCAAATTCGCAAAAATTGATATTTAAAGAAAATATCAATAACATACTCGTGTGAATCGATCCAAAATTTATAGCTATAAATATAATGTTCGAAGTTTATTGTTTACGTTTTGGTTTATGAAAACATTGATTTATTATTATTTCCTAAAAGCCTTTAATTTTTGGGAGCCATCATCGTTACCGTTCGATGTTTATGGATAAATTTTTCGCTAACACGCTAGTCTGCAAACTAAACTAACCAGATAAATCGTAATGAACAAATCATGAGTTGTCAAGTTTGTATTAGATGTTAGTAAAAAAAAAACACATTAATTTATTAGTATAAGGTTGTTGGCCCAAGTGACGGTGTGCAAAAAATGAAAAAGATCTGAAGCAGCTTGAGATACCCGTCCTATCCCCAATTGTAATAAAAGGAAAGAAACATGAAAGTTATATATATATATATATATGTCCATTTGTATAAAGTGTCCCCCGTGTAATACATATTCTTTGGGACTAATATTCTTTTAACAAAACTTAGAGACACGTGTCGTCTAATTTCAATCAGAGCCTTATAACATGTTGACTTTGAGAATCGTTCACTAATTTCAGCACACGAAACAGAGCATTCTCCCTAAACCTCGCAACATTCACCTTCAAATTTGGTTGATCCAGATACACTTTCTGCACTTCTTGATACCCCTTGTCGTACACCGATCCCGGGTTAACGATCACCGGATGATGCCTCCCGTAAAGCTCCACCAGCGAGCTCTCTTCCGGCTCCATCCTGTACGGCACGTAATGCAGGCCCATGGCCTTAGCCGGATTGCCGAAACAGTACGATGATGCGAACTCCAACCCGAGCAGCTCCAGCTGAACCGTGACTCCGCCCGAAGGCAGGAACAACTCGTTCGTCAGGCCGGCTCCGTGTACTCCAGCAAGCACGCTGCAGGAGTTGACGATCCTGGAAAATGTAGTCATGTTCGCCACCATTTCATCTCTCCCGATGATCACGCGAAATCCCAGTTCTTTGATCATCGCCACCATTTCGCCTTCGTTCAGAAACCGCCTTGTTTTCGCGCGAGACAGGAGCAGTAGAGTCGGGGGTTTTATCTGGGAAATGTGGGTGTTTTTCAGGTTGAATGTTTCTCTGAGGAACTGTTTGAAATCAGGCATAGTGTAGTTTCCTGGAACTTTCCGGGGATCTATAGTCAGCACGTTGTGATACGTCAGGCCGATGATCGACCCCGGAAAGCAATGCACGCCCCTGTTTTCAGCCGGATTCATGACTTGGTAATCCGACAATCCGGAGAAAACCGGCCTGAATTTGTCCACGAACGAGGCGTTGTAATCGTCCAGGACGATCATAACCCGCGATTTGAAATGGTTGGCAGTGAGGAACAGAGGGATGATCAAATCGCTGAATTCGTGGAACGTGTTTCCGACGTAGGCCGAGGAGAAGATCAGAGCAGGGATCTTGTGGTGCACTTCGCATTCCGGGACCGGAATCTGATTCCCTTGCAAGATCTTGACAGGTTTGATGTGTTGAAGGAAGTTGTTTTCTTGTCTTCCATATGGCCTGATGTTGGTTTCTTCAACTACTTGATTAGATGAAACGTGAACTGTGATATTTCTACTTCTGGTGTCGATTCTTACATGTTGACTCGCCACACAAAGTAGAGAGAATTCAGACGAATGACACGCGAATCCCGTCGTCTCAAGATTCATCGCTTCTCCCCCTGCTCGATACACATAATTACATATTCAATCTATAAAAAAAACTCCAGAAAGAAATTTAAAAAAACAAAACAAAACAAAAAGAAAGTCAGTTATATATTAATTAACCTCTAACAAGTCTTGACAGAGGGACTTCGAACGACTCTTGATGATGATCACCATCATCTCCAACTGTTGTGTTGATTCCGACAACTCGACGGCTCGGAAAGGCGGATTCCAACTGTATCCCTGCAATTTTAGTAACAGAGTTGATCGTTACATGCGAAGAAACAGAACAAAATCACAATAAAAACAGATCAAGAATCTCTCCCATGGTTACATGTATTGACATGTAGATATCCCCCGAAGAAATCAACGTATATTAGGAGGAGAATAGGCAATAATATCAATAATGGAGATAGACCAAAGAGAAGTCTTCTCTTCCTCATCTCCATTGGCAAGTCTTTGGGTGCATTTCTTGGAACCCGTCCATGCGCAATATTAAAAAGGTTTTCTTCCAACACTTTCTATGTCATTTTATATAAAATTAGATATCTCCCATTTCAAAAATCTTGCACGCATTTCATGCAATAGCTATGAATATAATATTTATTAACTAAGAGCTATCTTAAAAAGAGTATTTTACACATACAAGCTAGCTGGTTTATTTGGTGTGACTCTTCTACTTTTTTTAATTTCTCCTTGTGCTATTGGTTGATTGATATCTGGATTTGTTCAATGTTCAAGATCTCTTCATAATATGTATAGTTTTCTAAAATAATATTTTCTTGAGAAGTGGTACGGTACGAAACATTGGAATATGTATTGTAGCAGTCTTTTAAATCTTTTAGTCTTGTATTTTTTTTTCCTTACGACAGTACCTCCAATTTTTCTTGTGTTTTCTTTATTATTCCTAAAACAAATCTTATAAATAAATATTTTTTTATTAATTTTCAGTAAGACGTTGTCACATATTTATATTTGTGATTGATCGGTTTTTGACATAAAAAGTAATATTTTTTATGGGTTAATCAAATAAAATATTCATCTCATAAAATATATATAACCCGTGAGACATTATTATATAAGTTTAAGTGTTTTCTTATCTGTTTTTTTTAATACTCTTTTTTATGATTAATTGCTATTACAAAAATGAGAATGTGGAATTCTATGGTTGGAGACTACTCCGCATGAACCTCTCTCTATATTATTCTACTATTTCCCATTTAACTGAAAGTTTCGCGTGCATTTATTCAAAAGTATGCCAGATTGATGGTAAGACCATATATTATATTGTATTGCACAGTATATTAAAATGTTTGGTCAACTTTACATTTTATATTATTTATTGATTAATATTTTAATTGTATTCCCCTGCATTGTTATATTTTGAGATGCTAATTCACATGGCATTTTCTTAATTCATGGGAGATGGTGCTAAGATCCAAAATATATGAGTAGAAAATTCATTTCTTGGTATGGCGTATATTAACATGTTAGAGGGAAGAAACCGATAGTTGTTGTTGACCAGTTTTTACAATTAAGAATTTAAAAAAAAATTGTAGATTAAAATCATAACTGAACATTTGAAAATGAATAAAATATAAAGCGAACCAAATCTTTTAAACTAGTGATTTACAATTGTATGATTATGTGTTTACTAATTGTTTTGTACGATTTTGGATTTGATTTCAATAATTTTTAGTAATCTGTTTTGTGCGATCTATACCTTTCTCACAAATATAAATTCGTAAGTGTTAGTTGTCTCACATCGATTGGATAAAATTTATGGAGTTATATATCGAATACGACAATCCTCTATTGAACTAGTTTTTGAGATTAAGTTAGCTAAATTAGTCCATAATCTTAATATCGTATCAGATTCAAGTTTCACCATTATGAGATGGACGGTTCATAGTAAGATCACATATTGCTTTGTAACATACGCTCCAAGTGTGTTAGTTGTCCCCACGTCGGCTGGACAGCGTTTTCGAGAGACATAAATATAGGTTTGGACAATTTTTTATTTGAGCTAGCTTTCAAGGTTGAACTAACTTTTTGAGGTTGAGTTATGTCCAAGTTTATAATGTTAGATGACATCAGAGTCAAGTTCCAATTCCACCGTTCCGTTTCCACCATCACTCACTCATAAGAGACATGTGAATTTAGAATAAAATATTTGATAATATAAAATGAAATTTGGTAATTTGAAAAATACACCAAAAATAAAGTACTAATTTAAACTAAAAAACGAATTATGCTTAAATATAATAATTCAATGTTTAAAAAAAATGAAAGAGGGCGATTTTCCACCCCATAGTTGGGGCTTCGCCAACCCTAATTTAGGAATTTGAAAATTTCATAGAATAGGTAATTGTGCTATTTTGGATCTCACAAGGGATATAAATTAAAAGGCAATTCAATGCAATTACTTTTGATCTTATTTTTAAAAATTAGTCAACCGATTTTTTTTAATTTTTTTTTTATATAAATCTATATTATTATATTTATCCTATTATATAAAAGATGGACCTACTATAATAACTAACTTTAAGGATATCAAAATTTTTTATTTCGTAATTATCTTTTTTTATTCACTATCTCACTAAACCTCTCATGTACTCTATTTTTTGCTTTAAAAATTACATAAAAAAACATATATTTTACACATGCAAAGGCAAAGCATTGTGGATTTTTCACTAATTTTAATAAAATACCAATGGAATCAAAGACTTGCAAAATTCTAACTTTTAAAAGCCCACATATCTATCCAACCCCAAATTGCAAAACTAATCATTTAGCCCATCTGTCCCTAAATTGCAAAATTCAAAGCTCATCTCTCCGTCTCCATGCGCTGGTCTCTTAATCGTCCATCTCTCAAAAGAAGTTGATTTCTCTTTGATAAGGTTTGATTAATATTCATTGGAAGCAGTGATCGTGTCTAGATCAATTTTCATCTGTTTGCAATAATTTTTCTTCGACGTTCTTAATGTGAAAAGTTCATGCTTTTATTCATGGGCAATTACTGATTTTCTTGGTAAGAATGAGATTTGTGATAACAACTGCATTGTTTTTCTGCTGAACTTCAATTGCATAAGCTTTTCTCTTAAATTGTTGTTGCTTCAGTTCCGTCGGCGAACGATGTACCCCGATGCATCTTTTAAGTTTTGAAACAATAGGAAAGTATTCGATAAAATGCCGCACAGGCTTTTGTAGACGAGCTTGACAAAATCAAGCTCCGAATTGGACATCATATACTAAATCCATTTCAGATTTACTCTAATTCAATATTTTCTCCTGCCCGTGTTAACATTTTCCTTTTTGCACTATCTTAAACTCAGTTCTTGATATTGTGTTGGTGGGATTTGGGTGAGGGAAAGATGAAGAAAGGAATCCACCCACAGATGCAATGGATATCCTACGTGACCCCAAGCGGGAGGCTGGTGAACGTGATGATGACCAAGATTCACCAGGTTGGCAAGGTGTACCATTTTCGAGCAAAGCGGCAGATGGCTCAGAGCATCGGCCAGATCGCCAAGTTCAAGCGTCGGTATGGGCAAAAGGAAGAGGAAGTGGAAGACAAGTAAATTTGCTGAGAATGATATGCACATTGTTTGAGATTCTGGTGATGTAGTAGCTTTGGCGTTGCCTTTGAATAATGTCACTTCATCCATGAACTTTGATTCTTGGTTCACTTTGGACAAAAATACGTACTTTTCAGCGGCATTTTAAGGTAGATTTTGACCAAAAGATTAATCGACACTTGTGTCGAATTTGTATTTTGATTTTCAAGTGATCACAAAATGCGGCGCAGCTAACTCACTGCGTTGAGGAACAACTTATGCTTACATTTGGACTTTGGAGTGTTTCTATCTAAGTGATGTGATCAAATATTAACATTTGGATTCTCGCACGGTGTGCATGGAACATGTCATCGCTAGCATGTGTATCCCCCCTCCCTGATTTTCCCATCTCTGCAAACTGTGAGGCTGGCTGAGAGCTATTTCTAATTGAAAAGATGGAGTTTTTTTTTAATCCAATAATTTATCTTGTACGGTGGAATGCATAGAAATTATTCTGAAGAGCTTATGATAGCTTTTTTTCAGAGCAATAAAGTTTAAATTATATTCTTTTGAAAAAGAACTCGAAAAGTCAAAAAAAAAAAAAGCTCAAAAAATTTGACTTCTGGAAATTATTTATATTTTCTTATCTTATATCCAAGTATAAAATTGTTCCTTTTTTTTTTTTTTAATGCGAATTCTAAAAACATAAAAATAAAACTCAAACCTGAAAAGAATCCTTTCGAAAACCTAAACTTCTATGTTGCAATTAATAGACGGTTCATACTCTTGGACTCTTGGTCCAATCATTGAATTTTACGGGCCGAGCTACTGAGACCCAAGAAGAAGGATCGCCATTTATGAATCTTCGCATAAGCATTGATTTGGGGGCCCATCCACTGAGGCCCAGGATCGAAGAGGCCCACCTATACAAGTCGTTCGTTAGACTTTAATCATTCATACCCCATCACATATGTTTTTTTTAAAAATAATCCCATACATACATGGAAAAAAAATCTTGGGGGAGAGCTTTTTTCGTTAGGTATAAACACATTCATAATTAAGACCGACCCACGTGTATGTGTCCCAAGTTTTAAAACCCCCACTTTTTTAAGAAAATATCGTTTTCCGGTGTCGGCAGAGGTAACCAACCCGTATCTAAAATAATAAAATAAGCAAAATTATACTTCCATAAAAACGTTAAAAAAAAAATTAGCCTCAAAAAGCGTTAGGATGGATGAATTAGATGAACGTTTAGTAGGAAGAAGTTTGATTCCCCTATCAACATCTTCTCGGATAAACGTGATATGATCTGTAAGGGTTTTCGTAATGCGTTTTACTTAACTTATATGATTTATATCAAAATAAAGTGATTTATCAAAACGCACATTAAATGATAGCAAATTAACTTTTATATATGTTGTAAACTTTAGTTTCTATACACTTGATATTAATCCAACAGAAACATCCCCTAAAGTAGCTCCACTCGAGATCATATTCTCCAAAGAATACAACTTTGCGAAAACCCCAACCAAGGGCGCTGTGTTGTAAGTACACGCCTCCGTCTGCATGAAGTTCCCTCTCCTATCCCTATACTCATCCTCGCTATCGGGTCCCCCGACGAGCGCTCCGACGAGCACATTCGGGTTCGGATCCTGTCGCCCATACCAGTTGTCGTACCCCTGCTTGCACCCCAAGAACCCCGACGCCTTACCCCTATGCAACTCCATGGAAGCTCCCCGATGGTGGACCCTCTTGGGGTACGTGTCTCCATACCCAACCAAGTAGCTCAACCCCATGGGATTGGATCCCAAGATGTATCCCACTTGGGATCTCACGAACGACAGGATTTCGTCGGGGCGGACCGATCCAGCGGGGCAGTTTAGGGTCTGGTTGGTGGAGTGGAGGTGGTGGGAGGCGAGGGTGAGGGAGAACAATGCCGTGGAGACGTACTGCATGTTGTTCCATCGGCGGGTGTACATGAGCCCGCCGGGGGTGCGCCGCACGTTGGTGGCGTTGTTTTCGTTCAAGCACGCGCAGAGGTAGTGCTCTGATTTCGAAGTGTAGTGCTCGAGGATTCGCTTCTGCTCTTCACTCTTGTCTTCCTTTGGTATCTGAACGAGTACATTAATATGATCATGCAATGTGATCATTTGTTATCATCCAAGATTGAAAATTATGTAGCTGGCAAATTCAAACTAGTAAATGGTTTACAAATTTTAGAGTACGTTCTTGATTTAGTTTTGTAACATATATGTTTTGAATAAGGGTCACATGGCGTGTGTAATTTGTAAATGCAACAAGCTGCTAAGATTGGTGATGGTAATTAATAGACAACAAATATTTAATGTGTAACACCCGGTATTTTTAATTACATAAATCCGCCTGCATAATTAGGATATTTAATTATTTAAATTTATGATTTATGGGTTAAATAATTATGTGAATTATTTATGCATGATTTAATTTATTTTTAAGCATTTAACCCATAATTAGTGATTTTTTTTATGATGTTTAGTATTTTTATTATTTAATCGCGTAGACGGGACCGTGGACGGACGAGATGACAACTTTCCACCCAAATTATTTTATGAGCCTTTTTGGAGCCTTAAAATATTATTTTGAGTTTTATTATCTCAAAATTTTAAGTATTTAATTTTATTTAATTTTAGGGGTCATTTTTATCCAAAATTAGTCAAAATATTGACTTTTTAGTATTTTTAAAATTTCCCTAAATAATAATTTCGGGATTTTCACATGAGTTATCAGGTTTTTAAATATTGTTTAGGGTTTTAAATTTTATATATTGTGGGATTAAAACCCTTATTAATATTTTAATTAACCTAAAACTTTATTATTCCAAATTACCCTAATTCTACCCCCAAACCCCACGCCTCCTAGCATTAGCCGCCACCCCCATCCCTTGTCTTCCTCTTCTTCATCAGATAGCCACTTCCAAGGAGAATCCATAGCCATTTTCGAAGGTTCCAAGCAAGCCATCGTCGTCCCGGCGTCCCGAAGTCCGTCCTACGCGTGTTAAATCAATATCTACGGTGTTAAGGCATGATTTTCTTCACTTTTTAATCCTATATCAGTGTATGTGTGTGTGTGGGTGTGTAGGACCGAGATTCATTATTTTTGACAGCAAGAATTTTCAAATCCTTTCTTTATTGCTCTCGGTTTGGCTTCTTGGAGTTCATGCTCACGTTTTTCATGTCCATGGCTAGGTAGGCTGCTGGTCCACGGTTAGAGGGGTTCCTTGGGGTCCCTAGGGTCGAGTGGTAGGGTCGGACAAGGGCTGGAACGGGCTAGGATCGGCCTGGATCGATCTGAACCATGGCTGCCCATTTTTCTGTCAGTTTAGGGTTTGGGGAGAATGGCTGCGGCTCGGTGGTTCCTGGCTGCATGGGGGCTGGGGCCTGGTTGGGTTAGGTCCGCCCGGACGTGGGCTACGTCCGGGCGGCGGCGCCCCGGCCAGGGGCGGCCGGAGCCGGCCGGCAGCAGGCCAAGAAGGCCTGCTGCTCTCGGCCGAGAAGAATGGAGAAGGGGGCGGTCGGGTTCTAGGGTTTTTGGTGGTTTCCGGGTCGGGTCTTGGGTCCGGGTCGGGTCAGTAGGTTAGTGGGTCGGGTTAAGTGGGTCCGGGTCCGGGTTATTTTAATTGGGCTCGGGTATTTTTATTTTTAAGTCTTTAAGTTAATTAGGAATTAAATGGACTAATTAAATTCCCAAAAATTTAATTGGTACCATTTAATTTATTTAGGGTTCATTAAATTATTTTGGGTTAATTTAATTATTTTTGGGCTTTTAATAATTTTTATTTAAATTTTTAAGTTGGCCAGAAATTTTTATGGGCTTGAGAGCCCATGAAAGTTATTGGGCCTGTTATTGGGCTTTTGGGCCCATTGGGCCAGGGACAGTGTTATTGGGCCTAAATTAGTCTTATTGGGCTTTGGTTGATTTATGGGCCAAGTCTTAAGTTAATGGGCTTGAGTGTAGGGCCAGCAGTCCAGAACCATCCATGAGAAAATTGCATGTGTCCTGATTATATATTTAATTATTTTTATGCATTAAAGTTATTTTAATATTTATATGTTAGTAAGAAAATTAAATTAAATATATATGAAGGACACACAATTTATTTAAGTACATGCATTCATGAAATCAATTTTATGCTATGATTGAAATTCTATGGTTGAGCAAATAAAATATTTTAGGTGGAAATTGAAGTAGTGTGGCCATTTATGTATGGGCAGTTTCTGCCATTTATGTATGGGCAGTTTTCTGCCATTTATGTATGGGTGGTTCGCCACCAGCCTCGTACGATGGTTTCCTAGACTGATCAGTCGCACTATGGGTCACACTTACGGATAGGACCATACGATGTTCAGAAAACAAATGCTCAACAACTTATGTATGTATGATATTATGTATGTTTATTTATGAAATTTATGTTATTAATTTTTAAGCATGCTCATTCATGTATACGTATGTATTAGTAGTAAATTGATTTAAATTATTTTAAACCCTTGTTAGTATGCATGTTGGGCCTCTAGGCTCACTACACTGATATGGTGCAGGTGAGTACGTAGAGGAGCAGGTTACTCCTACCGCTGGTGAGGATCTATGAGCTGTGCTACAGTAGCCCCGTGACCGTGACAGCTTCTGAGTCACCGTGCTTGAGTGTCATGAAACCTTTTATTATTTTTAGTGGTTGAGGTTTATGGAAATATTTCATTAAATATTTTTAGTGCATGCACATTGCTATTTATTTTATTTATGCAGTATATTTTTAATTCTAGGGTTGACTCAGTTGTTTAATTATTTTAAAGAATGCATTTTTATTTAAGTATTTAAATTGTTTATTTATTTAGTCATGAATTTATTTTTAGTATTTTTATTTGGTGCATATATGTATGGGCATATATGTACTTATATTTATTTAGTAGTATAAAAAAAAAAAAATTTCCGCATATTTATTTATTAGAGAGTTAGGGTCGTTTCAGTTGGTATCAGAGCACGGTTCTTGGAGGGGTCACTACTGCTATGCTAGCTCAGAAATCCACGCTACCGGTCTGTAAGTTTTAAATGTTTATAGTATGATTTAATTTCTAGAATTTAAGCTAGCCTTAATTTTAAACACTTAGTTATGCATGGCGATTTACGTAAATAAATATGTGGTGGTGCAGAATGCCTCCCAGACCAGTGAACCGACGTGGGGGACCTCCATCTCCACCTCCACCGCCACCTCAGCAGCACCCCATGACAGCACTGGAGCAGGCCAGTGCCACGATGATGGCGGGTATTACTGCTCTGTTGGAGCAGCAGGCTGCCCGTCCCAGACTGTCCCACGAGGAGGACGTCGCAGAGAGGTTCCAGGCATGACGTACGTATGGCAGACGTCTTTACATATGAGTCTGCAGTCAGCAGGGCCTTGCGTTCCGAAGAGGGACGGAGGGAGATACAGAGAGAGCAGCAGGGTAAGAGGCAGTTTGTGCAGACAGGGTATCAGCGACCATCTTCGCAGCCACCTGCGAAGAAACAGTCTACAGGGCCATCTAAGGGCCCGAATCAGCAGAGGCCTCAGGGGAAGCCACAGCAGCAGACTAGGGGCGGGGCCCCTACTCCAGGGAGATATCCAGTGTGTTCGAAGTGCCAGAAGATGCATTCCGGGCAGTGTCTATTGGGAGCAGGAGTCTGCTATCGTTGCAAGGAGCCAGGGCATCAGATTGCCAACTGCCCGAAGAGGCAGAATGTCAGTGGGCGAGTTTATGTGATGCAGGCTGAGGAGGCAGACCCAGATACCTCCTTGATCACCGGTATACCTAACCCCTAGAACTTTTTCAATTCTTTGCTTTTGTTTAATTGCGATTATAACTGAATGCCTGTTACATGAGTTTAATTATCAGCATGCTAGAATAAGAATTTTGTTTCTTTGTGATTAGAATTAAGGATTTTAGTGTTTTAACCTTGGGAGCATAGTGGTATGAATTGTTGGGAATCTTCTGCGTGCAGGGAGAATTCTAGTTGGAGGCAACTCCACGTTTGCGTTGCTAGATTCAGGAGCCACGCATTCGTTTATCTCCCGAGATTTTATCAGACGGATAGACATTTCACCGGAGGTTGTAGACAGTGGTTACGATGTTACCATGCCATCCGGACAGATTATCACTACCACTAGTGTCATCAGGGATCTGGCATTGGAGTTGCAGGGACACTCCATTCGAGCAGATCTAGTGGTTCTTCCATTGACTGGGTTTGACTTGATTTTGGGTATGGACTGGCTATCAGTTAATGGAGCTTCGATTGATTTCCGACGTAGGACAGTGTCAGTGAAGCCAGCAGGAGGTGAGATGTTTACTTTCTTTGCATCTCAGTCTAGCAGTATTCCTCAGATGATATCACTTGTTCGTGCGAGGAAACTGTTGCGCAATGGATGTCAGGGTTTTCTTGCTAGTGTGGTCACTACCACAGACGTTTCTAGCAGATCTTTATCAGATATAGAGGTGGTACGTGACTATCCAGATGTTTTTCCTGACGATGTTGCAGGAGTTCCACCAGTGAGGGAGGTGGAGTTCAGTATTGAGTTGTTGCCGGATACTGTGCCTATCTCTAAGGCACCGTATCGACTTGCTCCTACAGAGATGAGAGAGTTGAAGGAGCAGATTCAGGAGCTGTTGGAGAAGGGCTTTGTTCGTCCTAGCTTTTCTCCATGGGGAACTCCAGTGTTGTTTGTGAAGAAGAAGGACGGCAGCATGAGATTGTGCATTGACTACCGAGAGCTCAACAGAGTCACAGTGAAGAATAAGTATCCGCTACCGAGGATAGAGGATTTATTCGATCAGTTGCAGGGAGCTTCGGTATTCTCCAAGATCGATCTGCGATCTGGTTACCATCAGTTGAGAGTCAGAGATTCAGACGTGTCTAAGACTGCCTTTAGGACACGATATGGGCACTATGAGTTCTTGGTGATGCCCTTTGGGTTGACCAATGCTCCAGCAGTTTTTATGGATCTCATGCATCGTGTCTTCCAGCCGTATCTAGATCAGTTTGTCATTGTATTCATTGATGACATATTGATCTACTCGAGGAGCATTGAGGAGCATACACAGCATTTGCATACAGCCTTACAGACATTGAGAGAGCATCGACTGTTTGCAAAGTTCAGTAAGTGTGAGTTTTGGTTGGAGCAGGTGGCGTTTCTAGGCCACATTATTTCTAGGGATGGGATTGCAGTGGATCAGTCCAAGGTGCAGGCAGTGAGGGATTGGGGGATTCCAAAGAATGCTTCGGAGATTCGTAGCTTCTTGGGTTTAGCAGGATACTATAGGAAGTTCATCAAGGGTTTTTCCTCTATTGCAGTACCCTTGACTTCCTTGACCAAGAAGAACGCGAAGTATAGTTGGAGTCCGGATTGTCAGCGGAGTTTTGATCAGCTGAAGGATGCACTTACTTCAGCACCGGTGTTAGCTATGACAGTGCCACATGAGGAGTTAGTGGTGTACACCGACGCGTCCAAGCTTGGTTTGGGCGCAGTACTTATGCAGAGTGGCAGAGTTATCGCATATGCGTCGCGACAGTTGAAGATTCATGAGCAGAACTATCCGACGCATGATTTGGAGCTTGCAGCAGTGGTATTTGCGTTGAAAATCTGGAGGCACTATCTTTACGGCGAGAAGTGCAAGATTTTCACCGATCACAAGAGACTCAAGTACTTCTTCACCCAGAAGGAGTTGAACATGAGGCAGCGTAGATGACTTGAGCTTGTGAAGGACTATGATTGTGACATTAGCTACCATCCGGGTAAGGCTAATGTAGTAGCAGATGCTTTGAGTCGAAAGTCGTCAGTGATATCATGTTTGACTGCACAGTTACCACTACAGACCGAGATTCAGAGGTTTGGGTTGGAGTGCTATCCGAGCGGCCATGCACCGAGCTTGTCAGTGTTGACAGTGCAGCCAGTTCTGCGAGATCGGATTAGGGAGGGACAGTCTACTGATGAGGAGCTACAGCGATGGAGACAGAGAGATGAGGCCAGAGGTAATCTCTTGTATACAGTGGAGGATGTCATCGTTCAGTACCGTGGGAGGATGTGGGTACCGAACGTTGATCAGTTGAGAGCCGAGATTCTAGCAGAGGCTCATGCATCTCCGTACTCCATTCACCCCGGAAGTACGAAGATGTACCGAGATTTGCAGTTATTGTATTGGTGGCCTGGGATGAAGAGTGACATCGGGAGAGTGGTGTCAGAGTGCTTGACTTGTCAGCAAGTCAAAGCAGAGCATCAGCGTCCAGCAGGACTTCTTAGACCTCTTCCCATTCCGGAATGGAAATGAGAGAATATTACGATGGACTTTGTGGTTGGCTTGCCGAGGAGCGCCAGAGGTTGCACAGCGATTTGGGTGATTGTGGATAGACTCACCAAGTCAGCTCATTTCTTGCCGGTGAGGACTAACTATACTTTGACACAGTATGCAGAGCTTTACATTAGAGAGATTGTTAGACTGCATGGCATACCAGTGTCTATTGTGTCAGACAGAGATCCGAGATTCACATCTGCGTTTTGGAAGAGTCTGCACACGGCTATGGGGACTAGGCTTCTGTTCAGTACAGCATTTCATCCCCAGACAGATGGTCAGTCTGAGAGAGTGATCCAGGTTCTCGAGGATCTTCTGAGAGCTTGTGTCATTGATTTTCGGGGCTCTTGGGAGACTAGACTGCCATTGGTGGAGTTTACCTATAAGAACAGCTTTCAGTCGTCTATAGGTATGGCTCCATATGCAGCACTTTATGGGAGGAGATGCAGATCTCCGGTGCATTGGGATGAGGTTGGTGAGCGGATTTTGTTGGGTCCGGAGATTGTGCAGCAGACAGCTGACATCGTGACGCAGATTCGAGAGAGGATGAGGACTGCGCAGAGTCGGCAGAAGAGTTATGCAGATGCCAGACGACGCGATTTGGAGTTCGCAGTAGGTGATCACGTATTCTTGAAGGTGTCACCTATGAAGGGAGTAGCGCGTTTTGGACGGAGAGGCAAGCTTAATCCGAGATATATAGGGCCATTCGAGATCTTGGAGCGAGTTGGCACGTTGGCCTATCGTTTAGCTCTACCTCCAGGGCTAGCGGCAGTGCACAATGTTTTCCATGTATCCATGCTTCGGAGATATGTCTCCAACCCGTCGCATGTGTTGGATTTCGAGCCCTTACAGTTGCCACCAGATCTTGTATACGAGGAGAGACCAGTGCGGATCTTGGCTAGAGAGGAGAGGAGGCTTAGGACGCGGGTCATACCGATGGTCAGAGTCCAGTGGCTGAATCACTCGGAGGAGGAAGCTACTTGGGAGACCGAGGAGGATATGAGGACTCGCTACCCGGAGTTGTTCGGGTAAGTATTTTAATTTCGAGGACGAAATTCAATTTAAGGGGGGGAGAATTGTAACACCCGGTATTTTTAATTACATAAATCCGCCTGCATAATTAGGATATTTAATTATTTAAATTTATGATTTATGGGTTAAATAATTATGTGAATTATTTATGCATGATTTAATTTATTTTTAAGCATTTAACCCATAATTAGTGATTTTTTTTTATGATGTTTAGTATTTTTATTATTTAATCGCGTAGACGGGACCGTGGACGGACGAGATGACAACTTTCCACCCAAATTATTTTATGAGCCTTTTTGGAGCCTTAAAATATTATTTTGAGTTTTATTATCTCAAAATTTTAAGTATTTAATTTTATTTAATTTTAGGGGTCATTTTTATCCAAAATTAGTCAAAATATTGACTTTTTAGTATTTTTAAAATTTTCCTAAATAATAATTTCGGGATTTTCACATGAGTTATCAAGTTTTTAAATATTGTTTAGGGTTTTAAATTTTATATATTGTGGGATTAAAACCCTTATTAATATTTTAATTAACCTAAAACTTTATTATTCCAAATTACCCTAATTCTACCCCCAAACCCCACGCCTCCTAGCATTAGCCGCCACCCCCATCCCTTGTCTTCCTCTTCTTCATCAGATAGCCACTTCCAAGGAGAATCCATAGCCATTTTCGAAGGTTCCAAGCAAGCCATCGTCGTCCCGGCGTCCCGAAGTCCGTCCTACGCGTGTTAAATCAATATCTACGGTGTTAAGGCATGATTTTCTTCACTTTTTAATCCTATATCAGTGTATGTGTGTGTGTGGGTGTGTAGGACCGAGATTCATTATTTTTGACAGCAAGAATTTTCAAATCCTTTCTTTATTGCTCTCGGTTTGGCTTCTTGGAGTTCATGCTCACGTTTTTCATGTCCATGGCTAGGTAGGCTGCTGGTCCACGGTTAGAGGGGTTCCTTGGGGTCCCTAGGGTCGAGTGGTAGGGTCGGACAAGGGCTGGAACGGGCTAGGATCGGCCTGGATCGATCTGAACCATGGCTGCCCATTTTTCTGTCAGTTTAGGGTTTGGGGAGAATGGCTGCGGCTCGGTGGTTCCTGGCTGCATGGGGGCTGGGGCCTGGTTGGGTTAGGTCCGCCCGGACGTGGGCTACGTCCGGGCGGCGGCGCCCCGGCCAGGGGCGGCCGGAGCCGGCCGGCAGCAGGCCAAGAAGGCCTGCTGCTCTCGGCCGAGAAGAATGGAGAAGGGGGCGGTCGGGTTCTAGGGTTTTTGGTGGTTTCCGGGTCGGGTCTTGGGTCCGGGTCGGGTCAGTAGGTTAGTGGGTCGGGTTAAGTGGGTCCGGGTTCGGGTTATTTTAATTGGGCTCGGGTATTTTTATTTTTAAGTCTTTAAGTTAATTAGGAATTAAATGGACTAATTAAATTCCCAAAAATTTAATTGGTACCATTTAATTTATTTAGGGTTCATTAAATTATTTTGGGTTAATTTAATTATTTTTGGGCTTTTAATAATTTTTATTTAAATTTTTAAGTTGGCCAGAAATTTTTATGGGCTTGAGAGCCCATGAAAGTTATTGGGCCTGTTATTGGGCTTTTGGGCCCATTGGGCCAGGGACAGTGTTATTGGGCCTAAATTAGTCTTATTGGGCTTTGGTTGATTTATGGGCCAAATCTTAAGTTAATGGGCTTGAGTGTAGGGCCAGCAGTCCAGAACCATCCATGAGAAAATTGCATGTGTCCTGATTATATATTTAATTATTTTTATGCATTAAAGTTATTTTAATATTTATATGTTAGTAAGAAAATTAAATTAAATATATATGAAGGACACACAATTTATTTAAGTACATGCATTCATGAAATCAATTTTATGCTATGATTGAAATTCTATGGTTGAGCAAATAAAATATTTTAGGTGGAAATTGAAGTAGTGTGGCCATTTATGTATGGGCAGTTTCTGCCATTTATGTATGGGCAGTTTTCTGCCATTTATGTATGGGTGGTTCGCCACCAGCCTCGTACGATGGTTTCCTAGACTGATCAGTCGCACTATGGGTCACACTTACGGATAGGACCATACGATGTTCAGAAAACAAATGCTCAACAACTTATGTATGTATGATATTATGTATGTTTATTTATGAAATTTATGTTATTAATTTTTAAGCATGCTCATTCATGTATACGTATGTATTAGTAGTAAATTGATTTAAATTATTTTAAACCCTTGTTAGTATGCATGTTGGGCCTCTAGGCTCACTACACTGATATGGTGCAGGTGAGTACGTAGAGGAGCAGGTTACTCCTACCGCTGGTGAGGATCTATGAGCTGTGCTACAGTAGCCCCGTGACCGTGACAGCTTCTGAGTCACCGTGCTTGAGTGTCATGAAACCTTTTATTATTTTTAGTGGTTGAGGTTTATGGAAATATTTCATTAAATATTTTTAGTGCATGCACATTGCTATTTATTTTATTTATGCAGTATATTTTTAATTCTAGGGTTGACTCAGTTGTTTAATTATTTTAAAGAATGCATTTTTATTTAAGTATTTAAATTGTTTATTTATTTAGTCATGAATTTATTTTTAGTATTTTTATTTGGTGCATATATGTATGGGCATATATGTACTTATATTTATTTAGTAGTATAAAAAAAAAAAAAAATTTCCGCATATTTATTTATTAGAGAGTTAGGGTCGTTTCATAATGTCCCCGTAGAGATCAGGAATTCATTAATCATAATGAACTGGACCTGCTTGAACTTAGAGGAGAATAGATTTTGGTACATATGTATAACGAAAAATGTGACATGCATGTGCACCTTCAATTATACACTCGATCACACGTTGATTTCGAAATCACAAAATTATCTCAACGAAGAAATATTTTCATTAGTGTGTGAGATAATATTGTAGTGTATATTGATCGTGTCGGTAATCGAATATGTGCAAGCAACGTACATATATACCTTATATATAATATGTCTACGAGAACTAGCTATGTCCATAATATATCCCCCTATGATTGATCAATAAAGTTAGTTTTTTGCATCATGCTAAAAATGAAAAATAGAATTTAATAATTCCATTGAAGGGGTGTGACTTGTGTGTGTGTGTTTGTATATATAGCCAAATGAAAGCTGTATATAGACTATAGAGGGGTATAAAAGGGAAAGGGGACAGTGATATAATATTTAGATTTTGTATATATTGATGGGGGATGGTGATGGGCTGAATTCTTGGTCGAAGAACCGATACCAAATTTGGGGATTGTGGCGCCAAGAACATGGCCCCATACAATTGAATGAGAATTAATTATGGCTTGGGATCTATTTGTTGGAACAATATTTTATAATAATTTAAAAAATATGCACATTAAAAGCCAGAACATGGAACCAAAGAAAGCGAAGTCACCTAGCTTTGAGATCTCACACTCCTTTTAACCATCGTATAAAGTCGACAATTAGGTAAAATAAAATTCGTAGATATTTTGTCAACACATAAATACTTAATTAGTTATCTCAAAATTTAATATATAGCTAATTCCCACCAAATTTTCTAAATCAAAGAAGTTGAAAAAATGATCATACCATGGAAGCAAGAATTTGGAGGCCAGCATATTTAACATCCCAGCTGAATTCAGTCAAGGCCCAAGTGATCCCACCAAGAGAGTTGGCGTTTTGAATACCATAATTCAAATAATTATTATTATTTTTATTGCTATTATTGTCGGTGGCTCTGTATAGCCAAAATGCTGCCCACAACAATTCATCCATGTATCCACTCACCGACGAATAGTAACCCTTTGCTCCTTCTATGCTCTTGTCATAATTTCCTCTATATTTGTCACTAAACTCAAACAACTGAAAAAATCGTATTAGAAAAGAGCAAATTAAACCAGAGACTAAAATTAATTTGTCAATAGCCACTTGTCTTTGTCCGATCAAGTGGATGGAACTACTACTAATTATGTTCCTAATCAATAACTTGATTTGGAATGCAATGTCATTATTAAATAATATCTAGCAAGATTACGTGCGTTAAATGACCTAATCTAGCTAGTTCCATCTATCTTTAACAACCTCATTAACTAACTATACCTGTTGTGCATGTTCCAAGAGAAGGTGGGAGTAATGTGGGTTCGTTCTCCTAAACACGATGGACGCCGCCGCCATGGCCGCCGCCGTTTCCGCCGCCACGTCGGATCCGGGATTCTCCTCGTCCACCTTGAAAGCTCGCCGAGAGGTCGTCATGTCCTCCGGCCGCTGCCAGCACAGGTGATCGGTGTCACCATCACCCACCTGAAATATAATTAATATACCATGTTTTTTTTCTAATTAAAATGGTTTTATGTATATATTATTCCAATAGTATACATTTACACATAGTGAAACACTTAACGGCTGGTGACTTTCACAGAGCACGAGGTACTAATTGGGCACTTGATTTACGTTAAAATTTCCGGATTTTTGTCTGAATTTTGAAGGCAAATTAAAGGGATTTGCTTTAGAGGAAAAAGAAACAAGGATTTGAAAATTGTGGACCCGAATAAAATCTAGGGAGATACGAGATTGTTACTGGGCGATGAGTTCTATTTGCCAGCGTGATTGGGGGATGGATTACTGCTTATAACAATACATTTTACTACAAATGTTTGATTTATAATTCTCGAATCGATCAAAATCCATCATTGTCTAAAATGAATTCATCTAACATAATTTATTCATCTAATAATGTGCAGCTATAAATATACCTGAGCCCACAAGACATGAGGATGAGTGTGTGCCTTTATGAAATAATCAGTTCCCCACTTGATAGCTTCCAATGCATGCCGGAGTTCCCCCGCCGCCGCGATTTCTTCCCGGAATTCGATCACCCCCCACGAAAGCAACGTCACGGTGAAAGCCATAGGCAGACCGAACTTCACATTGTCTCCGGCATCGTAGTATCCTCCCACCAAATCCACCTGTTCCAACGCACATACACATATATCACATTCACTGCGTGATCGAACGAAAGTGGTCCGCCCGAGACCCACATTGGATTTTAATTTTGAACTAGTGAAGACCAAGAGTAAAAATCAATACCCCTTGTTCGAGGCCGTCGGTGAGGCCGGAGTGTTGGCGCCACCGCACCCTCTGGTTGTACGGGAGGCGGCCGGAGCGCTGCGCCTCGAAGTAGAGGAGGCTCTTGGAAAGGGCTTCTCCGTAGTCGAAAGATTTCGAGACGGGGAGAAGGGAGAGCATAATGGGGAAGAGATAGTTAAGGGCGCGTTTGGGGAATCCGCATTGGGTCTTCTTCCCCATTGAGTTTGTGATATTTTTCTGCAAGCAACTGCTCTGTTTTCTTCTTCTTTTAATTCACTCCTCTGTGTGTCCCCCTCTTCTTTATATATACAGCATGCAAGCCACGTGACAATTTTTTTTTTTTTTTTTTTTTGCTCATGAGAAAAATTAGGGGTGTGATTACCAATTTTGCATTAAATTAAAAAGATTTTGTGATTCATTGTGGGAATATCTTGTTTTTAATATAATATAAATTCGACTATCTTTATAAAGTAACCACTTTGATAAATTAAAGAATAATATTTATTTAAAAAATTTCTAGTAGCTGCGAAATTTCGTTTGTGCTAAAAAAATATACCGGATTGTTTTCATCATTTGCTATTGTTAGTAAATAACGATTCAATCATGTCGATTACTTTTTGTATAACCGATTGAACTATTAAAATTATGTTTTTATTTTTATTTTTATAATATTCTGTTTAGATATCAATTAACTGTCACAAGTTTCAATATATTTAGTTTGTTTATTAATTTATTCCATGATTACATATTTTTCTTTATACATCTCTGGATAAATTGTTTGGCTAGCATACAAAATAATAAGATGGAGTATGCTTTGAAATGAAATTCATCCAATAGATCTTGATCATCCATTGAGCATGGATCCGAATAAATGCTACAGAGGGTGAAACTCACATGGCATAATGAGTCGGTCTATGCTGACAGACGGTATTTTGTCTGTCAGCATCAACGGACCCGATCATCTTTGCAGATCAAATAATCCGCAAGAGATCGGTCCGTTCGATTGCCTTTCAGGTAGGGAACCCGAAGGGCAACATAGACATGTTCTGATGTAACATACCCACCCTCAAAATAATCGATTTTAAACCGGATAAAAGGCCTGCCTAACTTTGGGCATGTCACAAATATTAACCACCCTGTCAGCTTTGCTAGAAGGGGAGAGGAGAGTGACTGAGTGACAATCGACAAGGCCTAACTTAAAACCGGACAAAGGACTAATTTTCAGCAACTTCATGTATTCTTTTGGGGAAGAAAATTCAGTTTATGCATTTTGGTTTAATGATGTGTGTACACTGAGCATTGTCTGTGAACTAGGAAAATTATACGCTTTACGAAAACTGTTGAACTGAGTGAACAAATCCAGCGAGAGTAATACAACATCATACAATATCACTTGAAATTACTGGTGTAACATCCACCATTCATTTGGTTTATATCTTCGGGCATCACCGAGTTCGTGTTTTAGTGCAGATGTTTTAACAAGTCAAAATGGATTAAATGAAAAACTAGTTGGGTTCAAATGCAGAGCAGTTCAGATCCCAATATCAGAGATCCAAAACTCAAATCATACGGAATCTCATTTGGTAAGTTTTATATTAGAAAGAATGAATTCGAAATGGTGAAATCGTCAAATAGTTTAAGTTTGCAGAAAAAAAACGGGCATGTTTTCCACCAATTTACATATCGAAACACAATTCAAGAAACATATTTTTCGAAATAGATTCTACAATCAGGAGGCAGCAACAGAACATGCACATAAACGAGTCCTAATCCCTGCTCATTTGAATCTTTCCAAATCATGTAGCCACTTCAAGAAAACACAGAAAATATAAATTCAGATTTTTCCTCCCCATTGAGGAAGAAAGACCAGGCAAAGGGCATGATGAAACAAATCAAAAGCTAAAAAGAAGAAAAGAGAATGCTGCGCTTGCAAATACAAGCATAGGGGGGTATGTCAATAAGTAAATACCAATGTTGACAGAAGACCGACACCACGCTTGCAAATACAAGCATAGGGGTAATAAGTAAATATACTAGATACCAATGTTGACATAAGTCCGACACATCAGGTCGGGTCAATAAAATAGTGAAACACAATTCTAGATAAGAGTCAAAGAAGATGGACTAATAAGAGTGCTTTTATATTACAACCCCACACCCTTTTCATTCTCTTGTACTTGCTAAGCAGACGCTCCTCCAGTTTGGTGCAGCATTGCGTCTATTTCATCACCCTCCTCCATTTCCAGCTACAAAGAAAACTTATGTTGAGTTCAACTGACAATTGTGTGTGTGTGTGTGTGAGAGAGAGAGTGAGATAGTGAGTGCATTACCTCGTCCGGTGTCTGCTCCCCTCGCAGGCGACGGCCATCAAACAGAAAAGCAATGGAGTTGAAATCCACTGATTGACGTTCACAATAAGCATTCATGAGTTTTTTCAGTTGGGTGCTTCTCTTAATCCTGAAAATCACCTCATTTCCATCCTAGAAAACGCATGCAGGTTAGATTTTGTGTGTTAAAAACCTTTCCAAATAATAATCTACCCACAAAATTACAAATTAATTGTAAGTAGATGTTTAATAAACATAGCATGAGTTTTCCAAAGAGTTTGAAATAATTAATCAGGTCAGCAATACAGCGAGAGACCCTGAAGACGTATGCTAGACTAAAGCAGCACTGTATTGAGAAAGCACAAGGAATTCCCCGTTTGTGGTCGGGAATATGAGAGAAGAAGATAAGACAACATTTGAAACAACATATTCCCACATTTCTACTGGTACCAGAAAGTCATGTTTACTCAATTCATGTTAACAAAAAATGTCTAGATTTGGTAGGGTGTATTCTTCTGCAAGCGAAGTTCATCTGTCACATGAAAGAAACCCAAGATAATGAGATTATGACATGGGTTGCTGAGCACCTGCAAGGATAACTCGAGGTAGTAAACCTGCTCCTACTTGACAGCCCCAACAAAAAAAGCCAAGTAGGTTCAGGTAGGAAAAAAAAAGATAATACGAGAAAAATAGAAAAAATAAACTGCTTCCTCTAAGTTCAATAGCACTAAAAAACTGCACAAAAAAACAAAAAATTTAAAAACATTAACCCACAAGCACTTCAATAACAGCAACATCATTCAAAGAAACCAGCTACGAAAATATAGAGAAATAAGAAAAATACAAATTAAGGAAAAAGTTGTCCCACAATTGACTTGGATTTACCAACATAATGAACCTGTTAATCGAAAACTCTGAAACCCAAAATAATGCATATATAGTATTTGTCAGTTGTATTTCAAAAGGGGAGCTCCGTACAGAGATTTTCGGGCTAATTGCATTCACACCCCATGTGAAAAGTCTAAAAGGCATAAAACCCCCTAAGAAATATTAATAGGCTAATGCATCCCTCGGTTTTTTAAAATGTAGTACATTTCACCCCTATGTTATACAAACTCGGGCACATTTATACCCTCTCAGAGGGGTTTTTATGCTAATTTTTTTAAAACATAGGGTCTAATATGCTATTAATTTTACACAGGGGGTTTTATGCCTTTTAGACTTTTCACAGGGGGTGTGAATGCAATTAGCCCGAGATTTTCAATAAGAGAACAGTGTTCTCAACTTCTCATGACAACCTTGCCTCATGTTTCTCATTTACCACTGCTCTGTTCAATGATTTCATTAAAGGAACTAGTCAATAACCAAGCTGACGCCTTGTGGTACCGAATTACTGAATTACATGTGACATTTTCCTCCATGATCATGCATCACTCTACTCTGCGCCTAGAACTTAGAACCAATCAACTCATGTGCCTACTTGTGCATTTGATAACTATATATAAGTAGACCACAGACATGAAATTATACCAAGCCCCGCGTCTGGCTTCCTCAAGGGAAATTTTTAAGTAAAACTTTCGAAACAAAATTTTCCCAGAAATACATTTTCAGCTCCAGCCGTAATAATAAAACTTCAACCACCACCATACGAAGTGATTAATACAAACACCTTCAACACGAGTAATGTTAAACGTAAACGAGATTTAACATTTCCACAGGGAAATTGAACATAAAAGGGGCAGCACAGAAACACACAGTTAAAACCCTAGAAAACGAAACAATCAGCAGCAATCATCCCACGAACACATCACGGAATCAAAATAAACAGATATAGAGACAAGCTAAAAACAATCAACAACAAAAAAATCGGAAGCAGAAATTGGAACGGGAAGATGAAAGAGGAGAAGGGAAGTAGAGAGCAGAGTGAGACCTGGCCTTTGACTTTGAGACTGATGTGACCGCCGCCGGAGGGATCGGTGGGCTTGGTGTCTGCTTGCTCTACGCCTGACATTTTCGCTTCAGCCGCCGGATATTCTTCCCAAACCCTCGCTTCGCTTCGCACGCCAAGTCAAATAGTTTGCTGGACTACCTTTGTTTTTTTTTCCTGTGTTGGTGTTTTTTTAAACCAAATAAATAAATAAAATCAAAGCCCGGAATATTTTATATTTTGTACCAGGGTCAATCACATACATCTTTTCGACCCGATTCGATCTTTCTTGCCGAAAGTTATATATTTGGACGATAATATTTGATTTAAAGTGAAATTTTAAATGTGGTTGGGGTGTCAAAATTCAACCAAACTCGTCAATCTAACACGAGTAGTGACCCAAAAAATATATGATTAGGGATAGGGTTTTTTTGTTCGGGTCGAATCGGATTGACCCGGAAACTAACCCGAAAAAATTAATCGAGTTTGGGTTGGGTTCGATTCAACCCGGCTTGACCCGAGAAGAACCGAAGATTTTTATTATTATTATTTTTATATAAAAATAAGAAAGATTTGCTACATTTTTTTACATTGTATGTTTGAAATTTTTTTATTGTGTATTAATATAATAAATTTTTGTCATTTAATGTTTATTTTGTAATAAGTATACTTTAAATTTTCTAGGACTAGACTTTCAAATTTAAATTATATATAAGGTTAGATTTTGTTATTATGTGATTAAATTAAATATTACTATTATTATTGTGTGTTTTGAATTTTTATTTAATTATTTTGTTACAAAATAAAAAAAATCGGATTGATCGGGTTAGCCAGGTTCGGGTTCGAGTTGGTCGTTTTTTGTTCGGGTTCGGGTCGGGAAATTTTTAAAGAATATTTTCGCCAACGGCCAACCCGACCCACCAGAATTGATACCCCTAAAATATTGGTTAAATATCTTACAATTATCATTCCATATACTAGCACTTGACACACATAATTCGTTGTATACAAAAATTCTTGTGAGATGATTTCGCGGGTCAATTTCGTAGGATGAATCTTTTATTTAGACCACTCAAGAAAAATATTATTTTTTATGCAAAAAATATTATTTTTTATTATAAATATAAGTTGAGTTGATCCGTTCCACAAGAGCCCTACTATGTTTTATATATGAGAAAATGACGCCAAATACCCCTGTGAAATTATCAATGAGCTAACACCCCCTTGTGTAACAAATTTGAGCATTTCAATCCCTGTCTTATTTTTTTTTGTGCTCACTTTCCCCAAAAAAAATATTTTGGCTCATAAATTTATGAAAAGACGAAAGAGCCCTCAATTTAAAATAATCTATAATCTAATTCCAGAACATAAACTTGTTTTTTTTAATGCTTCCGCTTAAATAATATCTTGGGCTTCTCTTTAAACTTTAGTTCTTGGCCCAATTAGAAAACATAAAGTAAAAATGCTACTCAAGATTCCCGAGCTTTCATCGTTCTTTTCTTTCTTCGTTCAAAAATCCCATTTGCCTACTGCAAGCCCTAGTTTTTGAATAGGAGAAAATCAAAACCAATGAACCAAAAATAGAAACTTGTGAATCTGACATAGGTAAATCTTATTTTCAACTATTGTATGTCGAAATTTTTTTCTCTAAAGCAGATGAGTTTTATATGATTTTGTTTTTACATGGTTGTTCCGAAAATTTTGATCATTTCAATATATATATCTCTCTTTTAGATGATGTTGTTTGACTTGGCTAAAAAAATATTCTTGAACACTAAATCTTTTTGGTCGATTTAGTACTCACCCCTAGTTATTCTTTCTTTTTGCTTATTGGGTTTTAGTTAGCCTAAATTATTGATTTATTTATATGTTTTTCTTTTATCCTTTTTTATGATAGGTCATATTATCTTGATGGAGCTGACAATCTGTATTGAACTGTGGATTGGTGGTGTTTTTGTAAAGAATGAGGCATTACAATATATTGGTGGACAGAATTTTAAATTTCCATACGTTGATTTTGGTAAGTTTAATTATAAAGATCTATTCGGAATGTATTGTTTGTATGGAGATGAAAGCTTTCATGTTGATTTTTTCTACAAGAAACCAAATTTATCACTTGATGAGGGCTTGGTTATGTTAAAGACTGACGAAGATGTTAGTGTCATGTATGAGTTCTATTATGGGTCGAAGCAAATTACAATATGGTGTCAAAATAATAGTTGTGTGTCACTGCAAGTTGTTGATCCTGTTGATGAATCCAATGATGAAGCATATATGCGATGCATTATTGATTTTGGGTGTAGGAAAAGACAAACATCAAAAATTGTAGTTGATGAACGGTTACATAGTGATGATCTAGTTGGTAATGATAAACAATTTCATTATGATCACCTAGTTGAGAATGAACCACCTCTTGATGATGATACAAATGAAGATGAACAGCTTGCAACAAAGAGTACAGAATTTGGGACAAATCTAAGTTCTGAATCTGGCTGTGGTGAGTCATCAACAGAAAGTGATGATGTGGATGTAGAGGTTAACACAGAAATAGATCGAAGAAAATCTAGGATGGAGAAAAAGAAAAAAGAGAAGGAACCTTTGTTAGAAAGTTGGTGCACTGATGTTGAGGAGGAAGATCGGTTGTTAAGTATAGTTGGTTTTGATGAGGATGATTACAAGCATCCAAGTTACGATGAAAGATTGAGTACAAAACATCTTCAAATGGTGGTAGGAATGATATTTAAAGATGTGACACAATATAGACAGGTTTTAGCAGATTGGGCAATTAGACATGGTATAAAAATTACATTTAAGAAGAATGAAAAAACTCGAGTGACAGCTGTGTGCAAGAACGGATGTGATTGGAGACTTCATGCATCGGTCATAATGGGAGGTCCATTATTTCAAGTGAAAACAATGACAGGAAAGCACACTTGTGCGAAAGCTCCATCCAACAAGCTCGCAACATATAAATATTTGGCTAAGAGGATTGAAAATACCATTAAGGACAACCCAAAGATCGCTGTGGATAAACTGAAAATGACAGTTTTGAGAAAATGCAAAGTTAAAACTAGTAAGTACAAGGTGTACAGGGCAAAAAGAGCAGCTCTAAAGAACCTTAGAGGGCAAGATGGTGCCCAATATTTGTCTCTATGGGATTATTGCGAGACAGTGAGAAATTTCAACCCCGACAGCAAGTTGATCCTTAAAAGAGACCATTCCTTCGAGCAACCAACATTTGGGAGAATGTATTTCTGTCTTCAAGCAATGAGGTTGGGTTTTATAAAT
Organism: Henckelia pumila; assembly: GCF_033568475.1. Taxonomy (NCBI): domain Eukaryota; kingdom Viridiplantae; phylum Streptophyta; class Magnoliopsida; order Lamiales; family Gesneriaceae; genus Henckelia; species Henckelia pumila. The sequence continues at coordinate 101,043,602 of NC_133120.1, read as the reverse complement.
GGTTGTAGACCTTTAATAGCTATTGATGGCTGTTTTTTGAAGACACCACATGGCGGACAGCTCTTGGTAGCTGTTGGAAAAGATGGAAATGATAAACTATTTCCTATAGCATTGGCTGTGGTGAAAGTGGAAAATAGGGAAAATTGGTCCTGGTTTTTAAGTGAATTGTTGGAAGATATTGGAGGGGTTGCTGAGGGGAAATGGACATTTATTTCGGATAGACAAAAAGGTTTGATCGAAGCTGAAACGACCCTAACTCTATAATTAATAAATAAATATGCGGAAAAAAATTTTTTTTTCTTACTAAATAAAATATGTACATATATGCCCATACATATATGCACAGAATAAAAAGATTTAAAATAAATAAATAAACAAATAAACAAATAAATACTTAAATAAAAATGCTTTCTTTAAAATAAAATAAATATTTGAGTCAAACATTTAATAAAAAAAAAATACTGCATAAGTAAAATGATTAAAAACTGCATGCACTGAAAATATTCCAATGAAATATTTAAACCATCAATACTGAAAAATAATAAAAATGTAACATGCTGCCATAAATAAAACATGCATGTGACTCAGACGTCTATCACGGTCACGGGGCCACTGCATGCCTGCTCATACGTCCTCGCCTCCGGTGGATACAATAATATCCTCAACGTACTCACCTGCACCATACCAGTGTAGTGAGCCTAGAGGCCCAACATGCTAACATAGCAAGGTTTAAAATAATTTAAATCAATTTAATACTAATACATACATATACATGAATGAGCATGCTTAAAAATTTCATAACATAACTTACTTAATTAAACATAAATAACATAATACATAACATTATTGAGCAATTCATTTTTCTAACATAGCATGGTTGTATCCGTAGTGTAACCTTAAATCATACATTAAATACTGATCAGCGTGGAAACCAACGTACGTGGCCGGTAACGAATCACCTCTTAAATTGGCAGTAAACTGCCCTTCAATCATATGGGGACGAATCCCCCTTAAATTGTCACACTACTTCAACTTTCAACATAAAATATTTTCTTGCTCAACCTTAAACATTAAATCATGCATAAAATATTATTTCATGAATGCATGTACTTGAATAATATGTGTGTCCTTCATATATATTTAATTTAATTTCTTACTTACATATAAATATTAAAATAACTTCAATGCATAAAAATAATTAAATATATAATCAGGACACATGCAAATTTTCTCATAGATGGTCTTGGACTGCTGGCCCTAACACTCAAGCCCATTTACCTAAATCTGGCCCATTAACACTGAGACTGGCCCAATGGGCCCAAAAACCCAAAGACTGACCCAATAACTTTTATGGGCTCAAAAGCCATAAAATTAATGGACTAACTTAACTAAAATTTTAAAAGTCCAAATAAAATTATTTGGGAGTCCAAATAATTTTATTTCAAATTAATTAACCCAAAAACCCATTAATTCATAAAATATTTTAAAAATAAAAAGACTCGAGCCCGGCCCACAAAACCCGGACCCGAACTCACTTAACCCGACCCACTACCTTACTGACCCGACCCGGACCACTGAACCGACCCGGACCACACCTAAACCCTAGAACCCGAACCCAATACTCCAACACCCCTTCCCTAGACGCGCCGCACGGGCAGCAGGCCTTCATCGCCTGCTGCCGCCCCGCTCCGGCCACGACCGGCCGGAGCGCCGCCGGCAGGACCTCCCCAGGGTCCTGTCGGTTCGAACCATACCCTGGCTCGAGCCCCATGCAGCCTGCCCTTCGAACCCGAAGCCCTTAATCCCGAAACCCTAACCTGCGGCTCCTCTTGCCCTTCTAGCCCATCCTGTTCGGTCGAGCCCAAGCCAGCCCCTAGCCCAGCCATGGCTCGACCCTAAGGACCCTACCAGACCTAAGGAACGCCAGCCATCAGCCCTTGACCGATCTATATTAAAAAAAAAACGTGTACATGAAACAAACATAGAAAAATTCGAACCCTTCAAACCATTTTCTGAAAAATTGAAAGTTTTGATGCATACACAAATCACACAATTATATAACTGATAGGCACGAGAAAGTTGAAAGAAAATCATGCCTTTCACCGAAAATGGAGAGAAAAACGGGCGTGAGACGACTCCGGGACGACGGGACGATGAACGACCAAGTTTGAAGCTTGAAGAACCGCGGCTATGGCTTCCTAAGGGTTTCTGTCGATGGAGTAGAGGAAGAGAGGTTGAGGTAGACGCTTGGTTGAGAGAAAAGGGGAATGAGGCGTGGAAAGGGGGGGTTTGGGCGCTTAGTTTGGTAGATTAGGATTATAATTTAGGTAGATAATATTTTAATAACTAATTAGGAGATATTAACAACTTAAAAAAAGATCTCCTAACTAATTCAAATACTAGCTAACTTAATAAAATATTTAAATCCCGAAATAAAGAATTAAGAGAATTTTAAAGATAATAAAAAGTCATTAAAATGGCTTAGTTTGGATAAAAATGGACTCCTAAAATTATATAAAATTAAATACTTAAAATTTTGAGATAATAAAACTCAAAATAATATTTTAAGGCTCTAAAAAGGCTCATAAAATAATTTGGGTGGAAAGTCGTCATCTCGTCCGTCCACGGTCCCGTCTACGCGATCAAATAATTAAAATACTAAAAATCATAAAAATCACTAATTATGGGTTAAATGCTTAAAAATAAATTAAATCATGCACAAATAATTCACATAATTATTTAACCCATAAATCATAAATTTAAATAATTAAATATCCTAATTATGCATGCGGATTTACGTATTTAAAATACCGGGTGTTACAATTCTCCCCCCCTTAAATTGAATTTCGTCCTCGAAATTAAAGTACTTACCCGAACAACTCCGGGTAGCGAGTCCTCATGTCTGCCTCGGTCTCCCAAGTAGCTTCCTCCTCTGAGTGATTCAGCCACTGGACTCTGACCATCGGTATGACCCGCGTCCTAAGCCTCCGCTCCTCCCTAGCCAAGATCCGTACTGGTCTCTTCTCATACACTAGATCTGGTGGCAACTGTAAGGGCTCGAAATCTAACACATGCGACGGGTTGGAGACATATATCCGAAGCATGGATACATGGAAGACGTTGTGCACTGCCGCTAGCCCTGGAGGTAAAGCTAAACGATAGGCCAACGTGCCAACTCTCTCCAAGATCTCGAATGGCCCTATATATCTCGGATTAAGCTTGCCTCTCCGTCCAAAACGCACTACTCCCTTCATCGTTGACACCTTCAGGAATACGTGATCACCTACCGCAAACTCCAAATCTCGTCGTCTGGCATCTGCATAACTCTTCTGCCGACTCTGAGCAGTCCTCATCCGATCTCGAATCTGAGTCACTATGTCAGCTGTCTGCTGCACAATCTCAGGACCCAGCAAAATCCGCTCACCAACCTCATCCCAATGCACAGGAGATCTGCATCTCCTCCCATACAATGCTGCATAAGGAGCCATACCTATAGACGACTGAAAACTGTTGTTATAGGTAAACTCCACTAATGGCAGTCTAGTCTCCCAAGAGCCCCGAAAATCAATGACACAAGCTCTCAGAAGATCCTCGAGAACCTGGATCACTCTCTCAGACTGACCATCTGTCTGGGGATGAAATGCTGTACTGAACAAAAGCCTCGTCCTCATAGCTGTATGCAGACTCTTCCAAAATGCAGATGTGAATCTCGGATCTCTGTCTGACACAATAGACACTGGTATGCCATGCAGTCTAACAATCTCTCTGATGTAAAGCTCTGCATACTGTGTCAAAGTATAAGTAGTCCTCACCGGCAAGAAATGAGCTGACTTGGTGAGTCTATCCACAATCACCCAAATCGCTGTACAACCTCTGGCACTCCTCGGTAAGCCAACCACAAAGTCCATCGTAATATTCTCCCATTTCCATTCCGGAATAGGAAGAGGTCTAAGAAGTCCTGCTGGACGCTGATGCTCTGCCTTGACTTGCTGACAAGTCAAGCACTCTGACACCACTCTCCCGATGTCACTCTTCATCCCGGGCCACCAATACAATAGCTGCAAATCTTTGTACATCTTCGTACTTCCAGGGTGAATGGAGTACGGAGATGTGTGAGCCTCTGCTAAAATCTCAGCTCTCAACTGATCGACGTTCGGTACCCACATCCTACCACGGTACTGAACGATACCATCCTCCACTGTATACAAGAGATTACCTCTAGCCTCATCTCTCTGTCTCCATCGCTGTAACTCCTCATCAGTAGACTGTCCCTCTCTAATCCGATCTCGCAAAACTGGCTGCACCGTCAACACTGACAAGCTCGGTGCATGGCCACTCGGATAACACTCCAAGCCAAATCTCTGAATCTCACTCTGTAGTGGTAACTGTACAGTCAAACATGATACCACTGACGACTTCCGACTCAAAGCATCGGCCACCACATTAGCTTTACCCGGATGGTAGCTAATGTCACAGTCATAGTCCTTCACCAACTCCAACAATCTGCGCTGTCTCATGTTCAACTCCTTCTGTGTGAAAAAGTACTTGAGACTCTTGTGGTCTGTGAAAATCTTGCACTTCTCGCCATACAGATAGTGCCTCCAGATTTTCAAAGCGAAGACCACTGCTGCCAACTCCAAGTCATGCGTCGGATAATTCTGCTCATGAATCTTCAGCTGTCTCGACGCATACGCAATAACCTTACCACATTGCATAAGCACTGCGCCTAAACCCAGTTTAGACGCGTCGGTGTACACCACTAACTCCTCGTGTGGTACTGTCATCGCTAACACTGGTGCAGTAGTGAGTGCTTCCTTCAGCTGATCGAAGCTCCTCTGACAGTCTGAACTCCAGATAAACTTCGCATTCTTCTTGGTCAAGGAAGTCAAGGGTACTGCAATAGAAGAAAAACCCTTGATGAACTTCCTATAATATCCTGCCAAACCCAAGAAACTGCGAATCTCTGAAGCATTCTTCGGAATACCCCAATTCTGCACTGCCTCAACCTTAGACTGATCAACTGCAATCCCATCTCTCGAAATAATGTGGCCAAGAAATGCCACCTGCTCAAGCCAAAACTCGCACTTGCTAAACTTGGCATACAACCGATGCTCCCTCAAAGTCTGCAAGGCTGTCTGAAGATGCTGTCTATGCTCCTCAATGCTCCTAGAATAGATCAAAATATCATCAATAAAGACTATGATGAACTGATCTAGATATGGCTGAAAGACTCGGTTCATGAGATCCATGAAAATCGCTGGAGCATTGGTCATCCCAAAAGGCATCACTAAGAACTCGTAATGCCCATATCGTGTCCTGAAAGCAGTCTTGGACACATCTGCATCTCTAACGCGCAACTGATGATAACCAGATCGCAGGTCGATCTTGGAGAACACCGAAGCTCCCTGCAACTGGTCAAATAAATCCTCTATCCTCGGCAGTGGATACTTGTTCTTCACTGTGACCCTGTTGAGCTCTCGATAATCGATGCACAGTCTCATACTGCCATCCTTCTTCTTCACAAATAACACCGGAGCTCCCCACGGAGAAAAGTTAGGACGAACAAAGCCTTTCTCTAACAACTCCTGAATCTGCTCCTTCAACTCTTTCATCTCGGTAGGAGCAAGTCTGTACGGTGCCTTAGAGATAGGCACGGTGTCTGGCACTAAGTCGATGCCGAACTCCACATCTCTCACTGGTGGAATTCCTGCAACGTCCTCCGGAAAGACATCCGGAAAGTCACGAACCACCTCTATCTCTGATAATGATCTGCTAGATGGCTCTGAAGTCGTGACAATACTCGCTAGAAACCCCTGGCAACCCCGTCTCAACAACTTCCTCGCCTGAATAAAAGATATCACCTGAGTAATATCACTGCTCTGAGATGCATGAAAAGTGAACGGGTCGCCCACTGTAGGTCTCACTGACACTGATCTCCGACGAAAATCAATCGAAGCTCCATTGACTGTCAACCAGTCCATACCCAAAATAAGATCAAAACCACTCAAAGGCAAAACTACTACATCTGCTCGAATGGAGTGTCCCTGCAGCTCTAACTCCAGTCCTCGGATAACCTTCGAGGTAGAAATAATCTGCCCTGACGGCATAGTAACATCATACCCACTGTCACTACTCTCAGGTGTGATGCCTACCCGCCTGATAAACTCCAGGGAGATAAACGAATGCGTAGCCCCTGAATCTAGCAACGCAAACGTGGAGTTGCCTCCAACTAGAATTCTCCCTGCACGCAGAAAATTCCCAACAGTTTCATACCACCACTAAATTTTTCCCAACGAGTCACTACAGATTCTTAATTCTAATCATAAGTAAAACATGCTTCCTATTCTAACATGCAGTTAAATAACCCAAATAACAAGTATTCCAAATTAAAGACTAAATTTTAACCAAAGGAAAATTATTAAAATGCTAGGAGTAGGATATACCGGTGATCAAGGAGGTGTCTGGATCTACCTCCTCAGCCTGCATCACAAACACTCTCCCAGCAGTGTTCTTCTTCCTCGGGCAGTTAGCAATCTGATGTCCTGGCTCCCTACAATGGTAGCACACTCCCGCCCCCAACAGACAAGGTCCCGAATGCATCTTCTGGCACTTCGGGCATGTAGGATAAGCTATGGCATTAGGGGCCCCGCCCCTCTGCTGCTGCTGCGGCCTCTGCTGCTGTGGCCTCTGCTGCTGATTCGGGCCCTTAGCCGGCCCTGTATACTGCTTCTTCGCAGGAGGCTGCGAAGATAGACGCTGGTACCCAGCCTGAAACTGCCTCTTCCCTTGCTGCTCTCTCTGGATCTCTCTCCGACCCTCCTCGGAACGCAAGGCCCTGCTGACTGGAGACTCATATGTAAAGACGTCTGCCATACGCACGTCATGCCTGATCTTAGCCTTCAGGCCCTCCACAAACTGCCGCAGCTTCTCCTGCGGACTATCAGCAATCATGGGCACAAAGTGACAGCCCCTCTCAAACTGGCTCACGTACTCCACAACAGACCTGTCCCCCTGACGGAGACTCATGACCTCCCGGATCATGTGACTGCGCACATCCTCAGTGAAGTACTTGGCGTAGAAGATACGCCTGAACTCGGCCCACGTCAGTGTAGGTAAATGGACCCCTCTAACTGCACCCTCCCACCAAAGGGCTGCATCGCCTCGCATCATGTACGTCGCACAGCTCACCCTGTCGGCGTCTGTGATCCCCATATAATCGAAGATGGACTCAAGAGAGCGAATCCATCCCTCAGCCACCAAAGGATCGGTGGTCCCCAAAAACTCCTTAGGCCCCTTCTTCTGGAACCTCTCTGCGACGTCCTCCTCATGGGACAGTCTGGGACGTGCCGCCTGCTGCTCCAATAGAGCAGTAATACCCGCCATCATCGTGGCACTGGCCTGCTCCAGTGCTGTCATAGGGTGCTGCTGAGGTGGCGGTGGAGGTGGAGGTGGAGGTCTCCCTCGTCGGTTCACTTGTCTGGGAGGCATTCTGCACCACCACATATTTATTTACGTAAATCGCCATGCATAACTAAGTGTTTAAAATTAAGGCTAACTTAAATTCTAGAAATTAAATCATACTATAAACATTTAAAACTTACAGACCGGTAGCGTGGATTTCTGAGCTCGCATAGCAGTGAGGACCCCTCCGAGGACCGCGCTCTGATACCAACTGAAACGACCCTAACTCTATAATTAATAAATAAATATGCGGAAAAATTTTTTTTTTTCTTACTAAATAAAATATGTACATATATGCCCATACATATATGCACAGAATAAAAAGATTTAAAATAAATAAATAAACAAATAAACAAATAAATACTTAAATAAAAATGCTTTCTTTAAAATAAAATAAATATCTGAGTCAAACATTTAATAAAAAAAAATACTGCATAAGTAAAATGATTAAAAACTGCATGCACTGAAAATATTCCAATGAAATATTTAAACCATCAATACTGAAAAATAATAAAAATGTAACATGCTGCCATAAATAAAACATGCATGTGACTCAGACGTCTATCACGGTCACGGGGCCACTGCATGCCTGCTCATACGTCCTCGCCTCCGGTGGGTACAATAACATCCTCAACGTACTCACCTGCACCATACCAGTGTAGTGAGCCTAGAGGCCCAACATGCTAACATAGCAAGGTTTAAAATAATTTAAATCAATTTAATACTAATACATACATATACATGAATGAGCATGCTTAAAAATTTCATAACATAACTTACTTAATTAAACATAAATAACATAATACATAACATTATTGAGCAATTCATTTTTCTAACATAGCATGGTTGTATCCGTAGTGTAACCTTAAATCATACATTAAATACTGATCAGCGTGGAAACCAACGTACGTGGCCGGTGACGAATCACCTCTTAAATTGGCAGTAAACTGCCCTTCAATCATATGGGGACGAATCCCCCTTAAATTGTCACACTACTTCAACTTCCAACATAAAATATTTTCTTGCTCAACCTTAAACATTAAATCATGCATAAAATATTATTTCATGAATGCATGTACTTGAATAATATGTGTGTCCTTCATATATATTTAATTTAATTTCTTACTAACATATAAATATTAAAATAACTTCAATGCATAAAAATAATTAAATATATAATCAGGACACATGCAAATTTTCTCATAGATGGTCTTGGACTGCTGGCCCTAACACTCAAGCCCATTTACCTAAATCTGGCCCATTAACACTGAGACTGGCCCAATGGGCCCAAAAACCCAAAGACTGGCCCAATAACTTTTATGGGCTCAAAAGCCATAAAATTAATGGACTAACTTAACTAAAATTTTAAAAGTCCAAATAAAATTATTTGGGAGTCCAAATAATTTTATTTCAAATTAATTAACTCAAAAACCCATTAATTCATAAAATATTTTAAAAATAAAAAGACTCGAGCCCGGCCCACCAAACCCGGACCCGGACTCACTTAACCCGACCCACTACCTTACTGACCCGACCCGGACCACTGAACCGACCCGGACCACACCTAAACCCTAGAACCCGAACCCAATACTCCAACACCCCTTCCCTAGACGCGCCGCACGGGCAGCAGGCCTTCATCGCCTGCTGCCGCCCCGCTCCGGCCACGACCGGCCGGAGCGCCGCCGGCAGGACCTCCCCAGGGTCCTGTCGGTTCGAACCATACCCTGGCTCGAGCCCCATGCAGCCTGCCCTTCGAACCCGAAGCCCTTAATCCCGAAACCCTAACCTGCGGCTCCTCTTGCCCTTCTAGCCCATCCTGTTCGGTCGAGCCCAAGCCAGCCCCTAGCCCAGCCATGGCTCGACCCTAAGGACCCTACCAGACCTAAGGAACGCCAGCCATCAGCCCTTGACCGATCTATATTAAAAAAAAAACGTGTACATGAAACAAACATAGAAAAATTCGAACCCTTCAAACCATTTTCTGAAAAATTGAAAGTTTTGATGCATACACAAATCACACAATTATATAACTGATAGGCACGAGAAAGTTGAAAGAAAATCATGCCTTTCACCGAAAATGGAGAGAAAAACGGGCGTGAGACGACTCCGGGACGACGGGACGATGAACGACCAAGTTTGAAGCTTGAAGAACCGCGGCTATGGCTTCCTAAGGGTTTCTGTCGATGGAGTAGAGGAAGAGAGGTTGAGGTAGACGCTTGGTTGAGAGAAAAGGGGAATGAGGCGTGGAAAGGGGGGGTTTGGGCGCTTAGTTTGGTAGATTAGGATTATAATTTAGGTAGATAATATTTTAATAACTAATTAGGAGATATTAACAACTTAAAAAAAGATCTCCTAACTAATTCAAATACTAGCTAACTTAATAAAATATTTAAATCCCGAAATAAAGAATTAAGAGAATTTTAAAGATAATAAAAAGTCATTAAAATGGCTTAGTTTGGATAAAAATGGACTCCTAAAATTATATAAAATTAAATACTTAAAATTTTGAGATAATAAAACTCAAAATAATATTTTAAGGCTCTAAAAAGGCTCATAAAATAATTTGGGTGGAAAGTCGTCATCTCGTCCGTCCACGGTCCCGTCTACGCGATCAAATAATTAAAATACTAAAAATCATAAAAATCACTAATTATGGATTAAATGCTTAAAAATAAATTAAATCATGCACAAATAATTCACATAATTATTTAACCCATAAATCATAAATTTAAATAATTAAATATCCTAATTTTGCATGCGGATTTACGTATTTAAAATACCGGGTGTTACAGAAGCACTAAAAGATCAAGCACCAAATTGTGAGCATAGGTATTGTGTTCGACATATGTATCAGAATATGAGTTTGAAGTATAAAGGGGATGAGTTACGAAAGTTGTTGTGGAGAGCTGCTAGTACAGGTAATAAAAAAGAATTCACAAGTTGGATGAAAAAGATTGAGGCAGCTGATCGAAAAGAGAACCCTCAACATGTAACTGCTTTTGAATGGTTAGGTAAGCTTGTAAAATATATTTTTATTTTTTAAATATCTTATTATTTTGAATTATATCAGTTTTTTTAATTTTAATGTGCATTAAATTGTTAGGTAAAATTCCTCCGGTTCATTGGGCGAGATCTCATTTTTTCAGCTCTTGTTTGTGTGATGTTATTGTCAATAACATGGCTGAATCATTTAACAGTTATGTTTTGGAGGCTCGGGATATGCCAATTATTTCTATGTTTGATTGGATTAGAAGAAAATTAATGGTTAGAATGCAGGAAAAAAGAATAGGCATGGAGAAATATGATGGGGATATCTGCCCCAATATTCTGACAAAAATCAGGAAAAATCAGGACTTGGCTGGGGACTGCTCAACATTGTATTGTGGTCTGAAGGAGTATGAGGTAGAAACTGGGACTGAACAATATATTGTTGACTTAGAGAAAATGGTATGCACGTGTGGAATGTTCCAGTTATGTGGATATCCTTGTGCTCATGCATGTGCTTCAATCATACAACATAGGCTTAACATTGATGATTTTGTAAGCCCATGCTACAAAAAAGAAGCTTACTTGAGAACTTATGCCTACATAATTCATGGAGTTCCAGGTGAAAGTGGTTATATTAAGACAGATTTTGAGCCTCTTCAACCACCTCCTATCGTTAAAGCAAAGGGCAGACCCAAAAAGAAAAGGAGAAAGGGGGTTGATGAGAATGAAGGAAGTTTGACAAGGCGAGGTCTAACACACACTTGCTATAAATGTTTGCAGCAAGGCCACAACAAAAAAACTTGTACGAAACCAACAAATCCAAGATCAAAATTCTACAAGGTACTGAAATTAAATTAATATAGTTTTATTATAGGTGGAATATGTAAAATTTATTCATGATTTCATATTATGACTTTTTAGGGTGCTGATGGAGAGCAAGGCAAGAAGAAAAAATCACAATCACTAACATTGCAGCAACAAACATCAATTGTGGTTGGTACATAGGTTTCAACTCAAGCAAGCTAAAGAGGAAGTTCACACACTAGAGCATCATCAATTGTGGTTAAAATCTTTTGATATTTTTGTGTTGTGTATTTTGATGAGCTGCGAATTTTGGATATTTCATACCAGCTAGTGCTAGTGAATCTAGATGTTAATGCAACTATATTTTTGTCATGTTTGGATGGTGAATTAATGATCCAAGCATTGGTTTATATTTTTGTCACTTAATTATCAATACATCATTTTCTCAATTGATATATTATATATTTGTTTCCATCGAATTAATTGTGCAAGGATTTATTACTTTTTTATTTTTATCACTTGGAATCATACAAATGTCAAATGATACAAATAACATTGATTGAATTCTTTTATTATTATTATTATTATTATTATTATTATTATTATTATTATTATTATTATTATTATTATTATTATTATTATTATTATTATTATTATACCATTAACTACATGTAAACAAACGTGATTTTTCTTTAAAAAAGTTACAATGATGAAATACGCATTATGCAATAATTGACACGCAAATGGAAGTTTTTTTAGTTAAATTAAAATTAATAATTATTAAAAAGAATATATATTTGATATATTTTCCCCATAAAAGTGTAGATAAGGCAAAAAAATTTCATAAGAGAAATGATTTTGTCAAAACATAATTCTTAAAATCTAAAAATAATTATTAAAAATATATGTTTCATAAAAAAATTTATATTAAAAATATTAAAAGAGATTATTATTTAATCTATTTTACCTACAAAATTAAATAGAAAAACAAAATATTTCATTGTGCCTTAAATTATTTTTTAGATTCAATATAAGGATATTCAATTGGTTACAAAAGTAAAGGGCTTTTTCGGAATTGTATTTGCTAAATACATAAAATACTTGCACATCCAAGAGCGTGCATTCACAATTGCCAAAGGAGGGATTTACATGCTTAAAAAAAAAAAAAAAAAGGGTTGAAATGCTTAAAATCATTACACAGGGAAGTATTAGCTTATCAATAATTTCACAAGGGTAATTGACGTCATTTCCTCTTTTATATATCTATGTTTATATATGCAGAGACCAAGCCAAAGGGGTGCTGGGTGCGACGTCCCCCTCAACTCGTCACAATCTCTTTTTATTATCCCTATTTTTTTAAGAAATTTTTATTTTTTCAAATAACTTTAACATTATGCCCTCCTTTTTTTTTTTTTAACTCACGAATTACAAATCGGTCCATCAATTATTTAGTCAAAACTTCATGGCATCATGCTCTCCTTTTGATTTAGTCAAAACTTCTCACAATTCTATTAATTATTTAAATACGGGTTTTTTGAATTTAATTATTTAATTTTTTTTTGTAAAAAAAACTATACCTCTACTCGATCCACATACACAATTGTTAAATACAAAATTTTTTTACTATTAATATTATTTTAAAAATAATACTAATAAAATTTCATATCTCTCAATGAAATTTCTTGGCTCCGTCCATGTATCTATGTAAGATAAATATGTATACTGAAACCTTTTCGAGCAAAAATGTAGCATTGACCTTACTTAATATGATTTATCTCGCCGGTGTGTTAATTCGAAAGTTTGCAAAGTGAATACCAAAAAATGACAGCTATAAATTCTCGTGTTATCGAGTATATATATATATATAGTAATTTTCAGCTGTCCAAGAAAGGAAAAAAAAAAAGAACAAAAACCACTAAAACCCACTATCGGGTTTTAATGATCGCGAACCAAGTGGGAAAACATGGTTGGACAGTTGAGCATTCCTCTATATATATATATATATATATATATATATAAAGGAAAATAAATTTGAATGGTGATGAGTTTTTTAAAATATTATTTATAAAGTAGTTATCTATCATGTCACTTTAACATAAGACCAAAAGATTCGAAACAAATGTTATTTTGGGGAGGAGGAAAGCAAGAAAGAGGTTATACACAGTGAAGCAGTGAGTATAATAATTGCAATTTAATTTTAAGTATAACTTCATCGAATCAATTGAAAGTCAATTGACATTAACATAAGAGTTATATTTTAGTTATTAAGTATAGATATACATAGATCAACAAATAGAGTGACTTTGAAATTCATCTAGTGTAAACTAATTCAAATGATCAAAAATAGAGTTGAAATTCATGATTTAAAATCCATGAATCCAAAATGTACAATAAAGTTATATTTCATGATTCGTAACTAGAAAAAGATCATACCATAGCCCGAAACAAAATGCATTACTTTGTATGTTATGGCCTCGTTCATTCAAGTACTTGGCCTTGCTACATATTAATGTATGCAGGTATTTTTTTAATGATCACGGTTATTTTATATGCGTTAAATTTTCGTATTAATACAATAATTAAAAAAACATGTTAACCAAATAAATTATATTTAAAAAAAATTGTATGACAAGCTTGTTAGATAAAATGTTGATATATATATTCGAATTCATAATCGCTGACCAAAGATAACACGTAACATATCTTTTATTTATATAAAATTAATTTGAAATTTTTACGTTGTAATATTAATATCCACCCCATGTGATGATTATAATTATAATATCTTAAACTTTATTCAAATGTTTTCTCTATAACACTTTGTTGAATCAGTATGTTGCATAAGATTTGCGTAGTATAATTTACTTAATTAATATGATTTATAAATTATTATGTTAGTTCAAGAGATTACATAATAAAGACATCGGTTAAGAGCTTTGAGCTAATTAAAAAATAATAATTTTAATTATATGTAGCATAGTGATTAATAATGGTGAGCACTACATTAATGGTGATAATCATTATTTAGATATATGTAGCCGGGAGCAAAACCCAAAATGGGGGTCGGGCCTCAAAATTTATGAAAATTTATTTATATTTTAGTGGTCCACGTTGCCTCAACCACACCGACTATTTATAATTTTATATATTAGCAAATAGTAAATTAAATGATCATTATCCCCTACACTTTATACATGTGACACTTAATTTTATTATCAAGTATAAAAATTATAACATACAAGAAAGTTGAATGTCAAAAACAAAAAAATTAAGAGAGATAAACGCAAATTACCCGTAAATTAAATGACAGCATTACAAAGTGTATCAAACTATACACTCAGGAACAAAATTTTATTCATCGCATCTCCTTGAGAGCACCAGTAACATTAATTAACAATCTTAATCGAGTCATTTTATGTTTGTATATTAATTTTAAAAAAAATATTATACATTTACTTTTTTATTTTCATTGTCACATGAAAAAGAATTTGTTGTTACCGGAGTTCGGCCAAATTCGGTTTTCTAATTGTGCTATTTGCCGTAACTCGATTGAGGATGTGGAACACATATTTCGTGATTGTAAAAATGCGAAGAAAGTGTGGCGAGGTCTTCTGCATACGTTCGCTGAGAATTATGAAGTAGAGACTACGTGGGAGGATTGGTTTAGGATGAACCTCACTCAAACGTTGTATGTCATCACGTACACCGATTGGAATACCTTTTTTGCTGTAACGATATGGTGGATTTGGCACCATAGAAATGAATTTGTACTCAGAGCTCGGAAGGTGTACCAGGATTTCAAGAGAAAGTAGATCATATCCCAATTTAAGGAAATTAAATCTGCATTCAACTCCAAGAGAGTTGTGTCGACCAATATGAGATATGGAAATAGGTTACTGAAGTGGATACTTCCACCGGAATATTGGAGAACAATTAATATGGATGAGAGCTGTAAAAAATGACCAAATGGATGGAGGAGATGGTCTTAAGGAGTGTTATAGGGTAATGGATTACGAGTTTCATGCATAATATTGGGCGTTGTTCAATAGAGGAGGCGGAGTTTTGGGCTGTTCGATAGGATTTGGAGTTGGCCCGGAGAAAATGTTCAAAGAAGATTATACTCGAGGTTGACTCAATTGAAGTGGTTAAATGACTTAAAACAGTTGAATTACCATTCTCATCGTTGGCTAATCTAGTCTCCAACTACAAAATCATTATTGCCAGAGATTGTGAAATTAAAATCAAGCAGATATATAGGGAACAAAATCAGGCGACAAATTTTATGGCCACAAAAGCTCTCAAATATATAAGAGAAGTGTTCACTCGTGTACTTAGACCCCATAAAAAGCTTGTGAAGATTTTAGATGAAGACAAAGCTGACATTGACTGACATAAAAAAATTTGCATAAATTATTAGTGGTTATTTGGGTGTCCCTCTCCCTCGTATCGAAAAAAAATAATATGAGTCTCCACCAAACTGGCTCATCACACACATATTGATGGTTTATTCTATGCTACCTCATTCGAACAGTGCCCGAATGGAGATCCAACAGCCCACATTTTTTAGCATTTGAGATGTTCACATGAACATCTTAAATATTGCAAAAAAAATGTGTCCTTGGATGCAGTATATGGGCAGTGCGCCAGTGCCAAATTGCTAGTATAGACTAAACTCATATTTATGTACCCTAAAATCTATTTTAAAAAAATAAATACATTTATATTTATAAATGATGGAGGATGTCAATTTTCATATTAAAATTGTCATTTATGGAGTATTTAAAAGGTGCTATATAATTCTTTAAGATAGTAGTACGAATGCACCCCGTAAGTTTGATGACATTTATTTCTGAAACAATAAAAGTTAATGTGTGCGTTGAATGATTTAAGATGTGTGGCGCCAATTCATCGAATTAATATAAATGTGATACGAATTATAAAAGCTATTGTTGGTGTTACTTATTTGATTAGAAATATTGTTTCATAAAACAATTGATTCTGCATTATGTGTACAAAAGATCGGAGCAATATATATATAGATTATTATGTTATATTGTGGAGCATATTCCCTGCTGAAATATTGTGGGGTATGCTCTGAGGGTTGACCATCTCTCTTTTTTGTCCATGTTGCTCGTGCACATTTCTCGATTTAACCTCCGCATGAGCCAATGTGTTACTGACTCATGTGGAATGGGATCCCCGAACCCTTATGTAAGATCGGAGCAATATATATAGATTATTATGTTATCTATATATACTGATTTTCACCGATAAAATTATAACGTTTAACAACAAAATTTCTTTCAAACCAATTCAATGGCTAATTTTGTGAGACGAATATCTGACCCGACACATTACATGACAAATTATTAATGTTTATGCATGTCAACACAAAAATTCATATAAGATGATCTCACATGACAAATTTGAGATAAAACTTTTATTCAATCCTACCCATAAACAAGTTTTACTTTTCATTATGGATATAGTTAAGAAATTAACTTTAAACTCACTCAACCCCAAAAGCTACATCAAGAGAGGAGATTTCACGAATCTATATGTGCAACTTTCAATAACTATATCCAACCGATGTGGATCACCTCAACATACATGTGTTGAGTTGACCCCTATCACATATAAGATCCTTATGACCGTCTCATGATACCTATATATTCTTATGTCAAAAGCATTTTTTTATCATAAGTATTGATTGAATTGATTTGCCTCATAAATATAAATTCGTGAGACTAACTCGTGCGAGACCCGTTGAATGTATTGCTAATGCACATGTTAATAGCAATAACTCTTCCATGAAAACTCGTACATCTCATCAGTTATCACTATGGGTGCAATCGAGTCGAGTAGCATACTACTCGAGCTCGAGCTCGACTCATATTTGACTATTCGAGCTCAAGCTCGAGCTCGATCGAGTAGTTAATTTCGTACTCGAGCTCGAAAATTATATATAAAAAAATTATATGAATAAATAAATAAAATATTATATTATATACATTATATTTATATATATATATATATATTGTAATGAACTGGGCTGGCCCAGTTCATTCTTGAACTCATGATCTTCTCCCCCCTGGTGGGGAGTTTTTGCCCTCCCCAGGATTCGAACCTTGCACTCCAGGTCATAAATGCAATGTTCCCTCAATCCTGGTACCATTGAGCTACCTAGCTCAATGGTACCAGGATTGAGGGAACATTGCATTTATGACCTGGAGTGCAAGGTTCGAATCCTGGGGAGGGCAAAAACTCCCCACCAGGGGGGAGAAGATCTAGCTCAATGGTACCAGGATTGAGGGAACATTGCATTTATGACCTGGAGTGCAAGGTTCGAATCCTGGGGAGGGCAAAAACTCCCCACCAGGGGGGAGAAGATCATGAGTTCAAGAATGAACTGGGCCAGCCCAGTTCATTACAAAAAAGGGCGCAATGTTCCCTCAATCCTGGTACCATTGAGCTAGCGCCCTTTTTTGTAATGAACTGGGCTGGCCCAGTTCATTCTTGAACTCATGATCTTCTCCCCCCTGGTGGGGAGTTTTTGCCCTCCCCAGGATTCGAACCTTGCACTCCAGGTCATAAATGCAATGTTCCCTCAATCCTGGTACCAAGAAGATCATGAGTTCAAGAATGAACTGGGCCAGCCCAGTTCATTACATATATTTATATTATATTATATTTTATATTTATATGTGTTATCGAGTAGCTCGCGAGCGACTCGAACACATATATTTTGAGTTCGAGTCGAGTTTTGACCGAGCTACTCACGAACTACTCACAAATAGCTCGGCTCGTTTACACCCCTAGTCATCACCATACTCAACATATTCAAGCTCTAATTATTTGTTGTCAAAATATACTAAAAATGGATGTGTTATACTGAACTTAAAAAATCACCACAAAATTATTTCCACATTTGGATATAAATAATAATTAATAATTGGCTACGTGCAAAGGTGATCAACGTACCACTCTAATTTATTGCTTCACGTAAATAATCAATAATTGGGTATCCAATGAAACCAAAATAAATTTCCCAGTGGTAATAAATATATGTCTGACCACAAATTTATCTATAATAAATAAATAATATCATTTTCTTAAAAAAAAGTTTGATATTAAAATAGGAAGAGAAACACAACCGGTGTAGCATAGACTAACCCAACAATAATATTATCTTTTTTTAAACAATAAAGATTGCATTAACAGCTCATAAGGTCAAGTTTTACATGTTTATTAATAAAAACAGGACAACAATCATCAAACACTGTAGAACCGCCTAACCCATGTGAGGCTAAAATATGCGCAACACCGTTGGTTGCACATTTGCAGTGCTAAGCTGAATACTAACCAGCCTCGAGCCGAGAAGACGAATGAAAGAAACTACAGCTTCATCATCAGCAAAATGTAGTGTAAGGTCTAACATTACTAGCATCAATCTCTAGAATAGCTTGATTCCATTGATGTTTAGAAGTCAACAACATGCTTTCATGGGATGCCAGAAGTTATGCGACATGGACCGAGAAAACTCCCTCTAAGCACTTAAACTGAGTCACTAACATTATCTCATGCTCATCTCTTGCTAGTTGCTACCACCCCAATACCCACTCGTGAATGTCCCTGCATCACGACAGCATCCACATTTATTTTTATAGACCCGGAGGGAGCTTCAAGCCAAGAAAAAGGTTGTGGCTGGGGTGAACTATTTGGAGAAATACTTGGACTAGCATGTCAAACAGGGCTTGCATAGTGTGGTTTATCTGACTAACGTAGTTTGCAGGCTATTGCATTAATCCGGGGGTTTACCCAATGCACACCGAAGATAGCGACTACAGATTTCCATGTCACCAAAAAAAAAAAAAACAATCTTTCCCATAGAATAAATAGTTTCGATCGAGCCAAACACTCCATGATATCATTGGAAAATTACCTACATCATCTTCTTTCCCATATGATGATACCTAACACTAACCCGTCCCACGGATCTAGATTTTGTGAAATCGTATTGGAAGATATTTGTTCAAATTAAATTATATTGAAAAAACAAATTATTTGATATGATTCTTTAGAAATAGTATTTGAAATCAAATTGAATAAATAAATGAACCAAATTATTTTATATATAGAAAATTATATCAAATCGAAATTTTTAAACGATCGTCTAATTTTTTTCCAATAAGATCTGTACTCAACTCCAATTTCGCTAAAATTATTGTATTATTATTACTATAAAGTTTGTCCATATATTTATTGTAATATTTAGAACAATAATATTATTGTTTAAAAAAAAAAAAGAACAATAATATTATAAAAAATCGAAAATATAATCTGAGGGGTGAAAAATCAAAAGGAGGGGGCCTGGAATTTTTTACTATTTAGATTATTTAATTAAAAAAGAACCCATGTCGCTCTTCCTTTCCCCACAAATTAATACTGAATTTTGTGTAATTAGGATCTATTTTCAGAGTTTGTTCGCCTCTGTAATTATGTGTTCTTAGCCATTCCTCTTCCCTCTCAATCTTTTCCATTTCTTGTTTGATTTTTTTGTGGGTTATTTGGAATTTGTGCCATGCGGCGAGGCAGAGCGGCGGCGGCGAGGAAACCGGTGAACGGCGGCGAAGCTAACGGATCTGGAGGTCTTAAGGAGATCACATTCCGAGGCGTTAGAAAGAGGCCGTGGGGAAGATTTGCCGCGGAGATTAGAGATCCTTGGAAGAAGACACGTGTCTGGCTAGGTACGTTCGACTCCGCCGAGGAGGCCGCTCGGGCTTACGACGCCGCCGCGCGCTCTCTCCGGGGGGAAAAGGCTAAAACAAACTTCGCATTGACTCGTGCCGGCGACGCCTTTCATGATTTCGGCCCTCAAACTCCTACTTTGCTTCCAATTAATAATGGCCCTAACGATCCGTTTCTGGGTTCCCCGTTTTATCCCCAGGATCCGCGCGTGTTTACGCAGCTGAGGCCCACGTCTAGCTGCACGAGCAGCACCGTCGAGTCGTGCAGCGGTCCCAGGCAGCTGCCTCCGCCGCATACCCTCTTCTCGCAGAAGAGGAGACATCCGTTCTTGCCTCCCGTAGTTCCCGAAGAATGCCACAGCGATTGCGGTTCGTCATCTTCGGTGGTCGATGATACTGAATGTGACTTTTCTTCCTCCCTTTGTAAAAAGCCTCTGCCTTTTGACCTCAACATGCCGCCACCAGAAAACGCCACCTCCGCCGAATTGGATGAGCTAGTTTGCACTGACCTCCGACTCTGAGGAGTTTCCGGCGATCTTGAGGTTTTTTCCCCTTCATTACTTGGCGGAAAAAAATAAAGAAGAAATAAAGATTAGATTGTAGAGGGATTGATTTTCCTTGGCGGATGGCGAGGACTGAGATGTTACTTTTAACTGAGAGAGGTTGAGGTCTCGGCTTCTGTGGGAGTCTGCTGTTTGAAGAGAATTACTTGTTTGGATTCAAAATCTTTGCTGATATGTATAACAGAGGATGTTATGATGTTATTTAGTGTGTTTCTCTTGTATTATTGACTTTTTTGTTCTGTGAAATGTATACGAACCTTTATCTCCTTGAAGTCTACCTTTGTGGCGCCTGACTTTGTGGAAGCCAATTCTTCTTGAGTTTTAACTTTTGGATCATCTTGCTTTGCCTTAAACAGGTATCCAGTTTCTAATTTGAAAACAGAAGCTTTATGTGTATGTAAACTTTGCTGGACTAGAGATGTTTTTGTATGGTTTGTCATTGTTGGTTCTAAATGAATAATCTTATTGCATACATCTGCATTCTGATACAGCAGACGATGTCTTAAATTTTCCGAAGATCGCTGTGCGCAAACTTGCATTAATCGTTCGTTCTTGCACCATGTGAGATTTTGATACTGTCTTTTGTTAGGTTTCTGGTGCAAATTTGCTTCAAAAAATTCCTTTCGTATTCGGCAAGTAAATAATTTTCTCCATCTGCAGTTATTTTTCCTGAAAGGGCTGTTATATGTAGTTGCGATTTATTTGCTGTGTCACCTGGTGATTATTCCGAATGAACAAAATACTTGTAATGTTGCATTATGCTACTTCTATCTATTTGTTGTCTGGTTGTGTTGCTTCTTTGTTTCCCCCTCGCCTAGTGTCTTTGTTTGGTATATTTTCTCTTGCTCAGATTCTCATTTCATCAAACTCAGGTTAGTATTCTCGAGGTATCAAGAGATTGCCACTTCGGACAACCGAATAACGGAATGATCCAGTTCCTTGAGTACAAGTGCTTAGCATGAATTAGTTTCTTGCTGGTGTGAAAGAACAATGCTTAGGTTTCATTTTGAAGATTTTCGTAGGAATGTTTCCGCTATTGTTCCTGTTGAGTATCGGTCTATCGGATGTTTCAGCATCTGATATTCATATAGTTTACGATTGAACAATTGGCTTCTGCTGATCCAGGAATTTGAAAATTACAATTTGAAGCTATTCAAATTTTAGCTTCTTGGTGTGATCATAAATGATTACAGTCCAAGAATTAAATTAGAGACTGATTTTTGTTCTTGTTTAATTTTGAAATGAATGGACCGAAATCACGATGGAGGGCAAAATTCAATTTTCTTGTTCGGTTATGTTTTTGGACCATGGGTCTTGTTTAAAATGCAGGGTCCAGTTTGCGTCCATGTTTATAAGATATACATTGGGATTCTTTTGGATAAATAGATAGATAATATTCCTTGAAAAACACATTGCATTCTCATACAATTTTAACGTGTTCCACTTCTTGGACCATGGCCAGAAATTTATTTTCGTTTGACTCCCTTGTGAGTTTGTGAGTGTTCATTGATTTTGTTTGCCATATATAAATTTATCGCTCTTTTCGTCACAATTATATATGTTCTATTTCCTTCTCATTTATTCAGATGAGGGTTTAGTTTCTACATTTTTAGTAATGTATTTTCTTTTTTTACTATACTAAAATATCTAGCAGATGTTAGATAGCAAGTTTGTTTGTAAACTTTAATTTTTTCAATAATTTTTTTTCATTGGTGTGAGAAAACAAACAAAACTGATAAATTATTTTCAAATATTTATGATTTTCCATGTATTTATTTTATTTTATATTGTTCAATATGAGCATATAAATATTTAGTAAACGCTAGTTATTTCTATGCATGTGCACTAAATGGACGGCTCATTCAACTTTACACACTAAACAATTTCTACGTCTACATTGAAGTCTCTTATGAGCAAGTGAATCGGTTTGTCTATATTATTAATTACGCTAGCTTATTTTACAATTATTTTTAAAAAAAACATTTGACTTAAAGTTAATGTAATTTAACAATATGCTTGTGCTTTAATTATATAACTGAAAATATATATTCAAATTAAAATTATTTCGAAATTACATGTAAAATAAATTAAACCAAGAAACCCAGTTCACTTTCAAATTGGAAATATTTGAGATTTATATTTTAAAATCAGACTATAGTGAAGTTTACGACAGATTCGAGCCACATGATTTTTTAAAGTTTTGTGATTAAAATTCATTCTTGATTTCTTTCGTAATGGTATTTAGATAAAAATATTAAGAATATTTGATCAATTAAGTTAGTTTTTGTATTTAACAAATAATGAATAATTGGCAAAAGTTGATAATGAAGGTAAATTGATGTAATCCATAACAATAACAAGGTAGTTCCGCAAATAAATATATATCTGAAGAAAAAGAACAAAATGACACAAGTCAGTAGTCGCAATTAAAAAGTGCTTCTGTGAGATAGACTACGATCCTTTTTTTCCCCTTCGAAATCATGTTTCAATTAAGGCAAGTATTTGACGAAATAGTGATTTTTGTGACACGGTTTGATATTTTTTCGTGTGATAGGTTGATTTAATCCATATTTAAAATAAAAAGTAATATTTTTTATACAAATTTCTTTTCATAAATTGGATCGAAAAATATATGTCTCAAAAATTAACACGTGAGAACCTAAATTTTTGCGTGGACAAAAACGCTAATAATATTATGTCTAAAAAATTGAACAAATGGAGAGATTTTTCTTTTCTCTTATATCTCTACAAACGAAATGAGAAAATATACACGGATCTTCGAATTAATTTTACTTGTGACAATTTAATTTTTTAAATTAAAAATATTATTTTCAATGTAAATATTCGAATCAATTCATAAATATGACATATCAGATTATATATTTACTCATAAAGTATAATAGATATTTTTTAATGTAATAGATATTAATCACATAATAAAGTGGTGTATTCTTTGTGCTTGGAGCACCGTTCCGTCTCAGTTATTGATAATATAATAAATGGCCCCGATAAAATAATGACATTAATTTGTCTTGTAGTTGTAGGGAACATGGAGAAATTTAAGATCACAGCATCTCGTATATTTGACTCGATTAAGATCAAGACATTGTTTGGATGAATTGGTGTTCTGTTCCTAAACCCAAAGTCAAATTAAGAATCAGTCTCTTGTCAGAAAAAAAGTTGTTTGCATTATTTGGGCTCAAATTATTTTTCTCGGATAAAATTGAGCACAAAACATTTAAAATATGATACAAATACATGATATTTGAGCACTAATTGTTCAAGATCGAGTACAGAAAATAAGATTTTGAGTATAAAATCTAAACATATTTATTAATTTGAACTTGCAACATATATTTGAGTACTCAAAAATCATATATTTGTACCATATCTAACACATTGGGTACTCAAATATCATATATGAGTATCATATTTTTAATATTTTGTACCGATTTTCATCCAAATAAGATAAATGTGTTATTAATATCAATATTTTTTTAGTACTCGAAAATCATATATTTGTACCATATCTAACACATTTGATACTCAAAATCTCATATATTAGTACCGTATTTCTAATATTTTGTACCGATTGTTATATAAAAAACAAATGTGTCATTATATCAATATTTTTTTACATATTTGAGTACTCAAAAATCATAAATTAGTATCAGATTTGAAATTGTCGATACTCAAATATCATGTACTTGTACCATATTTTTCATGTTTTGTACCGAATTTTATCCGAAACAAAACATGTGGGCCCAGAGAGCTTAAACAAAGTGTTTTTTGACAGTGACTGATCACCGATTTAGGTTTAGATTTGAAAACTGAATTATAAATTACCGTTGTTTTGTTTTTCAATTTTAAGATTAGGGAATACGTATTCATATATATCAAATTTCCATTTTAAACTCCAATCAGTCTTGCTCTCAATGTTAGTCTCGAATAACACAACCTTCAACCGGTGCTAACACTATCCCAAGAATATATAATCTGATAATTATAAACTAGTAATATATAATTTTTATATTTCTCAATTCATAATATCTATGAAAAAATAAGGTGATTTTTCTCATAGCTATTTGATCAAGTATTATGACATTATTCATGTGCTGATATCGAACCGACCAACCTGATATATCCTCAAGTTGCGTCCACCAATAAATATTTGTTTTTTTTATATGTGGATTTAAAAAAATTTTGGTTAATCTCCGGTGTAGAATCAAATAAATACTCTGATGATGTCGATTTTTTCCTCCGAGTTCGGTCTGGTAGAGCGAATCTCCAAATCCTCCACAAAACGGGTCGGGTCGGATCTCACGTGCACTGCACAGACAAAAGCCAAGTTAGGGGGCGCCGAAAGTGTTTTCGGCGTGACCCCTCCGATGCCTAAGTCAGTGCTCGAAAGTAAAAGAGCGTGACTATAAGAAAGAACAAGAGAATATGCGTGCGTGAGTGTGTGAGCAAGAAGTGAATATAAGAGATGAATGAATAAATCATGAACCATACCTGTATTTATAGGGGTTTGGAGGGGTAGGTTACCTTGTCAAGGTAGAACATGTGTTAGAGCAGGACTCTACTCGGGTAAGAGCCCTGACCAAGTAGGATTCTAATATCAATTTGAAGATAATATCAAATATTGGATTCATAAGATATTATCCTTATCTGTTGATGATCTTTATGTGCTCGAGAATAGGGGAAGGTTCCAGATATTGGATCCTTCTTGGGCTCGGGTCGGGCTCCAACCATACCAGTTAGGGTTCAAGCCCATGTATTCATGATTACGATCTTATTCCCTACCAGGGCCATTTCAGACTAGGCTTCTCATAAAATAAGACTAAATGGACCCCAAAGTGTATTTCCAAAAATATGGATTATTGGGCTCGGGTCGGGTTAGACCCGTATATTTTCTAGGGACATCAATAGTACCTCCCCCTACTGGTCTAAAGAAGTATGAAATTTAGACCATATAGTCCTCTGACCGGACCCCGAGCCCCATATACCCTGTGTGTAGTGTAATATACCACAATGTGTCTTCTGTGAACGGTCCGGATCTCGATCCTTGTCGTGTGCTTTCTCTAGACGGCAGAGATCTCGCGATGGTACAATTTTTGAGAGATTCCCTGAGTGACGCGGCTCACCCCGGACCGCTGATCAAGATTATCATCAGACGGTCAAGATCAATTCAATCCTCCTATAAATAGGGCGGTAAAAAAAACTTCATTTTTCACCTTTACAGCGTGGGCGTTACTCTGTCAAAATTCCGTGAGGTACCCCGACCCGAGCCACTATTCCCGTTTCATTTCTGATCGGTCAACCATCGAGCTCCTCTTTTATACTTTTCGATCAATCAACTTCCTCTGTAAGTTTCTTTGTTTTAAATATTAAATTAAGATGTCTTCCCCGGACGAAAATACTGTCCGGGAAATAGTTGCTTTTATCGAATCTCCTCTCCCTCACGAGGCATCCGAGCATTCTGCCTCTTCAGGGTCAGATGTCGACCCGAGTCCCGTCGAGACTCGGGATGCCAAGATGCGAAGGCTTCATGCCCTCAAGACTGATGAGGCCCGACTAAGATCGGAAGGCAAACATTGGTTCCAAATCCTAGCCTCCCACCTTAGTCCAGACATAGGCCCAACTATTAGGGACAGGTCAGGCATGCCTGATACTTATGACTTATTGCTCCCGCGTCGTAGGGACCAGGCTCATAAGCCTCCTGAAGGATACTTAAGTTTTAGCCTAGATCAAGTGAAAATGGGCCTGAGGTTCCCCATCCCGAACATCATTTTGGCCCTGTGTCAATATTTTTGTATATGTCCGAGCCAGCTTACTCCTAACTTTTTTGGCTCGATATTATCTTTAGGAGTTTTATTCTGTTTTTTCCGAGTCCCCTTAAACATAGAAAACTTCACCAAATTTCTTCAAATTAAGAAAACCGCCCTGGGCCGATTTTATATTTCCCTCCGTTCTGAATACCAATTTCTAAAAGGGAAACCAAGCTCCCACAAAGGTTGGAATAATAGATATTTCTTTGTCCGACCCGAGCCCGAGCAGCCCTGGCTATGCCGTTCAAACTGGGCTATGAATTTTATTTCTCCTGATCCTCCTGCTCAGCCCAGCCACAATTTCACCAACTTCTTGGCCACCCTTTCTGTTAAAATCTTCAATATCGAGAGTTTGATCAAGGATGATCTCTTATGCACATATGGCTTCTGTAGAAAAGGAATAGAAGTCCAGGGTGATTTAGGTAGGAATACTTAACCATTTAATCATTCGTTACTTTACTCTCCCGTGCACCCCTTATTTATTTATTCTCCTCCCTTTTTTTTAACCTTGTTATATATATATATGTATATATATATACATTTTTTTTCAGACGACCGGATAGCTCAAGCAGAAATGCCAGCCGATTTCGGAGCCGCGGCCAAGAGGTTGAAAAGAAAGAAACCCGAGGCCTCTACGGAATCTGTCACTGAATCCGACCCTCGTATTCCCGAGCTGGAACTCAAGAAGACTTCTAAAAAAGTCCGAGGAGATGAAACCCTGAGCAAGACTGAGCCCCTTTCTCGGGCTAACATCGCTGCCTCCGGGAAGGGGAAAGAGAAAGCTTATATTGATCTTGGGTCCTTTCCCGAGCATATGGAACGAGGTGATCCCGACCACCCCTACAGCCCGGGAGTCTCCTTCTTTGCCCGATCAGACCAGTCCGGGAGCTTGAATATTATGCAGCACATGGTCTCTACAGAGGACCTAGAGATAGTTCGGGCGGTACCAGATAAAGAGGCTGAGGAGTCTCTGGCCTTGGCCCTCATGCAGGTAATTTTTGGGTTAATTATAAACTTAAAAAATTACTTTTATCATTTTTCCTATGAATGATACACTATATTTCTCTTTCTAGGTTGTCGTCTAGTCGGGAGAGATTACTGCCTGCTCCTATAAGGCCCGTGCTGACCATTATTTGAATCAAGATGCCTTGGTGAAGCGGATAGCTGCATTGACTGGACAGATTCGTGATATCAAAGCTGCTCATGACCAGGAAGTGTATGATATGAGTCGGATATTGAGACAGCTCAAGACGGGTGGGATGAGGCCAAGAAGCGTATTATCGAGCTCGAGGCTGTTCTGGCTACCAAGGATAAAGAGTTCGAGGTCGGATGGTCAAAAAAGAAGGAGGATTTTATCAATTCCTCTGATTTTGCCGACCTTTGTGCTGAGAAGAATGTGGCATTCTTTGAAGATGGCT
Source organism: Henckelia pumila (assembly GCF_033568475.1). Classification (NCBI taxonomy): domain Eukaryota; kingdom Viridiplantae; phylum Streptophyta; class Magnoliopsida; order Lamiales; family Gesneriaceae; genus Henckelia; species Henckelia pumila. The sequence goes on along the minus strand of NC_133120.1, from coordinate 101,015,793 downwards.
TCAAGGGATGTTTGGCCCAGATCAGGGCTGAAGGATATTCTGAGGCTGAACATCCTTTTTCCTCCCTTGACTCAGCCAAAGCCTTAGATGACTTGCTTGACGAGGAGGGGAAATCCGAATGGGAGGAGGCTGACCAGGAGGAAAAAGAGCCTAAGCAAAAGGAGGATGCTGCTCCTTAGTTTTTTTTTTTTTCTCTTTTAATGTTGAAAACAATGTTCCGAACAAGTTCCATTTCTAGACTCTGCGCGGTCTTCTTTTTGGTTTTTAATTTATTCCGTATTATGAATGGATGACCCGTGTTGGATGTATAAATTGTTCAGAATTTTGCCGAATATAATTTTAATTCCCGAGCTGGAATGATAACAAAATTTTGCTAAGTATTGAATAAATTCCCGAGCTAAAATTTTAACATAATTTTGCCAAGTATTGAATGAATTCCCGAGCTGGAATGTTAACAAAATTTTGCCAAGTATAAAAGTAATGCCCGAGCTGGTAATCCTTTATGATACACTATTTAATGTAAATTTTAATCGGATCCCAAAGTTCGTGGTGATTGCCCAACTGATCGGGCTAAATTTTTTATTTTGACCTCGAATGGGGTGGTGTGTGCCGAGCTTATCAGGCTTTAATCTTGATCACGAATGGTTTGGTGAGTGCCGAGCTGGTCGGACTTGGATTTTGACCACGAATGACGTGGTAAATGCCGAACTGATCAGGCATTAATTTTGACCACGAATGGCGTGGTGAGTGCTGAGCTGGTCGGGCTTGGATTCTGACCACGAATGGCGTGGTAAATGCCGAACTGATCGGGCTTTAATTTTGACCACGAATGGCGTGGTGAGTGCCGAGCTGGTCGGGCTTGGATTCTGACCACGAATGGCGTGGTAAATGCCGAACTGATCGGTCTTTAATTTTGATTTGACCACGAATGGCGTGGTGTGTGCCGAGTTGATCGGGCTTGGTTTCTGACCACGAATGGCGTGGTATGTGCCGAGTTGCTCGGGCTTGGTTTCTGACCACGAATGGCGTGGTATGTGTCGAACTGATCGGACTTTAATTTTGACCACGAATGACGTGGTGAGTGCCGAGCTGGTCGGGCTTGGATTCTGACCACGAATAGCGTGGTAAATGCCGAACTGATCGGGCTTTAATTTTGATTTGACCACGAATGGCGTGGTGTGTGCCGAGTTGATCGGGCTTGGTTTCTGACCATGAATGGCGTGGTATGTGCCGAGTTGCTTGGGCTTGGTTTCTGACCACGAATGGCGTGGTATGTGACGAGTTGATCGGGCTTGGTTTCTGACCATGAATGGCGTGGTATGTTCCGAGTTGATCGGGCTTGGTTTCTGATCACGAATGGCGTGGTATGTGCCGAGTTGATCGGGCTTGGTTTCTGACCACGAATGGCGTGGTATGTGCCGAGTTGATCGGGCTTTAATTTTGTTTGACAAAGCATGTCATTTTTTCATTGATAATTCACAAAACATATCTTAAAGATTTAAGAAATAACAGAAGAACTCAACTACTACCACTATCAAACTTCAAACAAAAAATAACAAAATAACTCACAACCCCGTGCTCTTTATGAGGTCGGTTGTCCTAACTCTGGTTGGGATCTTAGGAGTAATATTTCTTCAAATGTTGAGCATTCCACGGCCTTTTTCCTTTCCTTCCTTGCGAATCTTCCAATTAATAAGCAGTCACTCCTGCTTTCCCTACCACCTTGAAGGGTCCTTCATATTTCGCATCTAGTTTTTCTCTCTCCCTATGGTGTTGAATTTTCATCATAACCAAGTCCCCCTCTTGAAAGGCCCGAGGGTAGACCCGTTTGTTATAGGCTCGGGTCATTCTTTTACGATAAGCTGTTAATCGAACTGCTGCTCTAGCTCGGTTTTCTTCCACAAAATCTAAATCCATGGCCCTCAGTTTATTGTTATCCGGGCCGTAGGCTATGATCCGGGCACTTTCTTGTCCAATCTCAGCAGGAAGGACTGCCTCCGTCCCGTACACCATATTATATGGTGTTTCATCCGTCCCGAACCTTGTTGTAGTTCGATAAGACCATAATACGGATGGAAGCTCATCCACCCATTTTTCCTTAGCTGAATCTAACCTGCTCTTGAGTGTTTGCACAATAGTTCTGTTAGTAACCTTCACTTGTCCATTCCCTTGGGGGTAAGCAACAGATGTAAAAATTTGTTCAATTTTCATCTGTTTACACCAAGCTTGGACCTTAGAGCCACAAAATTGTCTTCCATTGTCTGATATGAGCCTGCGCGGTATTCCGAACCGACAAACAATATTCTTCCATAAGAAATTCAAGACTTCTTTTTCTGTGATTTTGGCTAATGGCTCGGCCTCGACCCACTTTGAGAAATAATCCACGGCCACCAATAAGAATTTTCTCTGACCCGTGCTGACCGGGAATGGCCCGACAATATCCATTCCCCATTGATCGAAAGGACAGGCGGCTACTACTGCCTTCATAAACTCTGCAGGCCTCAACTGTAAATTGGCATGCCTCTGGAAATTGTAGCATGAATTGACCAGGACGGAAGCATCCTTCTTCATAGTGGGCCAGAAGAAACCGGCCAGGAAGGCTTTCCGAGCTAGGGCTATGCTACCCAAGTGATTCCCACAACAGCCTTCATGAATCTCTCGCAAAACATAATTAGCTTCATCCGGGCCAAGACACTTGAGCAGAGGTTGAGAGAATGACCTTTTGAAAAGTATCTTGTCACCCATCACAAAACGCAAAGCTCTCCTTTTAATTTCCCGAGCCTTCTTGTTATCGTTCGGGAGCTCATCCTTAGTCAGATATTTGTGGATTTCATACCTCCAATCTCCTTCAGGTACGTCTGCTATCAGGTCGTCCAAACTTTCAAGTTGGGATACCAGCTCTTTCCCTTTTAGTACGGGCTCGAGTGGCTCACCCACGGAACTTGCGAGACGAGCCAAGTGATCGGCTTTCGTATTTTTAGTTCTCGGGATCAACTCCATAGTGAGCTCGGTAAACTCTTCCTTAGCTTTATCTAATGCTTGAGCATATTTTATCATCTTTTCATTCTTGGTTTCAAACTTCCCCTTGCTCTGTTGTATGGCCAATTATGAGTCTGAATAAAGGGTAGCTCGGGATATACCAAGATTCCGAGCAGCCTTTAGTCCGAGCAGGAGGGCTTCATATTCTGCTTCATTATTAGATGCTCGGAAATCCAACCTTATCGAGATGTTGGTTTCCTCGCCCCAGGGTGATATTATCACAATCCCAACCCCGCTTCCTGTTTGACAAGATGATCCATCTACAAATATCTTCCAATGGTCCTCTTGTTTTAACTGAATAGTTTCTGCCAAGAAATCAGCTAGGGCTTGAGCTTTGATGGTAGTACGGGGCTCAAATTTTATGTCGTACTCACTTAACTTTGTAATCCACTTGATCAGTCTTCCCGATGCATCTGGGTTGGCTGCAATTTTTCCCAAGGCACTATTGGTAAGAACAGTGATCGGGTGGGATAAGAAGTAAGGTCTCAATTTTCTAGTTGTAATGACGAGGGCCAGAGCTAACTTTTCTTGAGTCATATAATTGAGTTCTGCTCCCTTCAGGGCATGACTGACAAAGTAGACCGGCAGATGATTCACCCCCTCCTTCCGAACCAGGACCGAGCTAGCAGCCCGGGGTGTGACAGCCAGATACACGAAGAGATCTTCTCCCTGTACTGGTTTGTTCAACACCGGTAACTCTTTTAGATACTTTTTTAACTCTTGAAAAGATTTCTCACTCTGTTCATCCCATTCAAAATTTTTAGTTTTTCTGAGTGCTTTGAAGAACAGGAAACTCTTATCTGCTGATCTTGATATGAAGCGAGCCAATGCGGCAATCCTTCCAGACAACCTTTGTACCTCCTGTATATTTTTGGGCGACTCCATAGAGATAATGGCTTGAAATTTTTTCGGGTTAGCTTCAATTCCTCTCCTAGTGACCATATATCCCAGAAATTTCCCAGTCTGAACCCCAAATGTGCACTTGCTCGGGTTTAACTTTAATCGATAATCACGTAGTGTCTGGAATGTCTGGGTCAGGTCGGCAATGAATTGATGAGCTGTTCGGGTTTTGACCAAAATATCGTCCACATATACTTCGATGTTCTTGCCTATTTGTTGCTTGAAAACTTTGTCCATTAGTCTTTGATAAGTGGCCCCAGCATTCTTGAGCCCAAAAGGCATAACCACGTAGCAATAAGTTCCTGTAGAGGTGACAAAACTCACCTTATCTTGATCTTGCTTAGCCAGGGGAATTTGATGATACCCCTGATAAGCGTCCAGAAAACACAATAATTCATGCCCAGATGTGGAATCCACCAGCTGGTCAATTCGGGGCAAGGGATAGCAATCTTTTGGACAGGCCTTGTTCAGATCACGGAAGTCTACGCACATGCGCCATTTACCCGAGGACTTGGGTACCAAGACCACATTTGACAACCAAGTCGAGAAATATACCTCCTGAATGTGTCCGGCCTTCAAGAGTTCCTCAACTTGCCCCTGAATCACAGCGTCTTTTTCGGGCCCAAAATGTCGTTTTTTCTGAATAATAGGGCGGAAGTCTCGTATAACATTCAACTTGTGCTCCATTACTTCTCTCCATACTCCCAAGAGGTCGAATACGGACCAAGCGAAGGCGTTTTTGTTCTCCATCAAACACTGTATTAGTTGTTTTTTAAGAATAGGTTCTAGCGTCCGAGCAACCTTGACCGAACCAGTTGGGGGGCAGATTATGATCTCTTCACACTCTTTCTCAGCCATAACAGAGGCGTTTTCTTCCAATAAGTTTACTTGTTCCCGATCTCTCGGCCCGGGTCGGTCATCATGGTTGATTTTGACTGCCTTTTGTTCTATTCGTACCTCTTCCACATAGCACTTTCGAGAAATCTTTTGATCTCCCTGGACCTCTCCCACTTCATTACCCACAGGAAATTTTATTTTTTGATATAGTGCGGAAGCCACGACCATGAACGTAGTCATGGCTGGTCTTTCCAAGATAACGTTGTATGTTGATGGTGCATCCACGATAATAAAGCTGACAATCCGAGTTTTACTTGTACAATCCTTGCCCAAAGTGAGCGGCAAATTGATCAATCCCGTAGGTCGGATGGCATGACCCGTGAACCCGAACAACGATGTCACCACCGGCTCTACCTTATATTCCCCCAAATCCATATGGTTTATGGTTTCTTGGAACAGTACATTGACCGAGCTTCCCGATTCCACAAAAATTCGGGCCACGTCATAATTAGCGACCAGAGCTCGAATAACCAATGCATCATTATGAGTAGTATCCGACAAACCTTTCAAATCACCCGGGCCAAAGGAAAGGGTCGGGCCTGTTCTAACCACCTGGTCAACTATCTCCATGTTGCTCAGTTTCGGACTACTTGTCTTCCTTGCCCTAGTGGAATCTCCATCAGTCGGTCCCCCAGATATCATGTTGATAACACCTTTTGTGGGAGAGGGTGGTCCCTGGTTATTCCCGGGCTGATTCTGGTTCGGGCGTTGGAAATTTCCCTGGGGTAGACCAGGTCGGGGTCTTGGTGCGTAATGATCAGGACCTTCGTGACTCCTTTTATTCGAGGGATATCCTCCTTTTTGTCGTGCCAACCTATCACTCATCCCTGGCTCCTGTTGTATTATTCTTTCAATTTCCTGCTCCAGTTGACGACAATCATTACTATTGTGCTCATACTCATTGTGAAAGTCACAATACTTGTTAGACTTTGGTCTACAGGGCCCCTGCTCGCTCCATGGAGGTCTCTGTAGAAGTTTTTTTTCTTCACATATTCGCATAGCCTGAGTTTTACCCATCCTTAGAGGAGTGAAAGAAGTGAATTGCCCAAGCAGCTCGGGTCGGGGAGATGGTCCCATCCTCCGAGGTGTGTTAGGGGCCTGGGCGTTCTTCGGACTTGGTGGCCTGTCCATCCCATTATTCATACGGGAAACTTGTACCTCCTCTAGATTCACATATTTTTCGGCCCGAGCAAGCACTTCATCGTAGGTAGACGGCGGTTTTTTGATCAGGGATTTAAGAAAATCCCTTGTAGCAAGTCCTTGGGTAAAGGCACTGATAAGCAGGTCAGTGGTGGCAGTAGGTACTTCCAGGGCCAAGGCACTAAATTGACGAACATATACTCGCAAATCTTCTTGACCTTGCTGTTTGATAGCAAAAAGACTAAGAGTAGTCGTATGGTATTTTTTGCTACTAGCAAAGTGGTGTAGGAAGGCCTTGCTGAAATCCTTGAACTCCTTGATATCTCCTTGGCGTAATAAGTTGAACCATTGTTGAGCCGGTCCTATCAAAGTATTGAGAAAGACCCGACACTTGATCGGGTCAGAATATTTATGCAACAATGCCGCATTCTCAAAACGGGACAGATGCTCATCCGGGTCCCCTTTCCCATCATATTCCCCAATATGCGGAAATTTAAAGTTTTTGGGGAGTTCGGACTCCAATATTTCAGGAGAGAAGGGAATATTCCGCACTGGCGTGGCTAGGTATCCAGATTGTTTCTTCTTCAAGAGCTCCATCTCCTCCTTCAGTTTCCTGATTTCCTCTAACTGCGCGTTCTGACCTGGTGGTGGGGGAGGGGGATTGGTTTCCGCCCTTGCAGCCATAGCTCTTTCAACAGCAGCGGTGATAAGTTGATTTATTTCTTCGTTGACTCCATTTGCATCAGCCATCTCAACTCTTTTTCTTCAATTTCCCACAGACGGCGCCAATTGATGATGTCGATTTTTTCCTCCGGGTTCGGTCTGGTAGAGCGAATCTCCAAATCCTCCACAAAACGGGTCGGGTCGGGTCTCACGTGCACTGCACAAACAAAAGCCAAGTTAGGGGGCGCCGAAAGTGTTTTCGGCGTGACCCCTCCGATGCCTAAGTCAGTGCTCGAAAGTAAAAGAGCGTGACTATAAGGAAGAACAAGAGAATATGCGTGCGTGAGTGTGTGAGCAAGAAGTGAATATAAGAGATGAATGAATAAATCATGAACCATACCTGTATTTATAGGGGTTTGGAGTGGTAGGTTACCTTGTCAAGGTAGAACATGTGTTAGAGCAGGACTCTAGTCGGGTAAGAGCCCTGACCAAGTAGGATTCTAATATCAATTTGAAGATAATATCAAATATTGGATTCATAAGATATTATCCTTATCTGTTGATGATCTTTATGTGCTCGAGAATAGGGGAAGGTTTCAGATATTGGACCCTTCTTGGGCTCGGGTCGGGCTCCAACCATACCAATTAGGGTTCAAGCCCATGTATTCATGATTACGATCTTATTCCCTATCAGGGCCATTTCAGACTAGGTTTCTCATAAAATAAGACTAAATGGGCCCCAAAGTGTATTTCCAAAAATATGGATTATTGGGCTCGGGTCGGGTTAGACCCGTATATTTTCTAGGGACATCAATAGTAATTAAGTTTCTCGGATAATGAATATCAGTTTTTTTTTATAGGATTGATATATTATAGTTTGTTTGATTTGATTGATTAAATTTTAGATAAAATGATAAAATTACAATTTTGTCATTTTAATAATTAAGAAATATGAATAGTATTATTTATAAAGAGTAATATAATAATTTAAATTCAATGATTTGATTGATATAAAATAATTAATTAATGATTTGATTGATGTAAGATAAATAATTAGTAGATAGATAAATAATATGACAAAAAATGTAAAATTGAATAAAATAAATTATACATAGATTATTAATATGCATACCAAACAAATCCATTTATCTTTTTAATATTTATCATTTAAAAATTATAACATACCAAACAGAGAAGTAAACCAAACCCATCCCGTTATTGCAAGTGAGATATAATTATTTTTTTAGTGGAGCGCATATGCAAACGGCTGACATACCGAATCAAAATATTAAATTTTTGATATATGGTATCGAAATTTTTTTGATATACATACATTTTTTTAATATATCGATTTTTTTTTCGGTATCTATACAGTATCAATATGAATTTTTTTCATACCAAAATTTTGAAATTTCGTTATCGATATCGATATAAGTTTTTTCATACCAATATTTTTAGTACTGTATATCGAAAAACCACCCAACAACAAAATTAAGTAACAACCATTTATCTTTAAAGAAAAAAAAAGGTAACAACCATTTAATATTTATTTGGGTTTCTTTTTTTTTTTTATCGGAAGAAAAATCACGTAATTCCAAATACGGCGACGTATTGGTGGGTCCTATGCTCCCATTCCCCAAAACATTTTCCCCTGACTCTATCATCTTTCTTTCTCTGTCCTTTCTTTCCAGACTGACTTACACTCCGTCCTTTCAAACTTGAACACACTGAAGCAAAATTAATATACTATTTCTTTAGATCTGTCTCGAAACTCATCGAAGCCAGGCGTACGGTCCGGCGAGCATTGATCTCCGTTGCTGCATTTTCTCTCGTTTTTTTTGTGGAAGCGATTTGTGTAGTGTGAACTCTGTTTCCGTACGTGTTTGCGTGATTCCTTGCTTTGAATTTTTCTTTTCCCTGTCGAAAATGGTTTTCCTGGGAGATCTGAGCATGTAAAAGTTGTTTTTAGCAATTATTTGCAGCGAATGTGGTGAGTGTTGTTTGTGGAGTTGTGTGAACGTCGGGGTTTGCGACTTTGCGTGCCGTTGTTTGATGGAGTTGTATTCTTCGGTTAGGACGCTGTTTGTTGGATGTGAGGTTTGAAGTTATATGTTTCATGTTTAGAATAGTTTATTGTTTGCTACATTTTGAATTTATTGATTGCGGTGGAGCTCAAGTGATGTTTCATTAATGCTATGTTCCGTTAGTGGGTTCATTTCAGTTTCGGAGTATTATTAGATCCGTTAGTTGATTGTACGTAGTAGGGAATCGACCTCCTTGGTGTGGTATTGGTTATGGTTTTTTCATCAGATTTTGATTTTGGCATAAACTTCGTAAATTGAGTGTGCCTGTTGTTGCGCGTTGTCCTGAATTTTCAGAAAACAAATGTAAGTCGAAGGCCAATGTGCAGATACGAGGCTCTTCTTGGGTTGGCTTGTATCATTATCTGGCAGTTGCATTTTCTTATTGGCTGTGATTACTTTATGAGATATAAATTGAATTACACCTCGGGATGGTCTTCAAATTATGCTTTTCTTTCTTGCTTACAAAAGAAGAAATATCTGGTATTCGCAATTTGGAACTCTGAAGCTGATTTATTTTTTAATTTAACCAGCAATGGCTTTGCTTATATCTTGTATCTGAGAGGAATGATGAGTGGTTTGTGGAGAATAATGGTTGATGTTGGAGAATTTTCCTTTCTCAGGTTTGCTTTGAGCCATAGCAAAATGGCAGCAGTCGAAGCTGAAAATCCTCTTCATGGACAAATTACTTGTGGATCCTTACTACAACAATTGCAGGCAGTTTACTTTTTTGAATTTTATGGCACTAAAAACTTTATGCCCTATGGTTTCAGCTAATTGTTATGTGCCTGAAACTGTCCACTGCCTGATAGACATCTATATTTGTTGTAATGCAGCAAATTTGGGATGAAGTTGGTGAAGGGGATGAGGAGCGGGACCAGATGCTCCTTCAATTAGAGCAAGAGTGCTTGGATGTATATAAGAGAAAGGTGGACCATGCTGTGAAATCTAGGGCTAACCTTCTTCATACACTGGCTAATGCTAGAGTTGAACTCACCAACCTCTTGTCAGCACTTGGAGAGAAGACTTATATCGGAATTGTGAGTGGTTGCCATGGAATTATGTGGAAACAGACTTGAACATTATGAAGGGCTCTAGAGGTGATAATAATGCGAGTTATTACAATGATCCTGTTTCTTTTGCAGCCTGACAAGACATCGGGAACGATTAAAGAACAGCTTTCAGCCATAGATCCTGCGCTGAAAAAGCTTTGGAAACAGAAGGATGAAAGAGTAAAAGAGTTTTCTGATGTTCAATCTCAGATACAGAAAATATGTGCAGAAATCAATGGATCTGGCGAGCAGGTGGACAGTCCAGCAGTTGACGAATCTGATCTTTCGGTGAAGAAACTAGATGGATTTCAGGTCCAGCTCCAAGATCTTCAAAAAGAAAAGGTGAAGCCTTAAACTTTCCTTTAAATTAGCTAAGGGGTACTTTTTTGGCTGATTCAGCAATTAGAAAGTTTGTGGTTTTGTCCATTTGTTTCTTGCAGAGTGAGAGGTTGCACAAGGTTCTTGAATTCGTGAGCACCGTACATGATCTTTGTGCTGTTCTTGGCATGGACTTCTTTAGTACTGTCAATGAAGTCCACCCAAGCCTCAATGACTCCGGGGGCATGCAGTCAAAAAGCATAAGCAATGATACATTATCTAGATTGGCTAAGACTGTTTTAACACTGAAGGAAGATAAGAAGCAGAGGTTAAAGAAGGTATTCTGCTAGTTCGAAGCTGATTTTTCCAGATATACTGATACTGGTGTTGACCTTCTCAACTGTATGTGTTAATGAAACGCTCATTATTTTGTCAAGGAGACCATTCTTTCGCAATATTGTGCAAATCACATAAAATGGCTCCCTGAAAAGTTTTCATCCTCACACCCTAATGGTATCCATAGGACGTGTGTCCCTAGTTCTTAACCTTTTTGGTTACAAATTCAGAAAATGCTTGACTAAGTCCAACTCTTCACACCTGATATTGCGTTATTGATTCCCACTTTGAGAATTTTCTAAATGTTGGTAAATATTTGCTAGGGAGGAAGTTCTTGTAATTACAATTTGCTTCACGTGGGTGCTTGCTTTTTAATGAAGAGCTTTATTCTTGTGAGTGAGTTAAGTAGGCCAATTGACTTTGTCTGTGTCATGACTTGTGCTCACACTACAGCTTCAAGAACTGGCTACCCAGCTAATTGATCTTTGGAATTTGATGGATACACCTCAAGAAGAACGTAACCTGTTTGATCATGTTACTTGCAATATTTCAGTATCAGTGGATGAAGTTACTATTCCTGGGGCTCTTGCTTTGGATCTCATTGAACAGGCAACTTGAGTACTTCATTTTGTGGACATTATGCGTTAACAGTTACCATCATCATGTTATTTATTAATTTAGTAATTTATTTACTTTTCAAGGCTGAAGTGGAAGTTGAGAGACTTGATCAGCTAAAAGCTAGCAGAATGAAAGAAATTGCTTTCAAGAGGCAGGCCGAACTCGAGGATATTTTTACTAGTGCTCATATAGAGATTGATACGGAGGCGGCTAGAGAAAAAATATTGACACTCATTGATTCAGGGAAAGTTGAGCCTGTCGAGTTATTGGCTGACATGGATAATCAGATAGCAAAAGCAAAAGAAGAGGCAACGAGCAGGAAGGATATTTTGGAAAAGGTTGAGAAATGGATGTTGACTTGTGAAGAAGAAAGCTGGCTTGAAGATTACAATCGGGTAAAGCATTATTACCTCTCTATACATACTTACTGTTTTACTCTTCTTGCATGCATGGGGAGGTTGGAGAAGTTTCTTCGGCTAGTGACAGTGCACTTTTCTGACTCGTTTTAAAGATATCAAGTATGAACAAATAAATTTAGCTGCTACATTTCCATTTAGATGAGTGGTTAGGCACAGTGAGTTTGAGGTGGAAAAAAATTTATTCACATAATTTTATATGTTGCACTTAAATAAGTAACAGAATCTTATTTAAATCTGTTTTCCTGTCCTAACTCCTAATGAATACATCACCCATATACAGCTAGGTCTGTGTCTTCCACCATCAAACACCAATTAATGGTTGAAAATTCTTTTGCAAGCATCTCATGTAGCATCCATGTGCTATGGAAACTTTGATGTGACATTACCTCTTGTATAGCTTCTGATTACTATGTAGGGGTGACTATGCAATTGTTCTAATGTTCTAGCAATGTTTCATTGGTGAAACAGGATGACAACAGGTATAATGCAAGCAGAGGTGCACACTTAAATCTGAAGAGAGCAGAAAAGGCACGTATCTTGGTCAATAAGATTCCAGGTAAATTGCCTGTGTTACGAAGAAAAAATGCATAAGAAATCAGTCCTCACAAGGAGACTAACCCCTAGAGCAGGAAATCTAGTAACAGAATAAATTCCCTCTCTATAGCAAATGCTAGCCATTAACTCACAAAATTCCTCCTACCTCCCCCCACGCTCACTCCTATCTTTTTCAATTTTCCTCTCCATGTGCTTGTAACTGATTCTCCTCACTCCCTTGTGGGCTTTATGCCTTCATTACCACCCTTGAAGATCCGATCCATTACTACCGTGAGCCCACAAAAAACCTGTAACAGCATGCACTATGCAATATTCTGTTGCTATAACAAAGATTGGCCGCTGTTGGCACCGCTGAAAGGAAAATAACGTTCACGTATATGAGTTACATTATACTGGTTGAGCAAAGTGGAGAGGTATTTTTTAACAGTGGGCTGCTAAAAAAAGCTATACATCATCTTGGTGGGAGGGCATAAAAAAGTCCCATTATTCCTTGAATTCGTGGTTTAGTTTCATATCATATTCCACCATGTAGATGATTTCCGTCCATTTTTAGCTTTGCTGTTCTATGATTGCTTGTATTTATTACCTAAATGGACAAAAATGCTCCTTTGAAGAATGAAAAAGTTTTATGGAATGTAGAACATTTCTGGGTGCACAGAAATAAGCCGCTTATATCAAGAGATCAAAAGTGGACAGAAAATCTGAGTTTTTATACATTCGAGATCATGCAGAACTCAAGTTTGGAACGTTACAAGCTGCAAGAGGAAATTCATCTCAAGTAGTTAATTAATTAACTTTTGCAGTGAAAGTCATGTTTCTGATGAATTCATGAAAGGCTAGATATAAGCTGGTTAAATGTGGAATAGCGTGTGATACTTAGCAAATATATAACTCTTAGAACCCATCACTATTGAGTAATCTAGACTTCAGAAATATTGAATCGTCCCTTTTTCTTGAATTTTTAATTATTCTTTTGGGGGTAACTTCTACAAGCCTCGAATATTCATAATTATTGATTCAAGATTTAATTGTTTTGGTCGCGCAGCCCTTGTTGACGGCTTGGTTGCTAAAACTCGTGCATGGGAGAAAGATCGTGGCGTAACTTTCACCTATGATGGCGTTCCTCTCCTTGCCATGTTAGACGAGTATTCAATGCTTAGACAAGACAGAGAAGAGGAGAAAAAGAGGTTAAGGGTAAGTTTATTATCTGCATACTTCATCACCTCAACCTTGTTGCCATTATCGAACATCTGATTCATCTGTGGCAAACTTTAATTGACTTTCCATACAGGATCAGAAAAAGTTCAGCGAACAAGTGAGCAAAGAACAAGATACCGTCTTTGGTTCAACACCAAGCCCAGCTAGACAGATCAGTACCAAGAAAGTGGTTGGCCCACGAGCCAACGGTGGCCCCAACGGTTCAGCTGGCAGACGTCTTTCTCTCAACGTTCATCAGAACGGTTCACGATCTATAAACAGAGATGCAAAGAGAGACACGAGACCAGTAGCTCCTGTGAACTACGTAGCAATATCAAAAGATGATGCGGCAGCGTCCCATGTTTCTGGGACCGAACATACTCCCAGTACACCCTAAAAAAGTTAGAAGCAAAGATTTGTTGGATCATATATCTTTGTAACCTGTTTACCATTTAGAGATCCTGGATGTAGGTCGAATATGGTTGGGTAACGACGCGCGGATTGAATGATTTCTGAGTTGAGATTGTCTAAAGATGTTGTAATGTAGGAGTAATGCAGCCAGACATTTTCGACTCGTTTTGCTAGCCGATGCTTTACATCTTATTAGTTAGTGGCAATTATTACTACTAATATCTAATCAATCTGGTATAAAAATTAAATTGTCTGATAAAAAAAAATACCGATTGTAATTTGTGTATAGCCATCATTTCCTGAAATTTAATTTGTTCACTGTTTGTGTGGTGGTTTTCTGGCTATTTTCCAACTACTCGGAGGGGACTCAATATTATTTTCTAATGCAAAAGACTACAAGTTTCCACGCAAATTATATGGACCATACATCAAAGTTCTTTGCCAATATTCGAAGTATTTTTTTTTAAAATTTTCTTACGTAAAGCCAAATGTCATAGGTTTTCTAGACAATTTTCTAAAACTTATTTTCTTTTAGCCTGTCACGTGTGAATTGACGGTTACACATTCATATTTAAAATTATAAAATTATCTCATTATAAAATTATCTCAAATATATTAGTGAAAGAGGAAAAAAAGCTATTTTGGTTCTGTAACTTAGCCTGTTTTCTTTTTTAGTCCTTTAATTAGTCAAATTTCTATATTAGTCTTTTAACTTTATCTTTTTTTCTATTTTAATCCTTTAACTAGTCAAAGTTTTGTATTTGTAGTGACCCTTACCCGGATCACCTACTAACAGAACTTAGGCATGCAATTAACTTAATTAATCAGATATCAGAATAAAACTGCGGAAACCATAAACATTATACAATCCCAAGTAAAGGAATCTGTAATTTATCCAAATAATATACAACCAAATCGAATAGCTGTATCAACCTCAAAACAACAGAAATAAAACCTAGACGAAGCTCCAGCTGGTCAACCACTGACTAGCCCCTCTTGGATCCACCCGCCTCGTCCAATCGCAAACCTGCCCCATGGAATAGGGTGTCCAGAAACACAGAGTACGAGACGTGAGCATAAAACGCTCAGTACGAGAGTATGAGTATACATGCATGCAAAGTGAACTCCCTATAAACTCAAGGTCAAGGATCAGATAACAGAGACAGACCGGGCCCTGGTATGTAGCACGCTGTGCCGTCGGTTCAGGAGGTGGCTCCCATATCATAATACAAGTGGATATGCCGGACCCAAATCGATGAAAGTCCAACCACTAACAGGATAGGGAAAAACCCTACTAACAGACATCTCGAAGGAGATAGCTCAGTATGCAAATGAATGCAGCATAAATCAATGACATATAAACCATGCAGTCATATAATACATGCATACTCAGTCAGGATATCTCGAACAGTACTTTCGTACCTCAAAACAGTGCAAGCTCTACCAACTCTAGGTCCACGCCTATAGTCTGCTCTACACTGCCAAATGATACTACTATCATTAAAGTGCTCTAAAAGCCTTAACTAAGCTATTGCATACTCCTAAATATTTATAGAAAGCAAAAGCTATACCTTCGTCCGTCGTTAGCCCTTTAATGTCGATGCCTCCAGAACTTGGGCACAACTCTGCTACGACTATCGAACGCCTCGACGACTCCCGGGTCAAGCCTAGGAAGGCTAGAACAACTCGAATACGATTAGAGTAGAGAGGAAATCCGGAATTGGCAATTGAAAATGAATTCTCGGTCTTCTATTTATAGACAACGATCGGAGCTTCCGATCCTCGATCGGAACATCCGAACCTCGATCGGAACGTCCGATCCTGCCATCGGAGCTTCCGAAGATCCTGATCTGCCACGTGTCAAAATATCACTAGTTGACTTCGGATAGGGGTGATCGGAGCTTCCGATCCTGATCGGAGCTTCCGATCTTGCCACACGTCATGCCTGACGTAATACCATCGAAGCTTCCGATCCTGCCATCGGAGCTTCCGATCCTGTTCGGAACTTCCGAACTCACCTTCGGAGCTTCCGAACTCTATCCAAGTATTTATGATTAATTTCTTAATTACTGATTTTGGTTACGGGCTACTACAGTATTAGTCTTTTAACTTTATTTTTTTCTCTTTTAGTCCTTTAACTAGTTAAAATTCTGTACTAGTCCTCAAACTTTTAAATTTTGGCTATATTGGTTTATTTTTATTGGAATATCTATTTTTTGTCGAAAATTGATGAGTAGAAAATAAAATTCGATGATTTTCAATTTAAAAGATAATCATACTACTTGAAAATGTCACCTAATTTTATAAATTTTGATATGTTGATAGAAAAATATATGTTCATAATTTTTTTAAATAACAAACAAAATCAAAAGTAAAAAATCGTGGTGTTTAATTAGAAATTTTAATTATATCAACTTTTGGAATGATTTTTGTTTTTTTGTTTGAGAAAATAGTTTTTTTCACAATGCAAAAATAAAAAAAAGAATTAATATTTAGCTCTATTGATTTATTTTTGAATTATCTTTTGAATTAAAAAAAATAAATGTAAAAAAATATATGATTACGAGCATTATATCTATTTTTTCTCATGAAATATGAAAAATTAATCTTTAAACTTAAATGTAAATCTCTAATGATTAAATCTTCATTGCAATTTTGGTGAGATTTGATATTTTTTATGTGTAAATGTGGTCATTTTTGTAAAGTTTTTTTTTTTTTTTTAATTTGGGCTGGTGTTATTGATTGAGATAAAAAGATATAAAAAACATATTTATTAAATCGATTTTTGGTTTATTATTATTATTATTATTATTATTATTATTATTATTATTATTATTATTATTATTATTATTATTATATAGTTCAGTTTAATAATGTAAAATTTAAGTGGAATTTTTCAAGTGGGATCGTATCCTTTTAAATTAAAAAATCTAAAAAAAATTAAACATTTCATTAAAATCGAACCAAAATATCTAAAATTTAAAAATTAGAGGACTAATACAAAACTTTGACTAGTTAAATGACTAAAAAAGAAAAAAAATAAAGTTAGAGGTCTAATACAGAACTTTGACTAATTAAAGGATTAAAATGGAAAAAAGATAAAGTTAAAAGACTAATATAGAACTTTGACTAATTAAAGGACTAAAAAAAAAACAGGCTAAGTTACGGGACCGAAATGGCTTTTTTCCAAAAAAAAAAGATATTTTTATTAGGATAGCTTTATAATTTCAACAATAACATGTAATTGTGACATGTATATATAGCTTTCATTTTACATATAACATTATTATTCTTTTAATTGATCACTGTGTGTTGTTTTAAATCTTTTGATAGCCATCTCCGACCATGAAACACACACCAATCGATCTATTTATCGTAATTTCCTAGTATTAAACGACCTATTTCAGCAAACCACGAGGAGATTATTTTCATATATTTTATTGAACCATCGTTTTTTCCCCTGAT
The DNA here is from genome assembly GCF_033568475.1 of Henckelia pumila. NCBI lineage: Eukaryota > Viridiplantae > Streptophyta > Magnoliopsida > Lamiales > Gesneriaceae > Henckelia > Henckelia pumila. The sequence continues at coordinate 100,998,702 of NC_133120.1, read as the reverse complement.
CCTCCGAGAAAAATCCGTTTGAAATGAAATTTTCAACCATAACAATATAGAGGTCGGCTAGATTTTTAATATGGAAAATATTAGCAGAAATAATAATGTTAAGAAATTATTTAAGAAATATTTCCAAATATGGCCTGCCAACAAGTTAACCCCTCCGTAATGACCAATTTATTAATATATATATAATAACGCAAAATCGAGATGATGCCTACTTATCGGTTAAGCTAAAGGAAAGAAAATAGTCCAATTTAAATACACAAGCGACGTCGTATTATCAATCTGAATTCCGATGGCGAGCGACAACGAACCGGCGAAGCTTCTGCTGCCTTATCTACAGCGAGCCGATGAGTTGCAGAAACACGAACCACTCGTCGCTTACTACTGTAACTTCCTGTTTTGAACCCTAATTTTGTTTTATGATCAAGGTCTCGATTGGATGATCGTGCCTCCGAGTTCGTTAATTTGTTTGGTTGGATGTTATGTTATTGGTACAGGTCGGTTGTACGCCATGGAACGAGGTTTGAAGATTCCTCAGAGCGAGCGTACCAAGACTACCAACGCTCTCCTTGTTTCCCTCATGAAACAGCTGGAAAAGGTTCGCTTCTAGTTTGAGTAAATTTACTGGTTTCCGAATTATTATCTTGTAGTTTTTGGAGGTTGATTACTGCAGTGGCCATGGAAGACCTGGCGATCATTGGTGATGGATCGAAATGGAGATACAAAGTCTTTTTTTTTTTTTTTTTGTATGTGTTATAGGAACGAGAATTTCCATTCAGATTTCACCTGCTTGATTTATATCATTAAGTTGTTGTGACTTGGTTTTTCTCAGTTTGTTTCGTGCTAGATGATTGAAACTATGCCTTGAGGGATATATATGAATATGATAAACATCAATTCAGTGATGCTACCATTCGAGGATTTCATTCTTTGTTATCTTTCACATATGTTCTTGTGTAGGATAAGAAGTCTTTGACTCTGGGCCCTGATGATCAGCTACATGTGGAGGGATTCGGCTTGAATGTTTTTGCAAAGGCAGACAAGCAAGACAGAGCAAACCGAGCTGATTTGTATGACCTCCACTTATTTTTTAATTAGTGATATGTTTGTGTTATACTTTTGGACTTATCATTGAAATTGAATGAAAATTATTCTCATTTTCCTGCAGAGTTTTTTTTGTTTGTTTTGGTGTTTTTGTACCCAATCCTGAGTTGTTTGATGAGTTCAGGTTTAGCATCAACGCAAGGCTATACAATAATATATAAATGATGCATTAGGCGTCATTCATTTTGGGGTAACAGAATATTTTGGGTTCATGGTTATATTTCAAAATAAATGTTTGTTTGTGAAAAACTAGAAAATGGTGTGCAGTTGCATTTTGCACTTCATCAGTTTGTGTTGGTTGGGATCTTTAATCGTAGTTTAATCACTAGAAATATCTCATGTGATTATGATGAATGCATGTGTGTCTAACTGCTAAGTGCTCTAATGTGTTATGCTTGTAACTGGCTCACAGAAGTACCAAGACAAGACATTACAATGCCGTCAAAATATTAGTTCATTAGTAGTTTACCTAAGTTTATTTTTGGGTTTTTTGAACTATTATCTATTGATGCAATTGATTTGGAAGTTATTTGATATTTCCTTTCCTTCTTAGTTGCTAACTATCCTCCATTTGTTGCAGGAATACGGCAAAAACTTTCTATGCTGCAAGCATTTTCTTTGAAATCCTGAACCAATTTGGTGAACCTCAGCCCGATGTAAGTTTCCCACGGCATTTCTGAATCTACATCATAAGTTATTGACAAGCATTGGGTTTCAGACACTTTATCGTGTAGATTTCTTCTACTGTATGTTTTTCATTTTTCTTCCCCTGTTTTCTTGTGTTTCCCCCCTCCTGCAGCTTGAGCAGAAACAGAAGTATGCAGCATGGAAAGCGGCAGATATAAGGAAGGCTATAAAAGAAGGGAAGAAGCCTCTGCCAGGCCCTCCTGGTGGAGATAGCGATCTATCGGTACCATCTGGTGCATCCAGCAGTGAATACGTATGTGATTTTTTATATTGTCTCAATTGTGACCCATTTTTTCTTGACATATATCACAAAATGCACATATTTTTCGGCTTTTGTCAATGCTAAAGGTACTGCCTGCCAATTTTTACTATAATTTCTTTTTTGTGTTCCAGCAATATTCTTTTGCGTTTTTGTTTTCCGATCAGATTGTCAGTCATTTCCCAAACTATAGCAATTATATGCTCCATATCAATCTGGTTTGATTTTATAATTTTTTTGAGCTCTGTTATGGCGCAGGATCTTGAATTAAACAGGAGTGATTCCGCCATCAGATTTGACCCAACCAGAAGAGATCACAGTACAAGCATTGCGCCAGATTCTGATCCATCGCCTCACCAACACCATCAAGTTAATTTTGATAATTCTCCTCATATCTCACCACAACCTTCTAATGTTGCAAATCAACCACCTCCGAACATACCACCACCACCACCACCACCACCACCACCTCATTATCCCACTGACACTTACCCATCAGAGAATTTTCATCAACCTCCTTCAAACAACGGTCCTGATCATTCTATTTATTCTCAAACATATCAGCATCAACCATATCAACAAGAACCACCACCTCACCCGCCACAACACTACCCTTCACAAGATGTCCCCTCATATTCTTGTCCAAATTTCCAGTCATACCCAAGTTTTGCGGACAGCAGCCTTCCTACTGCTCCATCTCATATCCCCTCTTATTATCAAGGTCCTGATACGACCTATACCAATTCGCCTCCACCTTCCAGCACAACAAACTATCAGTCAAATGCTCAATACAATTTGAGTGGGAGAAATGGTAGTATTTCAGAAATTTCACCAGCTACTACGCAGAAATATCAATATGACAGCAATTACCAGCCTCCACCTGAGAAAATTGCTGAGGCACACAAAGCGGCAAGGTTTGCAGTTGGGGCATTGGCATTTGATGACGTCGTTACTGCCGTTGAACACCTAAAGAAATCCCTTGAGTTATTGACAAATCCACAATCTGGACACTGAATCCTGTTGTCACATTTTATGATATGGTACTGATGTTTGCTTGTTCTGCTTGTGAACTGGGTGCCCGGCATTGAACTTATATTCGAAAATTGCATATTCACTTGCGAAATTATTGAGTAGCCTGTTTGGTTGCACGATAGTGTAGAGTAGTTTTGTCACGACGTACTTTCATCTGCTTCAGAATCGACTGGTTTAAGCGATTTTGAAAAATGGAAATCCGTTTGATGATCTGTTTTTAGAAGCCAATAGAATATGTGATTTGATTTTTAAATCGTACAAAAACAAAACAATGTCCCAAATCATCAAGCTAACATATTTTATCCCAAGGCTTAAACATTTTATCAACCTTTCATTCATAACATGAACACATTTCATATCGAGTCTACACATTTACATCGAGCCATATTACAAAGGGAACACATACACTACCAACTACACATATACAAGGCTTGTGCGAACCAGCTAAAGATTTATGTTACACGAGCATCACATTCATGCAAATAATTTTCAATCGATCCTAGGAGAGAACATCCCTTGAACTGGTGCTCTCCCACTCTCACGCGAATGACTCTTTTAATGCAACATGTCTGGTTCTCTAAAGCAGCAACTAAACAAAATCCAACTGCTTCACAGATCCTAAATCACTGTATATTGCAAGCCAGGAGTCTCTGCAGAAAATTTGAGCATATTGAAGCTCGTAACCATGGAAAGTCGGTAGCTGATATCCCTTGTCGAGCTTTACATTTACATAAGGTAAGATTAATGTATCCATCATGGTGGATACAAAAGTCTGCAAACAAACAAAAAGGTCCTACGATTAAATACAAGGGAAGAGTATTTGTTAACAGTTGCCAGCCACATCATCATAAATAAAAGAAGAAAACGTGCCCACAAGGGCATAAGCGAGTTGGTAAGGCTGAGGTGACATGGGAAGAGATTCCCCAGCGTTGCTGGTTCGATCCTCGTGTGAAGCATATTCCCTGCTGAAATATTGTGGGGGTATGCTCCGAGAAACCCCCGCATTCGGGGTCAACCTTTTTTTTATTAAAGAAGAAAATGTCCCTTGAAGTGGCAGTAAACTCATGTAATAAATAACCAATTGGTTCTTATCCAGTTGTGGTTTTTTTTTTCGTTTCTTGGTGCTTATGGAAATCGGGTAATACATTATCCGCGGCATGGTAATGGCATTAACAGCACAATAGGGACACAAAGGTGAGATATAATGCATCATTTTGCTACTAAACATTTGATGATAATGAAATCAATCAGATGAATAAGAATATGTTAACACTACCTGGATCAAATGCATGTGCAAGTCACCAATTTTGCTCCACTTGAGAGACATGGTTAAGTTATTTAATGTTATGCTACCACCCACAGAGTTTCTCGAAATTTCTGCATATACAGAAGCGTTGATAACCTGCACCGAACAGAGCTTCATACTTTCAATCACGGATATAGAAAGGTATTAAATGAGAAGCGAGAAAATTTTACAATTTCTCAAAATGTATGTGCACAAATAGATGATCACCTAGCAGAATGTTACCAGTCGGTAGGCATTCAGAATGAATCTTTGAAGTCAATTGTGCACCCTTGCCTATTAACCATATTTAGCCACATCACTGAAGGCTAAAACTTTCATTTCTTCCTTCGGAAAATTGCACACAAACAGTCCATTGAAATACAAATTTCTAATAAAGACATGCACCAAGGACCATGAAATAATTTGGAGTTCAAAACTGCATCACACTGCATGCCAATGCACTTACTAACTGGATTCAAATTCTCTATTAATAGCTCAAACTAGGAAACAAATTACCAGCAGAAACCAACTGAAGGAAGAAAACATCAAATAATCAAGAACAAAGAAATACATAGAACTGAAGACGACGCAGTAGTTTGAATATGCTTACCACTGAAATACATGCAACTGGTATCACTTCATCTGCATCCAAGACATTAATCACCACATCTAAGCGAAGTAATGCCTTAAGCTGCTGCTTTTCCATTTTAAGGATAGGAGGAGAAGATACTGAAAGATTCAAACAGATGTCATCATTTGGGTACATCTTGTACAACTGGGGAACAATAAATCTCCACCCAGCTGTGTTCAAGAAAGATTGATTTGGTGCTTTATCAACAACCCAGTGCATCTTGTTAGCCTGATACAAAAACCAATTGTTAATTGGGTAAAAGAAGAGACAAGTCACATCATTCAATTTTATCAGCACAAGTGCACAACCAGCCAATTAATGCTAGATAAAACAAATATGCGAAACCAATTATTTTTATGTTATGCTGTTTTAAAATGACAAATGAAAACTATGGGTTTCAAATCCAAGGCTATTCAAACATAAACTAAAAACTTACATAAAAGAAAACAGATGATGCTGAGTTCAGAACATCTTCATGCAATGAGATTCTAACCATCTTATCCACCGTCTTGAACAATAAAGTAGATTGTGATGATCTATGATATTCGCTGGTTAATTCTTCTTTATCCTTTGGAGAGAATAAACCGTTGATTTTAAGGTCAAGTGACGAGTCAGCCAGTTCAGGGTCATCAACAAAAGTAACATTCAAAGTGGCAATATGAGCTACCGGTACTTCTTTAGGAAGTGAATGCAATATGGAATTAATGTTTACAATTCCATCTTTTAGTTTCTTAGAAATGGCATTCTCAATGGAAGAGCTAATTTTACCCTCAAAAGCATCTACCAACCTGGAAAACAAAAAAAGGAAAAGGGTTCTAAAGAAATAGAAGTAACAGTATATAAAATTTAGACTGCTGAAATTTGTTAGATATCCAGTATATGTGATGGAATAAGACTATAAGAGAATATGCCATCAATCCTCAGAGAGCAAAAGATCATTAATAAAATTACCCTTGATAAAGCCATGAAGCTCCTCCATCCAACTTTATGGAAATATCATCCACATTACAACCATAATCCAAAACATCCAGATTTAGAGATCCTTGTACGGTAGTCAGGCTGAGGGTAAGGCCGATGTCCATGCCTTCAACCTTAGATGGGCCAAAATTCATCAATTTCAGTGAAGAGATCAACAGTCATCGTTACATGATTTACAAGACAATAGAATATGCTAACAAACAATTTGTGCAAAAAAAAAAAGGTCTTAACATTTTCCAATTCACATAACAAAGTGGTCAACTATAACTAGGTAGAGATAATAATTTTCTGAGTTATAAACCTAGAATGTAAACTTTCATATCAAGTTATCAACATCACTTGTATTCATAATGGGAATAGAAAACTGAGTCAGTGAGAAAGTAACACTAGCATGTTTGCCAACAGATTAAGAAGCGGACGAAGCAGAACATGAATCAAAACAATATGGTGTGCCAGGAAGTAGTATTCAAACCAGGGGATTCGTTTTGGCTACACATGAGGAAGGAACTGTGTGTATCCCAAAGATGATCTAGATTAAAGCAAGAGATGGACCTCTTCAAGCAATTTTTTATTACGAAATTATTAGGTATTGGATCCCATAATTCTACAAGTTATTTTACCTCATAAGATAAGTGGTCCTATAGCATGCAAGGAATTGCATTTTGCTATTTTTGTTATGTAACTATTTGCTATTTAATACTGTAATGATCTCGTGCAAAACTTTTTTTCCTCTAAGTTTCTTTGTTAAGCCAAAAACTATTATTTCATAACCATTTCAGCATAAAAGTAGTTTTCAAATTATTTTGCTGCTGATTTTCTTTTTTGCTTTGTTAACATTTCTGATATTTTGAAAATAAAACTAATATGCCTTTCACTTCTGAAATGTTCAAACACAACTGTACAAAGCCAACATATTTGCCCATTCTTATTTTGTATTTTCCTAATTAGCATGTTTAACTTATTGCACAACCAATTTCCATAATAGCATCATTTGAAATGACAGAGCTTTCACTCGACTTTTAGGATTAATTTGCATTTCTTCAGAAAGTCTGATGGTCAAATATATTTCGAGTAATGAAGGAGGCAGTGGAACACTTAAAAAATTCGAGTAGATAGCCTGAAGTAAGAGCATAAATTCAATAGAAGGAGGATCAAATTAAAGAAAGTCACTTTTACCAAAGAAAATACCTGAACTTTCGCAGTTCCCTCATCAGAAACGCTAATCGGAAGTAACCATGTCTTGTAGGAATAGCTCCAATCCATACTCAAATTTGCAGTGGCCCAAGAAACAGCTATAACAATCCCGGAATCTCCAGTTTGCACAGTAGACGAAATCACATCGATTGTTTCGATAGTAATACTGGAAAGAGCCATATGAACTTTACCCACAACTGGGATTTTCGCGGATTTCTCGATATCGGGCAGCTCGAGTGGAACTAGCGAGGACTCCGCCTTCTTTATCAATAAATCCTTAAAAAAAGCAAGACCCTTGTTGGATAATCTCACTTCGATGTGGCCTTCTTCGGCTGATTGAGTACGGATGCAGGAAGAGGTGAGAATCAAGAACAGCAGAAAAGGTACAGCTGAGCGAACCATTTGGAATTATCACAAGAAAGAAGTGGGGATTCGATGGAGGGGAATGAATTGATTGCGGGCGAGTCGGTGAAGCTGGTACGAGATAGCAGATGGCATTGCTAACTGCAGATCGTTGAATTTACACAGTATATTCTTGGAATTTGTATTTTACACGACATGCTATATTTAAGGAGCGTTTGCAATAGATTGTTTAATTTATAGATTATAAAAAGTTAAGAAAAATCAAAAGTTGGTAGTGTTTGGAAACAAATGTGAAAATTTAAAAATCAAAGTTGGGTAATGTTTAATAAATAAGTGATTAGAGTGATTTTAACAATGATCTTCTTATTAGAATTACTTTTGGAATCATAATCATCACATAACTAGCTTTTAGATTTCTATTAAGTTAAGCATAAGCTAACACATAATCTAGATTTAAGAAACACACAAAAATGATTTTTTTTAAGTCAAAAGCTAACAATAATTTTTTTTTAGTAATTGCAAACAATTTCTTAGTTAATTTGTTTTGTTTTGTTTTGTTTTTTTAATTTAAACAAATTCATTACTAGACAAAAAAAATTATATCAAAAGTAAGGGAAGGCGATAATTCGATATTCACAACCAAATATAAAACGAGTCGTTCTTGCTAAAGAATGAGGCGGCTGATTGGTTGATCTACGGATAAAAACAAATGAGCATGAAAGTAGTTCCGGAGCTTGGAACCCACAATCCTCTAAAATAAAACTCAAACTAGAAGCATATCAAAAGAAAACCGTCTGGAAGACATCAACAACAAAAAGTAAATCGAACTCAACTATGATATTCGAGAAATTTAGATCTTTTTACCAACAAAGCACCTCCCGAACACTCAAAGCTTATGCCAAGATCGAATTGAAAGTACCTGGGAGACTCTAATAAATAGCAGCCACAAGAAGTCCAAGAGAATCACGAACTAAAAACCAAAAGCCTAAGCGAGGAGGGTTATTGAAAATGGCAGCATCTACATTACACGGACATGGTTTATATTTTAGAAAATTTTCATGGATTTCATGTTTTTGAAATTACAAAATTATTTTAATATTAAAAAAATCATGTGTAATTTTGTGTAATTTTTATTATACATATAACACAACCTTTTATTTTAATGTCGAACATAAACAAACCAAATAGATGAAAAATTGGTGAAATTTTCAAAACAAAATTTACTTTTACAAAAATCAAGCATATTTTATTCGATCTAGAGGAGGACTACTTTATTTTTTTGTTTTTTTTTTTTTCATTTTAGTGGCAAAGAAAATACGGGGAAATGAATTAAATGGTGCATGTTTGGCTGAATAGCAATAAAAACCATTTGATATACATATATTTATTAGTTATCATGACATTGACTGATAACTTATTATCATTGTTATTATTTTATTTTAAGGAACTGGTAACTTATTTTAAATTTTTAAGTGTACGTGGAGCTATTTTAATATGTCAATTTATGTCACATATAAATTGTATTGCTGGATTTCGCAAATCCAGCACGCTATGGAACCATGTCATATCTTGCAAGTAAATACTTGCATTTTTATATAATCTATATCTATATATATATAATAACTGAGTTTTTGATATTTTTGGCAAAATCCCGCCAAAATCATATTGTTAAAAACGGAAATCAAACATTCCATAATTAAATCACAATATTCATTTAATTAAAAATTACAAAATCTTTGCATCTTTTTATATACATATATATATACATTAATAATTCCATAATCTTTGCATCTTTTTATATACATATATTTTTTTATATACATACATGTATATTTACAATATTTATTTTTAAAAATATTTTTGAAAATCATGAATTATTTAAAACAAATTCCAAAGATTCGAAAATTTTTTAATATAAATGTAAACATAAATATATATATAAACATATAAACATCATTTCGTAAATTATATATTATTTTTTAATTACGTATGAATATTTACATATATTTATATACAAATATATAATTTCGTAGTCTTTATGTATATTTTCGTAATCTTTGTGTATATATATATATATAATTTTGTAAATAAAAACCATACAAAATCATGAAATATGTCTCAGTCCGTAATTAATTAAATACTATAAAATCTAAAAAATAAAAAATATATAAACATTTCCGATCTTGATTACGAAATTAAATCACAATATTAATATACATTCCATAATATTTGCATCTATTTATATATATATATATATATATATATATATATATATCCAATTAAAATTACACAACATTATTTACATTATTATCTGATTTCAGCATTCCTTTGATAATATTTGTTTTCAAAAAAAATTTAAAAATCGTAAATAAACATTTAAAATAAAACCCAACCTAAAATTCGAAAAATAAAAATTTGCAGAACAAAACCGAAAAAAAAGATTGATTTAAAAAAATCACACTTCTACAAATTATTAAATCAGTTATTTTATATTTGGCATATTTTGATTAGGCAGGAATCTTTACAAAACATTCAAATTCCAAACTTAATCACAATATTATGTAATTAAAAATTAAATAATATTTGCATTTTTAATTCCGTATAAAAAATCATACAAAATAACAACCGTAATTAAAACTATACAAAATCACTATTGACTTCTCGGTCCATTCTTAAATACAATAAAATCTTAAAAATAACAAAAATATAAAATATTTCCGATTTTGATTACGGAATTAAATCACAATATTTATATAATTAAACATTAAGTAATATTGGCATATATTTATATATATATATATATATATATATATCCAATTAAAATTACACAATATTATTTATATTATTCCCTGATTTCAGCATTCCTTTGATAATATTTGCTTCAAAAAAAATTTAAAAATCACAAATAAACATTTAAAATAAAATTCAATCTAAGATTCGAAAATGGAATTTTTCAGAACAAAAACGGAAAAAGATGGTTTTAAAAAATCATACTTTTAAAAATTATTAAATCAATTATTTTATATTTGGAATATTTTGATTAGTTTGGGTTTTACAAAAAAATCAAATTCCAAACTTAATCACAATATTCATGTAATTAAAAACTATACAAAATCACTACCGTAATTAAAAACTATACAAAATCACTACCGTAATTAAAATTATAAAAAATCACTATTGACTTTTTGGCCCGTTCTTAAATACTACAAAATCAAAAAAATAACAAAAATATAGAATATTCCATAATATTTTCATCTATTTATATAATTAAACATTCCATAATTTTTCATATATATATATATATCTAATTAAATTAAAATTACAGAATATTATTTAAATTATTCTAAACATTAAAAAAAAGATTGACTTAAAAAAATCATACTTCTACAAATTATTAAATCAGTTATTTTATATTTGGCATATTTTGATTAGGGTTGAATCTTTACAAAACATTCAAATTCCAAACCTAATCACAATATTATGTAATTAAAAATTAAATAATATTTTTATTTTTAATTCCGTATAAAAAACATATAAAAATATAAAAACAGTAATTAAAACTATACAAAATCACTATCTATAATTCCGTAATTAAAAGCATACAAAATCACTACCGTTATTAAAACTATACAATCACTACTAACTTCTCGGCTCATTCTTAAATACAACAAAATCTAAAAATTATCAAAAATATAGAACATTTCCAATATTGAATTGAGCACAATTATTGTATAAATATAATTATATTTTCAACTTCAATCAAAAAATCACAACATAGTTTCCACTCGATACTCACCAAATGTCACCGTTGTTCAAAGTTATTCGTGAAATAAATCTTTCAGATTGGTATTGGGCACTGAAATTACGATTAATACGTTATTTATGATCTACCTTCATATAAAAGCAAGGAAGATCCTAGCTACAATGAAATGTATATTCCAAAATGTTGAGGTACATAAAATATTTGCGATTTAAATTTATCATCAATCTAACTTCGATTTGTTATGTTTTTTCTCGCTTCCAGGGAACACGCATACATGCAACCATAAAATATGATGTCATTGACAAATTGAGGCCAATACTCAAAGAAATACGTTTTTATGTCATCAAAGACATGATCGTTGCACAAAATAAAATGAAAATCAAAACCACCTCGAGCATATACAAAATTAATCTCATCAACAAAACAAATGTATGCGAAATAAAAGATCATAATTTTCCGTCAAAGATATTTGAATTCAAGAACTTCAAAGATTTGACAAGCACAGAAATCATCGATGAAAATAAAATTTTTGGTATGTTTAATTTTTGAAGTTTCGTGAATTTAAATGATGTTAGCATTTTATTATTAAATATTAATGTGTTTATTGATCATTGTGTGTTTTTTTATATGTGATTGTTGTAATGATTTCAAGTGACAACCCTAAAACAGAGAAATCAATGGACGTCCTACAAAGATAATTGATTTTTCCATTGAAGATTTAGTGTAAAAGTATTTATAATCTAACATTTTTTTGGACATAAGAAATTTTAATGTAGATATATTCTATGTATATTTATAATTTTTTAGGCACAACAAGTTACCATGCACTTTGCTGGAAAGTTTCGTAGATGAAATGATGATGTTTTTTAATACAATTGGTGATGAGTCGGTGATTGTGGTTCTTCAAATGTATCGTGCAAGAAGATATAAAGGTGAATTAAGTAGGTGTTTCAAATACATTTTATGTCAACAAATTGATGTTAAAAGGTGAATACGCGAAATTCTGGAATTTTTAAACAGGTAATATTACTCTTATATTACTTCATTTTGTTTAAAATTCTAATAAATTTATTTTGATAATTTACATAAAATCAATTTCTTTTCGGATTTAGGATCACCACAAGCAGTACTCCAGAGAATTCAATCAACACAATGTCATTGCCATGTGCCCGAACTTTTATAAAAAAACTTAGAAATTCAAAGAATATTTTCAGGTCTATATATAGAACAATCGTCTGAAAACGACGAGGTGCGAATGTGATTGATTTTTTTTTTAATAATATGAGTATTTGTAATTGAATATTTATTTATACTGTTTACAGGTAGGTAGTTTTTGGATATCTATAAAAATAGTATTCGTGGAATCAAATGAAAATTGATGGTATTTGTCATACAAAAAATGTTCTAAGAAACTCAATGCAGTGGGTGAAAAAATTTACTGTGAAAAAATGTGACCATTTCGATAGTCAAGGAACTACGAGGGTTGCTAAAAAAAAAAATATCATAATTTGCATATATTACATTGATTATTTAATGAAACTTATTTTTGAATCATTCTTTCATTAGGTTCAATATACAAGTAAGAGTTGTTGACAACACTGAAAATATAGTTTTTTTACTTTGGGATAGAGTGTGCTGAACTTTTTTGCCGTTTTAAAAAGTAATTTTTTAATCTTATTATTCTTATTACTCATTGTAAAATTAAATTTATTAACATTTTAATTGTATAGTCAATATTTTCATTGATTCAAATTTATTTATATTATACACAAGATATAGTCCGTGCATCGCACGAGTGAAATACTAGTAATAAAATAAAAGTATAGTAATGGTGAAAGATATCGAATACTATATTATATACGTGTGTGTGTGAATTAAACAAACTCATGAACATATATTCAAAATAAAAATATTTTGTTTCATCTTCTTAATTTGATACGTTAAATATCCAAATCTTTATGCACTAAATTTTATTTCACAAAAATTGTACGAGATAGCCTCACGGATAATTTTGTAAGATTGAATTTTGACAAAAAAAATATCAATTTTTATGTTAAATTATTGTTTTTCACTGAAAACTATTATTTCATTTGAAAAAGTTATTTTTTTAATATAAATTCATCCACTCTTTTATGAAAAGGATTTTTTTTTCTTAAAAAAGAATGCCAATAAGCTTTTTTTCAAAAAAGAAAAAGAAATGGAAAAAGAATGATCTTATTATTTTAGATTAATGTGACCGTGACGAGAATCAGTGGATTTTTCTCTCTAATTTTTCAACATATTGCCGGAAAAAAAAAACATTTCTCGAAAAGATTCCATATTAATTAGTTAAACTTAATTAGATATTTTTTTACGCGTATTATTAAATTAAATAGATTTTTAAAATGTATGTTCAGCTTGAAAATAACAAAGAATCTGAAGTAAATTTCAAATACTTATAAAATTAAATATATATATATTAAATGCAGCCGACAAAATATATATAGAATCTAAATAACAGTCTAATTTAGATTATTTTATACTGCATTTGGAGTATTTCTCCTGACGTTATCAAATATTAGTTTTTGAATAATCAACACATATTTCAATTTCCATATAAAAAAAATATAAGAATCATTGTGATGATATTAAAATAAAGAGAAAAATATTTTCAATGTAGCATAGACTAACTCGTATAATTTGGTTCGACATTTAAATGCAACTGAGAAAATATTTAAACCAACCCTGTTAGGTTTGATATTTAGTTTCCATGCATGCCTACCTGTGTCCATCGTGTATGGAATATATTTAATTGTATTTAATTCACCTATTTCTTTTTTTACCCTAAAAAAAATCAGTTAAGCCCTATTGAATAGGGTTATTGCCCACACTCTCCAAGTAGCCATACTATTAATTATTCTACGACTTAATTAACATTGTCATGTTGGATGTCATACCAATATATATTTCGTATAAACCATGTGAATTAATTACTTGAAAAAAACGTAACTATAATTTTATGTAATTGATGTTCTTACCAAGATATTTAAAATAACATCGAATAAGATTCGAAAACATATCAATATTTTCTATTACTATCTACTAACTAACTTCATACGTTATTCTTTCATATTTCATTTTCTCATATATCATTTTGATTTAAAAAATTAATAACTTTCTCTAAAATAAGATCGTTTAAAAAAAAACTTTTTTTAAGATAAAATAAATCTAGTTCACGCTCTCAAGGGTCATTTTTTTGAAACGAATCTCTTATATGAGTTATCCATTAAAAAATAGGCAAAAACTCCTATGAAACGGTCTCAAGGTTCATTTTTTGAGACGGATCTCTTATATGGGTTATCCATTAAAAAGTATTACATTTTATGTCAAAAATATTACTTATCATTATAAATATGGATATGATTGACCCGTCTCACAGATGAGACCGTCTCACAGGAGTGTTACTCTAAAAAATATTACATTTTATGTCAAAAATGTTACTTATTATTATAAATATGTGTAAGGTTAACCCGTTTCACGGATGAAACCGTCTCACAAAAATGTTACTCGTTGTTACTTACAAGTGTAAAGTGTACCATTGTATTGTCAAAGATTTCCTTCAATGACAAATATTATCGAACACAAAACTCTTGCTCTTTGTACGAGCATGAGATCGTCTCACACGAATTTCTTATCTAGACTAAGGTAGTGTTTGCAACCTCTAAAATTAAGTGATTATGGAGATTTTATTCACAAATTGACAAACACTACCTAATTGAAATATGAAATTCCATGTAAACTATATAACACCGAACAAAATAGTACTAATATAAATATACGAGATCGTGTAACTACAAGGACTTAAAGAGAGAATTTACGAACTCCAACGAGTAGATATTATATCACGTATCCAAAGATTCCGAACAAACCGACCAAATATGTGGAACTAATCCATACGGCCATATACAAAATGGAGCCCATCATTATTATCAAGAATGGAAATTGATCGAAAAACCCTAGCTGGGAAAAATCCATCCATATCTATAGTTTGCTTCTGTAATGGCAAGTTTGATTCGCTATACTCTGACTCCTGAGATCGATCACCAAATCGCAGGTGCTGTACGCCACTACGTGAATATTGAACAGGATCCTAACCTTCCCCGAGATTCTGATGTACGTCTGCAGCGGCAGCGTGCCGGAGACCACGTCGGAGTAGAAATCGGAGTTGGAAAGCAATCGATCCGCCATCAGAGACAAGGTCAGGTTCAATCCGCGTGTGTCCCGCGCGCCGATGCGGCTGGCCGGCACGGGGACCTCTCCGACGTCGTTCCCCTTGAACCTGAGGTAGCAGGTGCTGTCGGTGTATTTGAAGGAGA
Source organism: Henckelia pumila (assembly GCF_033568475.1). NCBI lineage: Eukaryota > Viridiplantae > Streptophyta > Magnoliopsida > Lamiales > Gesneriaceae > Henckelia > Henckelia pumila. Next base: position 100,983,054 of record NC_133120.1, on the reverse strand, counting down.
CGCGGTTGGGGTTCCGGACGGTGACGTCGGTGTCGAGCGTGAGGTTGAGGGAGACGCGGAGGCGGAGGACGTCGACGGAGAAATCGACGTCGGAGAGGGTGATTGAATCGACGGTGGTGGTGGGGCGCTTGGCTTTGAAGACGGTGAGGCCCAGGATGAGGAAGAGCAGGCCCAGGCCCAACACGAAGGCGATCAAACACAAGCATATGTATTTCCTTCTTCGTTTCCTGGTGAGTTTACGCTCCTTCTTCGATGCTAATGGTAATGCTTCCACATCCATTGATGATTATTCTTGCTGGTTAAAAAGTTTTTTTCTGTAAAAATTCTGGGTGGGATGGTGGAAGGAGAAAAAAAAAATGTGTGGAAATTATGTAAAGTTTTTGTGATGAGAATTATGAATAATTTTTTGGAACATCCATTGGAGATTTATGGTGGTGGGTAGTAGGTGTCGGGTGATGGGCGGTTGTGGGAGCAATTATTACTCATCTTTCATTCATGCTATCGCCACGTCACCATCTAAAGATCACAAGTTATCAATTCATTCCTCTTTGAAAAAGTTATGTTTTTTTTTTAATATATAAATCCACAAAATTTGCATAAAATATTGTCTCAATGTTTAATTCCGTAAAATAAATTAATGAAAACTATTATGTTTTATGTCGAAAATATTATTTTGTAATATAGATTGATCGATCTAATGTTAAATTTTTTTATTAAAAAATAAATGTGAGCTTCTTAGACATAGGTTTTTAGTTGGATTTATTGGATCCTATTCTTAGGTTCGGTATCTGATGTGATGGTAAATATGGGAATCGTGATTGTGTTTATAATATATAGTTCATTTTCTCTATTTAGTTTTCTTCTAATATTATAGAAATGTATATATTTAAACGAAAACTTGTTAAGTACTATTGTTTTTTTTAATGTAAATTCACAAATTTTGTATGATATATTTCTCGGTGTTGAATTTTGTGAAATAAATTTTGATTCGATTGGATTAATGAAAAAGATATTACATTTCAATATATGTGGATTAAATCGACATATTTCATGTTAAATATTGATTAGAAAGTAAACCTAAGCTTCCGAGAGAGAGGTTTTTAGTTGGATTTGTTGGATCTATTACTGGGTAATTCAGTATTCAAACACTTTGATCTGATAATGGTAAATATATAATTGAATCAAATATATATTTCAGTTTTTATGCACACATGTATCTATGTATGTTTATATTTCTTTTTAACTAAATTTTGAAAAACATAATAATTATATTAAAAATAAATTAAATAATGATAACATAAAGTATGATCGTAAACTTTGTGATTTTGTTTTCACGATGATTTTTTTCAAAAAAAAATTTATTTGAGAAAATTATAAGAGTGGAACTATTACTTTTAAAATGTTTTTTGTGTTCTTCGTAAAAGTCTAGAAGGTCGTGAATACGGATGTGTCACCTAAATAGCCCTTAAATGGCAATAAATACTGTCATGCAGAGCTTAACTAAGTCCAAATCCCTATTGTCATATAGGAACCTCTAGGGTGGTTTTTTCATCAAACATTAAATTTTATCTATAAGGATATCCTCAAAATAATTATTTCTTATTTTATCAAGAAAATATTTATAAATTAAATTTATGTTTAAGTAATTTATATAAGCTATTCAATTTTTTTATATATATAATTAAACACGACATTAACTTAAGTAAGATTAATGAAATCTTACCTTTAGGTTATTGTCCAAATATCTAATGATCTAATAAGCATAATTTATTTATTTTTTTGGGGTAAAGCATAATTTATATTGGAGAAATGACGTGGTTAATCAATGAACCATTAGATTGACAATTATGGTAATACTCCTAAAGTAGGTTGAACTGTACCCTTAAATACAAATACAAATAAATTAATTTCTAACTATCAACATTTATTATAACTCATAGACTCATCAACCATTATTAAGTATTAACCTTTTATATTATACTTGCATCGGTGTACGCGTTGCGTACTTGTATAATATGTTTTAGTTAATGATTTATATTAATATCATAGTTGTAAAAATTTTTGAATGACTAAACTATAATTTGAAATGTCAAAATAAAAAAATAAAACAAAATAGTAATATATATAACCATATAAGTACAATTTTGGAAAAAAAGGATGGTGTCATATTTTGTTTAATATAAAATTCTTTATATATAGTATATATTACATAATTAAAAAAAATCAATTAATTATATACAAATTTATAAGATAGAAATAAAATCTTTATTTTCGAAACTAAAAAATAAATTTTTATAATAATAATATTTACTATTTTATTAAGTATGCGTAGCTTATTTTAACGGTTTTGATGTCATGGTAAATTTTTCCAATTTTTTTCTTTTGTACCCCTACACTCTCTCTTCAACTTACTTATCTCACATTTTTCTCTCAACTGCTCGCATCATCTATTCTTTTATCATATTTATTTCCATCAATCTAAAACTGAATTTCATTCATAGCTATTTTTTTGTTAATCTAAAAAATATATATCATGTGTTTGGTTGTATTAATACTCATATTTTATCAGTGTTTGAGATTGTTTCTATAAAACACTTTTTGACTTTTTTCTTTATAAATTTTTTAAGATTTATGAAACAAAAGCTCAAAATGCTTTTTAAAAATAATTTCAAAAACTACTTATGGACAGCATCAATTGGGGGCGAGGGCGGGGCGAACAATTTTTTTTAATAATCGTCGCGAGTTTACCAAACCGAACTGATGCAGATATTGTGGACATGTTGGTTTTTCTTTGGAGCTAAGATTTGATTCAGTAAGCAGAAAATTAAACACTGCGCATATCTATTCTCGAAACCACCTGCGATTAGTTCTAAATAAGCAAAAGCATACATGAATAATATGATGGATCGTAGCCATGTCATGCATGGCTTGCCCAAAAAAAAAAAAAAAAAACACTTGTACAGGTATTTAGTTTATTTTACAAAATAATTTCGAATTTGTATAATCTATGCCCAATCCTTCAATTTTTGTATTGTATTTGTGAGGTTTTGATACATGTAAGTTGTTTTTTGTGCATGTCTGAACTCTGAAGTAGTTATATATATATATAAATATTTTCCTTTTTTAACAGAAGAAATAAAGAATGGTATTTCCATTTATAGGCATATGGGTAATTACAAAAGGCCCAGAATCTAAGGGACAAAAATAAAAAATTCCAGATTTTTCCATCGATGGAGGAGACCCTAGACTGCGATTAGTTTTTATGGCTGTACTCAAAATTTTTTTAAAAGTTTTTTTATTATTATCATCAGGAAATTTATTTAGAATGATAAAAAGAGGCTCATAAGTTTATAATTTAGAGCTCATGTCCGTTTTATACTTGGGTTAATTGCCAATCACTCTCTAAACCACTTTATAACTTATTTATAAATCCCTACATAAATAAAACTTACTTTCAACTCCCTGGAGAGAGAAATTTTTGTTTCTAAATACCAATTTTACTCTTATCTCTTAAAAAAAATGAAAGAATGGATAATAAAAACAAAACTAATCCAAATAGTATATATATAAAAATTCAAATTAAAATCAAAGAACATAAACCATATCATATACATGCTTATGTTGATACAGGAGCAAGTATGTGTTTAGGAAGCAAACATATACTTCCAAATCATTATTGGAAGAAATATGATAAAGGATTTAAAGTTCGAATAGGAGATATATCAATAATCATGCTTAATACAGTAGCAGAAAAATTAAAAATAGAAATAGAAAAAACAAAATTTGTAATACCCATTATATATCAAATAGAATCAGGAATGGACATTATAATTGGAAATAACTTTTTAAGAGAATATCTTCCCTTTACACAATTTGAAGATCACATAACTTTAAACAAAGGATCATCAATGATTTACATTCCCAAAATACGAATAGCATTTCGCGTAGGAAATTAAGGATTTACAAAGAATTTTCATAAACAAAATACAAATCCAATAGAACTAAAAATAGAAAATATTTTAACTATTAATCCTGAAAAAGAAATCATGAGGAAATTTCATGATATATGTTCTGAAAATCCTCAGGACAAAATTAAGAAAATAAAACAATTCATTGCTTCAGTAAAACTCAAAGACCCTAATATCACAATCCGTGAAGCACCAAGAAGATATAACATGGATGATGTAAAAATATTTGAAAAAGAAGTTCAAGAATTATTAAAACTTAAGATAATCATCCCTAGTAAAAGTCCACACTCTTCACCAGCCTTTTATGTCAGTAAGAAAGATACTGATAAAAAAAGAATGATAATTGATTATCGAAAGATGAATAAAGCAACAATTATGGATGAATATTATATCCCAAATAAGAATAATTTACTATCTTATATAGGAGAAATGAAATATTTTTCCAGTTTAGATTGTAAATCAGGATTCTGACAAATTCAACTAGAACCACAAACACAATTACTTACAACATTCAGCTGTCCAAAAGGACAGTATCAATGGACTGTATTACCTTTCGGACTTAAACAAGCACCAGGTATCTTTCAAAGATATATGGATGAATCTTTTAAATCATATATAGATTTTTGTTGTGTTTATATAGATGACATATTAATTTATTCAAAAACACTAGATCAACATTATAAAGATCTCATGACAGTTTTAGATATTTGTCATAAAGATGGAATTATACTTTCTGAAAAGAAAGCACAATTATTCAAAACAAAAATAAATTATTTAGGATTACAAATAGAAGATGGAAAACATTGTTTACAACCGCATATACTTAAGAAAATTCATGATTTTCCTAGTGAAATCAAGGATAAAGATCAATTAAGAAGATTTTTAGGATTATTAACTTATTCTGGAAATTACATTAAGAAACTTGCAGAAATCAGAAAACCTCTTCAGGTAAAACTTAAACAGGACTATAAGTGGAAATGGTCGAAAGAAGATACTAATTACATAGACACTATTAAAAAGAAAATAATTAGTAATCTTCCTGAATTATATTTTCCTTCAAATAAAGATATAATAATAATTGAAACAGACGCTTCAGATGAATACTGGGGAGCATGTTTAAAAGCTTATACTGGAGAAAGAAATTTAGAAGAACTTACTAAAACAGCTACTAGAAATAATGAAGAATTATGCAACTATACATCAGGAACTTTTCAAGGTGCACAATTAAATTATCATTCGAATGAAAAAAAATTATTAGCTTTAATATTCACAATTAGAACTTATGAAATTTATCTTATTTCTAAACCGTTTTTAGTAAGAACAGATAATATGAATGTAACATATTTCAAAACAAGGAAAATATCAAGAAATGCAGGGAGAAATGCAGCAATGCTAATTAGATGGAAATTGGAATTGAACCATTATCAGTTCGAGATCCAACATGTCAAAGAAACGGATAATTCATTACCCGACGTCTTAACCAGAGAACTTCATCCAAACTATACTATCCGTAGTAACGGAATAACAAAGGAGATCCTAAGTGATCCAGAAAATGACTGTGAGTCATCCGAACATGCCTCAGAAAGCATGAGGAATATAAATTGATGAAATGAGATTTATATTCAGAAACATGAATTATTTTATGACTTTCAGTCATCCGAACATGCCTCAGAAATTATGGAGAATATAAATTAATGAAATGAGATTTATATTCAGAAACATAAATTACTCTTTGAGTAAAATAATCAATTTAAGATTGATTCAATTCTTGCAAAAAAATTTATAAATGCAATGATATGCATAATAAAACTATCCGAATTACTCACGAAAAGAGTTATTTTACTAACCATTATATATATAAATATGTTTTCTTGTGCAGAGTATAATCAAGATGGAGCAACTAAGTCAATTAAAGGAACAATTGATTAAATTGCAGGAAGAAATTCAAAATTTTCAACTAAAAGAAAGGAATTTGAGTAGAAAAATTCAAAGGACAGAAGAAAAGATGATAACTTCATCATCATCATCCTCACCAAGAACACCAATCAAAATGGCAACTCCATTTGACAAAATAATGGAGATAAAAGAGAAACAGTCAGTGGTCACAGCCAACACTGACAAAGAAAAATAAAAGAAAAAAGAACCGGTGGACACAGCCAGCACCGAGAAAAATAAAAAAGAAGAAAGGACGTTTAAAAGTGCCCTTGAAAAGAAAGAAAGAAAGATGGTCAATCTGCGACCACAAAAACCAATTTTTGAAAAAACAAATTTTTCAGAAAAACTCAAGACTGAATTCTTTGAAACACTAAACTATTTGAGAACAGCCAAACCATCTGCAGAATCTTGGCTACAAACTTGTGACACATAGAGCATATCAAGAGCAAGAACACTGCAAGGTGCTCCAGTGCATGAAGTCGCAAGATTCTTTTCAAATGGATTATTAAGTGGATTGGAAGTCAGTCACAACAATCAAGAAATAGAACTATTTCCATATCAGTTGAGAAATAGTATCATCCAGTTCAAAAAAGCAGTCTTTAAGGACGATCCAGTATTAACATTGAGTATTCACTCAACCCTTCCAGATTGGGATGATAACAAATTCTATCAACCAATGGTATATATTCAATGTCGAAAACAAAAGGACAAGTTCTTATTCGAAGGATCAAATGAAGAGAAACCAGTAATGGATATCTCAACACTTCCTGAGATAAGAATAAAGACATTGATTGATATGATATCAAAGACAGGAAAGATTGATGGAAACTCAAAGGTTAAAATAAATTTTGCAACCAGTAAAATTTTATTAATCACTGGACACAAGGAGACAATCCAAAAGAAAGAACAAGTCATGTTAGCTCAATTTGAAGCTCCAATCTATGAAGCAAGAGTTGACATGACCCAAGAAACCCAACAAATGTTATGTCAAAGACTAAGAACAATGATTTTCACTCACAAATGTGGACATTGCCAACCCATTCAGACAGAAGAAGCAGACGTCAAAGAGGACAAACCAGCTGTCAAAGAAGACAAACCAATAAAGAAATGGTTCGAATGCACCAGTGATTCAGAGAGTGACACAATGTAAAAACAAATAAAATCGTGGACCACACCACATGTTAAAGGCATCCACTCAGATGTAAAATGAGTTGTTTCCATTATGTAGTGTCGGGTGGTCCCCCTCTTTTTTTTATTTTTAATTATGTATGCGTTTCTCCACGCCTATAAAAGGAGATTTTTGTGCTGTGAAAGGGGAAGTGAAGTTTGAGTATCTCTCTCTTCTTAAAGTTTCTTACAATCTGGTTCATATAAGACGTATGAAAACTATCAGAAACTAAGAAATATAAAATCAGAAACAAAATAAGCCTTATGGCTAATAACTAAACAAGCAGGGTGAAACATCTACTACTAATAAATGCGAAATTTTTTTTTTTTTAAAAAATATACTATACATATATGCCCATACATATATGTATAAACATTAAAAATAATACTAACAAATAAATTCTTTTAATGATAACTTAAATAAATAAAAATCTTGAAACATGCAATATTAATAAAAATCCGTAACCCAAAAATTCAAACTCATGCATGCGAAAATAAACATAAATAAAACTTTGAAATATATTTTAAAAAACCTAATAAAGTATCTCAATATAATAATAACTCTTCCACGCGACGGTCACGGGGCCACTGCCATGCTTGCTCATACATCCTCGCCATCGGTAGGAGCTACAAATGAATTATCGTACTCACCTGCACCATATAAGCATAGTGAGCCTAGAGGCTGAACATGTCTAAACCTTTGTAACAATGGTTAAAATAATGCATCACATAATCATACTAATACATATAATCATCATGAATATGCATGCATGCTCGTAAAATAATGCACCATGAATTTTTGCTAGCCATAATTATGATCATCATACATACATCATAACTAATCATACATAGCATAAATTGAGCATGTCATAATCATAAAAACTGTGTAGGTCATATCCATGAGTGTGGCTCGTAATCATGAGCGACTGATCAGTCTAAGAACCATCGTACGTGGCGGTGGATAAATCCACCTCTATGCTGGTAGTAAACTACCTCTTTGCCAGTGATAAAACCACTTCTATGCCGGTAGTAGAACTACCTCTGTGCCGGTGGTAAACCACCTCTGTGCTGCCACATCACTTCAATTTCCATAAAAATATTTTTCATGCTCAATTCTTAATCATAAACACATCATAAAATATTTCATGTATGCATGCACTTAAAATATGTCCGTAATATATATTTAATTAATTTTAATAATAAATATACTTATACTTAAAATAAACTTCATGCATAAAAAAAAATTAAATATATATTTCAAACTTAGTTAATTTTTACGGGTTGGTCTGACTGTAAGAGTGGGTGCCCAGTGAGCCAACTGTGTGGCTATGGGCTTTGTTGACTCTTTGTATAAACAATCTTTTGTTTAATATTATTTACACTTTTATGGCAATGACTTTATATTACTTCATATTGTTATATTGTGATATACTATTGTTGTTTTGATAAAGACCTTGAATATACTATAGTGTATGTAAGATGTGGTAGAACATGGAGATGTCTATCATGAAATACATCTTATAGTCACTGTATATTCTAAAACCGTTCCTAGTCGATTGAGCCGTCCGAAAATAAGGATAAGGATCGCTCGAGTTTGAGACTAGCATTTGCGATGCGGAGTACCACGTTTCATTGGTAGGGAACATGGAGATGTTCGAAGCATGCAAATGGATATTCATAGGATGAATAGTCGAACTACCCTATCCGGACTTTCCAAGTGGTTATCACTTATCGAGTGGATAAAGTCCGCGGTTTTGGTTGTACACCATTAGTCCTTACGACTTGAAACATCATGGAGACTTTATATGCTAGTACTGTGCTTTGACTCGTTTACCGACTCTGAGGGGGTCATCAGGTGTCGAGATTGGGTACAGTTACGACACATATAGGAGTCAATGCATTGTTGTCAAGGATTCACCACATACTTGCGAGTGTGGATATCCTATGCGATCTGAGGAGATATTAGTGTGACAAATCTCTGGCCAGAGTACTTGATGTGATTTAAGAAATGGTTTCTTAATAGCACATGCGATGTCACTAATTTGATCTTCAAGATGCATTGCATAGTTATCGAATCTTGAGCGACTCTCGATATACCAATGGTTGTTGATTCGATCGGGATATATGGATGAAGGGACCGTACTGTACGTTAACCAAAATCTACTGGTTCTTGTAGGCACTATCAGTGATACCTAGGGAATCATGGGGCGATGTTGCTAGGCGCTTTACCATGATTCGTTGGGCAAGTCGGAAAGTGTTGTTCCGAGTCACAAGGAGTTGTGAGCCCACGGCTAGCTGTATCCCTGAACCATTGAGGGTCACACAGTGTAATGGAGTTTTAATCCCCGTTGAGATAGTTAAATTTAAAGAGTTAAATTTAATGAACTAAGGAGTTGGACTTCTTAAATAAGAGTAAGGGAGTAGGATTTCCTAAAATGACATAGGGATGGACATTTTTGGAAACCACTGAATTCGGATTCAGGAAAATTTATTTTGACTTTAAAACGTGCAGAAATGGTTTCTGTGCACATTGGTGAAATCGTTTCATCAATCGGAGTCACGATGAATTTTATATTAATTTCTGAACGAGCGGGCTTTGCTTGTCGGGCCCCAGCTTATGACTAATGGGCCCTAAGGTGTTAGTGGCCTGCATTATAAATAAGTTATTTCAGTACAGAAATTACACACAATAGGTCATAATTTTGAGAGACAAAATTTCGAAAACCCTAGCCCCTATTTCTCTCTCAATTCGGCCGATCACCCTCCCACTCTGTCAGAGAAAATTCCGGTCTGTGATTTTGAATCGCAGTAAGGAATAACGAATCAAATTCGTGTATTCTCTTCGCAGAAAACTTCTGATAGATTTTCTAGTGCAATCTATCAGAGGGATTAAACCTCTGTTCGTGGACCTGATTGAAGGCGTTCATCGGTTCCAGGGAGAGACAACAAGAGCAGAATTGTTCTGTTGGTGTCCATTAATCTCGTTGCGAGATTTGAGGTAAAATTTATTTAATTGTTATTTAAATTTTACACACACGTAATTCAATCGATGAACGGTTGATACCCATACCATGGAAACGTTCCATGAAAAATTTTTAAACTTCCGCTGCACCGGGTATCAATCGTAATTGGTCTGGGAACTCGCCAGTTTTCCAACAGTGGTATCAAAGCCAGGTTGCTCAGATCAGTCGATTGAATTAATCAATTGTACAAAATTTTTGAGTCTCGGTTTTTGAAACAAAATAAATATTTTAAATAAAAAAAAAAAATTTTTTTCGGGGGCAAAACCCGGGCAGCGATTGGATCGCTGCCCGGTGGGGCAGCAATTGTTGCTGCCCCGGGCGGCGCACGGCGCCGCCCAAAGGGGGCGCACGGCGCCGCCCAAGGCGGCGACTGTCGCCGCGTGCGCCGCCCAGGGCAGCGCTGGGCGCTGCGCAGGGCAGCGCTCGGCGCTGCCCAGGGGCGGCGCTCGGCGCCGCCCAGCGCAGCGCTGGGCGCTGCGCAGGGCGGCGCTCGGCGCCGCCCAGGGGCGGCGCCAGGCGCTGCCCTAAGGGGGCAGCCGGGCTGCCCCCGGCCCGCGCCCCGGGTGCGGGCCGGCCCGGGAGTGTCCCGGGCGGCCCGCGGGAAAAATTATATTTTTATTAATTTTAATATTTAAAATTTTATTTTTGGTCCGGTCAAAAATTGTTTTTGATTGGTTCACGAGATTTCGGATCGAATTGTTCGAGTCCGTAAATTTTAAAATTGATTTTGGATAAATTTGAATTTTTGGAAAATTTTAATATTTTATCCGTAAATTGAATTTTGAAATCAATTATTTTGGTACAATTGATGATAAGATATGATCTTATGATATATTAAGTAAAATATGATTTTATTTGTAAAATTGGATTTTATAGATAAAATATGATTTTATTTGATATGGAGATAAAATATGATTTTATATGTGAAATGTGATTTTATATATAAAATATGATTTTATCTTGTTTAAATTTGAATTGCCACAGCATGTTATCCAATAAGTTAATTTTGAATTAAAAGTTATTGGATAAGGATGATCGATTGCCATGACCAATTTTGTAGGTGTATGTTAGGAATTTACATTTTGTCTTTATTGTTGTTGGTTTTATTAATGGGCCTGGTTTATGGCCCGATATGAATGTCATATGTAATAAAAGTGGGCTTGGTTTATAGCCCGTTCCCACCCCCTAAAAATGTATCCCCTACTTGTCATTGTTATTTATTGTAAATACATTAGATTTAGTGGGAGATCAAGATTTGAAGATGGTGGGCCCAGCAGACAATGAAGACTGAAGAAATGTAAATTGGAAGCATATGTAATAGGATTGCATTTGCATACTGCATATTACCTAGGATTGGACTAAGACCCGTGATTGGCAACCACGGGTCAATTAGAAATGGAATCGATCATCCTATATAATATGTGATATTATGATTGTATGCATGTTTAGACATAAATTGCGTGAATCCGGCAATGCATGCAATAAATTAAATATGATGAGACAAATATTTTTATAAATAAAATCCCTCATTTTAAATATGATTTAAAATTTATATCAAGATAAATAAAGGAAATTTAAATATTGTTTAAATGTTCCTACCTTCCATCAACGGTCAATGTATGTGATGCTACCCGCGGATACGGTCCGGCTCATATTATTGGGGGGGCCCGTCCGTCGGAAAGCTGTACATTGGATCGACAAATGTTGTAAGTTGGGTGGAACTCCCATGGGATCGGCTCATATTATTGGGGGATCCACATGGCGACCGTCCATCACAACTTAATATTGATGGGTCATCTTGACATGTCACTTTAAACGGCGTCATATTATTGGGCCCTTATTGGACATGAGGTAAACACATGGGGGTTGCTTTGGAAGCAATTGGGCTCTACCTTTTGAGAATTATGGTTGGCTGATATTATTCGGGACCATAAGTTTGTCAATTGGACTCCATGTTCTCACTAAGGAAAAGTTTCCCGTTTTCACTAGAGGGTGGTGAAATCGTTAAAATAGTGGGAGTGAGATTCATAAAATTAAATTCGCCTATTTTATGTCTTAGTAAATTGTTAAACAATCATTGATATATGTCTGTTTTTCCTTTTCAGTATTTCATACAATGAATTCGCGAAATCCTTTATTCTCGATCCTCGAACAAAACAAGCTGACTGGCGCCAACTATACGGAATGGTTCCGGAAGTTGAAGATTGTCTTAACTTCGGAGAAAATGCTCTACGTGTTAGAGAAAGCACCTCCGAAGGAAGCACCAGCTGACATAAGTCCGGAGGAATTGGCCAAACTTGATGCATGGTGTGACCATGACATCAAGACCAAATGCTATATGCAAGCCTCGATGTCTGATGAACTCCAGAGGCGATTTGAGGACACGGTGAATGCTGCTGACATTCACACGCAACTCAAGGAACTTTTTGGGGCTCAGTCGAGGGCTGAAAGGTTCTCTACTGTTAAGGAGTTGATGACGTGCCGCATGCGTGAAGGGACTTCGGTCCGTGATCATGGGGTACGAGTGATTTGGCTCATACAGAAGTTAGCGACCCTTGATTTGGTGTTGGAGCATGAACTCAATGTGGACTTGCTGCTTCTATCTCTTCCTTCTTCATTTGATGGATTCGTGATAAATTTTAATATGAACAAGATAGAGGCCACCCTTGAAGAGATGGTCAATATGCTCGTTACATATGAATCCACACTTAAGAAGGATAAGCCAGCTTTCTTGGTGGGCTCCTCATCTTCTGCTAAGAAGGGGCCAAGTATGAAGGGCAAGAAACGTTCTGCCCCACCCAAGAAAGTGGAACCCGAGAAGAAGCAAAAGACAAAGGCTTCAAACAATGGAAAATCCAAGGATGTTTGCCATTACTGCAAGAAGCCGGGTCATTGGAAGCGCAACTGCAAGGAGTATCTTGAGCAGTTGGGAACTGCAAAGGGTATGTTCTATATCGAAATAAACATGTCACTTAATACAACTTCTTGGGTATTGGATACCGGATGTGGATCTCACATTTGCAATGATTTGCAGGTGATGACAAGAAGTCGCAGGCTTAGAATGGGTGAGACCCAGCTGAGGCTCGGGAATGGTTCCAGAGTTGAAGCTACGGCCATTGGAGATGTTTGTTTGATTTTGCAGAATGGTTTTAAATTATTGTTGAGAGATGTTTTATTTGTGCCAGATTTAATTAAAAACATTATTTCTATTTCTATGCTTGATAGAGATGGTTATTCTTGTAATTTTGTGAATGGGATTTGCAATATTTACAAGAATGAATGTTTAATTGGAAATGGACAACTTGAAAACGATCTATACAATTTAAAACTAAAAGACGTTCCAGTAAATTGTATTGACAAACCGGCGACAACAAACAAAAGGAAAATCGATAGTCAAAACCCGGCAAACCTTTGGCACGCTAGACTAGGTCATATTTCCTCAAGGAGGATGAACAAGCTAGTGGGAGAGGGCATGTTTGATATGTCTGATATTAACTCTCTACCTACTTGTGAATCCTGCCTAAAAGGAAAAATGACTAAATCTCCTTTTAAGGGGAAGCCTGAACGTAGTCAAAATCTGTTGGATTTGATCCATACAGATGTTTGTGGTCCATTTAGAGTAGGGACTCAACATGGCCACACCTACTTCATTACCTTTACTGATGATTATTCTAGGTATGGGTATTTATATTTAATGAAATATAAGTCTGAAGCATTTGAAAAGTTCAAAGAATTCAAGGCTGAAGTAGAAAACAAGCTAGGTAAAAGTATTAAAGCACTTCGATCGGATCGAGGTGGAGAATACTTGAGTACCGAGTTTTTGGACTATCTGAAAGAGAATGGGATTCTCTCTCAGTGGACTCCTCCTATGACACCACAGCTTAATGGTGTATCGGAGCGTCGTAATCGAACTTTGTTGGACATGGTTCGATCTATGATGAGCTTCACTGAGCTTCCACCTTCGTTTTGGGGCTATGCGCTTGAAACGGCGGTATTGTTGTTGAACAACGTCCACACTAAAGCAGTGGACAAAACACCATACGAGTTATGGAATGGCAAAGCTCCTAAGTATTCGTACTTGAGGATTTGGGGATGTCCTGCTTACGTGAAGCGGACAGTGGGAGATAAGTTGGATAGTCGATCCAGCTTATGTTATTTTGTAGGGTATCCGAAGAATTCAATCTCGGATATTATTTCTATTATCCTGCTGAAACAAAGGTGTTTGTTTCACGGAATGCCACCTTCTTGGAGAAGGAGTTCTTATTGGATAAGAAAGGCGAGATGATGGAACTCGAAGAAGTTCGAGAAGAACCCGAAATACAAAATAACGATCCCACACCTCAGGAACCATTGCTGGACACGCCTGCACCTAGAAGATCCGAGAGGACTTCTAGACCTCCAGTTCGATATGGTCTTCTTCTTGAAGAGGGTCAAGATGAACCCGACATTGGATGTGATCCAAGAAGCTTCAAGGAAGCAATTTCTGATGCGGATTCGAATTTATGGCTTGAAGCTATGCAATCAGAATTGGATTCGATGCATACTAACCAAGTCTGGTCTTTAGTGGATCCTCCCGATGGAATTGTTCCAATAGGGTGTAAATGGATCTACAAAAGAAAGCTTGGGCCTGATGGTAAGATATTGACTTACAAGGCGCGATTGGTGGCGAAAGGTTATACTCAAAGGCAAGGAGTTGACTATGATGAAACCTTTTCACCAGTCGCAATGTTCAAGTCCATAAGAATCCTAATTGCCATAGCTGCATGGTATGACTATGAGATATGGCAGATGGATGTGAAGACTGCTTTTCTTAATGGAGACATTAAGGAAGAAATCTATATGAAGCAGCCTGAGGGGTTCACATCCATGGGAAGCGAGCATAAGGTATGCAAGCTTCAGAGATCAATTTATGGTCTAAAACAAGCATCAAGAAGTTGGAACCATAAATTTGATGAAACAATTAAAGATTTTGGTTTCATCAAGAACCCAGAGGAACCTTGCGTGTACAAGAAAGTAGTTAAGGATGCGGTGACATTCTTAGTACTTTATATTGATGACATCCTACTCATTGGGAATGATGTAGGGATGTTGCAGTCAACAAAGATATGGTTATCAGGTAGATTTTCGATGAAGGATTTGGGTGAGGCATCCTACATTCTTGGGATACAGATCTATAGGGATAGATCTAAGAGAATGATAGGACTCACTCAATCAACCTACATCGATACCATATTGAAACGGTTTTCAATGGATGGGTCCAAGAGAGGACATCTACCCATGTGTCATGGAGTTTCTCTATCCAAGTCTATGTGTCCCAAGACTGATGCAGAGATAGAGAATATGACACATGTACCATATGCGTCAGCTATAGGTAGTATCATGTATGGGATGATATCTACCAGACCGGATGTAGCATTTGCTCTGAGTGTCACGAGCAGATATCAGTCTAATCCTGGTCAGATGCATTGGAAAGCCGTGAAGGACATTCTTAAGTACTTGCGAAGGACTAAGAATATGTTCATGGTTTATGGAGGACGAGAACTCAAACTGGAAGGCTATACCGACTCTAGCTTCCAAAGTGATGTGGATGACTCGAAGTCAACCTCTGGATTTGTGTTCATGCTCAATGGTGGTGCTGTCTCTTGGAAGAGTTCCAAGCAGGACACCACAGCGGATTCCACCACTGAGGCTGAATACATTGCAGCATCAGCTGCTGCTAAAGAGGCCGTTTGGATGAGGAATTTCGTCCAAGAGTTGGGCGTCATTCCTGAATTTGTTGGTCCAGTCCCGGTGTACTGCGACAACACGGGTGCCGTTGCTCAAGCAAAGGAACCAAGGTCTCATCAAAGATCCAAACACGTACTGAGGAAATACCACATAATCCGGGAGATTGTGGAAAGAGGAGACATCAGTGTCGAACGAGTGGCCTCTGCAGACAATATCGCTGATCCACTTACTAAGCCTTTGCCAGGACCATTGTTTGACAAACATCGCGAAGCAATGGGTCTACGTAGTATGACTAGTTGGCTATAGGGCAAGTGGGAGATTGTAAGAGTGGGTGCCCAGTGAGCCAACTGTGTGGCTATGGGCTTTGTTGACTCTTTGTATAAACAATCTTTTGTTTAATATTATTTACACTTTTATGGCAATGACTTTATATTACTTCATATTGTTATATTGTGATATACTATTGTTGTTTTGATAAAGACCTTGAATATACTATAGTGTATGTAAGATGTGGTAGAACATGGAGATGTCTATCATGAAATACATCTTATAGTCACTGTATATTCTAAAACCGTTCCTAGTCGATTGAGCCGTCCGAAAATAAGGATAAGGATCGCTCGAGTTTGAGACTAGCATTTGCGATGCGGAGTACCACGTTTCATTGGTAGGGAACATGGAGATGTTCGAAGCATGCAAATGGATATTCATAGGATGAATAGTCGAACTACCCTATCCGGACTTTCCAAGTGGTTATCACTTATCGAGTGGATAAAGTCCGCGGTTTTGGTTGTACACCATTAGTCCTTACGACTTGAAACATCATGGAGACTCTATATGCTAGTACTGTGCTTTGACTCATTTACCGACTCTGAGGGGGTCATCAGGTGTCGAGATTGGGTACAGTTACGACACATATAGGAGTCAATGCATTGTTGTCAAGGATTCACCACATACTTGCGAGTGTGGATATCCTATGCGATCTGAGGAGATATTAGTGTGACAAATCTCTGGCCAGAGTACTTGATGTGATTTAAGAAATGGTTTCTTAATAGCACATGCGATGTCACTAATTTGATCTTCAAGATGCATTGCATAGTTATCGAATCTTGAGCGACTCTCGATATACCAATGGTTGTTGATTCGATCGGGATATATGGATGAAGGGACCGTACTGTACGTTAACCAAAATCTACTGGTTCTTGTAGGCACTATCAGTGATACCTAGGGAATCATGGGGCGATGTTGCTAGGCGCTTTACCATGATTCGTTGGGCAAGTCGGAAAGTGTTGTTCCGAGTCACAAGGAGTTGTGAGCCCACGGCTAGCTGTATCCCTGAACCATTGAGGGTCACACAGTGTAATGGAGTTTTAATCCCCGTTGAGATAGTTAAATTTAAAGAGTTAAATTTAATGAACTAAGGAGTTGGACTTCTTAAATAAGAGTAAGGGAGTAGGATTTCCTAAAATGACATAGGGATGGACATTTTTGGAAACCACTGAATTCGGATTCAGGAAAATTTATTTTGACTTTAAAACGTGCAGAAATGGTTTCTGTGCACATTGGTGAAATCGTTTCATCAATCGGAGTCACGATGAATTTTATATTAATTTCTGAACGAGCGGGCTTTGCTTGTCGGGCCCCAGCTTATGACTAATGGGCCCTAAGGTGTTAGTGGCCTGCATTATAAATAAGTTATTTCAGTACAGAAATTACACACAATAGGTCATAATTTTGAGAGACAAAATTTCGAAAACCCTAGCCCCTATTTCTCTCTCAATTCGGCCGATCACCCTCCCACTCTGTCAGAGAAAATTCCGGTCTGTGATTTTGAATCGCAGTAAGGAATAACGAATCAAATTCGTGTATTCTCTTCGCAGAAAACTTCTGATAGATTTTCTAGTGCAATCTATCAGAGGGATTAAACCTCTGTTCGTGGACCTGATTGAAGGCGTTCATCGGTTCCAGGGAGAGACAACAAGAGCAGAATTGTTCTGTTGGTGTCCATTAATCTCGTTGCGAGATTTGAGGTAAAATTTATTTAATTGTTATTTAAATTTTACACACACGTAATTCAATCGATGAACGGTTGATACCCATACCATGGAAACGTTCCATGAAAAATTTTTAAACTTCCGCTGCACCGGGTATCAATCGTAATTGGTCTGGGAACTCGCCAGTTTTCCAACACTGACTGCTGGCCCCTTAGACTTAAACCCATAAATTCTAAGACTGGTCCAATAATTCAACTTAAGCCCATTAACTTACATTTAAGCCCAAATAATTTATTCAAGCCCAATATGACATATCTGGCCCAATAACAAAACTCAAGCCCATTAATTACTTAGTTTGGCCCAATGACCCAAAAACCTAAAGACTGACCCAATAATTTTCATGGCCCCAAGGCCCATAAAAATTAATAGACTCACTTAAATAATTACTAAAGCCCAATAACTTAATTCACATGTGGCTCAATTAATTAATTGAACTAACCTTGGCCCATTTACAGCCCAACTTAATAATTAACTTAAAAATAAAAAATACTCTAGACCAACTAATATAACCCAGACCCGGACCCGACTAACATGACCCGTGACCCAACGGACCCGACCCGTACCCAAAACACCAAGCCCGGCCCACTAGCCTTTCTTTCCTTAATCCTAACTCACGGCAGCCCTGAGCGACTTTGGAAAAACTGACCATGCCGCCTACTCCGGCAACCTTTGGCCGTGAAACCACTAACCATACTTAGCCAACATCCAGAAGGTTCTAACCCAACAAAGTTTACCTCAAACGGAGCTCTGTAGAAGGAGAACGAACCAAAACAATCTACCCTAGTTTCTGCTCACGCGCAGAACGCGACCAGAAACTTCAGGCCGTTCGGCCGCCCATCTCCGGCAACCAACGGCCGGAGCACCACCTGTAATATCTTCCCCAAGGTCTTGGGGTTCTAACCCCACTGGAATCAACCTAAAACACGCCCTGTGGACCGAGAACGAGCCAATCTCCCAACGCTGCGCAATCTGCGCGATCTGCTGCACCCAACTTCTTTGGCTTCGGTTCCGGCCCTTCTTGGCACAAACCCCCTGCCTCACTCGATCCTACAGAACCTAGGACACGATCCTAACCACAGCCAACAGCCTGGACCCGAGCCACATGAGAAAAACGTGATCAAACCTTGAAGAAAACAAGAAAACTCATGCACGTGAAGGAGTCTATGAGATTTTTCAGAAGAAGTTCAGTAAATATCATGTCAAATCCATATAGTCTGATGAAAAACGTGAGTAGTAGCTTATTTGGTGGTAAAGGAAAGGAATTAAACATGTCTTGTTAATTATAACGAAGATTTATGCGTATACGGGGCTCCGGGACGACGAACGGGCCAAAAACTTGAATAATCCTTGAAGAACTCGGCTAAGGAGGCTGATATCTGCTGAAAAACGTGAGGGAGGAGGTGGAGGAGATGGGGTTGGCGGCTGATGGGGTTTGAGCGTAGGGTAGGGAGAGATTTTGGGTGTAATGTTGGGTAGATTAGGATAATAACTAATATAATTTATTTAGAAAGATAATATACCATAAACTTAAAATTTTAAACTCTTAAAATACCTATCAATCTGATAAATAGACCAAAATCCCGAAATAAATAAATAGCCTATTTTTAAAAATTAATAAAAGTCATTAAAATGACTTATTTTGGCTAAAAATCAACCCTTAAATAAATATATAATTAAATACTAAAATTTTCTTGACAAAATACCATAAAATATTATTTTTTTAAGGCTCATAAAATCTCAAAAAATATTTTTGGCTCAAAAGTTGATATCTCATCCGTTCACAGTCTCGTCTACGCGATCAAATCAATAAAATTCTGAAAAATTTAGAAATTCTAAAATCACGGGTTAAATGCTAAAATAAATTTAAATCATGCATATAATTCACATAATAACAAATAAATGTCATTTAACCCAAATATAAATTTTTAAATAATTATTTTCCTTAATTATGCAATGCGAATTTACGTATTAAAATTTTCAGATGTTACAATTCTTCCCCCCCCCCCCCTTTAAATTGAATTTCGTCCTCGAAATTCGACTGATCAAATTCTAATAACGAAGTCCCTCAAAATTATAGTTTACTAACTCCACGATTACTTATCCAGTTCTCAAGTTTCAGTATCCCAAAGTCACGTAATCGCAATGCATAACTAAGTATTTTAAAACTTTGCTAATATAAAGTCTTAAGTCATAACATATGCTCCTGATAAATCATAATAAAACATTTAAAACTTACAGACCGGTAGAGGGATTTCTGAGCTTCACGTGGCAGATGGACACCCTCCAAGGACCGTGCTTTGATACCAATTGAAACATCTACTACTAATAAATGCGAAAAAACTTTATTTTTTTTAAAAAAAATATATACTATACATATATGCCCATACATATATGTATAAACATTAAAAATAATACTAACAAATAAATTCTTTTAATGATAACTTAAATAAATAAAAATCTTGAAACACGCAATATTAATAAAAATCCGTAATCCAAAAATTCAAACTCATGCATGCGAAAATAAACATAAATAAAACTTTAAAATATATTTTAAAAACCCTAATAAAGTATCTCAATATAATAATAACTCTTCCACGCGACGGTCACGGGGCCACTGCCATGCTTGCTCATACATCCTCGCCACCGGTAGGAGCTACAAATGAATTATCGTACTCACCTGCATCATATAAGCATAGCGAGCCTAGAAGCTCAACATGTCTAAACCTTTGTAACAATGGTTAAAATAATGCATCACATAATCATACTAATACATATAATCATCATGAATATGCATGCATGCTCGTAAAATAATGCACCATGAATTCTTGCTAGCCATAATTATGATCATCATACATACATCATAACTAATCATACATAGCATAAATTGAGCATGTCATAATCATAAAAACTATGTAGGTCATATCCATGAGTGTGGCTCGTAATCATGAGCGACTGATCAGTCTAAGAACCATTGTACGTAGCGGTGGATAAATCCACCTCTATGCTGGTAGTAAACTACCTCTGTGCCAGTGATAAAACCACTTCTATGCCGGTAGTAGAACTACCTCTGTGCCGGTGGTAAACCACCTCTGTGCTGCCACATCACTTCAATTTCCATAAAAATATTTTTCATGCTCAATTCTTAATCATAAACACATCATAAAATATTTCATGTATGCATGCACTTAAAATATGTCCGTAATATATATTTAATTAATTTTAATAATAAATATACTTATACTTAAAATAAACTTCATGCATAAAAAAAGAATTAAATATATATTCCGAACTTAGTTAATTTTTACGGGTTGGTCTGACTGCTGGCCCCTTAGACTTAAACCCATAAATTCTAAGACTGGCCCAATAATTCAACTTAAGCCCATTAACTTACATTTAAGCCCAAATAATTTATTCAAGCACAATATGACATACCTGGCCCAATAACAAAACCAAGCCCATTAATTACTTAGTCTGGCCCAATGACCCAAAAACCTAAAGACTGGCCCAATAATTTCCATGGGCCCCAAGGCCCATAAAAATTAATAGACTCACTTAAATAATTACTAAAGCCCAATAACTTAATTCACATGTGGCCCAATTAATTAATTGAACTAGCCTTGGCCCATTTACAGTCCAACTTAATAATTAACTTAAAAATAAAAAATACTCGAGCCCAACTAATATAACCCAGACCCAGACCCGAATAACATGACCCGTGACCCAACGGACCCGACCCGTACCCAAAACACCAAGCCCGGCCCGCCTAAAGCCTAGACACAACCTTAGCCTTTCTTTCCTTAATCCTAACTCACGGCAGCCCTGAGCGACTTTGGAAAAACTGACCGTGCCGCCTACTCCGGCGACCTTTGGCCGTGAAACCACCGCCCATACTTAGCCAACATCCATACGGTTCTAACCCAACAAAGTTTACCTCAAACGGAGCTCTGTAGAAGGAGAACGAATCAAAACAATCTACCCTAGTTTCTGCTCACGCGCAGAACGCGACCAAAAACTTCAGGCCATTCGGCCGCCCATCTCCGGCAACCACCGGCCGGAGAACCACCTGTAATATCTTTCCCAAGGTCTTGGGGTTCTAACCCCACTGGAATCAACCTAAAACACGCCCTGTGGACCGAGAACGAGCCAATCTCCCAACGCTGCGCAATCTGCGCGATCTGCTGCACCCAACTTCTTTGGCTTCGGTTCCGGCCCTTCTTGGCACAAACCCCCTGCCTCACTCGATCCTACAGAACCTAGGACACGATCCTAACCACAGCCAACAGCTTGGACCCGAGCCACATGAGAAAAACATGATCAAACCTTGAAGAAAACAAGAAAACTCATGCACGTGAAGGATTCTATGAGATTTTTCATAAGAAGTTCAGTAAATATCATGTCAAATCCATATAGTCTGATGAAAAACGTGATTAGTAGCTTATATGGTGGTAAAGGAAAGGAATTAAACATGCCTTGTTAATTATAACGAAGATTTATGCGTATACGGGGCTCCGGGACGACGAACGGGCCAAAAACTTGAATAATCCTTGAAGAACTCGGCTAAGGAGGCTGCTATCTGCTGAAAAACGTGAGGGAGGAGGTGGAGGAGATGGGGTTGGCGACTGATGGGGTTTGAGCGTAGGGTAGGGAGAGATTTTGGGTGTAATGTTGGGTAGATTAGGATAATAACTAATATAATTTATTTAGAAAGATAATATACCATAAACTTAAAATTTTAAACTCTTAAAATACCTACCAATCTGATAAATAGACCAAAATCCCGAAATAAATAAATAACCTATTTTTAAAAATTAATAAAAGTCATTATAATGACTTATTTTGGCTAAAAATCAACCCTTAAATAAATATATAATTAAATACTAAAATTTTCTTGACAAAATACCATAAAATATTATTTTTTTAAGGCTAATAAAATCTCATAAAATATTTTTGGCTCAAAAGTTGATATCTCATCCGTCCACGGTCCCATCTACGCGATCAAATCAATAAAATTCTGAAAAATTTAGAAATTCTAAAATCACGGGTTAAATGCTAAAATAAATTTAAATCATGCATATAATTCACATAATAACACATAAATGTCATTTAACCCAAATATAAATTTTTAAATAATTATTTTCCCTAATTATGCAATGCGAATTTACGTATTAAAATTTCCGGGTGTTACACAGGGCATAAGGAGGATAAGGCTGGAAACCAATCATTGAATATTCATGGTTAAGAGTAAACCTGGAGATCCATAGAGCAAGTACCAGTTGATCAAGTGATCGTTAAGGGAAAGCAAGGATTTGGCCTCTGCTCAAAACCAAGATTCATTCAAACAAGGTAACCTTCCTAAACCTCCTGCAGCCCTTAATTCAAAGAAATAGTCAAAATACATTAATCATGTCATCATCCTTTATAAGAAATGGAAGATTAATAATAAAAAACTGGTTCGAAATAGAAGATGATCATGAATATGATACATTTCGTGAATATCGTTTAAATACTTCTGATTTAACCATATTTGAATCAATTTATCAACTAAAATTTGTATTAATAACCCATGAATGGAACCAAACTAATATGAAAACATTTATCTGTTATAAATGAATCAAATCTGTAAATCCATGAATCAGATCTGTAAATCCATGAATAAGAAAATTCATAAGAATTTGAAAAAAATTCCGCAACCTGGTATCAGAGCTTAAAACTGATTATTAATGTCTGGATTAACTTTAGATATTGAGATTAAAAATTTATTTGATAAAATAATCTTACTAAAAGATTTACGTCAAATAGATCAATTATGGAATAAAATAAAAGATCTCTAAACCTTTTATTTCAAAAATCATAAAAAAGAACATTTTTCAAGCAACTGGAAAATGATAATTCAAATTTCTGAAAATGATGAAATTGAAGACATAACAATATGTTATGAATAAGAACAAACTTTGTTATCGAAATCCGATCAAAAAAAACAAAATAATAAAAGTAACAATTTTTACTAAATGGAAAATGTATGAAAATACAAAAATGAATATCTTTAATTTATATTCTCAAAATATAAATTTTGATATAGAAAATTGTGAAAACAATTTGAAACATCTTAAAAATTATCAATCTTCAATTGATAGTTTCGAAGATTTTCAGAATTTATTAGAACAGATAAATTCAACAAAAAGACTTTTAATATTCTTAAGAAAATTAAGAAGTTCTATCATCTGTTAAAATGACAGAAGTAACAATTCCAAATCAAAACAACCTGGTCGATGAATCTGAAGAATCTGAAGAAAACCAAGAGTATAATTTGAATATTATATTCAATCAAAGTAAGTTTGGTGAAATACAAAAAACAGGGTTTTTTAATTCAAAAACAAATCTAATAGACCAACCAGGAATACTAAGTAAGATTTCAAATTTTATTAATCCCAGAAAAAATTTAATTTATTATTCGATTCGTACAAAAGAACGATCTTGTAAAATAAATAACGAATCAAGGTCTAATACTCTGAAGTTATTAACAACTCAAGATATTAATACCATCATGACAAAAGCCAGTGAAAAAGAACGATCTGAACTGAAATATGTTCATATCGGAGGAATTGAAATAATAATATCAGCTCACTACCGAGAAGAAATAGATACACCAATTGAAATAACAGTTCGTGACAAAAGAATACGTAATTTCGAGGATTCTATCCTTGGAAAAATTGAAGGAAATTTATGTTACAAAAAGATGAAATTTTGTATTTATCCACAATACAATATATCTCTTTTTGATAAAAACATAAATGACGTTTTAACATTAGATTATTACTTTTATAGAAATAATCTTATGTTAACAGGAAACCATCCGATCAATATAAACTATGTTGTCGGTTTAGCAATAAGTAATAATTCTCAAACAGGAATAATTTCAACAAAACCAACTATTTCTGTTGAAAGAATGTTTGAAAATATTACAAGAATTGAACACCCTCGAAAAGCATTTATTGAAGAAATAAATCCCTATAAAAGATGGAGTTCAGATGACCTCCAAATCACAAAATAGTCATTATCATTTGCTAGAAATGATGAAGATATTCTTGATAAGATTGGAACCATGAATCAAAATATTCTTAAAATTAAACAAGCTATTGTTAATGAGTCAACCTCATCGCAATGACGTCCTTAATAAAATTAAAAAAAGATCTAGGAGATTTAGAAAATAATATTAATAAGATCAATCTATCAATACAAGAATTAGAGAAGAATTTCAAAGAATATATTGATTTAGCAACGACTAGATTAATAATTGAACAAGAAAGACATAGTAATAAAATATTAAACTATCTTAAGAAAGTTCTTCCAATAGATAAAGGAAAAAGAAAAATGGAAGAAGAACCACCATTCAAAATTGAATCATGGTATAGAAATCCCTTTAGTTATGACAAACATAAGTATGGAGATGTTTAGTGAAACCGACTCATCTGATTTTGAACAAATAGGAGTAAATACCGAAGAATTATATCATTCACATTAGGACTCAGAACAATACAGAGATATGGATATTTCAGAATCAGAATCTGAAGATGATTCTAGACCACGACTAAATCTACGAACGAATGTAGAAGGTAGTGGTGGAAGAGATGATGAAGAATTTAAATATAACAGAGACCAATACTCTGGATCTTATAAAGATGTTAGAGATATTCTTAGAGAATCAAAAACATCAGGATTTGTGAAACAAAATATCTTAGATTTAGGTTGTTCAACAGCCAAAGAAAGAAAATCAAAGATAGATCATTGGGCAAATGAACTATCAGTACAAATTCAATTAACACCATTATTAGACAAAAGTGAGAATATTCAAGTTTTAACTCATGGGATGATAAAAATGACACTGGTAGGAGCAGTAAGAACTTGGGCTGAAAACCTAGTAATTACTAATCTACCACAAGGAATGACAGGACATCGATATTTCGAACTATTTGTTGATGTCTTGTACCAAGAATTTTTAGGAGTTTCTAATAATGATGCTAATTTGGTAGCTAAGAATATAGAACAAAATAGAGCAATCTTTATATTAGATAATATTAAATTATGCAATTTATGTTACTTAAAAGAATTTATTTGTGATTATGAAACAAACTATTATCAATTAATAGATGCTGATAAAAAGGAATATTATAAACTAAGTATCTTTAATAAGATACCTAATATACCTATACACAGTAAAGATGAATTCTTAACTAGTCCTTATGCTAAAACTTTAGGAGGAGCTATTAAATTCATCAAAGACATAATAACAAAGAAATGTCATGAAGTAACACTAAATAAAAGAATCTCTAAATCCTACAAACAAAACAATAAACTTTGTTGTGATAAAATGGAATTCACAGTAAAAGAATACGGTTGCAAAACAAATATGTCACACAAATATTTAAAACGACAGAAACAGAATAAATTTAATAAACCTTATAAATTTTTTAATAAGAAATTTATTCCCTATAAGAAAAAGAAATTTAAAAAGAATTTTTTCAGAAAACCTTATAAAAGAAAATTTTATAAAAAGTTTGATAACAAAAAACCACCTTGCCCAAAGGGTAAAGGAAAGAATTGCACATGTTGGTTGTGCAACGAAGAAGGACATTATGCGAATGAATGTCCAAAACGAAACGAAAAGAAAAATAAAATTAAACTTCTTGAAGAAATATATACTATTGGATTCTATCCCGTAGAAACAATTGAATTTTCATCCGACGATGAAAATATTTATTATCTTGATGAATCAAGTGAATCAGATTTTGAATCCGATTTCACATTTGATAATTCAAGAAATAATAATGATTAAAATAACGACAAGGGCATTTTCAGAAAAACAAATATAGGGAGTAAATTGAAAGTTATGTTTGATTTAGGGAGTTATCTACAAGTTGTCCTTTATACTTCGCATTTTTCTTTTTCTTATGACATGACGAAATTTTTTAATTATTGGATCATCGATACGTTATGTCTAATTTCATAAAACATAATTAGACTTTCAAATTTAACTATGGACGAGAGGCAGATGAATACATTAGCAACTCTAGCGTCTGTATCATTCTATCTATCTTAGTAACAACCTCTATATTTTAATCCAACATATTTAACCGATCAATTCGTAAACCCCACATTTTACTTCGAATTGTGATGATCAAATGAACATGTTGTATTAGGAAACATTTTACTCCGAGTATAGAATATATTCAAGCCTCGTATGATGGGCACACGGAAAATCTCAAACCTTGGGGCATTGCCACAATAAAATATCAAAAAAATTATAAAAATCCGCGTCTCCAGGAGGGCACGCTATATGCAAGTCCAGCAATACTGTGAATTTGACAGTAATTAAACTTCATTGCGTTTAGCACACTATTATCACAAGGATACAAAGGTCAAAGTATCAAAGAATACAGAGCATTCAGATGGATAGAGAAGAGGTGCGACTTGTGAGCATCATGGGTGACTTGTTTTTGTAACCCCTGAAAAACGATGCTTCAACTCATCCACATAGCTCAAGCAACATCCATCCTCTACCACATCGGAGCGTCCACTCCGAGTATGAGATTTGCTCCTTCAGTAGTTTCGATTTATAAAACTTGTGGACTTCATTCCTACAAGAAGTAATCCGGAGGTGGCCTCTTGGCAGGCGCTCCTCTTGTTTCCTGCATTTCACCAAAAACCGTTTCATACGCCTTTCAAAGGGCAAAGGGGGGTTTATTTTGATACTATATCGATTACATGTTGATCTTGTCATTCTCACTTGATTCTCATCCATGTTCGTCGTTTATATTAATTGCCAAGCGTGGAATAGCATAGCAGTAAAAAACTGCATGGCTAGACTGAAAAACATGTCTCGACTAGAAGCAATAGCATACACTTCTTAGAATTGATATACAGTCAACAGGGGTCAGGGAGGTCAAGAGATGTTGCCAAGATTTATTCTGGACTACTATTGCTCCGGAACACAGAGAAAATTCAAGACAATAAACAACATATGCACACACCTGTGGAGCTGCATCAAAGACACGAAACTTCCTCTCCAGGTTTTCATCCAGCTCAAGAATTGCAGCTACATTCCCACATCTAAATCACCAATCTTCGTCAAACATCGAAGGAGAAAAAAAACTAAAGAATCAATAAAATTTGAAATCATTTACCTGTAGCAGTAATTTGGAGCCGACCAAACCGTAACTATCTGGTTGCTGAACATCCATTTATAGCCTTCCATTACCAACTGATGGGCGCGACAAATATAATCAATATCATTTGCATGATTAAATGTACTGACAACACTGCCACCAAACAGGAAACCCGCACCGCGCGGGCTCAACCCCCAACCATCAACAGCATCTTCTGGATCTGACCAGAGGAGATCACACATAGCACCATCATGAGGTACTTCTTGCTTACGGTCAATTATTCGAATCTGAGACACAGATGATGCCCACTAATTTATTAGTATTTCACAATTAAGAGGGAGAAAAATACCGAAGCAGAATATTTTTTAAACCTGGTCCAGTGTGGATATTGCAGGAGATAGCCCGCCATGAACTGAAAATATCTTGTTCTCAATAAGCGCCGACAGGCTGCAAGATATTGCAATCATAAGTATAATATACTGTTTCGAAAACAAGACAATGACCCAAGGATAATTCAAATTTGACAACAAGAATGTTGGTGCACGAGGAAGTTAAACACTACACTGAATCTGACATTACTATTGCATATTCTGAGGCGATTGACAATTAACCTTCATATTTTTTCCCTACAGTTCTCACATAAATTCGAAAAGATACAAGCAAGCAACTTCATAGCAAATATCTAATTGGAAATATAGAGGGGTTCAAACCTTAAATAGTCAAAAATATCGGTGCAATATCTCCAAACATTAGCAGAACCATATTTTCGCAAGCACTCGTCATAGAAACCATAAACCTGTGTTATCTGCCGGCTCTCATGGTTTCCCCTTATCAGAGTTATCCTATCTGGATATCTTACCTGCCAATGCACTATCTATTAGTTGAGTCACGATTGTGGGCATCCATGTTGTCTGGAAACACGAAATATTTGATACTCAAACGTAACTGTCCATGTTGTCACGAAACATGAGGTCCATTTCAGATGCTTTACCCTTCGCATACAAAAGTAAAACCAATACCTTCAGCGCGAGGAGGAGCAGAAATGTCTCAACTGAGTAGTATCCCCTGTCAACAAAATCTCCAAGAAACAAGTAGTTTGTCTTGGGACAATCACCTCCAACTTTAAAAAGCTCTTTCATGTCATAGAATTGCCCATG
Source organism: Henckelia pumila (assembly GCF_033568475.1). Taxonomy (NCBI): domain Eukaryota; kingdom Viridiplantae; phylum Streptophyta; class Magnoliopsida; order Lamiales; family Gesneriaceae; genus Henckelia; species Henckelia pumila. The sequence goes on along the minus strand of NC_133120.1, from coordinate 100,953,863 downwards.
GATGTCACCACAAATCTACATAAAAACACCGATCCAGATAAGAAATACTGGCAATGGGTCAAATGTCCTCGAAACTAAAAGGAAACAGTTATCACTCCATATTAATACTTATAATAGTGTATAAGAAATATGGCTCTGTAATCTGTAACCTCCAGAAATTAAACAAAGAAAAAAGGTCTTTCAGGGTTTTTCCCCTCTAATTTTATTGGGTGATTAGGGCATGAAATCACTTCAAAACAAATGCATAGCAACAATATTCATTAAATAACCAATTAGGACACTTCATAACTATAGCTACATTTGGACAACCCTGCCCAATTAATTTCCAAGTTCACAGATTAAGTTTCTTGAAATCTAACACTTCATGAGGATGTCAATTTTATAGTATTAGCTCCACTTTTTTAAGTCTCATAAATCAGATTGAGGTGATTCTGCCGCTCAGGATGCCATTGAATCTTGCTTCAAGATTCAAGTGCAAAACTGTACAGTACTGGGAGATGATAGCAGCAACCTCAACCTCCAAAGCTTCTTTGTTGCTGAATGCTGATAATTCTCGTCCGATGGTGGATATTTTTTCTCCTCGCCACTTACGTGAGCACTCAAGCATACACGTAAGGTAACCATTGGAGTACCACTTACGTGAGCACTCAAGCATAGGCCCAATAGTCTCAAGCCCATGGAAGAATCTAAATGTGTGAGGGAATGAGAATAAAATATGGAGTTGTAGCTGGTCAGAGGATTCACTTTTATTCTGTTGATTTAGACTAGTTGTCCTAGGGGAAGTTTCCTCTTGTAAAGGATTGAACCCTTGGCTGAGTAGTAATACCCACTATTTTCTTATTTTTTGTGATGGACCATAATAATAAAGTCCGTAACAAAATCACACGTCTATCAAAAATCTACAGCAATTAGGTAAATCTGATAGAGTGAATCTATGGCATAGTCATTAAATTGGGTGGTTAATAAACGTGTCAAAAGAACCTTTGGTTGCATATAACTACTACTTAGGCTCCTTCCCTCGGACACGACTTATGTTTGTTGTCATGATTCTTTGAGTGATCATGTTTGTTTCTCAATCTTAGAAGGTTGAAGTTCATTCTGTCTTCTTTCCTATTGCCAAAATTTATCATCACAGGGATTATTACTTTAAACAGCTCTTATAAAAGAGTCGCTGGCTGACGACAACTTGTTATCCTTTTCACTCATCCCATTGCAACCGACTATCACAAAACACACCAAAAATTAGTAAGATTTGGTAACTGTCAGAAAAGTAGTCTATTGAAAACATATCATGACAGAGGCTGGTTAGTGCCCAGAACTAGCTTTTTCATCTGAAAACTCCAGGTTCGTGGGCTAGGACCGCTGTTTTCAAGAAAATCATCCAAAAATATTACTTTTCAAAATTCATTTGCCACTCCTCATGCGGAAACCACAACCTTTGTCTTTCATCAATTTCCAGAAAATTAGAGCAGAAATTTCATCAGCGATCTACTTGAAATGCTAACTTTTTTTTGCCGAGTCTCGAATTTTGAAATCTTCCCATCTAATATTTTTTTGGAAAAAAGAAACGGGTAGCTAGCTGAACATATCATGCCATCAAAGTTCTACAAGAAACTCCACCAACTTCGACTTCTTTACTAAAGTTTTAATCTTAACTCATGTCTTCGTTCCAATTACACAGACCATAAATCAAGAACCCCCGCCAACACACGCATCTTCTCAGAATCCAGAAACCCTACAATAAAAAAACAAATCCATGTCCACACAACAATCCATAACCTCCAAACTCAAAAAAAAAATATCGTTACACGAATATTTCACACCAAGAACCTGCTCAAAAAATGGATTCAATTTTTTTCTTCGATACTTACAGTGACAGGAGCGTCGACTCTCTGAACATTACTCTCTTCGACGAGGATTTCCATGGCTTTGAGACATAGAGCCTTGACTTCCGATTCCTTGAGCGGTTCGCATCTTTTCAGTTGCTCTATTTGCCTGTCTAGATCCGACATCTTCCCAGATTCAAACTCGGAACTTTAAACCCTTCTGCAATTTCGCTCGATAAATCAGACCCTTAATGAAGAATCGAAGAAAGTTGTGAATCCATGGTCTGAATATCGGCAACAATTACTGTGTTCTTCCGCCTTTTTTGAAGTGCGGTGCTTTATACTCCCACTGGTAATTGACGTTAGCAGTGGTGAGGTTCACTACTTTTTGTGTGGCCTTTCTTTTTCTCTCTCGCTCCGTCTGGGTTTTCGCGATTTGCAAAATCGTCCATGGAGCACTCAAGTTTCGGGAAATTACAATTTTAGTCCCTCGTTTGTGGTTTTCTCTTTGGGCAAGGTCCCACAGTATAAAATAATAATTATATTATAACACCGTTATAATGTTTATTGCAACGAACTCCCCTTGAACACTTCTTTCCTATAAAATTATAAATTTTAATAGATATAATAACCCTTAACTTTTTGTAATAATTATACGTTTAACTTTTGAAACGGTGAAAGGAAACAACAACCAGAAGGGAAGGGCTATCACTAAAAGTGGCGTCAGCAAATTGTCTAGATAACGCATCAGCAACAATATTTGTTTTACCTGGTTTATAGGAGATATCGAAATCATAGCCCATGAGCTTGATAAAGTATTTTTGTTGCTCATGAGTGTGAATAGATTGGGACAATATATCTTTGAGACTGTGATGGTCAGTAATAATGGAGAAATGAGCGCCCAAGAGATATTGACGTCATTTCGCCATAGCCTGAGTAACAGCAAAAAGTTCTCGAACATACGTGGAAGCCTTAGCTAATCTGGGACTGAGTTTCTTGCTGAAATAAGCAATAGGGTGATCATTTTGTAAAAGAACAACACCAATTCCAGTACCAGAAGCATCTGTTTTGATTTGGAAGGGAAGTGAAAAATCAGGCAGAGACAAGATAGGAGTTTGAGTAAGAGCCCTTTTGAGTGATTCAAAAGCTGCTGTGCATCTTGAAACCACCCAAATTTATCTTTTTTTTTTGAAGATCAGTCAAAGGAGAGGCTATACTAGCATAAGAACGGAAAAATTTGCGATAATAACCAGTAAGACCCAGGAACCATGCAAGGATTTAAGGCTAACTGGAGGTGGCCAAGCTTGAACAACGAGGATTTTATTTGGATCTGAGGACACCCCAAGAGAGGAAATGATATGACCCAAATAATCAATCGATGATTGGCCAAAAGAACATTTGGATTTTCTTGCATAAAAAAAATGTGCTCTTAAGCAGGATAAGGCTGTTTCTAAGTGAGAAAGATGAGCCTCCAAGGATTTACTAAAGATGAGAATAGCATCAAAAAAAACAATGATAAATTTGTGAAGGTAATGCTTGAAAAGTAGAGGGGGCGTTGGTGAGGCCAAAAGGCATGACAATGAACTCATAATGGCCATCGTGTGTGCGAAAGGCAGTTTCGATAATGTCATGAGTGTGAACCCGAATTTGGTGGTATCCGGCGCGCAAATCAATTTTTGAGAAAATTGTAGCACCATGGAGTACATCGAAAAGTTCATCAGTAGTATGAATAGGAAATCAATCCTTGATGGTTACTTGGTTCAAAGCTCGATAATCGACGCAAAAGTGCCAAGTGCCATCTTTCTTTTTGACTAAAAGGACGGGAGAGGAAAAATGGCTTTGGCTTGGTTGAATTATACCGAATTCAAGCATGTCAGCCACAAGTTTCTCCATGTCTACTTTCTAGAAATGAGGATATCGATATGGTTTGACATTTACATGTTGAGTATGGGGAAGGAGGTGAATTCGGTGATCAATCACACGGCGAGGGGGTAAGCTTTTGGGTTCGTCAAACACATACTGGAACCGATCAAGTAACGCCGAGAGTTTATCACGATTAGCAACAACCCATGAATAAGGGACCTCTGCCTCCATAATGGACAATAAGTGCAGACATCCCACTATACCCTGGGATTTAGCCAAACGCTTCAATTGATGTAACTGGACTTCTGCACATTGGATCAGAGATCCCACTTGAAGTCGGATCATCCTCCCTTCCCAAGAAAACTTGTGGGGACCTCAGGTGCTAATTTTATCTAAAGGGGCAATTAATGAATAAGCATCATTAATGAGACAATAATAATTCAATCTGAATAAAATTAACCAGAACATTTGGCGACGCAAATTCACGTCGCGAAAAGAAATTTTTTTTTTCTCGGGGGGGTTGCGCTCGGTCGGCACTTTTTAGCCGACCGAGCGCTCCCTCAAACTCAACCTACGGGTTGACATTTGTGGCTGCGCCCGAGCTGCTATTTTTTGCAGCTCGGGTGCTGCCAGAGGCAGTGCTCAGCCCTGTTTGTTGCAGCTAGCCTTTGCTCTAATAAATCTCTTCCAAAACTTGATCTTTTCAATCTAAAACATGCACATACATTGTTATCAAGTTCGAAACATGTGCACGAGTTCATATCACAACTATCTAGTGATTCAAAAATAAGACAAGCTAGACTATGATCAAGTATCCAACCAATGAAACATATGTACAAAGCTCTTGTATTTGTTCTAGCATGTTTATCCAAGGCTCAATATCTAAACACCATGTCATCTGCTTAAACTCGAGTCACCACATGTTAAAACTCTCTCTTGAGCTTTCCACGTCAATTTTGACCAGCTCCTGCCCCACCTATTGCAATGCAAACATACAAACAAAGCAATAGCCGAATAACTTCGGTGAGAATAAATCTCAGTACAAAAGACATACATATACATTCATTTAAGCATAATAAATCTATATGCTATCTTACTTCCCAACATGTAAGGACATGTAAAATCATAAAAGCATACTCATTTCTTATAGCATATCTTTTCATCTTTAGCAATCTCATATCAAACATATAAACACATTCACATCTTGAATGACATATAATAACAAGCTTGCATTTATAAACACATATTCTAAACCATAGAAATTTATAGGCTAATGCATAAATGCAATGCATGTTTGAATAGGCTATCAAGTCTGATAAGAATAAATTTTGGTTCTTGGGATCCCGGGGAAATAAAATCGTTAACTAACCACCGACTCTCCCAATCAAGGTGGCGTCAAATATCTCAAGTCCCCTGACTTTGGTGCAACTATAGTGAGTCATCTAGCTCTGGAAGCGAATCTACAATCCATGCCACTCAACTATAGTTCTCCAAATGTCATTACGCAATCTAGGCCAATCTGCCCTCTATGCTTTGAAGGTAGGGGTTCAAGATGAATGTAACATAATCTTGATGCATTAAATCATACAAGTACTGATAAAAATCTTGAACACGCCATTCAAGAATCATGCAAGTCAATAATAACAAGTAAATCACATAAGAGCACTTAAACAAGTAAGTATGTGATTTTATGAAAACTTGAAAACCACCACGTTCTCGAGTTGTTCTACCTGGCGAGGATAATGTCGAATCATACCTTCCACTCGTCGTGTTGACATATACAAGCTTGCCAGCTTCAACTTAGATGGCATCTCGAAACGTCTATTCATTCACGCTTGCTCATTGACGTTGATAGTTGATCAAAGTCTTGATTCAACTTTAATTGTTCAAACGGCTTGAACTCGTCGATTCGACTTCGATAACTTCAATTTCCAACTGAAATGAAGTGTACAATATGCTTAATATCATTCTCAAATCTGTTATTTAGTGCTAAGTTCAATATATATCTGATATCGGATTAAATTGCAAATCGGCGACGTAAAAGTTCGAAATCGGTAATTCCGAAAGCGCAAACATCATCTTAACAAGCATCTAAACTCATTATCATCACCAATTCAGCAGCTATAATTCGAATTATACAGCTCCCAAAAATAAGAATTTCGAAAAGTCTTTCAAAAATCGAATACATGTTCAAACGACAATCTTTTCTTGATCCGTCTTAGATATGTTATCGTCGTATATACTAGAACACGTTTATACAATCAAATCTTAATTCTAAAAACATCATAAAATTCAAACATGGTAGAACTTCATAAAACTTACGTCAAAACGTAGCACTCGGAGTTGTGATCGCAAATATATGATCAATCGGAAATTCTACTGGGCGGATCAATTTTTACGGGAGCTTAAAGGATCAAAATTGTCTAAAATATGATTCCTCTCTTAGCTCTCTGTGTTTGGACTGAATTCTGATGATTTACATGTATTATACACTTCTCAATGTATATACAAGTCACATGTAATCCCACTTGCCTTAGGGAATTGCACTTTGGCCCCTTAACTTTTGCATAATTGCAATTCAGTCCACGAACAAGCGATATAATTCAATTTCAATTATAAATAATTTAAGAATATTAGAATTTAAGTCTAAACTCTAAATATTCACAAATTACATATTCTCATATTAAAATTAAATAATTTCATACCTTATCGCATTTTAGTACTTGAACTTCTCAATATTTGCAAATTGGTCTTTGCTCGGATTTCATACACAAATTAAATATTTGATATTTATAATCTTGGAATTTACATCTTAAATTCCATAAATATCAATTCAAATATTTTTAATCTTTTAATTTAAGAATTTCGGATATTAAAATCTTAAAATCCAAAAAATCCTCAAATTAAATATTTTCGATCCGAAATTTAAATCTCTAATTCTGACATTTCTCAAATTCATATTTTTTCATATTCGGAATTTAAATCTTAAATCCCATAATTAATAACTTAATATTTTCGGGCCTTACAATTCCTCCCCTCTAAGGAATGATTTCGTCCTCGAAATCGCATTCGATTTTACTGCTGATTCTCGTAAGCTGTATAGCTAACTGAAGTAATACTTACTTTATTTCTGTGAGCTGTAGATATATATTCTGATATCTACTCTTCTATCATATCTTAATCTTCTTTTTGATCGCTTCTGCAATCATATCTATTCTCATTAACATATAATCACGGAGTCAACTTATATCTAAGTTGCTCTTTCTGAATTATTGATTCAATTATTGATTCACTTCTGAAATCTCTTTTTGAACCTAATGATGCTCGGGAAAGAACTTCCTTGCTGATCATTCTGTTCAGGCTTCAAAATCTATATCTGTTGCTCATTTGTTAACTTTGTCTATGTTGCTCTGTTCTTATTTTGTTCAAAGCAATCTTCACCTTCTCTATTTTTTCTTGACTCATATCTGATATAAGAGCTGATACTTCTAAAATATCATTTCAATATAAAGACAATTCTGCATTTCGTATCATCTAAGAACCAAAACACTGTCTCTATATCTATCCGATAACTATCACAGGAATGATCGTAAGCAAATGGCAGAAATTCAAACAGCTAGTACCAAATCTAGTACTATAGCTTTAGTAACCCAGAACTTATTTTAAGATAATAATATGTTAAACATGATTAAGGGTTAGTAATTAACCAATTTCGGGATTTAATCGGACTTCAGAAGCAAGAAATGAAATTTCATTGTCTGAGCCAGTTCGGACGATCCGAAGAGGACTTCGGACGGCCCGAACTTGACCATCGGGGGCTCCGAAGGTGAGCTTGTTGACTTCGGAGTTAAGGCTGGTTCGGACGATCCGAACTCAAGTTCGAACAGCCCGAACTTGTTTGTGCCAAGTAGGCAGGATTACTCAGCAATGAATTTTGACAAGTGTCGGACTTAGAGCACTTCGGACGATCGGAACGCGATGTGTCTCGCATGCAGACAGTGAGTTGGATCGGATGATCCGAACTCAGGTTCGGAGGGCCTGAACTCGTCCGAAACTTTTCCTATAAATAGGGCTCTTCGGAGTCATAATTTGAATACGAATTCCCGAGTTTTCTTCTTCAATTATATAGTGTGAGTTATACACTTAAGGGCCCTATCGGTTATAATAAAGGTTCTGAAATAACCAAGGAGTGGTTATAGTCATCCGGGACTAGCGACTCCAAAGGGCTATCTACGGACGAAGGTATGGTCCGGGAATCTATTTAAGTTTTGGGAGTACTTATTAGCTTAGTTAAGGCTTATAGAATTTATGTAGTGATACGGTAAACTTTTGAATATAGGCTTGGAACCTAGGATCCTACTATACTTGAACTAGCCTAGAGGTACGTACACATTGACTGAGATTGCCAGCGAGTATACATGTTTATATGTTGCATTTATTTGGTATTATTATATGGCATGATATATGATTTACCGCTTTCTATATTCATATGTCATGTGCATATACACGTTGAGCCTATACCTTGATATACCTGATTATAGAGCCGCTCAGCTCTATACTCGATAGTCTGTCACTAAGAGTACCGCGACGGCGGGGACATTTATGTCTGACTACTCTGGTGTACTTGACGAGTGTGGTTGCACCCAGAAGTTGATCCATGCGGTGACAGCACTCATGTGGCTCCTGTACTGAGCATAAATTTTCAGATGACCCTTTACCAGTCATCATGTTGCATGCATCATATTTATACGTGTACTCATGTTTATGTACTGGGCGTTAGCGCTCACGTCCTAGTTGTTATCTTGGACACTCTATTCCATGGGACAGGTCGCAGGATGGACGGAGCTGGTGGTTCAAGGCAGGATTAGGGAGCAGACCTTAGTTATACAGCAGGATTCGATATAGCTGTATAATGTTTACTTTTAAGTATTTCAATCTGGTTGTATCACTACTGATGAATAAGCTTGACACTTTTATACTAAGCTGATATGTAATGTAATTTATAGTTATGTTTCCGCACGTTTTACTCTGTTAAGTTATTTTGTTGTATTAAGTTTAATGCATGCTATTAGTTGTCAGTTAGTAGATGATACCATTTAGGGTCACTACAATAGCTCTGAGCATATCCTCGGAAATCTAGATAGTCATATCTGACAGTGCATAAATCAGAGGATGGTATAATGAAATCTCATACAACCTGTAAGGCCCGAAAATATTAAGTTCTTAATGACGGGATTTGAGAGTTAAATTTCGAATAAGAGTGAAAAGATGAATTTAACAATTTATGGAAATTAGAGATTTCTATTTTGGGTCAAAAATATTTAATTTGAGGATTTTTCGGATTTTAAGATTTTAATATCCAGAATTCTGAAATTAAAAGATTAAAAATATTTAAATTGATATTTATGGAATTTAAGATGTAAATTCCAAGATTATAAATATCAAGGATTTAATTTGAGAATGAAATCCGAGCAAGGGCCAATTTGCAAATATTGAGCAGTTCAAGGACTAAAATGTGATAAGATCCGAAATTATTTAATTTTAATCCGAGAATATTTAATTTGAGAATATTTAGAGTTTAGAATTAAATTCTATTATTCTTAAATTATTTAGGATTGAAATTGAATTAAATCGCTTGAGGACTGAATTGCAATTAGGCCAAAGTTCAGGGACCAAAGTGCAATTTGCCTTGCAACTTGGCCATAAAAACGTGTAAGTATGTGGGAATTGATCAGAACACTCAGCCAAGAAACCGAGAGAGAGGGAGAAAGGAGTTTCAAATCCATTTTCGATTCTTCAAACTCTGATATCTTTCGATCCGCCCGGTAGAATTTCCGATTAAGCATATATTTGCGATCACAACTCCGAGTGCTACGTTTTGACGTAAGTTTTAAGAAGTTCTACCATGTTTGAATTTTAAGTTGTTGTTAGAATTAAGATTTGATTGTATAAACATGTTCTAGCATATACGACGATAGCATATCTAAGACGGATCGAGAAAAGATCGTCGTTTGAACCTGTTTATGAATTTTTGAAGATTATTTGCAATTCTGAAATTTAGGGGCTGCATATTTCGAAATTCAGCTGAAGAATTGAAGATGATATTATGTTGAGATTATAGTATTGATGATGTTCATGTGTTTAGAATTTTCGGTTTTGATCCGTTACGCCGTCGGTTTGAATTCCGGTCACGTGATCAAGTTATTAGATTGTTTGATAAGAATGAAATGATATTGAAAGATCATATTGAATTAGATATCAATGCATTTCAGAGTTGAATTGCAACATATCAATTTCGAGTCGGCGAACTCGAGAAGTTAGCCTTTGAACCGAGAAAGACTGAAGAAGGTGTGAAACTAGTTTGCCTTGAATGATTTGAGCAGATTTGGATAGAAGTTCTTTGATGTCAGTTGTCCAGAATTGGAGCTTCTCAGATTCAGAAGGAAAGGTATGAATAGACATTAATAAGATGGGCAGAATAAGTCGATATTGTTTCTGATTATCGAGTTGCCTAAAATCACATACATGCATGTTTAATATATGTTATTGTTTACGTTTACATAAATGGGATATATTATTCAAGATAGTTATCTTCTTGAATTCTCAGAATATTTATGTAAATGTTTATTTGTCTTCTTTGATTTATATTATGTTCTGTATTGAACATGTTTTACGTATTCTATGTGATGCTTACAGATTTGTCGGTATCCTTGAGTGATTATATGATCATATGATTATATGATTTATGCATTCAAGATGTTGTTTTTAGCTTATGTATATTTGATGCATCCAGATTATGTTGTATTCATCTTGAACTCCAGCCTGAAAGGCACAGAGGGTTGAATGGCCTAGAGTGCAGATGACGTTTGGAGAACTGTAGTTGAATGACATGAAATGTAGATTTACTTTCAGAGTCAGATGACTCATGGCACGGAATATAGATTTATTTCCAGAGCTAGAAGACTCACTATAGTTGCACCAAAGTCAGGGGAATTGAGATATTTTACACCACCTCGAGTGGGAGAGTCGGTGGTTGGTTAAAGATTTTATTTCCCCGGGATCCCAGAGCTAAGATTTATTGATATCAAATTTGATAGCCTATTCCTTGACACATGCATTGCATTTATGCATTAACCAAGAGATTACTATGGTTTAGAATATGCGGTTATAAATGCTAGCATGTTAGTATTTGAAATTCAAGATTTGAATGAGTTTATATGCTTGGTTTTATTTTATCATGGATGAACGAATATACTATCATGTTTTGTCTGTGATTACATAATTTGAGATTTAAGATTCATTTGGCATATAGATTTAATATGCTTAAATAATGTATATGCATGTCGTTCATACTGAGATTTATTCTCACCGGAGTTATCCGGATGTTGCTTTGTTTGTATGTGTGCATTGCATCAGGTTGGGGCATAAACAAGTCAGAATTTACTTGGATTGCACGAGATTGAAAGATTAGAAGTGGAGACTCGGGTTTTAAGCAGATGACATGTATTTTATGATTTGGTAATCATGTTAGAACAACAAGCACTTTTGTATATGTTGTTGTTGAGTATTGATTCATGTATTACCGATATGTAGATTTATGTTTAAATGCATGTCAGTATGTAGAATCATGTTGGAAATCTTATATGATAGATTATATCATTTTTCAGACTTGATAGCGTAAAAAGACTGAATTTTATGCACAGGGCACTGATAAGTGCATTTTGTATGCATTAGTTCGTGATATTTTTATGTTTATTTTATGTGCATTCATATTTTTTTTATGTATTTTTATGTGTTTTAAGTGCATGTGTGTGTATTTCACTACTCCGGTTAATTTTGTAGGAAAATGGATTTTTGAAGAGTGAATTACGGAGCAGCCTTGATCAAAAAATCATATTTAATTTTAGAGAGATCCAAATCCGATCTCTACCGTTCAGAATAAATTTCGGGATGTTTTAAAGCTGCTGTCCAAATTTCAGGTCAATCCGACGGCTATAACTTAAGATATGAATTTTTCAAGATAACTGCGCGCTGAAAACTGGAGGCAGAACTTTTCAGGCTATGGCGTGATTTTTCCTGCGCCGTGGCGTGAACCGAGGATTTTGAAGAAGTGAAAACAGAACTTTTCAGGATATGGCGTGACTTTTCTGCGCCATGGCGCGACGCGGACTGAAAAAATATTAATTTTCTAACATTAAAAGTTGTTATTTTTTGGGGCTTTATTGGATGGGCTTTCAACCACATATAAAAGGGGACATATCAGACATGAGAAAGGGTTCCGAAGTTCCACACATCAAAAACGCAAGGGAGAGCAGCCGCCATCAACCAAGGAGAGAAAGGAACGTGAGAAGAGGGAGACGGCGTGAAGAACTCAACCAGAAACAAGAATCGCAACACTAGTTTTCTCTTCTTTCTCTTATTTTTGTTGGGATTTAGGGGATCCTACCCCAAAAACTTTGTTTTGATTTCTTCTTGAAGATTGAATTTGGTTTTTATGCATTCTTGATTATATTACTGTGTTTATTGATTATTTGGAGATTGATCAACTTCAAATTGATTTTATGTGTTATAATTGATACTGAAAGAAGATTTTATAACATGATAGGGTAATATAGTCTATGGATCTACAATTTGCATAGACATATGAGGTTGGATACATGTTGATAGTCATAGTCCAATAGGTCGAAAGCTAGAGGATTCCACAAATCGTAATGCAATTGCAATTGTTAAATAACACAAGAATACTTGGTTATTGCAATTTGTTAATTAGATTAATATAACTCGACAGAGTATATTGATAGATTAGGGGATTCCGTCAAAAGCATGACTTGAGAACTGAATTTCAATCATTAGAGAAGAAAAAGGGGTAGGTGAACCGAGATCCTAACAATCGTTTATTTATTTTCTGAACTTAATTTATTTGTTTTGCTTTTGTTTCATTCTTTTTATTTTAGTTTATTAATTTATTATCATGTTATCTTAATTAACTAAAGAATAACACTTGAGTAATTTTGTCACAAATCAATCTCTGTGGGACGATACTCGTACTTTGTACACTATATTATTACTTGACTCGTGCACTTGCGATATATTCGAGCTTAATTGATATATATATTTAGGTTGATTTTCAGTGGTAGTATTTGCTCGATCAAGTTTTTGGCGCCGTTGCCGGGGATTGAAATAGACAAATTTTACTATTTGTTATTTTCTTTAGTTAATTTCTTCTTTTTATTTATTCTATTTTATTCCTGCATTATCTACCGTTTTATATTTTTATTTTTGCAGGAATTCATCTGGTGAAATACTTTGAGATGATCCATGACAAGTATTTACGAGTTTTACCCAACAACATGGAGAGTCATTCTACGCAACATGGGAGAGATTCAATAATTTGGCGAACACATTTCGATATCATGATTTCTCCAATTATTCTCTTCTTAAATTTTTTCTTAATGGTTTGGATGCAGTGATAAGGAGATGGATAATTAATGGAGCTTTGCAAACTGGTTGTTCATTATTTTGCCGAGATGATGACAGTGCGATACACATATTAGATGATATGACAGAATTTAACTATCAACGGTATTGGGATCTTACACCACAGATTTGGAGCCACCAAGACCCACAAGATACTTGTTACCCAGATTTTTCAGACCAACCATTCGAACTTCAAGAGGAGGAGGTAATTTGTTCTCAATTGATCATGCATTCATTAGAGGATATGGTGAGCAAGTACGTGGTCATGAACGAGCGAGCTATAGAAGATCTAATCAATTCTAGATGCCACCTTGAGGAGAAGATAGAGAATCTCAAAATATCAATTCTCCATGAACACCAAGAACATGAAGTGAAGAAAGATACTCAAACAGTGATTCCCCAAATTTGGTTCGATGATGATGACTTAGAGAACCATGATTTGGAATGCGAATCAATTCATGCTGAAGATCAAGAGGTGTTTGAGTCTTCTCTTCCCATTGAACCTCAACCGGAAGAAGTTCTGAAGGAGACAATATATGCAGATACACCGCCAACACAAATTTCACAAGAATTTGTTCTCCGAGAACCTACAGAGATGTTCTCCTCCCATGTTTATCAGCTGCTATGGAGTGTTGTTGAGGTGACGAGCATAAACTGCTTACATCTGGCCAAGCTTGAGGGCATATGGAACAAAAACCCATACGTAGAATCGTATGATTCTTACTATGGGCGGCAGCCGCTATTTGATGATGGCTTTTCCATAGTCGGGCTATAGACTATAATTTTAGCGCTGACTGGGAGGCAACCCAGTGTTTTTTTTTATTTTTGATTTTTATTTTGATTTTCGGTTTTTATGTTTTATGGTTTATTTTTATTTGATTTTTTTTCTTTCACATGCCAGTTGGTTGTGCCTGCCGATATATCTAGATGATGCTACTGTCTCAGCTGATACCGTCAAGAAGGAAAAGGATGAATCGAAAACCAGGGGAGTGTTATTTTTGTTCTCATTATGTTTTTGTTCGTCTTTGCATTTGTGTGTTTGTTATGCATTCTGTTCATTGTTCTGAAGCATTGAGGGCAATGCTTTGGATAAGTATGGGGGGTAGACTAGTTTATTGCATTGTTTGTTATGTTTGTGTTGCATCTGTCATGTTTTGTGTTTGTTTGCATCTAGTTTATTGTTGTTGTTGTTTGTTTAGTCTTGCATGAGTAAGATGAGTCATAATAGCCAATGATGATGAAGTTTATTTGAAAAATTGTTTTTTTTAAAAAAAAAATTTGCTCTTGACTTGACATGAGAAACTGTAGGTTGAACCGTGAATATTTTTTAACCACTAATGTTAGACCAGTGAATTGTAACGAAAGATTTTATGAAGTTTTTGTCTGTTTGACCATTGCACGGCAATAGGTGGTTTGTGGATCTTAATTGTGTTCTATGAATTTTGATGAGGCTCTAGTAAGACAATTATGATCTTGGGCGCACCTAGAAAAAAAAATTATTCAATTCCATCCGGGCCTTAAAAGGATTAAAATGCTATAAAAAATTAAATTTAAGGCTAATTTAGCGGGTAAAATGGGGTTGATGCTCCATCCGGGCTATAGACGAGGGGATTAGAAAAAAAAAGAGAAAGATTTTTTGTATCCTAGCCAGTTATAGCTAAGTTAGCGGGTAATTATTGGGGTAAAAGAAATACCGGGTGCAAAATCCGGAGGTGTGTAATTCATTATCTCAAGGGAGGTAGGTATGTCTAGAGGTAGTTGGAAGGAGTGGACACTTGAAAAGTGAAACTTGCACTAAATTGTCATAGATTGCTAAGCAGATTTGAGACGAATTCGGTCTAAGTTGCATAAAATTGGAATGACATTCCATACACATACGTTCACGTTAAACCGAAAGTGTATTATGAAAAGTTGAGAGCATGTCTGTGTTTTTGTTTTTGTGATTGAACTTCTCGGAGGCTGTGCACATTTATGAATCGTCCTCACTTATGTTTTTTTTTGCATTTTGTTTTTGCATGTCTTGCTCGAGGGCGAGCAAGAGTTAAGTATGGGGGTGTTGATAAGTGCATTTTGTATGCATTAGTTCGTGATATTTTTATGTTTATTTTGTGTGCATTCATATTGTTTTTATGTATTTTTATGTGTTTTAAGTGCATGTGTATGTATTTCTGTAACACCCAGTATTTTTTTATACGTAAATTCGCATGCATAATTAGGGAATTTATTTATTTAAAATTTTAGATTATGGGTTAAATATTTATGTGAAATTATTTGTGCATGTTTTAAGTTATTTTCAAGCATTTAATCCATAATTAGTGATTTTCACGATTTATGAAAATTTAATTATTTTATCGCGTAGACGGGACCGTGGACGGACGAGATACCAAAATATTTAGCCAAAAATATTTTATGAGTTTTATGAGCCTTAAAATAATATTTTAAGGTATTTTGTCAAGAAAATTTTAGTATTTAATTATATATTTATTTAAGGGTTGATTTTTAGCTAAAATAAGTCATTTTAGTGACTTTTATTAAATTTAAAAAATTTCCTATTATATTATTTCGGGATTTATACTTTGATATCAGATTGTTATTATTATTTTTAAGAGTTTTAAAGATTAAGTTAAGGTATAAATTATTTATATTGAGTAATATCTATTATTAACACATTGTCTACCAAAAATTTAAACCTAAATCACTCCCTAAACTTATTCTAAACCCCATCAGCCGCCTCCTATAATCTTCATCAGCCTTTCTTCACGTTCTTTTCCAGAAATTCAACCCCTAGCCGATCAACCTCAAATTCTTTTAAAGATTTTGTCCGTTCGTCGTCCCGGAGCCTCGTATACGCATCTTCCTTCGTCAAATAAATTCAAGGCATGTTTAATTCCTTTCTTGCACACCATATGAGCTATTTAGATCATTCATGACAGATTTTATTGAGTTTTGGTGGTTATGCATTATTATGATCACGTTTTTGGGCTTGAACTTAGTTTTACTCTCGGTTTGTTGCATAACTCTATGTTCATCCTCACGTTTTTTGTTTGGGAGCGGATCCGACTGCTGGTTCAAGGTTCAAGGGTTGTGTTAGAGTCTTAGGGGTCGAGCCATGGTCAGGTTATAGGTTGGAAGGGAGCTGGCCGATCAGAAATTCCATGGAAGAGCTGTAGGTGCGCAGGGTTAGGGTTATGGGGAAGAAGGCTCTGCTGGCCCATGCATGGCCATGGACCAGCGGGGTGTGGCCTAGGTTAGGACCGGCAGGACCCTGGGAAGGTCCTGCCGGCGGCGCTCCGACCGGCCATGGCCGGAGCAAGGCGTTCAGGGCTGCTGCTCGCGCAGCGTATGGAAGGGAAAGGGGGGGATCGGGTTGGGCTATGGGTGGGGGTTGGGTCGGGTCCTGGGGGTCTGGGTCGGGTCTGGGTAGTAGTAGGGTCGGGTCAGATGGTCCGGGTCTGGGTTCGGTGGGTCGGGCTCGGGTATTTAATTTCTAAGTATTTAATAGTTTAGGTGTATTTTGGATTTTTTTAAATTAATTAGAAAATTATTTGGGCCTCCAAATAATTTTATTTGGGCCTTAAATAATTTATTTAAGTTAGACCAATGATTTTTATGGGCTTGGAAGCCCATGAGAATTTTTGGGCCAGTCAGTGGATTTTTGGGCCAGTCTAGAATTTTATTAGGTTTAATTCAGTTAATGGGCTTAAATATTTTTATTTAGGCCCAGTTAAGTATAATTAAGTGATTTAGGCTAAGATATGATAATTGTGCTTTTATTTAAGTTTAATGGGCTTAGAATGAGTGACCAGCAGTCTGGACCAACCCATGAAAAATAAATAAGTTCGGAATATATATTTAATTATTTTTATGCATAAAGTCTATTTTAAGTATAAGTATATTATACTATGAAAAATTAATTAAATATATATTACGGACATATTTTCAGTGCATGCATTCATGAAATAATTTTATGGCATGATTTAATGTTTAAGGTTGAGCTAGAAAATAATTTTTATGTTGGAAGTTGAAGTAGTGTGACAATTTAAGGGGGACCAGTCCCCACATTTTAAGGGCAGTTTACTGTCAATTTAAGGGTAGTTTACTACCATTAAGAGGTGATTCGTCACCGCCGCGTACGTTGGTTTTAAGAGACTGATCAGTCGAACTTTTAAGTTTAAGGTTACACTACGGATATGACCATGCGATGTTAGAAAATGTTATGCTCAACAATGTTATGTATGTATTATATGATTATATTTAAGATCAAGTTTAAGCAAGATTTTCAGTCATGATTCATGATTTTTAAGCATGCTCATTCATGTATATGATATGTATTAATGTAATTATGTGATGCATTATTTTTAATCTTGTTACAAAGGATTAGACATGTTGAGCCTCTAGGCTCACTACACTTATATGGTGCAGGTGAGTACGTAGAGGAAGATGTAGTTCCTACCGATGGTGAGGACGTATGAGCGGACGCGCAGTGATCCCCCGTGATCGCCGGCTGAGTTTTCATGGATATTTTAAGAATTTTAAAACTCTGTTTCTTTTATGTTTTGTCAGTGGTGAATTTTAGTATTATTTTTATTAAGTAATTTTATTGCATGCAAACTTTTAGGTAGATTGTCTGACAGTATTTTAATTAAGTCTGACTCAGTTATTTTAGTAAAAATGTTGCGTTTTATTTATATTATTTTTAAATCTGTTTATTTTTTGCATATATGTATGGGCATGTATGTACATCTATTTTACCTAGTATTATTTTTTTAAAAAAAAAAATTCCGCATTTATTAGTAGTAGACGTTTCAATTGGTATCAGAGCCGCGTTCTTGGAGGGGTCATCACTGCTATGCGAGCTCAGAAATCCACGCTACCGGTCTGTAAGTTTTAACTGCTTTTAGTATGGTTTAGTAGTATCATGTTTAAGACTTAAGCATTTATGTTAGCAGGAAATTTTTTTAAGTACTTAGTTATGCATGTCGATTTACGTAAAGAAATATGTGGTGGTGCAGAATGCCTCCGAGACCAGTGAACAGGCGTGGAGGATCCCCACCTCCGCAAAACCCTCTGTCAGCATTGGAACAGACCAATGCAAACATGATGGCCGGGATTACTGCTCTGTTGGAGCAGCAGGCAGTACGTCCGAGACTTTCCCATGATGAGGACGTGGCTGAGAGATTCCAGAAGAAGGGACCGAAGGCGTTCTCAGGTGCCACAGATCCACTCGTTGCTGAGGGGTGGATCCATTCTTTGGAGAGCATCTTTGCTTACATGGGGTTGAGTGATGCGGACAAGGTGAGATGCGCAGTGTACATGCTGAAGGGTGATGCAGGCTTATGGTGGGAGAGTGCATCTCGGGGAGTGAATCTGACTACTATGCTATGGGCAGACTTCTGGAGGATGATTTCTCCAAGTATTTCACTGAAAACGTGCGCAGTAGGATGATTCGAGATTTCATGAGTCTCCGGCAGGGAGACAAGACAGTTGTGGAGTACATCTGTCAGTTCGAGAGGGGCTGTCACTTGGTGCCATTGATTGCTGACAGTGCACCTAAGAAGATGAGACAGTTTATCGAGGGACTCAAGGCAGAGATCAAGCATGACATTCGTATGGCGGACGTCCTTACTTATGATACGGCAGTCAGTAGAGTCTTGCGTTTGGAGGATGGTAGGAGAGAGATCCACAGGGAGCAGCAGGGTAAGAGGCAGTTTCAGACTGGATATCAGCGACCATCTTCGCAGCCTCCTGCGAAGAACAGTATACGGGGCCGTCTAAGGGCCCGAACCAGCAGAAGCCACAGCAGCAGAGACAGCAACCTAGGGGCGGGACCCCTAATGCTGGAGGATATCCTACTTTCCCGAAGTGCCAGAAGATGCATCCAGGACCATGTCTTCTAGGAGCGGGCGTCTGTTTTCATTGCAAGGAGCCAGGGCACCAGATGGCCAATTGCCCGAGGAAGAAGAACACTACAGGGAGAGTGTTCGTGATGCAGGCTGAGGAGGCAGACCCAGATACCTCCTTGATCACCGGTATATCTTACCCCTAGTATTTTATAATTTCTTCTTTTGGTTAAGAATTTCGATTTTTCTTTGTGGAATAATTTGTTATTTGGGATTTTTCTATCTGCATGTTAGAATAGGAAGCATGTTTTACTTGTGATTAGAATTAAGGGTTATTAGTGACTCATCTTTGGGGAAAAAGTTTAGTAGTAGTATGAAGTTGTTGGGATTCTTCTGCGTGCAGGGAGAATTCTAGTTGGAGGCAACTCCACGTTTGCGTTGCTAGATTCAGGGGCTACGCATTCGTTTATCTCCCTAGAGTTTATCAGACGGATAGGCATCACACCTAAGATTGCCGACAGTGGTTATGATGTCACGATGCCGTCAGGACAGATTATTTCTACCTCTAGTGTCATTTGAGAGCTGGAGTTGGAGCTGCAGGGGCACTCCATTCGCGCAGATGTAGTGGTTTTGTCGTTGAGCGGGTTTGATTTGATTTTGGGTATGGACTGGTTGACAGTCAATGGAGCTTCGATTGATTTTCTTCGGAGGACAGTGCCAGTGAAACCGCCGGGAGGCGACCCGTTTACTTTTCATGCATCTCAGAGCAGTGATATTCCTCAGGTGATATCTCTTATTCAGGCGAGAAAGCTGTTGAAACGGGGTTGCCGAGGTTTCCTAGAAAGTGTGGTCACGGCCTCAGAACCAGCCAGTAGATCATTATCAGAGATAGAGGTGGTTCATGATTTTTCGGGCATCTTTCCAGAGGATGTTGCAGGGATTAGGGGTGGGCACGGGTTGGGTAGTTCGGGTTTCGGGTAGTTCGGGTCGGGTACCCGATTAGTCGGGTAGTATTTTATACTACCCGAAACTGAACTGATAACATCGGGTACCCGACTCTTCGGGTAACCGATTAAGTCGGGTTTGGGTCGGGTTCGGGTTCGGGTAACCTATTTTTTTAAAAAAAACAAAAAAATTAATTTTTAAAAAATAAAAATAATCAAAATAAATACAAACTTTCTCTCATGAAAGAATAAGGACACAGTCCCTTCCCTCATTCACCAAATCATGCATATTTTGTACTAAAATAATGGGCCTCATAATAAAAGTCCAAACCAATAGCCCATTTAATTTTTATATTTTTAAATAAAGTAATAAAAATCGGATAGTCGGGTACCCGATCGGGTAATTCGGGTAGCAGTTTGCTACCCGAAACCGAACCGACTTAATAATAGTCGGGTTCGGTTACTACCCGAACCCGATTAAAAAACCGAACAACCCGATTTTCGTATCCGATCGGGTTCGGGTCGGGTCGGGACCCGAACTACCCGATCCGATTGCCCACCCCTAGCAGGGATTCCACCAGTGAGAGAGGTGGAGTTCAGTATCGAGTTACTGCCAGACACTGTGCCTAACTCAAAGGCATCATACAGACTTGCTCCTACCGAGATGAAAGAGTTGAAGGAGCAGATTCAGGAGTTATTAGAGAAAGGCTTTGTTCGTCCTAGCTTTTCTCCATGGGGAGCTCCAGTGTTATTCGTGAAGAAGAAGGATGGCAGTATGAGGCTGTGCATTGATTATCGAGAGCTCAACAGAGTCACGGTGAAGAATAAGTACCCACTGCCGAGAATAGAGGACTTATTTGATCAGCTGCAGGGAGCTTCAGTGTTCTCCAAGATTGATCTACGATCTGGTTATCATCAGCTGCGAGTTAGAGATGCAGACGTGTCCAAGACTGCTTTCCGGACACGTTATGGGCATTACGAGTTCTTAGTAATGCCATTTGGGATGACCAATGCTCCAGCGGTTTTCATGGATCTCATGAACCGGGTATTTCAGCTGTATCTTGATCAGTTCATCATAGTCTTCATTGATGATATCTTGATCTACTCTAGGAGCGTTGAGGAGCATAAGCAGCATCTACAGACAGCCTTGCAGACTTTGAGGGAGCATCGTTTATATGCCAAGTTCAGCAAGTGCGAGTTTTGGTTTGAGCAGGTGGCATTTTTTGGCCACATTATTTCTAGAGATGGGATTGCAGTGGATCAGACGAAGGTTGAGGCAGTGCAGAAATGGGGTATTCCGAGGAATGCTTCGGAGATTCGCAGTTTTTTGGGTTTGGCAGGATACTATAGGAAGTTCATCAAGGGTTTTTCCTCTATTGCAGTACCCTTGACTTCCTTAACCAAGAAGAATGCGAAGTTTGTTTGGAGTCCAGACTGTCAGAGGAGCTTCGATCAGCTAAAGAAAGCACTCACTACCGCACCGGTTTTGGCGATGGCAGTACCACACGAGGAGTTAGTGATGTACACCGACGCGTCTAAGCTAGGTTTAGGCGCAGTACTTATGCAGTGTGGTAAGTTTATTGCGTATGCGTCGAGGCAGTTGAAGATTCACGAGCAGAACTACCCGACACATGATTTGGAGTTAGCAGCAGTGGCCTTCGCTTTGAAAATCTGGAGGCACTATCTGTATGGCGAGAAGTGCAAGATTTTCACAGATCATAAGAGCCTTAAGTACTTCTTCACTCAGAAGAAGTTGAACATGAGGCAACGGAGATGGTTGGAGTTAGTGAAGGATTACGACTGCGACATTAGCTACCATCCAGGTAAGGCTAATGTAGTGGCCGATGCTTTGAGTCGGAAGTCGACAGTGGTATCGTGTTTGACAGTGCAGTTACCACTGTAGAGCGAGATTCAGAGGTTTGATTTGGAGTTTTACTCGAGTGGTCATGCACCGAGCTTGTCAGTATTGACGGTACAACCAATTCTACGAGATCGGATCAGAGTTGGACAGACTACTGATGAGGAGTTACAGCGTTGGAGGCAGAGAGATGAGGCCAAGGGTGGTCGTCTGTATACAGTTGTGGATGGCATTGTTCAGTACCATGATAGGATGTGGATACCGAACGTCGATCAGTTGAGAGCTGAGATTCTAGCAGATGCTCACACATCTCCGTACTCCATTCACCCCGAAAGTAGGAAGATGTACCGAGATTTGCAGCTATTATATTGGTGGCCCGGGATGAAGAGAGACATCGAGAGAGTTGTGTCAGAGTGCTTGACTTGTCAGCAGGTCAAGGCTGAGCATCAGCATCCAGCAGGACTTCTTAGACCTCTTCCTATTTCGGAATGGAAATGGGAGAACATTACGATGGACTTTGTAGTTGGCCTTTCGAGGAGTACTAGAGGGTGTACCGCTATTTGGGTGATAGTGGATAGACTCACCAAGTCAGCTCATTTCTTGCCGGTGAGGACTACCTACTCCTTGACACAGTATGCAGAGCTTTACATCAAGAAGATTGTTAGACTGCATGGCATACCAGTGTCTATCGTATCTGATAGAGATCCGAGATTCACATCTGCATTTTGAAAGAGTCTGCATACAGCATTGGGGACCAGATTACTGTTCAGCATAGCTTTTCATTCCCAGACAGATGGTCAGTCTGAGAGGGTGATACAGGTTCTTGAGGATTTACTGAGAGCCTGTGTCATCGATTTTCAGGGCTCATGGGAGACAAGATTGCCGTTAGTGGAGTTTACCTATAACAATAGCTTTCAGGCGTCTATAGGTATGACTCCTTATGCAGCTTTGTTTGGGAGGAGATGCAGATATCCTCTTCATTGGGATGAGGTTGGAGAGAGAATCCTATTGGGTCCTGAGATAGTGCAGCAGACTGCTGATATTGTGACCCAGATTCGGGATCGCATGAGGACTGCTCAGAGTCGTTAGAAGAGTTATGCAGATACTCGACGACGAGATTTGGAGTTCGCTGTAGGTGATCACGTATTCCTGAAGGTGTCACTTATGAAGGGAGTAGTGCGATTTGGCCGGAGAGGCAAGCTTAACCCTAGATATATAGGGTCATTCGAGATCTTGGAAAGAGTTGGCACGTTGGCCTACCGTTTAGCTCTACCACCAGGGCTAGCGGCAGTGCACAATGTATTCCATGTATCCATGCTTCGGAGATACATCTCGAACCCGTCACATGTGTTGGATTTTGAGCCTCTTCAGTTGACACCGGAGTTAGCATTTGAGGAGAGGCCTATACGGATCTTGGCTAGGGAGGAGCGCAGATTGAGGATGCGGGTCATACCGATGGTCAGAGTCCAGTGGCTGAATCACTCAGAGGAGAAAGCTACTTGGGAGACCGAGGCAGACATGAGGACTCGCTTCCCGGAGTTGTTCGGGTAAGTACTTTAATTTCTAGGACGAAATTCAAATTAATGGGGGAAGAATTGTAACACCCAGTATTTTTTTTATACGTAAATTCGCATGAATAATTAGGGAATTTATTTATTTAAAATTTTAGATTATGGGTTAAATATTTATGTGAAATTATTTGTGCATGTTTTAAGTTATTTTCAAGCATTTAATCCATAATTAGTAATTTTCACGATTTATGGAAATTTAATTATTTTATCGCGTAGACGGGACCGTGGACGGACGAGATACCAAAATATTTAGCCAAAAATATTTTATGAGTTTTATGAGCCTTAAAATAATATTTTAAGGTATTTTTTCAAGAAAATTTTAGTATTTAATTATATATTTATTTAAGGGTTGATTTTTAGCCAAAATAAGTCATTTTAGTGACTTTTATTAAATTTTAAAAATTCCCTATTATATTATTTCGGGATTTATACTTTGATATCAGATTGTTATTATTATTTTTAAGAGTTTTAAAGATTAATTTAAGGTATAAATTATTTATATTGAGTAATATCTATTATTAACACATTGTTTACCAAAAATTTAAACCTAAATCACTCCCTAAACTTATTCTAAACCCCATCAGCCGCCTCCTATAATCTTCATCAGCCTTTCTTCAGGTTCTTTTCCAGAAATTCAACCCCTAGCCGATCAACCTCAAATTCTTTTGAATATTTTGTCCGTTCGTCGTCCCGAAGCCTCGTATACGCGTCTTCCTTCGTCAAATAAATTCAAAGCATGTTTAATTCCTTTCTTGCACACCATATGATCTATTTAGATCATTCATGACAGATTTTATTGAGTTTTGGTGGTTATGAATTATTATGATCATGTTTTTGGGCTTGAACTTCGTTTTACTCTCGGTTTGTTACATAACTCTATGTTCATCCTCACGTTTTCTGTTTGGGAGCGGATCCGACTGCTGGTTCAGGGTTCAAGGGTTGTGTTAGAGTCTTAGGGGTCAAGCCATGGTCAGGTTATAGGTTGGAAGGGAGCTGGCCGATCAGAAATTCCATGGAAGAGCTGTAGGTGAGCAGGGTTAGGGTTATGGGGAAGAAGGCTCTGCTGGCCCATGCATGGCCATGGACCAGCGGGGCGTGGCCTAGGTTAGGACCGGCAGTACCCTGGGAAGGTCTTGCCAGCGGCGCTCCGGCCGGCCATGGCCGGAGCAAGGCGGCAGCAGCCCTGAAAGGGCTGCTGCTCGCGCAGCGTATGGAAGGGAAAGGGGGGATCGGGTTGGGCTATGGGTGGGGGTTGGGTCGGGTCCTGGGGGTCTGGGTCGGGTCTGGGTAGTAGTAGGGTCAGGTCAGATGGTCCGGGTCCGGGTTTGGTGGGTCGGGCTCGGGTATTTTAATTTCTAAGTATTTAATAGTTTAGGTGTATTTTGGATTTTTTTAAATTAATTAAAAAATTATTTGGGCCTTAAATAATTTATTTAAGATAACCCAATGATTTTTATAGGCTTGGAAGCCCATGAGAATTTTTGGGCCAGTCAGTGGATTTTTGGGCCAGTCTAGAATTTTATTGAGTTTAATTCAGTTAATGGGCTTAAATATTTTTATTTAGGCCCAGTTAAGTATAATTAAGTGATTTAGGCTAAGATATGATAATTGGGATTTTATTTAAGTTTAATGGGCTTAGAGTGAGTGATCAGCAGTCTGGACCAACCCATGAAAAATAAATAAGTCCGGAATATATATTTAATTATTTTTATGCATAAATTCTATTTTAAGTATAAGTATATTATACTATGAAAAATTAATTAAATATAAATTACGGACATATTTTCAGTGCATGCATTCATGAAATAATTTTATGGCATGATTTAATTTTTAAGGTTGAGCTAGAAAATAATTTTTATGTTGGAAGTTGAAGTAGTGTGACAATTTAAGGGGGACCAGTCCCCACATGTTAAGGGCAGTTTACTGTCAATTTAAGGGTAGTTTACTACCATTAAGAGGTGATTCGTCACCGCCGCGTACGTTGGTTTTAAGAGACTAATCAGTCGAACTTTTAAGTTTAAGGTTACACTATGGATATGACCATGCGATGTTAGAAAATGTTATGCTCAACAATGTTATGTATGTATTATATGATTATATTTAAGATCATGTTTAAGCAAGATTTTCAGTCATGATTTATGATTGTTAAGCATGCTCATTCATGTATATGATATGTATTAATGTAATTATGTGATGCATTATTTTAAATCTTGTTATAAAGGATTAGACATGTTGAGCCTCTAGGCTCACTACACTTATATGGTGCAGGTGAGTACGTAGAGGAAGATGTAGTTCCTACCGGTGGTAAGGACGTATGAGCGGACGCGCAGTGATCCCCCGTGACCGCCGGTTGAGTTTTCATGGATATTTTAAGAATTTTAAAACTCTGTTTCTTTTATGTTTTGTCAGTGGTGAATTTTAGTATTATTTTTATTAAGTAATTTTATTGCATGCAAACTTTTAGGTAGATTGTCTGACAGTATTTTAATTAAGTTTGACTCAGTTATTTTAGTAAAAATGTTGCGTTTTATTTATATTATTTTTAAATCTATTTATTTTGTGCATATATGTATGGGCATGTATGTACATCTATTTTACCTAGTATAATTTTTTTTTAAAAAAAAATTCCGCATTTATTAGTAGTAGACGTTTCAATTTCACTACTCCGGTTAATTTTGTAGGAAAATGGATTTTTGAAGAGTGAATTACGGAGCAGCCTTGATTGAAAAATCATATTTAATTTTAGAGAGATCCAAATCCGATCTCCATCGTTCAGAATAAAGTTCAGGATGTTTTGAAGCTGCTGTCCAAATTTCAGGTCAATCCGACGGCTAGAACTTAAGATATGAATTTTTCAAGATAACTGCGCGCTGAAAACTGGAGGCAGAACTTTTCAGGCTATGGCGTGATTTTTCTTGCGCCGTGGCGTGAACCGAGGATTTTGAAGAAGTGAAAACAGAACTTTTCAGGCTATGGCGTGACTTTTCTGCGCCATGGCGCGACGCGGACTGAAAAAATATTAATTTTCTAACATTAAAAGTTGCTATTTTTTGGGGCTTTATTGGATGTACTTTCAACCACATATAAAAGGGGACATATCAGACGTGAGAAAGGGTTCCAAAGTTCCACACATCAGAAATGCAAGGGAGAGCAGCCGCCATCAACCAAGGAGAGAAAGGAACGTGAGAAGAGGGAGACGGCGTGAAGAACTCAACCAGAAACAAGAATCGCAACACTAGTTTTCTCTTATTTCTCTTATTTTTGTTGGGATTTAGGGGATCCTACCCCAAAAACTTTGTTTTGATTTCTTCTTGAAGATTGAATTTGGTTTTTATGCATTCTTGATTATATTACTGTGTTTATTGATTATTTGGAGATTGATCAACTTCGAATTGATTTTATGTGTTATAATTGATACTGAAAGGAGATTTTATAACATGATAGGGTAATATAGTCCATGGATCTACAACTTGCATAGACATATGAGGTTGGATACATGTTGATAGTCATAGTCCAATAGGTCGAAAGCTAGAAGATTCCACAAATCGTAATGCAATTGCTATTGTTAAATAACACAAGAATACTTGGTTATTGCAATTTGTTAATTAGATTAATATAACTCGACAGAGTATATTGATAGATTAGGGAATTCCGTCAAAAGCATGACTTGAGAACTGAATTTCAATCATTAGAGAAGAAAAAGGGGTAGGTGAACCGAGATCCTAACAATCGTTTATTTATTTTTTGAACTTAATTTATTTGTTTTGCTTTTGTTTCATTCTTTTTATTTTAGTTTATTAATTTATTATCTTGTTACCTTAATTAACTAAAGAATAATACTTGAGTAATTTTGTCACAAATCAATATCTGTGGGACGATACTCGTACTTTGTACACTATATTATTACTTGACTCGTGCACTTGCGATATATTCGAGTTTAATTGATATATATATTTAGGTTGATTTTCAGTGGTAGTATTTGCTCGATCAAGTTTTTGGCGCCGTTGCCGGGGATTGAAATAGACAAATTTTACTATTTGTTATTTTCTTTAGTTAATTTCTTCTTTTTATTTATTCTATTTTATTTCTTCTTTATCTACCGTTTTATATTTTTATTTTTGCAGGAATTCATCTGGTGAAATACTTTGAGATGATCCATGACAAGTATTTACGAGTTTTACCCAGCAACATGGAGAGCCATTCTACGCAGCATGTGAGAGATTCAATAATTTGGCGAACACATTCCGGTATCATGATTTCTCCAATTATTCTCTTCTTAAATTTTTTCTTAATGGTTTGGATGCAGTGACAAGGAGATGGATAATTAATGGAGCTTTGCAAACTGGTTGTTCATTATTTTGCCGAGATGATGACAGTGCGATACACATATTAGATGATATGGCAGAATTTAACTACCACCGGTATTGGGATCTTACACCACAGATTTGGAGCCACCAAGACCCACAAGATACTTGTTACCCAGATTTTTCAGACCAACCATTCGAATTCAAGAGGAGGAGGTAATTTGTTCTCAATTGATCATGCATTCATTAGAGGATATGGTGAGCAAGTACGTGGTCATGAACGAGCGAGCTATAGAAGATCTAATCAATTCTAGATGCCACCTTGAGAAGAAGATAGAGAATCTCAAAATATCAATTCTCCATGAACACCAAGAACATGAAGTGAAGAAAGATACTCAAACAGTAATTCCCCAAATTTGGTTCGATGATGATGACTTAGAGAACCATGATTTGGAATGCGAATCAATTCATGCTGAAGATCAAGAGGTGTTTGAGTCTTCTCTTCCCATTGAACCTCAACCGAAAGAAGTTCTGAAGGAGACAATATATGCAGATACACCGCCAACACAAATTTCACAAGAATTTGTTCTCCGAGAACCTACAGAGATGTTCTCCTCCCATGTTTATCAGCTGCTATGGAATGTTGTTGAGGTGACGAGCATAAACTGCTTACATCTGGCCAAGCTTGAGGGCACATGGAACAAAAACCCATACGTAGAATCGTATGATTCTTACTATGGGCGGCAGCCGCTATTTGATGATGGCTTTTGCATAGTCGGGCTATAGACTATAATTTTAGCGCTGACTGGGAGGCAATCCAGTGTTTTTTTTTTTGTTTTTGATTTTTATTTTGATTTTTGGTTTTTATGTTTTATGTTTTGTTTTTATTTGATTTTTTTTCTTTCCCATGCCAGTTGGTTGTGCCTGCCGATATATCTAGATGATGCTACTGTCTCAGCTGATACCGTCAAGAAGGAAAAGGATGAATCGAAAACCAGGGGAGTGTTATTTTTGTTCTCATTGTGTTTTTGTTCGTCTTTGCATTTGTGTATTTGTTATGCATTCTGTTCATTGTTCTGAAGAATTGAGGGCAATGCTTTGGATAAGTATGGGGGGTAGACTAGTTTATTGCATTGTTTGTTATGTTTGTGTTGCATCTGTCATGTTTTGTGTTTGTTTGCATCTAGTTTATTGTTGTTGTTGTTTGTTTAGTCTTGCATGAGTAAGATGAGTCATAATAGCCAATGATGATGAATTTTATTTGAAAAATTGTTTTTTTTAAAAAAAATTTGCTCTTGACTTGACATGAGAAACTGTAGGTTGAACCGTGAATATTTTTTAAGCACTAATGTTAGACCAGTGAATTGTAACGAAAGATTTTATGAAGTTTCTGTCTGTTTGACCATTGCACGGCAATAGGTGGTTTGTGGATCTTAATTGTGTTCTATGAATTTTGATGAGGCTCTAGTAAGACACTTATGATCTTGGGCGCACCTAGAAAAAAAAAATTATTCAATTCCATCCGGGCCTTAAAAGGATTAAAATCCTATAAAAAATTAAATTTAAGGCTAAGTTAGCGGGTAAAATGGGGTTGATGCTTCATCCGGGCTATAGACGAGGGGATTAGAAAGAAAAAAAAAAGAAAAATTTTTTGTATCCTAGCCAGTTATAGCTAAGTCAGCGGGTAATTATTGGGGTAAAAGAAATACCGGGTGCAAAATCCGGAGGTGTGTAATTCATTATCTCAAGGGATATGGGTATGTCTAGAGGTAGTTGGAAGGAGTGGACACTTGAAAAGTGAAACTTGCACTAAATTGTCATAGATTGCTAAGCAGATTTGAGACGAATTCGGTCTAAGTTGCATAAAACTGGAATGACATTCCACACACACACGTTCACGTTAAACCGAAAGTGTATTATGAAAATTTGAGAGCATGTCTGTGTTTTTGGTTTTGTGATTGAACTTCTCGGAGGCTGTGCACATTTATGAATCGTCCTCACTTATGTTTTTGTTTGCATTTTGTTTTTGCATGTCTTGCTCGAGGGCGAGCAAGAGTTAAGTATGGGGGTGTTGATTAGTGCATTTTGTATGCATTAGTTCGTGATATTTTTATGTTTATTTTGTGTGCATTCATATTATTTTTATGTATTTTTATGTGTTTTAAGTGTGTGTATTTGCTACTCCGGTTAATTTTGTAGGAAAATGGATTTTTGAAGAGTGAATTACGGAGCAGCCTTGATCGAAAAATCATATTTAATTTTAGAGAGATCCAAATCCAATCTCCATCGTTCAGAATAAATTTCAGGATGTTTTGAAGCTGCTGTCCAAATTTCAGGTCAATCCGACGGCTAGAACTTAAGATATGAATTTTTCAAGATAACTGCGTGCTGAAAACTAGAGGCAGAACTTTTCAGGCTATGGCGTGATTTTTCCTGCACCGTGGCATGAACCGAGGATTTTGAAGAAGTGAAAACAGAACTTTTCAGGCTATGGCGTGACTTTTCTGCTCCATGGCGCGACGCGAACTGAAAAAATATTAATTTTCTAACATTAAAAGTTGCTATTTTTTGGGGCTTTATTGGATGGGCTTTCAACCACATATAAAAGGGGACATATCAGACGTGAGAAAGGGTTCCAAAGTTCCACACATCAGAAATGCAAGGGAGAGCAGCCGCCATCAACCAAGGAGAGAAAGGAATGTGATAAGAGGGAGACGACATGAAGAACTCAACCAGAAACAAGAATCGCAACACTAGTTTTCTCTTATTTCTCTTATTTTTGTTGGGATTTAGGGGATCCTACCCCAAAAACTTTGTTTTAATTTCTTCTTGAAGATTGAATTTGGTTTTTATGCATTATTGATTATATTACTGTGTTTATTGATTATTTGGAGATTGATCAACTTCGAATTGATTTTATGTGTTATAATTGATACTGAAAGGAGATTTTATAACATGATAGGGTAATATAGTCTATGGATCTACAACTTGCATAGACATATGAGGTTGGATACATGTTGATAGTCATAGTCCAATAGGTCGAAAGCTAGAGGATTCCACAAATCGTAATGCAATTGCAATTGTTAAATAACACAAGGACACTTGGTTATTGCAATTTGTTAATTAGATTAATATAACTCGACAGAGTATATTGATAGATTAGGGAATTTCGTCAAAAGCATGACTTGAGAACTGAATTTCAATCATTAGAGAAGAAAAAGAGGTAGGTGAACCGAGATCCTAACAATCGTTTATTTATTTTTTGAACTTAATTTATTTGTTTTGCTTTTGTTTCATTCTTTTTATTTTAGTTTATTAATTTATTATCATGTTATCTTAATTAACTAAAGAATAATACTTGAGTAATTTTGTCACAAATCAATTCTGTGGGACGATACTCGTACTTTGTACACTATATTATTACTTGACTCGTGCACTTGAGATATATTCGAGCTTAATTGATATATATATTTAGGTTGATTTTCAGTGGTAGTATTTGCTCGATCAGGCACGGACCCCGTGCATGCCATGTGCATGGGTCCGGATGGACTCTGTCCCAAAATGTTTTGAGAAAATGAGGCACGGACCCCGTGCAAGCCTCCGTGTAAGGGTCCGTGTGTCCTCTGTTCGGCAACTCCTTTGAATTTCATTTTTTTGCATAGGCACGGACCCCGTGCAATGGTCCGTGCAAGGGTCCGGACCGAGGTCCGTGTATGACCAGAATTTTTTTTAAAAAAAAAAATTCAGTCTTTGATTTTATTCGTTCAAGTGTGATTCTTTTATGATTAAATGTTAATTTGCCCCTTGAGATGAGATTAGCACCCGAGGTCCCCACACAACCAAACACTCAGAACATCTGACAATCAGTGCCACAATCTAGCCAACAAATCTAAAGTCTCTATCTCAACAATAGATTTTAAGAATTCCTGTAATCGTATCATCTTGCTACCTTCTTAACAAATTTCTCTTTATGTCTGTATCATATCTAATACAGCATATTATTGAATATGTCGACATCTACGACATCTAAATCGCAAAATCATGACGATTTTAATAGTTTCGAACTAAAATTCTTCGAAAAGTTGATCTTATTTCGGATTTGAAGTAACTAATATGTTACATAAACCATCCGTTTTCTTCTTTTCTGCTTCCTTATTCTGGAAATTTAGTATCGACAATTACAATTCTTTTGTCTCTGCTTTAATTTTCTTTTACCAATACAACATTCCAAGTAATTCATACATGTTCAAACAACTGAAGGGATCTAAATTCAGTTGTAATATGCCTTTTTCAGAATCCGATAATCCATATCTAGAATATTTGACATAATCAAACGATTATTCACTTCAAAACTCATCTGTTCTGATCTATTGTATTATCTTATATCTTAATCTAGCATTCTCAATCGAATTGTTAACTGCTTGATCTACTATAAATGTTGCTTCATATTTCCAAACTAGTCTAACTTCGTTTGGAATGCAACAATTCTGGTTGTTTGAGTATCTGTCTAGAAACTCAAGCACAAAAGTACAAAAAATACAGATTTGTACACAATTGATCAAGATTCCTTCTTTCTATTTCCCAATTACTGACAAATTATGCAATCCACCCATAATTCTTGTTGATATTCTAAATCAAAATTTCTATCAGTTACGAGCCAAAAACTTCAAAATATACTGAATATACACATCAAATAATCAATGACTCTCAAATTCGAATCAAAGAAACTCGCTCAAGGAAATGTCAGCCAAAATCAAATATTCTGAATGACAACGAGTGAATCAAAGCAGACTTTACAGAAGAATAAGAGTCAATCAGAATCGATCGAGGTCAAATAACACAACCTCAGAATCGATATCAAGAAATTCAAGAATCATGATTTCTATGATGTCATAGCTTCAGCAAAATCGAAGATATGGTCAACTGTAACTGATTTTTCTTATTCTCTATTGATATGAGTTTATCTATTAATTTCCAGATGACAATAGTCGAAAAGAATCTTTTCGACTTAACTTATTGTCATAAAATTAATAATCACTTCGGTACTAGGCTAATTCTTCACTCATCACTCTTCTAGCTATTTCTGGAGTTCTTCAGTTCAAGTAGTGCTTTTTTATACGAGTTGTCATAAGACCTTCGTACTAGACACCACTCTATATCGAACGTCATTCATGTCGTAGAAATGTCAGAATATTTCATCTGAATATTTCTTGTATAGTCTAACCACCGACAGATCTGTCAATTCTCGGTTAGTTCTATATTGATCTAGTACATCTACTAGAATTCTTCCGACACTCTTCTACATTAATCTTTATATAAACAGTACCGCATAAAAGGAATCGCACTTTCTGAAACTCATATCATAAATCTCTAATCATTTCTATTGTTGATCTAACTTACTCACTGTACGGGAGAAACAATCAACTGTTAGCTGGTACTCAGTTATTGCATTAATATCTATAATGCATGCTAACTTAATACAATCTTATTTCCTCAAATCTGTATTCCATTTTCTCTATCTAATCATTCAAATGTGTTCCATCTACTCAAAGGCAAAATCTCAGCAAATACAATTACTAGAGGCTCAACAAATCAAGATTGTAGCATAACAAATCACTGATCTATGAATGTATGCAATACAATCACTAAATAAGCAGGTTAAATAAAATTAACTTAATTACTTGCAATATGATTATTGTTACAACTTGAGCCCAATCTTTTGTACTCGCTTATTTCTTATGAGATTATTTTCCCTTCGATTTTCCTCTTGATCTATGTCACCTGGGGGAGCTATTCTCATATTTATTCATCTGATGGCTTTTAAGCTGAATCGCTATTTGCTGCTATAATCACTATCTCTTGTTTCAGAGCTATACTGCTATGAAATCTATAGTGAGGTGATGATCATAGTTGTCGCAGTTACGGAGGCGTGAATATAATTCAACTCTGCCTCGTACTATCGATTCGTGGTTTCTTTATTCTGTCACTGGCTTCCATCAACTAATTCAAGTTGTTATTATTCTGTTTGGCAAATTATGTTTTTCTATCTTCTCTATTACATACAGAAAGAAAAAATTATGTTTACTTACCTGCCAAAACATTTCAGTAGCTCTGCTCTTCAATAAGCTCTTTTGCACAATCCATCAACTTCATGCTAAGTCATGGAGTTGGTATAAAATCAGGCTGGTGTTATGTTTTGATCCAACTCTTTAACTCAACCCCTTTCTAGCCATAGCATATTCTGTATTTTTCTGAGTTGATGAATAATAGCTCTGGAGTTGTTCAACTAACATACTCCTTAGTACAAGCATAATATCTAGCGGTTCACAAAGGTACCACAATACTGCTCTGTTCTGTCTGAGGTTCTCATTCTATCTGCAAAATCTGTCTTACGCTAGAACAGAAGCAATAAATAATAGAGATTATACAATATAGTTTAGTATAACATACATATAATCTCATGCTTCTGAATAGAACACATTGCAAATTCTCATGCTTTGCAAATAATACATGCTTGCAACGAATTCACTTATTCTAATAAATTCAATAAATCAGGCATACATAGCAACATATAAGAATGTAATTCTCATCTCAGTAAAGCAAGCAGTGTTCAATCAAGCAATCATATTCTGTAAAGCATAATCATGCAATACTATAAATGCATGTGACTCAATCTACCCCGCTCAACTTCTTTCTTAATCCAAGACTTTATGCTCTGATACCACCTGTTGTGGGGACCTCAGGTGCTAATCTCATCTAAAGGGGCAATTAATGAATAAGCATCATTAATGAGACAATGTAGTGACCCTGCATGGTATCACCTACTAACTGGCAACTAATAGCATGCATTAAACTTAATACAGCAAAATAACTTAACAGAGTAAAACATGCGGAAACAAAACCATAATTTACATAACAACTTAGTATCATAATCCAGGCTTAAATCTGTAGTGATACAACCAAATCGAAAACTTAAACAGTAAATATTATACAGCTATATCAAATCCTGTTGTATAATAATATCCTCAAGGCTCCTGCTCCCTAGTCCTGCCTTGAACTACCAGCTCCGTCCATCCTGCGACCTGCCCCATGGAATAGGGTGTCCAAGATAACAACTAGGACGTGAGCGCTAACGCCCAGTACATAAACATGAGTAAACATATGTATATAATGCATGCAACATGATGACTGGTACAGGGTCATCTGAAAAGTCATGCTTAGAACCGGCGCCACATGAATGCTGCCACCGCACGGATCAACCTTTGGGTGCAACCACACTCGTCTAGTACACTAGAGTAGACAGACATAAATGCCCCCGCCGTCGCGGTACTCTCTGTGACAGACTATCGAGTATAGAGCTGAGCGGCTCTATAGTCAGGTATAACAAGGTATAGGCTCAACGTGTATATGCACATGACATATGAGTATAGAAAATGGTAAATCATACATCATGCCATATAATAATGCCAAATAAATGCAACATATAAACATGTATACCCGCTGGCAATCTCAGTCAATGTGTACGTACCTTTAGGCTAGTTCAAGTATAATAGGATCCTAGGTTCCAAGCCTATATTCAAAAGTTCACCGTATCACTACATAAATTCTATAAGCCTTAACTAAGCTAATAAGTACTCCCAAAACTTAAATATATTCCCGGACCATACCTTCGTCCGTAGATAGCCCTTTGGAGTCGCTAGTTCCGGATGACTATAACCACACCTTGGTTATTCCAGAACCTCTATTATAACCGATAGGGCCCTCAAGTGTATATCTCACACTATATAACTGAAGAAGGAAACTCGGGAATTCGTATTTCAAAATAAAATCGAACGAGCCCTACTTATAGGCAAAATTCCCGGCCAGGATCGGAACTTCCGATTTCAGGATCGGAGCTTTCGATCCAGCTCACTGCGTGCATGCTTGACATGCCAGGATCGGAACATCCGATCCGACGATCGGAGCTTCCAATCTGCCCTCCGTTCGACACTTGTCAAAACTCGCGACTGAGTCATCGAGCATTGCTGGCAGCTGGAGATCGAAACTTCCGTTCCAGGATCGGAGCTTCCGATCTCGGTGCTTCCGCTGAGCTTCCGAAGTGGCTGGGATCGGAGCTTCCGATCCGACCTAAACTCAAAAGCCCAAATTCTCTTCCGAAGTCCAATAACACTCCGAAATTGATTAATTATCAACCCTTAATCATGTTTATCATATTATTATCTTAAAATGAAATCTGGGTTACTACATTCTCCCCACCTTTAGATATTTCGTCCGCGAAATAACATCTAAAGACAAATCAAGATAACAATATGAAACATCAAACCATGTTTTATTACAACAACTGTAATTACATCTTACATGGTAAATCAAATGTACAAAGCAAACAACTCAGGATATTCCACTTGCATACGACTTTCAGTTTCCCAAGTTGCTTCTTCAACGCCTCGGCGCTGCCACTGTACCATCACTTGTGGTATAGTCTTGTTTCGAAGAACTTTCTCCTTCCTGTCTAGGATACGGATTGGTCGTTCAACAAAAGACAGATCTGGCTCTAGCTGAATATCAGTAGACTGAATCACATGAGATTCATCAGCTATATACTGTCGAAGTAACGACACATGAAAAACGTTATGTATACTGGAAAGATTTGGCGGTAAAGCCAAACGATATGCAACATCTCCAATCTTTTCCAGTATCTGAAAAGGCCCAATGAAATGAGGAGATAACTTGCCTTTCATGCCGAATCTCATCACCTTCCTGAAAGATGATACTCGAAGGAACACATATTCACCAGGCTCAAACTGAAGTGGCCTGCGTTGAATATTAGCATAACTGGCTTGTCTATCTTGAGAAACTTTGATCCTATGCTTGATCAAATCTACTTTGTCTACAATCTGCTGCACCAATTCAGGACCCTCGACTTGCCGTTCCCCGACTTCATCCCAGAATAACGGAGTACGACACCGTCGACCATACAATGCCTCAAAAGGTGCCATATCGATACTACGATGATAACTGTTATTGTAGGCAAATTCGATCAAAGGTAACTGATCCTGCCAAGATAAGCCAAAATCCATGACAGAAGAACGTAGCATATCCTCCAGCGTACGAATCGTCTGCTCTGACTACCCGTCAGTCTCCGGATGATATGCAGTGCTTAAACTCAGAGTGGTACCCAACGCCTCCTGAAAACTACCCCAAAAACGTGAGGTAAATCGCGGGTCTCTATCACTGACTATGCTCACTGAAATTCCATGCAATCGCACTATCTCCTGGATGTATAAACGTGTCATGCGATCATAAGAATACTCCCGGTTATAAGGAATAAAGTGTGCTGATTTCGTCAAACGGTCAACAACGACCCAGATAGCATCACACTGACGTGATGTCATAGGCAAGTGGGTAACAAAGTCCATAGTCACGTGCTCCCACTTCCATTCGGTAATCTCAAGATTCTGCAGTAATCCACCTGGTCGTCGATGTTCAGCCTTGACTTGTTGACAAACCAAACATCTCGAAACAAATTGATACACACTTCTCTTCATCCCTTTCCACCAGAATCTAGTTCGCAAGTCCTTATACATTTTCATGCTTCCAGGATGAACTGATAATCGACTCCTGTGAGCTTGAGAAAGAATATCATTCCTGAGCTCCGCATCATTAGGTACAACCACTTGATTAGATAAGCACAATAAACCATCTGCCTGAAAATGAAATCCAGATGTATTAACTCCATTGGCTAGACGTGCCAAACACTGAGTCTTAACATCAGATATCTGAGCATCTCTGATCCGAGAATACAATGCTGGCTCAGACAAAATAGTATACAAACGAATCCCATTTCTCCCTTTCTTGTGCTTGAGCGTAAAACTCAAAGAACAGCACTCTTGTATCATATGAGATACTTCACTAGTCTGAAGTGCAGAAAGTCTCACTTGCCGACTCAATGCATCAGCAGTAAGATTAACAGAACCTGGATGATATTTGATTTCACAATCATAATCTTTCAGAAGATCCATCCATCGTCTCTGTCGCATATTCAACTCCGCCTGAGTGAATAAATACTTCAAACTCTTGTGATCCGTGAATATCTCAAATTTCTCGCCATAAAGATAATGCCTCCAAATCTTGAGTGCAAATACAATGACGGCTAACTCGAGATCATGTACTTGATAATTATTCTCATGCCTCTTCAACTGTCGAGAAGCATAGGAAATAACATGTCCATGATGTGTCAGAACACATCCTAACCCCTGACTAGAGGCATCAGTATAAACAACATAACCTCTTGATCCATAAGGTAGAGCTAGCACAGGTGCAGTAGTAAGACGTCTACGCAGCTCGTGAAATGACTTCTCACAATCTGAGGACCATATGAAGGCAACATCTTTCCGAGTAAGCTGAGTCAAAGGCCTGGCCAACTGTGAAAAATTCTCGATGAACCGACGGTAATATCCAGCTAGACCCAAGAAACTACGAATCTCAGCAACCGTCGTCGGACGAGACCAGTTCAGCACTGCCTCTATCTTACTAGGATCAACAGATATCCCTTCATTAGAAATCACATGACCGAGAAACACTACCCGATCAAGCCAGAATTCACACTTGCTCAATTTCGCATACAGCTACTTATCTCGTAACGTCTGCAACACAATCCTTAAATGCTGTGCATGTTCATCCTTATCATGAGAATATACAAGAATATCATCAATGAAGACGATGACAAATCTATCCAGATACTCTCGAAATACCTAATTCATCAGATTCATAAAGACTGCCGGTGCATTCGTCAAACCAAATGGCATAACCAAAAATTCATAATGCCCGTATCTGGTCCTGAAAGCAGTCGTATATATATCTGAGTCTCGTACCCGCATCTGATGGTATCCAGATCTCAGATCTATCTTTGAGTAAACAGAAGTACCCTGTAGTTGATCAAATAGATCATCAATCCGCGGCAAAGGATACTTATTCTTGATGGTGACACGATTCAACTGCCTGTAATCAATACATAATCGCATCGATCCATCCTTCTTCTTGACAAATAAAACAAGTGCTCCCCACGGAGAAACACTCGGACGAATATATCCCTTTTCAAGCAAATCCTGTAATTGATGTTTCAATTCCCTCATCTCTGACGGTGTTAGACGATAAGGTGCTCGGGATATAGGCGTAGTTCCTGGTACTAAATCAATACCAAATTCAACCTCTCGCACCGGAGGAAAACCAGGAATCTCATCAGGGAATACATCAGGAAACTCGCTGACAACCGGTAGCTGATCAATACCCGGACTACTCGCTGACATATCAACTGTATAGATGAGGTAGCCCTCCCCACCCGACTCCAAGACATGACATGCCTTCAGAGCCGAAACAAGTGGCATCGGAGGTCGCGCACCCTCACCATAAAAATACCAGTTATCACCCTCAACCGGATGAAACTGTACCAGACGCTGATAACAATCCACAGTAGCGTGATACAAAGTCAGCATATCTATTCCCAAGATACAGTCAAAATCTGCCATCGCTAATATCATCAAATTATCTGCTAACACATTACCCTCAAACTCCAGAAGGCAACCCATCACTAGACGCTTAGTTACCATCTCTTGCTTCAACGGAGTAGATACAACTAAATCCATATCTAATGATACATAAGGTAATTTATGTCTCTTAACAAAGCAACTAGAAATAAAGAAATGCGATGCTCCAGTATCAATTAATACTAGTGCATGAATACCACATAATAGAAAGATACCTGCCAACATGCGATCGCTTCCCTCTGTAGCCTGCTCCTGAGACAGAGCAAAAACCTGCCCTTGAGTCTGGGGACGGTAACCAGAAGAACTCTGTGGTGCTGGTTGCTGACGTGGAACAATAGAAGCCTGGGATCCAACCTGTGATCCCGATCCACTAGCAGAACCCATGCGCTGAGGACAATCTCTCCGCAGATGTCCCTGCTGACCACAAATATAACAAGCACCAGTAGCTCTCCAACATGAAGCTGCAGGATGCTTCCCTCCACAGTGACTACAAAATTCCTCCTTCTTCTTCTTCTTCCCAAAACGGAACATACCTCGTGAACCACGAGATCCAGATGAAGTAGTAGGAGTAGAAGAAGACGTAGGTCCAGATTGCACAACAGATTGAGCTCAAGGCTCAAAAGATCCACTAGGTTGTCCTGACATCATCAACTGTGCCCGCCTTTTGCTAATCTCCACAAGACGGCAACGGTTCACCAAAGTCTCAAAAGATACCGGGTCATCACAAAGGAAAACCTGAGAGTAGATATCTTGGTTCAAACCTTATAGAAAGATATCATATTTTGACGCATCACTCTCATTAATATGAGGACTGAAAGGTAGCAGATCAAGAAATCGTTGCTGATATTGATCAATA
Source organism: Henckelia pumila (assembly GCF_033568475.1). Lineage (NCBI taxonomy): Eukaryota > Viridiplantae > Streptophyta > Magnoliopsida > Lamiales > Gesneriaceae > Henckelia > Henckelia pumila. Next base: position 100,913,781 of record NC_133120.1, on the reverse strand, counting down.
GTCATTGATCCTTGCCTCAGAGTAAGCAACTCCATAGATCGTGCTTGGCGAACAGCCGGAGGAAAATACAATTTCTGGAACTCCCGACAGAAATCCCCCCAAGTCACCTGTCCTCTCTCAGTACGTGCCTGAGCAACTTTGGCATCCCACCAAAAACGTGCTCGATCCTCTAGAACAAATTCTAGAACTTCCAATTTCAGCTCCTCATTACAATCGAAAGCACGAAAAGTACTCTCGAGTTTAGACATCCAACTCCTCGCCTGTTCAGGATTCTCGCCTCCCACCAAGGGTTTCGGTCCTACTTGCATGAACTTATTGATAGAGTAGCGACGTCTACCCTCATGATGACGATGTTGATCATCATGATGGCGGTGATGACGATGATGATGACCACCTCCCTGGCCAACACTATCGTGACTCTCGTCAGCCATATCCTGAAAAGAATTGCACATTAAAATCCCAAATGCGCAAGAATTACTCAAAACTAATTCTACATCCCAAGTACTAATCCCAAAATCTAAGCATGCTCTGATACCAAAAATGTAGTGACCCTGCATGGTATCACCTACTAACTGGCAACTAATAACATGCATTAAACTTAATACAGCAAAATAACTTAACAGAGTAAAACATGTGGAAACAAAACCATAATTTACATAACAACTTAGTATCATAATCCAGGCTTAAATCTGTAGTGATACAACCAAATCGAAAACTTAAACAGTAAATATTATACAGCTATATCAAATCTTGCTGTATAATAATATCCTCAAGGCTCCTGCTCCCTAGTCCTGCCTTGAACTACCAGCTCCGTCCATCCTGCGACCTGCCCCATGGAATAGGGTGTCCAAGATAATAACTAGGACATGAGCGCTAACGCCCAGTACATAAACATGAGTAAACATATGTATATAATGCATGCAACATGATGACTGGTACAGGGTCATCTGAAAAGTTATGCTCAGAACCGACGTCACATGAGTGCTGCCACCGCACAGATCAACCTCTGGGTGCAACCACACTCGTCTAGTACACTAGAGTATACAGACATAAATGCCCCCGCCTTCGCGGTACTCTCAGTGACAGACTATCGAGTATAGAGCTGAGCAGCTCTATAGTCAGGTATAACAAGGTATAGGCTCAACGTGTATATGCACATGACATATGAGTATAGAAAATGGTAAATCATACATCATGCCATATAATAATGCCAAATAAATGCAACATATAAACATGTATACCCGCTGGCAATCTCAGTCAATGTGTACGTACCTCTAGGCTAGTTCAAGTATAATAGGATCCTAGGTTCCAAGCCTATATTCAAAAGTTCACCGTATCACTACATAAATTCTATAAGCCTTAACTAAGCTAATAAGTACTCCCAAAACTTAAATAGATTCCCGGACCATACCTTCGTCCGTAGATAGCCCTTTGGAGTCGCTAGTTCCGGATGACTATAACCACACCTTGGTTATTCCAGAACCTCTATTATAACCGATAGGACCCTCAAGTGTATATCTCACACTATATAACTGAAGAAGGAAACTCGGGAATTCATATTTCAAAATGAAATCGAACGAGCCCTATTTATAGGCAAAATTCCCGGCCAGGATCGGAACTTCCGATTTCAGGATCGGAGCTTCCGATCCAGCTCACTGCGTGCATGCTTGACACGCCAGGATCAGAACTTCCGATCCGACGATCGGAGCTTCCGATCTGCCCTCCGTTCGACACTTGTCAAAACTTGCGACTGAGTCATCGAGCATTGCTGGCAGCTGGAGATCGGAACTTCCGTTCCAGGATCGGAGCTTCCGATCTCGGTGCTTCCGATGAGCATCCGAAGTGGCTGGGATCGGAGCTTTCGATCTGGGTTCGGAGCTTCCGATCCGGCCCAAACTCAAAAGCCCAAATTCTCTTCCGAAGTCCAATAACACTCCCAAAATTGATTAATTACCAACCCTTAATCATGTTTATCATATTATTATCTTAAAATGAAATCTGGGTTACTACAGACAATAATAATTCAATCTGAATAAAATTAACCAGAACATTTGGTGACGCAAAACTATACATTTGGCGACCGAGCGATTTTTTTTCTCAGGGGGGTTTCGCTCGGTCGGCACTTTTTAGCCGACCGAGCGCTCCCTCAAACTCAACCTACGGGTTTACATTTGTGGGCTGCGCCCGAGCTGCTATTTTCTGCAGCTCGGGCGTTGCCAGAGGCAATGCTCAGCCCTGTTTGCTGCAACTAGCCTTTGCTCTGATAAATCTCTTCCAAAACTTGATCTTTTCAATCTACAACATGCACATACATTGTTATCAAGTTCGAAACATGTGCACGAGTTCATATCACAACTATCTAGTGATTCAAAAACAAGACAAGTTAGAATATGATCAAGTATCCAACCAATGAAACATATATACAAAGCTCTTGTATTTGTTCTAGCATGTTTATCCAAGGCTCAATATCTAAACACCATGTCATCTGCTTAAACCCGAGTCACCACATACTAAAACTCTCTCTTGAGCTTTCCACGTCAATTCTGACTAGCTCCTGCCCCACCTATTTCAATGCACGCATACAAACAAAGCAATAGCCGGATAACTCCGGTGAGAATAAATCTCAGTACGAAAGACATACATATAATATACATTCATTTAAGCATAATAAATCTATATGTTATCTTACTTCCCAACATGTAAGGACATGTAAATTCATAAAAACATATTCATTTCTTATAGCATATCTTTTCATCTTTAGCAATCTCATATCAAGCATATAAATACATTCACATCTTGAATGACATATAATAACAAGCTTGCATTTATAAACGCATATTCTAAACCATAGAAATTTATAGGCTAATGCATAAATGCAGTGCATGTTTGAATAGACTATCAAGTCTGATAAGAATAAAGCTTGGTTCTTGGGATCCCGGGGAAATAAAATTTTTAACTAACCACCGACTCTCCCAATTGAGGTGGCGTCAAATATCTCAAGTCCCATGACTTTGGTGCAACTATAGTGAGCCATCTAGCTCTGGAAGCGAATCTACAATCCATGTCACTTAACTATAGTTCTCCAAACGTCATTACACAATCTAGGTCAATCTGCCCTCTATTCTTTGAAGGTAGGGGTTCAAAATGAATGCAACATAATCTTGATGCATTAAATCATACATGTAGTGACCCTTACCCGGATCACCTACTAAACAGAACTTATGCATGCAATTTACTTAATTAAACAGATATCAGAATAAAACTGCGGAACCATAAACAATATACAATCCCAAGTAAAGGAATCTGTAATTTATCCAATAATATACAACCAAATCGAATAGCTGTATAAACCCAAAACAACAGTAATAAAACCTAAGCGAAGCTCCAGCTGGCCAACCACTGACTAGCCCCTCCTAGATCCACCCTCCTCATCCAATCGCAAACCTGCCCCATGGAATAGGGTGTCCAGAAAATACAGAGTACGAGATGTGAGCATAAAACGCTCAGTACGAGAGTATGAGTATACATGCATGCAAAGTGAACTCTCTATAGACTCGAGGTCAAGGATCAGATAACAGAGACAGACCGGGCCTGGTATGTAGCACGCTGTGCCGTCGCTTCAGGAGGTGGCTCCCATACCGAGATAACCGTGGATACGCCGGACCCAAATCGATGGAAGTCCATCCACTAACAAGATAGGGTACAACCCTACTAACAGACATCTAGAAAGAGATACAGCAAGATGCAAATGAATGCAGCATAATATCATGACATATAAATCATGCAGTCACATAATACATGCATACTCAGTCAGGATATCTCGAACAGTACTTTCGTACCTCAAAATAGTGCAAGCTCTACCAACTCTAGGTCCACGCCTATAGTCTGCTCTACACTGCCAAATGATACTACTATCATTAAAGTGCTCTAAAAGCCTTAACTAAGCTATTGCATACTCCTAAATATTTATAGGAAGCAAAAGCTATACCTTCGTCCGTCGTTAGCCCTTTGATGTCGATGCCTCCAGAACTTGGGCGCAACTCCGCTACGACTACCGAATGCCTCGCCGACCTCCGGACCAAGCCTAAGGAGACTAGAACAGCTCCAAAAGGACTAGAATGGAAAGGAGAACTCGGAATTGGCAAATGAAAGTGAAGCCTCGGCCTTCTATTTATAGACAACGATCGGAACTTCCGATCCTTGATCGGAACGTCCGAACCTCGATCGGAACGTCCGATCCTGTCATCGGAGCTTCCAAAGATCCTGATCTGCCACGTGTCAAAATATCATTAGTTGACTCCGGATAGGGGTGATCGGAGCTTCTGGTCCTGATCGGAGCTTCCGATCTTGCCACACGTCATGCCTGACGTAATATCGATCGGAGCTTCCGATCCTGTTCGGAGCTTCCGATCCTGATCGGAGCTTCCGAACTCGCCTTCGGAGCTTCCGAACTCTACCCAAGTAATTATGATTAATTCCTTAATTACTGATTTTGGTTACGGGCTACTACATTCTCCCTCACTTAAGATATTTCGTCCTCGAAATCAGATCTTAAGTACCGAATGCAAAATACAAAAATCAGAAACATTCTTTATTCAAATCAAACGTTTACAGAGTTTGCAACTGAATACAACTTAAAGAATGAAATCAAAACAACTCAGGATGGTCTTTACGCATCCTGTCCTCAAGCTCCCAAGTAGCTTCCTCAGTGTCTCGGCGCTGCCACTGAACTAAAACAAAAGGAATGACTTTGTTCCGTAAAACCTTATTCTTATAATCCAGGATACGAAGAGGTTTCTCAACATAAGTCAAATCCTTGTCTACCTGAACCTCAGACCGCTGCAGAATATGAGATTCATCCGCCACATACCGTCGCAACAGAGATACGTGGAACACGTCGTGAATACTGGATAGATGCGGTGGCAAAGCTAGTCGATAAGCCAAATCGTCAATGCTCTCCAAGATCTCAAACGGACCGATAAATCTAGGAGACAACTTGCCCTTAAGGCCAAATCTGAGAATCTTGCGGAAAGGTGACACTCTCAGAAACACTTTCTCCCCGACCTCGAACTGCAAAGGCCTACGCTTGATATTAGCATAGCTGGCCTGACGATCCTGTGCAGTCTTAATCCGTTTCTTGATTTGATCAACAATGTCTATCGCCTGCTGGATAAACTCCGGTCCCTCAGCCTGTCTCTCCCCCACTTCTTCCCAGAAGAGTGGAGTACGACAACGTCGCCCATACAACGCCTCAAAAGGTGTCATCCCAATACTAGTATGATAGCTGTTGTTGTAAGCGAACTCGATTAACGGCAAATGATCCTGCCAGGCTGAACCAAAATCCATGACGCACGCTCTAAGCATATCCTCTAACGTACGGATAGTGCGCTCTGACTGACCATCAGTCTCCGGATGATAGGCAGTACTCAAACTGAGAGTAGTACCCATCGCACGCTGAACACTCCCCCATAATCTAGAAGTAAACCTGGGGTCCCGATCGCTGACAATGCTCACAGGCACTCCATGAAGTCGAACGATCTCCTAAATGTACAACCGAGCCATACGATCCACATTGTACTCCCGGCTATAGGCAATGAAATGCGCTGATTTGGTGAGTCGATCCACCACAACCCAGATAGCATCACAGTTCCTCGGGGATACCGGCAAATGGGTCACAAAGTCCATTGTGATAAACTCCCATTTCCATTCAGGAATAGGCAGACTGTGAAGCAATCCTCCAGGTCATCGGTGCTCTGCCTTGACCTGTTGACACACCAAACATCTCGAAACAAATTGATAAACACTGCGTTTCATTCCTTTCCACCAAAAATGAGTACGTAGATCCTTGTACATCTTGTTGCTCCCAGGATGAATACTCAACTTAGTGCGATGTGCCTGAGACAAAATCTCCTATCGCAACTCTTCATCCTGCGGAATCACAAGCCTACCAGACAAACACAGAAATCCATCTGACTGATAATGAAATCCAGACGAGCTACCCTCGTTAGCTAGACGAGCTAAACGCTGGGTCTTCGAATCAGACATCTGAGCATCTCGGATCCGCGAATACAAGGCTGGCTCAGATAATATCGCAAACATCTGGATACTCTGCATACCTTTCTTATGCTTGAAGGTAAAACCTGAAGTACAACAGTCACTGATCGCACTAGACATCGAACAAGTCTGAAGTGCGGATAGTCGCACCTTGCGACTCAAAGCATCAGCGGTGAGATTAGCAGCTCCCGGATGGTACTTAATCTCGTAATCATAGTCCTTAAGCAAGTCCATCCAACGTCTCTGTCTCATGTTCAACTCCGCTTGAGTGAACAAATACTTGAGACTCTTATGGTCGGTGAAGATCTCAAATTTCTCGCCATACAGATTATGACGCCAGATCTTCAAAGCGAACACAATGGCTGCTAACTCCAAATCATTGACTGGGTAGTTGTCCTCGTGAAGCTTCAGCTGTCTAGAAGCGTATGCGATCACATGCCCATTCTGAGTCAGGACACAACCTAACCCCTGAATAGAAGCATCCGTGTATACCACATACCCTCCAGATCCTGACGGTAATGCCAACACCGGTGCAGAAGTCAACCGTCGTCGAAGCTCACAGAAATTCTCCTCACACTCGGAGGACCACTCGAAATCCACACCCTTGCGGGTAAGCTGCGTCAACGGTCGAGCTAACTGAGAGAAGTTCAGAATGAAGCGACGATAATACCCTGCTAGACCCAGAAAACTGCGGATCTCAGCAACTGTCGACGGACGCGACCAATTAAGTACCGCTTCAATCTTGCTTGGATCAACAGAAATCCCTTCCCTGGATATGATATGGCCAAGAAAGACCACTCTATCCATCCAGAATTCACACTTGCTCAGCTTGGCGTACAACTGCTCATCTCGAAGAGTCTGTAGTACTAACCGCAAGTGAGAAACATGCTCTTCCGTATTACGCGAATAAACCAAGATGTCGTCAATGAAGACCACGACAAATTTGTCCAAATACTCCCTGAAGACACGGTTCATCAAATCCATGAATATAGCCGGCGTATTAGTCAAACCAAATGGCATCACTAGGAACTCATAATGCCCATAGCGAGTACGGAATGCAGTCTTGGTTACGTCCTGATCACGAACTCTCAACTGATGATACCCAGATCTCAAGTCAATCTTGGAGTAAAATGACGTGTCCTGCAGCTGGTCAAACAAGTCATCAATACGAGGCAACGGATACTTGTTCTTCACAGTGACTCGATTCAGCTGCCGATAGTCAATGCACAGCCGCATCGACCCATCCTTCTTCTTCACGAAGAGAACAGGAGCTCCCCAAGGAGATACACTAGGACGAATGTACCCCTTGTCCAAAAGATCCTGTAGCTGATCCTTCAACTCACGCATCTCTGACGGAGCCAGACGATACGGTGCTCTAGAAATAGGCGAAGTACCCGGCATCAACTCTATGTCAAACTCGACTTCCCTAGCAGGAGGAAAACCCGGAATCTCATCAGGAAATACATCTGGAAATTCGTCCACAACAGGAATGCTCTCTATCCCAAAACTCTCAGCGGACAAATCAACTGCATAGATAAGGTAGCCTTCCCCGCCAGACTCCAGAGCTCGACAGGCTCTCAAAGCTGATACCAAAGGCATCGGGGGTCGCGCTCCCTCACCATAGAAAAACCAGCTCTCACTCCCCTCCGGATGAAAGCGTACTAATCTCTGATAGCAGTCCACTGAAGCTCTATAGGTAGTCAACATATCTATTCCCAGAATGCAATCAAAGTCTTCCATCGCCAGGACCATGAGATTCGCTAACAGAATGTTCCCTTCGAACTCTAAAGGGCAACCCATCACTAGACGCTTAGCCAAAGCAGATTGGCCCGTCGGAGTAGAAACAGACATCGCTACGTCTAGTGCAATGCATGGTAATTTATGCCTCTTAACAAAACGTGTAGAAATGAAGGAATGAGATGCACCAGTGTCAATAAGTACAAGAGCAGGTATACCATAAAGCAGAAATGTACCTGCGATGACTTTCTCATTCTCCTCCACAACCTGATCATGTCTCAGGGCAAACACCTGGCCAGAAGCTCGTGGCCTCAAATGAGAACTCCCAGCAGACTGTCCCTGCGACCTCTGCTGAACGGTGGCCTGAGAACCAGATCCTGAACCAGATCCAGAACCGCCTCCCCCAGACAGTGGACAATCCCTCCGGATATGACCAGTCTCTCCACAACAGAAACAAGCTCCAGAAGCTCTACGGCACTTTTCGGATGGATGGTTCTTCCCACAGTGATCACACTTGTCCTTCTTACCGTAACGGACAACACTTCCAGAACCAGAGGAAGAAGAAGATCCAGACTTTTTGAAAGTTTGGGCACGGGGACCCAAAGAACTAGCAGGTCTCGACTGAGAGAAAGACTTGTTCCGCCGAATGTTGTCCTCCGCCTGGTGACAACGGCTCACCAAACCCTCGTAAGACATGTCGTCGCCAACCGCCACACGGTCATGGATCTCAGGGTTAAGTCCCTGAAGGAACAGATTATACTTCATCTCTGAGCTATCAGCAATCTCGGGGCAATAGGATAGCAGATCAAAGAACCTCTGTTGATACTCATCGATAGACATGGCTCCCTGTCGCAGACTCAGTAGCTCGCCTGCCTTCGACTGACGGAGTGCAGGAGGAAAATACCGCTTTTGAAAAGCTGTGCGGAACTCGGCCCAGGTGGCCACTCCTCTCGCCGCAACAAAAGGTGCAGAAGTAAACCTCCACCACCTGCGCGCACGCCCATCCAGAAGATAGCCAAGGGTCTCCACCTTCTGCTCCTCGGTGCATTGGAAAGTCTGAAAAGTCGTCTCCATGCGGTCTAACCAGTTCTCCGCATCCTCCGGAGACTCACCTCCAACTAAGGGCTTAGGACCCATAGCTAAGAATCGACGCACAGTGAAACGCTCGTCGTCATGGTGACGATGATGCCGTTCTCGACGAGGCTCCCGGTCGGCATCACCCCAACGCCCACCAACACTACCATGAGAACTCCGGTCGTCACGATTTGACATCTACAAAAATACCTCAAGATGAGACTAAATCCCAAGAATTCTTTTGCATGCTCTGATACCAAAAATTTAGTGACCCTTACCCGGATCACCTACTAAACAGAGCTTATGCATGCAATTTACTTAATTAAACAGATATCAGAATAAAACTGCGGAACCATAAACAATATACAATCCCAAGTAAAGGAATCTGTAATTTATCCAATAATATACAACCAAATCGAATAGCTGTATAAACCCAAAACAACAGAAATAAAACCTAAGCGAAGCTCCAGCTGGCCAACCACTGACTAGCTCCTCCTGGATCCACCCTCCTCGTCCAATCGCAAACCTGCCCCATGGAATAGGGTGTCCAGAAAATATAGAGTACGAGACGTGAGCATAAAACGCTCAGTACGAGAGTATGAGTATACATGCATGCAAAGTGAACTCTCTATAGACTCGAGGTCAAGGATCAGATAACAGAGACAGACCGGGCCCTGGTATGTAGCACGCTGTGCCGTCGATTCAGGAGGTGGCTCCCATACCGAGATAACCGTGGATACGCCGGACCCAAATCGATGGAAGTCCATCCACTAACAAGATAGGGTACAACCCTACTAAAAGACATCTCGAAAGAGATACAGCAAGATGCAAATGAATGCAGCATAATATCATGGCATATAAATCATGCAGTCACATAATACATGCATACTCAGTCAGGATATCTCGAACAGTACTTTCGTACCTCAAAACAGTGCAAGCTCTACCAACTCTAGGTCCATGCCTATAGTCTGCTCTACACTGCCAAATGATACTACTATCATTAAAGTGCTCTAAAAGCCTTAACTAAGCTATTGCATACTCCTAAATATTTATAGGAAGCAAAAGCTATACCTTCGTCCGTCGTTAGCCCTTTGATGTCGATGCCTCCAGAACTTGGGCACAACTCCGCTACGACTACCGAATGCCTCGCCGACCTCCGGACCAAGCCTAAGGAGACTAGAACAGCTCCAAAAGGACTAGAATGGAAAGGAGAACTCGAAATTGGCAAATGAAAGTGAAGCCTCGGCCTTCTATTTATAGACAACGATCGGAACTTCCGATCCTTGATCGGAACGTCCGAACCTCGATCGGAACGTCCGATCCTGTCATCGGAGCTTCCGAAGATCCTGATCTGCCACGTGTCAAAATATCATTAGTTGACTCCGGATAGGGGTGATCGGAGCTTCCGGTCCTGATCGGAGTTTCCGATCTTGCCACACGTCATGCCTGACGTAATATCGATTGGAGCTTCCGATCCTGTTCGGAGCTTCCGATCCTGTTCGGAGCTTCCGAACTCGCCTTCGGAGCTTCCGAACTCTACCCAAGTAATTATGATTAATTCCTTAATTACTGATTTTGGTTACGGGCTACTACAATACAAATACTGATAAACATCTTGAACACACCATTCAAGAATCATGCAAGTCAATAATAACAAGTAAATCACATAAGAGCACTTAAACAAGTAAGTATGTGATTTTAGGAAAACTCGAAAACCACCACGTTCTCGAGTTGTTCTACCTGGCGAGGATAATGTCGAATCATACCTTCCACTCGTCGTGTTGACATATACAATCTTGCTAGCTTCAACTCAGATGGCATCTCAAAATGTCTATTCATTCACGCTTGCTCATTGACGTTGATAGTTGATCAAAGTCTTGATTCAACTTTAATTGTTCAAACGGCTCGAACTCGTCGATTCGACTTCGATAACTTCAATTCCCAACTGAAATGAAGTGTACAATATGCTTAATATCATTCTCAAATCTGATATATAGTACTAAGTTCAATCTATAGCTGCTATCAGATTAAATTGCAAACCGGCGGCGTAACAGTTCGAAATCGGTAATTCCGAAAGCGTAAACACCATCTTAACAAACATCTAAACTCATTATCATCACCAATTCAGCAGATATAATTTGAATTATACAGCTCCCAAAAATCAGAATTTCAAAAAATCTTTCAAAAATCGAATACATGTTCAAACGATGATCTTTTCTTGATCCGTCTTAGATATGCTATCGTCGTATATACTAGAACACGTTTATACAATCAAATCTTAATTCTAAAAATATCATAAAATTCAAACATGGTAGAACTTCATAAAACTTACGTCAAAACATAGCACTCGAAGCTGTGATCACAAATATATGATCAATCGGAAATTTTACCGGACGGATCAATTTTTACGGGAGCTTAAAGGATCAAAATTGGCTAAAATCTGATTCTTCTCTTAGCTCTCGGTGTTTGGACTGAATTCTGATGATTTACATGTATTATACACGTTCTCCATGTATATACAAGCCATATGTAATCCCACTTGCCTCAGGGAATTGCACTTTGGCCCCTAAACTTTTGAATGATTGCAATTCAGTCCCCGAACAAGCGATATAATTCAATTTTAATTCTAAATAATTTAAAAATATTAGAATTTAATTCTAAACTCTAAATATTCACAAATTACATATTCTCAAATTAAAATTAAATAATTTCAGACCTAATCGCATTTTAGTCCTTGAACTTCTCAATATTTTCAAATTGGTTCTTGCTCGGATTTCATACTCAAATTAAATCTTTGATATTTATAATCTTGGAATTTACATCTTAAATTCCATAAATATCAATTCAAATATTTTTAATCTTTTAATTTAAGAATTTTGGATATTAAAATCTTAAAATCCGAAAAATCCTCAAATTAAATATTTTCGACCCGAAATTTAAATCTGTAATTCTGAAATTTCTCAAATTCATATTTTATCATATTCGAAATTTAAATCTTAAATCCCATAACTACTAACTCAATATTTTCAGACCTTACAAAACTCCATATAAAGTTGATGATAATCAATAACAATGGGACCAAGCAACTCCAACCATTGAACCCCTAACACAATGTCCGCCCCTGAAGAGGTAAAATATAGAAATCAATGGAAAATTGTTGATCACCCAGCTGTATTACAACATTCGGACAATATCCCCCACAAACCATCGATTGACCATTGCCCACCAATACTGTGAAATGAGGAGACAGTGTAATTGGCAATCCCACGAATTTAGCAACACGTTCTTGGAGAAAATTATGAGTACTGTCACTGTCTATCAAAGTTTGAAAACGATGACCTGCAATATGAGCTTGAATCCGCAAAGTACGAGGAGTTAATTGGCCTGCCATGACATGCAAGCTAATTTTCGGGGTAAACTCGGTAATATCTGCCTCTATAGGGGTTTGAATCTGTTCCTCTTCCTCGTGAACCTCATCGTCTACCACAAACAGAGATAAACGCCCTTTGCACCTATGGCCAAACGAGTATTTCTCGTCACAGTTATAACATAAACCTTTCTCTCGTCTGGCAGCCATTTCAGTAGCAGAAAGCTTTTTGATAAAAAAATATCAGGTTTGTATGGTGGTGGCTTAGTATGATGATCCGTAGAGGGTGTAGGCAATAAGGGAGGTAATTGGGAACCCCGGAACGACCATCCTGGTCTGTCAGATTTGAACCCTTCGTCTCGAGGCTTATAACTCCCTTTATGATCCAAGTTCTTATCCCCGAACAACCGGGCCAGCCCCATCGCTTGTACCAATGAAGTTGGACGATAAACTTGGATATCTTTCCGCAGCTATGTCTTCAACCCCGGTATGAAACATCTGGACCTCTGGTCAATACATGTTCTGGAACTCCTGGACTTTTGTTGGCTAATGCTCAAATTGGTGTAAATAATCAGCAAGTGAGTGTTGATGTACCAATTTGGTTAATTTGCCAAAATTATCTTCATACTTCGATGGTCCAAAACATTTTTCAACTGCCAATAGAAATTCTGGCCAACTTGGAAGCAAGTTATTCTTCCAGTCCAGAGCATCTCCATCCAAATGGAACGATGCAATTAATAGGCGTTGAGAATCGGAAGTGTTATAGTATTCATAATCTTAATATTAGTATTACACCTCGTGCGATGCACGAGAGTTTGTTTTTATGTTAATAGTACTAAAAATTAGTAAGTATGTGTGTTTGAATAAATAATTAAAATAAAACTAAATTAATTTTGAGTTTGAATGTGAAAGATTGGAAATCCAATCGTATTTTGTTTGATAACGAAAAAAACTATTTAAATTTTCTTTAAATTTTATTCGTATTTTTATTTATATTTTTAAATTTTTGGATAAAATAGTCTATCATTTTTTGAATCTTCAATATTATATAAGTTCAAATACAATAATATCTTTTTTTTGTATTTATACAATATCTAAATACTTTTGGAAAGAAACTTTTTAGATGGGAAGACGATAGTTTTAGTTTTTAGTATACTTTTTTGTTTATATTATATATATATATATATATATATTTATATGTAGATTTCATAGATATGGTAAAAATAAATAAATTATGTATTTTTTAGTTATTTTTAATGTTTTTTGATAATATTATTCAAAAGGAATCCCATAATTTATAAGTTTTTTAGTAAGACAAATTAAAAGAAATTGAAGAGGCAAACATGAGATATAATGATAAATATTTTTCAATATTTTTAAATTTTTATTGATAATATTATTTAAATTAATTTATTTTAGGCAGAAAAATGTTATTTTTATTTTTTTAGTATATTTTTCTGTTTGTATAATATATATATATATATATAGAGTTTTGTTATGATGTCCACCTCCCGTACCTATCTCCGTGCCCACCTATGAGGTGATAATCATCTAATGGATGAGATGAATTATATACAAATGGTTCATTCAATGAATGAGTGTCACCTCATAGATGGGCATGAATGTGGGCACCATAGCAAAACTATATATATATATATAATGTCATCAAAAATCGAATAGTCGTAATTATGATGCTCTTACACATCTATTTTCTGAATATTTAAATTTTTTCATTTTTTATTTTTTTAATTTACATAGATGCGTAATATATTTGATATATATTTGTTAGTGGATGCCAATGCCACCAAAATCGAATTGTTGTAATGATGATGTTCTTACACATCCATTTTTTGAAATATTTAAATTATGTGTTTTATTTTTAATTTTTTTTAATTTACATAGATGCATAATCAAATGTTCGCGTGAACATCTGAGATGTTCGCGCGAACATCACGCTGTGCACACAAAATCTTGCATACTAGTGTGCAATGGATCATTACTATATATATATATATATGTTATGGACGACACCAAAATCGAAGAGTTGTAATGATGATGCCCTTACACGTCTATTTTTTGAAATATTTAAATTATATGTTTTACTTTTAATTTTTTTTAATTTACATAGATGCATAATCTATTTGAAGTAAGTATTTGGGCGGGAAAACTTGAAGTTTCTTTTTTTGGAAGACTTGCTTGGTTTTATATATATAGATTATTAAAAAAATGGTTATCTTGGCACAAAAACAGCGCGTGTTTGACAAAATCTTCGTGAAAAGGGTTAAACGTGTAACTATTACAAAATGTTAAGGACTGCTTATTAAAATTTCAAAGGGAGAATTGTGTATTTTCAATATTTCACAAAGGGTTTGGTGTAACAAACTCCATCATTATATTTTCAGAAATTAACGAAAGTAAGGGTGTCAAATTGGGTGGGTCGGATGAGTTCGGATTAGGTTGACGAAAATATTAATTAAAAATTTTTCAGCCCGACCCCAAATTAGGCTAACCCAATCAACCCGATTCATTTTTTATTATTTTTAAAAAATTATTAAATAAAAATTCAAAACACACAATAATAATTGTAATATTTAATTTAATCATATAATAAAAAATATAAGCTTATATATAATTATAATTTGAAATTCTCGTTATAGAAAATTTAAAGTATACTTATTACAAAAAATTAAAAGTTTACAAAATAAACATTAAATGACGAAAATCAAATATATCAATATGCTATAAATTTTTTTTCAAATATGCCAGTTGTAACATATATAAATGTAGTTGATATTTCTTAATTTTGTATAATAATAATGATAATAAAAGTTTGTGATCAATTCTGGTTGACTCAACCCAACCCGAATCCGGTTTCATTTTTTTGGGTTATCTTTCGGGTCAACTCGATTCGATCCAAACTTAAAAACCCTCAATACGAACCCAATATTTTTCAGTTCGACTCTTGATGTGTTGAGTTCAGTTTTTACGTCCCCAAACAATAGTTTTATTTGGATCAAAATATTTGAATGGGATTGATTTCAAATTCAGCGTATTGTCAAAATTCGAGTGAAGGTCGGGAAAAAAAATTTATTTGACTTCAAATCAATTCTTTAACATAATTATTTAAAATTCATGGATTTCAAAATCCAAATTGAGGTTGTTTAAAATTAATGTAATATATCTAATATAAGCAATCAAATTGATTTAAAATCATGAACCTTGTATGTTCGTTCTGTGTTTCCATTTGTCATGATGGAAAAAAAAAGTAAAAATAAAACTCTTATAAAATTGTTTTACAAGTTAATTTTGTGAGGCAAATCTTTGATTCAGTTCAATTCATAAAAATTATTATTTTTGACATAAAAAATAATATTATTTATTTGATTTTGTGGGTAGGAGTAAGAGAGCAAACGAGTTGCGTTGGCCATCGAGTCGAATCGTGCAACATATTATACTCGAGCTCGAACTCGAACTCGACGAGTAATCGATTTCCAACGCCAACTTGGCTCGCATATATTTCGACTTTCGAGCGACTCAAGCTCAAAAAACTTGAAGAATAAATTGATATATATATATATATATATCAATATTATATATATTATATTTATAAATATATAGTCGAGTAGTTCGCGAGCAACTCGAACACAAATATGTAAAAACTCGAGTTCGACTCGATTACAGATTCGAGCTTTTCGAACTCGAGATCGGTCAAACTTGGTTCGAGTCGAGTTTTTTCGTGACTCGTTTAGTCGTTTACACCTCTAAATAAGAAATATATCTCATAAAATTGTTTCACAATATGTTTTTTATTTATTTTTTATTTTGTTTTTGTAAAAGTATCACTTTTTTATGTCAATGCAAATAAGGATTGGATTGACTCTCTTGTCAATTCGTGAGATCTCTCATATTATATCTATTAAAAAAAATAAATGCGGATATCATTTTTGTTTTAAAGAAAGGTCTTAATATATCTTTAGCGCAACTTTAGTTTTTTTGATTAATAAATATAATTTTTTTGATAACAAATAATATAAATATTCTGAACATAAAACTTGTCACGTTATTCGTGAAGATCTCCCGTGTAAGCACCACGATAGTCCAACAAATACCATTTTTTTATCCACTTTCGTCGAATATATATATATATATATATATATATATATATATATATAATTATAAAATGGAGAATTCGATACGTGTTACTTTTACATCTTACAAAAATTTTGATATCACGTGCCAAAAAAAAAATATTTTGATATCACAATTCACATGACACAATTTTTTTATTTTTTTTTTAAAAAAACCACTAACGCATCTAGTATAATTTTCTTCATTTAATCCACATTCTTATACCATCCCAATTTGAAAATTAATTTTCATCAATATTTGAACTTCATTTCAAAATTAAACTTCAATTAAAAATTCATATATGCCCCAATATAATTCACAACCGGATAAAATAGATGAATTGAGTCGATAATTTCTTCTCTATCAAATTAAACATAAAATTATCAATTGAATAAAATTAAACTTCAACTAAAAATTCATGTATGCATGCCCCAACATAATTCACTTATTAGAGATATTAAAATAAACTTATTTTATCCGAAATAAATTAAATCAATAATTTCTCAATCTATAAAATTTAACATAAAATCACCAGTGGATTGGGGGTGGTGATTTTTGGAGGGTCCATATCAAGAACGAACCCATGCATACGGCGTCGTTTGCCGGGTCCCAATTTATTAAAGAAAACAAAGAAAAGTCGGGAAGCACAAGCTGTCCACGGTCAATTATTAAAATCGAGTCATATATAAACTATCGCGGGTGTGAAATTGCGTTTCCAGAACGACGATTGGGCCGGCCGGACCAAGCTTGCCGCTACCTGGTGGCGCCGCCTGCTACGACAGACAAATAATCATAATCGCCTCGGGATAGTGTCGATCATTCTCTTACCCTTTCGCCAAAATTTTCTCAATTCATAATTCGGATCGACGGTTTCATCTGAAAAGGTAAAAGTGAATGCATACGTTCTTCATCGATCACCCTTTTCCCTCAATTCGACGTTTTTTTTCTTCTGGACGATCTGTGTGTATGAATATGTGCCTAACTGCCTATCAGGTCAATTGGTCTTTTGATGGGCATCTTTGCCTGCCCTAATGTTCGTTCACCTAGTTAAATTCACGGTCGCCCCTACAATTCATCTGTGTATTTTGCGACTTTGATTAGAAGGATATTCTCGCGCATGTTGTTTTCGAGGTCCTGAATTTCTGGATATAATGAATATTGGAAAAATTGATTGAATTTTGAAAATAAAGGCAGCTTCTCGTTCATCTATTAGTTATATAAAAACTTGATGACAAATTTTTTTTATTTTCTTATTTTTACTTTCCGAGGCTTTTTGGCTGCTCCGTTGCGGTCTGTCACTGAATTGAGGTTATATACAAGTATAGAAACGACAAACATAATTTTGCTTATTCGAGATCAATTCCAAGTTGCCACATTTGCTATTGTAATATTGTCTTTTGTTCTGTGGTAATCTGATGTTGCCGGTGGTTGTACCACAAGATTTAAATTTGATTCTTTTGGACAATTTTACTGTCAAACAACTTCGAAGACTGAAATAATTTTTGCTCCTTTGATGGCATTCAACCTCGAAATAGTTGTCGGATGATCATTGAAATTTGCTTATAAATTATTGTTCCTCATGGAGTTTTCGTGATCACTACTTAAGAGGCTAACTAGCAGAAAACACCGTATTTTTTAGTCAAAGCAATGGCAGCTGCTGGAGACTCGTGGGTGAGGGAGTATAATGAAGCAGTCAAACTTGCTGATGATATTAGCAACATGATATCTGAAAGGAGTTCATTGCCCGTGACTGGGCCGGAGGCACAGCGCCATTCATCTGCAATTCGGAGGAAAATTACTATATTAGCAACCAGACTTGACAGCTTACAGTCTCTTTTGTCAAAGATTCCTGGAAAGCAATCTCTGTAAGATATATTAATTGAACTGCTTATTTAAGTGGAAATTGTTTAGACTAGAATAAAAAATCAGTTAGCTGATATACCTCCTTTGCACTTGATGCACTTGTGTCACTTACATATGCTTTACTTCCTCTCCCCTCTTTCCGCTTAGCTTCAACTTACAGTTTATTTATGGGTATTCCTATTTCTTGGTCATGCATTTTACAACATGCACTCGAATTAATCTGATGACAACCAAGTATCTTTTACAAGGCTTTGACTGTTAAGTTAATCTCTTTGCTTGTTTGACCTTTTAAGCTTCTATTTTGTTTAGTGACCATGATATTTCTTTGCTTTCAGTTATGTAAACTGATAAGCTTAAAGGTCCCGAAGGAATTATCAGAATACCAATTTTTATCCAAACTGCGAAGAATTGTGAGGGCTGATTTGAAAGTTATCTTTGATTTATTTTCCACACTTTTGAGCTTTCCAAACATGTCACCCACTTTCTATAATGCTGTTTGTGTCCATCACTTGGGATTATTTGCTTGCTCTTTCTTTGTGGTAGGCTATTCGATTAATATTACAACAAGTAGAGGAGTTTGTTTCGACAACATTTCTATGTTGTAGACAATTTTTTTCTTTTCGACCTCTTTGAAGCACCGTATCCATTTAGTTTCCATTTTTAGTTAGTTAGTTGCAACTGGAGGTACGTTGAACTTAATGCCCATGGAATTAGGAGGATTCTTATCTTATTGATACCTGTTAATTTTTTGGTGTGAATGACATAGTTACAAGTTTGTTATTGGTTGAGATATCTGTGTCTATATGGATATGAATTGGACTAAAATTTGAACACAATACTTGCAAAGCAACCCTGAACCATAAAATTTGAACCTTGTTCGCATATTTTAAGAAAATTAATGGTCTTGTCATGTTGTGCACAGCAACAACATAGGGATGAGGTTTGAACCTGGGGGGTCAAATCTAGGGGCAGATAGCTTGTAAAGCCCCTTTTAGAGGAATCAGGGGATGGAAGCATGCTTTACGTGTGGGTTTCCGCAAATTGAGCTTTGCTAGTATTTTTTTAACTGATACATATATGTAAATACTTGAACTAAGAAGAAATGAACGAAAACGAGTCAAGTAGCAGAATCTTTAACCCAGTATAATTTTTGGATTTCATTCATTTTGGTGCCTATCTCTTAATCTTTTTCTCATATAAGTTCAACTATTCTTATGTGACTTGGTGTCTGGTGATACAGAAGAAATGTCCGTTATTTAAAGAAAGCGTCTCTAAGCTTGTGGTCCTGCTGCATTATTTTTCTTCACAAAGAGGAAGAATAAATTATTTGGCCATTTTCTTGGTCTGTGCTCTCTTATCCTTCTCCATCTCATTTGTAGGACTGAGAAAGAAATGAATCGTCGCAAGGACATGGCTGCAAATTTGAGATCAAAAGTAAATCAGATGGCTTCGACGTTGAACATGTCCAACTTTGCTATTAGAGACAGCTTGCTTGGGCCAGAAATTAAGCCTGCTGATGCTATGTCTAGAGCAACTGGTCTTGACAACTATGGCGTTGTCGGTCTTCAGAGACAGATAATGAAAGGTTGGTTGTTGTGGCTTTAATCTTTAATTTTACTTGTTTTTCCTTACCTTGATATAGCGTCTACCATTGCTATTTTCTATCTTTGTTAGTTTTATTTTTTTTTCCTCTCTAGAACAAGACGACGGTCTTGAGAGATTGGAGGAGACAGTGATAAGCACCAAGCATATTGCCTTGGCAGTCAATGAAGAGTTAGATCTGCATACGAGGCTGATAGTTAGTGCTCTTATTCTCCTTGACATGCCTAGCACCTACTTTTGTCACATTGTGACTAATTTATGTCTGTTTGATACTCAGGATAATCTTGACGAGCATGTAGAGATTACAGACTCCAGACTACAGGTGAAGTTGTTTTCAACGAACTTTTTATATATCCATAGTAAATCCTTTACGCCTTCTTGTATTATTTTGAGGCATATTTATAAGATTATCTCAGGCTTATTTTTAAGCGAAAGCACTGTAGAGAGTAGTGATGTTGAAGATGATATTACTCAACATCAATTACTCTTGGAATTTTGCCATAACAGACATGAAATAATAAATGTACTAGAAATAGGAAGTCCACTGAAATGAAAACAAGAGCCATGGAGTGTGATATGAGGTCCTCTTTCAAGAGGATTCACAGAATGGCATACAATGCTTGGAAACTTTGAATGTTTTTCTGAATTAAAAATAGCACGTCTGGAAGAAACTATGGTTGGTTAAAGCTGTTATGCTGTCATGATGTTTACTTGATTGAAATCATGAACTTGTATTCTAAAAAGCACTTTCTTTACATGAAGCTTCTGATTTTACCACTGACTTTGCCTTCAATTTGTTTGTAAGTCAAATTGAGCTGCGTTCATCTCTTCGTTTTTTTGTTCATTTGTTCTTTTTCTTTTTCTTTTTCTTTTTTTTTTCTTTTTCTTTTTTTTTGCAATGGAGCAGCGAGCTCAGAGAATGCTTGCAAGGTTGAATAAACGGACAAAGGGTGGCTGCTCCTGCTTCAACTTATGTTTAGCAGTTATTGGGATTGTTGTTTTGGTGGTGGTTATATATTTGCTGGTCAAGTATTTGTAATAATATAATATAAAAATGGATCAAATTGGCAGTTTCAAATCTCTGCGCCATAGATTGATCCATACATAATATTGCTCAAAGGCTTTGTAATTTCCATTCCGTGGATTTCATTTTTTTTTTTTTTTTTTTTCATTTGTCCTGTCTCGGATGCTGATGTGACATGACTTGATTGCTAAAACAAACTTTTCTTACACAATTTGGTGAAGCACTGATATTCATCGTATTTGGTTTGTGATAGATATTTCCTTGTATTTTGATGGTCATAGTATACAGATAATCATAGTATACAGCTCTCATTTTAGTTCAAACTATTGATAACTCGTGTGGTTTTTATGTGAAAAAAGCTGGGGAATCGTCTTGTAATTCATTCAAATGAACCCAAGTTTTGGTGGTCAAGGCTGATTTAGAGAGTGTTTGCAATTATTAAAAAAGTGATTGTTAGCTTTTGGTTTAAAAAAATTATTTTTGTGTGTTTTTTAAACCTAGATTATGTGTTAGTTTATGCTTAACTTAATTGAAATTCTAAAAGCTAGTCATGTGGTGATTATGATTTTTCAAAAGTGATTCTAATAAGAAGGTCATTCTTAAAATCATTTTAATCACTTATTTATCAAACACTACCCAACTTATGTTTTCAAACACTACCAATTTTTTATTTTTCTTTAACTTTTTTATAATCTATACATTAATCACTTCTACAAAACCACAATCTATTGTAAACACTTCCTTAAATAGTTAAAAATGATTCGAAGGAAAGCTCGTAATTTATTGTTTTCTTCTTCTTGCTGGGAGTGAATGCCCATGCACTGGACTTGAGGATAAGAACAGGGTGCGTTTGGCCAAATTCGGGGTAGGTCTTCGAGTCAGGGTTGAAATCAATAAAAATTATATATTACTGAATTTTGGTCACTACACTATAAAAAAACCGTCTAAAAATTAGTAAATTATTAAACAATTTTACATTAGTTAATAATATTTAGAACATAAAAAAATGATCATAAATAAAATTTTAGTAATTCTTATTCAACTCATACAAAAAATAATAAATCTATATTTTGTTAATTTTGAGAAAAAAATATAAAACGAGTTTTGTTATTTTACAACAAATTTTTTTTACCGAATATCTATAATTTTTTAGAACGCAAAAAAATTAATTTGAAATACTCGTTTACAGATTATATATGCATGCACCAAAATTTTAGATTAAACCATACGTGTTTTGTTTTGTCTTCTGAGAATAGATAACATTTTAGTGCATGCATATAAGATATTTCTTTTATTAGATTAACAAAAATCTGAGTCTGAATAACACTCCTTGACTTCTATTTAGTATTTACTGTTGGCCGTTTAGTACAATATATATTGGATAACTGTTGGAGTCAAACGTTTGATTTGTTTTTTTGTAAAACTTAGGATACCAAGGCAGTGTTTGCAACCTCTAAAAATAAAATAAGTGATTATGGAGATTTTTTTCATAAATTTGTGAAAAAAATATCCATAATAATTTATTTTTAGAGGTTACAAAAAGAATACAAGAAGCCCGTGATTATGCATTGTTGAAGCAATAAAATGCTTGAAATAAGTCCCGCTTGCAGAGAAGGGTTTGACATTCCTCCATCCTACAGTACCAAAGACAACAGATTCAATTACCCAAAATACCCACCGTCCTACTTACCTTCTCTCATCTATTCAGCCGCATTTGACAAAAACGGCAGTAGTAGTTATTTGTAACGGGTGTTGGATTTTGGTGTTGTTTTTCTTAATAAACTAGAGGAACCCAGGATGAAGGCTTTAATCAATGGGCCATTCAGCCCATTCCAGTATTTGGCCCATATCGATACCCGGAAATCCGAACTCAGAAGCAAGCCCTAATTGTAGCTATTTCCCCCTTTTTTCGACAGTAAACGTTCTCTGTAATAACTTGAAACCAAAATTCTGTTTGATGTCGAAAAGCTATATATTGATATGTATATATTTATTGTTTGTTAATTATTGACGTCGTAATAGAAAATTTGTGGAGATTTTGGAACTTGAAAATGAGCATAGTACCGAAAGAATCGATTGAAGTGATAGCGCAGAGCTTAGGCATTACCAATTTATCACCAGACGTATTTCCAGCTCTTGCTGCTGATGTAGAGTATCGAGTTCGAGAAATCATGCAGGTCTGTTAATTCCTATTAATTTACTTTCTTTTGTATGCATCAATTATTTTTTTGAAATCTCTGATTCCGCTACTTCTACGTATTTTTTATTTTATTTGCTGAATATGATTCAGGAATCTATAAAATGCATGCGACATTCGAGAAGAACTACTTTAACAACAGACGACGTTGATAGTGCGCTTGGCTTAAGAAACGTTGAGGTGGTTTTTTTTTTCTTCTTTTTTTCCCCCCTAACTCGCGATACTAGTACGCAGTTGCTGATATTTCTTGCTTGTGTTTTACTTTTTATTCTTCCTTTTGTTTTTGAGCTGTATTATTTGACAGTTTCAATGGTTGTGGTTTACGAGGTTTTAAATGAGCCATCTTGGTTTTTAGCGTTGTGGGTTTTGTTATTTTTTAAATAGTATAGCCACTCCATGGTTTTCTGGTCTATAAGGTATTAAGTCATCGCTGTTTATATAAATGCAGCCTATATATGGGTTTGCTTCTGGGGATCCTTTGCGATTCAAGAGGGCTGCTGGACACAAGGATTTGTTTTATATTGAAGAGAAGGAATTGGAATTTAAGGAGGTGTGCTGGCATCGACTTTTGGCATTATAGCATTTTGATCGAAAGCTTTAGCATTGGCATGTAGTAACTTGTCTTTTTTTTTGGTTGAATGTGTTTTAGGTAATTGAAGCTCCTCTACCGAAAGCACCGCTAGATACTGCAGTGGTCACTCATTGGTTGGCTATCGAAGGAGTTCAGCCTGCAATTCCTGAAAATCCTCCTCCTATGGCTATTCAATGTTTGTACTATGATTTCTATTACCTATATCTGTTGCTCATACTTTTTGAGCTAAGAATGATGATAGATGATATTTTCTCGTTTTCTGGACACATTAGTTTACTCGGCAGGTGGCTTAGTATTCAAATCTTGTAGGACACTGCATGTCATTTGACCCACAGCTGTTGTCATGACTATGATTTACATTATCATATCATCTTTGGCAGCACTTGCAATGCCTTCAGATAACATAAAGAATGACTACAAGGAGGATGGGTTACCTGTAGACATTAAATTACCGGTCAAACACGTTCTTTCACGGGAGCTTCAGGTAATGGTAATTGTGTTTTGTGCATTCCTCTTCACCCTTAGAAGAAAGTATTTGAATTCTCAGGTAATCGTTTTTTGGATGGTGCTGCAGCTTTATTTTGAGAAAATCTCCGAGCTTACTGTCACTAGATCTGATTCCACCCTGTTTAAAGAAGCATTAGTGAGCTTGGCAACTGATTCAGGACTCCACCCTTTAGTGCCTTACTTTACATTCTTTGTTGCTGACGAGGTTATCATAAGTGATATCTGATCTTCTTCATCTTCCTCCTCCAACTTTCTTATCTGGACTGCTTTTGCAATGATACAGGATGATAACCATCAATCTTCTATCGTGACAGGTTTCTCGGAATCTGAACAATTTTTCTCTTCTTTTTGCTTTGATGCGCCTTGTGTGGAGCCTTCTTCGAAATCAACATATACACATCGAGCCATATGTAAGTTCTTTTTTTTTTTTGGTAAATTCCTCTTATCTGTGTATTTGTATTCCTCGTAGATTTTCCTTATCTCAGATTTTTGTCCCCATTTTGCACATGTATATTTATGTACTGTGGAAACCATGGAGTACCTGAGTTAATCCACTTTTATGGCGTTTCATGATGTAGATGTATCAGTTGGATGCAGTTGAACTCTTTCTTCCTCTTGCTCTGTATTCTGTTAATTCAAACCTTAGATGCATTATTGCTGTTGGATTAATTTGAGATCATCCGATGCGATACAAAATTTTGGCGAATAGTTTGAATCGTGAACTAGTTTCTTCATACTAGGCCCATTGGGAGTTGACTTCCAGTTTAATTAAGCTGCAAAAAGAACCAGTTATTTAATTTGGCGATAAGAGTTGATTCAGTTGCTACCATTCTGTTCTTGCATCATTTCATTTTCCATACTTGATATTCGTAGCAGTGTTTTTTATTATTCCAAAATATGAAGGTAGAGGTCGTCATTTGAGAGTCTTGGTTTAATTATTTTGAAATGTTTATGTTAGCGTACTTGAAATTCATATTGTAGGGGCCAATTCCTTATGTCTCTGTTTTTTATCCATTAGCTGCACCAATTGATGCCATCAGTGATGACATGCTTGGTTGCAAAAAAACTAGGAAACAGACTTTCCGACAATCACTGGAGTCTTAGAAATTTCACAGCTACCCTGGTGGCTTCAATCTGCAAGAGGTTGGAATCTTCATATTTACCAGCCCTTATTCTCTGCATGAAAGAAACTATGAGTTTTATTATATTTATCTGTTATGGGTGAAGGCTTCCATGTCCTTGCAATGCCTAAGTAGCAAATCTGATCTTAATCTACTTAGTTTAGCTTAATGCACTCTCATGTTCCTCACAACCGTGTATTTGCAGATTTGGTCATGTTTACCACAATCTCCAGCCACGTGTGACCAGAACGTTACTTCATGCTTTTTTGGACCCATCAAAAGCTTTGCCCCAACATTATGGTGCCATTCAAGGGCTATCAGCCCTTGGACCCAATGTGGTCTATTCCTGCTCCCATCTTTATGTGGTTTTTTTCTGCACCCTCAACCTTTTATTAGTCAAAGTTCTTAACTATGTATAAAACTTCTGTCTAGGTTCAATTGCTTGTGCTTCCCAATCTTGAGCCCTACTTACGACTTCTGGAACCAGAAATGCAACTTGAAAAGCAAAAGAATGAAATTAAGAGGCATGAAGCGTGGTTGGTGTATGGTGCTCTAATGGTAAGATATTATACTGAATGCGTCTTAGACGTGGTTAATTTTACTCCATTGATATCATTTAAAATGATTGTCGGGAAAAAACATTAAAGATGAACAAGAAGATTAACTCATATCCATATGCTGTTGTCCTTTGGAGTGAACTTTTTACTGCGGGGTTGTTTGTAATTGGGTAATTGAGAGATCAGTTGGTGCAAAATTGTGGATTGGCCTTTCAGGTGGTAAACAATTTATTGTGACGTGCAGTTGACTGGTTATGTTAACCACAGGTAGGCACTCGAGTTTGATAGCCATATTTTTAGTGAAGAAAGTCTGTTTGAAGCAGTTCTCTCGAGTATTCTTATGGTGAAGAGACCATTTGTGATACGTTACTGCTACTGACAGCATTTCTTCTTTAAGGTTCTCTCGAGTTGGAGAGTATTTAGTTATTATTTATGCATATTAGCTTGAAGTAATTCCTTACATATATCATAAAAAAGACAGGCTTAACCAAGACCACTGGGTATGTATGCT
The DNA here is from genome assembly GCF_033568475.1 of Henckelia pumila. Classification (NCBI taxonomy): domain Eukaryota; kingdom Viridiplantae; phylum Streptophyta; class Magnoliopsida; order Lamiales; family Gesneriaceae; genus Henckelia; species Henckelia pumila. Next base: position 100,887,447 of record NC_133120.1, on the reverse strand, counting down.
GAAATTTCTGAAGTTCATGTTTAAAGTTTAAACCACTTGAGATGCGTGTAGCAGGTTGAGTCACCAAATTTTTAGGTAATGAAAAACTTCTTTCTTGGTTGGCTGTACTAGAAGAATTTTCTACTTGCACTCCTCAATTCTACTTTCCAAAAAAATTGTGTAGATTTAGTCCAAGGCTGAAGATTTAGAGAACATAATTGGGGCTAAAACCTCATGTAATATGGATTTTGTGTGTAATTTTTCCTTGTTTCATCAAGAGATGGCATCATTTGAAGGCCATTGACGTTCTAATTGATTTGCTTTTTTGTCGTGTCTACTTATCCAGAACAGGGCTCGGTACATTTTTTCAACTAAATGTGCCTGATCAATATGGACCTCTTGTAGTGTTTTTATTTATCGTTGCATTGGTTATATGCCAACTGTTTTGATTAGAAATGCATACAACCACAAGCGGAGTTGGTGCTAATAACTCCATCTTATACAGTTGACGTTACTGTTTTTCTTTATGAAATTAGTTTTGTACTGATGACACGTCACACTTTTCAGCGTGCAGCTGGCTTGTGCATGTATTATCGCCTGAAGATGTTGCCCTCTGTTTTCTCTGTACTGCCCCGTACTGTCCTGAAGAGTAATGCAAAAGTCGTCACTGCAATGTCAAGTAAAAATCTTTTACAGTTCTCGTTGCTGTCCTTCGTTGTTTGTTCTTGCTATATTATTGACATGAGAAACAATGCGCAAGAGAGCACAAGAATGCTGAAAATCTAATTCGATAAGACAACCACTACTATAAAACAATAATACTAGCAACTGAGGATTGATTGTATTATTTTCCCTCCTTAGACACAATATTGGATTTGGACGAGTGCATTGAAAATGATTCGATTAACTCATTGATGCTCTTATATTGCCAAGTCTTGCTTCACGGCTGGTACAGTCACAAGACTGACCCTTTTATCCATCTTTGTAGATAAACGTAAAGCAGGCATTGATAACACAATGCATCAGCCACCAGCAAAGAAATTAATGACAGATAATAACATGACCGGTGGGGTAATACAAGCAAATTCAGTCCCAGTGGACATGCCAGGAGCAGGTGGTGCGTATCCGGCAAATATCAGAGCAGGCGATACTAATTTACAGGGTACACGTCCATTAGGGAACAACAATGTGGCCGGAACGAGTGGCAGAAAGGAACTAGGTGTTGGTCAACGATTGAAGACATTAGGAGGTGTTGATCAAGAAGATGCAAATGCTTGGAATTTGCTGCCATTGTTGGGCGAATATTTTGGTGAAAGCATGTCGTCCTTTGTTCCTTCCCCTGCACTATCTTTGTTCTTGTGAATATAGAAATCAAAATCTACCTTCTGCATTTCTTGTGTAATCTAGTGCTTTTATTAAATCAAACTTGTGGCTTTCTTTTGTTCGAGAGTAAACTTAAAGAATTCATCTTTGAATATATCATCAAATACACTTTAGGCGGGTGAGGACATATACAAAAAAAAAAAAAAGAAAAGCTTAAGTGTACCTTATAATTTAAATTTTTTTTAAAAAAAACGATTCAATTGGAAATAACTCACGTGTATACAAGATTAGGGAGATATCAGTTGAGAGAAATCGATTCTCCTCATCCCAAGTTGCTCCAACTATAGTTCAAAAAAAACACATCTGAACAACATACACAAGGAAAAAAATTGCTACAGCTACATGAAATTTTGACCTAAGCCCATGTAAATGCAGGAGAAGACCAGGTAAATTAAGAATGTAACAGCAAAATATATATATATATAAATAATAATCTTTTTGAAAAAAAAACTAAAAAAAGAATCTCTGGTGCAGAGGCGGTCGAGATGTAGAGGAAGGCGAAGTTGATGATTGGGGGGTGACTGGAGCTCTTACTGCACTCTTTTCAGCTACTTTTGCTCCTCTTGGATCAGTTATAAGAGTCTTCTGAAACGATTGTGTAAAACCAGTCGCAATGATTGTAACATGGAGCTCTCCATTGTACCGTTCATCCACAACTGCACCAAATATAATGTTGGCTGAAGGGTCGGCCAGACTTGTAACAACCTGGAAGAGATCATTTCTCTACATATCAGATAACTCCACTGCTGCTTCCCAGTTGAGGGGATAGCAAGATATGAGTCTTAGAATTGGGTGAGCAAAAGGAGAAAAAGTAGAAAGTATACCTGGGATACTTTATTCACTTCCTGTAGCGTCATATCCTTTCCTCCAGTGATGTTATATACAACTCCAGTAGCTGATTGAATAGAGGACCCAATCAGAGGAGCGAAAGTTGCTTCTTTAGCCGCTTCTTCAGCACGGTTCTTGCTAGAGGACATTCCCACACCAAGCATAGCAGTACCAGAGTCCTTCATCACAGCCTTAACATCTGCAAAATCCACATTTACCAGCCCAGGTATCTGCGTAAAAAGAAGATGCTTAAAGGTCAAGGAATTGGTCTCATTTGTGAATAATACACCATTTTGCATGGCAACAGAAAAGAGAACATTATAGAACCAGGAAATATGAGAAATAAAGAAAAGGCTGATGAAGTGTAAAATATCCCTGCTTTCACACACCATGATTATATCTGATATTCCTTGAACTCCTTGGCGGAGTACATCATCTGCCAGAAGGAACGCATCTTGAAGGGGTGTATGTTCGTTGGAAATATCTAGGAGACGATCATTTGGAATCACAATAAGTGTATCCACATATTTCTGGAGTTTTTCGATTGCTTCGAGAGCCTGAAACAACATCCAAAGAAAAAAACTATAGTAAGAGAACATAAATGGAAGATGGATTAGACTAAAATTATTTTATTTCTACCTGCCCAATATGAATCAATAATCTACTGGGTAATAATTCACGTGTAAAAAACTTTACTGCGTAGATTGGTGGTTGTGCTTATACTACTCCAAAGTTCTCTTTATTTCACATGTTTCACCCACAGATGAATTCATTGGTGCAGCTTGAAATGAATATCAACTCAAAGATTTGAACTTTTCCATGATTTAGTTATTGTACAAAAATATAAATAAAATAAACAAAAAATTAATTAAGCAAGCATTCCTAAAAGCAAAAAATTACGGACATAAAGACGCAAACATGATCAGATAAGTAAAGACGTGTGCCACTCAATCCATTTCTCATCTTTGTAATTTGTACGATTAAATGTGATTATGTGAACACAATTCCTTGGGCAATTTAGGATGGATTAAAATTTTGACTATTGATTGAATGTTAAGAGTGAACTCTCCTGTTCCATACAATGAAACAGAACCTGCCTGCAAAGATCTTCTACGTCCTTCAAAGCTGAATGGGTGTGTAACAACACCCACTGTCAAATACCCAGAATCCTTGGCTATTTTAGCAACAACAGGGGCTGCACCGGACCCAGTACCCCCACCCATCCCTGCTGTTATAAACACCATATCTGATCCCTTGAGAGCATTTGCAATGACTTCCTTTGATTCCTCTGCAGCCTGTTCACCCAAAAGTGGGTTGCCACCTGTCCCTGAATTTTCAGGAGTGTGGCTAGTTAAACATCTTTTGAAATATAAAATTGTAGGAAACGGATAATATTAGGCAGTGCAGAAGCTAAATCAAGATTGCAAATACGTGCAGATCACTGTACCATACATTAGACATATTTAATTAACAGGAAATCCATGATTTTCATTCTTGTCCACGTGACAAAAGTGTGACATCTTGAAGTTAGCTTCAGAATTTGAAAAGACCAATGCAAATGTAAGGGTGAGATGTAAACCAAGTCCACGAGTCAAAAGCTCTCCAATCTGAATAGGTGTCTCAGCAGCTGATTGCAACAGTGACTGAGCATCTGTGTTGATGGCACAAAAGTCCACACCCTACAATCAAAACAAAAAGATTATAACAGAAAAAGTCCAAAACATGATTTACATGCAAGAAAATTCTGAACATAACATTTACTAGAACCAACATGAAGATAGTGAAGAAAAGAATAGATAAGAAGATAACTACTCTGAAACAGTCTTTATTCAATTGGAACATAACACCTATATGTGCAGGCTACCATTTCTATTGCACCAGGGATTTCTCATCCATCACCCTTTCGAAAAACACTAAATACTTTTTGTTAGAATCTCATTAAGCCAGAGAAATTTTAAAAACAACTAAAAGTAGAAGCTATCAAAGTTCAATGCCATTTAAGACTAATCCCATCTTAAAGTAACATAAATGATACAGTGATACTTACATAGCTCGTCCACTAGCTCCTAATTTATCAAAGCAGCACAACACTTACAGATAAGCTTACACCAACAAAAAAGGTCATGGAATCAAACTCAAAAGCTCTCGTTTGAAGGCCAAAAAAACTGCAACCAACCCAAACGAGAACACGCCGAGAAGAGAAGGAACAAGTCTTAACCTGTAAACCGCTGCCGATCATTCGATTGACGGCATTGTTGCCGCCGCCACCGACTCCAATCACCTTAATCTTGGCAGTTTCTATTCGAGTAAACGAACTGTAAGCACCGCTACGAGTACGACACAATCTTGAATCACAGGAACTTTTCCTGCGACACCCGGAGAAGGAGACACTATAATGCCTAGCTTTGGGAGGTAGAGGTGTGAAACCAATGGAAATGAAGGTGGCTGATGAGGCAGATGCTGGATTTCGAAATCCCAGCGTCGCCATTAATATCCGATTATTTCTTGTTTCTTTTTGCTTTTCAAGAAAACGAGAGCTTTGTATGTTTTGTCTTTCATTTCATTTAGTGGGTAGGATTCATGTAATGTATATTAAAATGAATTACAGCAATATTAGGCAAATTGATAGGGAAAAGGACTAGGTCAGGTCTGGCATATATCCTTATAGCAAGTGTCGATTAATTACTCTCTCCCCCAAATTCTGCTAAATTAATTTTTATTGCTCTCAAACTTCTATTAACTCCATTTTATGGTATCACGATTTTTCGTGCACAACATAAATATTTGTTTTTAAGTTTAGAAAAAATGGAAATTGTTTAAAATTGTGGGGATTAAATCTCGCAAAATCTATTTCCAGCAAATTCAATTTGGCAACATGTTTACTAGGTGTTGAATTCCATTCACAAGATCATTTCAAAAGTTAGAGATTAATTGCATTAACATCTTTTATGAAAAATAAAAAATAATTAAAAAAACATCCTAAAATTGAAAGTACATTAGATCTTACTAGCGTATTGATGCACGCGTTGCGTGCTTATATAATATTTTTGTAATTAATTTAATTTATATTCAAATAAAAGTAATATCATAGTTATAAAAATTATCGAAGAACTAAACTGTAATTTGAAATATCGAAAATTAAAAAAAAACAATAGAATACAAATGTGCAATATCTATATCACATGAAAATAATTCTGGTAAAACAAAAGATGATTGTAAGACCTAAAGTGGTGTGAAAAGAAATTCTCTAGCGTTGCGGGTTCGATTCTCGTGTGAAGCATATTCACTATTGAAATATTGTGGGGTATGCTCTGGGGGTTGACCATGTTGCTCTCTCCCTCATGTCTCTGCCGCTCGTGAACATCCCTCAGTTTAACCCCGCATGCGGGGTCAACCCTTTTTATAAAAAAAATGGTGTTTAAAAGGCAAATTTTTTATACACATGAAAAGATATTTTTAAAATTGTGCACGAAACCTCCCATCTAAGGGGTAAATACGCCTTGAGTAACATAAAGGAGAAATGTTCTCCATTTAACCTATTAATATTTTTATGGGGTTTATATATTTTGTAATTTTTAACTTTCTTTTTAATATAAAAAACCAATAACCATTGCATCAACAATCAAAGTAAATAAAAAAAATTGAAATCAATAGATTTAAACACATCGATTTAAGAGCAACATTAATACCATTAGTTAGGTATAAATAACGACCAACATGCGGGGCAAAACGGGTTGCCGGGAACCTGTGAGGCTGTGATTACGAAATTGGCTGTCTCGAATGAATATCAAAATCATAAAAATGGAACACCACAAAAAATTACATTTTCTTATTCATTTAGAATTACACATTTCAAACAATCATCCTTCGAAGAATAAATAACATATTAGAAACAGTTTTAGAAACAGGGATATATATATGAACGGGAAGATAAATGCAAAAGTTTTTCTGGGCACAGTATACCCCAAATCGTTATTCATCTCTCTTTAATTCTCCATACACAATCAATTTTAGCGGATCCTTCGCGCAAACCATATCATTCTGTCTCGTTCAAAATCGGTACAATTAGAGGATTCATTTGTGCCAAGTACACAATCGCCCACCTATACACATGAGAAACAAAAACAATTTCACTTTCCATGACAAAAGAGCTTCCATTAACACTTTGATAACTTAAAGATCAGAAACACCAGCAAAAAGAACAATGACTGCACAAGCAAGAAAGTGCGAGCTTCAGCATACATCACATGAGAAGAAATACCAGCATGTTGCTGTTATTCACCATCTCTTATAAAGAAGACAAATTGGCGACCAACTCCCAGCCTCAGAAAAACTCTCAAATTAGATGTTTTATTCTAATTCCTTCATAAATCCTAAAGGGTTTGGAAAAGCTGAATCAAACATTATTTCTCTCCAAATTCTGCTGCACGAGGTTCCATACCATGTTCAGTGGTGAACAAATTTCATAACACAAATGATGCACATACCAAGAGTTGAAGATACCAGTTTGTCGGAATATGAAGGGAACTCATATAAATAGATGAAATTTGAACAGAGTAAATTCAATTCAATACATAGAAATGGGAGAATAAAGAATTACCACCAGATTAACACATTCAATGTGCAACTGAAAAAAGAAAACAAACTTACATCATCCAACAGCATACAGTTGCAGTAATAACCAACGTCAGGTGTAACCTGCATTGCAAACGGAAAATGTTATCGGCCAAACAACACTAGCTCGATATCGTATGACACCCGTTGAAGTCAGGTTTCAAATGTCGACTTATATTTTCCTTTTTTTGTAAAAAGACGTCCCCAGAATGTAAAAGTGGTGACGCCAGTTATACGTTAAACATGCCCCAGCCATGAACCGAAATAATTACAACTTGTCGATCAAAAGCATAAGTTCTTCAGACATAGGCAAACAGATACAATACAAATCACAAAAACAACTTCAAATATGCTCTTGTATGCAAGAAATGGGGTTAATTTAGGCATAACCCTACTTATAAGCCTAAACGAAAGCATACAGATTTGCAGAAGGTCCTCTGTTGAAGCAGATCCTAGCGCACAGTGACGCAATAATCCCGACCACCACAAAGATCAGAGTAGTCACCAAGAACCCCATATCCAATCCGCTTTCTCCACCACCAAGCGATTATAGACTAAGCCTGCCACAACAACTTCCAGTTTCACGGATCAATATGCAGATCCAAAATTCGAGATACCAATTTTTCAAACTTTGAATTACAGAGTAAATAAAAAATCAACACGACGATCTAAAATTCGATCACATGGATTTTACGCTTAATAATTACATAAATTTCATGAAGTCGACGCATTCAAAGAAACCTAAAAAAATTAGCATAATAATTTATTAAACTTTCATTGATTCGAATAATTTCAGTGCAATGAAAGTATCAGAGTACCTTGAAATCCAGCCACCAGCGAAGCTTCAGGGGGAATCGGGCACAGCTCTTGAAGAAGCTGTTCGATCCGGCGTCGCTTTGATCTGATCAAAGTGTGATTCTATAATTTGTTTGGGCCTGAAGTTGCAGGGAATTAATAATATGGGCTAAAATGAGAATATGTTTGGGCCCTACTAGTTTTTTTTTTTTGAGCCAACCCTACTAGGCTACTAGTAATTGTTCCACTGGAATCGTATATTTTAGCACATTTATCCGAAGGCTGTGAATTTTATTTTTATTTTTATTTTTATTTTTATCCATTTTGGAGGCTATGCAAATTGCAATGCCTAAATTGACCTCTTTCTATTCTTTTTTTTTTTTTTTTAAATAGAAAATTAAGAAAAGATGAATTCATTGTAAGATGGCATCTCCACAATAATCTTTCTAATAATCTTGGGCGTTTCATATTGAAAGTGAGAATCCAAACATGTACGAGACCAATATTTTTCGAACGAATCTATCGCATAAAGTCTGTTCACTACTATTTGTCTAGTCATCATGGTTTGCAAATAATTGCATTAATCCTAGATTTTATTCCGTGCACACTGTAAAAAACTGTTGCGGATTTCTCTGTCATGAAAATATAATAATAATAATTTTAGATTTTTCGCTATATCAGTTATATGTTCGGCAGAAGCATCATCAAATTTATTGTGAAATCAAATATAACAGAAATGACGTCCTAAAGACGGCTCATAGTAACCTTGGGCAAAATGAATCACTAATTTCGAATCTGTGCTATGTTTTGCCTGGAAGTTGAAAGAGAAGCAGTTATGGAATGAATGATGAGGAAGAATTTTTTTTATTATTATTAAAAAAGTATATAATTCCAGTGTCCAAAACTTTTTTCCCACTGAAATCTAGAACATATATATATATATATCACGTGTATAATGGCGCTTCGCATTCCCTACTACTTGTTACTGCTCTTCCCATTCTAAGAAAAAAATCTATAACCAAAATTCATTCAGCATGTTCGACTTCATTCTCAACCTCTGGACTGCAAACTGCAGCAACATCTGCATCCGTTTCGTCTGCTTTTGCAGGCACTGCTGTATCCGGGTCTGCATCATCCACGGTAATGTGCGACATTTCAACAGATAGCGAGCTATCATCTTCTTTGCTCAAAGTTGGAGCTTGGATTGGCTCAGGAGTAGCACCAGCTGAAGGGGATGAAGCACCATTCAATTCGGGGAACGAAACTGGAGTAACCGACGGAGAAGGGGATACAGAACCGTTGGCTGACGCTGAAGGTGATGATGCATCTGAAAAAGCTATAGCTGAAACCGGCGATAGAGTCTCATTGAATGAAGGTTCAGGGGACGCCCCACAACTAATGGCAGCAGGTGAAGGAGATGAATCTGACTCTTCCACAGGCTGCTGCAGGCTCCAATACATAATACTTGCTGTCAAAATAAGGATCATTTTTTGGTTCACCTGTCAATAACATCACCGAGATTCGTGTGAAACTCGAAATCATTATACGTATTTATAAGATCAGACCAAGTGAAAAGTGGACAAAACCCATTGTTTGAAACTACAGGGAAGACAATTAAAAGAGATCTGGCATTACAAGATCACCTCCATAATGTCTTCAGGCAACAAGAAAATGGAACATCCAAGCTTCCTAGCAACACTGATTATATATGTAGCATTCAGCTTCTTTTCATCATCTACCAAATAAAATTGACAAGTCAGTTTGTGACAACACTTTTGATCTGTACAATTAAGTCTATACCGTAAAGCAACAGGCTTTCATTCTTGTGTGTTAAAAGAATATGAAGTAAAGGGAGTATTTACCAAGAGTAATCAAGTTGCAATTATTAAAATTTACCAACGGCATAGTTTCAATCCTCTACATTTTCGAAAAATGCAGAAACTACCAAGCACATTTCATATACCTTCACAATTAGGATATTATTTAATTGCAGTTCAAAATCCTGATGTCATCAATATTTTGGTAGTAAAAAGTCACACGCCCGGTTCAGATAAAATTTGTTGCTCTGCCAATAAATTTACAACAACGTACCACTTTCACCCTTGGTAACGAGATTCCAGTTCACAACTCGCGGCTCAACTGCACTGAGAAGTTCAAGAAAGAACAATCCACTTGAAAGTTTCTTATCCTAGAAAAGAATTAGCACAGAAGTTCACTATAACCAGCAGACATGATTTTGTAAAAGCACAAGTAATCCAGATATTGATATATATTTTTTCTGGACAAGTAACCCCGACAAGAAATTGTGAAGAAAAGGAGTTTAGCCTCGACCTTAAAACTTTCAATTTGAGATTTTCTGCCTGAATTCTTTACTTTTCTATTAACCCAGTCGAGTATATCAGCATCTTTAATCTCCTTACCCTGGAAACGGGATCTAAGGTTCTTCAAAAGCTGAAGCATATTAAATCTCATCAACTGCCAAAGGAAAGCTGCAAGCAGCAAGAAAACAAGAATTTTTTGGTGAGAGATCCGAGGATTCAAAATGAGGAGATGGTAGAAAAAAAATTACAGAAAGAAAGATGAGCCAAAACCATCTACAAAGCCTAGGAAAAGGTGTTATGACCAAGCACCAAATTACTTCAGAGACTTCAGCAGGATGAACCAAGGCAAAGCTCTTCAAAGAAGTTGGGCTTAAGTGGAAGAAGCAAAAATACATATTAGAAGAGGACAGGCTTAAGTGGGAGAAGCAAAAATACATATCAGAAGAGTCCTCTTCCACTCAAGCTCATTAAAATGTTGAACAGTCAAACAGAGAGTGCAGACCTAATAAACGGCCAAAATGTAAAAAGAGTTTCACACATGAGATCTTCCTGAGATAAATCTCACACGTATTACTCAATGAGTTAATGTAAATTTGTCTAACACGGAATCGTTAAGCATGTTACCAAGTATGAGCTTTTTATTCCCTTGCACAAAATCATTTCCAGCCACGTTCACAAGGGACAGTTTCAACAGCTTCCCTATCCTGATGACCTGGTTGCAATTCTCTACTTTTCTAAACGGCATCTTTATTGGTGGTTTTGTTGCGTGCTTCCAGTTGACAGACCCCGGAGAAACTTTATCAAGCACTTCCAGAAGAACCCACCTACAGATTTGATGTGTTTATTATGCTTGAGATTGACAAACCTAACAAGATTAATTCCCGTAGTGACGAACACCGATAACATGATAATCTATCTTCACTTCGATAACTGGAGAGCTCACCCATTTCTAACATCCTCAAACAAGTTATTGATATAAGAGGCAATTCCAAGACTGTTGATCCAAAGTCGAAAGCACCTTTCTTCTCTGGATATTAGGTCATCATCCGTCATCATTTCGGCAAACGATACTTTTTTGTTGTCTGTAGACAAGCCATTCCTGGAAAAAAGAGACCAGTTTCCTAAGATATCCCAAATATTTGGATAGACATATAAAAGTGCAATATTGACTTATAGACACATATTAAGTATTTCTCTCTCCTTTGCATATATATCTCATCAAACTTTAGTTACACTGTAAAGTTCAGAGGGGAAAAGCTGTCTACCCAGAGAACCATGCAATTAATAAATATCATATCTGGAAATTTATTTTTTAAAAGAGCAAATTGACAGGAGTAACATATCAGAATATAACCTTCGAAAACTAAATAACAGAAAATTTCAAGTAATGGGTTCGCAACCCAAGATGTGCCTGACAGAGGGGAATTACAATACATTGAAATAACTGGTAGAGCAGGTTCTAAATGTAGATAAGAAACAGAGCAAATTGTGTTGATTCTCATTATGTACTGAGATCATGCTCTTGATTTTATTTTGCCACACATCTGTTCCAGATGCCAGAAAACGGATGAATTTAAAAGTTGATTTATACCTCTGATGAAAAATCTGAGCAACAAAAGCAAGATTCAGATTTGTTGATCCCTCCACAATATCTTTAGGACTTAGATATCTCTTGCAATCCATTTTCTCTGCATGCTCGAGGACCAGATTAGCCCGTTCAGTGGGATCTTTAGCATCTAGGGTGGTGGGGTTGCAATGTTCTGGTGCAAGTACATTAAGCAGATAAGCATAAGCCTCTCCGTCCTACAGAACATAAAAATATGAACAATTAAAATAAACTGAAATTACTTAAGTGGAATTTTTTTTTTTTTAAAAAAAACCTGTTTGTTTGTGTCGAGCACGCTATCAACTCAACTCAAATTTTACTTGTACGAAGGAATGGACGTCCAATACTTCAACCCAAATATTTTTTCTCAAAATTTTCAGTCAGATCGATATCTCATACTATAAGTCAACTATTCAAAAAACAACTTTACACAATTTCAAAATTTTCACTCTATTTTTTCAGAATAATCATTATTGTATTACCTACTTTCACTAAATCATCGTTCAAAATTTATATGCAAACGACATTTCAAAACAAGTAAAAAGAAATTCAAAACATAGTAAAGTAGTGACAGAAGGTTAACCAAATGACAAGAAGAGAGCCAAGCTGTGATAAGGAAAGGAAAGCTACCCTATTATTATTATTATTTTTTTTTATCAGAAACAAAGCTACCCTATTATGATTGCATTATACCAATAAAGGAAAATAAAAGAAAAGAATATTCAAACTGTATTTTCTTCAATTAACCCTTAAGCCGAAGAAAAAGTTCAAGTCTGATAATTTTAAACTTAAACTAGGAGCCTGCCAGCAGAAATATATATTTCAGCAAAATATCCACTTAAAAATACACGTCTCTCAATTGTTTTCCAGATTTCCTAGATATAAGGTCCTTTGTTGCACAAGCAACTCTCTAGCTATCCACATAAGGCAAATGCAGTAAGTATTTGAAAACAAATACATACCTTCAAATCAGAAGAAAAATTCGTCACATTTTTCTTATAGCCTGCTTTTTTTAAATGGAAATTCATCCACTTTAGCAAAACTTTTTCTGGAGCAAGTCCCATAAGCTCCTCAACATCCTGCATACAATAATGGCAAGATCAGCCTTTGCTTTTGAGCTCATTTAAAATAAACATTCATGTAACATATAAAAAAGATGCTATAATTTTATTACGTTATTGTCTTCCACCAGTTCTACAAGCTGGGGTGTCTTTCTGAGATTGAGATCTGCCAACAGTTGGATCTGAAGATGACAATAATAAAATCAGTGGAAAAGAGATTTTGTGAGAAAGATCAACCAGAAACATTATCAAGCCTAAAGGAACTAACCTTTATAATTTGAGAAATTAAACCGAGTAGCAAATGAGGCTGCAAGGAGTCGACAAGAGACATAACATTAGATTCCAGAAAAAAACAACCAGTCTTGTCCATATTTTTCAACAAATCAGCTCAACTTACTCTTCCTTCAATCAAGTCTTGAGTGCCAATATTGACTACAGTGCAACCAATAGCCTTTGCAGAGTTAAGGCACAATGTGTGGTTCTCGTTTCTTTCCCATGGATTGAGCACACGTTTTGTGTTGATAGCCCGTTCGTCTATTGTCCCAGGCACCGCAACATTAATCAGCTTACTAAATATATCCACAATCATAATGAAAACCATAATCCATGGATTCAATTAGAAACAGAACAATTCAAAGCTGTTTATATTAAAATACCATAATAGGACTCCATCCTTTGCAAGATCAAACAAAGCATTTGTGGATGCATCGATTGGAAGGAACTGCTTCAAAAATGGGTCATCTCTGAGGTAGCTATTTATATGAGCCACATATGAAGCCTTCTCAGACTCACTGATAGTGTGAAGAAGAGTGGTTATGGTGGCCTTCAGGAAAGACGAAGAGTTTCTTCGATTTCCGGATTTGCCATTTCCTCTATTTTGTAAATCTAGAAAGGACTGTTTATTTAATGAAATAAAATGTCACCAAACACCATCAAATTTCCAGTACTAGGTCTATTAACATGGTAAATTTTTCACTGTCATCAGAGATAACTATATCCAGTCAGATTCAACATTCACAACAGAAACATGAAATCTCTTACATTTAAAGTGAGCAAAATAACATTTAGGATTTGCGGGATATATGCAAAAGCACTTACCCTGAGGAAGCCTTCAAAATCTATCTCCTCGTTGAGGTCAGAATACAATTCTCCCAACCCATTCTTGATCTCCTCCTCACTGAACATCTCATTGAATGCCTTCAGCTTCGCAAATAACGGAGGCAAATCGCCAACCGTAACTTTACCATTCTGATTCTTTATTGATATGTACTGCACATAACCAAAAAGAAATTAAAAAAGTAATAAAAACCATACTCACATTTCAAACATCGTTTCACAAAATACATAACCACACTCTCTGGCTTCATTCGAGATTCAAGACACAATTATCAAATGCCAACAACACAACCTCCCGTCACCACGCCACACTCACATGAACGTCCTCCATGGACAAAAATTAGATTCACAAGCATAAAAGGGAAAGTAAACAGCGATGAAAAGAAAATTACTCTGGATTTGAGGCTGCGAAGCTCGACTTGTGTGAACTCACTGTGAAGCAATTGATCGGAAACAACTACTCCCGCAAAACCAGACATCTGCTTCTTGCCCCGCGCTTCCACAAATCACGGGGAAAACGATCGAAGTCGCCCTGAAATTAAAACTGAAGCCTCACCAATTCAAAAACCAGTAAACCCGATTTGACGGTTATCATTCTCGATCCAAGGATGCCAAAACAGTATCATCGAATAAAAAAAATCCAAGAAAAAACCACAGAGTTCAGCAACGTCGTTAAAAAACCACGTTCTCAAATGCCGTAAAACACGGAATCCATCTTAAAACAAACAAAAAACCCACGCATTCATCATCAAATGCAGAAAAGAAATTCCCCATAAGAGCTTTACGCTGAAAAATCAACAAAACAGAACGTGGGGTGTCAACACTACATGCATACCTCCAAGAAATCCAAGATTCGAACAACTGGGCTTTTATATAATCCCTTTTAATACAAGGTTTGACTGTTCTGCGCAAATGTTTCCAGATTTTTAATATGATGTAAACAAGTATAAAAGTGCTGTTCAATTGCTTCTGCGAAGGACAAAGGGGGGAAGATTTGGTGTGTGGACACGCAAAGAGGTAAGCGAGAGGCCCATTAATAATATCGGGAATGAATTCGGTATGATGGATCGTTTTCATACTCCCATTTCCCCACGCGCGTGGCGGTGGTGCTGACTCTGTACGCGCTCTACATTTTATATTTTTATTTTATATGCCGCCATCTGTCATTTATGTTTTAGGGTTTTGTGCTGATTAAAATATATATATATATATATATATACAATTTGCTATCATATCCACTCACCGTGCTTATCATGAGGTGGCACTCAACTATTAGATGCGATGAATTGTGCATCCAATAGTTGACATCACATCCAATAGTTGAGTGTCACCTCATGGTGGGCACATTAGGTGGACACGGTGGGTAGACAGGATAGCAAAATTTTATATATATAATCTAAAATTTCATGATTTTAGGTAGTCACTTGAAATATTTATTTTATTTTGTATTACTGATGTGTAAATAAGTAAAATGAGAATTTAAGATTTGATATATTATTTTATTGTAAATAATAAAATTAAGTTAAATGTATTTGAAATCTATCAATCTAAACACAATCTTATTTTATTTGATGGATATTTTTTTAAGAAAAAGATCAACTCATACTGAACAAAATAAAATGATATTAAAAAATCAACCAAAAATTTGATTAAAAAAACAACCAATTTATTAAATAAATTGTTCGTACTATTATCTTTTATTACGTAGTGTGATTAATTTTGTGGTGTTTTGTGGCGTCTGACTTGGGTGTGGGTTGAAGAATCAACCAACACAAACATACATATTTGTGGAACATGTTATGTTACAAGAATCAACTACCAAATTGACGTCGTCATTTCAAGAATTTGTAGCAATATTGTGACAAAACAAAAGAAACTCAACTGGATATTTCAACATGGATCCCCTAAAAAATTTATAGATAATCTATAACATGTTTGGGCATTTTTATCAAGTTGCGAGTTTCGACGTTTGTTGTAAAATTTGACATTTTGATTCCTATATCCGAATTCACCCATCTCTTTATTCAACATTTTATCGTTCAACTACTCACAAACAAAAAATAATAAACACCCTTCAAACTACATTAATTATAAAAATGATTACACCAAATATTTTTCTTCTCAAACAGAGAAATTTGTAAACAATCTCTCTAAAATAGAAAAGGTTTACGATTTGTATAAATCCTTAATTACATCAAACAACAACACCCCACGCTTTCACCATATGAGTATGACGGCGGTATCACATAACTCATGGAGCGATCATATTCACATGATGCCGGTAGATAACAATGATGGGAGCCACCGTACCCTCCTCCGTGAAATGGATAATACCTCCCATCGCCGCCATATCCAGAGCAGCCGGAGTTTTGGTATGGCAAGAACAAGTTGTCGGAGCATTGCCCGTATTGAAACCAACGAAGTTCGGCCCGATTTCTAGCTTTTCCGAGCTTCTTTAAAAGTGATTTCGGATCCACCATACCCGACACTTCCACAGTCCCGTGCTCATCCATTTTAAAGCTCCTCACTCCTTTCATGTCACAACATATATAAAAATACATACATACAAATCAAGGCAAACTAGCTAGATTTATATCATCATATAATTTCAAGAACATATTTTGATCATTAGAGGAAAATGATTCGAGAATATAGTAGAAACCGGCACTTCAATTCTTCTTTTCATAATTTTCTGATATCTTGTTCCAAATATTGTAAATTAATTCCATCAAAATTCAAAAAAGTTTTCTAACAAAAAAAAATTTTAACTTTTGAAGTTGTTAATCGGGGAAATAACATTTTTTGATTATATATATATATATTTGAATTTTTACGATTCAAAACCGCTAAAACTGAAATTGGATAAATAATCAAAATAGCACGAAAACAAACATATAGTAAACTAAAATTGCAATATTTTAAATTTGGATTAACAAAGCACATCATAAACTAATCCGACAGAGATTTATCTTACTTTTTAAAACTAAATTTTCAAAATTGTTTGATATTAGTATATTACCAATGTTATTCGATTTCTCCCACGTCCTAAATCATTTTAGTGGAAGGGGGGAAAAAAACCGAATTTCAAGTAAATTATTTAGTAAAAAATATAATTTTAAGACATCTTATCGTAAAACCATGATCTTATCTTACCATTGCTGCTTCTCAGCACTCCTCTTACTGCTTTCTGCCATCCCGGAGTTCGGACATCAACCCTTAAAATACATGTCTGCATAGAAAATAAAGGGGGAAAAACAAATAAATAAATAGATTATAAAAGTGCCAATTCAGTGTAAAAATTATAGATGTTATATCATAAAAATGATTTGTTTTTTCTTTTCTTTCTTTGACAAACATAAAGAGAAGAAAGAAACGAAACCATGAACGCCAAGTCGTCGTGGAATCTACGTGATTTTGCCATTGATGAGAATTCAACTGCCAAGAAATTTGTAATCCCTAATTGAGATTTTGGATAAAGGCAATCAACTGTCGTTATATATATAGAGATTCTAAGAGGATAAGTGGACATGCAAATTTTGATATGGTAACTTTAAAAAAGTTTTGCAATTGAAATTGTAAGATTTTGGAAATGTGCCCTTTTTTTTGTTTATTTTGGGTAAAAATGAAATCCAAATCTCTTCATTGATATTATGGATTTATTATGTCTATTATCAAATCTTGCTACGTGGTGGAATGAGAATAGGGGATGGAGATAACCAGTGCTAATATCAAAAGCTAAGGCCCTCAGCAAAATGGACTAATATATGTGACACAAATCTTGTAATTTAAGAGGATAATTGTTTCCTTATTCTCGTTGTTAAATCATTAAATGAAAAAGAAAGTTACTTTTAATAGATTTTTTTTTATCATTTCCAATTAAACTTTCATCCATTAAAACAATTTTTGTAAAAAAGGTATAAAACAAAATCTTTTCCATCTCCAAAAGTCCTAGCTACTCGATACACAAATCCAACTGTTGATTTAGTCTAAAAAATAAATAAATAAAATGAATAAATCTGATGTGGCATTTCCTTGGCTTACAATTAAGCACGGCTAGAATTATTTGATATTCGAGTTCCATGTAAAACAGCACTTATACATGTACCAAATGACTCGAAAACATCGAAAAGTGAAAACTTACTTTCAAACTTACGTGATATCAAAATCTTGCTGTGCATTGAAACAAACACCTTTAATTATGGCAGGATTCAAACCCAAATCCCTGTCTTAATCTGTTCAACATCAAATATCTCTCCACTCTTTTACGACCATTTTACCAAGAAAATCTCAACAAAAAAAAAAGGAAAATAATTACAAGACTGCAAAATAGATCATCTTTCTCACGAATAATGAAATTGTTTGCGTCTTACATCATTTCCATGCATAAAAAAGTATATCGGTGCTCTCTAAGAAAGCTTACAGGGAAAATCGTCGAATTCATTTTTTTATAGACCGACAAAAAGATGAGAAAGACTCCTTGAGTTCATTCGGTAGAGAAAGTGCTAAAGGGGGAACGACACCATACGGCTGCCTTTTGCCACTCATCGAAACTTGCATAGCAAGCGCCGGCTGCTGCTTATTAAGACCTTCAATTATAAATGAGAACGCCCCAAATGTGAGGCAGCTTTGAAGTAGAGCTTGTGGGGCACCTGATTAAGAAAAACAGATGCAAATGGGCTTCACCGGGAAGAGGAACAGAATAGGTATGCAGGGAGAAAAAGAACCTGGAAAGCTTAAAGCCAGCCCAGTGCAACATCCAGCAACTCCTGCATTGATAACTGTAGAGAAAGGAGACAAATCAAATAAGAACAGCGAAAGTTGCACCAATTAACATTTCTTTTAAAAGACCCATACCATCATCTTTCCCCCGGAATCTCTTCAGAAAGCATACAACTAAACTGTGTACTCCTGATAAAACCGCAAATGTCTGCGTGGTGAAGCAGAATCAACAAATCCACGATGAAGACAATATCAAATTCCTAATCTTATGAGATTTGGAAAAAACATTATTCAAGATGTTTCATATCCAATACCTTGGCAGAAGAACCTGCCTCCACAAATGATCCTTTAAAGCCTTTCTTCCGAATTAATCCAGCACCTGAAACATAGAAACAACTAAGATATAAATGGACAACGGTTCCAAGAATACTGCATGAACGATGTCCACCAAATCATTATTCAAAACTTTTCCATTCAGTCAATATAGCAACTAAATGTCACCAGAAGTCTGTTTCCTAATTTATTTGTTATGGGCTAAATTTTGACCTTATGTGAATACAAATGTGAAAATCTTCACCTCGTGGAATCATAATAGTCTTGCAAACTCTTCTTAAAATATAAGCTCAATTAACATTATTATTCACAGCTTAACAAATTGAAAATTTCATACCGACCTCTAATGTTACCCATGTCATTCACGATTTTACACATGCCTCGAGACAATCATACTAGTCGTTGGTCAAAATTGCGGGTAATCAACTTAACATTTTAAGAAAATATTTGGGGGGAGTGAGAAACGAGAGCACATATTGAATGCAATTCGCTTACATATTGACTATTTTAAGAGAAAAAGAAAAGAAGGTAACTAGAAAATCCTAGACCACGATTAAGTATTGACTTCATCAAGAAAAATCCCAAAATTCTTGAAAAGGCAAACCACACATGTACTTGAGCATGTACCCAAATGACAAAATGAGAAGAAAACATCATCTTTTGCACCCAGAGGAATAGACACAAACATATGTGTAACAAGGAATTTCCAATTGAGTTGTAAGTCAATGCGAAACACTTGCAGTTGGCAATTCATGCACTTCTATGCTCAGTATCCCGTAATACCTTGAATTTCGTAAATGTCAACACGTAAGCATCCCGGGATACCACCAACATGAGATAGCAAACATTTAGAGTTCAAAGTTTCTCATTCATAATCTATTCACAGCAATCCCAAAGTCAACGTCGAGCACAGGAGAGCATTTATTAGGACAGCACACACACGCAACCCCCACAACCCCCCCAAAAAGAAAACACGCGCAAAAATATTTGGCGCTGAAAATATATTTACATAGGCCTAATTGAACTGACTGAAGTTATTAAAATGGTCAATGATGCTCCTACAAATAGCAGTCGAGAGTCAAGTAACTGGACAATGACACCTCAAGCTCTCATCTTAGTCAGCTATGACAAGTGAACTTGAAATGGATGGTGATTTCAAAGCCAGAATTTACAATAATACAAATCTGTGATTGGCAGGGATTGACGACGATGATGAGCAAACTGCTGAAGTGATCAAGCAAAACGTCCTATGAGAAAACTTGGCCCAGTGAGTGGTTATATCAGTGGCTACAAAAGTGCAACACCCTTAAACAGCTTGGACTCCCTATCTTAGCCTGCTTAAAAAAAGATGCTTAAATTAGGCCCAAGGACCAAGAAAGAAGTTGAATAGTTGCCAACCTACTGCACTCGGAGAGCTTTAAAGAACTTCAGATTATCCTACCATCATCATGATGTCATAAAATGCTTGTAATGTGCAATATTAAGAAATTCAAGGTGTCAATACTCCCAGGATTAAATAGTGTCCGCACCAGTATGCACACAAAGCTAATTGATGCTAAAACCAGGGTTCAAGAGTGGATGGATTGAAGTCAATGAGAAGGCTGCTGACATATATCATTTGGAATTATTTGCCCCAAACTCTCATCACTTACAAGGAACAGTGACTAACAAATCAGTATTGATTGTTCTAGCAAGATTCTAATTTTCAAGTGATTGACGTGGAATGTGCAATCAACTTAAATACTTAAAACATATCAATAATCACAACAAATCATTATTTTTTTCCATTTGTAGATGGAAAATGTGAAATAAATCAGAAAAGATGTTCAAAGCAGCATTACATACAAGAAAACATTTTCCCAAAAATACAAGTTCAGCCCGACAACCAGTCACGCGCCTGACTGCCAGTCAGACATCACTATGCCACCAAAGCTGCGAGGCTGTCCAGTCCTGGCGTCAAGGACTCACGGTCATGGAACTACCAAGCAAGGGGCAGCACATTAGGGCAATTCCCCTGTGCTAGCATCCCATTAACAGAGGTAAACTAACCTAGATAACACTCCACGTAACTTTTCATCACGAAATTCAAGACCACGGTATAATATTAACACTATCAATGGCTAAAATCGCTCCCACAAGAACCGTAATTATCATGGAGAAAACGAGAATAAAATAAAAAGGCAACTGATTGATGGATTACCGAAACCGTAAATGGACCCCATGAAAGCACCGGCAGCGGCGTCACCGGCGGATCTGATTATACACACAAGGGGAGGACCCGATGAATTGGTGCTGGCCAGCGAATTGGAACTAGGATTAGGTTCAGGAATGCTATCAATTTCCGATTCTGAATCCGAAGCCGAGGGATTCGCCGGCGTCGCCATATCGCTAAACCCTAACGTTCTCCGAAGTTTTCAGCTGTGTTCTAATAGAAACTTGCTAGCCTTCGCTGACATTTTGTGGATATTCGAGATTAATAATAAAAATATATTCTTTTTTATTTTTTTATTCAGTTTTTGCTTACACGTCAGTTGGCATCGTTGTTGCCTATGTTGGTCTTTGAAATGGCAAGCAACGTGTATTCATACTAATTCGCCATAGTTATTTTTCGTTTTTTTTTTCATATATATTAAATAAATTTTTAGACTAATTCAACATGTTTATATTGATTTTAAATTATGTAATATGATGTTGTCATATTTAAAATCTATAACAAATTATGTAATATATAATTGAGGAGCACTAACTTAAATAACATAGTTTTTTATTTATTTAAAATAATTTTACACGTTTTTATTTCTTAATTAGATTTATTTTATTTATTTTTTATTTGACTCTTCTTTTTTTTTACAACAGTTTTTGGCACACTGTACATGCACACACATATATGCTGTTTAATTCAACAAGTTTTGCAAAAAAAATGTATATGATTATATTAGAATAGTTTTTCTATTGAAATCTAAAATTTAGAATGCAAAACGTGTGCGTAGTGACTAGTAAAACTAACAGTTTAGTGATGAATAAGATAATATTATTTATTTTATGGATTATTTTATTTATTGATTGATTGATATATTTATACATTTTTAATCGATGTGGATTATTTAGTTGAATATATAAGTCATGATATTTAAATTTTATTTGAACTACAAGAGACATTCCAACTTGGAACGGACTGTTTAGATAAACATCTAAATTATTTATTAACAGTTCAAAACATTTTGTATTTACATAAATCATTTGTCATGCCTGAAATAATATTAATAATTGTCATACGATGTAGATAAAGATAACTCACAGAAATTTACGTTTCTTTTCTAAACATTGTCGGAATAAAAATAATGATTATTTTGGATGAAGGGCATGATGTTGTGATGCAATATTGGTCATAGAGTATTTTTACTAAAGTTTTCGAAATTAATGATAAAATTATAAATTTTGAGTCGAGTACAATTGATCTTATGCATAATGGGCATGATATGACATCATACCAGGTTTCCAAATTTGGGACGAAATATTTTGTTCAAAACTCGAGTATAATTTTTTTTTTTTTTTACAGAAAAACTCGAGTATAATAAATGTTCGTTCCCAACTCAAAAAAATATATTATCGTATATTTTTACAATCGTCTAAAATCAAACATTTTTGGACAATTCCCAAAATTTACCCCGTTTTCTAGCTAAAGGTAAGAATGCAAGTTTTAGCAAAACTTGGAAATTGCACGAAGCACTGATAGATAACAAAAGTACATCATCACAAAATTAATGAAAAAAGATCAAACAACTCAAGCAAGTCTCTAAACTACATCTATTTCAAACACTTTGATTAGTCACATACACAATCTGCATAAAAAAGAATTCATAATAATGTTTTTTTTTATTAAAGGGAAAGCTACGAGGCTATCCCTCTCATTCTCATATTTTCAAGCTAGTAAAATCAAAGAGAAGCTCACATACAATCTTGAGTGAATTACAAATTCCAGAAAAAACAGAAAACTTCGTATGTCATTCGAGCCGACAAACAGGGGAAACAAAGAATACAAGAATAACTCTTTACCTTTTCAAATCGTCCGTACCAGTGATACTGCCTTTTAGTTGAAGGGAAGCACAACAAATACTGTAGAATGGATCTCGTGGAGTATGTCCCGCAATCTGATTTACATCTCAATCGAAACACTGATAAAAGAGCCTAAGTTATGTTTAAAAATCAAGCCTCAAACGCTAACAAAATCCCTCGAAAATACTTTACTGGACAACGTATAGTTTGCAGACCCTGTTAGCTCTGTGAAATGGCATCATAATAAGATGAAGCATATGTCTACTGAGGGATATGTACTAAAATCATGATTCGCCTGCTTTTTTCTGTCTCCGCTCCTACATTATCTTCAGAAGATGAAATTTCCTAAGCAGCAATTCCTGAAGGTCATAGAAAGAAAAGTTATGAATAAAAGCTGGCTAGATTTGACAATGTATACCACTAATTAATATTGAAGATGGTGTACTGTCAATTGTTCGATGTATTCTTCACCGAATGTCAAGAATAATATATTTGAAACTTCAGCAAATTACCATTGTAGTGGCACAGTTAAATTACAGAAGACTGCAGGTTTAGACATGCTGTGACACTGTAAAATTGTCGTTGATACACCATTGGTTGCCTCATTCTGCAACTCACACGTTTTGTGAGAGAATTGCCCTTAAAACTCTAAAAACAACTTTAAGCGATTTTCTATCGAAATTTTTTAACCCATGATCTGCAAGAACAATAATACAACCCATCTATTTATTTTTCTTAATTTGCACATATCTCATTAAATGTAGATGTATTTATAATCAGACGCAGCCATTTCCAGAATCCAGATCATACATAAATATTTTCTTCCACTTTCTAGTTTTGTTTACTGATAGGTATATGCCGTATGCAGCAATGGAAGATCATCATCACGTTGAAATCTTGACTTTGATCGAGCCAAATAACTTCTAATGACACTGGGACTGGGAGTGTGTGCTTAAAAGAGAGTTCCAGTTTGAGATTTCAGTTTCTGTATTATCTCCACAAATGAAGCAGCAGTAAGACCAATTTTTTTTTTGCTAACAATACTTTATCCTATACCATGCTTCTATTAAGCAATACGGTCTGGATAAATAAAAGAAAGAAAAGACCTGTTGTTTTATAAAGAGCTGAAATATTATATCAAGTCGTTCTCAGATGATGTTTATGAATCATCAAATCCCATTCTTTTCAAGGAAAAACACATATTATAGCATATATACCACCATTGCATTTTTGGCCAACAACATTATTGCAAATTTAGCGAAAGGATAAACAAATTACCTCTTTTGGGTTGTCTACTCGGAATGTCATAGCCCACCCCATAACTGTCAGAATCTTTAGCAGTGCCGTCTTCTGGATTTCCAATACCATAATCAAATGAACCAGAATTACCCAGTTCAGAAGAAGTGGTTTGCCAAGTAGGATCGCCATAAACAGAGCCACCACGGTAAAAGTCCCCATAAGTTCCCTCATAACCACTGCCTGATGCAGCAAATGAAGATGTTGTAGCCACACCTGTTCCACCATTTCTTCCGAAACCTCCCATTCCCAGTGGATAACTGTTTTCTCCACCTCGATAGCCAACATTTCCCGCACTATATGCAGAAGAATTGCCGCCAACAGATGCAGTAACAGGAGACGTGCCCCAATTTGCTCCGTTGTTTCCAAATACCCCAAAAACACCATTTCCAGAACCAAAGTATGAACCTGAGCTAGCATTATTTGGGGACGTGTTAAGGCTGCCATTCCCCCATAAATTTCTTGATGGTGAGCTGAAAACAGAATCACCTCTGCTGCTACTGGAGTTGTATCCAATAGGGGTATTGTATCTACTCTGGTTACTTCCAAAAAATGGGTTCATAACACGGCCATATCCCAGGTTGCCACTGAAGTTAGAACCCCCTCCAAATCCAGTATTCAGCCCTTGCTCCACATTCATTCCCACTCCAAAAGTTGGAGAGCCAAAATGTGAGAATCCAGCTCGAGCATTAGCTAACGAGTTGTATCTACCATCCATTCTGATTCCATAACCTCCAAGAGAGCTCAGATTATACCCCTGGGTATAACTGTTGAGGAAATTGTTGGCTCTACTAAATCCATAGTTGTATCCAAGAAGCGGGCTCCGGCTAGGCCCGGGAGATAATTCTTTTGGAACGGCTCGCTTAACCTCAACCATCTTACCATTGAGTTCATGAAAGGTTTTGAACAAGACCCTATCGACCGCATCCTCTGAATCGTAGGTTATAAACCCAAAACCTCTCGGCCTTTGTGTGTTGTGATCATACATCACTACAGCATCTGTTATAGTACCAAACTGATCAAAGTAACTTTTAAAATCATTTTCCGTCACCGTAGAAGCTAATCCTCCTACAAAAATCTTTTTAGTGCGTCCTTGTCCCGGTGATCCCTGAGTACTGCCAGTATTTCGGTTCATCAAGTGCTGATCATCTCTTGGAACAGCTTTCTTTGCTTCCACCTGGAAGTTATAAGACAATGCATGGTCCACAAAATGAGACTATGGCCTTATTTATGGACACATAAAGCATGCATGAAAATTAACCAACAAGCATATTCAAATGAGAAAACTAACAGTCAGTTGACTTAGTACACGTAGAATTTGGCAATGCAAATAGCAGCATTTCAAATGCAATGTGATTTGTAGACAATGTACTGAACTGACTTACTGTTCGTCCATCGATAATGTGCTTCTCCTTGACCACTCTTTCTGCAACTGTAGGGTCTGCATAGACAACAAAACCAAAGCCACGAGCACGACCCGTGGTTCGATCTCGCATGATTACAGCCTCTACCACTTGTCCATAGGCTCCAAAATATTCTTTAAGACGATCCTCATCGGTGTCCCAAGAAATCCCACCAATGAAAAGCTTACCTTGATCCATCTCCATCTTTTTCTGAAAATTTAGATCAAATTACCTCAATGTTCAACAATCCTCCCTTAATGAAGAATCCAAAGCAGAAATCGACGGAGCAACAATCTCACATAAAATTCGACTACAATATACACTGATTGGATCAGAAAAATTCTCTGTGAAGTGCCCGAATCAAATCAAGAATGAGATAACTTGATGCAGCACAAAACATGACACAGATTGCAATCGTAGAAGAATCGCAATAACTCCAAAATGCAAACCATCAACGGACAAATCCATCAGATCCAGAGATATACAGAAAAACAATAAACAAGAGCTCAAAGAAAAAGAAAAATCAAACCTTATCCAGAAAATGAGGCAGGAACCCAGTACTAATCACTGATCAAATATCAAGTGGGAAATGCCCGATTTAATAAAACAGGATTGGATCCTTCATTCATCGGCCAAGATTAAACATACGCAATCCTGAAAACTCAGAATCCACGTAGATCAGGCAGAACCCACAAACGATAACAATCAGATAGTCAACAAAAAACCAATATTTGGATTCATCTTCACAAAAAACTCACCATCAAAAGGAGGAGAAGAAATCACAGAATTGGAGCCAAGATCTAATGAGAGGAATATACATAAATAAAAACACAAGGTATGCTCATCCTCTCACTTTGTTCTCTCTCTCTCTATCTCCAAAGGTCCTTCTCTTCCTTTTCTTTTTCCTTGTTTATTCCACTCCTTTTTCACATAATCAAAAGAAATGGAATTTCTTGGGCGATGAAAGGAGATATTGATTATATTATTATAATATATATATATATATAAATATTGTAGGGAGAGAAAGAGAGAGGGGAGGACGAGGCTGTGTTTATTGGAATGGTTAAGCAAATTCACTGGTGTGAGAAATTTTGGAGCCTAAGGTAGATGACAGAAGCTCATCATATTTGAGCTTTATACTTCTTACTCCGCTAATTCGTCTTTCAAATTTTAACTAATATATTATAAACAACACTTGTTCGTGATGGCCATCATCTTATGGGTGAATTTTGTTAAACAAATCTCATATTCGATCTTTAGGTATTATTTTTTTAATTTTAAAAATAATATTATTCTATGTATGGATAGAATCGACTCGTATTCATGAGACCCTCTCATAAATTGTATGTGTGTAGTTTTAGATTTTATGCTTTATTTGTTAGGTTGGTAAATGATAAATATATACGGTAAAAAAATCAAATGACATTTAAATTTATGTGTAAGAAAATACCTAAAAATGTTTATCGGTTTGATTTTACGTAATTTTCTTACATATCTATGTGAGAAAATGTGTGTGTGTGTGTGTTTTTTTTTTTTTACATGTGAGTGCGAGGATCATAAGGCTATATTATCTAATGCAAGTTGTGGATATGTAATATGATATTTTAATTAATGTGATTGCTAGAAATTCAAAATGACCAAATATCTAAACTTTAACTACTTTGGTCGCTGAGACGAACCGGAAACCTAATAATGCACGTGGGTTTCCTGTCTAGTTTTTTTTCAATTTTTGTTGTATTTTTTTAAAAATTAAATGTGGGGTTATGATAAATAAAAAAAATAAAGGTAGGGCTCATAAACAGTTATTAGATAATCATTTAATCTCGACATTTATGTTACGATTCCATACATTTAATTATTTTTAAGTTTTTGAAGAACTACCCCTTCATTTATTCGGTAAAAAAATTACCATAAAACCTTATGATAGATTTATGTATAACTCTCACTCAAAAAAAATTTAAAAAATTTATGTACAATTAATTTGTAACTTACATATCTCTCGTATTCCCATATGCTAAAATTCATGAAATTACCGGATGTATATCTACATTTTTTAATTTATACAAATATAGGATAAACTATGTTAGAAAAATTTTAAAAACTAATAATTAATTAATATTATTATTCTCATTAAACAAATAAATAATGTACGAATTGAAGGTTGGTGTAAAATCTATTTAAATTATTGGTGATTTTATTACATATTGATTAGTGATGCCAGCGAGATAATTTGATCAAAATTTTAATTTTCTTGAAATTTTCATGAACTTGACTTTAATTAGTCAATTGATGTTACGTAATTTTTAATTAAATTTCCAAGCTAATACCGTAGAGGACTGTAGCTGTTATTAAGATCGAGAGACTTTCCTAATGTAAAAAATTGAATAAAATTACAAATGTCATATAGATAGTCTAGAACATATAACTAGTCGCGTGAAAGAAGGTTATTATTTCGCATCTTTTATTTCTGATAATTACTTTCGAAAAAGAAAACAAACAAAACAAAATAGTCGATGTATATCTAATCGATGTATATTGTATAAAAATCCTGATAAATAATAAAATTATTATTAATTAATTGACCGAATAAATCATCCAAGATAAAGCAAAGAAGCGATATATGCAATCTTGTTCCATTTAATTAATGGTTTCAAATATCACGGCATAAGTTGACAAACAGTACAGCACGTTGCCTCTCATTTTATTCAAAATATCGCGAATTAATTGAATATTGAACCAAATAATTAATATGCAACTAAATTATTTAAATTAACATTAAATTTTTTTATAAAAAAAGATTAACATTACTTTGTGACCAAGTAATACGAAACTAAATTACAGCATGAAACAGGTCGGTACATTTTAATATTATTATTATTATTGTATAATGGAACGTAAGGCTCGTGATGCAATAATCCAAATTCCAGCTAAAATAAGTAACAAGGACGGTTCGAACGGATTTTTCCTTTTTTTTTTTTTTTTTTTTTTTACCAAAACCAAATTCTTTTACGCTTAGGTCCGTTTCAGGGCCGGCCACCTAGGCGACTGTCTAGGACCTCTCCTTGGGTGGGGCTTCAAAATTTTTTTATAATTTATTATATTATATATATATATTTTTTTTATTCTTTTATTCAAAATCTTAGATAGGTCATGACCCATGAGTCTCTAATTATTTGTTTAAAAAATACTAAACATTATCAATTTTTGTGTTTTTGCTCCTTTCTTTTTTTATGTACAAAAAAAAAAACAGAACATTTTTTTTCTTGGATACAAAGTTTTTTTAAAAAATTGCTTCATTCAGGTGAGTTATATGTATGTTTGTGTATTACGGTTGGTGCACACTTTAAATCTCATATCAACAATAAATCTTTGTTAATATTTAAATTTATTTTTAAAAAAAATTCGAATTGTGAGTTATGACGGGGAAAAGAAAATTTGAATCTGGAATATTATTTAAATTTGAATCTTTGTGAGTTATGACGAGGATAACTTATATAATATTATTAATCATACCGGTCATAGTAGTTTCTACTGAAAGAAGTTTTTCCAAGCTCAAGTTGATAAAAAACTACTTCCAATCAACTATGTCATGATAGATTGAATGGTTTGACAATATTGTCAATTGAAAAAAAATATGGTTGCTACTCTTGATTAGGATGATTTAGTTGATAATTTTGCACAAAAGAAAGCGCGAAGAGTTTGAACATTTTGTTTAGATTTAATAAATTAACATGGTATATTGGTATATGAAATTAGATATTGGTGATCATTATGTTTATTTTATTATCACTATATACGTAAATATTTTTATATTTTGCAAAAAAAAAATTATATTGACCTTAAGTAAGCTTAGGGCCTCTAATTTTCTGGAGACGGCTCTGGTCCATTTATATACTATTATTTCAAGAACGTTACGTTGGTAGACCAAAATGAATTTTAGATCTCTCGCGATAATCGTGTGAGCGAGTTGAAATTTTAACGTTATGTTGGTCGATAGATCGAAATGACTTTTAGTTTTTTCGTGATAGTCGTATAAGTAAATTGGAATTTTAGAAGTTTCGTGGCAATAACGTTAGGTACCGTTTAGAGTGAGTGATAAGATAAATAATATAGATATAAGTAATATAATGTAATAAAAAATAAATAAGAAATGATAATTAATATAGTATTTAATTTGATTGATAGATTATAGTTTGTTTGATTTGAGTGATTAAATTATATATAAAAATAGTAAATTATCATTTTGTCTTTTTAGAAATTAATAAAATATGAATAATATTATGTATAAAGGGTAATAAAATAATTTAAATTCAATGATGTAAGATAAATAATTAATGATTTGATTGATGTAAGATAAATAATTAATATATGGATAAATAATAGAATAATGCTAAAGGTACAAAAAATATCGTGTACAACGATATTTACAACAATTATATCATGAGATTTGCTATTTTATCGCGAGATTTTGTATTCAATTTATCGTGAGATTTTGATATATTTAATTTTTGCATTGTGTTGTAAGATTTGTTGTACAAAATTCGTTGTACATGTAGTATTGCTCTAAATAATATGACCAAAATATGTGAGATTGAATAAGATAAGTTATACCTAAATTAATAATGTCATACCAAACGGTACCTAAGTAGACTGAAAGACAATGAGCTATAAATATTTATGACGTTGTGAATCGACGAATGCAAAATTCAGCTCTTTAATTTTGAACGTAGTTCTAAATTTGATTAGTTTTGTTGGACAAGAGTGAACAAACATATTATTTATTATTATTATTTATTAGATATAAATATATGAGTTGTATTGTTGAAGTTTGAACTTTACGAAACTGTAACTGCTTAAAAATGTTTTTTTTAGTTCTATATATAATATATGTATGTGTCTGTGTGCACTGTAATTTTATTATTATTTCATCTCAAAAAAAATTATTATAACTTTATGTATCCTCTCAAAATGGTAACATATTTTTATTTATTTGAATTAATTTTACAAAACTGAAAAACATAATCCGTCGAATGCAAACCTCAATTTTTTCATTCAATATTTGGTCTTTAAATATATTTTTTTCTCTTCCCTCCCCTTCCATCCATCTTGTTTAAAGGCTACAACTTTCAAATCAAATGTATCTTTTATATATATATATATATATATTTATCACTATCTTGAATTATAACTCGCTTTTACATTTTTGCGAGACGTGTTTTTTTTTTAAAAAAAATCCATTGTTATTAATGTTTTATTACGAGAATTTTAAAATAACTTTCTTTGTTTCTTTTATTTCTAACGTGTACTCGAGATGATTCTTAATATTTTGAAATATATTGATTTTTTTATATAAAATAGTAGTTATGTGAAAGGAATAAAATCCTTGATATCTTTTCTATATCGTGAAAGATTTATTGTGGTGTTTTGCATTTCTTGGATTGATACTTTTTCCTATCTAAGTGTTTGAGATATTTTAAATAGAAATTGTTTTATTATAGAATAAGATATTCATATATCTTAAAGAGCTTAAATATTTACTTGATTATTTTGTAGGAGATATTATGCACTTATCATAATATATCTGTATCTCCTAACTTATCTTTATTTCCTTATCTTTATAAATTGATTCGAGTTTGAAAGGAAAAAAGATCAAGGTTTATTGGAGATAAGATTGTTCAAGCTTAATTTGGTGTCCTTCACGTTGAATAAATAGGAGAGAAGATCGAGAAGCGTAGAGTGCAGAACGTAGTGCAGAATAGAGAGAGCGAGAGCAGAGAAACACATATACTGCACAAGAGAGAGTTTCACGTCGAAAATTCAGAGACTCATTCATGAGAAATCAAGAGCTCTGAATTACATAAGAAGATTTGAGTTTTCTATATTGTCGTGAAGCTTTTTGAGAACACTTGAAGATTACACTTGCAAGAGTGTTGATCGAAAGACTTTTTGTTGTTCTCATATTTCGGCAATCAGAACCAACTCCTTATTCGGTTTTCTTGTTCTACTTTCAGTAGACTTTTAAGGGAGTTGTTTTTATTTATTCTTTATTTTCTCACATGATTGAGAAAATTGATTTTTGAAATAATTCACTAGTTTTAGGGTTTGTAAAACTCTTTGATTGTTTTCTAGTGAAAGTTTTGCCCTGAGGCGCTGCAAGAGTATTTTATACTCTTGCTTAAATATTTGAGTCTTATTTATTTGGTTGTTTATTTATTTTATTCATGCTTTCAAAAATTCTGATGCATGTTAATCAAGGTGTTATTGAAGATGTTGTCATCACCTAGTAACAACATCTGAATCTGTTTTATGTGTAACCTTTTATTACTTTAGTACTTGTGCATATTTACTCTTGAGTATTTTTATTGTTGGTTTACTGTTACTATTCACGTTTTAATATTTCCGCTGCATGTTGAGTAGGATGTTATCAACACCTAGTGACAACATCTGATTTTGATAATTTTTATGAGCCATGATATCCCTTACAAGTGGTATCAGAGCCTACTCTTGATACACTAAGAGCTGATTCTGGATTATTTTTTCAGGAATATTATGGAGTCAACAACAGCAAACTCATTCTTCAAACCTCAAGAAGTCTTTGAATCGGATTTGGGAGATGACTCGTTGTCACTCATCACAAAGAAGTTTTGTGATTATCTGAAGAAGATGAGAGAGACAAAGAAGACTGATCAAAAACTCAAAGCTCCACTTTTTCCGGCTGCTAACAAAACTCTGAAAATAGGCGGGTCTGATCAATCATCAAGGAAGTTTCCTGATCCTCAAAAGCCTCTACTTATGCCGGAAAGAAATAAAAAGCCTACTGCAAAGAAGATTGACACGGTGCAATGTCATGAATGTCAAGGCTATGGTCATTTTGCCAATGAATGTGCAAATACGGTTCGAAAAGGGATGAATGCATCTTTGTGTGATGAAGAATCTGAAAAAGATGAAGAACATAATGAAGAAGAAAGTCACACATCCCTGACAGCATTGATGGAAAGAAAGAAGCTGATGCAAGTCAATCCTTTAGGTGTTGTCGCAGGTGTTGCCACACCTGGCCGCGACATCTCCCAAAGGTCAGTATGTTTAAATTCTTTTACTACTGATAATGTGTGTAATACTGATGCAGGTGATGAAAGAATGTCTCTGGAAGATGTGCGAATGCAATATGAAGAGTTATATGCTGACTGGGTTGAACGAAATAAGAAGAACACTTTTCTTTCAAGAGAAAATTCTGATTTGAAGGCTGATATATCAAGACTTTAAGTTATGCTGAGTAAGAAGGATCTGGAATTAAGTCAGGTTAAGGATGAACTCATGAAAGCTAAGGCTACATTGGCTAAATTCAATTCAAGCACAACCAAACTTGATTTTTTGCTCATGATGGGAAGAGATGGTAAGGCTGGACTAGGTTTTGAGAACAGTAAATTTGAGATTGGTGAATGCTCAAAAGGGCCGGTGTTTGTCAAGGAAAGTAGTTGTTCAGAAAGATCAACCAAAAAGGTCACATCAACCGATCCTCCAAAACCAAAGCCACAACCTACTGCTCATGTAAAGCCCAGAAGGAAAGGTAAGTATGTTTGTCATTACTGTCATAGACCTGGTCATATCAAACCATACTGTTTTAAGCTGCAGGAAGACTACAAATATAGATCTGCACCGAAGGTGTTGCCAACACCTTTCCACAACATCTTCAGAAACAGATCTACTGTAAGACAGGTTTGGGTACCAAAAGCTGATATTCAATGTCATATGATTTATACTGCTTTGAGGACTAATGTTTCAGGTACTTGGTACTTTGATAGCGGTAGCTCACATCATATGACAGGTTCTAGGAAGTTTATCACCGATTATGTTGAACAAAAGAGTGGGAAAGTGACTTATGAAGGAGATTCAAAGGGAATTATCGTAGGAAAAGGCACACTGGATGTTGCTGGTTTGCCTAAGCTTCGCAACGTACTACATGTTGAAGGACTAACTGCAAATTTAATAAGCATTAGTCAGCTTTGTGATGACAACTTGCATGTGCAGTTTGATAAGAAATCATGCAAAGTGTTTGATAGTTTTAACATGTGTGTTATGACAGGTATGAGGTCATCTGATAATCGCTACCAATTTGGATAAGAGATGGCTTGTACACATACAAAGATGGATGAATTTAACCTTTGGCATCGAAAGTTGGGACATGAAAACTTCAAGAATTTGAAGAACTTAAGTAAGTTTGATGCTGTTAGAGGTATGCCTAATCTAAAATTTGGAATTCCATTTGTTTGTGAGGCATGTCAAAAAGAAGCAGACCAGGGTGTTACATCAGATGTTGCCAACATCTGAGACAACACTCTGTCTTCAGCTTGTACATATGGACTCGTTGGGTCTAATGGATGTGGAAAGCTGTGGAGGTAATAAATATTCTGTTGTTTGTGTAGATGATTTTTCACTATATACTTGGGTAAGATTTGTGAAAGAAAAATCAGATATATTTGATGTTTTTAAGAATTTGCTCACAAGGATTGTGAATCTTTACAACTTGAAGGTGACCAGAATTCTCACTGATTATAGTAAGGAGTTCGAAATTTTTTTTTTTGAGAATTTATGTGGTAAGAAAGGTATTTCTCATGAATTCTCTGCTCTCAAAACCCCACAACAGAATGAATTTGTTGAAAAGAAGAATATAACTTTGCAAGATATGGCTAGAGTGATGTTAAGTTCTGAAAATATCTCAAAACATTTTTGGGCAGAAGCCTTAATCACAGCACGTCACATTTCAAATTGAGTATACTTGAGGAATGGTTCTACTATGACTTCTTATGAAACTCTCATGGGAAAGAGGCCGAACCTTAAGTACTTTCTTGTTTTTGGCTGTGTATGTTACGTTTTGAATGATATTGATCATTTTGCAAAGTTTGATGCTAAAAGTGACAAGTGTTTGTTCTTAGGTTATTCTTCAGATATTCAAGCTTACATGATGTTTAACTTAAGAACTCGAACAATTTTTGAGTCTATTAATGTTGTATTTGTTGATTTTGCAGATCTAAAGAAAAAAACAGCTGAGGATGAAGTTGATGATATGCTGGATAAATCTGGAAATTCAGATGTTGACCAAAGAGTGTTGCCAACACCTCCTGCTTAGATTTCAGAAACAAAAGTTGAAAAGCCTACTGATGAGAATATTGATAAGGACAATGAGGTAAATGAAGCTGGAAAGAATGTTCCAAGCAGAATTCAGAAGAATCACCCAACCTCACAGGTCATTGGAGATGTGCATGGAGAATTGCAAACTCGAAGGAAAGAGAAAGTGGATTATCGAAAGATGGCAGGTTTATTGTGCATGATTTCTACGTATTCTCAGGTTAGATTCTCTTGTTTTGTGTCAAACAGTGAACCCAAAAATTTTGGCACTGTATGGATTGTAGCAAGCACCACGTACATGGTATGGAAGATTAACCAAATACTTGCTCAATCTTGGATTCAAAAGAGGTGAGATTGATAAGACATTGTTTGTGCAAAAGTCTCAAGGTAATATTCTTATTTGCCAAGTTTATATAGATGACATAATATTTTGTGCTTCTTGTGAAAAACTTGTTGATGAATTTGTGAAGTGCATGTCGTCTACTTTTGAGATGAGTATGGTTGGTGAATTGAATTATTTCTTGGGGTTGCAAGTGAAACAAATGCATGGTGGAATTTTTGTGTATCAAATACAGTATGCTAGAAATCTTGTGAAAAAGCATTTGAATGAAAATTGTAAACACATGCGTACACCAATGAGGTCAAGTGAAAAACTGTCGAGGGAAGATGTTATCGAAGGTGTTGACAACACCCTCTACAGAAGCATAATTGGAAGTATCTTGTTTTTTTTTTGTGCTACTGGGCTATATATCATGCTTAGTTGAATGTGTAATGTGATAATTCAAGCGTTATTGATATATCCAAAAATCCAGTACAACACTCTCGAACCAAACACATAGACATTTGACATCACTTCATTAGAGATTTGGTCGAGAAAGGCATGATTTGTATTGAGTTTATTAGAACGGATAACCAATTAGCTGATATTTTCACCAAAGCATTGGATTTCGAGAGATTTTCCAGTCTAAGGAAGTCTCTCAGTTTGTGTGCTTTATAGACAGAACCGAGATGTTGTCTGGAGTGTTGCCAATACCCTGCGACAACACCTTTTCATGAATGTGCATCTTTAGGATCATTAGTCATGTTGTATTCATGCATACCCTCTGTTTTGTGAAGTGTTTGATACTTTGTAATCATTGACCAGTTTTCACTCAGGATTTTTTGCAAATTTTTTTACAGTTTAATGAGATTTAATTGAAGAAGAGTTCTGACTAAATCACGAAGTAGTGGAGGGATGTTCGTGTATTCCATGATCCCGTTCCAAGTGAAAAGTGATTTCGCAAATTCAGAAACTCAAAATAACAAAAAAAAGGTTCACCATAATAAATTCAATCATCAAATTTGATTGAAAATCAGATGCAAATGGAAAAAGCTACCTAAAAGGGTCCGTTGAAGATCGTTCCTTTAGTGTGCAGGCTACCACTTCTGTAATAAGAATTTTATGAATGTCTAGAAATCAAAGTTTTTGAGAATCCTGAAGTATTGCTGGAAGATGTTGCCAACATCGTAGATAACACCTCACTTGTCAACATATTATTTTGCATGTGATTGCATTTTATTGCATTGTTACACTCTGTTTTTAGACATAATTAGGACATGCATATTTATTTTATGGTGAATATATCTTGTTGAGAAGTTTGAAGTTCGAAATAAGCAAAATTTAGTGATTTGCCCAATCCACTAATATTTCGAATTGTTTTGTGATTGAAAGTGTTTTTAATGGAGTTTATTTCGATGTGGAGTTTCTTTATGGAAATTTTGTGAAAATCAATTGGCTTGATTTATTGCCTTAATTCGGAAATTTGTTGTCATAATGATTTCAAACTCCATTTTACATTGGCAATTGTTACTGTTGGGGAACGTTAACTGCGACCGAGTGATTAATAGGTAAAGGGTTTGTTGTTTAAATTTGATCTTATCATCAGAATATTTTATGGTCTTGTTACTCTTTGCTTCACCCTCACCACATTATCACTTCTACAGAATTTTTTCGGTCCTTGCATTATTGTCAAATTCTTCTCTTCTTATTCTAACTGTTCAAAATTTTATGGCAGAGAATAATTTTGATTCAATGATATTCAAACAGAGATGAGCTACAAAGAAGATGTTGAGCCGGATGTTGACAACATCTCTGACAACATCTTAGAGGATGATTTTTTTTTAAAATTGAGATATTTGATGGTCATTGTTGCTGCTGCTGATCCATCCCTTGCATTCTCTGATTAAGGCTCTGAGGAATCTGCCTCTGAAGAAGATGTTGCGTCAGATGCTGCTGTCATTCCTGCTGACATCTTAGATGAAGAGTATTTGAATATGGTAAAATTTTTCAGAATTCGGAATTTGCTGGCTACTGTCACTGTTATTATACCTTTCTGCAGGAAGCCGGTGTTGCTGTTTCTGCAGAAGATGTTTTTGAAGGTGTTGCTGACACCTTGGACAACACCTTGGATGAAGACTACCGAGTAAGCCTATCCTATTCCTCTATATATTTTTTTACTGAGAATGATGCAAACGGTTGGCAACACTATGCCAATTGTGACTTCTTTGAGGACCACATCATTGATTTGGAAGCATATGACGCTCAAAATCTGGTAAGAATTTTCCAACTCAAGAATATGCTATCTACTGTGACATATGCTACTCCTTACTGTAGACCTATGGTCTTGGAATTATACTGAAATTTGACTAAAGTTGTGTCGAACCCTCTTTCGCAAAATTTGAGAAAATTTATGTGAGGGTTCATATTTTCGAGTTTAGTCCTACTGTGATTAATGAATTTTTTAACCCACCCGAGGTGGAAGAAGATGTGCAGCCTGCTCTGATAAGATAGCTTATGTTATTTACAAGACTGCAATTAAGACTTGGACTCCGTTCAAAAATTCCATCTTTGTCAGCAAACAACAAGTTGGTGTGTTGTTTACTATAGGAACTGGAGCAGCTTTGAACTTTGGAAAGCTTGTGTTTTACTACAGTTATGCAATATGCAAACTGTGGGTTGGTATCTTACATGCTCATGTTTCTTTCTTTGATATTTGTTGTGATAGTATCTCAATATTTTGAAAAACATGATGATGAGCCTTTATCTGCTGTTGTTGAGGTCCTGAAGCTTGCACCTGCATTACTTAAAGGTAACATGAAATTGGACCTACCTTGGTCAGAAACAGGTGCTGCTGCAGATGCTGTGGAAGATGTTGCCAACACCTCCCCTGCCACTGCCATATTTGTTCCTTCTACTTTAACTCAACAGTTGGATTCTGTTTTTGTTCATTCCCAGATGTTGCATGTTGAACAGAAGTTTTTACAAGCCAAAGCAGACATTGCTTACTATAAAGCTCGTCTATCTTAATATCGGATTTTTTCTTGGTGTAGGTACCTCTTCTGGACAAAAAGGGGGAGAAGATGTTGAATCTGGTGGCTCTAGCTCTGATGGAGAAGATAGTGACTCTGGATCTGATGGAGAAGAAGCTAGTTCTGGCAAAGAAAATGATGGGCTGTCACAGAGCAATAAGTTTTAGTTTTTTGTGGTTTAAGTTTATTTTGTGGTTTATTTTGCTCTGCTCTGATTTGTCTTATGTTTTTGCTCTGATCTGATTCTAATCAATGTTAGATTGTTTGATTATGACTCTCTGATTTGTTCTAAGTTTTTTTTTGCCCTGACTTAAGTGTTGTGAGGAGATGTTGGGAACATCCTCGACAACATCTGTGCTTAGACTAAGGGGGAGAATGTATTTTTGTATTCAGGGAGAGAATTGATATTCAGGAGAGTTGTGATGTGTGCTAAATTGATTAAATGTGTTTTGTGATTCACTTTTGAACATGTATTAAGTATTTTCTGATCTCTCCAAGTGTTGTGTGCAGATGTTGCCAACATTCTTGACAACACTCAAAACTGAAAGATCAAATTCAGGGGGAGAACAGACTTGATAAGTTTGAACTCAGGGGGAGTTCTGAGAATTAATATTCAGGGGGAGTTGCTGATTTTCTTTTAGATGTCCAGAAAGGCAAAAAGTGGGAGATTGAAAGGAATAAAATCCTTGATATCTTTTCTATATCGTGAAAGATTTATTGTGGTGTTTTGCCTTTCTTGGATTGATACTTTTTCCTATCTAAGTGTTTGAGATATTTTAAATAGGAATTGTTTTATTATAGAATAAGATATTCATATATCTTAAAGAGCTTAAATATTTAATTGATTATTTTGTAGGAGATATTATGCACTTATCATAATATATATGTATCTCCTAACTTATCTTTATTTCCTTATCTTTATAGATTGATTCGAGTTTGAAAGGAAAAAAGATCAAGGTTTATTGGAGATAAGATTTTTCAAGCTTAATTTGGTGTCCTTCACGTTGAATAAATAGGAGAGAAGATCGAGAAGCGTAGAGTGCAGAACGTAGTGCAGAATAGAGAGAGCAAGAGCAGAGAAACACATATACTGCACAAGAGAGAGTTTCACGTCGAAAATTCAGAGACTCATTTATGAGAAATCAAGAGCTCTGAATTACATAAGAAGATTGGAGTTTTCTGTATTTTCGTGAAGCTTTTCGAGAACACTTGAAGATTACACTTGCAAGAGTGTTGATCGAAAGACCTTTTGTTGTTCTCATATTTCGGCAATCAGAACCAACTCCTTATTCGGTTTTCTTGTTCTACTTTCAGTAGACTTTTAAGGGAGTTGTTTTTATTTATTCTTTATTTTCTCACATGATTGAGAAAATTGATTTTTGAAATAATTCACTAGTTTTAGGGTTTGTAAAACTCTTTGATTGTTTTCTAATGAAAGTTTTGCCCTGAGGCACTGTAAGAGTATTTTATACTCTTGCTTAAATATTTGAGTCTGATTTATTTGGTTGTTTATTTATTTTATTCATGCTTTCAAAAATTTTGATGCATGTTAATCAATGTGTTAATGAAGATGTTGTCAACACCTAGTGACAACATCTGAATCTGTTTTATGTGCAACCTTTTATTACTTTAGTACTTGTGCATATTTACTCTTGAGTATTTTTATTGTTGGTTTGCTGTTACTATTCACGTTTTAATATTTCCGCTGCATGTTGAGTAGGATGTTGTCAACACCTAGTGACAACATCTGATTCTGATAATTTTTATGAGCCATGATATCCCTTACATTATGAATATAGTTAAAACTATGTTTGTAATATGATGAAAGGTGAATTTCTTAATGATTGTTTGCTAGTGTATATTGAGCATCAAATTGCTAAAAAATCAATATAGATTCACTTGCATGTAGATGATTTTTGTGATTTGCAAAACAGAAGTTCATCTAATAGATTCGAGATAAATAATGTTGTATTTATAATTTTTTATCATGAATATTGATGTAGTATTTGATACAAATAAAATATATTTAAATTTTATTGTCCGATGATTCAAGTGTATTAACAATGGACGATCAAAGTTTTATCTGAAGTTAAAAGTACGTAGGATTCATTTGCTATCACACAACATATATACATTATCCTAGTTGGTAATTAAATTCATTTAAGTTGCATCTGATTTGAAAGATCTGAGTAGATCCTATATTATTCGTTTATTTGTATTGCTCAATTATATTTTTCTGTTACAATTTCAAATATTTTCTCCAACACAAATATCATTTGATTTATAATCCTCCTACAAATTCAAACCATCTAATCCAAACACAAACATAATTAATTATCAATATCCAAAATTATTGTTTCATTTTAATAAGCTAAAATTGTTATTACTTTATGAAGTGTTTGCAATCACTAAAAAAAGTGATTGTTAGCTTTTGGCTTAAAAAAATCATTTTTGTGTGTTTCTTAAACCTATATTATGTGTTAGTTTATGCTTAACTTAATTGAAATTCAAAAGCTAGTCATGTGGTGTCTGGTGATTATGATTCTCCAAAAGTGATTCTAATAAGAAGGTAATTGTTAAAATCATTTTAATCACTTATTTATCAAACACTACCAAACTTTGATTTTTAGATTTTCTTATTTGTTTCCAAACACTACCAACTTTTGATTTTTCTTAACTTTTTTATAATCTATAAATTAATCACTTCTACAAAAGCACAATCTATTGCAAACACTCCCTTATTGGTGCCTAACAACTTACAATCCCATGCATATCATATATGCAGGCGGGCCGAGAGTGTCTGCAATAGTTTTCAACTAGAGTTAGGGAGTGTCTGTCGTCACTTAAAAAATTGATTGTTGAAATTTGGCTTAAAAAAATCACTTTTGTGAGTTTCTTAAACCCAGATTATATGTTAGCTTTTTTCTTAACTTAATTAAAATTCAAAAGCTAATCATGTGGTGATTATTATTCTCCAAAAGTGATTCTAATAAAAAGTTTAATGTTAAAATCACTATAATCACTTATTTATCAAACACTGCCCAACTTTAATTTTTAACTTTCCACTTTTGTTTTCAAACACTACTAATT
Organism: Henckelia pumila; assembly: GCF_033568475.1. Lineage (NCBI taxonomy): Eukaryota > Viridiplantae > Streptophyta > Magnoliopsida > Lamiales > Gesneriaceae > Henckelia > Henckelia pumila. The sequence continues at coordinate 100,846,373 of NC_133120.1, read as the reverse complement.
TCTGATTTTTTTTTTCAAATTTTTATAATATATAAATTTAGGGAGTGTTTGTAAAAGATTATGTTCTTGTAGAAGTGATTAAGTTTATAAATTATAAAAAAATTAAAAAAAATCAAAAGTTGATAGTGTTTAAAAACAAATGTGAAAATATAAAAATCAAAGTTGGGTAGTGTTTGATAAATAAATGATTATAGTGATTTTGACATTGACCTTTAGAATCATTTTTTGAGAATCATAATCACCATATGATTAGCTTTTGGATTTTAATTAATTTAAGTATAAGTTAACACATAATTTAGGATTAAGAAACACACAAAAATGATTCTTTTAAGTCAAAATTTATCAATTATTATTTTTAGTGATTGCAAACACTACCTTAATCACTTGTATAAAAACAGAATTTTTGCAAACACTCCCTTAATCTGTAGCAGTGGAGTTAATAATTTCTCGCAAGATAACCAAAATTTTACAATAATTTGTGAGTACGAAGGGAACAAAAGAAATATTACTTATACACTGAACCCAAAAAAAGGAAAAAAAATCCAACGTGCTCTCATATAAGCTCGAATTGATAAGATGTTCCTTTCAGAATATTTATCAAATTGTGTATCCAATGGTTTATATTCTAACACATGCATTAAAATTAATATTGATACTCGATAATGTTAGCGCGACGAGACATATGTTATTAAATCAACTTTTAGATCCTCTGATAGTTTGAACTCCGTCCTCAAATCGTGGACTATATATATGTTAGAATAAGTTACGATACGCACACTTAATAAATAGTATGTATATATATATATATACTATTTTATTAAGTGTGCATAGCGTAACTTATTCTAATTGTTTTTGATGTCATGGTCTGTTTTATCTAATTTTTTCTTTTTATACCCCTACATTTTCTCTCCAACTCACTTATCCCACATTTTCTCTCAACTGCTCGCATCATCTATTCCTTTATCATATCTATTTCCATCAATTAAAATTGAATTGCATCCACGACTAATTTTTTTTTATATTTGAAAAAAACAAAAAATAAATAAATATGCACTTTAAAATTAACAAATTATTCAATATACAATACATTATATTTTTATCTAATATTTTATACACGCAACGCGTGTGCTTCATCGCTAGTATACTGACGCCCCATCATTTTTTTTAATTTTTTTAAAAAATACTCTAAACCCTACCACATCACCTACTCTACCCACGCCCCATCCACTCAATTCCCTAACCAATTCCTACCCTATCATTACCCATCTCACCCCATACCACTGCCCACAGCAGTTGTGAAACATCTACTAATAATAAATGTGGAATTTTTTTTTAAATAACTAAGAATAATATTATACATATATGCCCATACATATATGTATAAACATTAAAAATACTGCTAATAAATAAAATCCTTTAAAATAAAAACTTAAATAAATAATAATATTAAACCACTGAAAATCTCTCGTCGTGCTAAATAAAAATAATAAAATTAATTCACTCAACCACTGGAAACTGAAAATACGAAACATGTTTTATAAAATCTCAAAGGTACTCAAACATGCAAGACTCAATGCGACGGTCACGGGGCCACTGCCATGCTTGCTCATACATCCTCGCCATCGGTAGGAGCTACAAACGAATCATCACACTCACCTGCACCATATAAGCGTAGTGAGCCTAGGGGCTCAACGTGTCTAATCCTTTATAATAAGGGTTAAAAATAATGCATTACATAATCATACTAATACATATAATATCATGAGTATGCATGCATGCTCTTAAAAATGTGCACTGTAAACTCTTGCATACCATATCTTATAACATAACATCCATCATACTAATCATATAATCCATACGTAAATAGAGCATGACTTAATCATAAGTAACTGTGAAGGTTATATCCGTATATGTGGCTCGTAAACATGAGCGACTGATCAGTCTGAGAACCATCGTACGTGGCGGTGAATAATCACCTCTATGCTGGTAGTAAACTACCTCTGTGCCAGTGGTAAAACCACTTCTATGCCGGTAGTAAAACTACCTCTGTGCTGGTGGTAAACCACCTCTGTGCCGCCACATAACTTCAATTTCCATAAAAACATTTTTCATGCTCAATTCTTAATCATAAACACATCATAAAAATTCTTCATGTATGCATGCACTTAAAATATGTCCGTAATATATATTTAATTAAATTTTTATAATAAATATACTTTTACTTAAAATAGACTTCATGCATAAAAAAATAATTAAATATATATTCTGGACTTAGTTTATTTTCATGGGTTGGTCCAGACTGCTGATCACTCACTCTAAGTCCATTAAACTTAAATAAAAGCCCAATGGAAATAAATTCTTAATTAAATGTCATTATTCATAAATAGCCCTAAATAAAAATATTTAAGTCCATTAACTTAAGCTAAGCTCAATAATCATATTTTAGCCCAAATAACTTAATTAAACTTAATTGGGCCTAAATAAAAATATTTAAGTCCATTAACTTAATTAAACCCAATAAAACTCTAGACTGGCCCAAAAATCCATCGACGGGCCCAAAAATTCCCATGGGCTCCCAAGCCCGTGAAAATCATTGGGTTAACTTAAATAAATCATTTAAAGCCCAAATAAAATTATTTGGAGTCCCAAATAATTTTCTAATCACTAAACTGGACCAAAAACCAATTAAACTCTTAATTACTTAAATATTAAAATACCCGAGCGCGACCCACCTAACCCGGACCCGGACCCTACTGACCTGATCCATGATACCCCAGACCCGACCCAAACCACCCAGCCCAAGCCCAGCTCAAAATAAAACCCTGAAGTTCAAAACTTAACCCAAGCATATTTATGCTCACAACCAACTCCGTGCAGCTGTACTAATTCCTTTCGTTCTCTCTGATCAAACAATATTTGACCATGAAACCACTTCTATCACTTAGACAACATCAAGATGTTTCCATCAAGATAAAAATCAGCCCAAACAGTGGTTTGAGGAAGGAGAACAAAGCCTTGAAACAGGCTGTTCCCCCAGCTCGCGTCTAGCCCTGAGCGGCTGCCGTAAATTCGATCGTTCTCCCTGCTCCGACAACCAATGACCGTGAAACCACTTTCCAATCCTATAAAACATCTATAGGTTTCCAACAAGATAAAAATCAACCCAACCCATGCACTATAGGTGGAGAAAAAACACAAAAACTAGACATCATCTGTGCTCGCGCGCGCAAATGAGCAGTGTTGCCAAATCCATTCGTTCTCCCTACTCCGGCCATATTTTTCCCTTAAACCACTTCCCAATCCTAGCCAACATCGATAGGGTTCAATCCCTTCAAACTGCACCCCAAACCGTGGCCTGAGGAAGGAGAACGAAGTCTTCTTCCTCAAAATACTAACCTGCGCGATTTGGTGCGTCCGGAAGAAGAGGCTTCGGTTCCAGCCTATGCCCGACCTACACCATGAACTAGGACGACTCTAAGGACCCTCACACATGCACCCAGATGTTGGACACCAGCTTGGACCTTCCCATGCATAAAAAAAACGTGATATGACCATGAACCAAGCAAACGTGAGCAAGAAAGGAAAAAGAAACATTCATGCTTCGAAAATTCAGAAATTTAAACGTGTGGATCATAGTGTTTCTGATAAAACAATGAAATAATAGCTTACATGGTGTAGAAACAAAAGAATTAGACATGCCTTTGATTTAAATCAAAGCTTCCACGTGTACGGCTCCGGGACGACGAATCTACGAAAAACTCTAAATTTTCTTGAAGAAATCGGCTATGGAGATTGTTTGCTTCTGTTGAAACGTGAGGAAGGAGGTGGAGGAAAGGGGTTGTCGGCTGAGTGGGGTTAGGGTAGGGTAGGATAGGTTTTAGTTTTAAAATTTTATAAATAGGATTACATTAGGATAAAAACTAATTTGAGATAATATCATACCTAAATAAATATTTAAAAACTCAATAATAACTTATTAATCTGATAATAAACCAAAAATCCCGAAATAATAATTTAGAGGATTTTTAAAATTTAATAAAAGTCATTAAAATGACTTATTTTGGCTAAAAATCAACCCTTAAATAAATATATAAATAAACACTAAAATTTTCTTGAAAAAATACCTTAAAATATTATTTTAAGGCTCATAATACTCATAAAATATTTTTGGCTAAAAAGATTGGTATCTTGTCCGTCCACGGTCCCGTCTACGCGTTCAAAATAATAAATTCCTTAAAAGTCTAAAATTTCCATAATTATGGGTTAAATACTAAAATAATTTAAAACATGCACATAATAGACATAATAACACATAAGTAATATTTAACTTATATTTCTAAAAATTTAAATAATTAATTTCCCTAATTATGCATGAGAATTTACGTATAAAAATTTTTCTGGTGTTACAATTCTCCCCCCCCCCCTTAAATTGAATTTCGTCCTCGAAATTCGACTTATCAAACTCTAGTAACGGAGTCCTTCAAAAATCCAATTTACTAAATCCACTATTACATATCTAGTTCCCAAGTTTCGGTATCCCAAAAGTCATGCTTCTGCTACGCACTCTGATAAACAAAATATTTTATCATTCCCAAATCTATTTATTTAAACGTAGTGACTTGAACGTCAAACTCAATACAGCTTACTTAGTAACACCAACCACGCGAACCCTTAAGTATTATCAAAGATTATCCAATTTTTTTTTATCAAACTAACTCCACAATTATTCTTATTCTCAAAGATTCAAGAACCTAATACAAAACATATTTATCATCAATTTATACCTCATATAATTAAGAGTACAAACTTAAAACCACAAACCATCAAACTATAACCTTATGGTACAATTGTCATCTCCAAGAAAATCATGACTTCTTCGTCAAAGGAAAAACCTTAATAGTTAAATGAATGATAATATGATATCTGTGAACACAACTAGCATAATTTGACACATGCGGACTTAATTCCCAAAAATATATATTAGCCTCTAAAAAGTAACATTTTAAATTCACCAAAGAAGAAAATGATACAACCCTCGATTAATCAATCTTGCGAGGAATCCTACTCTTGCCTCAAGCAATAATTCTATTGCTATCACAAAAACTTAATACCTCTTATCGAAATTTACCTTTATTTTTCTATTTATCGCTATACCTTCATAAAAATTTCCTAAATAGGCCCGCTACCTCTTACCATCACCAACCCAATAATTTACCAATGAAATCATTTTAACTTAAAATCAATAAGTTACTACAAAAATTCAAGTGACAACCCATATATCATAAATATCAAACTTAGTTTTAACAACATAAAACTGAATTCCCAAATTCGAAATTTTTTGTGGTCCACCTGTCATATAACATGTCTTGGGCATACTACGTCATCACACATTCTTCACGTAAATCGCAATGCATAACTAAGTATTTTAAAACTTTGCTAACGTAAAGTCTTAAGTCATAACATATGCTCCTGATAAATCATAATAAAACATTTAAAACTTACAGACCGGTAGTAGGATTTCTGAGCTTCACGTGGCAGTAGGACATCCTCCAAGGACCGCGCTCTGATACCAATTGAAACATCTACTAATAATAAATGCGGAATTTTTTTTTTAAATAACTAAGAATAATATTATACATATATGCCCATACATATATGTATAAACATTAAAAATACTGCTAATAAATAAAATCCTTTAAAATAAAAACTTAAATAAATAATAATATTAAACCACTGAAAATCTCTCGTCGTGCTAAATAAAAATAATAAAATTAATTCACTCAACCACTGGAAACTGAAAATACGAAACATGTTTTATAAAATCTCAAAGGTACTCAAACATGCAAGACTCAATGCGACGGTCACGGGGCCACTGCCATGCTTGCTCATACATCCTCGCCATCGGTAGGAGTTACAAACGAATCATCACACTCACCTGCACCATATAAGCGTAGTGAGCCTAGGGGCTCAACATGTCTAATCCTTTATAACAAGGGTTAAAAATAATGCATCACATAATCATACTAATACATATAATATCATGAGTATGCATGCATGCTCTTAAAAATGTGCACTGTAAACTCTTGCATACCATATCTTATAACATAACATCCATCATACTAATCATATAATCCATACGTAAATAGAGCATGACTTAATCATAAGTAACTATGAAGGTTATATCCGTATATGTGGCTCGTAAACATGAGCGACTGATCAGTCTGAGAACCATCGTATGTGACGGTGAATAATCACCTCTATGCTGGTAGTAAACTACCTCTGTGCCAGTGGTAAAACCACTTCTATGCCGGTAGTAGAACTACCTCTGTGCTGATGGTAAACCACCTCTGTGCCGCCACATAACTTAAATTTCCATAAAAACATTTTTCATGCTCAATTCTTAATCATAAACACATCATAAAAATTCTTCATGTATGCATGCACTTAAAATATGTTCGTAATATATATTTAATTAAATTTTTATAATAAATATACTTTTACTTAAAATAGACTTCATGCATAAAAAAATAATTAAATATATATTCTGGACTTAGTTTATTTTCATGGGTTGGTCCAGACTGCTGATCACTCACTCTAAGTCCATTAAACTTAAATAAAAGCCCAATGGAAATAAATTCTTAATTAAATGTCATTATTCATAAATGGACCTAAATAAAAACATTTAAGTCCATTAACGTAAGCTAAGCCCAATAATCATATTTTAGCCCAAATAACTTAATTAAACTTAATTGGGCCTAAATAAAAATATTTAAGTCCATTAACTTAATTAAACCCAATAAAACTCTAGACTGGCCCAAAAATCCATCGACGGGCCCAAAAATTCTCATGGGCTCCCAAGCCCGTGAAAATCATTGGGTTAACTTAAATAAATCATTTAAGGCCTAAATAAAATTATTTAGAGTCTCAAATAATTTTCTAATCATTAAACTGGCCCAAAAACCAATTAAACTCTTAATTACTTAAATATTAAAATACCCAAGCCCGACCCACCTAACCCAGACCCGGACCCTACTGACCTGATCCATGACACCCTAGACCCAACCCGAACCACCCAGCCCAAGCCCAGCTCAAAATAAAACCCAGAAGTTCAAAATTTAACCCAAGCATATTTCTGCTCACAACCAACTCCATGCAGCTGTACTAATTCCTTTCGTTCTCTCTGATCTGACAATATTTGACCATGAAACCACTTCTATCACTTAGACAACATCAAGACATTTCCATAAAGCTAAAAATCAGCCCAAACAGTGGTTTGAGGAAGGAGAACAAAGCCTTGCAACAGGCTGTTCCCCCAGCTCGCGTCCAGCCCTGAGCGGCTGCCGTAAATCCGATCGTTCTCCCTGCTCCGACCACCAATGACCGTGAAACCACTTTAAAATCCTATAAAACATCTATAGGTTTCCAACAAGATAAAATTCAACCCAACCCATGAACTATAGGTGGAGAACGAACACAAAAACCAGACATCATCTGTGCTCACGCGCGCAGATGAGCAGTGTTGCCAAATCCGTTCGTTCTCCCTACTCCGGCCATATTTTTCCCTTAAACCACTTCCCAATCCTAGCCAAAATTGATAGGGTTCAATCCCTTCAAACCTCACCCCAAACCATGGCCTGAGGAAGGAGAACGAAGTCTTCTTCCTCAGAACACTAACCTGCGCGATCTGGTGCGTCCGGAAGAAGAGGCTTTGGTTCCAGCCTATGCCCGACCTACACCATGAACTAGGATGACTCTAAGGACCCTCACACATGCACCCAGACATTGGACACCAGCTTGGACCTTCCCATGCATAAAAAAAACGTGATATGACCATGAACCAAGCAAACGTGAGCAAGAAAGGAAAAAGAAACATTCATGCTTCGAAAATTCAGAAATTTAAACGTGTGGATCATAGTGTTTCTGATAAAACAATGAAATAATAGCTTACATGGTGTAGAAACAAAAGAATTAGACATGCCTTTGATTTAAATCGAAGCTTCCACGTGTACGGCTCCGGGACGACGAATCTACGAAAAACTCTAAATTTTCTTGAAGAAATCGGCTATGGAGGTTGTTTGCTTCTGTTGAAACGTGATGAAGGAGGTGGAGGAAAGGGGTTGTCGGCTGAGTGGGGTTAGGGTAGGGTAGGATAGGTTTTAGTTTTAAAATTTTATAAATAGGATTAAATTAGGATAAAAACTAATTTGAGATAATATCATACCTAAATAAATATTTAAAAACTCAATAATAACTTATTAATCTGATAATAAACCAAAAATCCCGAAATAATAATTTAGAGGATTTTTAAAATTTAATAAAAGTCATTAAAATGGCTTATTTTGGCTAAAAATCAACCCTTAAATAAATATATAAATAAACACTAAAATTTTCTTGACAAAATAGCTTAAAATATTATTTTAAGGCTCATAAGACTCATAAAATATTTTTGGCTAAAAAGATTGGTATCTCGTCCGTCCACGGTCCCGTCTACGCGCTCAAAATAATAAATTCCTTAAAAGTCTAAAATTTCCATAATTATGGGTTAAATACTAAAATAATTTAAAACATGCACATAATACACATAATAACACATAAGTAATATTTAACTTATATTTCTAAAAATTTAAATAATTAATTTCCCTAATTATGCATGAGAATTTACGTATAAAAATTTTTCGCCGCCGGCGACGGCCACCCCAAACCCGACCACCCACGACGACCGGTTACACACCACCATTCTCCATCACATTCCAACCATTCCCACGCCTGACCACCCCAGCCCCATCCTACAACTCTATCGACGCCGCCAGCCACCCCAAGCCCACTACCTAGAGGTGTCAAAATGAGCTAGGTCCGTCGGTTTGGTCTGCCCCGCCACCTAAAATAGGTGGGTTGAGTTGGTATTTTCCCAACCCGTCGGTTTGGTCTGCCCCGCCCTGCCTAATGGTGGATTACGATTGGTTGTGGGCTAGCCTGTCCCGTTGGCCCATTTTGACACCTCTACGACACCACCCCTTCATCTTCACTGTTCGGCCGTCGCTTCTGCTGGAGGTGGAGAAGTGGTGGGGCGATGAATGAGAGGAGAGAGAAGATAACAAGAGAGATGTCGTGGGAAGATGGACTCGAAGGGTGGCCACGACGACGACGGTGAGGGAGTTGATTGAGATTGGGAAGAGTGATGGTGGCTAAGATGACCAAGAAATGCTCAATGGTTATGGTGGAATGTGACTGTGAATGGAAGCACGGAGTAAGAAGGCGAAGACGATTCATAAATTGGGCCCAATTTTGGGCCCAAATTTTTTTTAACAAAAAATTAAAACAAAAAATGATGGGGCGCCAGCTAGGCTGGCGGCTCTGCACCCTTGGGTGCAGGGAAACATCACTCTATATATACTAGCAAATAAGCACACACAATGTGTGTGATATAAAAGAAAAAGGAATGAACGTGTTTGAGATTTGGGTGAGAAATAAGAAACGTGAAAATGTGGAGAAGTTGGGTGATGGAAAGTTGGGTGATAGTAGTTTAGATATTTTTAAAAACAGACAAAGACACCAATTAGTTATTCTAGGATGCACATCTTTAATAAATAGTAAAAAATATATATTTTATGAACTTGTTTTATTATCAGTGCCTATTTACTGCATCACTGTGATACCGGATTATTACTCATCCCTCAACTTCAATAACATAACATAGAAGTATAGATTTAAGTACTTTTTTTAAAAAAAAATTAATTATATTTTTAAAGAATGGTATCGTTCATATGATATATTATCGTTATATGAAAATTATTATTCTCCCTATGTCAAAATGTTGGTTGTCCGATCTCACATGTATAATTCAATTTCTCTTATTGGTAAATTTTTTATTAATAAATATACCAATAAAACTAAAGTTTCGTCTAGAAAAGTAGTTATAAAAAGTTTTTATAAAATCATTTTTTAAAAATATTAAAAATTATTTTAAAAAATAAATATGCGTTTGTACAACCATTCTAAAAAAACATTTATAAAATTTCAAATTAATATATTTTGATTTTTATCGTCGTCTTCAATTCTAAAAACATAAAAAAAATCGCATCACATTTGTTCTTTAAAAACTATACATGTAGAAAACTTTTGTAAAAATATTTTTCATAAATAATTTACAAAAATCTTGCCAAAATATATACTTTAAATTTCTTTTTTCACTTATAAAACTAATTTTTTTTAATATTTATCTATACAGAACCTTAGTATTAGGAAAAAAAAAGGATGTACTTATTTTTTCAACGAATTAAATAAAAATAAAATAGATTTGTTCTAAACACCATTTTTCGATTTTCTTAACTAGCGTCTTTGCATACGTAATATATGTGCATATATTGTTTGTATTTTAAAATATCATATTTTGTGAGATAAAAATTGATTGAAAAAAACTATGGTAAAATATCACATATATTGTTTGTATTTTAAAATACCATACTGACATAATTTGCATACGTAATATTGTTTTTATTTTAAAATAGAAAATAAATCGACCAAGTTATTAAAAAATTAATTGATAATATATAAAATTAATGGTATTTACTATTTAATAAGGGTAGAATTGAATTAATGATAGTTAATAATGGTAAATATGGAAGTTCACATAAATATACCAAAAGTAATTATTATAGTAATCTCTTACTTTATTATATAGTAATAGATAGTAATAGATACTAGCGACTTCCACACGTAATGCATGTGTTTGTTAATATATGTATTTTTAAATTATATAAGATAAAATATATGTAATAGTTGTTATTATTTTTATTATTTATTTATTTTTTAAAAAAAAATTTAAACAGATAAACACATGGTGAGAGTTACTTTTCAAAATCTGAAAATCAACACATTTCATTTTTTTAATTAAAAATTACTTTATTAAATGAAAGATAATTTTAAAAATTCACTTAAAAGTACCAAAATATTATTTCTTAACTTTTGTCATATAAAGTTTGAGTTTACTTACTATAACCTCCTCTCACTTTGTTAAACAATAATAGATGTGTGATGAAAACAAAGAGTCTAAAATATTCGCAACGGAGAAAATATCAATAACTTGCCATTTTGTAATAATAACAACAACAACAATAATAATAATAATAATAATAATAATAATATGGGCAAATTATTTTAAACTCCCCACTACCAAACTTCTCTTTAACTTAACTCTCTACCCACCACTTTCTTTATTTTCACTCCCTAGTGGTCCCCATATTTGAATTAAAATATAATTAAAACTAATCCTTTGTATGTGGCTTTGTTATACCTATCGAACCAGTCCCGGCCATGCAAGATTATTAGTTACGCAAGATTTCCAGCCGATATATTCCAGATTAGGGTCCAACATGCTTTCGTAAGATGAATTAAATTTAGATACCTTTTTTACCATAATGTCGTCGGGTCATACCTGCCGAGTTTTACGAAGTGCTCCTCACACTCCAACCACGCAGTCGCAACAGATGGTTTCTGCACAAGCTCCTTCAACGACACCCAGCACAGCCTTAATTCGTTTTCTACCTTAAGGCGTATGATATATAAATTTAATTATAAAATATGAACATGAAAGAACGAGAGATTTAGAAAATTTATTCAGACATAATATTATTACATAAATCAACTCCTTTGAAGAGGAGAAGACAACTTGTTTAGCTACTCATAGTAGCCTTGTTATTGAAATACATAAAAAAAAAAACTTAATACAAAGAGAGAGAAATATTACAACAATTTATTTGTAAGAAAACTGAAGGGAATGATCGATATCTTCAGCTTCCTCAAATGCCTATATTTATAGCTGTAGTTCCACTCGTTTCACCGAAAAACTTCAGGGAATCTCACAGCTGTCTTGTATTTATTTATGCCATTATTTATGACATCTTTTACTAATGGAGGAGGCAGTTGTCTTGAATTTTTTATGCCATTATTGATGGCATCTTTTACTAGTGGAGGAATCATATGTCTGCCACTTTTTTTTGGCTTTATTCTACTCACATGCCTGCTTTATTGTTGTCGGGGCATCTTTTGCTTTTGAAGTAGGTCCCTTGAAAACGCATCTTCGGTGGTCCTTGTCCACCTTTGCTTGTCTTGAAAAAATCATTTCGATCCGTTCGGGGTCTAAAGGTTTTTCCAAATTCTGGATCCTTCTGATTTGGGCATTTTGGGCAGATATTCTCTGACCATCGTCCAATATGAGTCATGTTACAGAATTTCGGCGAGTTTATTTACTTCCCGGCAGCTTGTTGTTCCACAAAAGATTTCTCTTCTTTTCAAAGAGTTCTTCCGCAAATGCTGTAGTTTTTTCTGTCATTGTGTTTAACAGGAACGATCCATTCACAGAATTCTGATAAAATTTGAATGGAAACTTGACTTTATCCATCTCAGTAAGACAGACCCAAATACCCCATGCCCTTTTGGTTGAGATCTCATTTTCCCCGAAAGTGGACACCAAGGGTATTTCTTTAGTTTTAGGATCTTTGATAAATTTATGACTGTTTATATCAGGTCTCCTCAGCTTGATAAAATGAAAGGGTTCGTATGATCCTTTCACTGTTGGTTCTGGAGCTGCACTGAAAAAGTATAACTCAAGCACATCTCCTCTGGCCAAATGATCATTATTTGCCCATGTTTCTTGGACTGCTTCCTGGATCCATTTTGGTAACTGTGATATCTCCGTGAAGCTTGGTGATGTTGTATAAACTGAGGCCAAAGTCCCAAATTCATACCATAGTTTTACATCTTTAGGATTGACATTGTTTTTTAGCCAAACCCCTGGATATATTCCTGCAACATCAACCCTGCAACTGTTCGGGTTGATTTCACTCCTTGTATTTAATTTCTCCCACCTTTGTTGATAAACCTGGAATGGAGAAATAATAGATGGATTAGTATCAATCTTAGATTTGCCCTTACCAGTGTTGGGCCTAAGATTGATCTCTTCCTCTTTTACCCTAGAGGCGGAGGGTTGACTTGATGAGTTATCCTCATCAATTGTTGCTTCATCCAGATCATCAAAGGCTGATGATAGATTAGCACTTGTTTCTTGAGTTTTAGATTCATCAACATCTTATTTCACAACCGGTGGTTGTATTTTTTGTTCTTGTAAAACCAATGGTTTTAGCATATCTTGTTTATGAGAAACCAATGGTTTCTCTATAGCCTTCATAATTGGCCCTTGAATAGCAGCCCATAGTTGTGTTTGAGCTTGCATACATCCTGTAATTCGATTAGATACTTTGATCCGATCAGCTTGTTGTAACCTCCCGGCCATTTCAGCATTAATGGCTAACTGGTTGAACTCATTTTGAAGCAACCCAAGGTGTTCCCTGAGATGCCTCTGCATTTTCATGATGGAATCCACGTCACTGTCTTCCATCTCTTGTTAAGAAATCTGCAAGAATATTTTCATGAGATTTAATAATAACAATATCAAAAATATAATTTTGACATAATGTTTGCCATCTTAATAACCTAACTTTCTCAGGTTTAGATTCGATCTTATTTTTTAGGAAAGCTTTTACCTGGGTGTTATCAACCTTCAGAGTGAATTTTTTAGCAAGTAAAAATAATGGCCATTTTTCAAAATCCCTTTTAACTGCATAAAATTCCTTCTTATTGATATGCCATCTAATGGCCTCATATTCTGAAAAAAGACCGCTACAGTATCTGCATGGTATTTTCCCATCTGGAGTGATCTTGGTAAGGACTGCTGCCCACCAATCGTTACTGGCATCCATAAATAATATCAGATCATCTTCATCTACGGGTATAGCCATTTTTGGGAGATTCTTACATATCTCTTTTAATTGGTTTACCCCTTTAGTATGGTTATCAATCCATATAAACCTAGCATCCTTTTTTAACAAAGGACTGAACACCTTTCTGTACATTGCTAGATTGTTAATGAACATCCCTGTAAAATTAACTACTCCAAAAAAACTCTGGAGTTGTTTTACATCTTTGAGTTTATCTGAAAAATTCTTTACCTTTTTCACAATATGGGGTTGTAGAATTATTCCAGTTTCATCAATCTCAATACCGAGGAATTCAATTTTTCTCGTTGCTATGACTGCTTTCTTTTCAGATAAAACCAGTCCTTCTTGTTTACAAATTTTAGAGAAAATCTCTAAGTGTTTAACGTGTTCGTCTATATTTTTTGATGTTATAAGAATATCATCAATATAAACAAACATAAAGTTGAAATAATCTTTAAAAAGGTTATCCATCTTTCTTTGAAATATCTGGGGTGCATTAGCTAATCCCATAGGCATAACTTCCCAAATATAGTGTCCTTGTGGAGTAGAGAAGGCTGTGAATTTCTTACTTCCTTCTTCCATTCGAATCTGGTAAAATTCAGACTTACAATCAAATTTTGAGAATACTCTAGCATTTCGTACACAGTTAATTAGGTGTTCTCTACTCGGTATGAAGTATCCATCAAACTCCAAGATTTTATTAATACCTTGGTAGTTAATAACTAGTCTGGGTTTCCCTCTTTTTATTTCACCATGATTTCTAACCAGAAAACCTGGGCTGCTATATGGTGAAACTCCTTCTTTGATTAAACCAAAGTCCAAATGTTCCTTGATAATCATTCTCATATCCTTTTGATCTGTTATGTTCATCGGCATAGGCTTATATCTGACGAATTCATACTCTTTGCCTTTCTTTAGAGTAAGACTGACTTTGAGTTGATTTCTATCCCACCATGCCAAAGGATGCTCGTTGTAACTTTCTTTGAGCCTCTTTTTGACATCTTTAAGGGATACTTTATTCTCTAACTCTATATCTCTGTGATTTAAAGTTACCTTGAGAAGCTCCATATCGTCTGTTTGGAGTTCTTGTTCTGTTGTTATTTTCAACATGGTTTCTCCAAACCTTATTGGATCTTTCATTTTTGGGTGAAAAAGTTGTCTTTTACAACCATGCTGGCTGCGAAATATTATCGGCAATTGTCGATAAAAAGCAATCTTGAGTCTTTGAACGATAATTTTATGATCACAAATTGTAGTGAACATAAGTCTTCTTGACTCATTGTCTTATGTAAACTTCTTAAACATTTGTAAGAAGTTATTTCCAAACAGGATATCAGCTCCTGTATCATGGAAATAGATTGGTGGTGTTTTTACCTTGTACCAAGGTGTTTGACTTGCACCTCCCATAAGGATCTCTGCTTGTTTTATTCCTTTGCAAATAATTAAAATTCTTCGAGAGAAATCTCGTCCATCAATTTTTGGCAATTCCTCTTCACATTCTTCAGGGAAGACTCCTCTTTTTGCTGTACAAATTTCTGCTCCCGAGTCAATATAAGCTGCAAAATACTCAGCCTTATATTGTTCATATAACATCCCTATCGAAATGTATATGGAGAAAGAACTTGTTGTCATTTTTTAAAGGGGTTACTAAATGGCCCCGACATTTTTAACATACTGTGTTGTAACTCAGTAATCCGATTAAGACTATTTACCTTTAGTTTCCCTAAGGCCTCAGAAGGTAAAGTATGGTTACTCATTTCTACTTCTTCAATGCGTTCTAGTAAATCATGTTCATGACTTACTAATTTCAACTGTTGCTTCTTCCTCTGTCTGTGAACAGAGTTCTCGAATCTGATTAAGGGATTGTCCCTTATCCAATTCTCTTGGTTTTTCATTTCGTAGAATTCTTATTGAACCCTCTCAAGTCTTTTCTTTTGCCATGAACTCTATTCCTTTTTCAAGGCGTTTCCATGGTTTATGGTCCTCCAGGAATTCTAGACCAAGAATGAGTTGATCCATTTCTTTTTCTAGAATTCCCCAGATTTGAACTTCCGATTCTCCAATATTTATCACTCCTTGGTAAGTTTCTTTTTTTTGTTGTTCCAAATAGTAAATCGAGTTACAAGGGAACAAGTTCCGATGACTTGTAATTTCGAATACTATTTTTACTTCTTTCCATCCTTCTGGAGATCTAAGTTTTCCTATTATAGAAAACTTTTTTTCTTCTGGTGGAATTTCTTGAATAGGAGATTTGTCTCATCTCCTGCTTGTCATTCTGTCTCCTTGGAAAGATAACCTTCGGGGTTCTATTTTAAGGTCTCTGTATAGAACCGGTCTATCTTGAATTTGAATGTCTGTTTCTTGAATTAAAGGAAACTCGATTTTTTCCGGGTATATTGCTTGAGCAACTTTTCCAAAGATCTCTGGAATTTCAATGAACTTATTTCTAATAAATAATTCAGAATGGTGAGCATTAGAAAGAGCATATGAAATTTGATACGTAATAGAATATGACCTATTACTTTCCTTCATTAGTCTTTTTTCCTTGAAGTTTTGATGCAAAGTCAAGGCTCGACTAAAATCTCTATCAGCTAAATTGTAGACTATTCTTGGTTAAATAACTCCCACAATTTTTCCTGCACATAAATTTCCCGAGATAGTTCCTAGAACCGCATCTTGTATATTCCCCATTCTTTTATCGCATATTACGATATCTATGGGTGAATCTATTCCCTCTTTAAAAGTAGCCTTGATCATAATCTGGATTGCTCCAATATGAATCCAAGACATTGTCTTTGCTACTTCTGCTTTTAATTTCTGTAATTCTTCTCGAATTTCTTCAAAGGGAATTAACTGCATTTCAATTTGATTACTGGTTAATTCCATAGGGATCGTCATTTCCCTTATGGATACCTTATAAATCAAATTATGTCTTCTTTGTCTTAGCCCTAGGTTTCCTAAGACTCTTTCAACTTGTCCTGCCGAAAATCCTTGGTACTTCTGTAATGTTGGATTTTCTCTCATAATCCTTTGAACCATATTATGAGATATCGTGGTTTGACTAAAGAACCCAGCCAAACTTTCATGTGTTTCATGGCAAAACACTTCCTCTTTAGTCTGATTCTGATTCCGATTCATCTTCAGAAACTTCTCGACTAAACAATATCTCTTCTTCGTATATGCTTTCATCTGAGGGGATATCCTCAAATTGATATACTTGGACTAGATCTTGAAAGAAGACCGCATCATCCATATCTGGTGTTGCTTCAAAGAGTTTAACTCTTTTTTTCTCATTTTCTGGACAATTTGTAGATATATGTCCTCTTGCTCCACATGTCCAGCAGTTGCAATCCTTGAAACTTTCACTTGCTCTTGTATGAGTTCTTCTGAAAATTTTTCTTGATGATGTTCTTCCCCTGCTTTGTGATGAGCCTGTTGCTGGGGATGTTCTTGTAGGTCCACTTCTTCTACCTGATCTATATGATCTGGCCTTTTGTTTGGACCAAAATGTTCTTGGTTTCCAAGAACTTTTCATTCTTTTATTATAGGGATTATTTCTGAATTTTTTCCTTTTAAATCTCTGTGATCTGTTTCCAATGATCGTTGGAAGATCATTTTCTCTACAACACAAAGGTGTACGTTTATCTATACCCCTTATTTTCTTGTAGTTCTTCTGTAATGCTGCCATATGGCACCATTCTGCTAATTTTCTTTTAAAAAAGGAGGCACGTCTTGCCAATGTATCAAGATTGCCTGGAACATATTCTTTAATTAGCATTTCTGTTCAGGGACTTGGCATTTTTGCAAAAAATAGCTGAATAGCTATATTTTCCTCGACTCCCGAATTCCATCTGTATTTAGTGAATAACATAATGTATGCATCAACTAAGCAGATATCATGTAACTTGAGGCTATAAAGAGCTTGAGTATATCTTCTCTTTTTCTCTGTATCTTGATTATTGAAATAGTCTACCCCTATGAATTGTGCTTTAAATAGGGTGGCCATTCTTTCTCCAATCTCGCTGAGGGATTCTCCTGCTAAGATTGATTCCTTAGTTTCTTGCATAGTCATCTCCCATGCGATCTTAACAGATCCCATTAGACTCATTTCTAAAAGTTTAATGAATCCTTCTTTATTGAGATCTAATGTCCCTGCTGCTATTCTCATAGCTGACGTCCAATCATCTATAAGATCTTCTCTGTTTTTAAAGTCCAAAACATCAAGGTTTAACATAACCCCGTAAGGATGTATTGGATCTAAAATAGTTTTTTCGTAAGGAGTTTGATGGAGTGAGATTTTACTCCTTCTCGATCTGGTTCCTGTTGGATGTGAATTTTTTCTCCAACCTGGAACTCACTATGTGGTTCTTCTGTTTTAACCACATATCTTGGGGGATTCCCTATGGGTTGTTCACCCTCAGGGGAATTTATTTTTAGATCTACTACTTTGAGATTCGCAAAAGAATCCGCAAGATCTTGTAGATCCTCGAGATTTAATCTTTCTAAAGTAGTCATCATATAGTATTTTTCTCTGATATTGATTTTATAAGATTAATCATCATTTCATCATTGGTTAAATATTTTTGGACCATTTTGGTTTTACCTTTCTGATGTAACAAAGGTTCGGTACCAAATAGGAGTGGTAACCTTCCTCCTGTATTTCCTTTTCTAGAACCCGAAGTGTGTTATAGATTATGATTTTATTTTGAAGATCCTTTAGGTTTCCAAGAATTTCTTCTTGTTTTTTAAGGATTTCTTCAATTTTTCGAGGTATTTCATACAGCTGATTGCTGTAATATTGTATCGTTTTTTGAATTTCTCTAAGATCTGCGAAGAGTTTAGAGGAATCTGGGGTAATCTCTAAAAATTGAGAGTTAGAAATCATTTTTTTTTATCTCTTCAAAATTAAGAGCATTAATCACAATCTGTTGTAAGTAATCTATTGTGAATAGATTAACTTGTTTATAGGATTTCATATGAATAAAATCCTTTTGATTCAAACCTTCGTTTGAAGTCATCTTTTAAAAAAAAATCTTCTCCTCAACAAAAAAAAGCATGAATTAATGAATAATATTATGTCTGAATAATTAACCTAAGGCTTTGATACCATTTTTACGGATAATTATTTGTACCATGAATAAGCACAAAATCTTCAGATTTTAGCATAAAGTCTTTAGATTTTAAGCATAAAAAAGCATAAATCCAATACAAGAATTAAACAATTAAATATTCAAGTTTTGTGGTCCTAGAAAGCTATTGCAAAGAATCTTATGGATAGACAGATAGGACAAAGTCAAGTTTGTGTTTGATGATTTATCACCAATTTGATCATAATATATCACGAACATTTTTTTTTACGTGAATGACAATTCACAAGTCTCAAATCTCTACTGGGCCGTTGCTAATAAGCGCTGCCCAACGGCCCATACAACCAACCGGTTGAGTTCTTTCCTTTCTTCTTCTTCTTCCCTCCGCTCTGCCATTCCACCGTTGTGCAATTCGTTTACGCATTCATGTTTCTCTCAATCGCTTTCCGATATTAGTCCGTAGAAAAAGTATGGCTCTAACGACTCTGAAATCAATCCAAACGGCGCTCGACCTCGTCGAGTCGAAGAAGGAAAATCTCAGAAAAGCCTTTGAAGGATTGCAGTCGCACTCGTCTTTGCTGTCTTCTTTTGCTTTCAAGTGGAATGACATAGAATCGGATGTTAATTCCACTCAATCGGACCTCCTCCAGAAGTTCTCGACCCTCCAGGCGCGGGAATCTACGAGGATTCGCAAGCCTAAACCCGTGAAGCTTTACGCGTCGGACCCAGTTCCCGCCCGACCCGAATTGAAGTCTCTATGTGAGAATATGGACGGTCTGGGTTTGCGTAAGTACGTGCTTGACCGGCCCAAGGAAAGGACCGCCATTAGGGTTGAGTTGGGTGACGCGTTGAAGCACGCGTCGGATCCGGGTTCCTTGATTTTGGATGCCCTGGATGGGTTTTGTGGCGCGGGGTCGGATTCAGGTACCCCTGGGTCTGAGCTGGGATCGTTGAGGAGGGCGTGCGCGGTTTTACTGGAGGAGTTTATGAGGGTTGGGTTCGAGATTGGGGCGGAGGTCAAAGAGAGAGCGGCAGCTATTGCTGCTGAGTGGAAGGTGAAGATGGTGAGTGTGAGTGATGGGAACGGTGGAGATGAAGATGATGAGAAGAAAGACGAGATGGGGGGTTTGGATAAGTCGACCTATTTGCAGCTCCTAGCTGCGTACAAACTGGTAAGTGATGGTGCGTATGATGCAAATGAGTTGATCAATCATGTTGTCATGATTGCTAGGTGCCGGCAAGCCGTGGAGTTGTGCAAAGCTATCGGACTTGAGAGTCGGGTTTCCGGTAAATTTGGGGATAATTTACATTTTAGAGCTGCATGCGCCTGTTATATTGTTCTTATTAGTTTGTGCTTGTATCAGTGTGAATTGTTAGTTGTGTGCTGGCTAAAAAAAATTGTAGAAATTTGGGGGGCTTCACTTCTCTAATCTATGGCTGATTTACAGTGGAAGGGCATTGTTTTGATTCATCTGAAATATCTTTTGTTTGGTGGCATGGAGACTAAGATTCTCTTTAGAATAATAAACTTGAATGAGTGAATTTATCTATCACCCGTCATTTCCTCTTTGTGTTTAACTAAAGTTGAGATGTGCTATGACTGTAATATTAGCGAGTTTGCTTACGGATCAAGTCGTTTGAAATTTAGTATCTTAAATCCATGCTTCTTGTCTGGATAGTGTGATACAAGGAGATTCAAAATCACTCAATCTAAATTTAAGATATTTCTTTAACAAAATAACGGTGTCATTTAATATTCAAGTTTCGAATTCTTTCTCCAAATTAAATCTCTTGACCCACCAGAATTAATTTTGTTCAAATGAATCTCTTGACCCACCATAATTAATTTTGTTCAAATGCAATCTGGTTGAATTCAAAAGTGTCTCCTCTAGATGGAAAGTTTTTATTTGCAGAAAGATATCTATACAGTTGTGTTATGTTGTTGAAACAGAAAAAAAAGGAAACATCAGTATGTTGACTTCAATCTCTGTTTTATTGCCGCTGTGGTAGTGGTGAAGAAAGTTGGAGTTCAACCTGAGAATATGTTTGAAACTGGCTTTGGAATGGAGGGTTACTTTTTGATGATTTATTGTTGATATGATAACGAGGGTATTGAATTTTGGCAGTTAAGAGAGAAATAAGGATCTTATATTATTCAAATATTCTATGACTTATGGAGCAAAACAACCACGTGTTCAATAATCATGGTTAGTTTGTGAATTGAATTCGTTTCTTTTCATTTGTGGGGAGTACATGGGATAAGAAGAATTTTGCCATCACATGAAGTAATTTGTACTTTTGTGGTATCTGTCCTCTTTTTGTATGCATACTCACGAGTCAATTCACGTCATAGACAACTGTGCCTTCACAAGTCTGATGTTCAAATTAGTGGTGCCTCCTCTTCCTTAAAACAAGGGAGTGAGTCTGTCCATAAATGTATAGTTTTGAAAAGTGACTATGTTTTTGTTTCTTTATTCTGTGTACCATTGTTGTAATATTGCCTTGTTTATCTGTTTTAAAGTTCGATCTTGAACAGCAATATTCATGGCTTCCAACAGATATCGTGCAGAAACTCATTGATAGGGGCAAACAACTTTTGGCTCTCAAATTCGTTTTTGAATTTGAGCTGGTTGAAGAGTTCCCTCCTGTGCCCATACTGAAAGCATATGTAATTAATTCTGAAAAACTTGCTCAAAAAGTGCTCAAGAGTGGGAAGGGGTCCCGTCAGTCAGTGGTAATCTCTTATTTTCATTTGAGTTGGTATTTCTGTTACAAGAATTTTGTTGGATTCTGATTATTTAATAGATATATGTTCATGAACACAATTTCACATGTTTCTCCAGAAAATCTGTTTTACATGTGTGCAATTTGGAAGGACGTGGTGTATAGATTAGGTTTCTCAATAAGTTGGATTTGAATTCGAATTCAATCTGAATAATAAAATTGCTGCTCTGTGGCATATGATATTCATAATCCAAAATAAGTGGTGTAAAACCAACACATTAGTATTTGAATCAGATTATTTTTAATCACATGGCTGTGTTCATTTGTGTATAATTTTTTTTAAAACTAAATGAGGCAACTTACATTAAAAACCACATTGGATTAGTTGGCGTCAATCTTCATTTCAGACCTCAAATTGTCTTCTATTAGACCCCTCATAAATAACGTCATCAAAATCTTCAGAATCAGATATTTGATAAAAAAATTTATGTATTTTGATTCCGATCTAGCATGTCAAGCTCCTTTCGAATTTTTGGATTTTGGGTCGTACATGATTTCTCTAGAATTTTTATGATTTGGTCCATGTCAACAAATTGGATACATTTCATTTTTATCTTTCATCTAATGCACAAAAGGAGGGTGATGTTGATTTCACTATATTGGCATTTCTGGTTTATTTTTTCTCCAGAAATATTGGAGGGGGAAAAATTGTCAATAACAATATTGGTTTTGCACATATAGGCCACACTTGGTTCGAATTATAAGATTATTGAACAATTAGTAAATGAGTGATAAAAAAATGATAGAATAACAAACATGAGTTTAGGTCCAAGACCATTCCTTTATCCCACCTAATCCTCATTACCAAACACAACCATGTAATGGAATATCTACATATACTTTTCTTATTGGGTGTAACAAATATTAATTATAGGACTCGAAAATAAAGCTGTTTATTGGAACTTATCAACCAAACAACTAATTTAAGTGCACCTAAGACTACTGCTATGTATCTACTACAGCTGGAGACTAACAGCGTTGTATATTTTTGTAGAACGAGGCTGTAACAAAAGAAATTAATGCATTGAAGGCAGTGATTAAATGCATTGAGGATCACAGCCTGGAATCTCAGTACCCGAAATCTGTACTGGTGAAGCGTATTGAGAAATTGGAGAAAGAAAAGGGTGAAAGGAAAAGGGCCGGACCAGCAGCTACACCTAAGTCGCAGCAGAATTTGAAACGACCCCCCCAAAATGGAAACAAGAGGATGAGAGCTGCTAGTGGTCGGAGATTTCCCGCCAAGCCCGTTGTTCCCCCACCACAACCATCATTGGTGCAGAGGTCAGGTTTGTTGCCAGATTACACTGCTCCATACCTCAGCACATCTGCTGGGGCCTATGGCTTGGCAGGTCCAATTGCTGCTGCTGTTCCATATGCAGGCTCATCTGCCGGTGTGTATGGATTGTCGGGAGCTGCATCTTTGGGCTTTAATCCAACTGCATCTGGTTCTTATCCTACTGAACCACATGCGCAGCAACCACATGTGCAGTCTGGTTATTATGATGGAGCTGTTGGTTATGGTGGATATAGTATCCCATCTCAATACCAATCAGTCGATAGTGGTGGATATAGTATCCCATCTCAATACCAACCAGTCGATAGTGGTGGATATAGTATCCCATCCCAGTACCAACCAGTTTACTATCAACAGTAAACATATTACTCTTCCAGATATGGATGGTCTCGGCCTTGTTGCATGTCTTGACTTTGGTTCAATTTTATCAAAAGCATTCTTCTGCTTTTTGGTTAATGGGATGTTAGCACAATGGCGAGATTTAATTTTCCGTCCTGTTAACTCTGATTGATTACCGCAGTATCGTCTGCGCATAGTTTAGTCGAGGCGCTAGGCCTGCTTGGATTAATCATGACTTGTTTCATGTTGATCTTTCACTTTAACGCATTGGTGTTACCGCAGGGAATAATTGTTCCTTAGCGAGTAGTTTATGCTGGTTTAGCTGTTTTACTGTTTTTCTTCTCTCGAAGCTAAGGAGTTTGCTTGTGATATCGGGAAACAAGATTCTATCACTTTCTGAATGGATCTTGAAACCTTTAAAACTCTCAGCCTTACCCAGCTGATCCGAGATCAAATGGGGGCACGTCTATGGCTCATTTCAACTGTACTTGCGAACTTTAATTTCCTTTTCTGTTTCCCATTTTTAATCTAGTTTTACCATCGCATGCAAAATGTGCTAGATCTTTTGAAACTAAACTAATATTTTAGTTTTGCGATGGTTTAGTAAAAACTCAATTAGTTCTTGTCTGACCTTCAAAAAATTTGACACAACAGTTTCAAATGGCTTATAACCACACTCAGTATAAGCTTCCTCCAGATTGATGTACGTGATGAGGTCCTTAACCGAGAGCCTTTACTAGTATTGTTTCATCGAATGCTGGACGTGACCTCTAAAGTATATGCATGGGTTCCATGAGTAGCAGCTTCTTATCTTTCATTCACATTCACTCCCCAGCCAAACGATTCTCTGTTAGTTCCATTTCTTCCATATGATTGATTAAATATACATGTTTCTTGGGAGTTATGATGGTCATTTTTTTGTGTTTGTTGGGTATTATTGTGCTTGATGTTTTCGCTGGAACCATGTCTTCTGCACTTTCATCAAACCGTGTTTAGAAGATTTTCGAGATATTTCCGGGGGCTTTATCGTGTTCTATCTTTCGGCTTGTATAGCAGCGCCTTCTACATTTGCTGCTTCTTGGGGCTTAATTGAATTACTGTCATTGGTACAATTTTTTTCACTTGTATGTTTCATTGTCTATACTGGCAACATTGATTTTTTAAGCTTATTATCGCTGTGTAAATTTGCTTGCAATTACCTTTTCTTTCTTTTTTCATTTATATATGTGTATACATTCACTACACTTTTTTCTTATAAAAATTTAAATTAAATATTGGTTTTCATGCCATTCGACAGTTGGATTGAATGTTTGGAACCAAAATTTAAATGATTTTATTCGGTAAAACAACTGATGCGTGTGTGTATAATTAGTCTATTTATAGCTGTTATTTTGTGATAATAGTAATCCATAATTTCAAAATAAAAAAATAACTAAAATAAAGATTTCACCATTGCCGCCGACATTTTATTTCAATAGGAGTGATGATAGAAAATTATAAATCACTTGGGAGCATTCATCAAATTTCAACTTTCGGAAAAACACTATTCTTATTGATATAAATTTTTTAAAAAAAATGGGAGAGGCTAGTGTCTTAATTTATAATTAGATTTATTTCAAGTAAAATAATATTAACGTTGGAATTCAAATTTTCGATAAAAAAAAATTAAATTAAATTCTTCCATGTGATGGTATATAAATTATTAATTAATTAATAAAATAGATGGATAAAATAAATGAGTGAATGAATGATGGCAACGGGGGTATATGGGAAAACTGGATGAGGACAAGTCACTGACAACTCAACTCCGTCCACACCTGAACCCGTACCCCCTTTCACTTTATTACAACAATGCAAAAGTACAATTATACCCCTACGCGAATTGTTGATATTGCCCCTAGCCATTTTCCTGTCGTGTTGAAAGGCACCACCCCTCCCCTCTCCCTCTCTCATGATGGAAGACTTTCGGTCACTCTCTCACTCTCCCTCCGATAATGCCTCCGCTCACGTGACGTCCACTCCCGAGCACGTGCCAGATGGCGGCTCCTCGCAGGCCCCGGACACGGCTTTGCTCGGCGGCGGCGGTGGATCCAACAATGGAGCTAAGTACAGGCTCATGTCTCCGGCCAAGCTCCCGATCTCTAGGTCCACATGTATCACGATTCCGCCTGGACTCAGCCCGACGTCGTTTCTCGAGTCACCTGTTCTTCTCTCCTACGTCAAGGTCACGATTTCGTGGAAATTGATTTTTGTTAGTTGCTTTTTTTTTTGCTTTGGCAGTGGCTCACTTGCGATAGTGGAATTGGTTCTGTTAGCTCCGAAGAATCAGTTTCGGATCCGTTTCCTAATTTGTTTATTAAGTCTCTGTTGGAGTTAGCTTATAACTCTATGTAGTTCAAATGATTAAATCTGAAGGATTTAAGTGCTCCTGAGTGAGGAATGTGCTGTTGTTGTAGGTCTTGATTGTGAGGATACTTTTTGGACCTTTAAGTGTGTGAATAGCCAAAAATGGTGTTATGCGAACTAAAGGTGCTTGTAGTGGTGGCGTATTTGTGGAATGTTTCGGTTGATTTTATTATTGATTTGATCTTTGGTTCTTTTTCATAATATTGCTGATCGTTGAATTATTTCTCCTTTTCATTTAGGCGCTCATTCGGGGAATATTAATGGGAAATGAATAAGATGTGTGATTCTGGAACCATTGGTTTCTTATGCTGGGGAAAAATTATATTAGTTTCTCCACGGAATTATTTGCGCACTTTTTCAACCTTTTGGAATATTTTTAAGTTAATATTAGAAATATGATATTTAAGTTCTCTGTTGTTTCTTCACTTAGTGAATCTCCTTTACTTAATGGTGAATGACATTTTCTTTTTTGTTATTCTGCCAACAAAAAGGATCTTTCACTTGAATAATCAGCTTCTTGAATGCGCATCAAAGGAATTTATGCCACTATGATTATGAGGATCAATCCGTAAAATTATTACTTTCCTGTTGAGTTGATAAAGTTAATGGTATTTGTGGGTGCATATGAGATTGATGGTAAAGGATCATTATGGTTTCTTTTCTAATGCGTGATAAAGGACAGAAGAACAAGAATCCCTATTTGAATAGATTGGAAACTTATTGATGCTATTTAATGGCTGTGGAGAGACTTGAATCCTCAATTGTGCCCCTTTTGTCCTTGCAATACTTTATCAATTTTGCAGGTGGAGCCTTCTCCAACCACAGGTTCTCTTTTTAAGCCTCAGTTGATTCAACGAGCTTGTGAAAATTCAATGTTGTCATCTGAGAAACTTTGTTCCCGTGGCAATGCCGTTAATGGAATGACATCCAGTGATTTTGAGTTTAAGTTCCTCGCTGGATCTAATACTGCCACAGAATTACCATCTGCAGGACAGGCTGTAATGTTCTGAATCTTTTTGTTGCGCGATTATTCTTTAGCTATAATAAATGGCTCTGGTTTACAATAAAATGAGTTGGAAAATGACTTTTGTTTGACACACTCTTCTTTCTTAGGTAAAAGCAAATCCAAATATTGTTTTGAAGAAAATTTGAGTTAAAAAATAAAAGCGTGTCGGAAAATGATTTGCGGGGATCCTCCATACTCATTTTACTTCATGGTCTTAAAATAGAGATTAGCTATCATTTGTTTGTCACTTCTTTGGCAATTTCGCCTGTGTCTTATGTATAATGGCTGTCATATATGATGAAACCTATATTTTGGGAATCATGAAATTATTTGATACCCATTTGATTTAATTATTGGGTTCTAATATAATTTCTTTAAATTACAATTCTCCAGGAACTAGGATTCATTTACGGCAAATGATTCCCTTTTTAATAATGCATTATTGTCTCTAAATTTTAAGTTGATACATATTGCGGAGGGTCTTAGCTACTCGTTATTTTATGAGTATTGACTAATTTTTTTTAATGATATTATAATTTCTTCGTGGCAAAGATTCCGGTGGGGTTTAATGCAAACAGACCATCTGGTCAAGCTCAAGATCAACGATTTTCACAGTCATCAGCACCTCCAAGTTTGGCGACATCATATGGGCTATCGGAGTTGAGAGTATCTGCGCCTATGAGTGTGCATGAGTCATCAGCCTGTAATACTTCGGATGAATTAAATCATGGAAGGCAGTTGACTGCAACTGTCATTTCTGATCCTAAAGATAGCAGCCCATTAGCTACAGCTGATAGAACATCGGATGACGGGTATAACTGGAGAAAATATGGGCAGAAACTGGTTAAAGGAAGTGAGTTTCCACGAAGTTATTACAAATGTACTTATCCTAACTGTGAAGTGAAAAAGATCTTTGAACGATCTCCAAATGGACAAATTACTGAAATTGTCTACAAGGGTTCGCATGACCACCCGAAACCTCAAGCTGCCCGGCGACAAAATTCTGGTGCTCTTATATCCATTCAGGAGGAGAAATTGGATCAGAGCCTGTCATTCACGGTTCAAGAGGGTAAACATTCCAAACTCTGATAAATTGTTCTTTCCAATTTTAAAAAATGCTTGACAGCATGAGTTTTTGGTGGTCTTTGGTAATTCCTTTAGAATTGGGTGATCAATACGAATAAATATATTCTTAACTCAAATCTCAACTTGTCCATCAAGTATCCAGCTCAAGAATAATCACTGCTATGTTTATCAGTTGACCCTAGCTTGAAAGCTTTATTCATCTATTTCTTCCATGGCTAATGTATTTTGTAAATCATTATTTCGAGTTCTTTCTAATGTGCATGCTTAAAATGGAATTGGTAGGAAGAGCAGGGGAATCTGTTTGATATATTTGTATTGTTATTGTACCGATGGAAGGTTTTGAAGGTGGTTGTAACTTTCTGGGACAAACTTTAGTACCTGACAGTTAATTTTTCAAGAAATCTGATGTTTGTACTCGGGCCTGAGCTGGTCATCTTCCTAGGTTTATGTCACGGACGAGAGTGTTCATGCTTGACTTGTAAAATATCTCAACGGAGTTTTGTGTTTGAGTGCGCAAAGTGCAAACTCTGCTCAGCCCTAGTCAGTTCAACGAATGCAGTTACCGACCATGTGTTAATTATGATGCCCACATTTAAACGTGTTTCTAATTTCACTTCCAATTTTGTTGAAGACAAGTTGAACACCAGCAATTTGGAGCCCAATGTCTCGTTGGTGTTGTCTCCCCGGAAAGCAAATGAGGATGGTTTAGATGGTTCAGGTTCACAATATCTGGCCATCAATGATGAAGTTGATGAAGATGATCCTCTTTTGAAGCGGAGGTAATGTATTTTTGGATTTGCCATAAATATATAATAACCATCTTACTTAATTTCTTCTGCTGTAAACCTGAGCAGGAGAATGGAGGATGGTCTTGATGTGACACCAGTTGTTAAGCCCATTCGCGAACCACGAGTTGTCGTTCAAACTATCAGTGAAGTTGATATACTAGATGATGGGTATAGATGGCGCAAGTATGGGCAGAAAGTGGTCCGAGGGAATCCCAATCCAAGGTATGTTTCAAGTCGAGGCTTAAGCCTGCCTTTAAAGATCAAGTTCAAAGACCATTTGCTTGCTTTCAAAGTTGTAATTAATCTTTATAATTGTGTTTCATTGGCAATTTTTCCTTTTTCAAAACTTGTATCAAATCTGATTTCCTAATTCCCAACGCTTAACTCAAACTCAAGACCATATTGTTGTGCAAGGACCTTACCAACAGAGCACTTATATATTTTATCTGTAACCCAGGAGTTACTACAAATGCACAAATGCTGGATGCCCCGTCAGGAAACATGTGGAGAGGGCATCACATGACCCCAAAGCTGTCATAACTACGTATGAGGGTAAGCACAACCATGATGTCCCAACTGCCAGAAACAACGGCCATGAATTTGCTGGAAATACTCCGTATACCATAACATCAAAGATCAGACCGGAGGAGAGTAATTCACTAAGTCTTGATCTTGGTGTCGGAATTAGCCGTGTTGCTGAGAATAGATTGAATGAGCAGACGCGCACCTCAAATGCGGCAGACCGAGACAAAATTGGGCAACATGATTCCGATATGAAGGTAATTCAACATCAACAATCTCAAGCATGCTATGGTATTGTAAATGGCGGCTTGAATCTGTATCAAAATAGGGAAAATCAGGTCGAGGTTCATAGCTTTCAGACTCTGCCTATCCATCCTTCTAACCAATGTCCACAAAACCCTGAAAGAATACTTATGGGGCCTTAAAATTGTTTCTGTATGTTGAGAAAATGGAAAGTAAAATTCCAGTATCTTCTCCCGTCATTTCTTATTTATGGAGCGGGGAAGATCTTGTGCCTATGCCTTAGGGTAAGTTAGGAATGCTTCTGCACCTACTTGTGTATTATGTTGTCCCATGCCTAAAAGGCGTTCCATTTTCAATGTGAGCTTCTATCATGTTCTTGATGTTATAGTTCCTTCATCACATGCATAGACAATTTCACGGGTGCAAAATTTGATCATGAAGTTATGAGTTGAATTTCACATGATCAGATGTCTATGTGTTCGTTCAGTGGGGTTGATTTGGTAGGTTACTGGGTAAACCTTGCATCTAATGAGTTTTGCGGTCTAGTTATGAGCATTAGCAAAGGATTTTTGTGTAGCATTCAGCGTGACTCAAGCGTCTAATGGGATTGAAAACATCTGATATCGTCTAATGGTGGGGACGAATTTTGTGTAGCAGATGATTACAAGATGCTACAAACCTAGAGTGTATTTTCAACAGGTCCTGTAAGTTATGATGGAGCCCTGCGAATGGGATCCTAGCACATTCAACCGCCAGCGCATGGAATAGAATAACCCAACCGCCGGTTGTATCTAAAAAATAAAATAAAATAAAATTGAATAGCATTTGATTTGTAACTAGATATAATAATTAATTTCGTTCGAAGATTTTAGGATGAATTTTGTGAAACATATGTTCTTTTCAAGTTATAAAAATAATGTTTAAAAATATTATTTTTATTATACATATGGACAATATGAAATCTGTCTCACTGTAAATCACACATGACCTATTCCATTACATTAAATATCCAAATTCCAAAATGGGAGAAACTTAATCGGATTAAATGACCCAAACATACGAAACATTAGAATGTCTACAAACTAATTAGACCAAAAAAAGGATCGCTCCACAGCAGGAACTTAAACATCCATATCCATATACAACGTCCCAAAAATTCTTGGTGGGGAAGGTGTGGTCCACTTAACAAGATCAAGTATTAGATGCCCTCAAAAATACAAAAATGAGTCGAAAAATTACATTTTACAATGTAATTTTCAGAAGAAAATAAAATATTCGAAAGGGAAATCCTGTATTCGAGTTCTTCTTCGAGGATTCCGCTAATCTTCTCACACATTTAGCGTTGTCGTAAAATATCATTAGTTCATTGGCTACATCGCCAGAGTGACAAGTGATAAACGCCGCGACGAAACGTTTATCAGACATCCTCAATGCTCGTAGCATCGCAGGCCCCTTGATCCCAGGTTCAAGTCCCATATCGTCTATTTTACAAGCCAACAGATAACGCGGCTTTAACACAATCTCCAAATTGAAGTATAGAAGGAATGGGTTGCCAAGTACCAAATTGGCTGGTTGTTTCATTGTGCCCAGTATAAAAGTCATGTTTCTCTGAACTTTGTCAATGGATAACGTCAACAAAAGTGGAGAACGTCCTATTAGACCAAAAATCTCATCCTCGGACAATCCATATTTCTCAAAATTTACCACCTTTTCACGAATGGTAGCTATGCGGGATATGGCAAAGAGGGAAACCACATGCTTGTACATTCTTGATTCCTTTGACACACCAGTTTTACGGACGTAATCCATCTTCTCATCATTTAGATTTGTTCGAGGTATTACGGTGGGACGAGACATAAGCACAACAATCAAGTCCCTACTGCTAACACCCAGTGATTCATATATGGCAATGACTGGCTTGATTTTGTTGTGGAAGTCGTAGGTAAGCAAAGAAGGATTCCGCACAATAGCCTTGGCCAGGACCTGCCTAGAGCCGAAGAAGGCCTCGAAATACTCGAGGCGTTCATTTAAAAATAAGTTGATTCTGCAGTTGAGAAATCGAGGACGACAATGAACCATTTTAACAAGGTCAGAGGATGTGATACCAACCTTAGATAATATTTCAAGCTTGGACTGAAGTATTTCGGGATCTGTTTTACGTAAAGATGGGCGCCGTGCAAAAATCTTGGATATATCATTTTCACCACAACCCCATTCCCCGAATATGTCAGCAGAGTCTTTTATTCTGACACTGATATCTGCCAATTGTACGCCTTTACTCATAGCTTCAGTTGAATCTAAAGATGAGGTAGAGAATAGATAGATATTGTATCGAGATGTGTTGAAAGGGTATAATGTAACATTCCGGAAAACTTCAGTATCAATCTTTCTAAGTTGATTGAGGCCCTGAAAACACAAAAAACTCTATATTTTCAGCTCCGAAGGTAAAAATTGCTGAACTTCTTGATAAATGACAAACAAAATGTAAAACCTAAGGAAGCTAATATAAAATTCAAGGTGGCAACAAAACCCGTGGCTCCTATCAAGCATCTACATTTCCAAGGGTTAACCCGACTCCTTTGAATGACTAGTATCAGACAAAGGTCAGCAGAAACACCGGTACACATTTGGTTATGTTTCTGGTGATCTATTATAAAATTACTTTTGAGAATGATGAAAAGTTGAATTAGTAACATTTGTATACTATTTACGGGTACTTGCTCTAATCTCTATGAAATCGAGAAAAGGAAGATATAGGAGATAATTCTCAAAGATTCGTGCATAAGTTCTTTCTGGTTTTCTTGTACTTGTATAAGAAAACAATAGTTTATCAAATCACAAAGATACCAGAAAACTGACATCATCCACTCAAGGACAATTTTTGTAAGTCAACTTCGCTAGCTAACATGACTAAGAAACACATGAACGACCGAATAAATTCTAATAAGAAAAGATCAAAAGAACTATAACCACCAAAAAAAAGTGTTGATAAAATTGATCAAAAATATGTTAAATTGAATTCAATTCAAACCAATAGCATTCATTAGAAAAATGTAGTGGAATGGGAACTCACATAGAGAGAACAGGTGCTATTGTTGCACCAGCGTCGAGGATAAAGAGCAGCACCCATTTGCAGAAGCTGTGACAATACAATTTATTTATTCATAAAAAAAATGGTAAAACTGGAGGATTCAGTTTCAAAACATCAGCGATAATGCGAGTGCACGTGCTGCATCCTGTTTCACTTCACATCAGTTTGTTAAGTGTCATTATACACCTTAAATTCCATCTTTTTGCCAAGCTTGACTCTGCCTATGTGTATACATGCATTTCAGATTCAGCTATCTAACCAGAGTCAAGGTTTTATTTTTCAAGACAATCTTATATAGACTCAATTTAACTAAATTGGATCCAATAAGAGGTGAACTATTAGTCCAACTATGTGATAGAAAATAAGTGGGAGGCTGATAAGTTGAAACATGGTTAAGAGTTACCCACTATCGAGTCCGTTATGTGATGCACAATACACGCAAAAATACATAAAGATCGTGTAATTGAAATTTAAAATAGAAAGAAAACTTTAAAAAAAGGAAAAAAATACAAAAATAAGGAAATAACAAAGCTCAAGGCTCCAACTTTAAAATATTAAGATGAAAATACGAAGTCCAAGGAAACAAAGCTCGAGGCTCCTATCAAGCACCTGGATTTCCAAGGCTTGACTTCCACTTGTTTGAATTACTAGCACCAACAAAAGGGAAGCAGAAAAGAACAAGGGCTTTACATTATAGAAAACAGAGAAGAAGACAGTTGAGGGGTAACCTAATCAGTACACAAATAGGTCATCAGATCAGAAGCTTAAAATAGTTGCCTTCTTTTATTTAATATATTTGTGTTTTCTGATCAAGGGACAAGCCTCCAATTACTTTGAAGCTTTGTCATCTCGCTTTCTTAGAAAGAAATACACAAAGAATGCATCAATAATTAAAAATATATTGATACATGTCACCCAACAGTCATCGTCATGTTGAATGAAATATTTCACATTCAATCAGCATATTCGCATTCAATTATGTGAAAAATCAGCTATGAGGTACTATTATGTAAAATTCATAGAAAAGTTCTTTTTTCGTTGTCCAATCAAGAAGATATAGTCGAGATAGGCAAATTAATGATAATTTCTTCCTCATTTGATGTTTGTACCAGCATTCTTGCATCAAAATACAATAAACATGATCATGAAATGTTACTGTTTCAAAGACCTCAAGTACAAAGCTAAGATTAGACAATCTACAATGTGTACATTTGGTTTACGTTGTGTAATAATCCATTCTGATCCAGTGTTTGGTTCATCAAATCTTATCTCGAGGTGAATCTTCAGCCATTAATACTCCCATATTTCTTCAGTAATCTTACAGAGAATAAATATCCACATTTTAAGCCTTAAAAGTTAAATCCATTAAGGAGAGAAAAAAATGGGGTTGAAAAACAATTGGACCTAGTAAACAAATAAAGACTATCCCCACATCTTTTGTGGAAAAAATGCTATCGGTAAGGACATTGAAGATTGTATGGAGGACTTTAAAGCATATGCGTTGGTGGCACAAAATTAATACCCGATGCTGTGGAGCACTAGATAATTAGTGCACCCAAGTGACTTTCGTAGTGAAATAGAAATAGAAAAAGAGAGGTGATTGTTAAGCTATCACCCCTAACCACAAAAACCAGACCTTTTTTGGTTTTTTATCAACCCACCATCAAAAAATCCAATTCCGTGTAGCAGGGCCGTTTCAATCCAGGCCTACAAGATAATTGCCAATAAAAATAACAATCAATACAAATCAATTGGAACCTACACAAAGTCGAATGATACACTTTCATATTAGCACAAAATCAAGTGATTATGAACATAACTAAATTAAATGGAAAAGGAGATAAAATTTTCACAGTTTACTCTAATTTTAACAGGCACAAATACAATCAGACCGAAAAGTTAAGTGAAAATGATTCGATACTGCAACAATAGAGTTTGAGATCAGACTGACGTGCAAAAAAATTGTTCAGCAAAGCAACAGAATAACTGAGCCTCTGACACTTAATCGAATTGATTCGCATCATTTCCCAAACTCAGTTGTTCGCCCATACTACTTGAAGATTGAAAATCAATTAATGGACGGACAATCAATGAAAATAAATAAACCTCCGGGAAGAAATTGAAAACTTCCGCGTTCTTCATCTTCGATTTGCAGGCGAATATTGCAATGGCCACGCATATATAAGCGCGCGATTCAGCTCTTCTTTTTTTTTTTTTTTTTAAAGCTCATTGCGGCTGAGAAAGAGAAACCCTAACCCTAGATTTGAGATAATTTTCGCTTGTTGATTAATGTATATATAAATCGTTTTGTTTTGTTTTGTTTTGTTTTGTTTTGTTTTGTTAATGTTTTTGTTTTAAACATTGTACCATTTTTATGTGCTTTTCGTGAACATATATATTTGATTTGTTTACAATATCAGTTTATAAAAATATTTGTGCTTTTTTAGAAGTTAGCTTTTCTAATTTTTTATCTCCTACATTCATTCTATTTAAAAATAAAAATAATAATATTTTTAACATCGTCCAGATGTCAAAATCATCAATATTTTTTCTATAAAACAATTTTAAAATTAAATTATTTAAAAGTTTTTTTAATAAAATTTGTGTCCAAACTCACCCAAAGTGTTTCATATTTTAAAATATTTCATGCTGTTATTTTTTTCTAATTTATAATAAATTTATTTAAGATAAAAATAATAATTTGGGGCTCACAAAAATTGAAAGATATTATATTTGAAATATAAACTAGTACTTTCGTGCACGCGTTACGTGTTTGTAAAGTCTGTATTGTTTTAAGACAAAAAAAACTTTGTAAAATTTAAAAAACACAGTGTTTTTCATAAATAAATATTCACTAAAAAACTACAAATACATCAATTTTAAAAGGATGTGGTATTTTTGTAAATAAAAAAGAAACCAAATATCACAAAGTTAATGTCATTTTGATAAATAAGAAAAAATCTAATGTTTAATAAAAGATTAGTTCATATAAAATGACTAATTTGTTTAAAAATTTGGTTTTGTTGTGATTAATTTATAATATAATGATGATTTACCTCAAACTTACCAATTAATTAAAAATTAGTTAATTAAAAACTCTCTACTATAATAATATAACTAACGCTTTGCACACGCAATGCGTGTGTTTATCAAATTATCATATTAAAAATAATTTATGATAAAATTTGTATTTTTTTTAAAAAAAATAGAAATCAATTGTCATGTAGATAATATATGTGAGAGTTAGTTTTTGAATTTTGAAATTAAAATATGACACGCGTGAAGTATGAAATAGTGGAAAAGTTGTATGAAAATAAAGTAAAATTGTTAAATAGTATATTTATTTATTGGATTGGGTTATTTTTGAAAGTTCACTTAAAAATACCAAAAGTAAAGTATTTTTAGGAGGTACACAAATCGAAATTCTTATTTATTTGTTCAAAAATTGACCGTAGATCAATTTCCCTTTTTATTTGGGAGTAGTGATTACACTCCTAATTATAAAGCTTCATGTTACTCTTGCCAAGTGACATATCAGATACATGACATCCTCAATTAGATTGACTGGGATGACAGTTTCTCATTTTGAACTTGTAAAATCAAATTTTTGATCAAATCACACATCGCAGTAAACTAGGCCTTCTAATTCTTTAAGAGGTATATCTAAAAGATTCGCAATATAACTAGGAAGAGTTTTAAATACTACACATGAGTTATTGGGCATGCGAGTTTGATGTAGCCATTTGGTATCTTCGTATCCGAGAATCAACAAATTCGACTTCGCATTGTTCACAAAGATTCGGGTCTTCTTTTTCATCTCCGATGACTCGATAATTTCCACAAGCATTAATTCCACTTTTGATAGGCCCAAAAATTATATAACATATTTTTGCTTTATTAATAGTAATAGATAAGATGTGTGTGTGAGTACTGGTTTTATTTATATGTGACTAGTCCTTATATAATTGAATTAATTATATAAATATCACATTTTTTTGTTATTTTCAAAATAATGGTTTTCCTTAAAAAAATAAATCTCGTCAGAAACGATCTAACAGATTTACATATGTATGACGGATCCACCGTGAAACAGGTCGACCAATCTATATATACAATGAAATTTAATATTTTTGGCATGAAATATGATATTTTTATGAACTGGTCGAGCCGAACATCCGTCTCACAAAATTGATCCGTAAGATAATCTCATAAGATTTTTGTATTTAAAATATAAATAAATATAAGGTTGAATTTTAAAATATAAATATTGACATGCGTGTAATATTTTAATAGTAATTTTAAAGAAAATTTAAGAAAATTAATTAAAACATAGTTGGTATAACATCTTTAATTTATATAGTATATCATAGATATATAATGTGAAATAAACGATTGGCATAATTTCTATTATTTAGCTATATGACAAGGTCATTTTTATACCATTTTAGACGATATAATTTTTATTCTTTAACTATATGGCAATGTGACTTCAAAAAAAAAAAAAAACTATACGGCAAGGTTATTTTTGTACTAAATTTTTTTTTTTGGCATCAAAATATCCAGAGTTAAACAACGAATGCATCCAAAACAAATTAAATGAAGGGGCTAATTGCACCAACTCCCTTGAAGGGCTAAAGTGTATTTGACCAATGGTTTGTAACTCATCTCCAAGTATGAAACCATCTCCGGTTTGAATACTAAATGTAACAACTCATTCCTCTCACTAAAAAAAAAAGAATAAAAGACATTAAGTGCGCTTTTTTTGTTAATAAATGATATCGTTACAAAATCTTCTTTTTACCCAATATCTGCACTATGTCCAACATTAAACACAACCAACTTTATTATAGCAAGAATCCATCCATCCAACCTAGGCGAAATCACTCCCAGAATAATTAGCACTTATCCAGAATAAATATTACAAGTATTTCAAATTAACAGGTACACTAAATGACAAAGAACCCACATTGTGAGCTTAAATTCTCAAAGAACACGCAGAAATCTCCAACCTAATGTAGGAACTAGTTTAAGGGGTGCTCCCTCCCCTTCCCACTGTGGACTATATAACGTAAAGAGGCTAGACTTCTAGAATTTAAAGACCATTTCTTGAAACAGTTCTGCTTCGGAATTCAAACCCGGACTTCCGATAGAGCCTATAACTATATACAACTATTTCTAAGGACAACAAACTCTACGACCACTTCTAACCATGATTATGGAGCCAAGCAAGGAAATATATTTACGTGGAAGTTGGGGCGGTCAGATTTTCCACCGCTGCTGCCTCGTATTTCTGCTCACCAGTCTTGAGTACAACCAAGTTGTCGTCTTTGTTTCCATCATCAACATCAGCGCACTTGTCAGTAAGATAATTTTCTTGATCACATTTCATTTGTGCATCTGTTAAGTCATAATCCACAGCGTCCTTCTCTTCGAGTTCATGGGTATGGCCCCCACGGTTTTCATCATCTTCTGCAAATTCAAGTTCTTGTTGCTCCTCATCATTGGCATAACCATCTTTTAAAGGGACATTCGTAAGCGTCATGCCTGACAAATCAGGAATTTCTTCAAAAACAGCACCAAGTTTGTTGGTTGTGGCAAGTTTCTGACAGGAAGTTGGAGAATTATGGGACTTCTTTTCCATAGAAACAGCTGGAGATTTTGAGAGCTTGGTGTCTACACTAGCTGAAGATATGAGGTCAATTATACCAGGATTTGGCATGATATCCACCCAACGTCCGCCAACCCAATCTCTTGAAACTCTAAGGTTCTTTAACTCGATATTCAAATATAAGTTTTCACCTGCCATCATATTCAGTTTCCTTATAAATACACCTGTCGTTGGGGAAAAACTTTGGAATTGAGAGTAAAATGGAACAAACCTGGAAGATAAACTCGGTATCTTTGGTTTATTGAATCGCTAGCATCGGAAACAACCCCTTCCCACCAACCATCACTCCACCACGCGTCAACTGGATCTCCCACCTCAAAGGTTGGGCTACTTTTATTGCAAGTATAGAAGGGTCTAACAGTTGTGCGACCAGGATGTCTCATTCCCAGTCTATCAGCTTTGGCCACTCTATGAGTTGGAATCCATTCCTGCAATAAGAAAGAAATAGTAAAGTGTTTCCTGCGTTGAGTGACTACACAAACGCAATAAGTGACGAATTAAACAATAACGAAATGCAAGCAAAATAAATTAATTTTTCCAACAAATGCTTATGATATGTTGCATCTTGTATTAAGAATAAATCTCAACTATTGAGAATGCTACAACAGCAATATTATTTTATTTATATCCATAAAAATAACAGTGGTTTCAAAGTGAATGCTTCGACCATGGGCTGCAATAATGAATACCTCAAGACTTGAGCAACTATCTTCATCCTTGACATCATCGTACAGAATTTTCATCTGTTTCCTGGAGATCTCTAAGACTGAGCACCTGAACCAACAGCCTCGAATACCACTGTCTTGGCAAAGAAACTCGATCTTTTCATTAGACCTAAACACTGGAGCACACGGAAATTGGTCTTCGACATGCTTGAGGAAACTTTGCTCCTTGCTCAATACATCATATTTAAGTTTCTGGTACGATAGATCATATGCAGTCTTTTGATTATCTCTGCAACTTCTATTCCTTTTAGCTCCCACTTTTACATCATCCTCTGAGCTACATTCTTCCTCAAAAAAATCAGGGCTAAAACACGAGAAAATTGATTGATCAAAATATCCACGCAAGTTACTCAATTTGAAAGGCTTTACTCTGTTACTCTTGAATTGTCTGAAGCAAAAATGCATTCTTCTCAACATGTCCCCAGGGAAAACTCCAAGGCATTTCTCATAGTGTTCGCGAGTTAAGACTACTGCAGGACCATCAACACATTCTGCACTGATGACTTGTATGTAAGGCGTGATGAAGACTTCTTTAGGATGATGATTCCGTAAAGAAACAACTCCACGGACTTCTTTGTTATGGTGAAACCATCTCACTTTAACCCTTTTCTGGCATTTTCTATCTTCGTACATATCTTCTAAATATGCAATATGACGGCTCTCTTTTTCAGCCATCACAAAAACAAATGATTGTACCTAACGTAGAATCCATGCGAACAAGTTGTGAGTTCATCAAGTTAGTTGCAGATAATTCAAAAACAAACTTACTTGCGCTAGGACTACGAGTTTGGAAGGCAATGTTGAAATTCCTAAGCATGCTATAATGTTACATCAGATACCGTCAAAGTTACAAGTGCTTAAAAGAGTAAGAATTGCCAATCCATATCATAGAAAACTCACGTCTACAGTTCTCGATCATCACACAGATTATTTTTAAGGTTTTGTGGTTTTATTTATATTTTGTCGGAAGACTAAAATGTTCCAGAGACAAATCACGAAAATTTTGATATATACTAAATATTGAAATATTAGCGAAGTGATTTCTTCATGTAATAGTAAATTATTCAAGTATGGTTGATGGTTGATTAATCGTTGTAATTTTTTAATAGAACCTTTGGTTTTATATTAGATTTTTTTTTACAAATGCATTTACGCAAGCTTTCAGATATTTTCCAACTAATTCA
The DNA here is from genome assembly GCF_033568475.1 of Henckelia pumila. Taxonomy (NCBI): domain Eukaryota; kingdom Viridiplantae; phylum Streptophyta; class Magnoliopsida; order Lamiales; family Gesneriaceae; genus Henckelia; species Henckelia pumila. The sequence continues at coordinate 100,806,375 of NC_133120.1, read as the reverse complement.
GGTATTGATTCGTTTTTTGACTCGGTCGGCTAGACTCAGACTTAAAAAGGAGTTAAATAGTCATTTATTTGCATACATTTTAATTTTTTTTCCTGTAGTTATTTGTCTATCTGATGGTGTGACTTATGTGGCTTATTTAAAAAAAACACTCATTCTAGATGTGTTTTGAGTTTTCATTATAAAATTGAATTGCTACCAATATGAAAGTTATATTTGTTTGATCTTAACAAACGTGACTTCATACAACATATTGCATTTAACATAAAAAGATCATACTATTAAATCTTATATATTTCATTTAATTTCGTAGAATATCAAAAATAAAAAAAATACTTTAAAAATAAAATGCTTTACGCACACAAACATTACGTTACAGACGCACATAGAGTGTGTTTCAACTGCTAGTTAGTACTAATAAATAATAACAATAATAATCATCATGATAATAATGAAAGCATGTAAATTTTCTATTTTAGTTAGATACAAAATTTATAACAATGTCGGAGGGCATGAAGTCCTCCTACTATGACTCTAAAATATTTAAATTGAAATCCAGCTTGCAAAAGTACACGTGATTAACTTAAATTAAATAAGCATGCACCCAATCATTATCATTAAGAAACTAAATGAGTCACTTCAAGTTGTTTCCGTCGTCTTGCCCAAATATTCAAATAGAATATGCCAAAAAAGCAAAGTGTTCAACTAGAAAACCCGACAATTCTTAAATTTGTTAAGTTTGCAAACTTATTACTTACCGCAATTGAAGTTTCATTCCTCTTAAATGCTGGGTAATGCTTCAATTGTTTACCACATGTCCATGCTGAACCCAACCAATCAATGTCTAATTGATGACCTTTCAAGTTCCTTCGTAAATGGCCCTAATGTAGATGGCGTGTAAATTACAAGTTTCAGATTAACATGTAAACATAAAACAAATAGCAAAACGACAATGATTGGCCCCAAACAATAATAATAACACGTACATTATGAGAAGGCATCTGGTTTAGCTGTCCATTGAAGTCGGAGGTAGGATCGTGTTTGGGCGACACTAAAATCAAAAGGTTACAATATGTTAAACTAAATATATTGATTTACAGTGACTCCTAAATTTTATCCGATTAGGAGTCCTAATCCGATAAAATGTCAATTATTCCCTGGCACGGTAAATCTAGCTGATTTTTGGCAAGAAAATAATGTAAAATCCACCAAAATTTTACTAGAATCCTGTATCATCCAGGAAATGATCATAAAGCATTTCTATCTATAAATAAAAAATAAAATTTTCCACAGCTTTTAACTTAAAAATCAGAAAACTTTCATGGGAGAATGCCAAAGTCCAAACCATGTATTTTCCATCACAAATCACCATCTCTTTTGTGAAGAGATAAGTGTAAATCCAAAATAATAGTAATATATGAGCTATGAGCAAAATGGTTCTACCGTATTTAATTTACAAAAAAAGAATATAAATGATCGAAAAATGGAAATTTTAAATTATTCATTAAATCAAGACAGGCAAAAAAGAGAGATTGCTTAGGAAACTATGAAATTCGAGGAACTAAAGTTCAAAAGCATGCATTGCATTTACAGAGGCTTGATTACAAGAGATCATCACGCTGACAAAACAAGTACTACTACTAGCACAATCAGTGTGTGCCCCTTACAAGGGGAAAAAGAAAAAGGAAAGCATACTGGCATAATCTTCTTGCCAATGCTGCTTTGACAACATAGAAGTAAGCCAATTCACAACCTCTCTTCTGGATCTCCATCTGAATCCGGCATGGACCGAGTTTACGGCCCCATGAACACTCAAGAACTCTTCAGATACAACATAAAACATGTGCCTAACGCTCCTCTCAGTGCCCACAACGGCAAGAATAGATTCCCCTAAATTATCCTTCAAAAAATAGTGAACCACACGGTTCCCCCTCTCTTTTGAAACATATAGCTCTTTCCACTCCACAAAGTAGTTTTCATGTGCAGCCATAATGTACAATTAGAATGTCTTTTAGCAAAATTAGGTTGCAGCAATAGTTGGTGAGGAATTATCTAAACTGCTATTGAACAAGATGTGAAGAACCCACAGATAGAAAGCTTGAAAGGATATAACAATACAAAGGAAAACCACAGACTGAAAAGTTAGAGGTACCCCAGAAAGAGGTACCTTGCTACCCGACGAGAGGAGCAAATAACCCAAACAGCCTCAAGTCTGAACAAATTCAACACAAAATCTCAAACTTTTCAACCTTAATTTTAACGAAACCTAAACTCCTCCAAGACCCAAAGTCTAACAACGCAGTAATACGATCCAAGTTACACCTGAGGAAAACTACCAAAAGATCTGGTAAAAAAATAACAAAACCGTGTTAGCTGACAAAATTAACGGCTCAAAAGCTCAAAAGGTAGCGACTTTGCAAGGGTTTCTCCCTTGAAGTAGACAAATCGTTACGAAATCCAAAATGGGCAAACATGGTGAGAGCAGAAACATAAATACGGAGAAAAAAAAGCAGGTTTTGAGTATAATTTCATGCCAAGAAAACCCCGTTATGAAACTCGCAAAAAGTAGAATTGGTTTGGTTCTTCTACGCTGGTAGGTTAGCTAGAACCAAGCTACGAAGTATTAGTCGTGAAAAAACATATGGATTCTGAGGCAAAACAGTAAAAATCTCCAGAAAAGAAGTTGTGGAGTTGTGAGAATTCATTCTCCGAATGAGATGGAGGAGAGAAAGGGAACTGGGGGAGAGAGAATAGAGAAGTAGGGGAAATGGAACAGGTGAAATTAGGGTGTGGGCAATCGGACGCTAACAAGAAATCCAAATCCACTATCGCAATGAATCAACGGCTGGTAGTTTCTCACGTTTTTTTTTTTTCTTTTGGGTGTTTTATTTTATTTTATTTTTTTTAAAAAAAATCTTGATTAGTCCAACTGAAAAACAGGTTGTGTTTGGCTAGTCTACAAACAATCTCCTGTCATCTACATATAACATATTTGAAATTAATTGTTTTTTTGAAAAAAAAATTAAAAAAAATTCTCAAATATGGTGTTACGTTTTATTATTTAAGAGGATTTTTTTTTTGTCTCAAATGTTGTATAGAAGTTACAAAGCGAAGCAACAGTAGCCGAGACAGTAGCGAACAATACGGAAATGAGGAAGGAAACCGAGGCCTGTACGAAGTACAGTTTTCTTAAAACAGATTCGTCCACTCCCGGATTTGCTTGGAGTATAACAACGGACGTCTGTCTCCCAGAATACAACGAAAGTACGGTGTGGCCGCGTAGCACGAGAGCACCACACAAGCGAACTGAACTTGTATCTGAACGTTATCGGATGTAAGGTCGAAGCCGAACAACGAGGATAATCAGAAGACGAAGATAAGCAGTTAGCATGTAGAAGGTAGAACATGCAGCGAAGCAGAGGAAAAATATGGTGGAGGAGGTCTTCTGTTCGTATGGACTGAATGCAATATTGCCTTCACATATAGGCACTCGGGCAGCCCAGGGCAATGACCGACAGTTTTGGGCAGAGTAGCAGCTGGGTGGTCACATCTGCACACAAGTCAAGCCATTTTTAGTTCAAGTCGGACCCAAGATTTGCACCCCCCCCCCTCCTCCAGCAGGCGTGCACGGGGGCGCGCGCGAGAGAGAGCCTCTTGACCAATTATTCTTACACATTCTCAAAGTGTAACACAATATAAGTTCTTCCATTCCAGCTTAATATTCCAATGTGGGACAATTAATATTCCACACATAACCATCCACATACTTACAAGCCCAATTTCCATGCACACAAATGAAAAAGCCCAATAAATAATAGTCCAATTATTCCAACACCAATTATTCCAACAATCCCCCACATGAATGAAAATTGAAATATAAACGAAGATAGATGTGATAACATTCAACAGTTGAAATCCTGTATAGGATAGGTAGGTGTTACTCTTTGAACCTTTCCTTGGGAAAGCATATCAATTCACTGGTTGACAGTAGACGCGATGTCTTTGAACTGTAAATCCGTTCATGTAAATCAAGATATACTTCACACAGGAATCTTCCTGATACAATCCAGTTCTCATGATTGTGTTCGTTTTGGTCATGAACACATGTCTGGTTCTGTAAGAGGTTCTAGAATTGTGCCTTGTAATTCCTTCGAAGCGGCCCCACTTCTCTCTCACATAAGTGATTTTATGTTTAATTCCATCAGAATCATTAAAAGTCATATGCTTATCCTCAATACTCACTGTTTTATAATATGAATAGACTAGGGGTTACCCCCACATTGATCTACTATACTAGTGCGATTAAGTTGTCCCATTGAACCTAGTTCTTGGGATCTCCAATCATCATAGGTTGGGTTTTCCTTCACACCAATTTATTCCATAGACTTCAGTCCCATTCCTTTTGTCGATTTTTCAACTAACTCTCTGTTTAACCCTTTGGTTAACGGATCCGCTATATTATCCTTTGACTTGACATAGTCAATAGAGATAACTCCAGTTGAGAGTAGTTGTCTAATGGTATTGTGTAGTAGCCCGTACCCGAAATCAGTGATTAAGGGATTAATCAATGCTAATTAAACAAATTGGGTATCGGACGGATCGGAAGCTCCGATGCAGGATCGAACGTTCCGATCGAGATCGGAAGCTCCGATGGTATTACGTCAGACATGACGTGTGGCAGGATCGGAAGCTCCAATCGCCCCTATCCGAAGTCAACCAGTGATATTTTGACACGTGGCAGATGAGGATCTTCGGAAGCTCCAATGGCAGGATCGGACGTTCTGATCGAAGATCGAAAGTTCCGATCGAGGATCGGAGGTTTCGATCGTGGTCTATAAATAGAAGGCCGAGGCTTCACTTTCATTTGCCAATTCCGAGAATCCCTCTCTATTCCAGGCATATTTGAGTAGTTCTAGTCTTCATAGGCTTGACCCGGGGGTTGGCGAGGCGTTCGATAGTCGTAGCGGAGTTGTGCCCAAGTTCTGGAGGCATCGACATCAAAGGGCTAACGACGAACGAAGGTATAGCTTTTGCTTCCTAAAAATATTTAGGAGTATGCAATAACTTAGTTAAGGCTTTTAGAGCACCTTAATGATAGTAGTATCATTTGGCAGTGTAGAGCAGACTATAGGCGTGGACCTAGAGTTGGTAGAGCTTGCACTGATTTGAGGTACGAAAGTACTATTTGAGATATCCTGACTGAGTATGCATGTATTATGTGACTGCATGGTTTATATGTCATTGATTTATGCTGCATTCATTTGCATACTGAGCTATCTCCTTCGAGATGTCTATTAGTAGGGTTGTACCCTATCCTGTTAGTGGATGGACTTTCATGGCTTTGGATCTGGTAAATCCACTGGTATTTGGTATGGGAGCCACCTTCTGAAGCAATGGCAAAACGTGCTACATACCAGGGCCCGGTCTGTCTATGTTATCTGATTCTTGACCTCGAGTTTATAGGGAGTTCACTTTGCATGCATGTATATTCATACTCTCGTACTGAGAATTTTATGCTCACGTCTCGTACTCTGTGTTTCTGAACACCCTATTCCATGGGGCAGGTTTGCGATTGGACGAGGCGGGTGGATCCAAGAGGGGCTAGGCAGTGGTTGGCCAGCTGGAGCTTCACCTAGGTTTTATTCTGTTGTTATTGGATTGATACAATTATTCGATTGGGTTGTATTATTTTTGGGTATTTACAGATTTCTTTTCTTGGGATTGTATAATGTTTATGGTTTTCGCAGTTTTATTCTGATATCCGTTTAATTAAGTTAATTGCATGTCTAAGTTCTATTTAGTAGGTAATCCAGGTAAGGGTCACTACATATTGTGTCTACGACGTATATGTCTAGACTTACCATTATACATATTGCTTTGGGCCCTTCCTATTGCAGATTGACTATTACAATGTATGCAAATAGATGGCACGGGTTTTACCCACCCAGGAACATCTTTTAAGAATAAACGCAATCATTCAGCCTCTTCAACACACTTATCAAGGGCTATGAATTCAGATTCCATCGTGGATCTAGCTATAACAGTTTGTTTAAAAGATTTCCACGATATTGCTGCACCTCCTAAAGTGAATACAAATCCACTTGTAGATTTTGAATCTTTCATATCAGATATCCAGTTCGCATCACTGTATCTTTCAATTACAGCGGGATATCTGGTATAGTGCAGCCCATGATCACGAGTATACCTTAAGTACCTTAGCAATATTTCTATTGCGTTCCAGTGTTCAAATCCTGGATTACTCGTGAATCTGCTCAATTTGCTTACTGCATAGGCTATGTTTGGTCGTGTACAACTCATTAAGTACATCAGACTTCCTATTACTTGAGAGTATTCTAATTGGGAGATACTCTCACCCCGATTTTTTGATAGATGTTGACTTGTATCTATTGTGGTTCTAGCCAATGCAGAGTATCCTTACTGAATTTCTCAAGTATTTGTTCACATAATGTGACTGACTTAGAACTATCCCTTTCGATGTTCTATGTATTTTAATTTCAAGGATGACTTCAGCTAATCCCAAATCTTTCATGTCGAATTTTGAGTTCAAAAATTTCTTAGTGGATTGAATCATCTTATCATTACTCCCGATGATAAGCATGTCATCTACGTAAAGACATAAAATGACATATCCATTTCCAGTGTCCTTAACGTATACACATTTGTCACATTCATTGATTTTAAATCCACTTTCTAGCACGACTTTATCAAATTTTTCGTGTCATTGTTTTGGTGCTTGCTTTAAGCCATATAAAGACTTCACCAATTTACAAAGCAGAGGAAAAAGATGGTGGAGGAGGTCTTCTGTTCGTATGGACTGAATGCAATATTGCCTTCACATATAGGCACTCGGGCTAGCAAGCAACTTTTGTCTTGATCAGTCCGACATTCGACGCACCCGGGTCGTGCACGTACGTTTGCACACAAGTCAAGCCATTTTTAGTTCAAGTCGGACCCAAGATTTGCACCCCCCTGCGCAGGGGTGCATGGGGGCGAGCGCGAGAGAGAGTCTCTCGACCAATTATTCTTACACATTCTCAAAGTGTAACACAATATAAGTTCTCCCATTCCAGCTTAATATTCCAATGTGGGACAATTAATATTCCACACATAACCATCCACATACTTACAAGCCCAATTTCCATACACACAAATGGAAAAGCCCAATACATAATAGTCCAATTATTCCAACACCAATTATTCCAACATCAAATCAATCTATTCATTAAATAATTCATTCGAAGCTATAAGATAAATAACTTTCATCATATCATGACATAGGTCAGGGATTAGAGTTCGTAAATTGCGCAAGAGGATGTGTTACCTTCTTTGAGTTTACACTGGTATAACAAAGAGGAGGAAACAACCCAAATTAAAATTTTATAATACATTTGAAACAAGGCTGCCTTCCAGGCTAAGATTTTCTGTATGTGAAGTCACTGCTTGGACGCTATCGAAGAGTCAGATAACACCCCGACATTCGCAAAATCTCTTAGTTGCAGGCATCGGGCTATGATAAAATTGTTAATAATTCAACAACAACTACCGTCCCTATATATCGAATCTCCGAAGCAACACAAATATTGCCTCGGCGATCCCGAATTACTGCTCCAACGCTAACACGGCCATTCACATCGTTAAACCCCGCATCAACGTCAAGCAAAACAGCAGAAAAATTAGATAACTCCCTATGCATATCGTCCTATGTACGTAATTGCATTTTGATGAGTTGATTTTTATATTTTACGGTAAGTTACATACTATGAGGCAACAAGATGATACAATTTTTTTTTATTTTTGGTCATCACATTTTTTATTACTAAATTCGTATTCTCTATCATCATGTTTGTGAAGATTATATATTTTATGATAACCAATCGAGCATGGAGAGTTTGTTTCCGATTATAAACTTTTATAGTCATCAATAACCAAACTATTAGGCATCGCTTGGTGTGAAGGATAACACATCGATTGATTACTCATTCATTCTTTATTTAATGTTTGACGTAAGTTTTTTCAAGGATTAATGTCATTTATCATTATATAATCCAAGAATATTGACTTATTATCTTTATATTATTCATCCATAATCATCCAATTCATGAACCAAGCGGTGCCTAAGTGTAGAAGAATCTGAATGAGTTATTTGAAAAGCTTTAACTTTTGAATTAGATTCCATAAGAATCTCTCGGATAAGAAATCCACCTTAAATAATCAAGAGCTGGTAAATTTTCCAGGATATTGACTCTTACTAATATAACAGGTGATAAATATCGTGAAATTGTCTTGATTAATATTGATATCATGATCTATAAAAAAAAAAATTTACTTGTAATCGCCATATAGGTTACAGTAATGTCCAAATGCGTGCATGAAAATGGTCGGAGATGAATTGCTGTAGGCATTACATTCTCATTTCTCAACTAGTATTGACCAATATTATCATCTTACATTGGCTTCTCATTAAACTAAATTGTATAATTGTACATTTCGAGAAACTCTCCATCCACTTTAAACCGACCTTTTGGGCTTGAGCTCTGTTAAAGGGGATAAAATTTATCGGCTTTACATAAACTTTGCATAGTATTTAACGGGCTTCCGAGACTGGGAGATGGGAGAGAGGGAGAGTTGACTTAGGCAAAGGAATAGATTAAAGATAAGCCAGCAGCTATATTAAACCTGGTAAACGACAACTTAATGTCGGTGGTTCTTCTCGAACTCGGACTCTTGGCAATGTGGATCAAGCCATTCCCCAGGAGAAACCTCTTTTGATGAAATCAAGGGGATTTTCTTACCACCAACAAGCTCCCTTAAATTATCCACCTTATTCTCGTGCCCACTTCCTGTGCGTCGTCTATCGGCCTCCTTGAGTTTCTGCTTAAACCTTTGCTTGCGGCCAGATGAATTAAGTTCTTGTTCTTTTGATTGAGTTGGTGGCGTTCCATGGTCTCCAAGGTGTATATCCTCCTCTTTTCTGGCATGTTGAAGCATGTCAAACATTATTTGTGATCCATTTCGACCAGCCTGAGTGTCTCCGGAACCCGAATGAAAAGAGAAGCTATTAGAATATTAACTAAAAGCTCCTGCATTACCTCGACTATAGACAGTTTAGAGTTGTCAGCATTAGGGGAATCGGTTTTGTTTTCATCGGCATCTTCAATTTCCAAGCTTGGTACCACAAATCCATCAGTTTCTTCAAAAAAAAAACATTACAGAATCAAATACTAACCATAGATTGAATCTATATCACGAAACTTTGTATAGATTGACAGCCTAGATTAACCAATCATTAAACAGCAATTTAAAGCTCAGCAGCGCTTGCATAGCATCATCAAACCTTGTCACACTTGAAATGCTTCAAGAATCAGATTCTCCTCACATATTATTCCACGACACCTATTTAATATTTACTATTGGCATATAAATATAAATTCGCAATGTACCATTCATTTGCAGCAGCAGGTTTTGGTCTACTCCCTAAATTCTTGGGAAGACATATTCTATATGCTGGTAATGGTATGAAACTTATCTTCGCTGATCAACAATGGAGGGTACAAGCTTTGTAGCGAGACCAACTCGGTTGAGGATCACTCGAGATTGAGCAAACAGTTAAACCATCTTAATAGACATAACTATCATCTCTCACTTTGTCATCACCAGCCATCCACGTCCGAGTTGGCTCAATATAACACCATAAATTAACTATAAAACTTACAGTTGCCTACTTTTGTCTATTAAAAATTCATTGTGTGTGTGTGTTGTGTGTGCGCGCAATGTTGCAGGTATCTATTTCATTATAATATTTTCTTTATAAACAAAATATCATTCTTCATAAGCTGCAAATAAAACTGAAAAAAGAAAAACCATCCATAGTCCAAAAAATAATAAACAAAAATGCTGGTTATTAAAAAGAATACTCAGAATTCGACTGTCCACAATAAGCCCTATGATTGAAATTTCATAAACAAAGTAATCGTTCTTAACTTCGATCCGCGGCTCAAAATCAATTATGTCAAATGTCAATTGTAAAATTTTACGAAGATTACAGATTTAATCAAACGGTAAAAAAACACTAAAGTAAAAAAAACATAGATTCAGAATTCGATTAAAATACAAGGGAAACCTAACGGCAAGATGATAATAACCGGCCAAAACAACAGAGGAGGAGAGAAGCGGGAATACCCCACTCATTTTCTTCGGTGGAGGAACGATGGATTTGCACCGGAGATAAGTCCATAAAATATAGATGATCAGGGACCTGAGTCCGCCACCGATATCTCCGCCCAATTTCACCACGGGACTAGTAAAACCGCCGTCGCTGATTTCCCGGCCACTAGGGATGCTCGCCGCTTCAAAGCCAGTAGCGAACGCTACAGAATCGAATCGTTCATCATGGAGGCAATAACCGAAATATTGATTCTTTCTTTTTTTCCGAATCCACGACGATCGTTCTTCTAATTTACCAAAATGGCCTTCTAATTTCAAAATATAATAAATAAATTTATTATGTGTGATGTGAATCATTTGACAAGTTCAGTCACATGCTCATGCCATGAAATCATTGAAATATATGGGTAGGTAAGTGAGATAGTTAACCTACTCATATTATTTATAATAACCAAAAAAAATTGTGTTAAAAATTAATATTATTTTGTCATAGACTTAAATAGAAAATTTGTTTCATAAAATTGATACGAATGTCGCGCATAAGTTTTCGTGAACATATATAAATCTCTTGAAATCTAAGTTAATCTTAGTTTTAGACCGACGAGCTAAAAATAATTATGTGATTATCCAAACTAGTAAGTAGTTGATCATGTGACGTACGATGTGGATGTGTTTGTTCTATAAAAAAATTAAACAATGGAGTATTTTTATTATATATATATGTTCACACAGTTTTGTGTTTGTGTTTAGTTTTTATTTTATTTTTTTGTATTTTATAATAGGTATTATTTTTAATTTGCATGATAATTGTGAAATTATATTAAATATGTAAGTTATTGATATAATATATAAATTTTTCATTTTTGAATATGTAGTAGTTACGAATAAATTATGCATTTATTAAATTTTTTCAATTAAATAAATGTTATTTTCTAAATTGTTTGTGCTATTTTTTAAAAGTAATTTGGTGTCGTAGAGTTGGATCTCTAAGGGCATCAACCTTAATATATAGTATAAATATAGATAATAATAATAATAATAATAATAATAATAGTGATAATAGATTTCTTGTGCAAACGATCTCATATGAGTTTGTGAATGATAATTGTGAGGCCCAACCCTTGCCTTTTATATCATTTAACACAAAAAAAACTTATATGAATTTGTCTCGCAAATAAAATTTATAAGATGTATATCCGACTCGTCTCACGAAAAAATGTTATTTTTTTATTGTCGAAAGTATTCTTTTTCAATACATAGATGATTGAGCTGACCAAATCTCATGAGATACATACTTATTAGATTGAGAGATAAAAGTTACTAATTCATTGGAGGATTGATGAATGTCCCTCGATTGAGTAAATAAAGAGATACAAACATGAGAATAAGTCTGATCATCGATTTGCACCAAATTTTCATATCAATAAAAATATATATGTCAAAAGTGACTTGCACCGAATTTTCATATCAAATCAAAAAGATATAAAAATATATATATCAAAAGTGGCTGGCTGGGCAAGTAGGATGGGCTAGTGCATCTTTTGGTGAGTTGGGTAACACCGACCCAATACACATGTTTTAAGTAGCATGCAGGAGGACCGACACTATAGACATAGACGATTTTATATGTAATTTTGCGAGTTGGATTGGCCGAGTTGCGACACACCATTAGGCGGGTTGTCTCGCCAAAAATGATTCAACCCAACCACTATATTATTTTGAGCCCGTTTGGATTTCATAGATTTTTTTAAAAAAATGTTTTTTTAAACTCTAATTTTGGGCCTTTGAAAAACTCTAAATTTAACTTTAAAAAGTGTTTTTAAGCACTTAAATGACCATCCAAACACCTTATAAACTAAAAAAAACATTTTTTTAGTTTAAAAAAAATGCTTTTCTGTTTTGGCTTTTGATACCAAACGAAAATCTTTATACACAGATGAAACTCAAATTTGATATCATATATGATTTTCGGGTAATGAAAAAACGTTACATTTTAAAGTATTGTCGCATTTCAAATATCACCAAAACCTATAGGGCCTTAGGTAACATTTGGTAAGTTAGTTTATGTTTTAAATTGCGAGTCTCTGTAAATGAAGCATGAAAACTTGTATTTTCCAAATTCATAAGTATTTTCTAAAAAATTACTTTTGATTATTGTTTTGCACTAAACAATTACGAATCGAATGATAGAAATGCGTATCATGAACATTATTGATCACCGACCTCGCTCCTCATATGACTAGCGTATGTGTGACTGATAACGATGTAGGTATGATGATCATGGTTATTTTCAATATACTTGCGAAATTTTATTATCGTTATTATTGAATATTGAATTTCCTTTTGATGTATATACATATTGTTTTTAAAAAAGTTAAGATTTCCTGCTCCACCTGCTAAGTGACAATCATATAATTTTCATATTTTATAAAAATCTAGCGATATTTAAAATAGACTTTTGTAGAGTTTTTAAAAGTCTAGTGTGAAATTTTGTGAAGAAAAAGCTGAAAACTGCTTTTTAGAAGCTCTTTCAAACACTACATGTATATATTCAAAATTTCAATTGACTTTTAACAACTCCATATAAATCACTAACACAAAAACATTAAAACATAAAGTACAAAAATAAATTATATCAATAATTATCTCTGATCCAACATAAAGATTTGGATGTATTTCTAAAACTCAGGCACAATTTTTTTGCTCGATTAGTTCTCTTGTGAAATGGTCTCACGGATCTTTATCCATGAGACGAGTCAATCCAACCCATATTTACAATAATAAGTAATATTTTTGACATAAAAATAATATTTTTTATATATAACCCAAATAATAGACGCGTCTCACAAAATAATCCGTGAGACCGTCTCACATTTTTTTTTGTTTTTGTTTTTTATTTATTTTCCTCTCCCACCATTGTCTCATTTCATCTCTATATCACTCTCTCATCTTCTCTCGTCTTTATCTCATTCTCTCTCATTTTTTAAAAATATATATTTAATTATTTGCATCAATTCTTTCATTTCGTCTTTAGATTTTTTTTCCCCGCTTTGGCCGATCAAGGTACTTTATAAATTAATAATAACTCATTTATTTTTGTACAATAGTTTGAAATCGAAGCCATATTATAATCATGAGCAAAAAAAACATAAAATCTACATCTATTCAAAATTTCAATTGACTTTTATCAATTCCGTATAATTCATCAATATAAAGACATTAAAACATAAAGTACAATAATAAATTATATCAACAATTGTCTTTGATCCAATATAAAGCTTTGGATGGATTTCTAAAACTTAGGTAGAATTTTTTTGCTCGAGTAGTTCTCTTGTGAGACGGTTTCACGGATCTTTATCCGTAAGATGAGTTAACCATACTCATGTTTACAATAAGAAATAATATTTTTGACATGAAAAATAATATTTTTTATGGATAACCCAAATAATAGACCTGTCTCGCAAAATTAATCCGTGAAATCGTCTCACGTGAATTTTTGCATTTTTTATTTTTTTTCCTCTCCCACCACTCTCTCATTTCATCTCTATCCCACTCTCTCATTTTCTCTCATCCCTATCATTTTCTCTCGTTTTTTTAAAAAAAATATATTTAATTATTTTCACTAATTCTTTCTTTTCGTCTTTAGATTTTTTTTTGCGCTTTGGCCGATCAAGTTGCTTTATAAATTAATAATAATTCATTGATTTTTTTACAATAGTTTGAAATCGAAGACAGATTATAATCGTGAGTTTTTTTTAGTAAAATTTACGAAAAAACATAAACTTTTGTTGGCCTATAAAATCGAAAGTCATTAATAAATTATTTCATAAACAAAATTTATTTTTTTATTAACTATTTGAATAAAATTTTATTTTTATTTTTTGTATTTTCAGTTATTATGTAAACTATCATATTACTATTAAAAATTATATTTGAAAAACAAGAGATAATGGAAGATTAAAAAAATCCATCTAATTCAATGAAAATTTTTACAAATGTGTATAAAATATCGCAAAAAAGTATGTTAAAGTCCATGAAATTTGGGAAAAATTCTCGGTTTAGTCCCATGTTTTTTGGGTGTCTCCCGGTTTAGTCTCAAATCAATTTTGTGGCTCAATTTAGTCCCAAACCTTCACTCTATTTTACCGCGTTAGTATTTCTATTGATTTGATTAACGGCAATAGCAGAAATCCCTTCTTCACGCCTAGAAAAACCCATTCCCAAATCCTAAGCCCTAAATGCCCGTATACGCAGAACTGAGATTGACGAATTTCTGAGCTTCGAAGCTCGCCTCTCACTCCATTCACCATTCCTATGCACGAACCACCAAAAATTCCTCAATCCTCCTTCGCACAGCCTTGGTTGGAGTATTCCTCAGCTTCGAAGCTCGTCGGTCGCTCGTTTCACCATGCTTCCGTGAGAAGTGTTGAACAGTTTGAGGGTAAGGTTGCACCATCTTTCTACTAAAAAATATGATGCTTGGCAAATTTTTTTGTTCTTTTACCTGAATTTTTTTAGCATCGTGCGTGACTTGGTTGGATAAAAAGTAAGAACAGTACTTTAATTTTTCAAAAATAAAATCTCATGTTTGCCTGAATGGAAGTAAAAAATTAAAAACATGGTTCATTAAAAATATGCATTTGAGGGTGGCCGGCAGATCATTACCACGAATGAAAGTGAGTAATTTGCATCGAATCTGCATAAATGTTTGATTGGAATTTTTTAGATATTTCCAATTCGACGGTGTGCACACTATGTTGTTGTATAGTTACTTTTTAATAAACACAAAAGGAAGAACTATTGTCGAGATATTTTAAAATGTTTGTCATTTTGTTGTTAGATAATAAATGAACTATTTTATATCACTTGGTTGTGAGGGAATAAATGGTTTTTTTTTTCTTGGTTTCTAAGTCTCATATTTTGTATAACAAAGAAAATTGATCAACCAATTTTTTTATCATATTTTGATTATAATATGGCAATCTAATGATTTTTAAATTCTCGAATATTATTTTTTAAATAATTATTGTGATTTATTTTCTTTCGTGCAGCTTTTACTCACTAAGTGATTGATTGGATATGTAATGGCTAGACGAAGTACTTTTTCAACGAAGGGCACTCCAAATTATGGTAATCCGTCAATTTTTTAATTAGCACTACAAAAATTTCATGATGCATTTTCCTGATAATCTAATGTCTGTTTTTTTTTTTTCGATTCAGGATTAAATGGAGAACCATATCTCTTTACAATTAAAATACATTACAATGGAAGATTCAAAGATCAAGAAAACGCAATGAATACATCGGTGGGAGTTTTGAATATTTTGATTATGTCGATATTGATAAACTTGGAATGATTGAATTGTGGGCATTTATGGAGGAGCTTGGATTTGAAGAGAAAAGGTCTTTTAGATTTTGGCACAAAGTCGGAGGTACTATTAATGAAGGTAGATACTTGGAAAATGATTCGGATGTGTTGAATCTAAGAAACCATATTTCGATAAACTATGAGGTTGAAATATATGTTCAACACTTAGATGATGGAAATCATGAAGCTGGAGATGAAAATGATGAGTTTGATAACAATGAGTATGATTTTGATGAAAATGGTGGGCTACTCGATGCATTTGTTTGCGATGATATAGAACCTAAAGGAAAAATGATTGTGCATGAAGGAGAAAAAACAGAAGATGTGATTTATAATATGCAGGAGGATAGTGAAGAAGATGTTTGTGCAGACAGTGACGATCTTAATAGTATTCATGATTCTGATGAGGATGAGGATGGTGTAAAAAAGTATCTGTTGTTTGATCCAAAGAAGGATTCTGAAAAACCTGAGTTGAAGTTGGGCTTAGTTTTCAGCTCGATGAAATAAGCAAAGTTCGCCATTGAAAGTTACTGCATTCAAGAAGTAAGACCTGTCAAGTTTGTGAAAAATGATAATATCCGGCTTTGGGCTAAGTGCAATGATGATAATTGTCATTGGAAGATCCATGTTGCGAAGATGTCTAATGATAATTGTTGGCAAGTAAGAAATTTTGACAGATGTCACAGTAATTGTGTTCGAGATTTGAAAAACAAGTGTATGAACTCAACTTGGTTGGAAAATACTTTTGCCAAAAAATTCAGCACAAATCCTAAATTGGGACACTTGGAGTTTAGGGAAGAGATTTCTGTCATGTTGCAGTCAGATTTTTCGAGGAAGACTGCCTAGATGGCTAAGAGAAAGGCGCTGAAATTGGTGCAAGGATCTATTGAGGAGCAATTCCGAAAAATAAGAATGTATTGTGCTGAATTGAAAAGATTCGACATTGGGGCTACTGTAGTTTTGAAGTTGACAGAGGATGACGAAGGTCCAAGGTTTCAAAGATTATATGTTTGTTTTTCAGCGTGTAAGCAAGGCTTTAACAGTGCTTGTCGGCGTATCATTGGTGTTGATGGATGTTTCTTAAAGGTGGAACATGGTGGACAATTGTTATCAGCCGTGGGGCTAGATCCGAATAATAACATATTTCCAATATGTTATGCGATGGTTGAGCGTGAAACAAAAGATAGTTGGACATGGTTTTTCGACTCTTGGATGAAGACATTGGTGTAGGCAATGATCCGCATACCTGGACATTTATGTCAGATAAGCAAAAAGGTTTGATTCCTGCACTTGAATCTTTGTTTCCAGATGCTGAACATAGATTTTGTGTGAGACATTTAGAGAGCAACATAAAACGTGATGGATTCAAGAGTGTAGCAGTTAAGATTGCGTTTTGGGATGCCGCAAAGTCGACAAGAATTGAAGAATTTCAAGTGCACATGGCTAAGTTGAAAGACATTGATGCAAAGGCATATGAATGGCTGTCGAAAAAACCTGGAAACAAGTGGTCTAAGGCATATTTCAGCACCACTCCTAAATCAGACATCTTATTGAACAACATGTGTGAAAGTTTTAACAGCTTCATATTAGATGCCAGGGAGAAGCCAGTAATTGTGTGAGACATCGGTTCTAAACAACAATTAAAGGAGTAATTCAATAAGTAAGCAATTAAAAGCCAAGAGCATTTCTTTTCTTTAAAGGGGACGCGCGGGCGCGCCGCTTGAGGCGCGCGTCCTGCCCAAGCCCTCGCGCGGGCGCGCCACCTGAGGCGCGGGCGCGCCTGAAGATCTGCCCAAAACTTCTGAAACGAAGTGCAGGATGCGCGGGCGCGCCACCCGAGGCGCGGGCGTGCATGGCCTGCTGAATTGGCTCAAAACAAGCCTCCAAAAGTGCAATAACATAACCAAAAGAACTCTAACATGATCCAACTAATATATATCCAACAACATAGCATTTAAATACATAAAAGTGAAGAACACACATCGATGCTAGATATTACAAGACGAATACAGAAGACAAGAGTTCTAACCACAAGCAAGACCACTTCCAATCCAAGTTCCAGTTCTTAACATGCTTCAAAACATAAACTAGATTGTCATGCTAACAAGACTTCTAAACCGAGTCTCACTTCTACATCATTCCCTCAAAGCTAACCATGCCTCTTTTGACTTGATCCTGCCCCACCTGTTACCAAGTACACATACAAAACAAAGCAACAGCCGGATAACCGGTGAGAATGATAATCCCAGTAAAAGCAACATACAAGTAATACAACAACAAACATGCTTTCAAAACAATAACGAAATCAATAACAACGTAATGAAATGCATGTCTTTAAACCGGGATATCAAATCTGATAAACGAGGAATTTCTGCTGTGCTTTTGGGATCCCGAGGATAAGATCACGTAACCACTCACCGACTCTCCCAATCGAGGTGGTGCCACGTATCCCACTCCTCTAAACTTTTAGCAACTATAATGAGTATGCTAGCACTAGGAGAAATGACTACGACCTAGGCCACTCAATTATAGTTCCCAAATGTCTAAACAAAAAGGGCTATTCTGCCCGCTGAAATCAAATTTGGCTCAAGATGAATGCATAACAGAATATAAAACATAGCCATATAATAAAAGCTCAAGCAATTCAACAAGACACAAGTTCTTCATGCTAGAACAAGTGTAGATGCAAGTATGTGCTTTTAAGGGAAACTCGAGAACCAACTGTCCCGAGTATGCTATCCCGCTATCGATGACTACTTTTACCTTTCAAGGCAGTAGTTCCAACTTCTGGGAAGCTACAACAAAAGATTGTATCAAAGTCTAACCAATCTAAACAACAACAAGGCTCAAGGTAATTATCTATACCATTCTTCGTCCAAATCTCTGAAACGAACAAATGCTGTTAACCCTGGGCTTGACAAACTCCAAACGAATCTGTTCAGATAAAAATCAAAGATCAATAACCATGATCAACTTACAAGCCAAGTTCAACAACTCAAAAACGGTTCGAAATCCCAAAACTCAAACCGACGGCATAACGGCTAAAAACTGAACAAACCGGAAACGCATACAGCAGTTCAATACCGATATAATCTCATAACAATGCTAATACAACAACAACAAGGCAATCCCAAAAAATCTCAAAACTCAAACTTTCGAAAATGGCTTCCAAAAATCACAACAAATCCGAACGTCGCTCTAATTCAAAACCGACAGATAATAAACGATCAGAACTCTGCCAAGAACAAAATACTAGAATCTATATCGATTCTAACAACCTCCAAAAAACAAAACATATCCGATCGGAGAAATACTTACGGTATAACGGAGCTCTCACTGCAGTGATCACTAATCTGCCTTCAAAAATAATTTCCAACGGCCGGATCGAGCTCGGACTGGATTTTGAAAGCTTGAAGAGGGTTTGAGGCATCTCCAATGGTGGATATCGATTAGGAGAGGAAGAAGAAGACCTTTCCCAATCAATTCCAAGTGTAGATAATATATAAAATCCAATAATTGCGTTTTAGTCCCTGAAAAATCCAATTTTTGCAAAAAGGACCCTGATCAAAATCAAGTCGGCTCGTGAACTCTGTAATCTCCGATTAACTCAAATAAACTCATTTAAAATAAAAACGGGGCGTTACAATTCTCCCCCACTAAGAAGAGATTTCGTCCTCGAAATCAACAAGAATCACAACTCATAAGATAGAATAAAGAACTAAAGACAATAAGAAGAACTCACGTCATCCGAATAACTCTGGAAAACGCTGTCTCATGCCAGACTCTGTCTCCCAAGTCGCTTCCTCGACGCCGTGACGGCTCCACTGCACTTTCACCAACGGAATCGACTTGGTCCTGAGTTGTTTCTCCTTCCGATCAAGGATCTGAATCGGTCGCTCAAAGTAGCTCAAAGTCTCGTCTAACTCGGCTTCGTCAGGCTGAAGAATATGAGAAGGATCTGGATGATACTTTCGCAGCATAGAGACGTGAAAAACGTTGTGAATACCAGATAAAGACGGAGGAAGTGCAAGTCTATAGGCAATTCTTCTCGAGAATCTCGTACGGCCCGATGAATCTCGGAGATAATTTCCCTCTCTTACCGAATCTGACAATGCCTCTGAACGGAGAAATCTTCAGAAAGACTCGGTCTCCCTGATCAAAACTCAGAGGTCTACGCCTCACATTCGCATACTTCGCCTGTCTATTTTGAGCTGACTTCATTCTGGTCTGAATTATCTTAACCTGCTCTGCCATATCTCTAAGCATATCCGGTCCCAAATCTGGTGACTCGGACAAGTCATCCCAAAACAACGAAGATCGGCATTTCTTACCGTACAATGCCTCAAAAGGCGTCATACCGATACTCGCTTGGAAGCTGTTGTTGTAAGAAAACTCGACAAGAGGCAAAGAATCCTGCCAACTAGTGCCAAAGTCTAGCACTACCGCTCGAAGCATATCCTCTAACGTCTGGATAGTTCGCTCTGACTGTCCATCGGTCTGAGGATGATAAGCTGTACTCAGATGCAATCGAGTACCAAGTGCCTCCTGAAGACTGTGTCAGAAGTGCGAAGTGAATCTAGGGTCTCTATCTGAATCGATCGACTTCGGCACCCCATGCAATCTCACAACATTGCTAACATACAACTCAGCCATCTGATCATGACGATACGTCATCCTGTACGGAATAAAACAAGCAGACTTCGTCAATCGGTCGATCACTACCCAAATAGCATCGCATCCTCGAACGGATCGTGGTAGCTTCGTGAAAAAATCCATAGAAATGTGATCCCATTTCTATTCCGGAACAGATAGACTGTGCAACAGACCTCTTGGTCGCATCCGTTCTGCTTTCACTTGCTGACAATTCAAACACCGAGATACAAACCTCGCAATGTCGCTCTTCATTTTCTTCCACCAGAACTGGTTCTTCAGATCGTTGTACATCTTACGACCTCCAGGACTCCGAAATATCAGGCACAACAATATGGTTATTCACGAACAAAACATCATCTCTAACCTGGAATTCAGACTGATGACCCGATCTGACTTTCTCTACTGAAATCTGGATGCTCGGCTCAGACTTCTGTGCTTCTCTGATTGCAACAAACAACTCTGGCTCGGCTTGAATAGCAAACACTCTGATAGTCTCCCTATATGTTTCAAACTCTAAACCAGAAGTGCAACAATCATCGATCAACTGAGAAACACCGATAGTAGAAAGAGATAAAGAACAAAGCTTTCGGCTCAAGGCATCTGCAACTGCATTAGACTTCCTCGGGTAGTACTTGATTTCACAGTCGTAATCCTTCAACAGATCTAACCATCTTCTCTGTCTCATATTTAGCTCTGCCTGTGCAAACAAGTACTTAAGGCTCTTATGGTCAGAAAAGATCTCGAAAGACTCACCATAAAGATAGTGACGCCAGATCTTCAGAGCAAAGACGATCGCAGCTAGTTCAAGATCATGGACCAGATAATGAGTCTCATGCGGTTTCAGCTGCCTCGATGCATATGCTATCACATGCTTATGCTGCATAAGAACACAACCCAAGTCTCGGTTAGAAGCATCACAATAGACTGTGAAACCTCCAGTACCCTTCGAAATAGAAAGAATTGGAGCACTGGTCAGTCTCCTCTTCAGATCAACAAAGCTAGCCTCACAATCTGGAGTCCAAACAAAAGGTGCATTCTTCTGAGTCAGCTGGGTAATAGGCTTGGCAATAGACGAGAAACCCTCGATGAAACGACGGTAATAACCAGCTAAACCCATGAAGCTTCGGATCTCCAGCACTGAAGTAGGTCTAGGCCAATTCATAACCGCTTCAATCTTGCTGAGATCGACGGAAATACCATCTTCAGAAATAATATGACCGAGAAAGACAACTCGATCTAACCAGAATTCACATTTCAACAGCTTGGCAAACAACTGCTCAACTCGCAAAATCTGCAATACGGTCCTCAAGTGCAATGCATGGTCAGTACGGTTCTTCGAGTAGATAAGAATATCATCGATAAAGATAATGACGAACTCATCTAAATAATGATGAAAGATACGGTTCATCAAACCCATAAAAACCGCTGGGGCATTAGTCAAACCGAACGGCATGACTATAAACTCAAAATGACCATACCTCGTTCTGAATGCGGTCTTAGGAACATCTTCCTCTCGCACTCTCAACTGGTGATAACCTGACCTCAAATCAATCTTAGAATAGACATAAGAACCCTGCAGCTGATCAAAAAGGTCATCTATTCGGGGTAAAGGATACCTGTTCTTAATTGTAGCCTGATTCAATTGGCGGTAGTCGATACAGAGCCGCATAGAACCATCCTTCTTCCGAACAAAAAGCACAGGAGCACCCCAAGGCGATACACTAGGTCTGATGTATCCCTTGGCAATCAAATCCTCAAGTTGTTCCTTCAACTCTCTCAATTCAATAAGTGTCATACGATACGGAGCTTTTGAAATAGATTGAGTACCTGGCATTAAGTCAATGCTGAATTCGATTTCTCGAATAGGTGGCAAACTAGGAACCTCTTCCGGGAACACATCAGCAAAATCTCTAACCACCGCTAAATCTACCAAAGCTGGGCTAGATTTCAGTACATCAACTGCATATACCAAAAATACTTCTGCACCTCTCTGTAACAAACGAGTCATAGATAACACTGAAATCAAAGGAATCCTAGATCGAGAACCCTTACCAAAGAATTTCCACTCGTCTGCCATTTCAGGTCTGAACCTGACAACCTTCAGAAAACAATCAACTATTGCCCTGTACTTGGTCAAAGCATCTATACCGACAATACAATCAAAATCTGACAATCCAAGTACAATACAGTCGAATTCTAACATATTTCCTTCAAAACACAGTTCACAGTTCCTGACTAATCTGACAGAAACAATTCCTCCACCCAAAGGTGAAGTAACAGCTACTACTGTAGGCAACAACTCAGTAGGCAAAGCATGCAATAACACAAATTTTTCAGAGATAAAGGAATGGGAAGCACCTGTATCTATCAAAACATGAGCAGAATGACAAAAAATCGAATAGTTACCTGCTATAACATCATCAAGTGCTGCCTGAGCCTGATCCTCTGTCAGAGCAAAGACACGTGCTTGCTGTCTCGGAGGCTGGTTCGCACTAGAATTACCTCCCTGTCTGTTCTGCTGCTGAGGCTGGAAAGAGTGCACTGCAGACAACTGCCTCTCCGGCCGAACTGCAGGTCTAGACAAACTCCCACTCTGAGCTCTATCTCTGTTACGCTGAGGGCACACCTTAGAGAAGTGTCCCGGTTGCTGACAGGTGTTACAATTACCGAAGACTCCCACACACTGATCCGGTGAGTGTCTTCCCCCACACTTGCTGAGTACAAGGATGATGATCCAGAGCTCTGTCCTGAAACAAACTGTCGGGAACCACTGGAACTAGACGAACTGTTCCCCTGCCTTTTGAACTGTTTACCCCTTGCCTTGTACTGATCCTTTCTGTTTCCCCCACTGCTACCACCTTCATACCTCTGCTGCTGGCTCTGATGCTGAGATGGTTGATTCTGATACTGAGACGGTGGGTTCTGATACTGCCTCTGTTGCTGAGGTGCCACCTGATTACCTCTTTGCCTCCACAAGCCTGCTTGTGCTCCCTTTGCATGATTCATGGCATCCGCAAAGTTGTTAGGCCTGTTGGTGTTAACCAACGTGAAGACGTCGGGGTTCAACCCATTGATGAACTGATCTGCCTTAGCTTCTTCATCCCCGGCAATTAGCGGCGCAAAACGCAACAGACTATCAAACTTAGCCACGTACTCTTCAATGTTCAGATTCCATTGCCTCAGGTTGGCAAACTCTGCTCCCTTGTCTTTGCGATACGAGATAGGGAAAAATCGCTTATAAAACTCAGATTTAAAAAGAGTCCAAGTAACTTCCGTACCTCTACTCTCAAATGCTTTCTTTGTCATGATCCACCAGCTCTTAGCACCACCACGCAGCTGATGAATTACTAACCTGATTCTGCGGTCATCTGTGTAGTCAATGGAATCAAACAACTGATCCATATCATCCAACCAACTCTCACAGTCAACTGGATTTTCTGAACCCATCAATAACGGCGGATTGAATGACTGAAACCTCTTCAGCAAGGTTTCCATAGGCGTTGCTGAAGCATCCAACTGATCAACTTCAGTGCTAGCTTGCTCAGTCGCAGGGATAACTGGCGGTGTGTTTCTGTTTATCACTCGACGAGGACCCATCTGATAATCAAAGGTTAGGATACGAGATATCTCAATCGCTACAATCAGTGCCCTTACAACCGCTTGGAATACCGGATACCAGTCGATAACAGAAACATTTATATCTCAAGTAGATCATGCTTTATAAATTAAATCACATAACCATGTAATTCAATAATTCTCAATAATAAAGCATGCTCGCATGGAATTAAGTACACAGTTAAAATAATTCAAACACATGCAAGGAGCCAATACACGCAGACTCGATCTACCTGCTCACTCTAGTTCGACCAAGAATCTTAACTCTCTGATACCACTTAATGTGAGACCTCGGTTCTAAACAACAATTAAAGGAGTAATTCAATAAGTAAGCAATTAAAAGCCAAGAGCATTTTTTTTTAAAGGGGACGCGCGGGCGCGCCGCTTGAGGCGCGGGCGCGCATGGCATCCTGCCCAAGCCCTCGCGCGAGCGCGCCACCCGAGGCGCGGGCGCGCCTGAAGCTCTGCCCAAAACTTCCGAAACAAAGTGCGGGATGCGCGGGCGCGCCACCCGAGGCGCGGGCGCGCATGTCCTGCTGAATTGGCTCAAAACAAGCCTCCAAAAGTGCAATAACATAACCAAAAGAACTCTAACATGATCCAACTAATATATATCCAACAACATAGCATTTAAATACATAAAAATGAAGAACACGCATCGATGCTAGCTATTACAAGCCGAATACAGAATACAAGAGTTCTAACCACAAGCAAGACCACTTCCAATCCAAGTTCCAGTTCTTAACATGCTTCAAAACATAAACTAGATTGTCATGCTAACAAGACTTCTAAACCGAGTCTCACTTCTACATCATTCCCTCAAAGCTAACCATGCCTCTTCTGACTTGATCCTGCCCCACCTGTTGCCAAGTACACATACAAAACAAAGCAACAGCCGGATAACCGGTGAGAATGATAATCCGAATAAAAGCAAAATACAAGTAATACAACAAAAAACATGCTTTCAAAACAACAACGAAATCAATAACAACGTAATGAAATGCATGTCTTTAAACCGGGATATCAAATCTGATAAACGAGGGATTTCTGCTGTGCTTTTGGGATCCCAAGGATGAGATCACGTAACCACTCACCGACTCTTCCAATTGAGGTGGTGCCACGTATCCCACTCCTCTAGACTTTGAGCAACTATAATGAGTATGCTAGCACTAGGCGAAATGACTACGACCTAGGCCACTCAATTATAGTTCCCAAAAGTCTAAACAAAAAGGGCTATTCTGCCCGCTGAAATCAAAGTTGGCTCAAGATGAATGCAAAACAGAATATAAAACATAGCCATATAATAAAAGCTCAAGCAATTCTACAAGACACAAGTTCCTCATGCTAGAACAAGTGTAGATGCAAGTATGTGCTTTTAAGGGAAACTCGAGAACCAACTGTCCTGAGTATGCTATCCCGCTATCGATGACTGCTTTTACCTTTCAAGGCAGTAGTTCCAACTTCTGGGAAGCTACAACAAAAGATTGTATCAAAGTCTAACCAATCTAAACAACAACAAGGCTCAAGGTAATTATCTATACCGTTCTTCGTCCAAATCTCTGAAACGAACAAATGCTGTTAACCCTGGGCTTGACAAACTCCAAACGAATCTGTTCAGATACAAATCAAAGATCAATAACCATGATCAACTTACAAGCCAAGTTCAACAACTCAAAAATGGTTCGAAATCCCAAAACTCAAACCGACGGCATAACGGCTAAAAATTGAACAAACCAAAAATGCAGACAGCAGTTCAATAACGATATAATCTCATAACAATGCTAATACAACAACAACAAGACAATCCCAACAAATCTCAAAACTCAAACTTTCAAAAATGGCTTCCAAAAATCACAACAAATCCGAACGTCGCTCTAATTCAAAACCGACAGATAATAAATGATCAGAACTCTGCCAAGAACAACATACTAGAATCTAGATCGATTCTAACAACCTCCGAAAAACAAAACATATCCGATCGGAGAAATACTTACGGTATAACGGAGCTCTCACTGCAGTGATCACTAATCTGCCTTCAGAAATAATTTCCAACGGCCGGATCGAGCTCGGACTGGATTTTGAAAGCTTGAAGAGGGTTTGAGGCATCTCCAATGGTGGATATCGATTAGGAGAGGAAGAATAAGACCTTTCCCAATCAATTCCAAGTGTAGATAATATATAAAATCCAATAATTGCATTTTAGTCCCTGAAAAATCCAATTTTTGCAAAAAGGACCCTGATCAAAATCAATTCGGCTCGTGAACTCTATAATCTCCGATTAACTCAAATAAACTCATTTAAAATAAAAATGGGGCGTTACAAATTGAGATGATTGAGAAGATAAGAAATCTTTTGATGGAAAGATTTCAAAAAAATAGAGACAGAGCTGAAAAATGGAAAGGTCGACTTTGTTCAAAGATCAGAGATGTGCTGACAAAGGTCTATGTAGAGGCTATTAGGTATTCTCCCATGAAGTCAGATGAAATGCATTACCAAGTAATGAGATCAGACGATAGACGTGATCAGCATTCGGTTGGCCTATTAAGCCGGTCTTTTAGTTGTAGGAAATATGATTTGACAGGGATTCCTTGCAAGCACGCTGCATGCGCTATTTGGTGCAAAAAATATGATCCAGAGGCATATGTCCATCCTCGTTACTTGGTACAAACATACAAAAGGTGTTATGCAACACGAATCATGCCTGTGAATGGACCAGAATTGTGGCCTCAATGTGACTTGGTTCCCCCACTACCTCCAGTTTACAAAGAGAAAGTTCAAAGACCAGCAAAATTACGAAGAAGGGAATCAGATGAACCCCCCCTTCTGAAAATAGGTTGAGAGGTGTAAAAAAGTTCACCAAATGCAAACTGTGCGGTGGGTCTGGGCACAACAGAAAGACTTGTAACCAGACTACAAGCGTCCAACAACAAGGTGGTGTACAATAAGAGTCTCTGACACAACATAGTTGTTATGTACCAAATGAATCAATAAATACTACTTTGGGTCCAATCAGGAAAAAAAAACTTCAGGTACTTATTTTGTTAGTTAATACCCATTTATACTCTTTGGTATTTATTTATGTATTTTTTTTTCGGAATAAGAATTTATGTTGGTCTTAAATTTATCTGTTTCACGAAGACACAAAAAATTATGCCGTGCTTGCTTTCTGAATTTTTTGTTGGGTATGAGTATTTATTTTTGTATTTTTTTCTTGAGAATGAGAATTTATGTCGGTGTTGAATTTATTTGTTTCAGAAAGGCACAAAAAAAATTATGTCGTGCTTGCTTTCTGAATTTTTTTGTTGGGTATGAGTAGTTATTTCTGTATTTTTTGTCGGGAATGAGAATTTATGTTGTTCTTGAATTAATTTGTTTCACAAAGGCTCAAAAAATTATGTCGTACTTACTTTTTGAATTTTTTTGTTGGGTATTAGTAGTTATTTCTGTATTTTTTGTCGGGAATGAGAATTTATGTTGGTCTTTGTTAGAACCTAATTGGGGGGGGGGGGGGATTTAGGTTCTATTGGCAACTTTAGCAATTTAAAGCGATTATGCAAATACGCAAGCGGAAGACTTAAAGCAATCAAATATAAGTGCAGTAAATAAAAGCGTAATGTAAATAAAACAGTAAAAGGGATAAGAGATGTTTATGGAAGTTCGACGATAAATCATCTATGTCTCCCCTTCTTGGTTAAGACCGATTAACCAAGGATACACTAGCACTTCAACGTCTTGGCCTTGATGGCTCCAAGGATAGCCGTACAACTCAACACGATCACCGCGCCGATATAACTCAACACTTGGCCTTAAGGGCTCCAAGGATAGCCTCAACAATCACACAGCACTTGGCTTCACACTCAAGTGTTTACACCAACGATTTTCTAAACCCCGGATACAACTCGATATATGAATATATTTTGAAAGCTCAAAGGGGCTACAAATTGCTCAACAAATAGCTCAAATAATGCTTAAGAGGATTGAGAGACTTGAAGATGTTGGGATGCTTAAAATGGTCTCGGAATGCCTCTATTTATAGCTGAAAATTCGGCATCGATCGGAACTTCCGTTCCCAGCATCGGAGCTTCCGAAATTTGAATTCTGAGTCACGCGGTTTGTACAGGATCGGAACTTTCGATCCCACTTCGGAGCTTCCGATCGGCGCATTAAATATGTTGTCGGGCAAAAGTCTTCCGGACAAGATTATCAGGTCGCCGTTGCAGATCGGAACTTCCGATCTATGATCGGTGCTTCCGATCTCGTCACTTCGTAGCTTTCGTTCTGCTTTCGAACAATATAAAATTCCTTGAAAATAGATCGGAGCTTCCGAACCTTGATCGGAACGTCCGATCGTTCCTTAGCTTCCAAAGGTCCTTCTGATCCTGATCGGAGCTTCCGAACTCCAATCGGAGCTTCCGAACTCGTAGCAGTATAAGTCTTCGAAATTTGTTTCTGATCTTGAATAAACTTGTTCGCAATTGAGCCTTAATTCAACTTGAAAATTTTAACTTTGTAATAAGCTCATTGTAAACATTAGTAACATTTTAACCTAGTTTTGTTAATCATCAAAACATAGAGAAAAGGGCCTTGTTAATGCGTTAAAAACATTAATCTCACAATCGAGATTTATATGCGTTTAAGGCGTAACAATCTCCCCTTTTTTTATGATCACAAAACTTGGTTAAAAATAAAAATAGATGGTAAAAAGCATATAAGTATTTAAATGCATTTAAAAACTCCCCCTGAAATAAGCAACAAAGTTTTTAACAAATAAATAGTTTTTACTCAATTTAACTGATTAACCAATTAATTCTCCCCCTTTTTGTGATAAGAAAAAAGTAATAATAAGTGAATAAAAGAGAATGAATATAAACTATTTTATTCCAATAGAATTTAAATTTTACATAAGACCAAATACAACTTAAAATGCAAAATAAAAATCTAAGAGTCATTATCGCGAGTCGGCGAAGGATAGCGAGAGGTGAACTCATCAAATCGGGTCTCCAAAGAAGCAACTCTAGCAGTCAACTCGGAAAAGTGAGTGTGCATGCTCGTCTCCATACGATGAAGTGTCTCGAATAGACGGTCGCTAGGGAATTGGTTTGCTGGGGTTGCAGGGACCTCAGGAGTTTGGAAAGGAACATCTTCAAGGTTGGCCGCAAAGGCCTCAAAACCGGAAAAAGGATGGAATATCAGAGTTAGGAGGATCAGTCGGAAAACCTTTGATTTGGATAGAGTGGGGAAG
Organism: Henckelia pumila; assembly: GCF_033568475.1. Lineage (NCBI taxonomy): Eukaryota > Viridiplantae > Streptophyta > Magnoliopsida > Lamiales > Gesneriaceae > Henckelia > Henckelia pumila. Next base: position 100,777,315 of record NC_133120.1, on the reverse strand, counting down.
AGTGGAATATGGTAAATGAAAGGCAAAAATAGGTGAAAATCTAGAAAATATTCTTCCTCGATCTTCAACCCATCGAGAGTACACAGGATTCCAGGATAAATCCATCCTGGTGATAGACTGATGGTTAAAGATATGACTTGGTGGGATTTCAATAGAAGGTATCCCCTTAAATTCAACATCGAAACGACTCAAAATCCGGTTGATAAACCGGGCATAAGGAAAAGAAACATTTTTCACCGTCTTTGCCGTGTGATGCATAGTCTGCATAACAAGGCGCGGAAGGTTAAAAGGTCGAGATGAAATGATATGAAATAGAATGTATAAATCTAAATATTTGCAAGTTGAGAGGTCTCCACTGCGAGGAAAGATAGAAGTGGTGATGAGTTTTTGAATGTTTTGAAAATCAGGACAAAGACTCTTGAGGTGGATACGATCATCAGCAGCAGTAGCTGGACGACCAAGAATGGTAGAAAGTAACAACTCGCGATCAAAAGTAGGATCATTTTGAGGCCAGTTTTGCGAGAAGTATTCACCGGATCCATTCCTGGGAAGATCAAACCAGGAGGACAAATCAGCAGAAGAAAAATGAATATGCCTGCCTTGAACAATCGTGGCAATGGTGATCTCACCATGACCTAATTTGAGTTCAAGATTGGCATAGTATTCATGAATGAGAGAAATGTAGATGGAGTCAGGGACAGATGGAAGAAAGAAAGATTCCCACTGTTAAGCCTTGATAAGGTACAACATAAGGAGATGAGACTCGGCCAAATAGGCGGAATCTAAGATACGACCAGGATGAATAGTGCGACCCTGATAGTCTTCGGGAATGTGCCTAGAGATGGCAGGCTGGGTCGGATCATGGGATTGGGCTTGGCTTGTAGTGGCTAAATCACAACGGCGTTTGGATGCCATTTAGAGAGGTTTGGATCGGATTAAAGGGGGAAAAGAAGATGATTTCTAGGTGTGAAAAATCGGAATGAGCGATCTGATATTTATAGGGATGGAATCGATCGGAAGCTCCGATCTGCGATCGGACGTTCCGATCGTGCGGTCGACTTAAATCAAGACACGTGTCGATCGGAAGCTCCGAACGTTCTTCGGACGTTCCGATCCTGAAGCGGTAATTAAATTTTAAGGCGGTGAAAATAATTCAAAAAGCCGGATAATATGTGGATCGGAATTTCCGATTTATGATCGGAGGTTCCGATCTATGTCTTGGAGGGAAAAATTACTGCGCAGAATAGGAAATGGCGGGATAGGGATCGGAAGTTCCGATTCTCAATCGGTGTTTCCGATCCGGAATCGGTGGTTCCGATCCACCTGAGGTAAAATTGTGATTTTTGACTCTTTAATTTTAAATTTTGCAAATTAATTCTTAAACAGATAAACCATATAAAAATGTGAGCTTTATAATATTGAAAAATACAATTAATTTGTATTATCCAACATTAATTTGCTCGAATTTTAATATTAAGCTCCCCCTTAATATGACATTAAATTTAACTTATGTCTACAAGCGATTACAACTCAATCATGTCAAGTTCACCACGCAAATGAATAAAAGTATTTCCATCTAGTGGTTTAGTAAAAATATCAGCAATTTGATTTGATGTGTCAACATATTGAAGTTCAACTTCATTTTGTTCGATGTGGTCACGAATAAAATGATGACGAATGTCAATATGTTTGGTGCGCGAATGTTGAATCGGATTCTTTGTAAGACATATGGCGCTAGTGTTGTCACAAAAAATAGGAATTTTTGAAAAAGATACACCATAGTCAAGCAATTGATGCTTCATCCAAAGAATTTGCGCACAACAACTACCATTAGCCATATATTCGGCTTCGGTCGTTGACAACGCAACACAATTTTGCTTTTTGGAAAACCAAGAAACTAAACAGTTTTCTAAAAAGAAACAGGTTCCACTAGTGATTTTCCTGTTCACCTTATATCCACCAAAGTCGGCATCACAGTAAGCTTTTAAATCAAAGAAAGAATTTTTCGAATACCACAAGCCGAGATTTGGAGTATTTGAAAGATATTTGAAAATGCGTTTTAAGGCGAACAAATGTGATTCCTTTGGACATGATTGAAATCGTGCACACAAGCAAACACAAACATAATGTCCGGTCTACTAGCAGTAACATACAATAAGGAGCCAATCATACTACGAAAGGAAGATTGATCTACAGTTTTACCATTTTCATCCTTGTCGAGTCTGATTGTTGTGCTCATCGGTGTGGATGATGATTTTGTGTTCTCCATCCCAAACTTCTTTAGAATCTCCTTGATGTATTTGCTTTGGTTCACAAATAACTCATCCTTGCACTGTTTGATTTGCAATCCGAGGAAATAGTTAAGTTTCCCCATCATGCTCATCTCAACGTGTTCCTGCATAAACTTGGATGAATCTTGACAAAGAGATTCGTCAGTAGAACCAAATATTATATCATTAACATAAATTTGCACAATCAAAAGATCATTTTTGATATTCTTGGTGAATAAAGTAATGTCGATCTTTCCTATTGAAAAACCATTTGAAAGCAAGAAAGTAGACAGTTTATCATACCAAGCTCTAGGAGCTTGTTTCAATCCATACAAAGCTTTGTTTAATCTATACACATGATCAGGCAGTAAAGCATCAACAAAGCCATCAGGTTGTTCAATATAAACTTCTTCTTTCAATTCACCATTCAGGAAAGCACTCTTAACATCCATTTGAAATAACTTAAAATTTCTAGAGCAAGCAAAAGCAAGTAGCATGCGAATAGATTCTAGTCTAGCAACAGGCGCATAAGTCTCATCATAATCAATGCCTTCTTCTTGACTATATCCTTTAGCTACAAGTCTAGCTTTATTTCTAGTAATAGTACCATGCTCATCAAGTTTATTCCTATAAACCCATTTAGTGCCAATAATAGATCTATCATGCGGCCTAGGAACAAGATTCCAAACATCATTACGTTTAAACTCATTCAATTCATCTTGCATAACAATAATCCAAGAATCATCTAATAAAGCATCATCAATGCACTTAGGTTTAACATGTGAAAAAAAAGCAAGATGATTGCAAATATTATTAAGAGAAGAACGAGTGGTTACTCCCTTCGAAGGACTTCCAATGATAAGATCTATAGGATGATCTTTGTGAAGCGTCCAATCCTTTGGAAGTGGTGTTTCCTCAACAGAAACATCTAAATCATTTAGACTTGATGAAGTCATCTTTTCTTCGAGTAATTCTACATCATCATTGTTAGTACGAGAGACTATTGACATAGATTCATCAAATACAATATGCATAGATTCTTCAACAAGTAAAGTACGTTTATTAAAAACTCTAAAAGTCTTACTTCTTGTGGAATACCCAAGAAAAATACCTTTATCGGATTTGGCATCAAATTTGCCAAGGTTGTCCTTACCGTTATTATGTATATAGCATTTGGAACCGAAAGCCCGAAAGTATGAAATGTTAGGCTTTCTCCCTCTCCATAATTCATATGGAGTTTTCTTGAGAATTGGCCTTATTGATACACAGTTAATGATGTAACAAGCAGTGTTTATTGCTTCAGCCCAAAAATATTTTGGTAGAGAATGCTCACATATCATGGTCCTCGCAATCTCCACAAGTGTCCTATTTTTCCTTTCAACGACCCCGTTTTGTTGAGGAGTCCTAGGACAAGAAAAATTGTGACCGATGCCTTTCTCTTCACAAAAAATTTTAAAACTCTCATTTTGAAATTCAGTTCCATAGTCACTACGGATCTGTTTTATTGAAAGATTTTTCTCATTCTCAACACGTTTGACAAAAGTTTTAAAATAATCAAAGGCATCATTTTTGTGGGCTAAAAATAATGTCCACGTGTAACGTGAAAAATCATCCACAATGATAAATGCATAAAGCTTCCCTCCTAGGCTAGCTTTCCTCGAGGAACCACATAGATCTAGGTGAAGAAGTTCAAGGGGCATAGAAGTAGATACAAAATTTTTGCTTTTAAAAGATTCTCTTGTATGTTTGCCAAGTTGACACGCATCACAAACAGAATCTAATTTTAAATTGAGTTTTGGCATACCAACAACTAAATCAAGTTTAAAAAGTTTTTCTATGGTACTAGGACCAACATGACCTAGTCGTCTATGCCAAAGAATGTTATCATCAACATTCAAGGATACAAGGCTTTTAATATTTGATAAAGATAAATTGTTTAAAGAAACCTTATATATATTTTCACTTCTATATCCTTTGAAATTTATGGATTTGTCAGTCGTGACTGATATAGTGCAGTGTTGGGGAGTGAATTTGACTTCATAACCTCTATCGCACAATTTACTTATGCTTAGTAAGTTATGCTTAAGCCCTTTCACTAGGAGTACATCATCAATCAAGCATGATTCAGATATACCTATTGAGCCTATTCCTTCGATAACTCATTTGCTGTTGTCTCCAAAGGTGACAGTTCCTTTCTCCTTTGGTTTGACCGATTGGAGTAGCTCCTTGTTTCCCGTCATATGTCTAGAACATCCACTGTCTAGATACCATATGCTAGGAAGAACAGTTTTCCTATTTCCCTGCAAGAATTGATTTTGGTACCCTTTAGTTCTTTTGGATCCACAGTGTTAGAAAAGAGAGATACAAAATAGACTTCTAAGAGTTCAGTCTCCCATAGCAACATCATCGCCACTTTCCAAGAGTGCTCCCAGTAGTAGGTAGGGCTATGGCCTCTTTAAAAATCTATTTCCTTGGACAGAGCAGCGTTCATCAGGAAGACCAGTCGCAAGTCAAGGCAGTTTAAACCGGTCTATGATGAGCTTCCTTGGATCATGATCTCATAATGCCGACTAATGAGTTGTTAAGTACTCTTAGGCCTCCATTTCATATAGCTCTTTTGATCATATTGAAATCTTAAAGATCTACATTTATGTCTAACATGACCTATTTTACAACAATAAGAGCATGTAGGGTGTAATCTCATTTTTGCCTTAGCAATTAGGCTAGTAAAGTCAATTGATTTCTTACCATACCCTATTCCACCCTTATCAAAACTGCATTTCTGCATGCTAAGTAAATTATTCAAATTATTACTACTAACATTGAACTTATCAAAAGATTTTTCTAAGTGAGCTATGTCATCTTTTAATCTTAGGTTTTCATGCTCCTTGGTTTCTAATTTATGTTTGAGCTTTCTATTTTCCTTTCTAAGAGATTTAGCCATATCAAACATATGTTTATATGCATGTAGTAGTTCGTCATAGGAAGGTACCTCGTCATCGTCGTCGGAGACGATGTTATCACTTTTAGCCATGAGGCAGATGTTAGCTTCCTCCTCGTCATCGTCGCTATCACTCCAAGTGGCTATGAGTGCTTTCTTCTTTCCCTTGTCAACTTTCTTCTTGAGAGGACACTCATTTGCATAATGGCCTTGTTGTTGACAGTTATAACATGTTGCTTATTTTTCGGTCTTCTTTTTGAAGTTGTTTCCTCGCATAAATCTTTTGAATTTTCTTGCAAAGAGTGCCATATCATCATCTTCATCTTTTTCTTTGGATTGGCTAGATAGAGCAATCCCCTTTGCCTTGATATCTTCTTTCTTTATTTCCTTTCTTGTAGACAATTCCAACTCATGGGTTTTTAGAGTTCCATGGAGTTGATCAAGGTCATAGGAAGCGATGTCGCCTTTGTTGGATTCTATGATAGCCGTCCTCTTGGCATCCCACTCCTTGGGTAAAGCGCGTAGAGCTCTCCTCCACACTTGCTTGGTTGGATATTGTTTCCCGAGTTGGGCTAGCTCATTGATAATTTGAGTAAGCCTTCGGAACATTGTGTCAATATCCTCATTGGCTTCCATCTCAAATGTTTCGTATTTGAGTTGGAGTAGATCGATCTTCGTTTTTTTGACTTGATTAGTCCCTTCATGGCATATTTCCAACTTGCCCCATATCTCTTTAGCGGATGAGCACATTGAGATCCGGTTTTACTCGTTCATATCTAAGGAACAATGAAGAATATTCATGGCTTTAGCATTTTGAGATATAAGTTTCATATCCTCCTTAGAAAAGTCGTCCATTCCTTTAGGAATTTTGACACCCTCAACCTCTTTAGTAGGTATGTAGGGACCTTTTACAGTAACCTTCCAAAGGTCATAGTCTACGGATTGGATATATAGGGACATTCGATTTTTCCAATATTCGTAGTTTATGCCATTGAAAAGAGGAGGACAATTTGTTGATTGCCCTTGAGTATAGTCGCTCGCTAGATTTTCCATAAGAACCTTTTTGAAAATATTTGTAAAAAGGTGGCTCTGATACACTTGTTAGAACCTAATGGGAGGGGTATTTAGGTTCTATTGACAACTTTAGCAATTTAAAGCGATTATGCAAATACGCAAGCGGAAGACTTAAAGCAATCAAATATAAGTGCAGTAAATAAATGTGTAATGTAAATAAAGCAGTAAAAGGGATAAAAGATGTTTATGGAAGTTCTACGATAAATCGTCTACGTCTCCCCTTCTTGGTTAAGATTGATTAACCAAGGATCCACTAGCACTTCAACGTCTTGGCCTTGATGGCTCCAAGGATAGCCGTACAACTCAACACGATCACTACGCCGATACAACTCAACACTTGGCCTTAAGGGCTCCAAGGATAGTCTCAACAATCACACAACACTTGGCTTCACACTCAAGTGTTTACACCAACGATTTTCTCAACCCCGGATACAATTCGATATATGAATATATTTTGAAAGCTCAAAGGGGCTACAAATTGCTCAACAAATAGCTCAAATAATGCTTAAGAGGATTGAGAGACTTGAAGATGTTGGGATGCTTGAAATGGTCTCGGAATGCCTCTATTTATAGCTGAAAATTCGGCATCGATCGGAACTTCCGTTCCCAGCATCGGAGCTTCCGAAATTTGAATTTTGAGTCACGCGGTTTGTACAGGATCGGAACTTCCGATCCCACTTCGGAGCTTCCGATCGATGCATTAAATATGTTGTCGGGCAAAAGTCTTCCGGACAAGATTATCAGGCCGCCGTTGCAGATCGGAACTTCCGATCTATGATCGGTGCTTCCGATCTCGTCACTTCGTAGCTTTCGTTCTGCTTCCGAACAATATAAAATTCCTTGAAAATAGATCGGAGCTTCTGAACCTTGATCGGAACGTCCGATCATTCCTTAGCTTCCGAAGGTCCTTTTGATCCTGATCGGAGCTTCCGAACTCCAATCGGAGCTTCCGAACTCCAATCGGAGCTTCCGAACTCGTAGCAGTATAAGTGTTCGAAATTTATTTCTGATCTTGAATAAACTTGTTCGCAATTGAGCCTTAAGTCAACTTGAAAATTTTAACTCTGTAATAAGCTCATTGTAAACATTAGTAACATTTTAACCTAGTTTTGTTAATCATCAAAACATAGAGAAAATGGTCTTGTTAATGCATTAAAAACATTAATCTCACAATCGAGATTTATATGCGTTTAAGACGTAACAGTCTTGAATTTATTTGTTTCACAAAGGCTCAAAAAATTTTGTCGTGCTTACTTTTTGAATTTTTTCATTGAGTATGAGTATTTATTTCTAAATTTTTTGCTGGGATGATAATTTATATTGATCCAGAATTTATCTGTATAGTTCATCCTTGATTCTTGAAAGACTTGATGTATAAGATTTATAAACAAATTTATGCTGAATGTATTTTTTTTACAGGTGAAAAGAGCACAGAAAGTCGAAGTTAATATTGAAAGGAGTTCATGCTCAATATCTTCGATAAATGTATCTTATTTAAAATATTGATTTGATATTATAAATACTAGAACAATATATTCTCTGATGGCATGGTTGACGTGTTTTCCAATAAGTTTTTTGTATTGTTGTAGGCTAACCAATCAGCGAACATCCATACACCTGCTTTTATGAAAGGTGTCGTTAGCTTCACAACAGTCTCACGACTGCAAGCTTACACAAGTGCTCGAGATAGAGTTGGACAGTCATCGTCTTCACCAGCAAATCCCATGGGCAAGTCTTACGCTTCTCAAGAATCCTTTAAAAATAAGTGATTTCATTTGATGTGATATTACATCACAAAGATGTGATTTTGTTTATGGATCCAATTACATCTTCATTTTGGTTTGTGTTAGTTTGGGTTTCTAGTAACTGTATACTGCAATATTTGTTACCCAATGTAGTTACATTTAAGATTGTGATGAAATCAATTTTCTGAGAAGCAAACAATGTTCTACTCTTTCCTTACCTCTGCTCTTACATATTGTTCTTGTAGTGACCCGTATCCAGAATTAACGATTAATGAATAATTAAATCGTGTAATCACGTTTAGATTAAGTAAAACATGATTAAGGAAATTTCAAATGGGTTAACGGAGTCTAGAAATGGATTCAGGACACTCAAAAATGGTCGGGAAGGTTCCGAGGGTTCGGATGGTTCAGAGGCTCTGAACCGGGTTAGAAGGCTCCGAACTGGATCGGAGGATCCGAACGGGTTCGGAGGATCCGAGCTCGGATCGGAGGCTCCGAAGATAATGCGTCATGGGTGACATCATTGATGGGACTTCGGAGGATCCGAAGTCAGGATCGGAGGCTCCGAATAGGAACGGAGGCTCCGAAGTCAGGAACGGGGGATCCGAACCAGTTCGGAGGATCCGAAGTCGAGTTCGGACGGTCCGAACTTCGCCTATAAATAGGGGGCCGAGATTTCATTTTCAAGTGCACCTTTCCCTCTCTTCTCTCTGATTCCTAGGCCTTCTAACTCAGATCTAGGGAGTTCTAGGCATCCTATTGGGAATCCGGAAGTGGCATAGCGATCCCGACGTTGAGGAGAAGATGTGCCTAAGTTTTGAGGCGATTGTCATCAGCGGGCTGACGACGGACGCAGGTATAGCTATGGCCTCCTTAAATTATTTAAGAGTATGCAATAGCTTAGTTAAGGCTTTTAGAGCTTAATTATTGATGCATGGGTATTTGCATTGTAGAGCTGATATAGGCTTGGAACCTAGAGCGGGACTGATAGGACTGCCTGTAGTAAGGTACGTAAGTACAGACTGAGATAGCCAGCAGGTTTTGCATGCTTATATGTTGCATTTGTGTCATATTATTATGCAGCATGTGCATATCATATTGTGTAAGACCCGGAAATATTAAGTTTAATTATGGGATTAATATTTAAATTCCGATTATGAGAAAATATGAATTGAAGAGTTTATGAAAATTAGAGATTTAATTTCCGAGCCTAAAATTTTTAATTTGAGAATTTACGGATTTTGAGAATTAAATTCCAGGATTCTTAAATTAAAAGATTAAAATATTAGAATTGAATATTTTTGGGATTTAAAATTTTAAATGTTGAATTAGATATGAAAAGAATTTAATTTGAGGATGAAATCCGAGAAAGGACCCATTTGAAAATATTGAGAAGTTCAGGGGCTAAAATGCAATAAGGTCCGAAATGATTTAATTTGAATCCAAGAATATTTAATTTGAGTATTTTTAGAGTTTAGAATTAAATTCTAATATTCTTAAATTATTTAGGATTGAAATTGAATTAAATGATTGGCCGAAGACCAAGTCGCAAGTATGCAACCAAGTCAAGGACCTAAGTGCAATTATTCCTTGCAAGTGGATCACAAGTGTGAGCCTTATATTTATACTTGCACAATTCAGATTCATTCAGATTGTTTCAGCATAAAATCGAGAGAATGGAAGAGAAAAGCTTCTGAGGAAAATTCCATTCTTTTAAATTTCGATTAAAGTCGATCCGTCTGGTAGAATTACCGTTTGATCGTATATTTGCAATCCCGGCTTCGAGTGCTACACTTTGGCGTAAGTTTGGATAAATTCTACGATGTTTTATTTTTGAATATATTGTGAGAATTAAGATTTGATTATATAAACTTGTTCTAGATTATACGACGATAGCATATCTAAGATGGATCGAGAAAAGATCGTCGTTTGAACATGTTTTCGATTTTTGAAAAGATTTATTGAAATTCTGGAAATTTTGGCTTGTTTGGGACGTGAATATGTTCTGAAATTGGTGATGTGAATGGGTTTAGATCATTGTCAAGATGATGTTGGTACTTTTAGAATTTCAGGTTTCGGTCCGTTACACCGCCGGTCCGGGATTTTGTATTGTTTAAAGTTTGAATGGTTATAGCTAATATTCAAATGGTTATTGTTGAATAGAACAAGAGATTGGGGTAGAATGTGAATATAGATATGATGTTGTTCGGGTCGATAGATTTATCGGATTCGAATCGTTGCGACGTCGGTTTGAATTTCGATTGTATTATTCAGATTTGAACGGATTGAGCCTTAAAGAAACATCGATTCAGATTGGACATTACTGTTTAGCTATGTTTAACTTCATTTCAGATGTGAATTAAAGGTTACCGAGTTCAAAGCGACGAGTTCGAGTCGCTTGATGAGTTGATCAAATTGAAGCAATAATAGCTTGGACTTGATGCTTGAATGAATAAGATGGAAATGAGCAAGATTGAGATAAGTAGAATTTTAAGGATTTGGACAGCTGGTAGTTGATCAAGAATCACCAGAGTTCAGATGTTTGAATCGAGATTGAAAGGTATGAACATACATTAGATATGCTGGGAAGAATAACTCGAAATCGTATTGAGTATCGAGTTTCCTAAAATCAAATACTTAAGTATTTATTTGCTTTCATATGAATTGTTGTTTGTTATTGCTTGGCTTGATTAAGAATTTAAGTGTTCAAGATGTTTTACAGTATTACTGCATACAGATTATGTTGCATTCATCTTGAATCCTGCCTTGATAAGCACGGAGGGTTGAATGGCCTAGATTGCAGATGACGTTTGGAGAACTGTAGTTGAGTGGCATGAAATATAGATTTACTTCCAGAGTCAGATTACTCATGGCACAGAATATGGATTTACTTTCAGAGCTAGATGATTCACTATAGTTTCACCAACGTCAGGGGAATTGAGATATTTAACACCACCTCAATTGGGAGAGTCGGTGGTCGTTAAAGATTTTATTTTCCCGGGATCCCAGAGCTATGATTTATTGATATCAGATTTGATAGTCTATTCCTTGAAACATGCATTGCATTTATGCATTAACCTAGAGATTTTTATAGTTTAGAATATGCAGTTATAAATGCTAGCATGTTGTTATATATCATTCTAGATATGAATGTGTTGATATGTTTATTGATTTAGATGAATAGTTATACTTCAAGAATTTAAGAATGAAGTATGTTTCTATGATTACATGTTGTTACATGTTGGAATGATTTAGAATTCTTATAACATATAGATTTAATATGCTTATATGATGTATATGCATGTCTTTCATACTGAGATTTATTCTCACCGAAGTTATCCGGCTGTTGCTTTGTTTGTATGTGTGCATTGCATCAGGTTTGGGGCATGAGCGAGTCAAAAGTGGCTTGGATAGCTCGAGATTGGGAAAGATTATTAAGTGGTGACTTCGGGCTAAGAATAGATTGCTGTCAAATGCATGTTAGAAGGTGTTGGTTTAGTTTGATCTTAGAAAACTTAGAATTGAGTTTATTGTATTGCACCTTAGAAACATGTATGCGACTATTGTTATGTCTAGATATGCATGTGTTTATGCTTGGGACATGTTGAGATTATGTATGCAATTTTTCAGATTTGAAATAGCCCTAGCAACTTTGATCTTTGTTGTAGTCTTTGGTAATTTTTGTAAATTTCTGCACCGACCCTTTTTGGTAGAATAAGCATAACTTTTTATTGAAAACTCCGATTAGGGTGCGGTCAGTGGCATTGGAAAGCTAAGACAAAGATATACAACTGTTATGTTTAGCATTTTTCCAGATTCTGCCAGAAACCCATGCGCGGGCGCGCCTAAAGAGGGGCACGGGCGCGCATGGGGTTCTGAAAAAAAAATTTGTTTCTTTTTGCGACGTGATTTTGCATCGCCAAATGTATAGTTTTGCGTCGCTACATGTTCTGGTTAATTTTATTCAGATTGAATTATTATTGTCTAATTAATGACCCTTAAGATGAGATTAGCACCCGAGGTCCCCACATATTGTGCCTGTCCATCTTTTGAGATGAGCCATGTAGGGCCGCTCAGCCCTGTCTGGACGGTTGATGTCTAGGGCCCAGTGACTGAAGGGTCATGGGTGGCTAGCATCGGGGGACACGGTCCACGTCCTGTAGAAATGAGCAGTGTACGCAGGGTTTGCTCCCCGGGTTGTACCACTCATGTCCTAGGCGCCATTACTGAGCAGTTGTATACAGTTATCCCAGATATGGATACCCTATCATTTGCATGCATCATATTTTTATGTTTTACCCAGTGCTTTCGTATTGAGCTTAGAGCTCACGCCCAGTCTTTTCTGTGTATCTGGACATCCCATTTGACGGGGCAGGTGTATGTGCAAGATTGAGCACCAGGAGCTTGGAGTAGCCAGTTACCAGTGAAGACAGCAGGATTAGCTGTAGGTTTTGCCTTTATGGTTATTCATTCGATTGGGTTGTATAATCGAATTTATTTAACCAGTTGTATTCTGCCGACCTGTTTTTATTTAATTCTTCCGCAAGCGATTTATTTAATGCATGTTTAATTATGCTCTTAACTCTGATTAGGTAGCGGATCTGGGTAGGGTCGCTACACTTTTTGGTATCAGAGCATATACATGCAAGAGACTTGGGATATAGTAATAAGACTTTGGGTTATCCTTATAGGATTGATTAGACCTTGGAAGAGGTGATGATGCGGCAATTAGTTTGCCCAGAGACTATCATCATCGGCAGGATTTCCGAAGATTGGGCTTATGGGATTCCAGTAAGTGCGGACATGAGTGATGGATCGTGTCCGAGTTTTCAAGACTTCTACTCATGTGGATCCTAGTTTTGGATCGAGTACCGGATGCCAGAGGCAGTGACAGAGGATTGGTGAGGACTTACTTGATGCTTGCATCTGTATAGTCATTACCATGATGACACTACTCTGAAGATTCTCCAGTCGTAGTTGGAGAGATTTTCATGCGGAACATAGTTTTGCCGGTATGCTTGTACCGATGCGTTCGGTAGGCACACGGAAAACTTCATGTTCAGAATCATGATTTGGTTACAAGAAGAAAGCTGACGGTAGATCGTGAGCAAAAGAGGTCGACTGACATGCACTAACGCAGAGCATAGCTCTTTAGCTATCACGTGTCATTTCTCTAGAGTTCTTCGTAGGAGGACATGTAGAGAGACTTGGTCGGGAGTATGCTTGTATCGATGCATGTGTCAATTAGAAGCTTTATGCTCAAGAAACAAAGACTAGTACGATGATTTAAATACTGTATTGATGTAGTTGTAAACAGTATTTTAGTTGTAATGAATCATCATACTTTGGTTGTATCATTTCAAGTTCGATTGTACATTTCATTGTATTTTGAATGCTATATGTATTACATGAGATTGTAATAAAGAGAATTGTACATAACTTGAAATAAGTGATACATGTTTTATTTATCCAGCAATTCGTGGATGATTGAATGATTGTGCGGAAGTTTGGATTGGGTTTAGTTGATTAGTGTTCAACTATTGCAGCTCATGGGATTTGACTGGGCCGACTGCGACAGTTTGACTTGTGGTTAGTCTAGGCATTTTCCTAGGATTCACCTAGTTAGTCAGTGGACTAAGATAGTGCCAGCGATGAGTGGACTCATCTAGAGGCATTAAGGGTATTGTTCGGTTTATAACATTTGAACTTTGTTCTAGGTTGTTTCCTTGAGAATAGTAGGCTGTCTGACCTTCGTTAGGTTGAGACTTGTGATGATGGGTTTTCATCGGGATACCAGGTCCAGTATATGCCAAGAGTTGTAGACTATGACCATGACTAGACGTGATGGGGCGCGACCCTATGCCAGTATTAATCTGGGAGTCTTTGTACTTCAGAGGTTACCTAGGAGCCTTTGTGCTTCAGGAGATGGCGGTGGGAAGGCTACTCAGTCTAGGAATTTGGTGACAGTCATGACGAGGTATGACCTTGAATTAGATATCAGGTTTGATATCGATGGTTCGATATCGTCTGGTGTGCCAGAGATATAGTTTGAATATTCTGCTGTAGGAACCAGTCATGGAGGGATTTTCTTGACAAGTGTATACTTTGAGAAGATAGGTTTTAACCTTTGGGTTACTGCTAGACGTGTGGATCTAGTAAGTGGACGGATTTCTACCAGCGATGACTAGGGGTTGTCATCAGAGTTGTGGTTAGAATTTCCTTGTGACAGGAGTCATCCGAGATACTGGATGGAATACTGATTCAAGACTTAGACTCGAATAGGAGAATTACTTCATGATGATGGACTTCATCTGTGATGGTTTATACCGTATGCTAAGGATTGTATAAGCATTAATTGAGATGTGAGGGAAGCGTGGCCTATACCCGTGAAACCTTGGTGATTTTCCAGGTGGGTTATCGTGGTAAGCTACCTCAGTCTTAATTTGTTGCACAATCTTAGCGTGGGATGTAATCAGGAGCATGTCCGGGAATATTGGGAATCTTTGGAATTCCTTAGGTATAACTTTGGACTTGACGAATTGCGATGTTCATTCTGAATGAACGAGGTAAGGATAGTGAGTCCAGTGGTTGCGCTAAGTACTGTTTGATATTTTCAGAGGTTGAGCATATGATTTTCCATGGGATGGAAATGGGCTTAGTTCATCTTGGTGTTTGCCTTGGGTGAACCAGACAACGATTAGTAATGCTAAGGTGGCACGGAATCTGTGCTAATGACTACTAGTGTCAATTGGCTAACTCTGTCAGAGTTAGGTTGATTAAGTTCAGCATACGAGGTAGCTGTCAGTAGTGAGGCACGAGATTGTGTCGATAGACTACTAATAGCTATTTACTGGTTATCAATCATGAGTGTGCTGAAACCAAAGCGATTTTGGTATTCCAAGCGTTTGGAAATGGTTTTTTGTGGCAGCTGAGTCATGGTTATTGACCGAGCCATGTAGGTTGGATGATCAGTGGTGGTCTGATCTGATAAGTGCGAGCTTAAGTAGATCGAATAATTCGATTGGTTGAGCCAATCAGGGTTGATCGGGATGTAGCAATTAAGAAATACTTGGGATAGTATTTTGTCGAGTAAATTCTTATGGATGAGTACTGAATACCATCTCAGAGAAATCGGAGATTTGAGTTATTTAGTCTCAATGATCGCCAGAGATGAATCTTCTGGGATTGCTGTAATCAGGAACGATTGCAAATGGACTTGTATGATCAAGTTAGGTGCTAACTTGACAGTGGAGACAAGCAAGGGAGTTGGTAGTTTCCAGTATAGTGCATTCTTGTTAAGAAGGAAGCTGATATTGATCCAATCAATTGCTTAGTGATAGCAATAGGTTAGGAAAGGATCATGTTGTTGTTTCATGTGAGAGTTTTCCATTGAACAACAATAGTGAAGATTGTTGACCGGACATTTCGGTTAAGTGAGGGCATCTATGTGTACCGTTGTGGTTGGATCCGACGAGTAGTTGGAAATGCTAATGGACATTAGTAAGGAAACATCAGTTGTCTGATCTATGTGACATTAGCTAGGATCTGATCCTCGAGATCTAGCAGGATGTGTCACTAGTCTTCTAGCGTGTGATGAACGGTGTCTCTGAAATGACAGAGATAGTAGAATTTCAACTTAGTAGCCAACAAGATTGTTGTGGGAATTGAAGATTTCGCAAGATAGCGATGAAGCAACTTTGTTCTTTCCAGTCAACAAGCCATATCCGTGTGGATTGTTTGTCAAGAATATTGCGCGTTAGCAATAATCGATATTTGGATGTGCGTCGGTTGGCAAGTTACTTCGAGCACAAGTATTTCCCAGGATTGACTAGGGAATCGACGAATTAGATCGTGCAATGCTGAGACTGATGCATTCGGAAAGGGAGCGATTTGACTATTGAGAATCCGTTGGGATTTAGTTCCAGGATCAGTATGTTCGACCTTGGGAGGTTGGTATGAGCTGATGGTATTATCAGAGACTCTGAGTTGAGTTATACCAGGTGCAATGACTGTCGAGCTTCGAGATGGAATAGGAAGCGTTTCCATATGTCTGTGCACTGTGGAATGTCCCAGTCGAGCATATTGGTGGGAGCTTGTCTTAGTCTTGATGTGTGTACAGTGATTGCGAGTATGTATAAATAACCAGAGGATGTCTATCAATTGAAATTCATGAGGTGAATAACCTATGATCGAGATGGTTAGATCATCAGAGGTGTAATGACTTCCATTGCAATGTATGCGTGATTTCGCAGGCCAATGGCTAGGAGATGACGTAGCGTCATAAATTTCAAGTGATGATAGTTATCATCAGGGCATAGTGTTGAGGTTATACTAAGAAACGTGGACAGCAGAATGTACTAGACATGATGGTTTAAGTTCCCAGTATTTCTTGGGAAGCCGGTTGTGCTTCAGGGAGAGTGGGGAGGATAACCAGTCTAGGGAACATTGTGAGCAGTTACGTTGGAGTATAGACTTGAGTCAACTAGATTATCTTAAAGTGAGATTCATGTTAGAATGTATCAGCACAATGTTGGGATTAGTGTTTTTCTGACTAGAGGTGTTGAGCACCGAGAAATTTTGGAACCATTAGATGGTTAATTTTGATTAGTGATTTGACGATTGTTGTAAGCCAATCAGGTTATGATTTGGTCTTCGTCAGTCTAAGACTTTTCCTTGAGACGATGATCTCGGTCAAGCAGATGTTTGCATCCTTCGTGATCAGGGGGATCATGGTCAGAAGGGAAGACGTATCAGTGTTGTGGTACTCTAGCGCCAGAGGAGTTCGATTGTTGACCAGTAGCGCAATGGTTTTTCAGCTAGAAGAATGTTAATGCGGTTCAGCATTAATGGAGTTGTAGAGGATTCGACAAGAGTCTGAATTTGTCAAAAGCTATTTCGACCATACACTCAGACAAGGGTCTTTAATATGTTCTCGAGGTTCTACCTTAGATTTCGAGGACGAAATCTTCTAAGGGGGGGAGAATGTAGTGACCCGTATCCAGAATTAACGATTAATGAATAATTAAATCGTGTAATCATGTTTAGATTAAGTAAAACATGATTAAAGAAATTCCAAATGGGTTAACGGAGTCCAGAAATGGATTCAGGACACTCGAAAATGGTCGGGAAGGTTCCGAGGGTTCGGATGGTTCGGAGGCTCCGAACCAGGTTAGGAGGCTCCGAACTGGATCGGAGGATCCGAACCAAAGATCGGAGGATCCGAACGGGTTCGGAGGATCTGAGCTCGGATCGGAGGCTCCGAATATAATGCATCATGGGTGACATCATTGATCCTCCGAAAGGATCGGAGGCTCCGAACAGGAACGGAGGCTTCGAAGTCAGGAACGGGGGATCCGAACCAGTTCGGAGGATCCGAAGTGGAGTTTGGACGGTCCGAACTTCGCCTATAAATAGGGGGCCGAGATTTCATTTTCAAGTGCACCTTTCCCTCTCTTCTCTCTGATTCCTAGGTCTTCTAACTCAGATCTAGGGAGTTCTAGGCATCCTATTGGAAATCCAAAAGTGGCATAGCGATCCCGACGTCGAGGCGAAGATGTGCCTATGTTTTGAGGCGATTGTCATCAGCGGGCTGACGACGGACGCAGGTATAGCTATGGCCTCCTTAAATTATTTAGGAGTATGCAATAGCTTAGTTAAGGCTTTTAGAGCTTAATTATTGATGCATGGGTATTTGCATTGTAGAGCTGATATAAGCTTGGAACCTAGAGCGGGACTGCTAGGACTACTTGTAGTAAGGTACGTAAGTACAGACTGAGATAGCCAGCGGGTTTTGCATGCTTATATGTTGCATTTGTGTGTCATATTATTATGCAGCATGTGCATATCATATTGTGCCTGTCCATCTTTTGAGATGAGCCATGTAGGGCCGCTCAGCCCTGTCTGGACGGTTGATGTCTAGGGCCCAGTGACTGACGGGTCATGGGTGGATAGCATCGGGAGACATGGTCCACGTCCTGTAGGAATGAGCAGTGTACGCAGGGTTTGTTCCCCGGGTTGTACCACTCATGTCCTAGGCGCCATTACTGAGCAGTTGTATACAGTTATCCCAGATATGGATACCCTATCATTTGCATGCATCATATTTGTATGTTTTACCCAGTGCTTTCGTATTGAGCTTAGAGCTCACGTCCAGTCTTTTTTGTGTATTTGGACATCCCATTCGACGGGACAGGTGTAGGTGCAAGATTGAGCACCAGGATCTTGGAGTAGCCAGTGACCAGTGAAGACAGCAGGATTAGCTGTAGGTTTTGCCTTTAGGGTTATTCATTCGATTGAGTTGTATAATCGAATTTATTTAACCGGTTGTATTCTGCCGGTCTGTTTTTATTTAAGTCTTCCGTAAGCGATTTATTTAATGCATGTTTAATTATGCTCTTAACTCTGATTAGGTAGCGAATCTAGGTAGGGTCGCTACACTTTTACTTGTCCTCAATATTCCACCCCTTTTGCATTTAAATGTTGTTATATACATAAACTGATTTCCGCCATATATATGATATAGATTATAATTAAAACAGAAACTTCAAACAACAAAGAATCTACATAACACATCATCATTTATCATAAAATTTAATGAATGAAAAATTAAATCCTGCAAAAGTCTGAAGGAAATTGACTCAAAGAAGTTTCGGTGTTGAAAAATAAAAAGAGAAGGAACTCCAACAAACAAGAACACTCAAGTCAATAGAAAATAGAAATTACACAATTCTTACAAATCCAAGTCAAGATACAAAAATGCACAAGGATATCTAAATGCCACTAATTTCTAGAGATTTTACTAGTTGTTTAATCTCTTCCACTATTGCTGCTACCCTCAATACATGATTGCGGTTTTCGTTTTCTACTTCTAAAAGTAAATCTTTCAGTTGAGCTAATTTTTCAACTTCAGTAGATTTTCTGTTTGAAGATGTGCTAGAAGTTGCACATGAAATTTTGAAGATGAAGCAAAAGCATGTTGTTTCTCTATATATGCATGAAAAGCTTTCGATGCTTCATCCTTGCTCCAGAATGATCTGTGTGAAGCTCCACTAAATTTGTTGACTTGACTATGTGCTTCTTCTCATGTCTCATATACACCAGGTTTATGTCCAAGAAAAACAACATAGATTTTCCCTACAATACACAGAAAAATCAAAATCAATATTCATTATATTATTCAAAAATTATGATAACAATACAATAAAAATTGAAACTCAAAAGCTCACCACCATTTTAGCCGGAAAAATTGAAACGTGCAAGATAAATTGGTTCAGAACACTCATAATTCATTTTAGTTTAGAAACTGCATGATATATGTACAGCAAAATGAATGAAGACCTCACTCACATTAAACAGTCCAAGAAGGAATATTTCAAAGAAAAAAAAAACAATAACAGTGCCTGCTCAAAAGGGCATGTGACTTGTAGAACAATATCATGTCAAATAGTCATGATCATGTGTTTATTGTAAAAAAATGAAAATAAACCAGTTTACTCCCTCTAACTGGCATTAACCATGAAACACTTTTTATATGAAGAGCAGATACACGATCATCCAAACCAAAATGTTAAAAGAAACCTACTGCTTAATCAAATAAACATCAAAGCCACACACAATGGCATAAGCTGCCGATAAATAGATCCATGAATTTTTATTTTCACAAATCAAGCCTTCTATCACAAGTGGAAATACATA
Organism: Henckelia pumila; assembly: GCF_033568475.1. NCBI lineage: Eukaryota > Viridiplantae > Streptophyta > Magnoliopsida > Lamiales > Gesneriaceae > Henckelia > Henckelia pumila. Next base: position 100,757,591 of record NC_133120.1, on the reverse strand, counting down.
AAACAAAAATCACACATTTCACTACCATATTGCAGAACCGATCCAAGATATTCGATGAAGTGTCTCTAAAATCGTCTAGATTAGAATGATTTAAGTATATACAATCTTGAATGTGATAACAGTAACATTATGTCAAGCATATATTGTGCAGATTCGAGACCATGGTTACCTTGACCTGTGGAGAAATGGGTGACGGGCTGTTCGTGCTTTTTAAGAATCCAAGGCACGCACGACGCAAAATAATTTCAGGTAAGAGAGCAAAAAATTTTCCGAGCATCATATTTTTTAGTAGAAAAATGGTGCAACCTTACCCTCAAAATGTTCATCACTTCTCACGGAAGCATGGTGAATCGGGCGATCGGCTAGCTTCGAAGCCGGGGAATTCTCCAACCAGGGCTGTGCGAAGGAGGATTGGGGAATTTTTTGAGGTTCGTGCAGAGGAATGGCGAATGGAGCGAGGGGCGAGCTTCGAAGCTCAGAAATTTGTCATCTGAGTTCTGCGTATGCGGGCAATTAGGGCTTAGGATTTGGGATGGGCTTTTCTAGGCGTGAAGAAGGGATTTCAGTCTGCACCGTTAATCAAATTAACAGAAATACTAACGCGGTAAAATAGAATGAAGGTTTGGGACTAAATTGAGTCACAAAATTGATTTGGGACTAAATCGGAAGACACCCAAAAAACATGGGACTAAACCGAGAATTTTCCCTGAAATCTGATTTCGAATATGTGAGAGAATCAATAGATATATGTTTCAAAACATTTTTATGAAAAATCAACAAAAATCTATCAAATTCACGAAAGTATATCATTTTAAAAGTAACTAATTAAGGATGGCTCATGGGATCAAGACTTGATTTATCACAAGTTCAACAGTTTTGTGGCGAAAGAGATTTTGAAAATCCCATTACCACTCCATCCCATTGGAGAGACTCAATTATGGCACTTTGATAATAAATGACAGTATTCGGTTCGCGATGACTATCACTTACCGAGAGTATTATTTCTTCTCCCAAAAAACCAGTCTGATTATTCACTGAGTAAGTGGTGGTCATTCATATGGAGTATTTCTTTGTTGTCCAAAGTTCGTATTTTCTGGTGGAATTTTTCCCATGACACTATTCCCGCCAACTGGAATTTACTCTATCATCGTGTCTCGGTATCTCCTGTGTGCTCGTTATGTCAATCGGGCATGGATTCTACGTGTCACTCTTTGTTTTTCTATGTGGCGATTAAGCACCTCTGGAAGAACACAAAGTTCCATTACTTATTAAGAAAATCAAAGGAAGTCGGTCCTCTTGATTTCTGTTTGTGGATTCATGAACAGTTGCCGAAAAAGGTTTTTGAGGAATTTTCAATCTTTGCTTGGGATATCTGGAAAAAAAATCAAGAACACTTTCATGATATGGGTGGTCATCGACTAGCCTCAGTTGTTTCATGGTGCATGACTTTCCTGGCTGATTTCCAACAAGTGTGTCACCTTGAGCAGAAGGTTGCCACCGAAACGGTATGTAGCGGACCACTGCGATGGATGCAATCTATGACTAGCATACTAAAGCTCAACGTGGACGCTTGCGTCAATGAGACTCCAGGCTTTACAGTGTTGGTGGCGTCCTTTGCGACAACCAATGGAGATTGTTGATGACATTTGGTAAGCAAATCACTAACCTATTTCTGTTGTCTATGGGGAACTACAAGCTATCGAGGAGGGTATCATGATTCTCTGTAAAAAATAATTCCGAGATGTTCAATGTTGGAGTGTATGCTTCCGAAGTCAGAGAAATTTTGAAGAAACCTATTATATCTGAGTTTGTACATGAGAATAAATTAGCTAATAACGAGCACATAATATTGTTTCTTTTGCTTCTTCCTCTCATTCATATTTTATTTGAGTGAATGACTTAATTGGTTAGTAGAGCTTATAACGAACGCTTTCTCAAAAGAATTTTTACAAGTTTTGCTTGCTAAAAAAATCTCTAGATACCTCCGTTAGTTATTGAAATCAAACCTTATATTTAACCTCAACAACCGCTTCGAAGAAAAATGCAATCTCTGTCGTCCATCCATTAATCAGATACTATTACGGAAGACCTCAGCTGAAAAAATTAAAATCGATTTTACAATTCCGTCCATTGTTTACTCTTACACTGTGTTTGGATCACGGGAATTGGACGGGATTTGATGGGATTTGGAATTGAAAATACCGTTTTAGTGTTTGACAACTTGGGATTTCAAAATGAGATTGATATTTGATAGGATTTCATAGGATTTCAATTAGTTAAGTGAAATCTTGACAAAATTGGTCGGATTTCACGAGATTTGAGTTTATAAAGCAATAAAATTATTTTTAATAATAAATTCATATACTTTACTTATAAATTTTAAGTTTTTTTTATAATTTTTTATAAAATATTATTTATCCAAAATTTATACTATCAAATTTCAAAATATATTTTAACTTTTTGCCAAACACAAAATGGAATTACAATTCCATGAATTTTAAAATCCAAATCCAATTCCAAATTTCATTTTTTAGACGTTCAAACACACCGATACTTTAGCATCGTACATGGCATTAGAACGGATTTAAAATCCGGATTTGAAGTCCGGGATATAAATACGTGCCTCCAAATGCGAACCCCACAGCGCTTACGTTGAACTTTGAAACGAGAAAAACAAAACAGACAGGAATTAGAGAGAGAGAGAGGGGATAAGTGAGCTTCGAATGTTTTGAGAGCGAGCTTCGAATTCTCTGTAAGTTATACTTTCCCCTGTTAGCCCCTCTCTCTCTTTTTCTTTATTTCTGCAAATTTACTTGCGTTTCCTCGTTGTTCCTTTTCTGAAGTTGACTTGAAATTAGCGAGGTTTTAGGGTTTGTATTTAGTCGAGGAATTTAATTTTTTTTTATGTAAGTGATCTGATTTCCTCTTTGTTTGGCTTAACTAGTGATTTTGTGGGTTTTTTTGGGGCATGCAGACTATCTGTGTACTGTGTAGGAACGATTTTTCCTTAGTCGTTTCTACTGTGTTTGCGGGATTTGTTTAGATGATTTCTAGTTCAGTTGTTCATGTGATATTTATTTTCCATATTTTCCATAACTGTACGTGTCTTGGGTTTCAGTGTTAAATGCTGTTAATGATGTTCATTCTCTTTCATTTGTTGAGTTTTTCTTTTGTTAGTTCATGATTTCCTTGCTACGGTAGCTCGTCAAAAAATACTGTTAATGAATTTTGGTGTGCTGTAGTTTTTGTTTCAGCAAAAAAGAGGTTTTGTGCAGAGGTCAAAGACCTTTGATACAACCTGTCATGGGTGAGAAAGATGCAGAGTCGGTTAAGCCCGAGTCCGTGGCAAATGGGAATGTTGAGACGGAGGAAAGGACAGAACCTGTGATGGAGAAGGAGGAACATCACGATGGAGTAACAGAAACGGAAGAAGAAAACAAGGTTGCCGAGAAAGTTGAGAATACCAATATAGACAAAGAAAAAGTGAATGATGTCAAGGAAACTGAAGAGAATGCAGAAAATGAAGATGCAGAGAAAGAAGTAGGAAGAGATGAAATAATGGAAGAGACAAAAGAAGAAGAAGAAAAGCAGCAAGTTGCAGAAGAAAAAGTGGACATGGAGATCGAGGAAATGAACCATGGCCCCAGTGAAAAATCCGAGGCTGATGCTAAGGCTGAGGACAAGTTGGATGGGGTGGGAGAAGAGGAAAAACTGAAAGAATCTAAAGAGGAGAGGGGCCTGAAGAATCATCTGAGAACAAAGAGTAGTGAGGGCAAAAAAGGAAAAAGTCTGAAACATGAAACAGAAGACAAGGAATCAAATACGCAGAGGGAGGAAAAAACTAAAGAAACTAAAACCTCGACTGATAAAAAAGAGGAGCAGAAAACCCCAGTGGCTCTGACAATCGACCGGCCTGTTCGTGAGAGGAAAACTGTTGAGAGACTAGTGGCCATTATTGAGCAGGATGCTGGTAAGGAGTTCAAAGTTGAAAAGGTGTGTCCATTTAGTTTGCACTATGTTGTTCACATCCTGTCTCACTTCTTTATTGTATGAAATTTAATGATAATGAAGATTCACTCTTTGATGTCTTGGTGTTTGTTTGCAGGGTCGTGGAACTGCACTGAAAGATATTCCAAATGGTATTATTTTTACTTATTTTGTTTCCTTTGCTAAATGTATGTACATCAACTTTGTCCATGCGTAAAGATTTTCAGTGGGGGCTGCGATGTTGCTATACTGATGTGTTTTGCACTTTCTTTGTATTCTCTCTTGCCATTTGAATTCCATGGTGAGCAAAGTTAAGCATTGCAGCATCATATTAGAGCTAGTGTTAAGATGATAGGATGGTTGCGGGCCTCAATTTCTAGTGTGTACATTCTAAAAAAGCTGGATCACTTCAGATTTGCTATGTTTTGTTATTGTACCTGAATCTCATGAGTCCCTTTCTGATGTCGGGGTTTAACAGGTTTCATGTAGACAGTCTTTAGTTTTATGAGCTTTTTCACTCGTGGAAAATTCTCACTTCCTTTTTCACATGCGAATTTTAGCTTCTCTTCCATTTTGGTTCGCAAGCTACACGTTTATTAGTTGATGCTGCAGCAAAAACTCTTCGGCTTGTGTTAAAGTTTTAGCCTTACATCGGTCTGCTGATTCATGTTTCACCATCTATTCTTGAAAATCCTTGGGAACATGCTTCTCCTTGGAACATATTGCCCCCACCCCCACATTTACTTGCCCAAAATCACTTCGACTGTTTTGCAAATTAAAGCTTCTGGAAGGACCTTGTCGTTTCTTGACAAAATGGGCCTGTTCCAAAGAGCATTTGAAGGATAAATTTGATGATTTTGGACCCAGCAATTATGGGTTTCAGAATGCTTCCTGATGAATAGTGAAACTCATGTTCATATCAGAAATTTCTGTTGTGTCTTGAGTTTTACCCAGCATTGTAAGGATTTGCATTTGTTTGCTTGTTTTCTCCTTTAGGCTTTATCGGTAGGTGTTAGAATGCTTTTCGAAAAAAAATGTCATGGATTTGAATTATTCCAGCCAAATATGACAGGGCCTATTTCTCACACCTACTCTCCATGGCAGATGAGATGATAAGCCTTATGCTTGTATATTTGAATTACATAACAAAATGACTGACTAAATTTTTTTTTCCTGTGAATTTGAGATCTAGGTTTCCATTTACGATTTTCAGACAACGTAAATTTTTTAACAAAACGATAATTTTGAATTCTCATGTTATTATATGCATTTAAGCATTTTATTTTTCTGACAGCGATAGATCCATCAAAACGGCACTGTTGAAATTGGTGTTTCTCCAAAGTGCTCGCTTGAGAGTTAATTACTAGTGACTGAAATCACGACTTCTTATGATATTCCATCTCCCTGTTCAACAGCTTTTCTGTAGTGTGCACATGCGCGAGCATGCATGCCTGCATGGTTATGCGTGTAAAATAAGTTTTTATGCAACATATAAAAAAAAAAGTCTGTGTGGTGGGTATCTTTTATGCCTTCTTGGTCTTGGTGTTGAGTGTTATATTTTAGATCTTACTCTTGTTGCAGTAGCACTAATTCTAGTTCCTTGAAATATAGGCACCGAAACAATTTCGTTAGAATTTTGATTTTCACTGAAATGACCTTGACACATGTTTGTCTTGTTTTTAATATGTCCTGCCCTGCAGTCATATAATTTGATTTGATGTTGTTTACGAACTATGAACTCTATTTATTGTTCCAGTGGCTTACAAGCTGTCCAGGAAGAAGAGTGACGATACCTTCAAATTGTTGCATACTATTCTCTTTGGAAGGAGAGCAAAGGTAATGCTTCGGGTTTTAGAATTTTTTATTGAGCTTCAAATCACATTGTTTTAAAGGTGTTACTTCACGATTCACCTGATAATATCATATGGCTTATACTTGATTCCTCATTCAAATGTAGTCAACGTTCTATTCCCATATTGTACTCCCCCATTCCACTTCTATTCACAATTTGAACCCCCCTCTTTAGGCCTCAACCTCTTCAAATTGCCTGGAAGTATACTTACTCACTGATTCTATGATCAATAATGCATTCTGATCACCTTGGTGCACGGGATCGTAGCAGGAACCTTTATTCCACTTTTCAATGTCATGAAACACCGAGCTAACGTGGAAACTGAGAGGAAAATAATTTTTTGTTACTGGAATCAACTTTTAATTCTTGTGAGAGACACATCTTTCTTTAAACATTTTGTTGTAAGTTGATTTGTCAGTGGAATTTATTTGAGTCCTGCAAATTGGGTTGAAATTATCAGTGAATATTATACTCTTAATGCATCCACCTGCTAACCTTCAATATGCCAATTTGCTGTAGTCTGCTAACTTTTCTTTCTTTTGTTGGTAAGTTGGGATGTTTTTCATTTGTGCTTATGATGACTTCCAGGCGGCTCAAGTTAAGAACAACATATCAAGATTCTCTGGGTTCACTTGGCGTGATGATGAGGTAAATTAGAACTTCAATAACAAGTTACCTATCAATTGGATGCCATGATTTGACTATTTTGAAAAACATTTTTAGCATATTAAGTTAACATTGTCTCAGGAAAAGCAAATGCTAAAACTTAAGGAGAAACTTGACAAGATTTTCAAAGATAAACTAGTCGAGATTTGTGATGTCCTTGATATACCAATATCGGCTACTGTAAGGAAGGTATGTTGATATCTCTCTTTTTCCAATGCATCTATCATGATCATCCTTTCGCCTTTGTTTTGTTTCAAGATTAAAGTCTCAACTCTATTATTTTGCATTCAGGAAGATATCATGTCAAAGTTGATAGAATTTTTGGTGGCACCTCATGCAACCACCACTGAGTTGCTTGCTGAAAAAGAACAGGTCTTCACCAAGTTCACTTTTTAGTTTGACTGCGTAATTCTTGCGCCTCTTGGCTTCTAGATTTTTTTATGTGCATTGTTTGCGTTGATCAGTCAAGCAAGGGGAAAAAAAGAAAGAGAGAGAGCAAATCAGCATCTGGGAGTGTGACACCTTCAGAAGGTTCAGCAAAGGTACGTTGTTCTGAGGGCGTGAAATTTTATTGTCAGTTGTTGTGGCTAATTTCGTATTTGTTTTTGATGACTTTTAGCTGTATATTCATATGTGAGTTTGGTGTCGTTTTGTATTAGCCGCCTTGAAGCTAGAAACATGAACAATTTTGGACTTGAGTTCAGCTCGATTGGAAATTTGAAGTCAAGGTCAATTCATTTCTTTTGAACTTGCTTATCAGGCTCCTCAAGTAAATGCTTGAATCTGAGCTCGTGCTCTTCTAATTTTAGTATATTGGTAGAATATTAATTTAGATATTTAAAGCTCATGATTGGTCGCAATAATCTAGACCAAATTCGGGTGAAAAATATTCGAGCATGTTCAAGCTCGATTCGAGTTTGAAAATTTCAAATTCAAATTCAAATTGAAAATTATTTGAGCTGACTTGAAAAACTCACACGAGGTTGGTCGATTCATTTAAACCTTGGATTACTTGTAGCATATGATGATTTTGATTGGAGTTTAGTTTCTTTTGTATTTTTCAATGTGTTGTGGTGCATGTAACTATCATTCATAAAGATTTTGAGTTTACTCTACTTCTACCTAAATCCTTGATGCTCAGTGAAAGAAACTGAATATTCAATCTGATAAAAATATGTGCGTATGGCTTTGTGCTTTTACTTTCCAATTTGAAGCTCCTCTGTGAAATTAGATTGAAAGAACAAGATCATATCAAGCAATATAGCTATTGACTCGTATGACTCTGTGAATAAGTTCTTGGTATATCTACAAGATTTCATCGTTCTCATATACAGAGTCAAAAGAAAACCAAGGGTACACCAAAAAAGGATAGCGAACCTAAACCCAAAGATGAATCAGAGGAAGATGAGGAAACATATGATGAGAATGATAAAAGTAATGGTTTGGATAGGTCAGAAGATGAGAAATCTGAACCTGCCGAACGCAAAGAGAAGGAAAATGAATCTGAAAAATCTGATAAAGACGAAGGAAAGAAGAAACAGGGATCAGGAAAGTCCTCTGCAAAGAAGGGAACTGCTGACAAAGCAAAAACCAAGAAAGTAGCAACGGTCTCTAAAGAAGCCAGGGTTCCACCGAAAAAAGAAACTCCAAAATCACGGGCAAGTCGCCCAAAAAACAAGAAGGATTCTAGTACAAAGAGTTTCTCTGATAAGAAGAGAGATGAATCGGTCAAGGAGAAGACATCAACTCCAAAGAAAGCTTCATCTATTGTGAGCCCTGGTGAGTATTATATAATTCTAAGTTGATAAATTTTTTTGTGAAAAAGGTCTTGAATGCGTTTTGTTTTATCTTGACTCCCATTGATGAAAACATTCTTCTGACTTTTGTTTTGTTACGTGGGATCAAGGGAGAAAAATACTGAAGGTGAAAGACAATCTCAGGGAGGAGAAACTAAAGCCAAGTGACGATGAACTTAGAAATGCGATTACTGAAATCCTCAAAGAGGTTGACTTCAACACTGTAAGTGTCAAATGTTCTTCTATAATTGTTTTTTGGTTTTTAGGTGAGGAAGATAGATGGCCTGTTTTCATTTCAAGTTGGGTCTGTAGTCGAAGTTAAATAGATACTTACGTATTTTCAAGTCTAATCCAATTATTTGGGATATCTATGTTGGTCTTATATGTGTTCTAACTAGGGACTAATGTTTTTTCTGTGAAATGCTTAGGTTGTGTCTAATGATTACTCAGAATTCGTTACAAGAGTTGTGAGTCATGAAACTTTTAGCTTCTCTCTTGATTTCGTGTCTAAGTTGTGGGAAGTGATATCGACTTGTTTTTTGTGCAGTCTTACATTATTTAGGGGGTTAGTTGTCCATTTCACTCTCCTGTTAACGTACGGAACTTATTTAATTTAATTTAATTTTTTGCAGGCTACCTTCACCGACATTCTGAAGATGCTTGGTAAGCTCCCATCTCCCCATTAAATTCTTGGAGGACTTTGAACTGATTTTCCTCATCTTCTTCTCCTTTCCTAGTTTTGTTCCCCTACCTGGTTCCAAACCAATAAGGATTGGCATCGGATAATTCAAGACTCTCAAGTTCTCTACTATTTACTGGGAAAAGTCCTGCTTTTGGTTATGATCCTATGTTAGCTGATTATTTCAGCTCTAGCAAAGTCGTACTTATCGTTTGAGCAGATTCTTTGACTGCTTTAGAAAGAGGATCAGATATTTGATGTCTTGTTTTCCATTATGTTAAAAATTTGATTACAAGCTGATCTTTTAGTTGTAATGATAAATTATCCCCGTTTCAGCCAAGCGATTCAATAAAGATCTGATGCCTAGAAAACCATCAATAAAGCTCATGATTCAGGACGAGCTTAGCAAAATTGCTGATGCTGAAGAGGCTGATGATGAAAAGGATGGGGGTGGTGGTGCCAAAGATGGAAAAGAACCTTCTAGCCAACGTGTTGAGGCCTGACAACTTAACAGAAACTGGTTGTACACTATACCCTAACTTGCGTTCTTTTCCTCTTAATCTACGTCGACCGGTGCTACTTTCTTTGAGTGGATGCATCTGTAGTTTTACTGTTAGTGTGATTAACTGGCACCCTTGTTCACTAGGGATTCATAGAACTAGTTCCAGCTTGTGATGTGCACAACGATAGAAGAGAGAAGTCGGAGATTGTCTCTCTCTCTGATGTCTTGAGACTTGAATAGGAGACTACTGCAATTTTAAACTGTTGTAACATATCATAGGTGATTGTAGGATCTAGATTTTAATCTTTTGTTGTGTGTTTCGATTATCTATGTCAAAGCAAATGTTTTAGTGTATAATAATTTAGTTTTTCATCATGTAACAATATTCTTTTGGTTGAACATATTTGCAAAGTCCCCTTGAATTTGTCGAGGGCGAATATGAGTTCTAGCTAGTTAGATGTTGCCTGTAAGGGCACTGTTTTGACATACATCTAATGGTTGACATTAATATGAGTTCGTGGACTCTACATACATCACCTTTAGATCTATCACGGGGAGTGTCTTTGTCGGTAGCATGAAATATTTTCTGAATTCTCTCTTGTTTGAGAGATTTTTGGAATAATGAAAGTGTTGGAAGGAAATTTTTGCAATAAAGGTAGACTTTTTGGTAGAAAGCAGACTTTTGTGTAAATCATCTTGGAATGAGTTTGTATAAATAATATGATTAATACTAGTTTGGTGGGACTAAATATCATTTTCATATCTAATAAATATAAATTTCACTTTTATTTATAAAATATAATAACTAGTTTCCGTGTTATTTTTGTTCGTTTGTTAGTCAAGTTTTACAATATGTGGATGCAAACCGATAACAATGTCCCAGAATTGATGAATAATATACAGATAATGTTTTCTACTAATTTGTGACAAATTTACATGGAGAAACGTTTCTTAAATTTTATTTGGAAGTGTAGTTCAGTAAAAGTATTTCTAGCTAAAAACCTGTACTCACTTTCACGCTCGATTCAATTGTTATTGCGAAAAGCGTATTCATGGTTTTTAAGGTAAAATCAATTAAGGGAAATAGTTATTGATTTAATAATATTTTGCGTTTCAAGATAATTTAAATTGAAATGTTGTAACAAGTGGAAAAAGGAAATAGTACAAGATTCCTTTCCATTTATCCTTCCAAGTCAAAAGTTGTTTTGTACTCCGATTCTCTCTAACTGAAAAAGGTTCACAAATTAGTTCGAGTCGGAGCAGTACAATTGCCCAAAACTGATTGTAACATCACACCTTTACGAATTACTAATCAATGCAAATTATTGTTTATTGCACTAATCTAAAAAGTGAAAACCACGTACAATATTGTAATAAAGTGGCATACGGTAAAATTGTAATTTTCATTTTTTAAATATAATGATAAAATTATTATTTTCATAGACGCCCAAGTAATGTGTAAACTAAAACAATTCACCACGTTAAATTATATAAAAAAAAAATCTTCAAAATATTACAATTAAGTAACAAGTAATATTTCTCTATAAAAAATTGAAATGGAAAACCATATATTTTAGAACAATATTTTACATAAGAATTAATCTAATAGAGAATTACATTTTCTATCAATTAAAGTTGAAGAGGAAAAAAGGCATTTGATACGTGACTCGCCTCTATATTTATGGCGAATGTAACGTTAGGAAAGAAAAAGAAACAAATTCGACCAATCACAAATATCCACGTGGCAGATACTAAATGGACGGCAGAGATCTCCTCACCCAGCAACCAATCGGACGATGGAGAAGGCGTCCACTGGTCACCGAAAGTTATCGACATACAACAGTCCACAGCGATCCACGTCGTCACCTTCGATCGTCTCCATTATAAACCCTCTCTCCGTTCCAACTCCGCCAATCTCTCTGCATTTCTCCGCCGCCGGAGCCATTCTCCGCCGATTCTCGAACATCTGCCGTCGTGTATTGGTTCGATTTTGCTTCTGTATTCGTTAATTTATCCTGCCAGACTCCAAATGGCGGATTCCGATAACGAATCGTGCGGGAACAGGGACGGGAACTCACGGAACGACGCCTCCCACAGAGATCTGGACAGGTTTCTTCCGATCGCCAACGTGAGCAGAATCATGAAGACGGCGCTTCCGGCGAACGCCAAGATCTCCAAGGACGCGAAAGAGACGGTGCAGGAATGCGTTTCGGAGTTCATAAGCTTCGTCACCGGCGAGGCTTCCGACAAGTGTCAGCGGGAGAAGAGGAAGACGGTCAACGGCGACGACTTGCTCTGGGCGATGACCACTCTAGGGTTCGAGGAATACGTGGAGTCGCTGAAGGTTTACTTGCAGAGGTTCAGGGACGCGGAGGGGGAGAAGACCGTCGCGGCGGGAGGAAGAGGGGATAATAAAGACAGCGGCGCCGCTGCGGCGTCCAGCGGAGGCGGTTACGAAGGTGCATATGGGATGATGGGCGGGCACCAGGGGACCGTTTATGGGTACGGGCCGGGTTACCATGTCGGACCCGGGTCGTCCGCTCCAAGGTAGCTTTAATCTTTCTCATGCTCTATTTTGACTCGACACACTGATTTTCTAACCAATAACATATATATAGCTGAAAACCTTCGTGGGATTGGATGTCACAAACATTTGACTTTGTGGTGTAATTAGCTAGTTTTGTATTTTATTTTGTATTTATGATCTTTACCGTTGGGTTCTTGCTACAATAAATATATTATCTTTAACACTTGATCATCGACACAATGTTAAGCTACCATAAATGCAATACCTTAATGGCTGATCATCGATATAAAGCCAATTCAAATAGAATTATTGTAGGGTCCCATTGCATATATCGAGTAGAAATTGAAACTACGGATTCGTTCATTTTGAGTTGGACGCGTTGACTATTCAATTATGGATGGTTGGTGAGGATTCTCCTACATTTTGGATAAGAAGATTTCAATTGAAATGAAATATTTATGACAAATGAATGCACTTTAGTCTTTAGGGGATGAATCGATGATAGGACCTCGATCCAAATCCCGAGTTTTGGAATTGAGACTTTGACAAAAAAAATTTTGAGACGGTCTCAAATGTCATTTTTTTAGAGGGGTTTTTTATATGGATTATTCATTAAAAAATATTATTTATTATTATAAATATGGATATGGTTAATCTGTCTCACGAATGAAACTGTCTCACATGAGTGTTTGTCTCACGAATGAAACTGTCTCACATGAGTGTTATTCTGAGACTAATGACTTATGTTTTGATCATTAACATTTATATTTATACTATTAATAAAACAAGAGTATTTAAGCCAATTTAGCCCAATGACCAAGACTGAGGTTTCAATATTTCTTACATTTGACCTTAAAAAAAGGCAAAAACCATTTCTCTTAAAATCTTTATCATGTTATAATTTGTATGATACAATTTATATCTTATTGTTAAATTTGTTATTGATTTGTATCTTTATTTAATGCAATAGAGTGCATTTCGTTTTTATTATTTTATAATTATAAAAAATAATATTAATAAATATCATATCATAATAAAATTTTAGAATATTGTAACTAAAATAGAAAAAAAAAACTTAAAGAACAAAATATATACAATACATAATTAAAGTAAGAACTTTAAGAACAAAAAACACATTAAATCAAAAAATGTAAGAAGAAAATATAAACAATATAATGGTTATGTTACACATAAAATGTGTGCATAGTGGTTAGTTAATATTATCCATGTGTTGAAATATTAAAACAATTGGATATACTAATACGATTGAGTTATTATTGTAAGATTAGCATTCATCACCGTCAAAAAAAAAAAAAAATTAGCATTCATCAACTAATTCCTGTGATATATATGAGAAAATACATATTTTCTAATTATTGTATCTATATGAAAAAATGCATTCCAACTATATAGTTTTAATTCAAATATTAGTTTCGCATCCTACATAAAAGGATACACATTAAGTTATTAATAGATGATTTGAAATGCATTAGTTTGATTAAATAGTACATTAAAATAAAAGATATGATCCGTTGAGAATCCAACATCATAGATAGATTGTCCAAATAAATTGTTGACCAATTTGTTCCAGTATTCAGATTGTTAGCATCTAATCCAACTGGTCAACATCTAAATTTTTCAATGAAGTGAATAATAATAATAATAATAATAATAATAATAATAATAAAGTTTTATTAAGAAGTCATTCTTTTATCACAAAAATTCTTGTGAGATCAGGTTAACTTTTTGAGACAGATTTTTTATTCGACTCGATCCTATTAAATATTTTTTTGTCAAGAATATTATTTTTTATTTTATATATAAATTGAACCGACCAATTTTAGAGATTCTATCACATAGATTTGAATGTTAAACAGTTTCAATAAAATTGAAATTATTAAATATTTTATTTAGATTTATAAACAATTTAAACGATATTAAATAAAAATATTTTAGAATTTTATAAATAATTTGCACAAAATTATAAACCACCGACGAAGGGACATCCCCACTCATGGCTTGCCTGTTGACAGCCCGCAAGAGTACCATGCTTTTACCGTGAGTTCTAGCCAACGTTAATTTTCATTTTCCCCGACCTTTTCAATTTTATAGGCATGTTTTTTTTTATTTGTCACGGTATATAAACATATATCATATTTGATAATATTTTTTACTCTTTTACTAATATATTATATTTTTATTAATTACATATTGAAAATTATGAAATTATTTTTCAATATATTAAATAAAGATAAAATATGCAATCATTTTTCAATATTAAATAAAGATAAAATATGAAGTTTGTACAAAATTTATTTCATAATATGTGTAAAGAAAATATATATTGGGGACGAATGGAATATTAAAAGATTTTAATGAGTAACATAATACATAAATGACCTCATTAATTTCCTCAGTCGGAAAAATTAACATTATGATTAAATATGGACAATTGTAGATGGGAAGGGGGGACTTTTGTTTACAATATGTCCTAATTTTTTTAAGTTGTTTAATTTCACACACACATGACACATCTATAAACACGTTAAGATTTTTTTTTTTGTGGTAGTTAGTTACCACAACTTTTGTATTAAGGAAATACATAATTTAAGCCACGAAAAATTATGTATTCGTTCCAAATTTTAAGCAATAAAGTGCCATTATGGGGTCATATTGGTTTTTTTTAAATCAATGTACTTTGTAAGATTTGCCATGATTTTATGCTGGAGTGACGCCTAAACCACGTGTTCTGTCCAATTTCCCGAAGACCCTAATCTACCTTTTCTTTTCATCTTTTTTTCCCACTAATCATTTCATTTTTCAACATCAAATTGTACATTATTCAATCAATATACACACATAATCATATGAGCCAAATAATTTTACCTGTAGAAATTAGAACTAATTATAAAAAATTATGGTCGAAAACATTTTTGAATATTTTTAAATTTTAACTATATAACACTAGCTAGTCCCTCATCCTTCAATTTATGTGACAGTCGAAATATAAATTTATGATTTTTGTCATATAATTTTTTTTCTATGATTTTATACTTTTATGTCATATAAATTTATATGACGGTCGAAATTAAATTTATGATTTGAATCCATCCTGTTTGTTGGTTACATAAAGATTGAATTTGAATGGGGTTTTCTTGAAAGAAAAAAAAACTTTATGTGAAGAGATATGAAATAGTGTGAAAGATTAGATATGTATTCTAATATTTGACTCAAAAAAGCCGTAATTTATCATCTTATATAATTTAATCAATCAAATTAATATATTATTATTTTTTCAATATTTTTAATATCCGAACTAAATATCTTAACAATCACACTATTATTTATCTAACACAATTTCATTGGCAATGTAACAACGTACCCTACCAGTATTATATATCATTGAAGATCTTGTCTATATGGTTGGATTAAATGATGACAAAATGAATCGAATCGACATATTTTTACAAAATTGAATCGAATCGACAATCTCGCATACATAAATCCGTTAGATCTTAATAGAATGCATATGCTTTTGAATTTAAGTGTCCCACGGCTTTCCTCGTGTCATCGGCGTTGATTTTGCCTAAAGGGAAAAAAAAAATTGCAAATGACTATTAATTACAAAAGCTTATTCAAATCTAAGACAATTATTTGTTTTAAAAAAAAAAAATCTAAGACAATTATAAAAATATTGTGTACGTAAATATTATTTGCAATGTTGGAAAACAGGTCATGATTACCAATTACTCATATTGAGGCAATTATATTAAAGTGTATTTCTTGTTCGTCATCTCACTTTTTTATATCCACTCCGCTGCTGCAATCTTTTCATCTCTCCACACCACAAAATCCACTCTAGCTTCCTCACACAATGCAGCTCCGCCGCGGTGCCTCCGCCGCCTCGGCGGTCCTCTTCCTCGCCGTATTTCTCATCTCCTCCACCACCGACGCCTTCAACATCACCCTCTTGCTAAACAAACACACTGAATTCTCCACCATCAACCACTACTTATCCGCCACCCAGCTGGCGGACGAGATCAACCGGCGGAGGACCATCACCGTGTGCGTGGTGGACAATCCAGGGATGTCAGATCTGCTCTCCAAGCACCTCACTCTCGTTGGGATAAAGAACGTCCTCTCTTACCACGTTCTCCTCGACTACTTCGACGCAAAGAAGCTCCATCAGCTCACCAAAGGCAGCGCACTCGCCGCCACCATGTACCAAGCCACCGGCTCCGCCACGGGCTCAACCGGTTTCGTCAATATAACCGATCTCGACCGTGGAAGAGTGGGTTTCGCTCCCAAGGAAAATGGGGGTAACGGTTCCGCCATTTTCGTCAAATCTGTGGAAGCTCAACCGTACGACATCTCCATCATCCAGATCTCCAACCTCCTTCCGTCAGCCGGAGCCGATGCCCCGGCCGCGGCGCCGAGCCTGGTGAACATCACGAAACTGATGTCGGCTCACGGATGCAAGGTCTTCGCCGATACCCTCTCGGCTAGTCCCGCCGAAGCCACGTTCGAAAACAACATCGTCGGTGGATTGACGATATTCTGCCCCGGCGACGGAGCCATGAAAGCTTTCCTGCCAAAATACAACAACTTAACTGCAGCAGATCAACAATCTTTGCTCGAATACCACGGATTGCCGATTTACTACTCGTTGGACGGTTTGAGATCCAACAACGGCCTCACCAGCACCCTGGCCACCGTAGGGGAAACGTTCCGCTTCACCGTGCAGAATAACGGCACCGATGTCGTCACCATAAAAACGCCGCTGGTAACGGCCACGATCGTGAACACTGTGGTGGATAACCAGCCCCTGGCTATCTTCCAACTGAACAAGGTTTTGATCCCGCCGGAATTTTCAAAACCCGATGGGCTGGCCCCCGCTCCCGCCCCTGGTCCTGCGGCCGTGTCACCCAAGTCTTCGAAAAGTAAGCACAAGTCCCCTCCGGCTCCTCCCGGCCCGTCGGAATCCCCCGCGGATGCTCCCGACGGAGACGTGGCTGATCAGAATTCCAATGGCGCCGGAGTGGTCGGAATTGGCGGTGGCGTATTGGTAGCTTTGATTCTTACCGTATCTTCTACGTTTTTACGGCTTTGAATTTAGATTTTTACTTTTACTGAGGTTGAATTGTCTTTTTTATTTTATTTTATTTTCATTTTCATTTTGTGTGTCATAATTAAAATTCTTTTTAATTTTAAACCCTACGATGCATGTATCTAATCCATCTACGGTTATTAATTTTCAATTAATTTACTGTTTCTGAAGGCCGCTGCATTCACGATTCATGTTCCCAATTATTACTGTTCTTAATGGGGAATTCACACGCCGTTGTTGGATACCATTTGTTATTTCTCTAAAAAGTTAAATTTTAATCATTTACATTTAACAAAATAGGGGCATAAATCTCGCAGAATATGTAATATCGATTTTATATACACCAAAAGTGCTAGTATTATGGGTCGATTTAGCGAGACATTTCGTGTCCGACTCAAAATATGGAAAAAAGAAACGTTACACTTTAAGTTCAATATATTATTTTTAACTTCAAATATAAGTCAAGTTATATTTTTAAAATTACCTAAAAAGGAGACCTCATTTATACAGGTCAATATAAAGATCTAGTGAGAGAGAGCTGTTAATTATTATCATATACGATTAGAAAAATGAAATGTCAATCGATGAATGTAAATTAGAAATTCTATTTTATCTATCTTTCTTGATTGTAGGCTTTATGTTGAATAGTTGATTAAGAGAGGGATAATTTGTAATCTCTAAAAACCAAGCTTCTAAAAAGCGTGAAGTGTGTCGAAGCGTGGGAACCAAGTTTCAAGCTTTTCAAGCTTAAGCGCGATTAGTACGAGCTTAAGCGTAAAAAAATATTTTTAATTTAAACTATAATTTTAGTCATCTCAAACAAATCAAGTGTAATGCATTAATTTTTTGTGAGATTCTAATTCAATTTATTTAATCATTCATTTCATATCCCGTTTCATCGAACATAAACTCAATTAATTGGTCTAATTTAAAACATTAGCTGTAAAATATCTCAATATGTTCTACATTCACATTATCGCTATACTTGGCCATATAATATTATACATTTCTAACATTGTTAACAATCACTCACTAGTAAAAACGCTAATTTATAATCTATTTTAGTTTTATTAATCAATTTTGGTTTTTAAAAAAATCACATTTATGCGTATTTAATGACACTTGACATGATCAACCTATGTCTGACCGTTTTTTTACCGCTTTTGGCCGAAGCGAAGCGTTTTAGAGAAGTTTCAAGCTTAAACGAGATTAAGCGAGTTTTAATCGAACTTTTTAGAACATTGCTAAAAACAAAGTGTTATAAATTTTCTTGATAGTTTGCAAATACTATCTAAAAATGTCAGTTATTTAAATTTAGTTTGACATAATCAAATCAAATCGTACTGAAATTGTTCTCAAGGTTTATGAAATAGGATAGATCATGTTATGCGAGATTAATTTGATAAATAAATAATTTGAATATTTTTATAATCGTAACATTTTCAACTTTTGTTATAAAAAAAAACGAAGAAGAGCACCGTTCCATTTTCCAATAGGGATGGTTTGGGTTTACTCCTCCAAAACTGGTCGGAAACAAATTCTGCCACAACAAGTTAGGTCCAATAAATTCACGAAAACGACAACTTTAATTTGGTGTATCTCATTCTAATTTTTTTTTTTTTTAAAAAAAAAAATTAACTTCAAACTCTAAGTTAAGAAAAAATTCATAACAATTACACAAATCTAAATCTTCATGTGGCTGATTATTTAAAATCATAGGACAGAAAAAGAAAGAGACGTTGTATAGTTGCCTGGGATTGCATATAATTAATTAAATTGTTAGGCCATTTCCAGACATCTTATTAGTAACTAATGCAATCGAAGCACTTTAATAAATCGTTGTCTGTTGGGCTCACATGTCATGTTTCTTCTAGTATTAAAGTTCTAAACCCACCATTTGTTTTTTTAAAAAACAATAAATTAAGTTGGAGCATTCAAGTTTAGAGACAATCTATGTGTTTGTTTGATTTACAATTGACTAAAAAATAATTGGGAATAGCAAAGTTAACGGTCAAATTTTCATGTTTTATTCTTAGTTTTAATTGAATGAAATGATTTCAAATTCATGGAGTTCGATTGTATTTTATGACTGATAATGAAACAATAGATAAATTTTGAATTCACATAATACTCATTTACACATTAGATAACACATAGTAGAATAGATTTTAAATAACACCATTATTCGATGGACTTAAAAACTACCCTAATTAATATGAAATATTGTATAAACATATACAAAAATTGTATTTAAAATTTATAATGTTGATTCTCTAAACAATAAAAATACATGTAAATATATTTGAAATTTTTGTATCCAACCACAACAATATTGCATTCGTTCATTAAAAAAAAATTACACTTTCTCCACCACTTACTTAATAGAGGTATAACAGTAAAAAGAAATAAAAAATTATACTCTCTCCGTCCCATATATAATGTCTTATTTGGATTTTCACACAGATTAAGAAAAATGTATTGGAAAAGCAAATTTTATATAAATTTTCTATTTTATCCCTATTTAATGTATTAAAAAATGATTGCACAATTTTCAAAGTGTAGTTAATATGGGTATATTAGTAAAAAAGTGTAAAAAAATATTACTAAATATGATATATGACTATATATTTGGGACAAATAAAAAAAAACATGGACAATATAATTGAGACGGAGGGAGTATTAAATATAAATATTAGAATACATATTTTAGACAATGGAAAAAAATAAAAAAAGAAGTGAAGTGTTGTATTGCTGTAAGATATTAAAGAACTTTAGACGCATGAGAAGTCTCGTGGAAAGCTACGGGACCATGGGTTTTGTAGAGGACGAGCCTCGCAATTAATTTGGTGTGGCCCCCTATATATATATATATATATATATATATATATTTAGAATGACCTGTATTTTTATCTATGGGGTCTTTCAAATTTCACTGTTCACATGGCTTCACAGTCATCCACATGTTTTCCTAGCTTTCCACAAAAATAGATTTGTTTACACACAGAGCAGTTATTTTGTTGTTGACTTAATTGGTGTTCAATTAAATTTATTTTTTGTATGACATGAGAAAATCAACAGATATTGGATAAACCTCGAACTAACGCAACAACTTGCAAACTAAATTGGTCAGATAAACAACATTAGCCAAAGCTTGTGCAGTTATGCGACATGTTAATCCAAGAAGATGTTGATAAGAAGAATCGACTTGGACTTTCCAACAAGACGCGATTAAATTTATTGTTTTTTTATATTTTGAAGGGAAACTGCATATTTATTGTTACATGATACATCTGTTTCTCCTTTCGGTTTCTATATAGTCACATTTCAGATTTAATCTGATAGGCGATAAATGCAAATTTTTTTGGGAACAATTTTAACTATTATTTATTGATTAACTTCGATATGAAATTGATATTGATATGACATCGATATATATATATATATATATGATATTGGCATACATAGTGTCATGGGTAAATTGTCAATCACATTGCTTTTACCCGTTCTTCTACAAATTCAATATACACGAACGTGTAAATTGTCACATGATTGGGTTTTTTCTTATAGTTATTTGTAAGACATGTTGAAGAATTTAATTTGATCAAAAGATTTGAAATCAAACGATTGGAAACCTGAACCAGTAACAGTGAGATAACATAGAGCGATTATGATAACATTTACGCGTTCGTCATTGACAAACAAGGAGAAGAGTAGAAATGAAAATCGTCCAGAATGAATGTGTAGATTGTGGTCCTTTTCCTTTTGATCGTTCGTGAAGTTATTTTGTCAAAGCTTCGCATCAAACAAACAGAGGCAAAGGCAAGCAATTGCAAGTTGCAGCCTGGGAATTAGTGGGCAATACAGGCTGGATGCCATAGGCAACAAGGCTGTAATGCTAATTAATATTCAATCCTCTTTGCTTGCTCACTCGGTCGTCGCCGCTACCTCCGTCTCTCTCTTTTTTTTTTTTTTTGGGATTACACGCATCGCGTATGTCATGATTTATTAACATGGACTGTTAGGTTAATGTGGTCCGTTGATTTACTCGACTATCCCGCGCAGCCGTGGGTATGTTTTGGGTGCTATGTAGAAGGGCGGCTTGAGATATTTTGCCCAAAGCTTTGGTTTCACATTCTCATGAATAAAATAAAATAACTGCTGCATTCGTGAAACTTGTACATATTCTTTTGGAAATAGAAATATAGAATAATGTTTTAAACGTACGTGGGAATATATTTATAAACTGAATATTTTTATATGAGCAAGTCTCTCGTCATTCACATCTATAATATGTTATTAGGATAGTATTCCGAATTCTGAAAAACTTGACAAACAACAGCAACAAAGAACAAGTCGAGGCGAGAGAGTCTCTATTCGCAAGACGAAATTGCCCGTTAAAAGTGCTCAACGTTGGCGGCAATCGTCTCTAAAATACAACGACTTTGCGAACGAGATATATCAGCACAAAAAATATCTCGAACTTCAGCGAACTAAAATATGCAAACAACTTTCTTTTGAGAGAGAGGGAGAAAATCGCAGCGAAAGCAAAAACTCCGATGTTTTACTTTCTCCGATGTTTTGTCAGTGTTTTAGATGTTTTCCTTTATCGTTATACGTTATAAGTGATCATATATATAGGCTAATACTTCAAACAATACGTCTCATGGCCTAAGGATGCAACTCATGACAGAAAAAGCCCATAAACAGATGCAACTTTTCGGACTGTAGAGGGCGCGCTCGGTCGGTAATTTTTAACCGATCGAGCGCCCCACATTTTACCAACTTTATGTTTCGCTCAAACGATGCTGCGCTCGGTCGATAAATTTCCACCGATCGAGCGCCCAACTTTTGGCCAACCTACTGTTTCGCAGACGAGGGCTGCGCTCAGTCGGTAGTTTTTTACCGATCGAGCGTACTAAAAAAATTTTATTTATTTATTTTTTCTTTAACCAAATTTTTTTAAAAAAGAATAATTGATCATAAGACCTCGCCACGCCGGCCGGCCACGCGTGTTTGTTGTATCGATTAGCGTCTTGCCCCTTTACAAAACATCCGGTGCCCTAAGAGCCCAATCTCATAATCCAAAGTTGGATTATATAAGGTGAACAATACATTAAACATGTTACAATGTGAGACAAACCAAAACAAGTTTTTCCTCTAATTTATTCACCAAATTTCAAATTTGTTTCAACACAATCAAATAAATCTTTCAAGCTCATTTCAATTATAATTCATTCAATAACTTTTCTAACATAATAAATAGTAAAACTTATTATATAAATAATAATAATTTTTTATGAATCGGAAAAACTTTTGTGTTATATCTATACTATATAATATTTATTCAAAACTCATCAACACAAAATTTTTTGGGTAACTTTTTTAAAGCAATATATTTAAGTAATTTTATTTTATTTTAAATATATTAGAAATTTATAAATATAATAGAATTTCAAATCAGCTCTTTGCTCCTTTCAAAAATCAAAAAGACCTTTTGCACCAACCAAACAGCCCCTCGCGTTGCTCAAATGAACTAAGGAGTAGAGAGAGAATTACACAACAAACATTTTTCATTGACGGCTCCAACAATCTTTTTCTCTCCAATTCGCTATATCTCGGGCCTCCATTTTAATTCTCTCCTTCTTGAGGATTCATGTCGGTAAGTTTTTTTAATCCCGCCGCTGTTTTTGCATATTCATCTGTTTTCGGATTTCTATTTTCTGTTTCTTTTCTGTTCATTTTGTTTTTGTATTTTTTGAATTTCTGTTTGTCTTGGGTTTATTTTTTATTGATTGTCTTGGGGAATATGCTGCTGAAACTGTGCTTGGTTAACCTAAGATAAAAGTGCTCTATACAAATTGGATTGTTCGTCACCAGTGATTGATTGGTGGACTTTGTTCCATTGATTTCAAGCAGAGAATTGGATGAGCGCTTTAACATTGGATGGATACTGTATTGGAAAAGGAAATATTTTATAGTAAATCAAAGAAAATACAAACTTTCTAACTTTTTTCTCAGCTGCTTTTGTTCTCGAGGAAACCCTCAAAGGTTTTCAATTTTGTTTGATTTATATGTTGATCTAAACGTTGCGCATAATCTCCACTGGTCAGAACAAAGTTTCTAACACATGCTTGTGATTTGTGATAGTTGAAACTATTGTTATGTCATACTTTTATATTGCCTTGTTTATAATACATAATTATTGCATAGTTGCTGGTATCGAACTGTAATTTGTTGTTGACGCATAAAATTGTAAGGTAGAATCTATGTTTAACTCTTCTCCTATTCCTATTTCACAACTTGACACCTTGCAGGTTTCATCTTGTATTGTATTTGATATAGTGTGTGCCTTACATCCACCAAGTTCACTATATAAATGAACGAAAAAATTACCTTTGAGCCAAAGCGAACTAGCGAATCGTACGCTTGCTCCAGGTCTCATTAATTTGTGTATATATTCAATTGGATTCCTTCTTGTGACATGAATCTATATAATTCTTAAAGTTATTACAAACCATCTCATATGAGGTCAAGCTTTTGGAAAAAGTGATTTCAACATGGCATTGCAACCAGGAATTGGTATACAATTTAGGGTGCTTAATCGCCCTTAGTGTTGAACCTCTGCTTGATCTTTCAAAACAATTCAATTATAGCTCGACATTGTATATTTGAAAGCTGCAAAAATTACAGAAATGGCTAAATATAAATGCTGCTTCTTAGCCTCAAGATCCTAGCTTCTCCCCTGGAGCCACAAGTTCAAAACTACTTGTACGCAAAATCCCATATGTTTTATAAAACTAGTCAGTGGTGGCCTTTATTATCTAACGTCCTACCAACGTGCATATGTAATCACGTTCGGACTTATAAATTTTATGATTGGAGCCGTCCCATGAGCTCGAGCTGAACTGATTAATTTCTCAAAGCTTGAATGCTGAGTAGGTGCATCAAAAAACTTCATGCTTCCTTACAATAGTGTATTTAATATGGCATACTCATGCATCTACATTCGGGTGACTTCTTGTTAACAAACTTGAAATTCATACGTAGCGATAGTCTTGCTACCAAGCTCAACCATTTTTTTCACAAATTTACCACAGTTACATTCATCAACATTTCAATGGTGTAGTAAACTATGGAAATTGTACAATGCATATCTCTCTTTCCTAATTGGCTACTTGCAGTTTCAGTACTGGTTATGATTGAAAGCATTACTTTCTGTAGATGTGATGATACATTCATCTGGGTCGTCACAATTTGACTATTTGAGGTTGATCCATTTTCAATATTAGACTCTGTTAATTTTGTTAGGAGTTGCATCCTTGATTTAATTTTCATACCGAAATGAGAAATAGTGAGTGCTGATTTGGAGTTTTATCAACCTTTATGTTTACATTTTGGACAGGAAGGTAGGCCCTTGCCCAAGTTTGGAGACTGGGATGTCAATGATCCTGCTTCTGCAGAGGGATTTACGATGATTTTTAACAAGGCAAGGAATGAGAAAAAAACAGGTGGGAAGCCTGATTCTCCCTCGAAGCTGGATACGAATACAAATACTAATCATGGAATGGAACATGTAAAAACTCCGGGCGTAAGTGGTTCTTTGGTTAGATTGAAATTATAATATGATCCGTCGTATTGTTTTTATTTTAATTTTTTGGGTTAGAAATTTGTCAACCCATCTGGATTTTGAGCGTCTCAAAACCGATGACAAGTTTTGGATTTGCAGAAAAAATGGTTTTGCTGCATGCAAAGCTCAAGCACGAACTACTAAAGTCTAAACAGCGTGAAAAAAAGTATGCATATTTATAAAATGTTGGGTCCAAAATCACATCTCTGGGTGAGGTCGGCAGGTATCAACAGGAACCATGGTCAAGCCCTTTGTTTTGTGCTGTAAAATTGTTGCGTGGAAAAGAAAACTTGAGAAACTTGAACAACGTTGTGCTCTCTATGTTTTGGCTGATTATGTATCTGCCTAGTGTTCAAATACAGTTTTTTGGCTACCTCGGTGGCTTCTAGTACATCAGTTATGCGTCTACTTTCGATCGATTACGATGGTGCGCGATCATAGTCACATGCATTTGTGTTCTCATTGACGATGATTCAATCTTGATATCGTTTTTTCATAATCAATCTGGGTACCTACTGTTGGGTGCGTGCATGTATATTTAGATTGCCAGAATTATCTCTCTCTTCGTGGTCCTAATAAAAAATTTATAATTGAATATCCTCATGTAATTTATTTTAATAGAAATACTCATATATCATATATGTCCACATACTACACGAGGAAGCCACTTTTGAGCCTATTGCTCAGCCCATGGATATCTTATATGATGGGGGGTAAAAAAGAAGCAGCGGTATTTGACATAATTCATCCCAACTAAAACATTTCTAATTTACACACTTAAAATGTTGACTCTGTTGACCGACGCATTGGCCCTTCTCCGTCGTGCATGCCTCGCCGGAGCCATCATCGAAATTGGCGGTGGTACAGTCCACGGTGGGTACTCTGTCTTTGACGCCGTGGGTCACCGAAACCCCGCCACAGTGTTGGTTGCACAGCCGCGGCAAAGCATCGGCATCCAGCTCTATCTCCGCTTCCTTTTTTTCAATCGCCGCTATCTCTTGCGGCGGACATTCCTCCTTTTTGGTGGCCATCGCAACTACAGACGTTGGATTAAACTGGAGTTTTTTGTTTCGTAGATTTTTAATACCAACCAGAACACGAGAAGCTACTGATAGGGATCGTAACTTCAGGACAAATGTCAAGCATGCAATTCTCCAGTAAGCTTTCACCGTTTTTGTTCTGTTCTCAAATGGGCATGGGCTGTTATCATTGCGGCCCATTCCTGTTTTTAGGCCCAATAAGATGCGGATTATGGAACATTTATGAACCATGGACAATATGGTTATGTTAATTTTAAAGTAATGGTATGTACAATTTTTTCAACATTTATGAACCATGGACTCAACTTTTAGGGATCTTGAGATAGGTGATCCAAAATTGAAAATTTCACCTACAGGCACGTCCCAAGTACAGTGATCCAAATTTGGGAGCTCAAGAATGAAACATATAAAAATAAATAAAGATCTCTCTCTATGAAAATTTCCAATCAAACCAAAAGATTTGTGGAAAAATATTACAATACGATAATTTACCATTTTCACAGAGTCAAGAAAGTTCGGATATCACCCGCATACATTTGTCTTCCAAAATCTTCACAGTTTCAGTGAACAGTTCTTCAGGAGGTAATGCTCCAGTCGACTCAATTGTAACTGAGGAAGTACAATGAAGACAGCTTCAGTGAACAGTTCCAAGATCCAAGTTTCACATAGATCTCTCGCTTATATTTCACATTAGCAAAGCTACAATTTTATGTCACTCTATTCAAGTATAAAACCGTAAAGAACCAAGTTTCCTTTGCTAAGTTACCAAAGAAAATAAAATAAGAAACGTGAATATCCTTCCCCTTTCCGTCTGTATCAAATTCCATTAAGCTACCACGGATTTGAACTTTTAATGGGAGGAAACACGAATGTAGATCATTCTATAGGAGTTACTTTACAGAAGACCGAGGAAACAAGACATAAAACTGATCACAAGTATGAATGCTTTAAGTTCTACAACAAGAAGAATCAACAACGTGGACCACAGTCTAAGGACGGCTACCCTTAACTTGAATTTGGAACAATACAGAAAAGGAGGGGAAAAAATGAAATTCATATTAACATGCATGAAAAGTTAGCGTGAAAACCATATTAACAATGGTAGCTGAGCTCTACCTTAGCTCACGTAGTTAAGAAATCCTACAACCTTAAAAAACAACAAAATGAATCCACCATCAAATTCTCGTAGATATCAACCAACAACACAACCATCTAAAAGGACCACATATAACTCATATGCTGGGTTTTAACTTTGAAGTACCCAAGAATCTAACCAGTTAAACAATGGTACATTAGAGAGAAGATTCTTTTCACTTACAAATAAAATGGTCTTTCACACGCCGCAGTGACACATTTTTATCCCAACCATCGCCTCTAATGCATTCTCGACAAAGAGTACAAGACCGGGGCCTTGCCACAGTAGCCCTTTTTCTACCTGCACATCACCCAATAACCATATACAGACCAAATTAACCAACCACCTTTTTCATCATACAACTTAAAACATATTGAATCAGGGTGCAGTACTTCATTCAATTAAATGACAATTTTACGTGCGAACAGTACACATATAAAAAATGCAAAGAGACAACCGCGCCAACAATCTTACCTTTACCAATATCTTCAATATCAAATACTTTGACAGGGCATTTCTTCACAAGTTCTTCTGCCTTCTCATCTTCAATATCCTGCAACAACACAACCTGTACGAGCAGATAATAGATTTTATTAAAAATCCCATTATTATTCATAAATGACCAGCAAAAACAGGACATGTACGTGCGGGCCAGAAAAATCTCGAGCCGAATGGTTGAAGTTCGATCATTCTGAGGTGTACGAATTACCAATAATAAGTCAACAATGTGCAGTCAGCTACTCAGCACTGAGCATTTGGAAGTATGCAAAACAGACACATTGGGATAAAAGCTGACAGCATGAAATAATATTAGGATCACCCGAACTAAGATGACATCCCAAGCTCCAAATAAGACAAAATGAAAGCAAAATTTATCCACGCAGAGTTGCAGACAATACCAAGACAAAGTTAGCGGTAGAGTTGAGAACCAGGTACGGACAATAAGTGGCAGATAGTACGTTAGCCTTGCTGATAGCAAGTGTGGTTCATTTACGCACTATGCATATAAAAATTGATTATCCAATAAGAACCGGCGCATGTTAGTTAAAATTTAGTGTGATTTGGACAGAGTTAGTTAAATTTAGAGCATGTACGTAAAATTCAGTTCACAGTGAACACTCTCTGTTCCTTTCGGAATTCCGGAAAGTACAGGGCCTCACAATTTCACGCTCACAAAATTTGGGGGAAAATGAGACTAAAAATAAATAAAAAGAACAAGCACATTTGATACCTCAGGTAGCATCCTATACCAAGCGGTGGCGACAGGGGACCATTTTGCATGTACTTTACCCATGCCTTTCACCGCATGAGCTTCCAGCTCAATTTCCTGAATAATAGTAGCTATCAGAATTTCAGTAAAGCACAAAACAGATCTTTTAGATTCTTGAAGTAGGAATTGCAAAATCCCAAAAAGCATCAGCCATCAGGTGACAACAAAAAATATCAGCAACAAAATATAATATTATTTTTGGGCCCACAGAATCTCTGACTATCAGTCATTAGTTATCATTGTGCAAGTATATGAGTTTTGTAAATTTAATACAAATACACAAGTTGCAAAGTAAAGCATACCTGTCCAGGCCCAAGTTTAGCTATAATTATATCTTCATGCTTGGGAGTAATTGGGTTGTTTGAAAATTCAGGCAGGGAATCTTGGCTGCAATTGAATGAAGTGTAAGTTCTAATCTTCGAAGTTGAATCGGCATTGGATTTTTCTGAATCCAGAATTAACTCACTGCCATTAGGCAGCCACTTCAGCTCATCAGATTTCACTGCATGGTTTCAAAGAGCAAAGGAGCAAAGAAAAAAAATTAGATGGTGATAACAAAAAGGGTGAAAGAAGATGCAATGATTTCACGGGTAAACATATTTAGTACCTTTAATTCGTGAACTGCCTCTTTCACAGCGAACATGGAGTTTAAAAACAATGGTGTTCCTCTCATTGGGTTCATCATTAGCTAGAAAGTAACATTTAGGCTACGGTAATATATCAAAAAAAATGAGGGAAAAAAGCTAGCAGAAGAAAAGGAAAAGTTAAAAACCTGACATATAGTTAAACAGCCTTGGGTCAACTTTAAGTGGAATGAGACCCAATCTATGTGCGAGCACCTCATCTTGAATCACTGAGGTGTTGTTTGCAATCAAAACCTTTTCAATAGCCATCGTGGGAAGCTAGAAAACAAAAGGCCAAATCAACAAAAACTTATGTCATCTATCCAATAAATTATCCTGGAATCTGGCACACAGACAGAATTGTTCTTTGAAACTGACCAATAATTTTAGTCAAGGAAAAACAACAAAGAAAAGGACACCAAAATTTAATGCACAAAAGATCTAGAATTTACAAAAATCTAAAGTTTCATTTCATATAAACCCAATAATACTTTATAACAATCTAAACCACTAGCGATGAAACAATAATCTACAAAATATTTACAGAATATGTAAAAATATTCAGCCCAAAGGAAGACCCGTGAAGATGTTTGCTTTGTTAACTCAGCATGAGATGAACATATAGCATGCTTTAATTAAATTAATCCTCTGGGCCAAAAAAACTTAACTAGTTGATCCCAACATACTCTTGAAGAAGAATGCATCCTTATCATTTAGTTATATATCTATATCAACAAATCAAAAATATATATATCGCTATATTAGATTAGTTCTACCATGAGTTTTTCTGCACCTGCCTTATTCATGTGGACTACATAAATGCAGCTGTTTGTGACAAAAATATGTAAAGATAACTCGACAGATAGTTCTTATTTCACTTATATATGCTTCTGCACGCTCAGGATTGAATATAACAGCCAGTATGGTTAAATATGTTGCTAGGCGAACAAGATATCATCAGAAACCTTATTTAAAAAAGTAGTTTTAATAGCCAATATTTTTTTCCCCTCTTCTAACCAAAATATAGACAAAACAAAGTTGAGCACCTCGGCAATGAGAATTCTGCGGAAAGCATTCGCCAAGGAAGCATCGATGCCAATCATATCGAATTCCATGTCATCTTCCGTCAGTCTTATAACTTCCACTCTAAAATTGTCGCGAAATCCTTCGAATTGCATGCTGTTGTCCACTCCCATTGACGCATACGCACCCGAAGACTGGATTTTTTCAGTCTTTATAACCCCCCAAAAAAAAACGAAGCTTTATCAACAGAAGCAACAAAAATGATTAATTACGATAAGCAATAATTCAGAAAACGTAAACTACATGAGCCGGGGCGTCGAAAGAGCAGAGGACGCGAGTCCTCTGAAATTCGAGATGCGGCGGGAGTTTTCCCGTTGGGACATCGGGCAAATCCCACACCGGAATCTTGGTCGTCCTTTGTTCTTCCATGGATTCAGAATCTTCGCTCTCTGTTGCCATGTTCACCATCGACAGTTCTTCCGCAAGTACCTCCGAGGGTGCGTGTGTTTACACAACAACAGAGAGAAAAAGGAAATAAATTGGGGTTTTGTGACATTAGGGTTTAAGAAAATCTTTCATTTTATTTTTTATTTTGTTCCTTTCTTTTAAGTATGATATTTTCAAGTCGTGAATAAAATCAACTGCGAATAACATAGTAAACCTGAAATATGCAATAATTAAATTCAAACTAAAAATTATGTCTTTTGAGACTCGGTTGATTGACTGGAGTCTGGACTCATGCTTACTATAAAAACTACTTTTTTTTGGCATAAGTTTGTTTTTTCACGGATATGATTTAATAAGATATTTTTGTGAAAATCAATGTATTGATTATTTAATTAGGATTATTATATAAATTTAACATATTAAAATATTGTTCTTATATTAAATTTAAATTTACATAATATAAAAAGTCGTAGTGAAAATATTAAATAAGTTCAACAAAAAAATATCAGAGTCAAATCTTTAATATTTGCTTCCTTTATATAATGAGTGGGAAAAATTAATAGAGCTAGGTGTATTTGTGAATATGTAAAACATGTACTGAGAAGGATCTCTTTGGCATAATTGGTTCTGAGTTTCACTTCCGTAGCTTTATGTCTATTTCATCAATAGTTACTTATATAATTATTGTGATTGGTTATTTAATTTAATTATTGAATTATGAGTGATAGATTGTATTTTGATCCAATCAATATCTAAACTATATAATAATAACAAAAATATCCAAACTTCCATTTAATAAAATGAATATAAGAACTTATTTTAGTAAAATTTAGAAGTAACTAAATTATTTGTTAATGATAATACATAATAAACAACTTAAACATCTTAAAAAATAATTAATGTTGTTAAAAATCCGTGCACTCGAATGATTAATTGTATTTGTGTATGTAGCTGCAGGTATGTATAAACGACAAGATTTAGGTAGTGTTTGGAAGAACTTTTTAAAAGCAATTCTCAGCTTTTTCGTTAACAAAAATTTGAAAGTTTGTAAAATCTTGTTAACGAAAAGCTGAAAAGTGCTTCCTAAAAGCTCTTCCAAAAACTACCTTAGACTTGCATGAATGTATGGAATCAATCAATTTTTACATGTGGATGTATTTATACCCATATATATATTATTGGTCTATTTTGATAATCTGGATAAGTTGTGGGAATAGTTGATTATGCAGATCGACAATTGGTAAAATGACCAGCATTTGTCTCTCTAACACACAATTCAGCATTAGGTGGCTCAATATTGTGGATCACGCTTGTAATTGTCCGAAACATAAATATCCATTTTACCAGTTTTTAAGTTTAATTTCCATCTTGTATTGAATGGACCAATGAAGATATTCCAGATTGAGTACTACTCCAAAATACTGTAATTATATATAGACACTTCGAGCTAATATCTTAAAAAAAAACTATAATAGATATGAGAAGTTTATCTAGTTTTATTATTTAATATATATTAATGTTTGGCACCTACATATAAATCGTTGATTGAAGAATACATAATTTATGTTATCAGTATCCCGAAATTTATTCCAACTTGATAATATAATTATTACAAAGGCAGCCAAAAGGGTAGACGGGGCCAGGAGCACAGAGAGCTATTTGCATTGGTGGTTTGATTTCTTGGACAACAACTACACCCGCCACTATTCAAACTCATTAAAACAATTACTTCTTAGTCAAACTAAATATCAACTAATCTTTAATTAATGTTTTTTCCTACTCAAACCAAAACTTAATTAGATTAACATCAATAAATGACCACTATTTCTCACTCACACCACCCCTATCATATCATATTTATAATTGTATTAAAAATTATGACGAACTTCATCTCTCAATCAAGTCTAAATATTTCTACAATTGGCCGGGAGATACATGTTCACATATTTGATGGGATTGTATATTTCGCTTTTGTTTCTCTTTGCATATCCAAATTTCTCTATGCATGTTTATTAAATACACATAAAATAGGAAGTTTCTGGGTAAATTTACCGAAAAAGTTTAATTATGTCACCATCTGAGTAAGTGAATACAAACACATATGAGCTCTTAGCTAATTAAACTTGCGTAGGGATTAAACAATTAATGGAGAAGTGAGGCAGTTAGGCCAAAGGTTGTGTGGTTATAATCTTCCAAATCCGACTCCCTTGGAATGAAAGCAAAGCCAACGTTGGATTCTTGGTCACCATCCCATCCAATCCCAGCTTCACTTGACTGAAACTCTTCACCTTCTGCGCTCATCCGATCCTTTTTAATCACACCATATTCTTCATGGGATTCTTGGCTTTTTAATTTGTGGGTTTTTTGTTTTGTTTGATGGTGAATTATGTATGATTTGATTCCGGGTTCAGAGGGAATATTGATCCATATATATATATTCTAGCTAGGTGAATCTTGATTTTGTTTCTGGTGAGATCGATGAACTCGAGATATTTTTTGACTGCGGATTCACCATGCAACATTGGGAACTCAGTTGCGGTGTCGTCGATTCTGCAAACGATTGAAGAGAGAACTGCTAGGGCGCCGCCGCCGCCCATTAATCCGCGCGGTCGGCCTTCTCGGAATTCGTCGTCGGCCACGCCTATATTGATCAAGTTAGCTATGAAGATGTCGAGAGCAAGATGGTATAGTTTCTTGAGAAGAGTTTTCCATTACCAAAACGGGTCGGGCTCGGACCTCGGGCCTAACCCATTCAATTCCGGGAGATGGATGTTGCTAGAGTTTGTCTGTTTGGTAGTTCAAATTAGTGTCACTGTATATACTTTGATCGTTTCCAGAGGGGAAAACCCGGTTTGGCCCATGAGGATATGGGTTTCGGGCTATGTTTTTGGCTGTTTTATTAGCCTTGTTCTGCTCCACTGGCGTTATCGGGTCGTTTTCACGTTTCTAGGAGATCCGCATCCGAATTCATCTGATGTTGAGCAGCAGCAGCAAAGCTCCGAAGAATCGAGGTAAATGATTTAATTTGATCCTAAGTAAAAGTCCCAACATATATATCATGTTGACTCTTGTTTTATTACTTACTATATATGCTAGTGTTGCCAAGAAAAATGCTACATGTAATGACTTAATGATGAGGCAATATATGATCAGAAACTTGCAGAAATTCAGAACTTGCGTGGAGCTGCTGTTTGCAATATGGTTTGTGATGGGGAACATATGGGTTTTCGACTCGCGGTTCGGGTCTTACAACGGATCCCCGAAGCTCCATGTCCTGTGCGTCTCCCTGCTAGCATGGAATGCTGTGAGCTACTCTTTCCCATTTATACTATTCGTGCTGCTGTGCTGCTGTGTGCCGTTTCTTAGCGGACTCCTAGGTTACAACATCAACACCGCATCGCGCGATCGAGGGGCCACCGATGAGCAGATCGCCGGCTTATCATGCTGGAAATACGAGGAAGATCATGATGTAGAGCTCGGAGATCATGAATATCGTCCGGTATGTCCGCACGCATAAACTATTGTGCAACTACTTTAGATCGAATTATTATTTTTCATTCGGTTGGATAGATACGTCTCTCGAATAAATATTTGTGAAACTGTGCTACCCAAAGATTGACACGCACGCACAAACTACTGTGAAACTACTTATTTTTCATTTGGTTGGATAGATACTGTTGAAATATTGTCCCACATTGGTAGGATATAGTACTGGAAGTCCTTAATATAGACAAGGGCAATCCTCACCTCTTGAGCTAGCTTTTGAGGTGAGTTAGGTCCAAGTCTCATTTCTAATAAATACGTCTCACGGATAAATATTTGTGAAACTTTTGAGGTGAGTTAGGTCCAAGTCTCATTTCTAATAAATACGTCTCACGGATAAATATTTGTGAAACTGTGCTACGTATATATGTTTATTGAACGAGTTAATTGTATGGACAGGAATGCTGCATTTGTTTGGCGAGGTATAGGGAGAAGGAAGAGATGAGAGAGTTGCCATGTAATCATATTTTTCACCTAAGGTGTGTTGATCAATGGCTCAAGATCCTCTCTTGTTGTCCTCTTTGTAAGCAACAAATAAATAAATCAAATGTATGATAAATTTTACATTTAATTTTGGGGGTTTCACATTATTATCTCATGCATATATATAAATTTTCCCTTGTATATTTACATGCAAAATAGAAGATATATATACACATACTTTTCATATATCTATTTATATACGATGTGGATTTTGATGTTCCAAAATTTGTTTTGTACATGCATGTTCCCTTGAGAATGAGTATATGCACAAAAACAGAGACTTGTTTCTACTTCGGGTTTTCTTTTCGAAGATTACACATTAATTAATGTGTCTTTAATTTGAAATATTATACCCTGTACCCATTTATAAAATTGTTTCATATATATATATATATAAAAACATGGATGATATGTCATGGAATTTGCATGATACGACAAAAATGATTAATTATACACATTTTAAACTGAATTTATATGTGCGACACATATATGATCGGAATGAATATAGGGTTAAAAAAGGGAAAACCATTAAAATTAATTTATATTTACATATTAGTAATCAATTTCGATTCATCTTCAAATTCATCTTCAAATGTTTTATTATAAAAATATATAATATTTTAAAAATATGAAATTGGATTCGAGCTCAAATTAAAGATGCGTCCCATCTCATGATCATATGATCATATTTAACAAGACAAAAGCCTGGTAATTAAATATTATTGTCACTTTGCCGCCTTCAAATATATTTATCTACTTACCATTTTTTTTCAAGGAAATTCGATTTTTTTTTATTTCAGATCCATTCATCCCATTTATATTAATATAAACACATATATGTAGATATATAATTCATTAATCGGGAATTACATCTTTTTTACAAAATGAGAGGACTTAGAAAACCAAATATCAAAATCTATTATAAGGAGAAGACTATATGTGAAGTGTCATGCCTGCCATGGTTTAACTCGAATTTTAAAATCAGGCCTCAAGAAAATAAAGTATTTTTTTTTTCCTTTTGATTAAAGAGGTTTTTTGAAACAAAATTTATAGTAACGTTTGGCCTTGGTTTAAAAAATCGATGATTTAATAGTAGTGTTTATTGAATATGTACTTGACAAAATGTTGTGTGTGTATTCCTTTCTTTTGTTCTACTCGCGTTTTTTTTAAAATCATTATTTTCTTTTTATTTGTTCTTCTGTATATTCTATAATTTTTAATACTTTCATTTTCCCCTTCAAAAGTAAGGGGTGTATCGGTTATAGACTTTTAAAGACTTTTATGGACTTTAAAAGTTTTTAGGTATTCAATATAGACTTTTGCAAACTCCATAAAAGTATAGTGGTATTCAAAATAGATTTTCATGGAGTTTTAAAAAGTCAAGTTGTATTCAATCTTGACTTTTTTAAACTCCATAAAAGTTAGGTAGTATTGAAAAGTTTCATGGATTTTCAATGATTCCTATTAAAATCTTTATGTACAAATATTGAAGCATTAGGTACCATAAAAAAAAGTCCATAATTTTCTTCCCATCATACCAAAGATTTGACAAGACTTTTCTTTTTTCTCAAACGTCTAGGGTTCTCGTCTTCTTCCACGTAAAATTCTTTCTTCTTTTTTTTTTTTTAACGTTTTCTCTCATTTTTTTCACAAATAAAAATATTCTGGGTTTTGATTTTCGCTTACGTATGTTAGCATGATGCAAATATGAATTGAATTTTTTGGATGAAAGTGTTATGTCTCGACATTTTCAGAGGCCTCACTGTTGCCGTGAACTCAAACCACTTTTTCCCTTTCAATTCCTTGAACCTATTTATGTCGTTCTGATGGATGAATTAATAGGGATTGGGAGTTGTTTATTGTTGTACTTTCAGGCTTTTTTAATTCTCAACGGAAGGATAATGAATTTGATGGTGTGGTTGTGGGGATTTTCTTAAACATGTTCAAATTTTGCTTTTTGAATGAGCCTTGGTAATTTCTTGGTGCATTTAATACTGCCTCACCTCACATCCACAAATGACAAATGATCACTGGATAGACATCTTGCAAATAGGGGAACGAGGGGTTCATTTAATTTTTTGGAAAGGTGAAATCCGCAACTATTCAAATATTATATTTTCATTTGCGGTCTGTGAATGACATGTAAGTAAATGGTTCGATGCTTGAAAGAATTGTTATTAAAAAATGAATGCAACGTCAGAGATAAATATTTCACTAAATAATGATGCTGATAAATTTTATGAGCAACATAACTGAAGCTGAAATGTGTATAGCTAATGATCTTGGTTGATGATGTTGGAGGATAATTAATGGCCTGTGATTGGGCATGCACCTTGGAATGGTTGCAATCTTCTGATTTCGTCATGCCATTCTTTTTGTTTATTGTGGGAATGGACATTCCTCTTGCATTCAAGGTAATGTTTTCTCTATATATATGGTTTGTTGATTTGATTACTGAAGTTTTATATGTTATTTCATGCAACTGTTCTTTGAATATTTTCTCCGAACTTAGAAAATTTAACATGTTTTTATTTTGAAATCTTCTATTGATCTACTGTTATTGCACATATATAGCTACGATTTTGCTGTTGTTTTTCAGAACTAATGAGTTGATTTTTTATGCACGTTAATGTCGGGTTACACAATTTTCTTCGCAAGAAACGTCGTTCCGATAAGTTTCGGATTGAAGTAGATAATGAAGCTTCATCGTCTTTATCAGAACAAGTTTATGAAGACAACTTTGATTGATTACTTGATACTCAAGAACAACAACGAGAAAATGCTAATGCGTGGAGGGATATCATAGTCAATCAAATGTGGATCGATATGTAGTTAATAATGATTATAGTTTTTTTCATAAAAGACTACTAAATATCATAATTGTTTGGAATTTTGACTGATCATTTATCTACAATTATTTTATAAAATTATTTATCTAGTATTGATTATTGATACAAGTGTTCTTATTTATTAGTGAAAATAAATATTACTCATAAACTATATATTTGGAATTGACATGACAAAAAATTATGAATTTAATTAGTGGTTTATTAATTTTTTTTAAATTAATAAAAATAATATATAAATTTAAAAATTTACAATAAAAATTTTATATGAAAAATTTTAGGCATAAAAAGTCAACAAGAATCCATGAAAAAAAGTCTACAAAAGTTTACAAATTTTTTGAAAGAAGTCAAGAAGAGTCTATAAAAGTTATTAAAAGTCCATGAACTCCACAGAAGTCAATCACTTTAAAAAAGTCATTAAAAGTCAATAAAAGTCTAAAATGAATACACAGTAAATAAAACGAAAACATATAAAATGTAGTTAATGTTGTTGTGCACCAACCTATTATTGAGAAAATCGGATAATACAACTAACTATCATTGAAAATTTCTTCATTTTATCAATAACAAATCAGAGGGGGGAGATCCGTTTCATATCCAAAAACTCCTCATAATATATATCATTTCATGAAAATCATCACAAGGAAATTTTTGAAATATAATTGAAATTATTTTATCATAAAATTTTAGGAGAAATAACAATTTTTTGGGCTTTATTTTAAATCTGAGCTTGAGGTGATTCACTCACTCGATTCATATCAAGTTTGGAAAATCTAGAACAAAGCTTAATCTTTTTATGTGCTGAACATGCTTGTCAGATTTGATCTACCAAAAAAAAAACATGGTTACAAAAGTATTATCCATTTATGTTATTAATGTTAGTTTCATTTCATGGGTTTGCTCTTTCTTCTATTGATGATTACACCCTTATTTAAATTTTATTATAAAACAATAATATAATTTATAGACATTTTATCACTAAATTTAATCTATGGACTATGATTATAATATGGAAATACATTTTATTGTTACATGGTCAAATTTGTGGATTCAAAATAAATAATTAATCAAATTGGAGTGAGAAAAATCTATCTACCTAAATCTGCATTAGCAAGACTCTAATCCAAACCTAAATGGATCTTTACCTTATCGATAGGCCCAAAAAATTATTGGCTAAAAATAAAATTGTTGAACATAACAATTTTATTTATTTATTATTATTATTATTTTTCCGCCAAATCAAATTGTTAAATTTATTTAATTTTTAATTTAAAAAGGTAAAATTAAAAACGGAGAAAATATAAACTTAACCCACAAGTCACGTGCGAGCCCACCGCCACACGATCTTATATACCGGATCGTTTTCACCAGCTCATGCCCTCTCGCTTCCTCCATCCCCAACAGCTCCGGCGTATCGCGACCGGCTCGGCTCCTTCCTCTGCACCTCCGATTTGATTCCAGGTAAAGTTCGTAGCTTTGATACTTTTTTTTTATATCGAGGATTTTGGTTTTCTCAATTTGATTTATTTGAAGATTCCGAAAAGTGTGTTATTTTTCGAGTAAAAACACGATGATTCACATATATTTTCCTTTAATTTGTCAGTATTTTCGAAATATTGATCTGGAAACGTGTTGTGTGAATTCAGGATGTGAATAATCGAGACGCTTAAACTCCTCAAATGTCTAGGAAACCTAATTCTTGTATTAGTCAACCGGGTCTTTTTTTTTAAAAAAAATAATTGTAGTTACCCAGAAGGCTTTGTTGATAGGGGTGGATGGTATAAATGGATGGTTTAACTGCTTTAAATTATTGTGTTCTCTAGCGGATGTTAATGGCCGAAAACTTTTCTGTTTATATCTATATTGCGAGCTGTTCTTTGGTTTATAGCTATTGTGCGTTGTCGAGGCATTTCCGTGTTGCTATTTTGATTGAAACTTTTCAAGAGGCGTATGGCTATCTCATAATGCAAACTAACTTCATAGTCATAGATGAAAATTACTATTTTTTGGAATCAAACATTATACCAACGTGAAGCTTCATTTGTACATGTCTCCTTATCTTGTTAAGCAGCGGAATTTATTTCTTCTTTCTCACAGTTAATAGTTATACCATTTTTTCAGGAGATATTATTTCTTAGCGTCAAGATGTCACTAAGTGCTACTTTTACCAGCCCAATTACAACTCTATCGATTGGTATGTTATGTCTTCTCAGAACATATATATTTTTCCACGTTTTATATCTATTGTGTTGGCGTTTCTAAAATAATATATACATTGGTTCTTTTAATAAGCCTGCACATGATAAACCCTATTATATAGAGAACTGACGGGTGCCTGTAAAAACCACAAGAAGGGTGGTCGGTTGGTTGTGTAAAATCCTCCTTTTCTCCTGTGGATGTCGGAAAATGTATGTTTTTTTTGTATCTGTATTGTGTAATTTCACTTGCTTGTTTATTCTTAACATATCAACAAATAATGTCGAGGAGTCTACCTCAGCACTATTCAGATCTGTTTTCATGCATCTGAGTTCACGTGGACAATGTTAAAAGAGACATACTCGAGAGTGCACATACATCTAATGGTTAACGCCTTTGAATTACATTTTCGCAGCAAGATCAGAAGTTCAATGTCTGAAGCCAAAGAAGAATGTTTGTTTCACTCCGGTTGGGCTTAAGCCACTCCATTTGCAGCATTCTTTTCGAGTAAAGCGTGCATATATATGTGCTGCTTCCCTGGTAAATATGTCGTACTTTACTTGAGATTGCATTCACTTTTGGCCAATTGATTTTGTAATGATGACTTTAAGAGAGGAGCTTCTCCTTTTATTGAATCTTTATGTTTGGCACTGAGAGTTTCCTTTCTGAAACAATCATCGAACTGTAGAAAAGACACTATTCTGACTGAATATTAACATAGGTTTTAGCTTCTTTTTAACCTATCAAGTAGTTTTGGCTATGGTGAGCGAGGAAAATTTGTTTCACAGGACAGTTCTTTATGAGCACTGCTTGTACTGATTGCTTACCTTCAACTGCAGAATGCCACTTGTGCTGCAGAGCAGACGCAAACAGTCACGAGGCAATCCTCTACCATTACCGTTGCACCTATTCAAGGTATTAATCACCTTCTTCATTCTTCATTATGTAATTTACAAGGAGTCAGGTTTTTGTTTTGTTTCTTCTCGTTTTTATTTGTTTTTTTGGGTACATTCTGCAATCTGGTGGAAGAACTTGATGATTTTATTCCACCTCCTCAACTTTCCTTCTTCTCATGTCAAAACCGTTGAAGCCTCTCTTCTGACAAAATCCTTTTGTTTTTTCACTTTCAAGTAAACGAGTCCCACATTCTCTTTAAAGAATTTGAAATAATCTTGCCATGGTCCAGGAAAGGAGAAATCTCCGGAACTTGATGATGGTGGAACAGGATTTCCACCACGAGATGACGATGGCGGCGGTGGTGGTGGAGGTGGTGGCGGTGGGCACTGGTCTGGTGGATTTTTCTTTTTTGGCTTCCTTGCTTTTTTGGGCTTCTTGAAGGACCAAGAAAGCGAAGGACCTTATCGAGAAGACAGGAGAAGATAGGGGATAATGGATTATGATAATCACTACATATCTTGTGTTATGTTCTCCTTCGTTGAGACCTAATAGCACAATGAATACGTTATACCTTGATATTTTTTGATAGATTATTTTATGAGCCATATAAAAACCCTTTAATATATATGCTTAAAAATCAGTAATAACTTGAAGTTGGTCAAGTGAGATCCAATTTATAGGGGTGGGATCGGATAGGGATCCTTCCCGCTTCCTACCTATAATTTAGTTCTGGTAAGAATCACCTATAATTCAGTTCTGGTAAGAATCCGAAACTGTTTTTTCTCTTGATCTTGTACCAGACACATTTGAATATTCCGAATGTTTCTATTTTTTTGTAGGGAGATGATATCTCGATAATTTTTTCATGTTCAAAAATTTTAAAAAAATTATTTTAACTTTTTAACTTCGGGTTGGGTTGGAAATCTCGTCGGGAAGATGTTTTAGTCCCGATCTCTCTCTTGATATTAATTGAGACCAAAAAAATCCCGACAATTTGGGTAGACAATGCATTGGATCGAGATTTTTTTCGAGACGGAAATGATATAGAATTCGACAAGGGTCGGAATCTTGATAAGTTTTTCTGGGACCAAATCTAGACCCTCAATCGGTCAAAAGAAAATGAAATTTAGTTAATATTTTTATGTTATTGTGAGTAATTAATTTTTTAAAAATAAAAATAAATTAAGGATAAGATGAGCGGAAGTGGGTGGAAATCTTTTGCTACAATTGATGTTACAAATCCTGCTACACTTTGGTCAAAAAAATCTCATTTACACAAATTATTAAAAATTAAATACACCAAACACCATGGATGAACAAAATACAATTAATAGATAAAACATTTCATTCACCTATTTTTTCAATTAAAATCGACAATAAATTGTGTCTCAAACACGATAAATGAGAAACAATATATTGATGATTTTTTTAATTAAAATAATAGGTGAATGAAATGTTTTATCAATGATTAATTGTATTTTGTTTATTCATTATGTTTAATGCATTTAATTTTTAATAATTTGTGCAAACAAGGTTATTTAACATTTGAAAAGGTTGAGCCAAACAGCAATAAAACATTAGGGACTAAATTGACGGTACGACAAGACTGAGAGATTATTTTGAAAAAAAAAAAACAAAAGAAAGAAAAACAAGAAAGACCAAAATGAATTTTATCCAGACTAGAACAACTTTAAATTTGATAACTTGGTTAAAGTTATATAACATTCTGAAATTGATGATTATATTCAAGTAGTTAGGTTAATAATATTGGTTTACTTGACTTGATTTCATTTATTTTTCATCAGCATACAATTACATGGCCAAATTATTTATCCACCACTCACGGTCTACTCGGCATTTAATCTATCAATGTTTCCAACTTCTATCAATTCACCACAGTGGCAAGTTGGCAACAACATCTCAGTGCCGAGTACAAAAAGTTCCTTCTGCTATTCGATTTTGCATCAGAATCAGAACATGTCTCTGTCCGAACGCGTGTTATATCAGTAACCTACGCACATGAAATCACATTCATTCCTCTATGCATTTATAGCTCTACCCTACCTATTTCTCAGATCCTACAAGGGGAGACTACAGAGAGTGCGATTGGGCTGTCGACGATGGCACGACTGCAATCTTGTTAGCCACCGTCAAATCATTTACGCATCTGCGCATAAGCTCTCCCTGAATCATATCCATTCGATATTATATGCCAGATATGAAGAGATTAAACCATACAACACAAACGAAGAGAGCTGGATCTTCTGAAACCATTGAAATCTGTCACTTTTCACATAACTTTGTTTCGACCCTAACCCTTCGGCTTATTCCAGGTTGTTTCGGATGTCACCATATTTCCATAGTAAACTTTCTTTGAAGAATCATCCCAGTAAGCCTGCAAAAACAAGGAAAAGGTGGTTTTCGCAATATTTTAGCAGTGAAACAGGATCAGTTATTAAAAATTCAAATAAAATAAAGCTAAAGACGAGAGAACAAACTTCATCGATATTTTTAGCAGTTAAAAAGGATTAGTTATTAAAAATTCAACTAAAATAAAGCTAAAGAAGAGAGAACAAACTTCAGCATATCATCAACATTCCAAATGCTTTTAGCTTGCGGTACTTCCTGCTTACTACAGCAAGTACCGTCAAGGTTATCCAAACTAACAAATTCGTGATAGGACTACTAGCTCCTCATTCGAGCTTGCCTAACAAAAATTTTCAACCATATTATTAGAAAATCAGGAAAGTGCATTTTTGGTTTTGTAATTTTGTCACTTCACAATTTTGGTCATCTATGTTATTGTTTTGGTACTGTAATTTTTTATTTTTGGTCATTTTAGTCATTTTTCCTCCAATATATTCAAGCTCCCCGTACTTGTCACTTTCTCCTGTAATTTCAAACCGTAGCTCCCATACATGTGACATTTTTCCAGCATAGCACTTAATCACCACTGTTCCCTTGTGCCTGATTTGACACAATTTTAGTATGCTTTGGGTCTAAGGTACTAGTTTGCATTTGTTCTCACCTTGCGAATTACTAACTCAAGTTACTAGATGTGCATACGGCACAAACTGGTGAAACTTCTATACTCTTTCCCACCAACGGATGAAGAAAGTGGGGTATGGGTTGTTGTTACAGACTCGGTGTCTTTTGATTCGTGCCCTCTGGCATCTGTTTTTCATATGCCAGAAAGTTCTCAGCACTTCATGAACCAACTATAACGCAAGCAGCATTCTAATGTATTGAATTGACATCGGGACCAAACGACAACAAGAATCTCAAGCCATTTAGGGCAAAATCAAGAGAGACTTGACTGAAATGTAGGATCAATCCATTACAGGGTATATACCAGAAGAAATGAGAGAATAACCTAAACTTTTCTAAGAATCTTTTGCATGATCGAGACTGTTGGATATAAAAATATATACATATAGTTGTATTAGATATTGTCATCCACTTAAGTGTTATATTTCCAATATGAAAATAAAAGCAACTAAGTAATACCTGCCATCCAGAAGGAAGATCTCTTGAAAGTTCAACAAGATCAGGTTCTTCAAGTCCAGTGGGTTCTGATACATTGTGTTTAGTTTTTTTCGAATTTTGGGCTCTCTTTTGCTTCACCCTTTCTCTCCTATAACATAACTAAGCAAGTCACCACATATTACACCAAGTAAGGAGGGGGGTTGGGGTGGGGGGTTGTTGGGGTGGTTTGAGAATAAC
Organism: Henckelia pumila; assembly: GCF_033568475.1. Taxonomy (NCBI): domain Eukaryota; kingdom Viridiplantae; phylum Streptophyta; class Magnoliopsida; order Lamiales; family Gesneriaceae; genus Henckelia; species Henckelia pumila. The sequence continues at coordinate 100,713,622 of NC_133120.1, read as the reverse complement.
CCCAATGAGATAACAACTGGATTCTTATGAATATGGGGTGACGCTAATCCCACATTCATGTGAACTCGTTTATTAGACCAGCGTATGTAGGGGTTCAAGGTGTGGTCGTTAAGATAATGAAAGGTGAAACACACCGTATGAGGGTATTGCAGCAGAATAAGGGCATCTCCAACCCTGCACCATTCCCCAACGCTAAGTTCGGGATGGTGACAGTGTTGCTCCAGAAATCGAGCAACACTGTAGACCTGGCACAGCTTTATCTAACTAATTTTTGTACTCTTTTTTATGGGGTTCTATTATTTGTTAAAAACTATAATTTTTGTTAGTTATATGTCAACTGAGTATTAAGTGGATTTTATTTTTTAATTAATTTGTATTAAATAATTTTATTATGGGATTAAAGAATATAAAAGTTAGTTTGATAAATAATTCAATATTTATTATTGAAATAAAATAAATATATTTATTATTTAATGTTGATAAAATTAATTACATTAAATTTGTATTTGTGCCATCATATATAATATGACTGGTACTATGTTGATTTTTCAAATCAATTGTATAATTTATTTATGTTTGGTATTTACTAATTCACTGTACAAATTATTTAACATAAATTAAATAAAATTAAACTATTTTATTAATTGCTCAAAATAAATCATTTATTTAATTTAATTTTTATGTTTAATACAAAAAGATAATTTTTAAAGAATTAGTTTCATTAAACTTATTTGAAATAATAATTACTTTATTAGATCAAGTTAAGTTCTAATTAACTGTTCCTGATAACAAAATTAATTTTATTATGATCTAAGTGTAAGATTTTCTTATATTTAATATGAAATAATTTAAGAATATTCCTTTTAGAGTGGATGAGTTGGAAAACAACTTTATATTTTGTTCAAAAATGGTGTTATTTTGAAGTTAAAGCTGCACTAAATAATGCACAGGTTTGGAGATGGCCTAAGGCTAACAATCAATTATGCACACTCAATTTTAAAATTCTATCTACAGCAGAAAGTTACCAATCTCCACCCAGTGGCTGAAAATTAGCATTATCCTTCGCCTCCCCACTCGCAATCTGCTCCGTTTGCCATTCCTGAAATTAGAAATCAGTCAAAGAAACTGGGTAAGAAAGCCCAATTTAGTGATAACAGAAACATTTCTATACCTCAATTTCACGTTGTCTTTTCCTCTCTAACATTTCATAAGCATTTTCAGGTTCTTCTTCCTCTTCATGCAACTCTTCTTTTGCAGCTTTCCACTGAGAATAGAAGGGACACACTCAATTTTGTATTACAAGGTAAAAACCAATAAATAAAATAAAATCTAAGATTCTAAGATGCTTATAAATAGACAGTTAGTACCTTGTTCACCAAGCTGGAAAGTTTCTTATTAGATCTCAACGTGGGTACCACAGCAACGGTTCTCTTCTTACTACGTGAAACTGTGAAGGTGAAGAAACCTCAAATAAGGTGTTTTGGAGCATTTGAAAAACAAATCATGTGGATGCCAAACGTCAGATTATATAAATTTATTCAAAAGTGTATTCAGATGCAACTAATAAGTTTATGCTTGAATTTAAGATGTCTTAAATGCAATAGCCAGCACATAAGTTTACATTCCCAGGCAATAATTTTCTTGCAGCTTCCTATAAATTAATATCAGTATGTGCCACATCCTTTAACCTTAACCATAGCGAACAAAAAACCAGTTCACAAGTATTACCCTTGGATTGAACCTTAGAAGTCGCAGCTGCGGAGGCGGAGGCGGAGGCGGCAGCAGAAACAAGCGTTGGGGCATCAGAGGCAGATGAAACACTAACACCATGGCTCATGGAAGTAGTTGATTGAGATCCAACAGCTGGTTGAGCATCCAAGAACTCTGGCTCCTTTATAGACCCTTGGCCAGACTTGACAACAGTGTGATTAGCTTTTGGAACTAAATTATTCGCAGCGTCTGCATGGGAATCTAAGGAACATATAGTATCAGTGCCTTTGTTCGTGGGAACAGTTTCACTTTGAATCCTCGAAGACTCCACAGCTGCACCGCTCACCAATGAAGGAGGAATTATACCACCATTTTGAAGGCCATAATAGGAACTAGGCTCTCCAGGGTTTCCTACCAAAGAAGCAACTGCATAGACATTGGGGACTGGTTCATAATAAGGTGTTATGTGGGAAGCAGAAACCGGCACTCCCTCGGGATGGGCATACAAAGTGGCACCAGAAATTTCAGCATTTGATTGCCCATAATACTCAAGATTGGAGGAAGGATATGCCAGAACATAGTGCTCCGAATAAGGTAAAGTATGGATAGAAACCAAATGTGATGGTGGAGGATACGATGTTTCTGGAGGCTCGTCAGGTGGTGGTGGGGGAAAAGGATAGTCATCAGGTGGTGGAGGGGGAAAAGGTTCATTATCAGGAGGTGGAGGGGGGCAAAGTTCGTTTTCAATAGAGAGTGGATGAATCCAACTTGTGGCAGGTGGTTGTGCACTCAACATTTGCCCATGCAGTAAGGTCTCGTGGACAGAAGGTGGATTTTGTTGATTTGATTGTTCCTGAGATAGGATATGATAATGAGCACCTGAAGCACCCCCAACAGATGATTTCAGTGAAGTAGGTGTATCCTCAACTTCCATGTCCACATCCATGTCTACTTCTTCTCCAGAACAATGAACTGATTTGGATATTAATTCAGTTTGCATTTCAAGCCCAACAATTTCAGTCTTTCCTTCAGACTCAGTATTAGAACACATGGTGGGATAAACCAATGAAGGCACAAGTCCAGTTGCGGAGGCAACATCACTATAAGATTCAATATGTGACTTCTCAGAAGTACAATCGGGATGATTCGATTCTTTCACAGCCCGACACAGCCCCTTCATTTCATTCGAATCAACTTTGATGGCTTCTTGTGATTTAACAGTAGCTTCATATTCATCTACAGGAGCAGAACCATATTGCCGAATAGCGTCATCTATGGCTGCATCAAGTCGTTTTAGCTGGTCCTCAGAATGCAACCAAAACTGAAGCAAGGCTGACCCACAAGATGCTAAAGTCTTGATGTCAGAGAGTCTGATCTCAACTTCCAATTCGTACTTTAACTTAATATCTTGCCATCGCAGATTCCAGTTCAAACTGACGAACAAAATGAGAAGAATCAATAATGCAAACTAAATGAAAGGGGTAAACTCAGAGTTTGCCAACTGAGTTAACTAAGGATGGCTTAATCATCGTTTTTTGTCAAAAAAGGACATGCTCAGTAATCATGTTTGGAACGAAAATGAAATACAAGATGAACAGCTTAACTTTTACCTTTCCAAAGAGTTCAATCTTTCTAACAAGATGTCACAATGCTTTATCAGGTGCGAAGAAAAATCAGTCCCTAAATTGCAGCTATATTTAGCATCATCAACTACAGGAGCATCATCAAGCAAAGAAGTTCGACAATTTTGATTGGCATCTGTATTTCCTATTTCATTACCAAGAGAATCACCCATACATCCTTCCTCAAATCCATCTGCTTCTGCCCCTTTACCAGAATTAACACTAGTTTTGTAAATGGCCTCAGAACCCTCGTTAAGTTTCTCAGCGGTGGCATCTTCTTGTTCTGTGTCCACGGATGTTCCTGATGGATCACCAACAGCAATCTGTGGGTGATTCACAACCGTAGCTTGAGCCAAAATGTCAGGTACTTCCCATGAAGTTTCACCAGTTGAAATATTCCAATAATAATATTGACTACTCTCTTCATGCAACACCTTTTTCCAGCTTAAAACCATGTCCCCAACCGGTTCATTGGGTTTCGCAGCACATATATCTTCTTCCATTGCTTTCGTCTCTCTGAGCAAATCATCAGGTTTGTCAAATGAGGAGCCAAGTTTTTGCAAAAGATCCTGTGACACGGGATCATTATCCAAATCAAGCTGCTTCACCACTTGAACGGAATGATCATTCACAACATCAGTTCCAATCTCTTCGTTTGTAATTTCACCGGTAACTTTTGCCTGTGAAAAAGATACGTCATCGTCAATTTAGGGCAACCGACAATAAGGGATTAAAGATCGCACAAATAGAAATCCATGAAATGAAAATAAGTGATGGCAGCAAAATAAATACCACAACTAAAATTTCAAGTGCTGGCTATCAGCCTGTGCCTCGAGATATGCAATCAATTATCAATGCGGAATGTAAGGGTGACATTACAATACAATGAGGAAACGTTGCTCTTCATTAGACCGTGAGTACACTAGCATACATACCTTGGCCGGTGTGACACTTATCCGGCAGTGGTACCCAATGGCCAAACCTCCTGATGCAGGTAATAGTTATACTTTTTCTCTTATAGACTATTGAGTATTTGTTATCTTATTGTTTAAGAGTTGGTACATACATATTAACTTATATATTATGAATTGTTTTCAGGATATTTAGATTTTTGCATATTATCACTTGGAGTGCTCCCCTTCAACAAAGCACATGCCTCGCCTTGCCCCCCAGGATCAACACCACCACGTGCCTATGCCGCACGCAATCACATTTGAGAGTAAACAAAAGAACATACAGAAAGTTCAGAAAGCTACCAAGCCATTAAAATGTAAATCAGGTCCTCCATCTATACATGAAAAGCTAGTTGAAAACTAAAAATTAAAATCTAGAGTTTGGGACATCTGCTTCTGCGGCTGTGTATTCTTCTATGGTTGTTCACATGTTGGTTGATTGAGCACAACAAGAACACATAACAGAATCGAGGTAAAAAAATCAGCTTGTTATCCAGTAATCTTTCAGTTTGGTATTTGGCTTGATTTCAGCATTCGATGCTAATTAATCAAGCTGTAATGAACAATGCAATTTTTAAGCAAAATATGAAACAGTTTGGCACCATAATTATTTAAATAATGAAATCAGTAAAATACAATGTGCGTATATCTTCAATTCATTTTATTTGTCATCAACAAAGCAATTTCAACATAAATAACCAGCCCTAGAATAAAATAAAGAGAGAGTCTTTTGATTATTTAATACTCTGGATTTGAAGAAAACTTCTAATTTAAGAAATAACCAAATAAAATTATTTCATTTAGCATCCATTTTGGTAAATCACATGACCGAAACTTACTAAATTCAATCATACTGACAAAGCACTGCTACATGCTTCAAAGGTTTCGAAGTACCCCGGGTTCCGCCAATAACACACAGAAGAGATAAGCCAATGCTAGTACACTCACCTTATCATCAGGGTCACCAGATGGGTCCTTGGCAGCACCAGCATCTTGAACTTCACTTAGAAGTTCATCCACGTCATCATCACTGTATTGCTCGAGCAGCATAAGAGGATTATTTAGGTGTGGGCCTGCAGAAAAACCACTATACAGTCAAATGCCTACTAAAGGTCCAGATGACAGATAGCTGCTCATGGTAATCAACATATCCATTAAAAAAAAGGCAACAAATGGTACTGTGTAAAAAAAAAAACAATCATTCAAAACACTGTTTGACAGCCAATTTAAAAGAGGCCAAAGGTTTAGGCACTCTGCAAAACCACCCCACCTGTAAAAAGTGGAATGCATCAGCATCGCCCAAAAGCAAATAAAGCCAAAGACATACGAACCAATATGGAAAAACTTCCTTCTCTGATCTTCAGACCACCTTCGATGCCGCCAAAATAAGGAACTGACAAGTCGATAGTTTACAGAATAATGCACTGTGGCATGGAGGAGACGTAGGCTGATAACCATTTGATTGTTCCCAATGCCACAGCCATCCTACAGTCTGAGAACAACAATTTTTGGGGGTGCTAATAACAAATCTTGTAGCAAAAATACTCTCTAGTTTTCCACCAATATTAAGTGTTCACATCATATGTCTGTACAAAGAGCAGTCCTTGAAGAAAACTGATGGAACCCACCTGAGGATGAGGGAGAATCAGGTAACTCGGACTGGGTTCTGGAGTCACTGTCCCCTCCAACTTCATTCTGGGCAGAGGAGCCACCCAAATCTCCTAATAAAGAACAATAAATGTACATAACAATCAGACCAAATAAAAACTTTCCATGCAGATGCTGACATAATACAGTAATCCTGAAAAAGAGACAAGAAATTGAAGGTGGACGACCAAGAGAATTATATCAATTGACTAGTGCTTTTAGCTTAAAGGTTCAATCAGAAATATATTATTGATTCGGCACTAATTTTATATGTCTACGATTGTTCAAAAGCATGAGTATATGATTTTCTCAACCAATTCCATATGAACTTATTCCGCAAACAATTGAAGTATTTAAAAAGAAGATGTGAAACCTAACTTATAAAGCTTGCATTGACAAAAACCAGCACTCCAGGACCCAAAATTGTAAATTTCAAAATTTTAGCATACAGTTATACATACCGGAGGGTTCCACACACAGATCAAGTTTAACTCTGCGACCAGCGGCGCTTATGGCGGCAAGTCGACGCTCCTTACGCCTTCCCATCGATCGGAACTTGGAACGGTTTTCAGAACCAAGACTCTATGCGCAAGAAATCGTCGAATGATCGAATAATTATGAAAGAATTGAAAATTTTAATTGAAAGTTGAAACCCTAATCCCTGAATGCTTGGTTGCTTCTTATATAAGATATTTAAATTTCTTATCTTGCACCCGTATTTATTTTTTTGATTGATGTATGATGATTTGATTTTTATTTATTTTTTGAGTTGGTTGATTTGATTTATTTATTGATCCATTCCATATCTATCGCATAGATACATACCCTAATTGAAGTGAATTGGACTGCGTGATCCACATATTTTAGGCCCATTTTAATTATGGACCAATCCTCTTTGTTAACATGTATTGGGCCTGTGAACAGGCCACCTTGGTCCACTCGCTAGCAGATCTATTTTTAAAAGCCGAATCAAGTTGAGTGCGTCCGGACTGAGCCGGCTAAAACGACATTAGAGTCTGGAGTTGTTTAAACCAGCTTAGGATGACTGGACCGGTTTATTTCATCGTACGAAATAGATGGGTTGATTTGATAATTTGTAACACCTATCGGTATGTTATATAAGGATGGGCGTTGAGTTGGGTACCTCGGGTTCAGGTATTTTTGGGTTAGGAGCATAAAAAATTGAGTAGTGTTTTTACTACGTGAACTCATCCAGAAAAAAATAATAATTGAGTAGAGTTTTTTACGTTCGTTTAGACAAATTTTTTTATATATATAAAAAAAAGATTAGGATGAAATTATCTCTCAAAACCTAACTACTCAAGCCATAATTAAAACATAATTATTTTGGACATATATTTTATTAAAGTGATTTACTAAGATTTCAACTATAATTATTCTAATTTCAGCTTAATTGTTAAAAACCCTGAGGATGTGTTAGGTTTCACGAATGGTAATGTCATGTGAAATGTAAATTTTAAATATTTTGTTATGTAGATCAAAATTGGTCCTGCGAAAATTTTTTCTACTTTCACATTCAATAAATTTAATATTGGGAGAATTTGTGATAAATCCCTCATAGCAAACTCGAATTCATCCTCAGTTCCCGTTTTAGACATTATTTGTTCTCAATCCCTGACAAAAGTCTGCTCTTTGTTTGAACTCCCTATTTGGGTAAGTTTACAAAAATGCCCCTAAAATGATTTATGGAAGAAAAAAAAAACAGGATTGTTCTACTGTAATCGTTATTTTCCCTCTGTTTCTTCTTCTTGATTCTCCTCTCCCGAATCTTTTCTTCTCTCAATCTTAAACGTTTAATCCATCAACCAAAGTCGCAGATCTGTGTTTACTCGGGTAATGTTGAAGATCTACATTGACGTGGGTTGAGGGAATTTCCCATCTTTGTGCTGAAACGGAAATTTTCACATATTTGCAGGTTAGTTTTTAGATTATAAATCTTATAAATTTGGAGTGAATAAATTATTATCACGGCTTGATGTATGACTTACAAATTTAAAATGTTGAATTGATGGAATTGTTTGAGATTTTTTATGATTATAGAGGTGGTATTGAATTTCCGGGCATCACGTTTGTTTTACAGATTAGCTTACTAATATCAATTTTCACGTTTGTTGCTGGGAATGCAGTTTATTTCATGAGTTTTTGTGATAGATTAGCTTATATTTCGTATTGTTCTCGATTATAATGTTTTAATTTTTAATTTTGGGGTTTTAGTTCTATACTATTATATTTATACTGTGATTTAATTTAGTAGACTTAAAATCTAGTATTCTGAATTTGAAATTTTGTACTGTTTATGTGTAATATATGATGAAAGAATATATTATTACTTTGATTTATTGTATTGAAGAGCATTCCCCTTTTGTAGTATGAGAATGAAGTTTTACAAACTAGCTTACCAATATCAATTTTTACGTCTGTTGTTGGGAATGCAGTTCATTTCATGAGCATTTGTGATATATAAGCATATATTTCGTATTATTCTCGATTATAATGTTTTAATTCTTAATTTTGGGGTTTTAGTTCAGAACTATTACATTTATATTGTGATTTAAATTATTTGAATTAAAATATAGTATTCTGAATTTGTTATTTTGTACTGTTTGTGTGTAATATATGATGAAAAAATATATTATTGCTTCGATTTGCTGTATTGAAAAGCATGCCCCTTTTGTAGTTTGAGGATGGAATCTGGAAGTGGTCCTTGCAATCTTTCATTTTTGGGTTGCTGTAAATTCAAGAAGCAGCTGTTTGTCATATCAATTTTCAGTGGTTGTAGCTTGACGGATGTTTTTTCTAGTCTGAGCAAAAAATGTGCAGAAATATCTCCGGAATCCACTATGCTTCAATACGTAGCTCCACTGCATAAGATGTTTGTGTCTTTGAATGATGATGATGATGTCCTTAATATGATTCATCTTCATATGTGTGTAAAGCTTACGACGATTGAATTGAGGGCAGAGAAAAGAAATGAACAGTTCAACAACTTGAATGATGGGAGGTAAAATTCATTTACTTATTATTAAACGTATATTTTCATTCTCCTATTTCGATATGTTTAGTAACATGTTTAATATAAAAAATTAAAGGTAAAATATTGTAGATTGCTTTGTATAAATTATCAATTAGTTGCTTGAAACCAAGATTTATTTTTAGTCATTATCAATTTGTTTTTGTGGTTATTGTTCTTTTTTATCTTATTAAATTTAAATTAAACTGTAAGGGTTTATGAGGAAGACACACAGTCAAAGAGTGACAACGAGGTTGAACAGCCCCCTTGCGCCAATACTATAGATGTCTTGATTAATTGTATTCATGGTGTAGGACAAACATTCAAGGGTGCTGGTGAATTTAGGAATTATTTGAAAAACTTTTCTGTTGCCACAAGACGTTCATTTATGTATGTAAAAAATAACAGCGAGAAGGTAATTGTGATTTGTAGTGAAAAGAGCTGCGGTTGGAGAATTTATGCTTCGAAACATAAAAAAAACAATCTATTTGTCATCAGAAAATGTAAACTACAACATAATTATGGTGAGAATAATCTACGTAGCAGAGGGCATCCTAGAGCCGATGCCTATTGGATAGCGAATGTTGTGAAAGAAAAATTGAGAGGGGAGCCCTCTTATCGTCCGTGTATAATGCAGATGGACTTGCAAAGAGATTTCGGGGTAGAGTTAGAATACCGCAAAGTGTGGAAGGGTAAAGAGTTGGCGATGCATGATATTCATGGCACAGATGAAGGATGCTATGATAGATTAAGATGGTATTGTGATGCTGTTAAAAATACTAATCCTGGTAGTGTTGTAGAGTGTGAGATTGAACCTTTGACTAAAAAATTCAGACGGTTGTTCATTTGTTTTTATGCATGTGTCGTCGGTTTTGTTAGTGGTTGTAGGCCATTGATATTTTTGGATGGTACTCATATAAAGAATAAGTATAAAGGATGCATCTTAGTTGCTGTGTCGAAAGATGCGAACGATGATCTTTTCACAATTGCTTATGCCATAGTAGATGCGGAGAATGATGCGAACTGGGATTGGTTTTGTTATCATTTGAGTCGTGTGCTCCTTTACTATCAATGCATTCCATTCGACGAGTTCACATTTTTATCGGACAGACATCCCAGTATCATCAAGGCAGTGAATCAAGTATTTGTTGGGAGTCACCATGCTTATTGTTTGAGACATTTAGTGGATAATTTCGTTAAGCAGGTAAATTCCAAATTACGAATCCTTGAGCAATTTTACTTTAAATTTCTCATATTATCTGATAATTTTAAGCTGGATCTAAATTTTTATTAATCTTTTTAGGTGTTGAGAAGTTATCCCAGACATAACAAAAAACATTGGTCTTCGGTATTCAAGAAAGCTGCGTATGCTCTGTCTTTTCAAGAGTATGAGCAACATATAAACAATATATTAGAGTCAATGCCACTTGCCAGAGGGTTTATTGTAAATTTTGATCCACAGAGTTGGGCCAATGCATTGTTTGTTGGCAATAGATGGGGTGTTATAAATAACAATATAGCCGAGTGTTGGAATATTTGGGTTAGACCAGCTCGTCATCTGCCTATTGTTGCTATGGTTGATCACATACGTGTGCAGATAATGAAAATGATGCACCGACGACGTGAATCAACTCTGTTCATGACCAAGGAATTAATTCCAAGAAAAGAAAAGTCTGTTGTAAGCGCATATATGGAATCCCGAACATTAAGAGTTCAGCGGTCGTGTGATTGGAAGTTTGAGGTTGTTGATGGTGAAAAGTCATTTGCCGTGGATTTAGTGGATATGACTTGTTCATGCAGAGTTTGGCAGATCAATAAAATTCCGTGCAAGCACGCCATTTCTGCCATTGAGACAAAATCTCTGTCTGTGTATGATTTTTGTGACAAGTATTTCAAGATCGAATCGTATCGCGCTGCGTACAAAGGACATATTAATCCTATCCCAACCTTTGACATCAGTGAGTCATGTGTTGCTGAATTCGATACAATCCAAGCTCCTTCTGTGTGTAGTCAGCCCGGTCGCAGAAGGACGAAGAGAATACCATCGCAAGTTAATACACGTGTCTCAACATGTGGTCGTTGTCATGCTAGAGGACACAATAGACGCAGTTGCAAGGAACCTATAGAGTAGATGTAATCGTTTAAAAATATGATGTTTCAATTATTGGTTATTAGCATAACTTTTTAACAGAATTTATTCAAAACTTAATATTGACTGTTCAAAAAATATGCAGGGGCAAGCGATTACTGGAAGCTGGTTCGAGCATGAAATTTGCCATCGAAAAGGCACACACATTCGAGTGGAAGCATTGCTGGATTGCGCTTGGTTTGAGGCTTTTGTGGAACCATCTTCTGTCACATTTTAACTTGAGCTGGGGTCATAGTGTAGTTAAGTGTATTGTGTTGTCTTAAGTTCTTCTGAAACCAACTCTCTGTTTGTGGTAAACAAATATGTAATGTTTGAATTTGAGAAATGATATTTGTCATTACTTTTCAGTGGACGATGCCTTCTCAGTTAACTAATCAAATAAGTCGTTGCTTTACATTTTGAAATGGCAAGTGCTAAGTGATATGTATTTCGTACAACTTGTATTTAATATGAAATAAAGCTGCATAAATTTGGAACTTAATGTCGGATTATTACAATACACAGCGCTACAAGTAATATTAGCACAAGAACGAAACATGTGCAACCAAAGCAACAACATATTCCTATAATATGGTCGTGTACTGATGCACTAGTAGGCTGGTTGTGTAGCGCCTCAGAGGACGAATGCTCGTTAAGCTTGTAATTCAACTGTTCCGTTGAATCATGGACGGAGGAGGAGGCAGAATGTTGAGGCATTGAATACACGCAGCTCTCTTTACCTTGCTTACTTGTGTTTGGTTTCAACTTTGACGATTTCTGAAGAGATTCACCGTGATAATCATCGTACCAGAAAAAGCGATTTTGATATTGCAGCTCACGAGGACAGAGGTAATACAACTCCCTAGGGCGGGTCGAACGTGGTCCGGCTCTTCGTAATATCATTTCTCCAAAACCACATATATATTGTGGTGCAATCTTCATTTCCATTGTGCTAGATCTTGAGAATTGAAATTTTATTTCGAAAAGCAAAACCCTAACCAAACTGAAACCAAGAAGCTAATGGAAGAGACGAAGTGTACCGACAAAGCTTAATAATGAGGGGGTAAGTGGTGGTCAAAGTATTTGATTGGTCAATGTCCACTAAAGTAGTGTGTTGCTTGTGGCCCACAATGTGTGTCATGCAGCGTATTGTACCATCTTGGAGCATGTTCACAAGGACAAATCATATTGTGCCGTATTTCGGGAGGATTATTCTCAATTTATATGTAATTGTTCTACATAATAGACATTTTGATCCAAAGACACTTCCAATAGGGGAGTGTGATCCTCATGTCACACAATGGTTGTCCTACAATCAGAACAAATTGTTCTCGATTAAGTTATGATTATCCCATTATTGTTTACTACTTGTGCTCGATCTCAGAGTATCGTGTTATTATAGATGAGTGAAATTATACCAAGTGGAAGTCCACAAATTGGTGTATTAGATGAGAAACAATCACATCAAACAACTCTCAAGTTTGGAATTCAAAAAATATACCACAATAATATACAATGGTTGTTAGTGGACATCCACAAATGGTGAATTATCAATGTATTCCTCCTACACCATAGACAAATTGGGGCACAAGCCATTACAAGACAAACACTTGGGTGATGGTTTCATCAATATCTATAGATTGAAATATCCTCTTCACTTGTGCCGTATTTCAGGAGGATTATTCTCAATTTATATGTAATTGTTCTACATAATAGATATTTTGATCCAAAGACACTTCCAATAGGGGAGTGTGATCCTCATGTCACACAATGGTTGTCCTACAATCAGAACGAATTGTTCTCGATTAAGTTATGATTATCCCATTATTGTTTACTAGTTGTGCTCGATCTCAGAGTATCGTGTTATTATAGATGAGTGAAATTATACCAAGTGGAAGTCCACAAATTGGTGTATTAGACGAGAAACAATCACATCAAACAACTCTCAAGTTTGAAATTCGAAAAATATACCACAATAGTATACAATGGTTGTTAGTGGACATCCACAAATGGTGAATTATCAATGTATTCCTCCTACACCATAGACAAAATGGGGCACAAGCCATTACAAGACAAACACTTGGGTGATGCTTCCATCAATCTCTATAGATTGAAATATCCTCTTCACTTGTGTCATGCAGCGTATTATACCATCTTGGAGCATGTTCACAAGGACAAATCATATTGTGCTGTATTTCGGGAGGATTATTCTCAATTTATATGTAATTGTTCTACATAACTGACATTTTGATCCAAAAACACTTCCAATAGGAGAGTGAGATCCTCATGTCACACAATGGTTGTCCTACAATCAGAACGAATTATTCTCTATTAAGTGACGATTATCCCATTATTGTTTACTAGTTGTGCTCGATATCAGAGTCTCGTATTATTATAGATGAGTGGAATTATACCAAGTGGAAGTCCACAAATTGGTGTATTAGACGAGAAACAATCACATCAAACAACTCTCAAGTTTGGAATTCGAAAAATATACCATAATAGTATACATTGGTTGTTAGTGGACATCCACAAATGGTGAATTATCAATGTATTCCTCCTACACCATAGACAAAGTGGGCACAAACCATTACAAGACAAACACTTGGGTGATGGTTCCACCAATCTCTATAGATTGAAATATCCTCTTCACTTGTGTCATGCAGCGTATTGTACAATCTTGGAGCATGTTCACAAGGACAAATCATATTGTGCCGTATTTCGGGAGGATTATTCTCAATTTATATGTAATTGTTCTACATAACTGACATTTTGATCCAAAGACACTTTCACTAGGAAAGTGTAATCCTCATGGCCCACAATGTATGTCCTACAATCAGAACGAATTGTTCTCGATTAAATAATATTTATCCCATCCATGCGTACTAGTTGTGCTCGATCTCTCACTGACTTGTTTTTAAAGATGAGTGGAATTAGAGTAAATGATAGTCCTTAAAGACGAGAAAACATCATATTAAACAAGTAATGAGTTTGGATTTCGGACAATATAGCCATATTATATACATTGGGTGTAAGGCCCGAGATTAGTTAATTTTAATCCGAGAATATTTAATTTGAGAATTTTTGGAGTTTAGATTTAAATTCTATTCTTAAATTATTTAGGATTGAAATTGAATTAAAAAGAAGTTTCAAGGGCCAATTTGCAAATAGTGAAGAGATGAGGGGCCAAAGTGCAATTTTGACATTTTGAGTGGGACACTTGTCTACATATGCATATTCACGTGTATTGTGTATGAAATCATCAGATTTTCATCTTCTTCAATTGAGAAAACCGAGACTTTATTTTTTTGTTGAGATTTCATCTTCAAACCAAGATATCTCAAGATTCGTCCGGCCGAATTAAATTTCGGGCATAGTTCTGCGATCCTTGAAAGACGAGCTTCGATTTGGTGTAAGTATTTTTATGATTCATCATATTTTGAAATTGAGATGATAAGGAACTCAGAATTTGAGTATGAATATGTGTTCTTGAGATTCTATGTGTTGTATTATCGCAATCGGGTCGAAGATTGGATGTCGTTTCTATTTCTTATGAATTTTTCAGCATATATTTCGAAATGGTAGCTGCTGATATGCTGGTTTATTGATGTATTTTGGCTGGTATATCATGTATTGAAGTAGATATGAATGATAGATTGGTTGGATTTCAGTTTCGGTTACCGATTCCATACCGTTACGCCGTCGGTTTGAAAAATGATCAAGTTTGAGTCTAGATTGTTTGAGCTGAGTATGATGTGAGTTCTTGCTGATGTTCTTAGACATGTTTGATGTATTTTCAGATTGAAAACAGGGGACTTCAAGTTAAGAATCACGACTTCGAAACCAATCGACGGAAGAACAAGGTTTGTGACTTGTTAGCCTTGAAGATTGAGAAAAGAATGAGCAGATTTTGATTGTGTTCTTGTTGTGCAGCTATATCAGATTGGAAGAGCTTTGAAACCAATTTTGAAAGGTATAAGACAACCTTTGAATAAGGGCTTGTACATTCAAGAGATTTTGCTTGAATGCCCTTTCCAAAACCACATACTATGTGCTTATATGTGTTGTATTTGCACATTTACTTGCTTGTTTGACTTAGCTTGTTATTAGTTGGCTTTTACTCTTATGCTTCTAGATTTTGATGCATTCATCTTGAGCCAACAACCCTTTGAGATTTGAAATGGCAGATTCGCCAAAAGAATACGGATGTTTGGATATATATAAAGGAACCTAGGAGATAGATCAACTCCTATGGTTAGAAACTTGATATAGTATGCCAAAGTCCGGGAAAAGAGCTCAACGCCACCCCGAAAGGGAGAGTAGGTGGGAGATTTGTTGTGTTCTTATTCCTCGGGATCCCAAGAACCGATATAGAATTTGATAGCAGATTTTTAAGTCATGCATTGCTATAGATTGGTTTAATGCTTGTTGAGATGTTTATATGAGTGTTTCCTTAAACTTTAAGATATGCATGATATAGTTGTTTTATACTGGGATTCAATTCTCACCGGAGATATCCGGCTATTTCTATGTTTGTATGTGTGCATGGGAATAGATGGGGCGAGCACAGGACAAAGAAGGTTGTAAGAAGAACAAGAGCAAGAGTAGCATGTGGTGAACTCGGGTTTATGCAGTAGAGTTGATGTCAACCTTTGTATTTAGATCTTGTCTATGTTTTGTTATAAACACTTGCATATAAAGACTTGTATGAATGACAAGAATAAGAACATTTGAGCATATAGATATGTATGTTGTCAAGAACAAGAGTATGTAAGATCTTATGGTTGTATGTCAAGTTCCATGTTTAGTTACTTGATTAGTTCATGGATTTGCATGTTTTCATCTAGATTTTGATGTTAAATTCATGTTATATGTGTTTGTCAATGTTTGAGAATCAAAACAGGGACAAAGACATCATTTTTCAGCTGTTTGAAAGGCAAATCAGAGGGCCAGGCGTGCCCGCCCAGCCCAGAGGCGCGGCCGCGCCTAACCAAGGCACCTTGGGTGCCTTGGACCGAGCCCTATGCGCGCCCGCGCCACATGAGGCGCGCCCGCGTCACATGAGGCGCGCCCGCGCCACATGAGGCGCGCCCGCGCGTCAAGGTCTACTAAAAAAAAAAATAAAAAAAAAATAATTTGTTGATCTTTTGCGACGTGTTTTTGCGTCGCCAAATGTATGGTTTTGTGTCGCCAAATGTCCTGTATTATTTATCTGATTTTTAAGCAGATTAATATTCTGATTGAATATTTCTTGTTATTAATCGCCCTATAAGATGAGCTTAGCACCCGAGGTCCCCACAACAGGTGGTATCAGAGCGTAAGTTCTGGACTGATTAGAGAGAAGCGAGCGGGGTAGATCGAGTCCTCTTGATTGATTGATTTTGCTTGCATGATTTAATGTTTTAGATTAAATTGATCACATGATTATGTGTATTGATTTTATAAGCATGATTTATTGCTTTATCAAGTATGTATTATTTGAGAATGAATTTGAACCGGTTTTGGATCAGAACTTGATCTCTAGAGAAGGCATGAAAATGCTAATCAGAGGGGGGACTGAAACAGAATGGGTGAGTCTGATATATTGATACTTTTGTGTGCTAATCCTTTTGAATATCAGATATGCCTCCTCGTCAAGCGCCGGTTACTAGACAGACATTGGTCGTTCCTCCGCCAGAACAGGCAGGTGTACCACAGGCCGCAGAAGCTCCTAGACCAGAACAGGGTAGTACATCCAATGATCCAATGGATGTTACAGCAACACCTATGGAGACTTTATTGAAAAGATTTCAATCCTTCAAGCCGCCTCCCTTGAAAGGAACCGAGAACTCAGTTGAATGTGAAGGATGGTTAGAGGATATGGAAATGTTGTTTGATTCCCTAGATTATGCAGATGACAGAAGAGTCAGACTGATTGGGCACCAACTACACGAGGTTGCCAAGAGTTGGTGGATAACAACCAAGAGAGCTCTTGAAAATCGAGGTACACCTATCACTTGGAAAGTATTTACAAAAGAATTTTATCAACGTTTCTTTCCAGTGTCGTACAGAAAGGACAAGGGTGCAGAATTTGCAAATCTGAAACAGGGGAATCTGAATATAGAAGAGTACGTTTCCAAGTTCTCTACATTACTAAAGTTTGCTCCACATGTAGCTTGAAGTGAGGAGGCCAAAGCTGATCAGTTCATCAATGGACTGAATCCAGATGTCTTTACCCTTGTGAACTCTGGGAGGCCGAATAACTTTGCTGATGCACTTGATAGAGCAAAGGGAGCGGAGGCTGGTTTGATTAAACAACGAGGAGCATCGTATGTTGCACAGTCTCAACGACAATCACAACCCCAAGCTCAATTTCAACAATCATTTCCTAGATTCGAGGGAGGTAGCAGCAGCGGTGGTAAGAAAGATTATCTGAAAGCAAAAGGAAAGCAATTTAAGAAGTCAGGCAGTGGTTCATCCAGCTCTAGTGGGCCAAGACAGAGCAGTGCTGGACAGGGTTCAGGCTATACAGGAATGTATTGCAACAAATGTGGAGGAAGACATCCTAGTGATCAGTGCAGAGGTGTGTCTGGGAATTGCAACATATGCCATCAGCCAGGACATTTTGCCAAGGTGTGTCCACAGCGTGGTTCAGTGAGGTCTCAAGGTGCGGGGTCATCACGATCAGTGGCTCAGCCTGAAAGGCAAGCATCTACTGTACACTCCTTCCAGCCACAGCCTCAGCAACATAATAGAGCAGGAGGTAGCCAAACAACGAATCAACCTCCAAGACAACAGGCTCGAGTCTTTGCCTTGACTGAAGAACAGGCTCAGGCAGCACCTGACGACGTTATAGCAGGTAACTGTACTCTCTGTGGTTATCCTGCTTATGTGCTCATAGATACAGGTGCATCCCATACGTTTATATCTGAACAATTTACTATATTACATGCATTGCCTGTTGAGTCATTATCTGCTGTAGTATCTATATCTTCACCTTTGGGGAGCGGTATAGTATCAGTGAAATCTGTCAGAAATTGTATACTACAGTTTGAAGATAATGTGATAGAGATAGACTGTATTGTGCTTGGGTTGTCAGACTTTGATTGCATTATCGGAATCGATATGTTAACCAAGTACAGGGCTACCGTAGACTGTTTTCAGAAAGTTGTGAGATTCAGACCAGAAATGGCAGGGGAATGGAAATTCTATGGTAAAGGTTCGAGATCTCGAATACCTTTGATATCAGTTCTATCTATGACTCGTTTATTGCAGAAAGGGGCAGAGGGATTCCTTGTTTATGCGGTGGATGTGTTGAAAACTAGCCCAGAATTGGCAGATCTGCCAGTGGTTAGTGAGTTTGCTGATGTCTTTCCAGATGAAATTCCAGGATTACCTCCAGCCCGGGAGATAGACTTCAGTATTGAATTGATGCCAGGTAAGTTACCGATTTCTAAAGCACCTTACAGAATGGCACCAATAGAGTTGAAAGAATTAAAAGACCAGCTTGAAGATCTTTTAGCAAAAGGGTACATTAGACCGAGTGTTTCACCCTGGGGCGCTCCGGTTCTATTTGTACGGAAGAAAGACGGCTCAATGAGACTTTGCATTGACTACCGGCAACTGAACAAGGCAACGGTAAAGAATAAATATCCATTGCCTAGAATAGATGATTTGTTTGACCAGTTGCAGGGTTCCGCAGTGTATTCCAAGATTGATTTACGATCTGGATATCATCAGTTGAGAGTTCGGGATGAAGATATACCGAAGACCGCATTTAGAACGAGGTATGGTCATTTTGAGTTTATCGTTATGCCGTTTGGGCTGACGAATGCTCCAGCAGTATTTATGGGTCTTATGAATAGAGTATTTCAGAAATATCTCGATGATTTTGTTATTATCTTTATTGATGATATTCTGATTTATTCTAAGAATCTGTGTGATCATGCCGAGCATCTCAGAATTATTTTAAAGACTTTGAGAACAGAAAAGTTGTATGCCAAACTGTCAAAGTGTGAATTCTGGTTGAAGAAAGTGGTCTTCCTTGGGCATATTATATCCGGAGATGGGATTTCTGTTGATCCTAGCAAAGTTGAAGCGGTGATCAGTTGGCCTAGACCGACATCTGTACCAGAGATACGGAGTTTTATGGGCTTAGCAGGTTATTATCGCAGATTTATTAAAGATTTCTCCAGTATTGCCAAGCCTATTACTCAGTTGACTCAGAAGAATGCACCGTATGTCTGGACTGAAGCATGTGAAGCTAGTTTCCTTGAGTTGAAGAAGAGATTGATGAGTGCACCAGTTTTGACTATTCCTTCAGGTACTGGTGATTTTACTGTATATTGTGATGCTTCTCACAGGGGATTAGGTTGTGTACTTATGCAGCGAGGACATGTTATTGCTTATGCCTCGAGACAGCTGAAACTACACGAGACCAGATATCCTATCCATGACCTGGAACTTGCAGCCATCGTATTTGCATTGAAGATATGGCGACATTATCTATACGGTGAGAAATTTGAGATTTATTCTGACCATAAAAGTTTGAAATATCTATTTTCACAGTCTGAGCTGAATATGAGGCAACGAAGATGGCTAGATTTACTGAAAGATTTTGATTGTGAGATTAAATATTATCCGGGAAAGTCCAATGCAGTTGCAGATGCCTTGAGTAGAAAGGTATGTGCCTTATCCTTATCTACGATAGGTATCACTAAATTGGTTGAAGATTGCTGTGTTTCTGGATTGATATTTGAAACAGATATGAAGTCTATCAGAATTTGTGCACTTCAAGCTGAACCAGAATTGTTAGTCAGAATCAAAGAAGCACAAAAGAATGATCAGAGTATTCAGAAGTCTGTTGACATGGTCAGATCAGGGCATCAGTCTGAATACAAGGTTAGTGTAGATGGTGTTTTATATGTGAATAACAGACTTGTTGTTCCAGATAATTCAGAATTGAAACAGCAGATATTGAAAGAGGCCCATTGTAGCAGATACAGTGTTCATCCTGGTGGCAGAAAAATGTACAATGATTTGAAAACTCAGTATTGGTGGAAACAGATGAAATCTGATGTTATAGAGTTTGTATCTCGTTGTCTGAATTGTCAGCAGGTAAAGGCCGAAAGAAAGAAACCAGGTGGTTTATTGCATAGCTTACCTATTCCAGAATGGAAGTGGGATCATATTTCTATGGATTTCGTAACGAAGCTACCATGTTCATCCAGAGGTTGTGATGCTGTTTGGGTAGTTATCGACAGATTGACGAAATCAGCATGTTTTATTCCGTACAGAATGACATACAGACACGATCAGATGGCAGAGATTTATGTCAGAGAAGTGGTAAGATTACATGGTGTGCCTAAATCTATCGTTTCAGATCGAGACCCTAGATTTACATCGCACTTTTGGCACAGCTTGCAACAAGCTCTTGGTACTCGATTGCATTTGAGTACTGCATATCATCCTCAGACTGATGGACAGTCAGAGCGGACTATCCAGACACTCGAGGATATGCTTAGAGCTGTAGTGCTAGATTTTGGCACTAGTTGGCAAGATTCATTACCACTTGTGGAGTTCTCATACAATAACAGCTACCAGACTAGTATTGAGATGGCTCCATTTGAAGCATTGTACGGAAAAAAATGCAGATCTCCTCTTTATTGGGATGATATTTCAGAGACACCTGATATTGGGCCAGATATGATCCAAGAGATGACCGAGAAAGTAAGACTGATTCAGAAAAGAATGAAAACAGCACAAGATCGACAAGCCAAATATGCAAATGTCAGACGCAGGCCTTTGTGTTTTGAACAGGGGGACAGAGTGTTCTTGAAGATCTCACCTTTCAGAGGCACTGTCAGATTCGGCAAGAGAGGGAAGTTATCTCCACGATTTATCGGTCCTTACAAAATTCTTGAGAAGATAGGCAATCTTGCCTATAGACTTGCTCTTCCTTCAGCTCTTTCTGGAATACATGATGTCTTTCATGTTTCTATGCTGCGGAAGTATCAGCCTGATATTTCTCATGTTCTCCAGCCAGATGAAGCAGAATTAGATGAAACTCTGAGTTACTTTGAGAAGCCGATACGAATACTTGATCAGAAAGAGAAACAACTCAGAAACAAGACTATTCCTCTCGTGAAAGTTCAGTGGAGTAGACATGGAGTTGAAGAAGCAACTTGGGAAGTCGAATCAGATATGAAACAACGCTTTCCAGACCTATTTCACTGATGTGAGTCTTCTTCAGTATTTCTGTTATTTCTTTCTCTTATATGCGTACAGATTGCATGAGATTTCGAGGACGAAATCATATCTTAGAGGGGGAGAATTGTAAGGCCCGAGATTAGTTAATTTTAATCCGAGAATATTTAATTTGAGAATTTTTAGAGTTTAGATTTAAATTCTAATATTCTTAAATTATTTAGGATTGAAATTGAATTAAAAAAAAGTTTCAAGGGCCAATTTGCAAATAGTGAAGAGATGAGGGGCCAAAGTGCAATTTTGACATTTTGAGTGGGACACTTGTCTACATATGCATATTCACGTGTATTGTGTATGAAATCATCAGATTTTCATCTTCTTCAATTGAGAAAACCGAGACTTTATTTTTTTGTTGAGATTTCATCTTCAAACCAAGATATCTCAAGATTCGTCCGGCCGAATTAAATTCCGGGCATAGTTCTGCGATCCTTGAAAGACGAGCTTCGATTTGGTGTAAGTATTTTTATGATTCAGCATATTTCGAAATTGAGATGATAAGGAACTCAGAATTTGAGTATGAATATGTGTTCTTGAGATTCTATGTGTTGTATTATCGCAATCGGGTCGAAGATTGGATGCCGTTTCTATTTCTTATGAATTTTTCAGCATATATTTCGAAATGGTAGCTGCTGATATGCTGGTTTATTGATGTATTTTGGCTGGTATATCATGTATTGAAGTAGATATGAATGATAGATTGGTTGGATTTCAGTTTCGGTTACCGATTCCATACCGTTACGCCGTCGGTTTGAAAAATGATCAAGTTTGAGTCTAGATTGTTTGAGCTGAGTATGATGTGAGTTCTTGCTGATGTTCTTAGACATGTTTGATGTATTTTCAGATTGAAAACAGGGGACTTCAAGTTAAGAATCACGACTTCGAAACCAATCGACGGAAGAACAAGGTTTGTGACTTGTTAGCCTTGAAGATTGAGAAAAGAATGAGCAGATTTTGATTGTGTTCTTGTTGTGCAGCTATATCAGATTGGAAGAGCTTTGAAACCAAGTTTGAAAGGTATAAGACAACCTTTGAATAAGGGCTTGTACATTCAAGAGATTTTGCTTGAATGCCCTTTCCAAAACCACATACTATGTGCTTATATGTGTTGTATTTGCACATTTACTTGCTTGTTTGACTTAGCTTGTTATTAGTTGGCTTTTACTCTTATGCTTCTAGATTTTGATGCATTCATCTTGAGCCAACAACCCTTTGAGATTTGAAATGGCAGATTCGCCAAAAGAATACGGATGTTTGGATATATATAAAGGAACCTAGGAGATAGATCAACTCCTATGGTTAGAAACTTGATATAGTATGCCAAAGTCCGGGAAAAGAGCTCAACGCCACCCCGAAAGGGAGAGTAGGTGGGAGATTTGTTGTGTTCTTATTCCTCGGGATCCCAAGAACCGATATAGAATTTGATAGCAGATTTTTAAGTCATGCATTGCTATAGATTGGTTTAATGCTTGTTGAGATGTTTATATGAGTGTTTCCTTAAACTTTAAGATATGCATGATATAGTTGTTTTATACTGGGATTCAATTCTCACCGGAGATATCCGGCTATTTCTATGTTTGTATGTGTGCATGGGAATAGATGGGGCGAGCACAGGACAAAGAAGGTTGTAAGAAGAACAAGAGCAAGAGTAGCATGTGGTGAACTCGGGTTTATGCAGTAGAGTTGATGTCAACCTTTGTATTAGATCTTGTCTATGTTTTGTTATAAACACTTGCATATAAAGACTTGTATGAATGACAAGAATAAGAACATTTGAGCATATAGATATGTATGTTGTCAAGAACAAGAGTATGTAAGATCTTATGGTTGTATGTCAAGTTCCATGTTTAGTTACTTGATTAGTTCATGGATTTGCATGTTTTCATCTAGATTTTGATGTTAAATTCATGTTATATGTGTTTGTCAATGTTTGAGAATCAAAACAGGGACAAAGACATCATTTTTCAGCTGTTTGAAAGGCAAATCAGAGGGCCAGGCGCGCCCGCCCAGCCCAGAGGCGCGGCCGCGCCTAACCAAGGCACCTTGGGTGCCTTGGACCGAGCCCTATGCGCGCCCGCGCCACATGAGGCGCGCCCGCGCGTCAAGGTCTACTAAAAAAAAAATAAAAAAAAAATAATTTGTTGATCTTTTGCGACGTGTTTTTGCGTCGCCAAATGTATGGTTTTGTGTCGCCAAATATCCTGTATTATTTATCTGATTTTTAAGCAGATTAATATTCTGATTGAATATTTCTTGTTATTAATCGCCCTATAAGATGAGCTTAGCACCCGAGGTCCCCACAACAGGTGGTATCAGAGCGTAAGTTCTGGACTGATTAGAGAGAAGCGAGCGGGGTAGATCGAGTCCTCTTGATTGATTGATTTTGCTTGCATGATTTAATGTTTTAGATTAAATTGATCACATGATTATGTGTATTGATTTTATAAGCATGATTTATTGCTTTATCAAGTATGTATTATTTGAGAATGAATTTGAACCGGTTTTGGATCAGAACTTGATCTCTAGAGAAGGCATGAAAATGCTAATCAGAGGGGGGACTGAAACAGAATGGGTGAGTCTGATATATTGATACTTTTGTGTGCTAATCCTTTTGAATATCAGATATGCCTCCTCGTCAAGCGCCGGTTACTAGACAGACATTGGTCGTTCCTCCGCCAGAACAGGCAGGTGTACCACAGGCCGCAGAAGCTCCTAGACCAGAACAGGGTAGTACATCCAATGATCCAATGGATGTTACAGCAACACCTATGGAGACTTTATTGAAAAGATTTCAATCCTTCAAGCCGCCTACCTTGAAAGGAACCGAGAACTCAGTTGAATGTGAAGGATGGTTAGAGGATATGGAAATGTTGTTTGATTCCCTAGATTATGCAGATGACAGAAGAGTCAGACTGATTGGGCACCAACTACACGAGGTTGCCAAGAGTTGGTGGATAACAACCAAGAGAGCTCTTGAAAATCGAGGTACACCTATCACTTGGAAAGTATTTACAAAAGAATTTTATCAACGTTTCTTTCCAGTGTCGTACAGAAAGGACAAGGGTGCAGAATTTGCAAATCTGAAACAGGGGAATCTGAATATAGAAGAGTACGTTTCCAAGTTCTCTACATTACTAAAGTTTGCTCCACATGTAGCTTGAAGTGAGGAGGCCAAAGCTGATCAGTTCATCAATGGACTGAATCCAGATGTCTTTACCCTTGTGAACTCTGGGAGGCCGAATAACTTTGCTGATGCACTTGATAGAGCAAAGGGAGCGGAGGCTGGTTTGATTAAACAACGAGGAGCATCGTATGTTGCACAGTCTCAACGACAATCACAACCCCAAGCTCAATTTCAACAATCATTTCCTAGATTCGAGGGAGGTAGCAGCAGCGGTGGTAAGAAAGATTATCTGAAAGCAAAAGGAAAGCAATTTAAGAAGTCAGGCAGTGGTTCATCCAGCTCTAGTGGGCCAAGACAGAGCAGTGCTGGACAGGGTTCAGGCTATACAGGAATGTATTGCAACAAATGTGGAGGAAGACATCCTAGTGATCAGTGCAGAGGTGTGTCTGGGAATTGCAACATATGCCATCAGCCAGGACATTTTGCCAAGGTGTGTCCACAGCGTGGTTCAGTGAGGTCTCAAGGTGCGGGGTCATCACGATCAGTGGCTCAGCCTGAAAGGCAAGCATCTACTGTACACTCCTTCCAGCCACAGCCTCAGCAACATAATAGAGCAGGAGGTAGCCAAACAACGAATCAACCTCCAAGACAACAGGCTCGAGTCTTTGCCTTGACTGAAGAACAGGCTCAGGCAGCACCTGACGACGTTATAGCAGGTAACTGTACTCTCTGTGGTTATCCTGCTTATGTGCTCATAGATACAGGTGCATCCCATACGTTTATATCTGAACAATTTACTATATTACATGCATTGCCTGTTGAGTCATTATCTGCTGTAGTATCTATATCTTCACCTTTGGGGAGCGGTATAGTATCAGTGAAATCTGTCAGAAATTGTATACTACAGTTTGAAGATAATGTGATAGAGATAGACTGTATTGTGCTTGGGTTGTCAGACTTTGATTGCATTATCGGAATCGATATGTTAACCAAGTACAGGGCTACCGTAGACTGTTTTCAGAAAGTTGTGAGATTCAGACCAGAAATGGCAGGGGAATGGAAATTCTATGGTAAAGGTTCGAGATCTCGAATACCTTTGATATCAGTTCTATCTATGACTCGTTTATTGCAGAAAGGGGCAGAGGGATTCCTTGTTTATGCGGTGGATGTGTTGAAAACTAGCCCAGAATTGGCAGATCTGCCAGTGGTTAGTGAGTTTGCTGATGTCTTTCCAGATGAAATTCCAGGATTACCTCCAGCCCGGGAGATAGACTTCAGTATTGAATTGATGCCAGGTACGTTACCGATTTCTAAAGCACCTTACAGAATGGCACCAATAGAGTTGAAAGAATTAAAAGACCAGCTTGAAGATCTTTTAGCAAAAGGGTACATTAGACCGAGTGTTTCACCCTGGGGCGCTCCGGTTCTATTTGTACGGAAGAAAGACGGCTCAATGAGACTTTGCATTGACTACCGGCAATTGAACAAGGCAACGGTAAAGAATAAATATCCATTGCCTAGAATAGATGATTTGTTTGACCAGTTGCAGGGTTTCGCAGTGTATTCCAAGATTGATTTACGATCTGGATATCATCAGTTGAGAGTTCGGGATGAAGATATACCGAAGACCGCATTTAGAACGAGGTATGGTCATTTTGAGTTTATCGTTATGCCGTTTGGGCTGACGAATGCTCCAGCAGTATTTATGGGTCTTATGAATAGAGTATTTCAGAAATATCTCGATGATTTTGTTATTATCTTTATTGATGATATTCTGATTTATTCTAAGAATCTGTGTGATCATGCCGAGCATCTCAGAATTATTTTAAAGACTTTGAGAACAGAAAAGTTGTATGCCAAACTGTCAAAGTGTGAATTCTGGTTGAAGAAAGTGGTCTTCCTTGGGCATATTATATCCGGAGATGGGATTTCTGTTGATCCTAGCAAAGTTGAAGCGGTGATCAGTTGGCCTAGACCGACATCTGTACCAGAGATACGGAGTTTTATGGGCTTAGCAGGTTATTATCGCAGATTTATTAAAGATTTCTCCAGTATTGCCAAGCCTATTACTCAGTTGACTCAGAAGAATGCACCGTATGTCTGGACTGAAGCATGTGAAGCTAGTTTCCTTGAGTTGAAGAAGAGATTGACGAGTGCACCAGTTTTGACTATTCCTTCATGTACTGGTGATTTTACTGTATATTGTGAAGCTTCTCACAGGGGATTAGGTTGTGTACTTATGCAGCGAGGACATGTTATTGCTTATGCCTCGAGACAGCTGAAACTACACGAGACCAGATATCCTATCCATGACCTGGAACTTGCAGCCATCGTATTTGCATTGAAGATATGGCGACATTATCTATACGGTGAGAAATTTGAGATTTATTCTGACCATAAAAGTTTGAAATATCTATTTTCACAGTCTGAGCTGAATATGAGGCAACGAAGATGGCTAGATTTACTGAAAGATTTTGATTGTGAGATTAAATATTATCCGGGAAAGTCCAATGCAGTTGCAGATGCCTTGAGTAGAAAGGTATGTGCCTTATCCTTATCTACGATAGGTATCACTAAATTGGTAGAAGATTGCTGTGTTTCTGGATTGATATTTGAAACAGATATGAAGTCTATCAGAATTTGTGCACTTCAAGCTGAACCAGAATTGTTAGTCAGAATCAAAGAAGCACAAAAGAATGATCAGAGTATTCAGAAGTCTGTTGACATGGTCAGATCAGGGCATCAGTCTGAATACAAGGTTAGTGTAGATGGTGTTTTATATGTGAATAACAGACTTGTTGTTCCAGATAATTCAGAATTGAAACAGCAGATATTGAAAGAGGCCCATTGTAGCAGATACAGTGTTCATCCTGGTGGCAGAAAAATGTACAATGATTTGAAAACTCAGTATTGGTGGAAACAGATGAAATCTGATGTTATAGAGTTTGTATCTCGTTGTCTGAATTGTCAGCAGGTAAAGGCCGAAAGAAAGAAACCAGGTGGTTTATTGCATAGCTTACCTATTCCAGAATGGAAGTGGGATCATATTTCTATGGATTTCGTAACGAAGCTACCATGTTCATCCAGAGGTTGTGATGCTGTTTGGGTAGTTATCGACAGATTGACGAAATCAGCATGTTTTATTCCGTACAGAATGACATACAGACACGATCAGATGGCAGAGATTTATGTCAGAGAAGTGGTAAGATTACATGGTGTGCCTAAATCTATCGTTTCAGATCGAGACCCTAGATTTACATCGCACTTTTGGCACAGCTTGCAACAAGCTCTTGGTACTCGATTGCATTTGAGTACTGCATATCATCCTCAGACTGATGGACAGTCAGAGCGGACTATCCAGACACTCGAGGATATGCTTAGAGCTGTAGTGCTAGATTTTGGCACTAGTTGGCAAGATTCATTACCACTTGTGGAGTTCTCATACAATAACAGCTACCAGACTAGTATTGAGATGGCTCCATTTGAAGCATTGTACGGAAAAAAATGCAGATCTCCTCTTTATTGGGATGATATTTCAGAGACACCTGATATTGGGCCAGATATGATCCAAGAGATGACCGAGAAAGTAAGACTGATTCAGAAAAGAATGAAAACAGCACAAGATCGACAAGCCAAATATGCAAATGTCAGACGCAGGCCTTTGTGTTTTGAACAGGGGGACAGAGTGTTCTTGAAGATCTCACCTTTCAGAGGCACTGTCAGATTCGGCAAGAGAGGGAAGTTATCTCCACGATTTATCGGTCCTTATGAAATTCTTGAGAAGATAGGCAATCTTGCCTATAGACTTGCTCTTCCTTCAGCTCTTTCTGGAATACATGATGTCTTTCATGTTTCTATGCTGCGGAAGTATCAGCCTGATATTTCTCATGTTCTCCAGCCAGATGAAGCAGAATTAGATGAGACTCTGAGTTACTTTGAGAAGCCGATACGAATACTTGATCAGAAAGAGAAACAACTCAGAAACAAGACTATTCCTCTCGTGAAAGTTCAGTGGAGTAGACATGGAGTTGAAGAAGCAACTTGGGAAGTCGAATCAGATATGAAACAACGCTTTCCAGACCTATTTCACTGATGTGAGTCTTCTTCAGTATTTCTGTTATTTCTTTCTCTTATATGCGTACAGATTGCATGAGATTTCGAGGACGAAATCATATCTTAGAGGGGGAGAATTGTAAGGCCCGAGATTAGTTAATTTTAATCCGAGAATATTTAATTTGAGAATTTTTGGAGTTTAGATTTAAATTCTAATATTCTTAAATTATTTAGGATTGAAATTGAATTAAAAAGAAGTTTCAAGGGCCAATTTGCAAATAGTGAAGAGATGAGGGGCCAAAGTGCAATTTTGACATTTTGAGTGGGACACTTGTCTACATATGCATATTCACGTGTATTGTGTATGAAATCATCAGATTTTCATCTTCTTCAATTGAGAAAACCGAGACTTTATTTTTTTGTTGAGATTTCATCTTCAAACCAAGATATCTCAAGATTCGTCCGGCCGAATTAAATTCCGGGCATAGTTCTGCGATCCTTGAAAGACGAGCTTCGATTTGGTGTAAGTATTTTTATGATTCAGCATATTTCGAAATTGAGATGATAAGGAACTCAGAATTTGAGTATGAATATGTGTTCTTGAGATTCTATGTGTTGTATTATCGCAATCGGGTCGAAGATTGGATGCCGTTTCTATTTCTTATGAATTTTTCAGCATATATTTCGAAATGGTAGCTGCTGATATGCTGGTTTATTGATGTATTTTGGCTGGTATATCATGTATTGAAGTAGATATGAATGATAGATTGGTTGGATTTCAGTTTCGGTTACCGATTCCATACCGTTACGCCGTCGGTTTGAAAAATGATCAAGTTTGAGTCTAGATTGTTTGAGCTGAGTATGATGTGAGTTCTTGCTGATGTTCTTAGACATGTTTGATGTATTTTCAGATTAAAAACAGGGGACTTCAAGTTAAGAATCACGACTTCGAAACCAATCGACGGAAGAACAAGGTTTGTGACTTGTTAGCCTTGAAGATTGAGAAAAGAATGAGCAGATTTTGATTGTGTTCTTGTTGTGCAGCTATCAGATTGGAAGAGCTTTGAAACCAAGTTTGAAAGGTATAAGACAACCTTTGAATAAGGGCTTGTACATTCAAGAGATTTTTCTTGAATGCCCTTTCCAAAACCACATACTATGTGCTTATATGTGTTGTATTTGCACATTTACTTGCTTGTTTGACTTAGCTTGTTATTAGTTGGCTTTTACTCTTATGCTTCTAGATTTTGATGCATTCATCTTGAGCCAACAACCCTTTGAGATTTGAAATGGCAGATTCGCCAAAAGAATACGGATGTTTGGATATATATAAAGGAACCTAGGAGATAGATCAACTCCTATGGTTAGAAACTTGATATAGTATGCCAAAGTCCGGGAAAAGAGCTCAACGCCACCCCGAAAGGGAGATTAGGTGGGAGATTTGTTGTGTTCTTATTCCTCGGGATCCCAAGAACCGATATAGAATTTGATAGCATATTTTTAAGTCATGCATTGCTATAGATTGGTTTAATGCTTGTTGAGATGTTTATATGAGTGTTTCCTTAAACTTTAAGATATGCATGATATAGTTGTTTTATACTGGGATTCAATTCTCACCGGAGATATCCGGCTATTTCTATGTTTGTATGTGTGCATGGGAATAGATGGGGCGAGCACAGGACAAAGAAGGTTGTAAGAAGAACAAGAGCAAGAGTAGCATGTGGTGAACTCGGGTTTATGCAGTAGAGTTGATGTCAACCTTTGTATTTAGATCTTGTCTATGTTTTGTTATAAACACTTGCATATAAAGACTTGTATGAATGACAAGAATAAGAACATTTGAGCATATAGATATGTATGTTGTCAAGAACAAGAGTATGTAAGATCTTATGGTTGTATGTCAAGTTCCATGTTTAGTTACTTGATTAGTTCATGGATTTGCATGTTTTCATCTAGATTTTGATGTTAAATTCATGTTATATGTGTTTGTCAATGTTTGAGAATCAAAACAGGGACAAAGACATCATTTTTCAGCTGTTTGAAAGGCAAATCAGAGGGCCAGGCGCGCCCGCCCAGCCCAGAGGCGCGGCCGCGCCTAACCAAGGCACCTTGGGTGCCTTGGACCGAGCCCTATGCGCGCCCGCGCCACATGAGGCGCGCCCGCGCGTCAAGGTCTACTAAAAAAAAATAAAAAAAAAAGAATTTGTTGATCTTTTGCGACGTGTTTTTGCGTCGCCAAATGTATGGTTTTGTGTCGCCAAATGTCCTGTATTATTTATCTGATTTTTAAGCAGATTAATATTCTGATTGAATATTTCTTGTTATTAATCGCCCTATAAGATGAGCTTAGCACCCGAGGTCCCCACAACAGGTGGTATCAGAGCGTAAGTTCTGGACTGATTAGAGAGAAGCGAGCGGGGTAGATCGAGTCCTCTTGATTGATTGATTTTGCTTGCATGATTTAATGTTTTAGATTAAATTGATCACATGATTATGTGTATTGATTTTATAAGCATGATTTATTGCTTTATCAAGTATGTATTATTTGAGAATGAATTTGAACCGGTTTTGGATCAGAACTTGATCTCTAGAGAAGGCATGAAAATGCTAATCAGAGGGGGACTGAAACAGAATGGGTGAGTCTGATATATTGATACTTTTGTGTGCTAATCCTTTTGAATATCAGATATGCCTCCTCGTCAAGCGCCGGTTACTAGACAGACATTGGTCGTTCCTCCGCCAGAACAGGCAGGTGTACCACAGGCCGCAGAAGCTCCTAGACCAGAACAGGGTAGTACATCCAATGATCCAATGGATGTTACAGCAACACCTATGGAGACTTTATTGAAAAGATTTCAATCCTTCAAGCCGCCTACCTTGAAAGGAACCGAGAACTCAGTTGAATGTGAAGGATGGTTAGAGGATATGGAAATGTTGTTTGATTCCCTAGATTATGCAGATGACAGAAGAGTCAGACTGATTGGGCACCAACTACACGAGGTTGCCAAGAGTTGGTGGATAACAACCAAGAGAGCTCTTGAAAATCGAGGTACACCTATCACTTGGAAAGTATTTACAAAAGAATTTTATCAACGTTTCTTTCCAGTGTCGTACAGAAAGGACAAGGGTGCAGAATTCGCAAATCTGAAACAGGGGAATCTGAATATAGAAGAGTACGTTTCCAAGTTCTCTACATTACTAAAGTTTGCTCCACATGTAGCTTGAAGTGAGGAGGCCAAAGCTGATCAGTTCATCAATGGACTGAATCCAGATGTCTTTACCCTTGTGAACTCTGGGAGGCCGAATAACTTTGCTGATGCACTTGATAGAGCAAAGGGAGCGGAGGCTGGTTTGATTAAACAACGAGGAGCATCGTATGTTGCACAGTCTCAACGACAATCACAACCCCAAGCTCAATTTCAACAATCATTTCCTAGATTCGAGGGAGGTAGCAGCAGCGGTGGTAAGAAAGATTATCTGAAAGCAAAAGGAAAGCAATTTAAGAAGTCAGGCAGTGGTTCATCCAGCTCTAGTGGGCCAAGACAGAGCAGTGCTGGACAGGGTTCAGGCTATACAGGAATGTATTGCAACAAATGTGGAGGAAGACATCCTAGTGATCAGTGCAGAGGTGTGTCTGGGAATTGCAACATATGCCATCAGCCAGGACATTTTGCCAAGGTGTGTCCACAGCGTGGTTCAGTGAGGTCTCAAGGTGCGGGGTCATCACGATCAGTGGCTCAGCCTGAAAGGCAAGCATCTACTGTACACTCCTTCCAGCCACAGCCTCAGCAACATAATAGAGCAGGAGGTAGCCAAACAACGAATCAACCTCCAAGACAACAGGCTCGAGTCTTTGCCTTGACTGAAGAACAGGCTCAGGCAGCACCTGACGACGTTATAGCAGGTAACTGTACTCTCTGTGGTTATCCTGCTTATGTGCTCATAGATACAGGTGCATCCCATACGTTTATATCTGAACAATTTACTATATTACATGCATTGCCTGTTGAGTCATTATCTGCTGTAGTATCTATATCTTCACCTTTGGGGAGCGGTATAGTATCAGTGAAATCTGTCAGAAATTGTATACTACAGTTTGAAGATAATGTGATAGAGATAGACTGTATTGTGCTTGGGTTGTCAGACTTTGATTGCATTATCGGAATCGATATGTTAACCAAGTACAGGGCTACCGTAGACTGTTTTCAGAAAGTTGTGAGATTCAGACCAGAAATGGCAGGGGAATGGAAATTCTATGGTAAAGGTTCGAGATCTCGAATACCTTTGATATCAGTTCTATCTATGACTCGTTTATTGCAGAAAGGGGCAGAGGGATTCCTTGTTTATGCGGTGGATGTGTTGAAAACTAGCCCAGAATTGGCAGATCTGCCAGTGGTTAGTGAGTTTGCTGATGTCTTTCCAGATGAAATTCCAGGATTACCTCCAGCCCGGGAGATAGACTTCAGTATTGAATTGATGCCAGGTACGTTACCGATTTCTAAAGCACCTTACAGAATGGCACCAATAGAGTTGAAAGAATTAAAAGACCAGCTTGAAGATCTTTTAGCAAAAGGGTACATTAGACCGAGTGTTTCACCCTGGGGCGCTCCGGTTCTATTTGTACGGAAGAAAGACGGCTCAATGAGACTTTGCATTGACTACCGGCAATTGAACAAGGCAACGGTAAAGAATAAATATCCATTGCCTAGAATAGATGATTTGTTTGACCAGTTGCAGGGTTTCGCAGTGTATTCCAAGATTGATTTACGATCTGGATATCATCAGTTGAGAGTTCGGGATGAAGATATACCGAAGACCGCATTTAGAACGAGGTATGGTCATTTTGAGTTTATCGTTATGCCGTTTGGGCTGACGAATGCTCCAGCAGTATTTATGGGTCTTATGAATAGAGTATTTCAGAAATATCTCGATGATTTTGTTATTATCTTTATTGATGATATTCTGATTTATTCTAAGAATCTGTGTGATCATGCCGAGCATCTCAGAATTATTTTAAAGACTTTGAGAACAGAAAAGTTGTATGCCAAACTGTCAAAGTGTGAATTCTGGTTGAAGAAAGTGGTCTTCCTTGGGCATATTATATCCGGAGATGGGATTTCTGTTGATCCTAGCAAAGTTGAAGCGGTGATCAGTTGGCCTAGACCGACATCTGTACCAGAGATACGGAGTTTTATGGGCTTAGCAGGTTATTATCGCAGATTTATTAAAGATTTCTCCAGTATTGCCAAGCCTATTACTCAGTTGACTCAGAAGAATGCACCGTATGTCTGGACTGAAGCATGTGAAGCTAGTTTCCTTGAGTTGAAGAAGAGATTGACGAGTGCACCAGTTTTGACTATTCCTTCATGTACTGGTGATTTTACTGTATATTGTGAAGCTTCTCACAGGGGATTAGGTTGTGTACTTATGCAGCGAGGACATGTTATTGCTTATGCCTCGAGACAGCTGAAACTACACGAGACCAGATATCCTATCCATGACCTGGAACTTGCAGCCATCGTATTTGCATTGAAGATATGGCGACATTATCTATACGGTGAGAAATTTGAGATTTATTCTGACCATAAAAGTTTGAAATATCTATTTTCACAGTCTGAGCTGAATATGAGGCAACGAAGATGGCTAGATTTACTGAAAGATTTTGATTGTGAGATTAAATATTATCCGGGAAAGTCCAATGCAGTTGCAGATGCCTTGAGTAGAAAGGTATGTGCCTTATCCTTATCTACGATAGGTATCACTAAATTGGTAGAAGATTGCTGTGTTTCTGGATTGATATTTGAAACAGATATGAAGTCTATCAGAATTTGTGCACTTCAAGCTGAACCAGAATTGTTAGTCAGAATCAAAGAAGCACAAAAGAATGATCAGAGTATTCAGAAGTCTGTTGACATGGTCAGATCAGGGCATCAGTCTGAATACAAGGTTAGTGTAGATGGTGTTTTATATGTGAATAACAGACTTGTTGTTCCAGATAATTCAGAATTGAAACAGCAGATATTGAAAGAGGCCCATTGTAGCAGATACAGTGTTCATCCTGGTGGCAGAAAAATGTACAATGATTTGAAAACTCAGTATTGGTGGAAACAGATGAAATCTGATGTTATAGAGTTTGTATCTCGTTGTCTGAATTGTCAGCAGGTAAAGGCCGAAAGAAAGAAACCAGGTGGTTTATTGCATAGCTTACCTATTCCAGAATGGAAGTGGGATCATATTTCTATGGATTTCGTAACGAAGCTACCATGTTCATCCAGAGGTTGTGATGCTGTTTGGGTAGTTATCGACAGATTGACGAAATCAGCATGTTTTATTCCGTACAGAATGACATACAGACACGATCAGATGGCAGAGATTTATGTCAGAGAAGTGGTAAGATTACATGGTGTGCCTAAATCTATCGTTTCAGATCGAGACCCTAGATTTACATCGCACTTTTGGCACAGCTTGCAACAAGCTCTTGGTACTCGATTGCATTTGAGTACTGCATATCATCCTCAGACTGATGGACAGTCAGAGCGGACTATCCAGACACTCGAGGATATGCTTAGAGCTGTAGTGCTAGATTTTGGCACTAGTTGGCAA
Source organism: Henckelia pumila (assembly GCF_033568475.1). Classification (NCBI taxonomy): domain Eukaryota; kingdom Viridiplantae; phylum Streptophyta; class Magnoliopsida; order Lamiales; family Gesneriaceae; genus Henckelia; species Henckelia pumila. The sequence goes on along the minus strand of NC_133120.1, from coordinate 100,678,509 downwards.
GATTCATTACCACTTGTGGAGTTCTCATACAATAACAGCTACCAGACTAGTATTGAGATGGCTCCATTTGAAGCATTGTACGGAAAAAAATGCAGATCTCCTCTTTATTGGGATGATATTTCAGAGACACCTGATATTGGGCCAGATATGATCCAAGAGATGACCGAGAAAGTAAGACTGATTCAGAAAAGAATGAAAACAGCACAAGATCGACAAGCCAAATATGCAAATGTCAGACGCAGGCCTTTGTGTTTTGAACAGGGGGACAGAGTGTTCTTGAAGATCTCACCTTTCAGAGGCACTGTCAGATTCGGCAAGAGAGGGAAGTTATCTCCACGATTTATCGGTCCTTACGAAATTCTTGAGAAGATAGGCAATCTTGCCTATAGACTTGCTCTTCCTTCAGCTCTTTCTGGAATACATGATGTCTTTCATGTTTCTATGCTGCGGAAGTATCAGCCTGATATTTCTCATGTTCTCCAGCCAGATGAAGCAGAATTAGATGAGACTCTGAGTTACTTTGAGAAGCCGATACGAATACTTGATCAGAAAGAGAAACAACTCAGAAACAAGACTATTCCTCTCGTGAAAGTTCAGTGGAGTAGACATGGAGTTGAAGAAGCAACTTGGGAAGTCGAATCAGATATGAAACAACGCTTTCCAGACCTATTTCACTGATGTGAGTCTTCTTCAGTATTTCTGTTATTTCTTTCTCTTATATGCGTACAGATTGCATGAGATTTCGAGGACGAAATCATATCTTAGAGGGGGAGAATTGTAAGGCCCGAGATTAGTTAATTTTAATCCGAGAATATTTAATTTGAGAATTTTTGGAGTTTAGATTTAAATTCTAATATTCTTAAATTATTTAGGATTGAAATTGAATTAAAAAGAAGTTTCAAGGGCCAATTTGCAAATAGTGAAGAGATGAGGGGCCAAAGTGCAATTTTGACATTTTGAGTGGGACACTTGTCTACATATGCATATTCACGTGTATTGTGTATGAAATCATCAGATTTTCATCTTCTTCAATTGAGAAAACCGAGACTTTATTTTTTTGTTGAGATTTCATCTTCAAACCAAGATATCTCAAGATTCGTCCGGCCGAATTAAATTCCGGGCATAGTTCTGCGATCCTTGAAAGACGAGCTTCGATTTGGTGTAAGTATTTTTATGATTCAGCATATTTCGAAATTGAGATGATAAGGAACTCAGAATTTGAGTATGAATATGTATTCTTGAGATTCTATGTGTTGTATTATCGCAATCGGGTCGAAGATTGGATGCCGTTTCTATTTCTTATGAATTTTTCAGCATATATTTCGAAATGGTAGCTGCTGATATGCTGGTTTATTGATGTATTTTGGCTGGTATATCATGTATTGAAGTAGATATGAATGATAGATTGGTTGGATTTCAGTTTCGGTTACCGATTCCATACCGTTACGCCGTCGGTTTGAAAAATGATCAAGTTTGAGTCTAGATTGTTTGAGCTGAGTATGATGTGAGTTCTTGCTGATGTTCTTAGACATGTTTGATGTATTTTCAGATTGAAAACAGGGGACTTCAAGTTAAGAATCACGACTTCGAAACCAATCGACGGAAGAACAAGGTTTGTGACTTGTTAGCCTTGAAGATTGAGAAAAGAATGAGCAGATTTTGATTGTGTTCTTGTTGTGCAGCTATATCAGATTGGAAGAGCTTTGAAACCAAGTTTGAAAGGTATAAGACAACCTTTGAATAAGGGCTTGTACATTCAAGAGATTTTGCTTGAATGCCCTTTCCAAAACCACATACTATGTGCTTATATGTGTTGTATTTGCACATTTACTTGCTTGTTTGACTTAGCTTGTTATTAGTTGGCTTTTACTCTTATGCTTCTAGATTTTGATGCATTCATCTTGAGCCAACAACCCTTTGAGATTTGAAATGGCAGATTCGCCAAAAGAATACGGATGTTTGGATATATATAAAGGAACCTAGGAGATAGATCAACTCCTATGGTTAGAAACTTGATATAGTATGCCAAAGTCCGGGAAAAGAGCTCAACGCCACCCCGAAAGGGAGAGTAGGTGGGAGATTTGTTGTGTTCTTATTCCTCGGGATCCCAAGAACCGATATAGAATTTGATAGCAGATTTTTAAGTCATGCATTGCTATAGATTGGTTTAATGCTTGTTGAGATGTTTATATGAGTGTTTCCTTAAACTTTAAGATATGCATGATATAGTTGTTTTATACTGGGATTCAATTCTCACCGGAGATATCCGCTATTTCTATGTTTGTATGTGTGCATGGGAATAGATGGGGCGAGCACAGGACAAAGAAGGTTGTAAGAAGAACAAGAGCAAGAGTAGCATGTGGTGAACTCGGGTTTATGCAGTAGAGTTGATGTCAACCTTTGTATTTAGATCTTGTCTATGTTTTGTTATAAACACTTGCATATAAAGACTTGTATGAATGACAAGAATAAGAACATTTGAGCATATAGATATGTATGTTGTCAAGAACAAGAGTATGTAAGATCTTATGGTTGTATGTCAAGTTCCATGTTTAGTTACTTGATTAGTTCATGGATTTGCATGTTTTCATCTAGATTTTGATGTTAAATTCATGTTATATGTGTTTGTCAATGTTTGAGAATCAAAACAGGGACAAAGACATCATTTTTCAGCTGTTTGAAAGGCAAATCAGAGGGCCAGGCGCGCCCGCCCAGCCCAGAGGCGCGGCCGCGCCTAACCAAGGCACCTTGGGTGCCTTGGACCGAGCCCTATGCGCGCCCGTGCCACATGAGGCGCGCCCGCGCGTCAAGGTCTACTAAAAAAAAAAATAATTTGTTGATCTTTTGCGACGTGTTTTTGCGTCGCCAAATGTATGGTTTTGTGTCGCCAAATGTCCTGTATTATTTATCTGATTTTTAAGCAGATTAATATTCTGATTGAATATTTCTTGTTATTAATCGCCCTATAAGATGAGATTAGCACCCGAGGTCCCCACATTGGGTGGCAATGGACATCCACAAATGATGCTCTCATTGGGTCATGATCAATGTCTCTCTCCTACACCTTAGACAATGTAGAGCACAATACATTACTAGACAAACACTTGGGTGATGGTTCCACCAATATCTAAGGATTGAACACACCTTTCCACTTGTGTCATGCAGTGTATTATATGATTTTGGTGCATGTTAACATGGACATGCCTTATTGTTTCTCATATGGAAAAAATTATTCTTCATGTAGTAGCCTGTAACCAAAATCAGTAATTAAGGAATTAATCATAATTACTTGGGTAGAGTTCGGAAGCTCCGAAGGCGAGTTCGGAAGCTCCGATCAGGATCGGAAGCTCCGATCGATATTACGTCAGGCATGACGTGTGGCAAGATTGGAAGCTCCGATCAGGACCGGAAGCTCCGATCACCCCTATCCAGAGTCAACAAGTGATATTTTGACACGTGGCAGATCAGGATCTTCGAAAGCTCCGATGGTAGGATCGGACATTCCGATCGAGGTTCGGACGTTCCGATCAAGGATCGGAAGTTTCGATCGTTGTCTATAAATAGAAGGCCGAGGCTTCACTTTCATTTGCCAATTCCAAGTTCTCCTTTCCTTTCTAGTCCTTTTGGAGCTGTTTTAGTCTTCTTAGGCTTGGTCCGGAGGTCGGCGAGGCGTTCGGTAGTCATAGCGGAGTTGTGCCCAAGTTCTGGGGGCATCGACATCAAAGGGCTAACGACGGACGAAGGTATAGCTTTTGCTTCCTATAAATATTTAGGAGTACGCAATAGCTTAGTTAAGGCTTTTAGAGAACTTTAATGATAGTAGTATCATTTGGCAGTGTAGAGCAGACTATAGGCGTGGACCTAGAGTTGGTAGAGCTTGCTCTGTTTTGAGGTACGAAAGTACTGTTCGAGATATCCTGACTGAGTATGCATGTATTATGTGACTGCATGATTTATATGCCATGATATTATGCTGCATTCATTGCATCTTGCTGTATCTCTTTCGAGATGTCTGTTAGTAGGGTTGTACCCTATCCTGTTAGTGGATGGACTTCCATCGATTTGGGTCCGGCGTATCCACGGTTATCTCGGTATGGGAGCTGTTGGAAAACTGGCGAGTTCCCAGACCAATTACGATTGATACCCGGTGCAGCGGAAGTTTAAAATTTTTCTCATGGAACGATTCCATGGTGTGGGTATCAACCATACAACGATTGAATTATTGTGTGTGTAAAATTTAAATAACAATTAAATAAATTTTACCTCAAATCTCGCAACGAGATTAATGGACACCAACAGAACAATTCTGCTCTTGTTGTCTCTCCCTGGAACCGATGAACGCCTTCAATCAGGTCCACGAACAGAGGTTTAATCCCTCTGATAGATTGCACTAGAAAATCTATCAGAAGTTTTCTGCGAAGAGAATAAACGAATCTGATTCGCTATTCCAGACTGCAATTCAAAATCACAGACCGGAAAATCTCGGGCAGAGGGGGAGGGGTCGGCCGAATGCTTTGAGAGAGAGGAGGGTTTCGAAAATTTGCTCTCAAAATTATGACCTGTTATCTTTAATTTCTGTACTGAAATAACTTATTTATAATGCAGGCCACTAACTCCTTAGGGCCCATTAATCATAAGCTGGGGCCCGACAAGCAAAGCCCGCTCGTTCAGAAATTAATATAAAATTTATCGTGACTCCAATTGATGAACCGATTTCACCAATGTGTACAGAAACCATTTCTGCACGTTTTAAAGTCAAAATAAATTTTCCTGAATCCGAATTCAGTGGTTTCCAAAAATGTCCATCCCTATGTCATTTTAGGAAACCCTACTCCCTTACTCTTATTTAAGAAGTCCAACTCCTTAGTTCATTAAATTTAACTCTTTAAATTTAACTATCTCAACGGGGATTAAAACTCCATTACACTGTGTGACCCTCAATGGTTCAGGGATACAGCTAGCCGTGGGCTCACAACTCCTTGTGACTCGGAACAACACTTTCCGACTTGCCCAACGAATCATGGTAAAGCGCCTAGCAACATCGCCCCATGATTCCCTAGGTATCACTGATAGTGCCTACAAGAACCAGTAGATTTTGGTTAACGTACAGTACGGTCCCTTCATCCATATATCCCGATCGAATCAACAACCATTGGTATATCGAGAGTCGCTCAAGATTCGATAACTATGCAATGCATCTTGAAGATCAAATTAGTGACATCGCATGTGCTACTAAGAAACCATTTCTTAAATCACATCAAGTACTCTGGCCAGAGATTTGTCACACTAATATCTCCTCAGATCGCATAGGATATCCACACTCGCAAGTATGTGGTGAATCCTTGACAACAATGCATTGACTCCTATATGTGTCGTAACTGTACCCAATCTCGACACCTGATGACCCCCTCAGAGTCGGTAAACGAGTCAAAGCACAGTACTAGCATATAGAGTCTCCATGATGTTTCAAGTCGTAAGGACTAATGGTGTACAACCAAAACCGCGGACTTTATCCACTCGATAAGTGATAACCACTTGGAAAGTCCGGATAGGGTAGTTCGACTATTCATCCTATGAATATCCATTTGCATGCTTCGAACATCTCCATGTTCCCTACCAATGAAACGTGGTACTCCGCATCGCAAATGCTAGTCTCAAACTCGAGCGATCCTTATCCTTATTATCGGACGGCTCAATCGACTAGGAACGGTTTTAGAACATACAGTGACTATAAGATGTATTTCATGATAGACATCTCCATGTTCTACCACATCTTACATACACTATAGTATATTCAAGGTCTTTATCAAAACAACAATAGTATATCACAATATAACAATATGAAGTAATATAAAGTCATTGCCATAAAAGTGTAAATAATATTAAACAAAAGATTGTTTATACAAAGAGTCAACAAAGCCCATAGCCACACAGTTGGCTCACTGGGCACCCACTCTTACAATCTCCCACTTGCCCTATAGCCAACTAGTCATACTACGTAGACCCATTGCTTCGCGATGTTTGTCAAACAATGGTCCTGGCAAAGGCTTAGTAAGTGGATCAGCGATATTGTCTGCAGAGGCCACTCGTTCGACACTGATGTCTCCTCTTTCCACAATCTCCCGGATTATGTGGTATTTCCTCAGTACGTGTTTGGATCTTTGATGAGACCTTGGTTCCTTTGCTTGAGCAACGGCACCCGTGTTGTCGCAGTACACCGGGACTGGACCAACAAATTCAGGAATGACGCCCAACTCTTGGACGAAATTCCTCATCCAAACGGCCTCTTTAGCAGCAGCTGATGCTGCAATGTATTCAGCCTCAGTGGTGGAATCCGCTGTGGTGTCCTGCTTGGAACTCTTCCAAGAGACAGCACCGCCATTGAGCATGAACACAAATCCAGAGGTTGACTTCGAGTCATCCACATCACTTTGGAAGCTAGAGTCGGTATAGCCTTCCAGTTTGAGTTCTCGTCCTCCATAAACCATGAACATATTCTTAGTCCTTCGCAAGTACTTAAGAATGTCCTTCACGGCTTTCCAATGCATCTGACCAGGATTAGACTGATATCTGCTCGTGACACTCAGAGCAAATGCTACATCCGGTCTGGTAGATATCATCCCATACATGATACTACCTATAGCTGACGCATATGGTACATGTGTCATATTCTCTATCTCTGCATCAGTCTTGGGACACATAGACTTGGATAGAGAAACTCCATGACACATGGGTAGATGTCCTCTCTTGGACCCATCCATTGAAAAACGTTTCAATATGGTATCGATGTAGGTTGATTGAGTGAGTCCTATCATTCTCTTAGACCTATCTCTATAGATCTGTATCCCAAGAATGTAGGATGCCTCTCCCAAATCCTTCATCGAAAATCTACCTGATAACCATATCTTTGTTGACTGCAACATCCCTACATCATTCCCAATGAGTAGGATGTCATCAACATAAAGTACTAAGAATGTCACCGCATCCTTAACTACTTTCTTGTACACGCAAGGTTCCTCCGGGTTCTTGATGAAACCAAAATCTTTTATTGTTTCATCAAATTTCTGGTTCCAACTTCTTGATGCTTGTTTTAGACCATAAATTGATCTCTGAAGCTTGCATACCTTATGCTCGCTTCCCATGGATGTGAACCCCTCAGGCTGCTTCATATAGATTTCTTCCTTAATGTCTCCATTAAGAAAAGCAGTCTTCACATCCATCTGCCATATCTCATAGTCATACCATGCAGCTATGGCAATTAGGATTCTTATGGACTTGAACATTGCGACTGGTGAAAAGGTTTCATCATAGTCAACTCCTTGCCTTTGAGTATAACCTTTCGCCACCAATCGCGCCTTGTAGGTCAATACCTTACCATCAGGCCCAAGCTTTCTTTTGTAGATCCATTTACACCCTATTGGAACAATTCCATCGGGAGGATCCACTAAAGACCAGACTTGGTTAGTATGCATCGAATCCAATTCTGATTGCATAGCTTCAAGCCATAAATTCGAATCCGCATCAGAAATTGCTTCCTTGAAGCTTCTTGGATCACATCCAATGTCGGGTTCATCTTGACCCTCTTCAAGAAGAAGACCATATCGAACTGGAGGTCTAGAAGTCCTCTCGGATCTTCTAGGTGCAGGCGTGTCCAGCAATGGTTCCTGAGGTGTGGGATCGTTATTTTGTATTTCGGGTTCTTCTCGAACTTCTTCGAGTTCCATCATCTCGCCTTTCTTATCCAATAAGAACTCCTTCTCCAAGAAGGTGGCATTCCGTGAAACAAACACCTTTGTTTCAGCAGGATAATAGAAATAATATCCGATTGAATTCTTCGGATACCCCACAAAATAACACAAGCTGGATCGACTATCCAACTTATCTCCCACTGTCCGCTTCACGTAAGCAGGACATCCCCAAATCCTCAAGTATGAATACTTAGGAGCTTTGCCATTCCATAACTCGTATGGTGTTTTGTCCACTGCTTTAGTGTGGACGTTATTCAACAACAATACCGCCGTTTCAAGCGCATAGCCCCAAAACGAAGGTGGAAGCTCAGTGAAGCTCATCATGGATCGAACCATGTCCAACAAAGTTCGATTACGACGCTCCGATACACCATTAAGCTGTGGTGTCATAGGAGGAGTCCACTGAGAGAGAATCCCATTCTCTTTTAGATAGTCCAAAAACTCGGTACTTAAGTATTCTCCACCTCGATCCGATCGAAGTGCTTTAATACTTTTACCTAGCTTGTTTTCTACTTCAGCCTTGAATTCTTTGAACTTTTCAAATGCTTCAGACTTATATTTCATTAAATATAAATACCCATACCTAGAATAATCATCAGTAAAGGTAATGAAGTAGGTGTGGCCATGTTGAGTCCCTACTCTAAATGGACCACAAACATCTGTATGGATCAAATCCAACAGATTTTGACTACGTTCAGGCTTCCCCTTAAAAGGAGATTTAGTCATTTTCCCTTTTAGGCAGGATTCACAAGTAGGTAGAGAGTTAATATCAGACATATCAAACATGCCCTCTCCCACTAGCTTGTTCATCCTCCTTGAGGAAATATGACCTAGTCTAGCGTGCCAAAGGTTTGCCGGGTTTTGACTATCGATTTTCCTTTTGTTTGTTGTTGCCGGTTTGTCAATACAATTCACTGGAACGTCTTTTAGCTTTAAATTATATAGATCGTTTTCAAGTTGTCCATTTCCAATTAAACATTCATTCTTGTAAATACTGCAAATCCCATTCACAAAATTACAAGAATAACCATCTCTATCAAGCATAGAAATAGAAATAATGTTTTTAATTAAATCTGGCACAAATAAAACATCTCTCAACAATAATTTAAAACCATTCTGCAAAATCAAACAAACATCTCCAATGGCCGTAGCTTCAACTCTGGAACCATTCCCGAGCCTCAGCTGGGTCTCACCCATTCTAAGCCTGCGACTTCTTGTCATCACCTGCAAATCATTGCAAATTTGAGAACCACATCCGGTATCCAATACCCAAGAAGTTGTATTAAGTGACATGTTTATTTCGATATAGAACATACCCTTTGCAGTTCCCAACTGCTCAAGATACTCCTTGCAGTTGCGCTTCCAATGACCCGGCTTCTTGCAGTAATGGCAAACATCCTTGGATTTTCCATCGTTTGAAGCCTTTGTCTTTTGCTTCTTCTCGGGTTCCACTTTCTTGGGTGGGGCAGAACGTTTCTTGCCCTTCATACTTGGCCCCTTCTTAGCAGAAGATGAGGAGCCCACCAAGAAAGCTGGCTTATCCTTCTTAAGTGTGGATTCATATGTAACGAGCATATTGACCATCTCTTCAAGGGTGGCCTCTATCTTGTTCATATTAAAATTTATCACGAATCCATCAAATGAAGAAGGAAGAGATAGAAGCAGCAAGTCCACATTGAGTTCATGCTCCAACACCAAATCAAGGGTCGCTAACTTCTGTATGAGCCAAATCACTCGTACCCCATGATCACGGACCGAAGTCCCTTCACGCATGCGGCACGTCATCAACTCCTTAACAGTAGAGAACCTTTCAGCCCTCGACTGAGCCCCAAAAAGTTCCTTGAGTTGCGCGTGAATGTCAGCAGCATTCACCGTGTCCTCAAATCGCCTCTGGAGTTCATCAGACATCGAGGCTTGCATATAGCATTTGGTCTTGATGTCATGGTCACACCATGCATCAAGTTTGGCCAATTCCTCCGGACTTATGTCAGCTGGTGCTTCCTTCGGAGGTGCTTTCTCTAACACGTAGAGCATTTTCTCCGAAGTTAAGACAATCTTCAACTTCCGGAACCATTCCGTATAGTTGGCGCCAGTCAGCTTGTTTTGTTCGAGGATCGAGAATAAAGGATTTCGCGAATTCATTGTATGAAATACTGAAAAGGAAAAACAGACATATATCAATGATTGTTTAACAATTTACTAAGACATAAAATAGGCGAATTTAATTTTATGAATCTCACTCCCACTATTTTAACGATTTCACCACCCTCTAGTGAAAACGGGAAACTTTTTCCTTAGTGAGAACATGGAGTCCAATTGACAAACTTATGGTCCCGAATAATATCAGCCAACCATAATTCTCAAAAGGTAGAGCCCAATTGCTTCCAAAGCAACCCCCATGTATTTACCTCATGTCCAATAAGGGCCCAATAATATGACGCCGTTTAAAGTGACATGTCAAGATGACCCATCAATATTAAGTTGTGATGGACGGTCGCCATGTGGATCCCCCAATAATATGAGCCGATCCCATGGGAGTTCCACCCAACTTACAACATTTGTCGATCCAATGTACAGCTTTCCGACGGACGGGCCCCCCCAATAATATGAGCCGGACCGTATCCGCGGGTAGCGTCACATACATTGACCGTTGATGGAAGGTAGGAACATTTAAACAATATTTAAATTTCCTTTATTTATCTTGATATAAATTTTAAATCATATTTAAAATGAGGGATTTTATTTATAAAAATATTTGTCTCATCATATTTAATTTATTGCATGCATTGCCGGATTCACGCAATTTATGTCTAAACATGCATACAATCATAATATCACATATTATATAGGATGATCGATTCCATTTCTAATTGACCCGTGGTTGCCAATCACGGGTCTTAGTCCAATCCTAGGTAATATGCAGTATGCAAATGCAATCCTATTACATATGCTTCCAATTTACATTTCTTCAGTCTTCATTGTCTGCTGGGCCCACCATCTTCAAATCTTGATCTCCCACTAAATCTAATGTATTTACAATTAAATAACAATGACAAGTAGGGGATACATTTTTAGGGGGTGGGAACGGGCTATAAACCAAGCCCACTTTTATTACATATGACATTCATATCGGGCCATAAACCAGGCCCATTAATAAAACCAACAACAATAAAGACAAAATGTAAATTCCTAACATACACCTACAAAATTGGTCATGGCAATCGATCATCCTTATCCAATAACATTTAATTCAAAATTAATTTATTGGATAACATGCTGTGGCAATTCAAATTTAAACAAGATAAAATCATATTTTATATATAAAATCACATTTCATATATAAAATCATATTTTATCTCCATATCAAATAAAATCATATTTTATCTATAAAATCCAATTTTACAAATAAAATCATATTTTATCTAATATATCATAAGATCATATCTTATCATCAATTGTACCAAAATAATTGATTTCATAATTCAATTTACGGATAAAATATTAAAATTTTCCAAAAATTCAAATTTATCCAAAATCAATTTTAAAATTTACGGACTCGAACAATTCGATCCGAAATCTCGTGAACCAATCAAAAACAATTTTTGACCGGACCAAAAATAAAATTTTAAATATTAAAATTAAAATATAATTTTTCCCGCGGGCCGCCCGGGACACTCCCGGGCCGGCCCGCACCCGGGGCGCGGGCCGGGGGCAGCCCGGCTGCCCCCTTAGGGCAGCGCCTGGCGCCGCCCCTGGGCGGCGCCGTGCGCTGCCCTGGGCGGCGCCGAGCGCCGCCCCTGGGCAGCGCCCAGCGCTACGCTGGGCAGCGCACAGCGCTGCCCTGGGCGGCGCCGTGCGCCGCCCTGGGCGGCGCCGTGCGCCCCCTTTGGGCGGCGCCGTGCGCCGCCCGGGGCAGCAACAATTGCTGCCCCACCGGGCAGCGATCCAATCGCTGCCCGGGTTTTGCCCCGAAAAAAAAATTTTTTTTTTTATTAAAAATATTTATTTTGTTTCATAAACCGAGACTCAAAAATTTTGTACAATTGATTATTCAATCGATTGATCTGAGCAACCTGGCTCTGATACCACTGTTGGAAAACTGGCGAGTTCCCAGACCAATTACGATTGATACCCGGTGCAGCGGAAGTTTAAAATTTTTCTCATGGAACGATTCCATGGTGTGGGTATCAACCATACAACGATTGAATTATTGTGTGTGTAAAATTTAAATAACAATTAAATAAATTTTACCTCAAATCTCGCAACGAGATTAATGGACACCAACAGAACAATTCTGCTCTTGTTGTCTCTCCCTGGAACCGATGAACGCCTTCAATCAGGTCCACGAACAGAGGTTTAATCCCTCTGATAGATTGCACTAGAAAATCTATCAGAAGTTTTCTGCGAAGAGAATAAACGAATCTGATTCGCTATTCCAGACTGCAATTCAAAATCACAGACCGGAAAATCTCGGGCAGAGGGGGAGGGGTCGGCCGAATGCTTTGAGAGAGAGGAGGGTTTCGAAAATTTGCTCTCAAAATTATGACCTGTTATCTTTAATTTCTGTACTGAAATAACTTATTTATAATGCAGGCCACTAACTCCTTAGGGCCCATTAATCATAAGCTGGGGCCCGACAAGCAAAGCCCGCTCGTTCAGAAATTAATATAAAATTTATCGTGACTCCAATTGATGAACCGATTTCACCAATGTGTACAGAAACCATTTCTGCACGTTTTAAAGTCAAAATAAATTTTCCTGAATCCGAATTCAGTGGTTTCCAAAAATGTCCATCCCTATGTCATTTTAGGAAACCCTACTCCCTTACTCTTATTTAAGAAGTCCAACTCCTTAGTTCATTAAATTTAACTCTTTAAATTTAACTATCTCAACGGGGATTAAAACTCCATTACACTGTGTGACCCTCAATGGTTCAGGGATACAGCTAGCCGTGGGCTCACAACTCCTTGTGACTCGGAACAACACTTTCCGACTTGCCCAACGAATCATGGTAAAGCGCCTAGCAACATCGCCCCATGATTCCCTAGGTATCACTGATAGTGCCTACAAGAACCAGTAGATTTTGGTTAACGTACAGTACGGTCCCTTCATCCATATATCCCGATCGAATCAACAACCATTGGTATATCGAGAGTCGCTCAAGATTCGATAACTATGCAATGCATCTTGAAGATCAAATTAGTGACATCGCATGTGCTACTAAGAAACCATTTCTTAAATCACATCAAGTACTCTGGCCAGAGATTTGTCACACTAATATCTCCTCAGATCGCATAGGATATCCACACTCGCAAGTATGTGGTGAATCCTTGACAACAATGCATTGACTCCTATATGTGTCGTAACTGTACCCAATCTCGACACCTGATGACCCCCTCAGAGTCGGTAAACGAGTCAAAGCACAGTACTAGCATATAGAGTCTCCATGATGTTTCAAGTCGTAAGGACTAATGGTGTACAACCAAAACCGCGGACTTTATCCACTCGATAAGTGATAACCACTTGGAAAGTCCGGATAGGGTAGTTCGACTATTCATCCTATGAATATCCATTTGCATGCTTCGAACATCTCCATGTTCCCTACCAATGAAACGTGGTACTCCGCATCGCAAATGCTAGTCTCAAACTCGAGCGATCCTTATCCTTATTATCGGACGGCTCAATCGACTAGGAACGGTTTTAGAACATACAGTGACTATAAGATGTATTTCATGATAGACATCTCCATGTTCTACCACATCTTACATACACTATAGTATATTCAAGGTCTTTATCAAAACAACAATAGTATATCACAATATAACAATATGAAGTAATATAAAGTCATTGCCATAAAAGTGTAAATAATATTAAACAAAAGATTGTTTATACAAAGAGTCAACAAAGCCCATAGCCACACAGTTGGCTCACTGGGCACCCACTCTTACAGGAGCCACCTCCTGAAGCGACGGCACAGCGTGCTACATACCAGGGCCCGGTCTGTCTCTGTTATTTGATCCTTGACCTCGAGTCTTTAGGGAGTTCACTTTGCATGCATGTATACTCATACTCTCGTACTGAGCGTTTTATGCTCACGTCTCGTACTCTGTATTTTCTGGACACCCTATTCCATGGGGCAGGTTTGCGATTGGACGAGGAGGGTGGATCCAGGAGGGGCTAGTCAGTGGTTGGCCAGCTGGAGCTTCGTCTAGGTTTTATTGCCGTTGTTTGGGTTTATACAGCTATTCGATTTGGTTGTATATTATTTGATAAATTACAGATTCCTTCACTTGGGATTGTATGTTATTTTTGGTTTCCGCAGTTTTATTCTGATATCTGTTTAATTAAGTAAATTGCATGCATAAGTTCTGTTTAGTAGGTGATCCGGGTAAGGGTCACTACATTTATGGTATCAGAGCATGCAAAAGAATTCTTGGGATTTAGTCTCATCATGAGGTATTTTTGTAGATGGCAAATCATGACGACCGGAGTTCTCATGGCAGTGTTGGTGGGCGTTGGGGTGATGCCGACCGAGAGCCTCGTCGAGAACGGCGTCATCGTCATCATGACGATGAGCGTTTCACTGTTCGTCGATTCTTAGCTATGGGTCCTAAGCCCTTAGTTGGAGGTGAGTCTCCGGAGGATGCGGAGAACTGGTTAGACCGCATGGAGACGACTTTTCAGACTTTCCAATGCACCGAAGAGCAGAAGGTGGAGACCCTTGGCTATCTTTGAAAGAGTGGGTGCCCGGTGAGCCAACTTGTGGCTAAGGGCTTTGATGACTCTTTGTATAAACAATCTTTTGTTGAATATAATTTACACTTTTATTAATGACAATGACTTTATCTTTCTTCATATTGTTATATTGTGATATACTATTGTTGTTTTGATAAAGACCTTGAATATACTATAGTGTATGTAAGATGTGGTAGAACATGGGGATGTCTATCATGAAACACATCTTATAGTCACTGTATATTCTAAACTGTTCCTAGTCGATTGAGCCGTCCGTTAATAAGGATAAGAATTGCTCGAGTTTGAGACTAGCATTTGCGATGCAGAGTACCACGTTTCATTGGTAGGGAACATAGAGATGTTCGAAGCATGCAAATGGATATTCATATGATGAATGATCGAACTACCCTATCCAAACTTTCCAAGTGGTTATCACTTATCGAGTGGATAAAGTCCGCGGTTTTGGTTGTACACCATTAGTCCTTACTACTTGAAACATCATTGAGACTCTATATGCTAGTACTGTGCTTTGACTCGTTTACCGACTCTATTGGGGTCATCAGGTGTCGGGATTGGGTACAGTTACAACACATATAGGAGTCGATGCTTTGTTGTCAAGGTTTCACCACATACTTGCGAGTGTGGATATCCTATGCGATCTGAGGAGATATTAGTGTGACGAATCTCTGGCCAGAGTACATGATGTGTTTTAAGAAATGGTTTCTTAGTAGCACATGCGATGTCACTATTTGATCTTCAAGATGTATTGCATAGTTATCGAATCTCGAACGACTCTCGATTTACCAATGGTTGTTGATTCGATCGGGATATTTGGATGAAGGGACCGTACTGTACGCTAACCAAAATCTATTGGTTCTTGCAGGCACTATCAGTGATACCTAGGGAATCATGGGGCGATGTTGCTAGGCGCTCTTACCATGATTCGATGGGCAAGTCGGAAATTGTTGTTCCGAGTCACAAGGAGTTGTGAGCCCACGGCTAGCTATATCCCTGAACCATTGAGGGTCACACAGAGTAATGGATTTTTAATCCCCGTTGAGATAGTTAAATTTAAAGAGTTAAATTTAATGAACAAAGAAGTTGGACTTCTTATTTAAGAGTAGAGGAGTAAGATTTCCTAAAATGACATAGGGATGGACATTTTTGAAAATCACTGAATTCGGATGAGAAAAATTTATCTTGACTTTAAAAGGTGCAGAAATGGTTTCTGTGCACATTGGTGAAATCGGTTTATCAATCGGAGTCATGATGAATTTTATATTAATTTCTGAACACGCGGGCTTTGCTTGTCGGGCTTGAACTTATGACTAATGGGCCCTAAGCTGTTAGCGGCCTACATTATAAATAAGTTATTGCAGTACAGAAATTAGACACAACATGTCACAATTTTTCGAAAAACCCTAGTATTTTTCTCTAACAGTGGCCACCCCCCTCCCCTCTGCTCAGGAAAATCCAGCCTGTGAATTTTGAATTACAGTCTGGTTTAACGAATCAAATTCGTTAATTCTCTTCGTAGAAACTTCTGATAGATTTTCTAGTGCAATCTATCAGAGGGATTAAATCTCTGTTCCTGGACCTGATTGAAAAATAGTTCGTCCATCAGTTCCTGGGAGATACAACAAGAGCAGAGCAATCTGTTGGTGTCCATAATCTCGATTCGAGATTGGAGGTAAAAATTTATAACTGTTATTTAATTTTTACACGCACAATTTAATCGTAAAGTTTTGATACCCATTATGGAATCGTTCCATATAAAAATTTTAAACTTCCGCTGCACCGGGTATCAATCCTGATTGATCTGATCGCCGCGTTCTCCAACAGTGGTATCAGAGCCAGGTTACTCAGATCAAGCGATTAAATTAATCGATTGTACAAAAAATTTTAAGCCTCGGTTTTTGAAACAAAATAAATATTTTAAAAAAATAAAAAAATTTTCGGGCAAAACCCGGGCAGCGATTGGATCGCTGCCCGGGGGGGCAGCGATGGTCGCTGCCCAGCGCAGCGCTAGGAGCTGCGCAGGGCGGCGCACGGCGCTGCCCGGCCCGAGCCCCTTTGGGGCGCGGGCAGCCCGGGAGTGTCCCGGGCGGCCCTCAAAAATTATTTTTAATTTTTAAATTAAAATTTTAATATGTTAAAATTCTATTTTTGGTCCGATCGAAAATTGTTTTTGATTGGTCCACGAGGCGTCGGATCGAATTGTTCGAGTTCGAAAATTTTAAAATTGATTTTTGGATAAATTTAAATTTTTGAAAAATTTAAATATTTTATCCGTTAAATTGAATTTTGAAATTAATTATTTTTGGTACAATTGATGATAAGATATGATCTTATGGATATATTGAGTAAAATATGATTTTATGTATAAAATTGGATTTTATAGATAAAATATGATTTTATTTGATAAAAAGATAAAATATGATTTTGTATGTAAAATAAGATTTTATATATGGAATATGATTTTATCCTTTTAAATTTAAATTGTCATTGCATGTTATCCAATAAATTAATTTTGAATTAAATGTTATTGGATAAGGATGATCGATTGCCATGACCAATTTTATAGGTGTATGTTAGGAATTTACATTTGTTTTTATTGTTGTTGGATTTATTAATGGGCCTGGTTTATGGCCCAATATGAATTGTCATATGTAATAAAAGTGGGCTTGGTTTATGGCCCGTTCCCACCCCTTAAAAATGTATCCCCTACTTGTCATTGTTATTTATTGTAAATACATTAGATTTAGTGGGAGATCAAGATTTGAAGATGGAGGTGGGCCCAGCAGACAATAAAGACAGAAGAAATGTAAATTGGAAGCTCAATGTAATAGGATTGCATTGCATACTGCATATTACCTAGGATTGGACTAAGACTCGTGATTGGCAACCACGGGTCGATTAGAAATGGAATCGATCATCCTATATAATATATGATATTATAGTTGTATGCATGTTATAGACAAAATTGTGTGAATCCGGCAAGCATACAAATTTTAAAATGATGAGACAAATTTTCAAAATTAAAATCCCTCATTTTAAATATGATTTAAAATTGATATCAAGATAAATAAATGAAATTTAAATATTGTTTAAATGTTCCTACCTTCCATCAACGATCAATGTATGAGATGCTACCCGCGGATACGGTCCGGCTCATATTATTGGGGGGGGGGGGGGGGGGGGGGCCATTCGTCGGAAAGCTGTACATTGGATCGACACATGTTGTAAGTTGGGTGGAACTCCCATGGGATCGACTCATATTATTGGGAGATCCACATGGCGACCGTCCATCACAACTTAATATTGATGGGTCATCTTGACATGTCACAATAAACGGCGTCATATTATTGGGCCCTTATTGGACATGAGGTAAAAACGTGGAGGTTGCTTTGGAAGCAATTGGGCTCTACCTTTTGAAAATTATGGTTGGCTGATATTATTCGGGACCATAGTTTGTCAATTGGACTCCATGTTCCCACTAAGAAAAACAGTTTCCCGTTTTCACTAGAGGGTAGTGAAATCGTTAAAATAGTCCTGGAGTGAGATTCATAAAATAAATTTCGTCATATTTTATGTCTTAGTAAATTAATTAAACAATCATCGATAATTGTCTGTTTCATCTCAGTATATCATTATGATGAATCTTCGTAATCCACATGTTTCAATTCTCCAACAAAACAAACTTACTGGCGCAAACAATACAGAATGATTCCATAAGTTAAGATTGTCCTAAGTTCGGAAAAGATTTTCTAAGTGTTAGAAAAGGCTTCTCCGAAAACAGCCCCGGCTGATGTAACTGCCGAAAGGTTGGCCGAACTAGAGAAATGGTTGGACCATGATCTCAAGGCCAAAAGTTACATGAAAAATTGGACAAGTCTAAACAAGTTTGCCATCACTGCAAGAAACCCGGTCATTGGAAACGTAACTGCAAGGAATACCTCGAGCAGTTGCGAACTGCAAAGGGTATGTTTTACATTGAAATAAATGTTTTTCTTAATACTAATTCTTGGGTATTGGATACCAGATGTAGATCTCATATTTGCAATGAGTTGCAAATGATGACAAGAAGTAATAGGCTAAGGATGGGTGAGACCCAGTCAAGGCTCGGGAATGGTTCCAGAGATAAATCCAAAGCTATAGGAGACATTTATTTAATTTTGCAGAACAATTTTAAGTTATTTTTTAGAGACGTTTTATTTGTTCCAGATTTAATTAAAAACATTATTTCTGTTTCTATGCTTGATAGAGATGGTTATTCTTGCAATTTTGTGAATGGGATTTGCAATATTTACAAGAATGAATGTTTGATTGGAAATGGACAACTTGAAAACGATCTATATAACTTAAAATTAAAAGACGTTCCAATAAATTATGTTGATAAACCGGTAACAACAAACAAAAGGAAAATCGATAGTCAAAACCCGGAAAACCTTTGGCATGCTAGGCTAGGTCATATTTCCTCAAGGAGGATGAACAAGCTAGTGGGAGAGGGCATGTTTGATATGTCTGATATTAAGTCTCTACCTACTTGTGAGTCCTGCCTGAAAGGAAAAATGACTAAATCTCCTTTTAAGGGGAAACCTGAGCGTAGTCAAAATCTGTTGGATTTGATCCATACAGATGTTTGTGGTCCATTTAGAATTGGTACTAAATTTGGCCACACCTACTTCATTACCTTTACTGATGATTATTCAAGGTATGGGTATTTATATTTAATGAAATATAATTTTGAAGCATTTGAAAAGTTCAAAGAATTCAAGGCTGAAGTAGAAAACAAGCTAGGTAAAAGTATTAAAGCACTTCGATCGAATCGAGATGGAGAATACTTAAGTACCAAATTTTTGGACTATCTGAAAGAGAATGAGATTCTCTCTCAGTGGACTCCTCCTATGACACCTCAGCTGAATGGTGTATCGGAGCGTCGTAATCGAACTTTGTTGGACATGGTTCGATCCATGATGAGCTTCACTGAGCTTCCACCTTCGTTTTGGGGCTATGCGCATGAAACGGCGGTGTTGTTGTTGAACAACGTCCACACCAAAGCAGTGGACAAAACACCATACGAGTTATGGAATGGCAAAGCTCCTAAGTATTCGTACTTGAGGATTTGGGGATGTCCTGCTTACGTGAAGCAGACAGTGGGAGATAAGTTGGATAGTCGATCCACCTTATGTTATTTTGTAGGGTATCCGAAGAATTCAATCGGATATTATTTCTATCATCCTGCTGAAACAAAGGTGTTTGTTTCAAGGAATGCCACCTTCTTGGAGAAAGAGTTCTTATTGGATAAGTAAGGCGAGATGATGGAACTCGAAGAAATTCGAGAAGAACCCGAAATACAAAATAACGATCCTACACCTCAGGAACCATTGATAGACACGCATATACCTAGAAGATCCGAGAGGACTTCTAGACCTCCTATTCGATATGGTCTTCTTCTTGAAGGGGATCAAGATGAACCCGATGTTGGATGTGATCCAAGAAACTTCAAGGAAGCAATTTCTGATGCGGATTCAAATTTATGGCTTGAAGCTATGCAGTCGGAAATAGATTCGATGCATACAAACCAAGTTTGGTCTTTAGTAGATCCTCCCGATGGAATTGTTTCAATAGGGTGTAAATGGATATACAAGAGAAAGCTTGGGCCTGATGGTAAGGTATTGACCTACAAGGCGCGATTGGTGGCGAAAGGTTATACTCAAAGACAATGAGTTGACTATGATGAAACCTTTTCACCAGTTGCAATGTTCAAGTCCATAAGAATCCTTATTGTCATAGCTGCTTGGTATGACTATGAGATATGGCAAATGGATGTGAAGACTGCATTTCTTAATGGAAACATTAAGGAAGAGATCTATATGACGCAGCCTGAGGGATACACATCCATGGGAAGCGAGCATAAGGTATGCAAGCTTCAGAGATCAATCTATGGTCTAAAACAAGCATCAAGAAGTTGGAACCAGAAATTTGATGAAACAATAAAGGATTTTGGTTTCATCAAGAACCCGGAGGAACCATGCGTGTACAAGAAAGTAGTTAAGGATGCTGTGACATTCTTAGTACTTTATGTTGATGACATCCTACTCATTGGGAATGACGTAGGGATGTTGCAGTCAACAAAGATATGGTTATCAGGTAGATTCTCGATGAAGGATTTGGGTGAGGCATCTTATATTCTAGGGATACAGATCTATAGAGATAGATCTAAGAGAATGATAGGACTTACTCAAGCAACCTACATCGACACCATATTGAAACGGTTTTCAATGGATGGGTCCAAGAGAGGACATCTACCTATGTGTCATGGAGTTTCTCTATCCAAGTCTATGTGTCCCAAGACTGATGAAGAGATAGAGAAAATGACACATGTACCATATGCGTCAGCCATTGGTAGTATCATGTATGGGATGATATCTACCAGACCGGATGTAGCATTTGATCTGAGTGTCACGAGCAAATATCAAGCTAATCCCGGTCAAATGCATTGGAAAGCCGTGAAGGACATTCTTAAGTACTTACGAAGGACTAAGAATATGTTCATGGTATATGGAGGAAGAGAACTAAAATTGGAAGGCTATACCGACTCTAGCTTCCAAAGTGACGTGGATGACTCGAAGTCAACCTCTGGATTTGTATTCATGCTCAATGGCGGTGCTGTCTCTTGGAAGAGTTCCAAGCAGGACACCACAGCGGATTCCACCACTGAGGCAGAATACATTGCAGCATCAGCTGCTGCTAAAGAGGCCGTTTGGATGAGGAATTTCGTCCAAGAGTTGGGCGTTATTCCTGAAGTTGTTGGTCCAGTCCCGGTGTACTGTGACAACACGGGTGCCGTTGCTCAGGCAAAGGAACCAAGGTCTCATCAAAGATCCAAACACGTACTGAGGAAATACCACATCATCCGGGAGATTGTGGAAAAAGGAGACATCACTGTCGAAAGAGTGGCCTCTGCAGACAATATCGCTGATCCACTTACTAAGCCCTTGTCAGGTCCATTATTTGACAAACATCGCGAAGCAATGGGTCTACGTAGTATGACTAGTTGGCTTTAGGGCAAGTGGGAGATTGAAAGAGTGGGTGCCCGGTGAGCCAACTTGTGGCTAAGGGCTTTGATGACTCTTTGTATAAATAATCTTTTGTTTAATATAATTTACACTTTTATTAATGGCAATGACTTTATCTTTCTTCATATTGTTATATTGTGATATACTATTGTTGTTTTGATAAAGATCTTGAATATACTATAGTGTATGTAAGATGTGGTAGAACATGGGGATGTCTATCATGAAACACATCTTATAGTCACTGTATATTCTAAACTGTTCCTAGTCGATTGAGCCGTCCGTTAATAAGGATAAGGATCGCTCGAGTTTGAGACTAGCATTTGCGATGCAGAGTACCACGTTTCATTGGTAGGGAACATAGAGATGTTCGAAGCATGCAAATGGATATTCATATGATGAATGATCGAACTATCCTATCCGAACTTTCCAAGTGGTTATCACTTATCGAGTGGATAAAGTCCGCGGTTTTGGTTGTACACCATTAGTCCTTATTACTTGAAACATCATTGAGACTCTATATGCTAGTACTGTGCTTTGACTCGTTTACCGACTCTATTGGGGTCATCAGGTGTCGGGATTGGGTATAGTTACAACACATATAGGATTCGATGCTTTGTTGTCAAGGATTCACCACATATTTGCGAGTGTGGATATCCTATGCGATCTGAGGAGATATTAGTGTGACGAATCTCTGGCCAGAGTACATGATGTGTTTTAAGAAATGGTTTCTTAGTAGCACATGCGATGTCACTATTTGATCTTCAAGATGTATTGCATAGTTATCGAATCTCGAACGACTCTCGATTTACCAATGGTTGTTGATTCGATCGGGATATTTGGATGAAGGGACCGTACTGTACGCTAACCAAAATCTATTGGTTCTTGCAGGCACTATCAGTGATACCTAGGGAATCATGGGGCGATGTTGCTAGGCGCTCTTACCATGATTCGATGGGCAAGTCGGAAATTGTTGTTCCGAGTCACAAGGAGTTGTGAGCCCACGGCTAGCTGTATCCTTGAACCATTGAGGGTCACACAGAGTAATGGATTTTTAATCCCCATTGAGATAGTTAAATTTAAAGAGTTAAATTTAATGAACAAAGAAGTTGGACTTCTTATTTAAGAGTAGAGGAGTAAGATTTCCTAAAATGACATAGGGATGGGCATTTTTGAAAATCACTGAATTCGGATTCAGAAAAATTTATCTTGACTTTAAAAGGTGCAGAAATGGTTTCTGTGCACATTGGTGAAATCGGTTTATCAATCGGAGTCATGATGAATTTTATATTAATTTTTGAACACGCGGGCTTTTCTTGTCGGGCTTGAACTTATGACTAATGGGCCCTAAGCTGTTAGCGGCCTACATTATAAATAAGTTATTGCAGTACAGAAATTAGACACAACAGGTCACAATTTTTCGAAAAACCCTAGTATTTTTCTCTAACAGTGGCCACCCCCCTCCCATCTGCTCAGGAAAATCCAGCCTATGAATTTTGAATTACAGTCTGGTTTAACGGATCAAATTCGTTAATTCTCTTCGTAGAAACTTCTGATAGATTTTCTAGTGCAATCTATCAGAGGGATTAAATCTCTGTTCGTGGACCTGATTGAAGAACAGTTCGTCCATCAGTTCCTGGGAGATACAACAAGAGCAGAGCAATCTGTTGGTGTCCATAATCTCGATTCGAGATTGGAGGTAAAAATTTATAACTGTTATTTAATATTTACACGCACAAATTTAATCGTAAAGTTTTGATACCCATTATGGAATCGTTCCATATAAAAAATTTAAACTTCCGCTGCACCGGGTATCAATCCTGATTGATCTGATCGCCGCGTTCTCCAACAATCTTCTGGATGGGCGTGTGCGCAGGTGGTGGAGGTTTACTTCTGCACCTTTTGTTGCGGCGAGAGGAGTGGCCACCTGGGCCGAGTTCCGCATAGCTTTCCAAAAGCGGTATTTTCCTCCTGCACTCCGACAGTCGAAGGCGGGCGAGCTACTGAGTCTGCGACTGGGAGCCATGTCTATCGATGAGTATCAGCAGAGGTTCTTTGATCTGCTATCCTATTGCCCCGAGATTGCTGATAGCTCAGAGATGAAGTATAATCTGTTCCTTCAGGGCCTTAACCCTGAGATCCATGAACGTGTAGCGGTTGGTGACGACATGTCCTACGAGGGTTTGGTGAGCTGTTGTCACCAGGCAGAGGACAGCATTCGACGGAACAGGTCTTTCCCTCAGTCGAGGCCTGCTAGTTCTTTGGGTCCCCGTGCCCAAACTTTCAAGAAGTCTGGATCTTCTTCTTCCTCTGGTTCTGGAGGTGTTGTCCGTTATGGTAAGAAGGACAAGTGTGATCACTGTGGGAAGAACCATCCATCCGACAAGTGCCGTAGAGCTTCTGGAGCTTGTTTCCGTTGTGAAGAGACTGGTCATATCCGGAGAGATTGTCCACTGTCTGGGGGAGGTGGTTCTGGATCTGGTTCTGGTCCTGGATCGGGTTCTCAAGCCACCGTACAGCAGAGGTCGCAGGGACAGTCTGCTGGGAGTTCTCATTTGAGGCCACGAGCTTCTGGCCAGGTGTTTGCCCTGAGACATGATCAGGCTGTGGAGGATAATGAGAAAGTCATCGCAGGTACATTTCTGTTTTATGGTATACCTGCTCTTGTACTTATTGACACTGGTGCATCTCATTCCTTCATTTCTGCACGTTTTGTTAAGAGGCATAAGTTACCATGCATTGCACTAGACGTAGTGATGTCTGTTTCTACTCCGACGGGCCAATCTGCTTTGGCTAAGCGTCTAGTGATGGGTTGCCCTTTAGAGTTCAAAGGGAACATTCTGTTAGCGAATATCATGGTCCTGGTGATGGACGACTTTGATTGCATTCTGGGAATAGATATGTTGACTACCTATCGAGCTTCAGTGGACTGCTATCAGAGATTAGTACGCTTTCATCCAGAGGGGAGTGAGAGTTGGTTTTTCTATGGTGAGGGAGCGCGACCCCCGATGCCTTTGGTATCAGCTTTGAGAGCCTGCCGAGCTCTAGGGTCTGGCGGGGAAGGCTACCTTATCTATGCAGTTGATTTGTCTGCTGAGAGTATTGGGATAGAGAGCATTCCTGTTGTGGATGAATTTCCAGATGTATTTCCTGATGAGATTCCGGGTTTTCCTCCTGCTAGGGAAGTCAAGTTTGGCATAGAGTTGATGCCGGGCACTTCGCCTATTTCTAGAGCACCGTATCGTCTGGCTCCGTCAGAGATGCGTGAGTTGAAGAATCAGCTACAGGATCTTTTGGACAAGGGGTACATTCATCCTAGTGTATCTCCTTGGGGAGCTCCTGTTCTCTTCGTGAAGAAGAAAGATGGGTCGATGCGGCTGTGCATTGACTATCGGCAGTTGAATCGAGTCACTGTGAAGAACAAGTATCCGTTGCCTCGTATTGATGACTTGTTTGACCAGCTGCAGGGCACATCAGTTTACTCCAAGATTGACTTAAGATCTGGGTGTCATCAGTTGAGAGTCCGTGATCAGGACGTAGCCAAGACTGCATTCCGTACTCGCTATGGGCATTACGAGTTCCTAGTAATGCCATTTGGTTTGACTAATGCGCCGGCTATATTCATGGATCTGATGAACCGTGTCTTCAGGGATTATTTGGACAAGTTTGTCGTGGTCTTTATTGACGACATCTTGGTGTATTCGCGTAATACGGAAGAGCATGTTTCTCACTTGCGGTTGGTACTGCAGACTCTTCGGGATGAGCAGTTGTATGCCAAGCTGAGCAAGTGTGAGTTCTGGATGGATAGAGTGGTCTTTCTTGGCCATATCATATCCAGGGAGGGGATTTCTGTTGATCCAAGCAAGATTGAAGCGGTACTTAATTGGTCTCGTCCGACGACAGTTGCTGAGATCCGTAGTTTTCTGGGTCTAGCAGGGTATTATCGTCGCTTCATTCTGAACTTCTCTCAGTTAGCTCGACCGTTGACGCAGCTTACCCGCAAGGGTGTGGATTTTGAGTGGTCCTCCGAGTGTGAGGAGAATTTCCGTGAGCTTCGACGGCGGTTGACTTCTGCGCCGGTGTTGGCATTACCGTCAGGATCTGGAGGGTATGTAGTTTACACGGATGCTTCTCTTCAGGGGTTGGGTTGTGTCCTGACTCAGAATGGGCATGTGATCGCATACGCTTCTAGACAGCTGAAGCTTCACGAGGACAACTACCCAGTCCATGATTTGGAATTGGCAGCCATTGTGTTCGCTTTGAAGATCTGACGTCATTATCTTTATGGCGAGAAATTTGAGATCTTCACCGACCATAAGAGTCTCAAGTATTTGTTCACTCAGGCGGAGTTGAACATGAGGCAGAGACGTTGGATGGACTTGCTTAAGGACTATGATTGCGAGATTAAGTACCATCCGGGAGCTGCTAATCTCACCGCTGATGCTTTGAGTCGCAAGGTGCGACTATCCGCACTTCAGACTTGTTCGATGTCTAGTGCGATCAGTGACTGTTGTACTTCAGGTTATACCTTCAAGCATAAGAAAGGTATGCAGAGTATCCAGATATTTGCGATATTATCTGAGCCAGCCTTGTATTCGCAGATTCGAGATACTCAGATGTCTGATTCGAAGACCCAGCGTTTAGCTCGTCTAGCTAACGAGGGTAGCTCGTCTGGATTTTATTATCAGTCAGATGACTTTCTGTGTTTGTCTGGTAGGCTTGTGATTCCGCAGGATGAAGAGTTGCGAGAGGAGATTTTGTCTCAGGTGCATCGCACTAAGTTGAGTATTCATCCTGAGAGCAACAAGATGTATAAGGATCTACGTACTCGTTTCTGGTGGAAGGGAATGAAACGCAGTGTGTATCAGTTTGTTTCGAGATGTTTGGTGTGTCAACAGGTCAAGGCAGAGCACCGACGACCTGGAGGATTGCTTCACAGTCTGCCTATTCCTGAATGGAAATGGGAGTTTATCACAATGGACTTTGTGACCCATTTGCCGGTATCCCCGAGGAACTGTGATGCTATCTGGGTTGTGGTGGACCGACTCACCAAGTCAGCACATTTCATTGCCTATAGCCGAGAGTACTCTATGGATCGCATGGCACGGATGTACATTCAGGAGATCGTCCGACTCCATGGAGTGCCTGTGAGCATTGTCAGCGATCGGGACCCTAGGTTTACTTCTAGATTCTGGGGGAGTGTTCAGCGTGCGATGGGTACTACTCTCAATTTGAGTACAGCCTATCATCCGGAGACTGATGGTCAGTCAGAGCGCACTATCCGTACGTTAGAGGATATGCTTAGAGCGTGCGTCATGGATTTTGGTTCAGCCTGGCAGAATCATTTGCCGTTGATCGAGTTCGCTTACAACAACAGCTATCACACTAGTATTGGGATGGCACCTTTTGAGGCGTTGTATGGGCGACGTTGTCGTACTCCACTCTTCTGGGAAGAAGTGGGGGAGAGACAGGCTGAGGGACCGGAGTTTATCCAGCAGGCGATAGATATTGTTGATCAAATCAAGAAACGGATTAAGACTGCACAGGATCGTCAGGCCAGCTATGCTAATATCAAGCGTAGACCCTTGCAGTTCGAGGTCGGGGAGAAAGTGTTTCTGAGAGTGTCACCTTTCCGCAAAATTCTCAGATTTGGCCTTAAGGGCAAGTTGTCTCCCAGATTTATCGGTCCGTTTGAGATCTTAGAGAGCATTGGCGATTTGGCTTATCGACTAGCTTTGCCACCGCACCTATCCAGTATTCACGACGTGTTCCACGTATCTCTGTTGCGACGGTATGTGGCGGATGAATCTCATATTCTGCAGCGATCTGAGGTTCAGGTAGACAAGGATTTGACTTATGTTGAGAAACCTCTTCGTATCCTGGATTATAAGGATAAGGTTTTATGGAACAAAGTCATTCCTTTGGTTTTAGTTCAGTGGCAGCGCCGAGGCACTGAGGAAGCTACTTGGGAGCTTGAGGACAGGATGCGTAAAGACCATCCTGAGTTGTTTTGATTTCATTCTTTATAGTTGTATTCAGTTGCAAACTTTGTAAACGTTTGATTTGAATAAAGAATGTTTTTGATTTCTGTATTTTGCATTCGGTACTTAAGATCTGATTTCGAGGACGAAATATCTTAAGTGGGGGAGAATGTAGTAGCCCGTAACCAAAATCAGTAATTAAGGAATTAATCATAATTACTTGGGTAGAGTTCGGAAGCTCCGAAGGCGAGTTTGGAAGCTCCGATCAGGATCGGAAGCTCCGATCGATATTACGTCAGGCATGACGTGTGGCAAGATCGGAAGCTCCGATCAGGACCGAAAGCTCCGATCACCCCTATCCGGAGTCAACAAGTGATATTTTGACACGTGGCAGATCAGGATCTTCGGAAGCTCCGATGGCAGGATCGGACGTTCCGATCGAGGTTCGGACGTTCCGATCAAGGATCGGAAGTTCCGATCGTTGTCTATAAATAGAAGGCCGAGGCTTCACTTTCATTTGCCAATTCCGAGTTCTCCTTTCCTTTCTAGTCCTTTTGGAGCTGTTTTAGTCTTCTTAGACTTGGTCCGGAGGTCGGCGAGGCGTTCGGTAGTCGTAGCGGAGTTGTGCCCAAGTTCTGGGGGCATCGACATCAAAGGGCTAACGACGGACGAAGGTATAGCTTTTGCTTCCTATAAATATTTAGGAGTACGCAATAGCTTAGTTAAGGCTTTTAGAGCACTTTAATGATAGTAGTATCATTTGGCAGTGTAGAGCAGACTATAGACGTGGACCTAGAGTTGGTAGAGCTTGCTCTGTTTTGAGGTACGAAAGTACTGTTCGAGATATCCTGACTGAGTATGCATGTATTATGTGACTGCATGATTTATATGCCATGATATTATGCTGCATTCATTGCATCTTGCTGTATCTCTTTCGAGATGTCTGTTAGTAGGGTTGTACCCTATCCTGTTAGTGGATGGACTTCCATCGATTTGGGTCCGATGTATCCACGGTTATCTCGGTATGGGAGCCACCTCCTGAAGCGACGGCACAGCGTGCTACATACCAGGGCCTGGTCTGTCTCTGTTATTTGATCCTTGACCTCGAGTCTTTAGGGAGTTCACTTTGCATGCATGTATACTCATACTGTCGTACTGAGCGTTTTATGCTCACGTCTCGTACTCTGTATTTTCTGGACACCCTATTCCATGGGGCAGGTTTGCGATTGAACGAGGAGGGTGGATCCAGGAGGGGCTAGTCAGTGGTTGGCCAGCTGGAGCTTCGTCTAGGTTTTATTGCCGTTGTTTGGGTTTATACAGCTATTCGATTTGGTTGTATATTATTGGATAAATTACAGATTCCTTCACTTGGGATTGTATGTTGTTTTTGGTTTCCGCAGTTTTATTCTGATATCTGTTTAATTAAGTAAATTGCATGCATAAGTTCTGTTTAGGTGATCCGAGTAAGGGTCACTACACTTCATAATTCAAAGATTGTTCCTAATACATGAAATTTTGATCCAAAGACACTTTCAGTAGGAAAGTATAATCCTCATGGCCCACAATGTATGTCCTACAATCAGAACGAATTGTTCTCGATTAAATAATATTTATCCCATCTATGCGTACTAGTTGTGCTCGATCTCTCACTGACTTATTTTTAAAGATGAGTGAAATTAGAGTAAATGATTGTCCTTAAAGACGAGAAAAAATCATATTAAACAAGTGTTTGTCCTACAATTGGAACACTTGGGTGATGGTTCCACCAATCTCTAAGGATTGAACACTCTTCTCCACTTGTGTCATGCACCGTATTGTACCATATTAGAGTGGAACACTTGGGTGATGGTTCCAAATTCATATTGGATTGTTCTACATAACTGACATTTTGATCCTAAGATACTTCCACTAGGGGAGTGTGATAAAATACTTGCAGCCAGTCGAGCATGATATGTGTCCATCTTCACTGTATTCTGATATTCCCACATCTCAGCCGAGTCACGGGCTAGACACTCTACCCACATGCATGCAAAAACACCACAATCAATTTATATGTAATTATTGGAGCATGTTCACAAGGACAAATCATATTGTGCCGTATTTCGGGAGGATTATTCTCAATTTATATGTAATTGTTCTACATAACTGACATTTTGATCCAAAGACACTTCCAATAGGAGAGTGAGATCCTCATGTCACACATGTATGTCCTACAATCAGAACGAATTGTTCTTTATTAAGTGACAATTATCCCATTATTGTTTACTAGTTGTGCTCGATCTCAGAGTCTCGTGTTATTATAGAAGAGTGAAATTATACCAAGTGAAAGTCCACAAATTGGTGTCTTAGACTAGAATAAATCACATCATGCAACTCTCAAGTATGGAATTCGGAAAATATACCACAATAGTATACATTGGTTGTTAGTGGACATCCACAAATGATGAATTATCAATGTATTCCTCCTACACCATAGACAAAGTGGGGCACAATTTTTAAACATACTTACATACTGTATCTCCATAAACCATAAAAGCATACAAAGACTATACATGTTAATCAAAGTTGTTTTTCAGCATTCCCCTTTCGTGACATAAAATAATTGCAGCCAGTCTTGCATGATAGGTGTCCATCTTCACAGTATTTTGATATGTCCACATTTCATCCGAGTCACGGGCTAGACACTCTACCCACATGCATGCATAAACACCACAGTCAAGTGTTTCACCTTGATGACGCATACGTTCCCTCAACACAGCGGAGTCGGGTATGATGAAATTTGAATGATGACGAACCCAACCAACCAAAAAACGTGCCTTCAAAGATAAATATTATCAAAACACATTTATACAATTCACATAACATGACACAACGAAAACTCACCAACGTTCTACATGCCCCTAGGCTGAACGAATCGGGAAGTGAATTCCACATTTTGAACACCCCTTCCTTTGCGTGAAACACTAGCAGAAACCAATGCGCTCTGCTATTGATTGGAAAAATGAGGTATTTGCATCTCTTAAACAAATCACCATTCATTTTCTGCAAAAATAACTTTGAGGCAGAAGAGAGTCGCGAAAAAAAGAGTCGTAATCATTATTTTGAACCTTCATTTTTTTCCCAAATTTTTTGAGGTGCTCAAACAATTCTGCCTGCAAATGAAAGAACAAGAAAAATGAAAAACTAACTCAAGTGTATAGTATATCAAACGTAAAATATTAAAATTTTACTAACCTGCACCAAAGTGTCCATGCAAAATATTTCATTTCCATTATCCACACTGAATTTTTCCATCATCCGCATTTGAACATTTATAATCTCATGACTAACAAGCTTACCAAACAAGAAATCACAGAAAACGGACCCTGGTAAATGGACAATTCCGTCTAGCCAAACATCAACACTACAAGAAAATACGAATTATTTTGTATTAAAAAAAGATCTCAAAAAAAGATTAAAATTAATACACGATCTTTCAGATAGAAATTTATACGCTATGTCATCACTCAAAAGATATTCTTTCAACAATTTTTTCTCTTCGTCAGTGGCTTCTTCATGTCCACAGAAATTTGTTCTACCTTGATATTCACCAGTCCAAGCCTTACTCAAGTCGTTATCAGGTAGCTCCTCAACATCAATTACTTTATTTGCCTACGTCAGAATACACAAAGATGGTAAAAAACAATAAAGATTTCCACGAATTAAAATATAGGACTTCAATATCAAATAATCAAGGTTAAAGGAAGGTTTCTATCAAAGTTAAACCTTTTTTCTTCCCTTTCTCTTTGGCGTGGTACTGGGTGGAGTCACAAACATTGACGGTTTTCTTTTCTTTACCCGATCACCCCTCGTTCTGAAATTATCGACAATAGAAGATTGAAAATTAATGATTTCCTCAACCTTCTCAGAATTATCGTCAGTCTCGTCCACCCCACCACTTTTGTCAGAAGTATCCTCATCAATACGACTTTCAACCACGTTGGTTGAAATATCACCCGCAGAAACATTATTCTCTTTAACCACTTTTGTTACAATATTATCCAACAACTTATCAATCTCATTCAGATCTTCACTACTACCGTCACATGATCCGTTAAGAGAATTCTCTCCATCAGCTTTGCTTTTTTTCATTCCCATGTCACCACTTTCTTCATTTTTATCCCTCCCAAGCTCAGCACCAACAACACCTTTTCCATCCTCCAAGTCATCAACAGCTATACTTTCTTTCATCTCAAACTCGATACCAGCCACACCCTTTCCCTTACCCAATCCGTCAGCACATACATCTTCACCCTTCTTCAATTCACCAATATCTGAAATTTTTGTCTCAACCAATTTCTGAACAACCTCACCTTCTGCATTCAAATTTTCAGATAAATCAACACAATTGTTAACAGACACATCAACAAAATCATTTAAATTACCCCATAGGTCATGACTCGCACTCAACTCCTCTTGCTCATCGGTTTCATTCATTCCATCAGCAGCGTCATCAACACTCAGATCATTATCAACTACAATGTCCTTGCCTTTGCGATTTCGAGCAAATTCTTTCTCCAAATCCATATTTTCTTTCAAATCAAACAGCTTCCTCTTAGAGCCAACTCTCTTACGTTTCAGCTGCGCACAAGTTCTTTTCAACATTTTAATCTCAGCAATTTGTTTATTCACAATTTTTTCTAGTTCACAATTATCTCTGCTGCCTCCTTGTTCCTTTGAAACCGGCAGCAACAACTACAACAACAAAGAAGTTAATGAAGAATATTTCTTATTTTTAAAACGTGAAATGAAGGATGCTACTCAAATTACCTTGTTCTCCATTTCCTCTTCAGAAAAGGGATGAATCGACAAAACCTGATCCAAAAACAAATATATATCATGCAAACCTCCAGCATTCGAAATATGATTAGTAAAAAAAAGATACTTTGGTTGACGATATGGCATCAAAAGCCACTTCAGCTTTCACAGCATCCAACTTGATCTTGCTTTTTTCGAAACGAAACAGGCGGGGGCAGATATGAACACCACGAGGGACGGCTAATGACGGTACTCTTTCATAGAACCAAGCCTAAGCAAAAAATCATATAAGTAAACAAATTCAACAAATTAATAGCACAATAACTCAGATAATTATATACTAACCATCAAACCAGCCGTGCAACCATCCAAATACAATTTACTCACTTGATTGTCCAATTCTCGGTATAAAAACCTAAACGCAGCATCTCCCCATCCAAACTCAAAAAAAGTGCTCAGTTCATCAATATAGGGAAAGATAAAAGCAGGAGTAATGTAATTACCAATCGAAAATATTACAGAATTAAATATGAACAAAATAAACATTCGAACAAAGTCATCAATGTCAGCTTCGACATTACTACTCGCAAGGAAAACAAGCTTTTTTTTATAATGATCCTATGAGTGTTGCTTATTTTCCCTCTGAAATGCCGAGACAGAAAGCTTGATTCAAGCTTGAGGTCCAGATCAACTTGTTGACCTCTCTGATGCAAACCAAGCACGATTGAGAAGTCTCTTGATGTGAAAGGAATGGAAATATCGCCACCAACAACGAACAAGCATGAAGGACTATCAAATCTTTTAAACAGATAGTCAACCCTGCCACTACTCACAGGTAGAACAGACATGTCTATCCATTTACCGAATGAAGTTTCTTTTATTCTGCTCATTTGTTCATTCCCTATGACCACCTTCAACTCCTCCATTATTTTTTTACAATAGGCGGGAGAACATCGAGTAAATATAACCTTGCCACTTTTGATCGACTCAAAATCATCACATATTTCCTCTTCATCAGCCATTTCTAATATTTAAAAATCATTACAAAAATTTTACATTAAAAATAACAGAATGGAATATTGCATGAAAAAGAACAAAAACTTCAAATTTGGGAACAATTGGATACTTTTATACAGAAATTTATCAATTGTCTTCAATAATATAACATTATTGAATATATATTCAATAAATCACAAACATCACAACAACATAACAATATAGAATTCATTTACGAAGATATACTTCAAAAACAATTTCAAGAACAAAACCCTAAAAATTGGGGATAAATAATTTAAACTGAGGAACTGTCAAAATTAAATACAAAATTTAGGAATAATGATGCGAATGTTTTGACAAATATATGCAAACAAGAACGGTACTAAGACAATTGAGCCATGAAACCCTAAAAATAATGGAAACACATAAACCTTAAAGATTCTTACAATGAGGACCAAATTATTCCTCTAAACGAATAATTTTTCTCAGTTACTCGAGAGACTAATCATATATAGCGGCCAATTTAACAAATTTAAAACATGGTTCACCTATTTTTGATTTTTTCGACTTCTTCACCGTGCTAGATTTCTTTTTCTTCCGGACTCTAGAAGCTCCTTCAACTGACTTATCTTTTGAGTGTCTGCTTCTTTTAGTCAACGGTGCCATTTTCTGATCTCAAAAACTTGTCGCAAAAGATCACTGCTTTCCTGCGGGAAGAATCGGTTGGGTGAGGGAGGGAAACTACCGATCGTCCCTGTTTTCTTGTTTTTTGTTTATTTGAAAAATATGTGAGGGATAGTGTTGGGTGTTTAAATAAATTTTAGGGGCATTTTTGTAAACTGACCCAAATAGAGAGTTGTAACAAATAGCAGCCTTATGTCAGGGATTTAGAACAAATAATTGTTGACTTGGGGACTGAGGAGAAATTTATATTTACTAATAGGGATTTATCATAAATTTGCTGCTTAATATTTACCATTTATAACTATAATAATTGTTCATAGAAATAACTAAAAATATTATTTTATCTTTAAATATAAAATAAATTATTTGTAAAACAGAATTTCTTAATTTAGAAACTGGCAATTCAAATTCAAATAAATAAAAATAAAACTTTTTTTTTGAGATTATATATAAAAAAGGAGAGGTTAAATAGGACGAGCCCCAATGGTCGAGTGGCTACCACCCAATCCACTGGCCTCTTGATTTCCCCCGGCGGAACAGAGCTACTCCCCTTTCACCTGTCAACATCTCTGTGTCCAAATCTATTCCGAATCCAATCAAGGCAAAGAAAAAACCATTCGATTATTGGTCCAAGATTGTCGGCTCCCAATTTCTATATCTCGGCCAAAGAGCGGTTGCTCGATCCTTCTTGTTCACCTGATCTTGCCTGCGGAGGTAAAAAGAATGTTTTTTATTGCGAAAATTCCAATCTGCGAATTTATATGTTATTTTTTTCTGCTCCTGAGATCCAGGACTGATTTGGGAATGTGGGAGTTTGTACCCTAATTCTAAGCTGCAGCGGAAGTTCGATAATTTTATATGTTCTAGGTGGATCTAACATGAAATTCAGGCGATTTCATCGGATTTTTGCAGTTAGGGTGCGTCCTGTAGTTTACATTTATTGGGATCCAATTGAATCTGGGGTTGGATTTTGGGTCTTCCGTTTGGTTACCTGGGCCATTATAGTTTCGAATTGTTTTAATTGAGGGTTGGTTAGCGAATTTGGAAGTAGGTTGTATGCATTGGTTTAGTAAATGATGTTGCTCGAGAGGCAGATTTAGATTTGTGGGAGTAGTTCTTTTTAATGGCACTGACTGTTACAAATTTTTTATGCTGAAGACGGGAATTTAGAGAATGCTTTTACTAGATATCAAAGCGTAATGTGTAAACTGTATGAATGGTAGATGAAGAAAATACTGTGTCCCTCCGTGGAATCCTTTGGAAGGTGTTCATATCTTGAAATTGTGTGTTGGCCCATCTTTCAAACTAAAAAAAAAACTTTGATCCTGAAATTTTGTTGCAATGATATTTTCTAACGTGCATAAAATTAATTATCAGGTATTAGTATTGTCAAGATCAAGTCTCCACCAGCGTTTTCACTTTGTTTTTGGAGCTCGTGATTTGGAGAATGGTCCAAAGGTGGTTTTTTTTTTCAAGTTATTTTTCCTATTCTTATATCATATTGCAATTTTTAATGCATTTTTTAGTAAAATTTTATCTTCATTTTTTTTGCAGGAATGGAGTGTATTAATGTTCAAGAAATACCATGTTGCAGTGCTTAGCAGGGTTCAAGCATTTATGTGCTCCATTGCTTCAATGCTTTGAACTTGATACCCAATCAAGGGGCCTCGAGGATCCTGAAATTCTTGCCAGAGAGACTGTGTGTATGCATTCTATCCACAATCTTTATTAGTTAACCTCTTCAATGCCCAACGGCCAACCCGTATAAAATAAAAGAAAGGGTAAAGGAACTTGTAATATACAATGGACATAAGAATATGGATTTAAGATATCCTATCTCCATTCCCGATCTTGCGATATTTGTTGAAAAAGTGAGATTTGAAAATGTTTTCCTTTTTGCTCTTCAAAACAGTGGTTTTGAGGTCTCGTGTCTTATCCTTTGCCTCTAAATAAGATGGTATTTTTTGGATAGAAACTTCCCATTTTTATGAAATGAAATTTCTTTATGGATTTCCTAGAAAAGGAAAATGATTAATTTATTTAATGATACTCAAAAGGAGTGTTTCACTTTAAAACCGGCCGGATCTTCATGAAAGGAATACTAATAACCTGATATTGCCATTCAATCGCTGCAGCTGTGAAAAAGTGTTGATGGAGATAGGTCATAAGAGCTGTTATCTTGTTCGCTGATTTCTTGGCACTCCATTTTCTTCCGTCTGTATTCATATGCTGTTCTCTAGCATGACTGGATATGCAGCTATTTTGTAATTGAATTTTTCTTTTATGCAGTTAGTGTAAGCGAAATAGAAGCACTTTATGAGCTTTTTAAGAAGATCAGCAGCGCTGTGATTGATGACGGGCTGATCAACAAGGTTCTTACTATATTAGCACAGATCAATGATTTCAAGTCATTTTGACGTATAAATATCCTTATGGGCTATAGCATGTCCATGAGTTTACGACCCTTTCAACATCATTCATGTAATTCAAATTTCTCTTTATTATTTTGCAGGAAGAATTTCAATTGGCATTGTTTAAGACAAACAAAAAAGAGAGTCTGTTTGCCGATCGGGTACTTTACAATTTTAAGCATGTTTTATCAGTAGTTATCTGATGAACACGATTTGTGGTGGCTGCTATTAAGTAAAAATTTTGTTATCGTGCATTATCAAAGTTCTTTTCATGTACAATCTTGAGTGTTCCCAGTGGCAACCAGCATGCAGTTAGATCGTAGTTTTACATCAGGCACATGTTGACGCGAATGAAGTTTTAGACGCCAATTTAAAATGATGTGTTGCAATTCGTCCGCATCTATTTTGATGAGACTTGGAAATGCATCTTTCAACAATGAAAAGTAATCCTTGGGGTAACACTTCCTTAAGACGTAGGGTCGTTCCCCAGATACTTAGGAATCTTCCTCAGCCTTTCTATTTCCTTCAACTGGAACATAATTTTATTTTTTATAGAACAAATCTTGTACTTTAGAATATGATGTTTATTTTGGGATATTACATTGTGCGTATGCTCAGAAGTTTTAAAGAGTATTAAAAAAATTTCGCTTGTCTCTTCTCATCCACATATTTCTTGGAGCAGGTTTTTGACTTGTTTGACACCAAACATAATGGAATTCTTGGTTTTGAGGAGTTCGCCCGTGCACTCTCTGTATTTCATCCAAATGCTTCTATTGATGATAAGATTGAATGTATGTTGAATATCTGATACTCCCGTTATTAGGCTCCGTTTAGCTCTTGGTGACTTTCTGATATTCATGCCCTTTTGACTTATATTTCTCACTGCAGTTTCTTTTCAACTGTACGATCTCAAGCAGCAAGGTTTTATCGAAAGGCAAGAGGTGAACATTTCTCGCTTTGTATGTTTTGCTGTAGGGGAGATTTAATTATGTTGACCCTTGAAGTCTGAGCTGCAGCTTCTGCAGTTAGTCTATTTTTTCTGATATCTTAACCACTTACTATTTTTTCTGATATCTTAACCACTTACTCCTTTAATTGTCCGTTTTATATATATATATATATATAGACGTACAAATGTACATGTATTATGTATATTACAATTCTTAAGTGAGAGAACTGTTACATATGCTTAACAAGAGAAGCAGGAGAATGGGAATATTTTCCCCACATTTATTGCATTTTCACTTGATGGTTATGCATTGTTTTTCCACGTGATCTTATAACCACAATGTACAACGTATAATGCTTCTTGTGTGCATGTGTTGTGATTATTTTGTCAAACCATTGCTTCTGTATAGGTGATTCTTAATGATAACGCGTAATATTATTATGTTATTCGTCATTGCATTTTTTTCATATGTGAACATTTGTAGTTCGAATAATTTATATTATTTTTTCCTTGAGGTAGTTGACAGTCAGGCAATTTCGTAAACTTTTGGATCTCTCTCCACTTTCTTTTTTTTTTTTTAAAAAAAGGTTCATACACAGCCAAAAGATCTGTATGCATTCATGTCAATATCTGCGATGTTCAAGGAATACAACCATCATTAAAATTTATTTCCTTTTCTTTTGCTTGAATTCATGAAACTCTGAAATCTGAATGCTTGAGGATGTAATTTATCTTTTGCCTTTTAGTATCTTCTAGATTTGTTTCAGTCGCAACTGGTTGGGAATACAGTTGAGAGACCCTCAATACAGCCCTTGTAAATTTGCTCGAATATGTAATTTAGAAAATTGAGGAGTCCTGTAATATGTCAAGTTATTTTTATGCTTGTTGTTCAGTCGAAAATGGGACTACATTCTTTATGAAAACATGTAAGCTGAAAGTTGGTGTTCACCATGTCCACATCCTGTCTAATTATATCCTACATAACAAAACAAATTCACTCAGTTTACCTATTTTATGTACTTAAAAGTGTTGAGAAGTTGCTCAAACTGTTACTACAGTCTCAAGTCTTAAACAGATGGCATAATTTCATAAAGTTTCTAATAACATGTCAATTTTATGGCTTGGAATATACAGGTAAAGCAAATGGTGGTTGCTACTCTGGCCGAATCTGGTATGAACCTGTCAGATGAAGTTATAGAGAGCATAATTGACAAGGTTATTTACTACCTAACTTTGTTTTGACCTTCCGATCTCTGCCCCCAAAGCAACCCCGGTAAACTTCAGTTATTGAGGCAACCGTTCGTTGATTCGAGCCACTCAATAGAAAAGTAATTTCAAGTTTGGCTTCTCATAATATTACCGAGATGATTAGCAGTCAATCGATAACATAATCATTGGTCAATTGATGCTTTGTCATTTGTCTTTACTTGTTTTTATCGTTTCATGGATATTTGGGTTCTATTTCAGACCTTCGAGGAAGCTGATACGAAGCATGATGGAAAAATTGATAAAGAAGAATGGAGAAGTCTTGTTTTGCGGCATCCTTCTCTTTTGAAAAATATGACACTTCAATATCTCAAGTATGTGCCAATCTTGTTGTCCGCGTAACTACTCTTAAAACTTCATGTGATTAAGAAGTATGCTGATAAACCCAAAAAGGATAGCCCATTTAGTGAAATAATTATGTGCCTGTCCAAAGTGAGAAAGAAATTGTACTTGTGGAAACAATTGAATATCACGAGATGAAAACGCAGCACCTGAATCTTTGGGAATCGTGGAAACTCGAATTTGTTGAGATATTTTCTTTTATTGCCGTCAAATTTTCACAGGATCAGAAAATATTGTACTTTATTTGTGAATTTGTTGGTCGGCACCGTGCATCCTACGTTTGCTGATCATGTGTTCTTCCTTTACAGGGACATCACGACGACGTTCCCGAGTTTTGTATTTCACTCGAGAGTTGAGGATACCTGATTCAAGATGTTGCATTCGAGTTGAGTTGTCTTCGTGTTTATAAATGTGATGATTTGTTTCTTATCAATGACACTGCCATCTCGTGTGACATTTGTTGCACTTTGTTTGTTTTTTCACCTTCTTGTCGTGCTTTGACATATCGAAATCGTGGTTTGGGTTCGGATTTGATTGTAAATTAGATTTAATAAAAACTCGAATTTGACATCCAAGTTTGAAGCATCGACAGCACTACGACTTGAAAAACCTTATACTATGTCATTTTTGGCGTCGTCGGTTAATGCATAATGAATTATGATTTGTGTTTCTGAATTTCTGATTTAACACCTCATTTTCACAATTTATGTTTGTAAAGTTATGACTACGATTCTAGATCTCTCTCGATTTATGTTGAATCTGAATTTCTTGAAATTCGGTTGATATTTCCTTTTCTGCTCAATAAGAAAAAAGCAGTTCTACATTCGGAAATTCCGAATGGATTGCAACGCATGCCGGGAGGTTTGGAGTATTATTTATAACACAATTTTGAGATGGATATTTCCTAAGAAAAAAATATTACTTCTTGTAAATATAGGTAAGAATTAAACAGTTTCTAAATAAAACCACCATGGAAGTTTAATCAGTATTCCGAGAGACGCACTGAATTTATTATCAGCCCACCAAACGATATATTTGACTTTAAAATAAAAAATTTAACATTACAATATTATCAAAAAACTTATTACGCTCTTAATTTGCCTGATGAATTGTATATAATTCTCTTATGCTTTCATGATTTCAAACGGCTACATTCTTGTAAAATAATGTTGGTAACATTTTAAAACCGAGTACAAAAATTTCCCATTATGGCAAAGTGCAAACACGGCTCGCCGAGCAATGCGACCAAGATACCAGATTTGGACATGGCACAACGTAGTTCAAATATGACTGGATCGTCGAGGGAAAACACGTAAAACCAGAGAACCAGCAACGACATCATTGGCATACAACAGTCATAGCATATACGAGAGACAATATTTGGTTCCAACAAAAAAACAATTAAAAACAGTCTAAACCATAACATCATAAAATGCCAAAAAAGGGAACAGAGAAAATCAAACCACCAGTAGTGTTTAATCAACTTCCTCCATCTTGCTGCCCTCAGCATCAGCATCAGCTTCTTCCAAAGCTGGCATATCAACATCTCCATCGGCAGCATCGTCATCAATGCTCAGCCCAAGCTTTAGCATTCTGTGAATACGGTTTCCAAAAGTTGCGGGCTCATCCAAGCTGAATCCAGATGTGAGAAGAGCAGTCTCAAACAGCAGCATGACTAAGTCCTTCACCGACTTGTCGTTCTTGTCAGCATCGGCCCTCTTTCTAAGCTCCTCCATGATGGAGTTCTCAGGATTGATCTCCATTGTCTTCTTGCTGGACATGTATCCAGCCATGCTAGAATCTCTCAACGCTTGTGCCTTCATGATCCTCTCCATGTTTGCAGTCCATCCATATTCACCAGTCACCAAACAACAGGGAGAATCGACAACACGATTAGAGACCACAACCTTCTCGACCTTGTCACCCAGAACATCCTTGATCACCTTGCACAGACCCTCAAACTTTTCTTTCAACTCCTCAGCCTTCTTCTTCTCATCCTCACCCTCTTCAAGCTTTAGACCTTCCTTGGTGGCAGACACGAGTTTCTTACCCTCGAATTCCTTCAATTGACCAACAGCATACTCATCAATTGCATCAACCATGTAGAGGACTTCAATACCCTTCTTCTTTAGCTTCTCAAGGAAGGGTGAGTTCTCAACAGCCTTCTTGGTCTCACCAGTAATATAATAAATGTCACTCTGGCCTTCCTTCATTCTGGTCACATAGTCCTTCAAGCTTGTCAACTCGTCACCGCTCTTGGTAGAGTGGTACCTCAGCAATTCAGCCAGCTTACTCTTGTTCTGAGAATCTTCGTGGATACCAAGCTTGAGGTTCTTCGAGAACGCTTCATAGAATTTGTTGTAATCTTCCTTGTTCTCGGCAATCTCAAAGAAGAGCTCAAGGCACTTCTTTACCAGGTTCTTGCGGATGACCTTTAAGATCTTGTTCTGCTGCAACATTTCACGGGAGATGTTGAGGGGCAGGTCCTCAGAGTCCACAATCCCCTTCACAAAGCTCAGGTACTCGGGGATCAACTCCTCGCAGTTGTCCATGATAAATACACGACGAACATAAAGCTTGATGTTGTTGGGCTTCTTTTTGGTATCAAACAGATCAAATGGTGCTCTCTTAGGAACAAAGAGAACAGCCTTGAACTCAAGCTGGCCTTCAACAGAGAAGTGCTTCACTGCCAAGTGTTCCTCCCAGTCATTGGTCAGGCTCTTGTAGAAAGCAGAATATTCTTCCTTGGTGATTTCCTCAGGTTTCCTCATCCAGATGGGCTTTTGCTTGTTCACAAGATTCCATTCGTGAGACACTTCTTTGATCTTTTTCTTCTTCTTCTCTGCTTTCTCCTTCTCTTCATCAATTTCTTCAACCTTACCTTCCTCATCCTTTTTGTCTTCCTCGTCTTCGTCGTCGGAGATCTCCTTTTCTGTAGTCTTTTCCACCCAAAGAGAGATTGGGTAGCTAATAAACTCAGAGTGCTTCTTGACCAAATCCTTCAGCCTGCGTTCCTCAAGATATTCAAGCTGGTCCTCTTTTAGATGCAAGGTGATCTTGGTACCCCTGCCAAGATTTTCACCAGATGTATCTCTGGTCACTGTGAATGAACCACCAGCCTGGGACTCCCATACGTATTGCTCATCATCATTATGCTTAGTAATTACAATAACCTTCTCAGCAACCAAGTAAGCTGAGTAGAAACCAACACCGAACTGTCCAATCATACTGACATCAGCACCAGCAGCAAGGGCTTCCATGAATTCCTTGGTTCCAGACCTCGCAATTGTACCGAGATTGTTCACCAAGTCTGTGATAAAAAACATATTCAGTACAAATCATAAAATAAAATGAAAAATCAAGAAAACTAAGCGTTTTTTGACACCTACCTGCCTTCGTCATCCCAATACCACTGTCAATGATGGTCAGTGTATTGCTGGCTTTGTCGGGAATAATGTGAATAAAGAGCTCTGGTTGAGCATCTAGCTTGCTCTTATCCGTCAGGCTTTCGAAACGAATCTTGTCAAGAGCCTGATTACAACAGTAACGACAGTTAATCACGGAATCTATCTTCCATTAGTTGCGCCTAATATCCAGAACCAACCATTCTCACGAATCAGTTCAGTGGCTACAACAATGTTTACAGAGTACTAAATTGCTGCATATGTAAAAAAAACTAGTCCGTTCTTCTGATTAATTCAAAGCGAAAAAACAGATGATAACCTCAAAGGAAGGTCCGCGAAAATTTAACCAAAATACGAGAAGACAAAATTAACTTTCGGAGTGTTCATCATACTCTTTAACGACTGAACGCATCCATGTTAGCAAGCAAAACATTGCAACATATTCTCAAAAATTGTAAAACCAAAACTAACAGACCTAGATCCCAACACAGCACGTAACACTTACGTCGGAAGAGTTGCTGATGAGTTCACGGAGAAAGATCTCCTTATTGCTGTAGAAAGTGTTGATAATCAAACTCAACAGCTGGTTGATTTCGGCCTGGAATGCAAACGTCTCCGTATCCGCCATATCTACGGTCTCTGCTTATCGAATTCCTCACAAAAATTACCTGAGAGAAACCTGATAGAGAGATGATCGGTAGGGTTTGGAGTGAGTGATCTGTATGTGCAGCGCAAGAGGCAGAGTGTGGAGGCAAAAATTGCCCCTTTATATCATCGAGTTTTACTAGGGTTTCTAGATCCTTCGATTTTTTAATTATAATAATTATCAATAATATATATTATTGACATTAATTTTTTTTTTTACAAGAATTATTATTAAATTGTAGGTCTTCGCTCAAAAAAATATTGTACTGGAGGACTCTAGACCCTTCCTTTCTTTCTTTTATTTTTGAAATTTCGGGAAAAAAAAATGTATCATATCACACATTAATTTAATGAGATGGATCTCTGATCCGATTCAATACATAAAAAAATATTACTTTTAATAATAATGTTCATAAAAGCACTGTGATAATACATCATACTCAATTCATTGGTTAACATGTATCATAAAATATTTTTTGTCAAAACTCAACTAGTTTTATGGTTTAGATACGACTGATCTTAACTAAGTCGAGTATTGAAAATTATATATTTGTAAAAAATATATTGTCCATTTACTATTCATACATCATATTACACAAAAAAAAAAACTTGTATAAAAGTATATACATATCAATCTTGTAAGACGAGCGTCTCAACGACGCGACGCGACTCATAAAAAAAATATTATTTTTATGTCAAAATTATTACATTAACTATAAATATGTATCAATCAACATGTCTTATGGTCTAACAAGATTCATACTCATAATATTATATACGTGTAATGTGTTTAGTTATGCTAGTTATATAAAAATTATTTAAACTAGTATCTAATTGAGAGGAAACACAGTAATTTAGATAATGAATGGCAAAATAAAAGGTTGTCAATAATAAATACTAGTTCC
This sequence comes from Henckelia pumila, assembly GCF_033568475.1. Taxonomy (NCBI): domain Eukaryota; kingdom Viridiplantae; phylum Streptophyta; class Magnoliopsida; order Lamiales; family Gesneriaceae; genus Henckelia; species Henckelia pumila. The sequence continues at coordinate 100,634,567 of NC_133120.1, read as the reverse complement.
ACATTGTATAGAATAATTGAAAAGCGGTACTTAAGCTATTGTACGACATAAATTATTTGAATTTCATTATTATCATTTGCTACAAATTTTTGTAAAATGACAAATGTTAAATTTTACAATTGACATTAAGCCAAAATCATGAGTTTAATTCTCAGTCATAATAAAAGATGCAATAATCGAGAAGAAGATTGTTGACGCAATAATTATCATAATTGTGTAAAATTTGAGTTGCACTCAATAATTGTCATAATTGTGTAGGATTTGAGTTGCACTATTGACAATAGCTATAACTTTTGATAAAGTGACAATCGTTCGTAGCTATATCACGTGCACAAATATTAAAAATGTGTGATGTTTGATGATTTTAATGTAAAAGATTCATAGCATATATTTGTTTAAATCACAAATTTTTTAATACATTTACATTTAGGCTTTTTTATGTTATATGAGAGACATGGTCATTTAAAATTTTAAAATATAAATTGTGATGCCCAGGGCTGAGGAGGCGGGGAGTAACGGTGCCAAGAGGTTGCACGGACAATGAGCGGCTCCTGGTAGAATTCTAGGCGGAGAGAGACATGAATGAACCGATCCCGTACCGGAATGAGAGGGATTATGAGACTGTGTAGGTATGAGACTGCATAGTTGAGAAGAGTTTAAAAGATTTCATATGTACTACTCATATCAAGAAGGTGCATCTTCTTTTCGGTAACTCTTTACATAAGAACTCCAAAGTTAAGCGTGCTTTACTTGGAAAATTATAGAATGGGTGACCCCTGGGAAGTTTTCTCGGGTGCGTGTGAGTGAGGACATAAGCATGCTGGAAAGACTCGTCTTGATACAATGGATCGTTATAAATGGTATCAGAGCCGACCTCTCTTAGTACGGTATGATTCGGGGACGAACCAAGAGGAAGCTGGTGGGCATGTGACGCCCGCGGCTGAGGAGGCGGGGAGTGATCGCCGGTGCCAAGAGGTTGCACGGACAATGAGCGGCTCCTGATGGCTTCTAGGCGGAGGAAGACATGAATGAACCGATCCCGTACCGGAATGAGAGGGATTCTGAGGCTGTGTAAGTATGAGACTGCATAGTTGAGAAGAGCTTAAAAGATTTCATATGAACTACTCATATCAAGAAGATGCATATTTTTTTCGGTAACTCTTCACATAAGAACTCCAAAGTTAAGAGTGCTTGACTTGGGGAAATTATAGGATGGGTGACCCCTGGAAAGTTTCCCCGGGTGCGTGTGATGAGGACATAAGCACGCTGAAAAGACTCGTCTTGATACAGTGGGTCGTTACATAAATATTTATTGAATACTATTTATATATTAGACACAATGTTTTTATAATATGTTATGTTATATTTTTATTAAATTAAGCAAAATAAATACTTGGATAAATTATAGGATGGGTGACCCCCTGGGAAGTTTTTCCGGATGCGTATGAGTGATGACATAAGCACGCTGGAAAGACTCGTCTTGATACAATGGGTCGTTATATAAATATTTATTGAAATATACTATTTATATATTAGACACAATGTTTTTATAATATGTTATGTGATATTTTTATTAAATTAAGCAAAATAAATATTTGTTCACTTTTCAGTAAGTATATATATATATTCTTTATATATATATATATATATATATATATATATATATATATATTCTTTGATCTTACCATTCATAGTTTTATTTTAAATATCATTATGAATAAAATTTTATCTCTTTTTCTATTAAATCATAAATTGTTACTTTTGATTTACGTGATTCTAATAATATAAAATTTATCTACTTGATTTAAAATTTTAAAATTTTATATTTTTTTAATAGTCCTTAAATTTAAATATAAATAAATATTTATTTTTTTATTTTTTATCGATATTAAATATATTTTAGTCATTTATATGATTTATTTATTAAGTATTATTTTATTAATATATTAATTTTTTTTCAAAAACGGATAACTATTTATAATATATATAGAAAAAAACCATTTTATTATTTATTTATTAATCTTCTAAAATTACATTATATTTATTGATGAGTAAAATATAAATATATAAACAGTAATATACTTATTTCTTTTAATTTTTAAATTTATATAAATTTATTTTTACATTTTTAGTCAATAAAATATTTTGAAAAATAAAATGTGCAGTTAGTTGAATTTTCTAAAAATAATTAGTCTTAAAAAAAGTTGAATCATGTATCAATTAAGCTATTTTCAATTGTACATGCACCAATTTGACATTTAAATAATTGTTCGTATACCAAAATGAATTTTACTCTATTATTTATTCACCATTATTCCAAATTTTATTTAATCTTATTATTTATTCATCACCATTACAATTTCTATTAATTACTTTAATAATGATTGTAGAATTTATCATATCTATAATACTATAATCCAAACCAAACTCATCGTACAATATATCCAATAAGATAATTTTTTTAAACATAAAAACAAAATCTAGGAAAATCCGGTATAGACAAACAAGGAAAGTTTAGAAACGTTTGTATATATTTTTTAAAATGACAAGTTGATAGATTTGTTTTACGTACGTATACAAATCACGAGCTCATAAATTCCGTCTAACACAATCCAATCCAATATCAAAGGAATCTATTGGTTAGTATAGTCGAGAGTCTTTCTCCATTATTTCAATATTATTATATAACGTGTGATCCTTATATTTTTTATGAAAATTAACATATGTGTTAATGATTTAATTGTTGATATTTGATCATATTATGAAAAGAGAAATACTTCAAATGTAGCATAGAATAACACTAATAGTGCAAAATAATAATAACCACTACTATTTATTTGTTTTAAAATTAAATATAGAACAAAACACATGATCGTCTCCCAACTACTGATCTGATCTAACCACGCCGCCTTGCGCCTTAATTGATAACCATAAACTTGAAATTAACCCAAGTACCCAAATTCACTACCTAAATTTCTTTGGGTGTAGAGGGCCACCATTAACTGACCCCATATATATCAATTGGTGCAAGAAAGTAAGGCTAATACGTTAAAAGAGAGATAATAGTTTGATGATTAACGAGTTTACAGGTATTAACGACATATTTAATCCTTCCAAATGCATTAAATTTAGGCGAGTTCTTGAGAAATAACAAAAATCAGATCGAAAAATTTCAGACTAAAGAAAAATGTTAAATAAACGCGCCAAGGATCGGCTGCTTAAAAAGTTCAGGGTTAAAATGGAACCAACTTTTTAATCGGCTGGTAAAAAACAAGTCCGAAAGTAAAACAGAAACGGCAGACAAAATAATAGTAATAATAATAAAAAAGGAGTTATCACGAACTCGAGTGCGAAAAAAGCTATAAAATTTGTCTTGCACGATTAAACCACTACATAAATTTTAAGAAAGGAAACTTCCCACTAACTCAACCAAAAACAACCCGGGGTTTAGTCCACTTCCTCCATCTTGCTGCCTTCAGCATCAGCATCTTCTTCCAACGCGGGCATGTCGGCATCTGCATCTCCAGCATCATCATCAATGCTCAGCCCAAGTTTAAGCATCCTATGAATCCTATTGCCAAAGGTGTTAGGTTCATCGAGACTGAACCCCGAAGTCAGTAAAGCAGTTTCGAAGAGCAGCATAACCAAGTCCTTCACCGACTTGTCGTTCTTGTCAGCATCAGCCCTCTTTCTAAGCTCCTCCATGATGGAGTTCTCGGGATTGATCTCCATTGTCTTCTTGCTGGACATGTATCCAGCCATGCTAGAATCTCTCAACGCTTGTGCCTTCATGATCCTCTCCATGTTTGCAGTCCATCCATATTCTCCAGTCACCAAACAACAGGGGGAGTCGACAACACGGTTAGATACCACAACCTTCTCGACCTTGTCACCAAGAACATCCTTGATCACCTTGCACAGGCCCTCAAACTTTTCTTTCAACTCCTCAGCCTTCTTCTTTTCATCCTCTCCTTCCTCAAGCTTTAGACCTTCCTTGGTAGCAGAAACAAGTTTCTTACCCTCAAATTCCTTCAATTGGCCGATGGCATACTCATCAATTGCATCAACCATGTACAGGACTTCATAACCCTTCTTCTTTAGCTTCTCAAGGAAGGGTGAGTTCTCGACTGCCTTCTTGCTCTCACCAGTAATGTAGTAAATGTCACTTTGGCCTTCCTTCATTCTGGTAACATAATCCTTCAAGCTGGTCAACTCATCACCACTCTTAGTAGAATGGTACCTGAGCAGTTCAGCAATCTTAGTCCTGTTCTGAGAATCCTCGTGAATACCAAGCTTGAGATTCTTTGAGAAAGCCTCGTAGAATTTGTTGTAGTCTTCCTTGTTCTCAGCAATTTCGAAGAAGAGCTCAAGGCACTTCTTTACCAGGTTCTTGCGGATGACCTTCAAGATCTTGTTCTGCTGCAACATTTCACGAGAGATGTTGAGTGGCAGGTCCTCAGAGTCCACAATCCCCTTCACAAAGCTCAGGTATTCCGGGATCAACTCCTCACAGTTGTCCATTATAAAGACTCGGCGAACATAAAGTTTAATGTTGTTGGGTTTCTTCTTAGTGTCAAATAGATCAAATGGAGCCCTCTTGGGAATAAATAGAACAGCCTTGAACTCAAGCTGTCCTTCAACGGAGAAGTGCTTCACTGCCAAGTGTTCCTCCCAATCGTTGGTCAGGCTCTTGTAAAAAGCAGCATATTCCTCCTTGGTGATTTCCTCAGGCTTCCGCATCCAGATGGGCTTTTGCTTGTTCACCAAATCCCACTCGTGGGACACCTCCTTGATCTTCTTCTTTTTCTTATCAGCTTTTTCACTCTCTTCATCAACTTCTTCAACCTTTCCTTCTTCATCCTTTTTATCATCCTCGTCCTCATCATCAGATATCTCCTTCTCTGTAGTCTTTTCAACCCAAAGGGAGATTGGATAGCTAATAAACTCAGAGTGCTTCTTGACCAAATCCTTCAGCCTGCGCTCCTCAAGATATTCAAGCTGGTCCTCTTTCAGATGCAAGGTGATCTTGGTACCCCTGCCGAGATTTTCCCCAGATGTATCTCTGGTCACCGTGAATGAACCACCAGCCTGGGACTCCCAGACATACTGCTCATCATCATTATGCTTTGTGGTGACAATAACCTTATCAGCTACCAAGTAAGCAGAATAGAAACCAACACCAAATTGCCCAATCATGCTGACATCAGCACCAGCTGCAATGGCTTCCATAAACTCTTTGGTTCCAGATCTTGCAATTGTACCAAGGTTGTTTACCAAATCTGTTCAATGACAGATGTCAGCACAAAGAACCACCGCATAACTACACACTAAATCATATATAACAAGGCAATATTTGGCACGATCGCACACTTACCAGCCTTCGACATTCCAATACCACTGTCAATGATGGTTAGTGTGTTGTTGGTCTTATCAGGGATGATGTGGATGAAGAGCTCTGGTTGAGCATCTAGCTTGCTCTTGTCAGTCAAGCTTTCAAAGCGGATCTTGTCAAGAGCCTGAATTCATCATATATCATTCAGTTATCCATCATAACATAAAATATTCCTCCACCATCATCATAAACAATGACCAAGTGCAATCAGGAAGTGAATTTGGGAAATAACATTCTTTACTACACTAACAAAGTTAATTACAAACAATGATACGGTTATAGCATTATCATAGCACAGGTAAAATGGTTTTTCAACACCAAATCACATGCATCAGTCCAGCACTCGACCACGAGTGGCATTTTCTAAATGATATTGTATACTTTCTGCAGGTATATCAATAATCGCACAGAATGCTGAAAGCATAAAGCACGGTATCAAAAAAAAAAACTAAGAACTTACTCAAAGACAAAACCACACGAAAACTCATTTCATGGAATTAGCCAACAAATATCACATATCCAATGCTTCTTCGTTCTCGGTACAGAGAACTTGTTACGTTGTTCGATCCCAATATCAAAATCAAACCACCGTCTAACAACAATATACTTACGCTAAAAAACACAATGATAGGCCATCAAACTTGAATTAGGAACAACAAATGACAGTAGATGACGCTCAAACATGTTAAGACGATAGATCTCGGACAACCGGGATTAACATGAGGCATGTACCAAACAAAGCAAGACAGGTGAAACAGATTAAAACGTAAGCAAAACAAAAGCATAAAGCATGGAGGGAGGGAGGGAGCCATTACATCAGAGGAGTTACTGATGAGTTCACGGAGAAAGATCTCCTTATTGCTGTAGAAAGTGTTGATGATCAAGCTCAGCAGCTGGTTGATCTCCGCCTGAAATGCAAACGTCTCGGTATCCGCCATTGCTGCGACCTCTGGATCTCACCTTCCCAAAACACAATCTGCAAGGAAACTTATAGAAGAAAAGCAAAGATTACTTTGTTCCAACGCAATGAATCGCGACTGCTGGAGGCACGGACTGCTGGGATGAATGGGGGATTTATATAGCTCTAATCTCTAGGGTTTCTAGATCCTTCGGTTTTTTTTCAAACCAACATTGTGTGACCCGTGATATTTGGGTTTTTTTCCCGTTCTAGATCCTTCGATTTTTTTAGGTTTCGGAATAAAACTTTTTTTGGATAGATATATTTTCTATCGTTAATTAATTAATTAATCGAGCTAAACACTTGGGGCAAAAAAACAAAATCTACGGATTTTCTTTGATATTTTTGTTCTGTGTTGTACATTTTAATTTTTTTAATAAATAATAAATTATTAAAATTAAAAATATATTAAAAAACCAAAAATTTAAATAATTATTATAAATTGATTGATACCCTACGAATGGGTCCATCATATGCTTGAGCTCAATGAAGGTTCATAATTACCCTGGACTAATGTTTTAGTCTCATTTTAAAAGGTATGGTAGGGTCGGCTTATGAGAAAAGAGTTGAAGAAAAGGTATTGTTATCACTGGAAAAAGTTGGGTAGACGTGACAACTCTTTCCAATGAGATCTTTCCTTTCCATCATCGCCCAGATGCGGAGGCCGATTATCTGCCCAGAGAAATAGCTCGTGAATGGGATCCGGAAGAGTTTTCATGTAGTAACCCGTATTCGAAATTTATAATTAATTGATAATTGATCAAGTGATCATGTTTAGATTAAGTAAAACATGATTCAAAAATTTTCAAGGCAAGTCTAAGGAGTTCAAAAATGGATTTAGAACACTCAAAATAGCTGGGAAGGTTCCGAGTCTTCGGAGGAATCGGAGGCTCCAAACTCAGATAGGAGGCTTCGATCGTTCAGGGCCAACTGTCGGAAATATTGCGTCATCAATGACATCACTAAGGAGACTTCGAACGCTCCGAAGGTGGATCGAAGGCTCCGAACGAGTGTCGGCAGGCGTCCTCTGGAAGCTAGACACATGGTTGGCTGAGGTGTAGTAACCCAGATTCCATTTTAAGATAATAATATGTTAAACATGTTGACTTCGGACTTCGGACGACCCGAACTCAAGCACCCGGAGGCTCCGAAGAGGACATGTTGACTTCGGAGTTAAGGCACGTTCGGACGGTCCGAACCAGGATCGGACGGCCCGAACTTCCCCTATGACAAGTAGGTAGGATTACTCAACCATGGTTTTTGACAAGTGTCGGATTATGGACACTTCGGACGACCCGAAGTGGCGATCGGACGGTCCGAACTCGACGTGTCTCGCATGCAGGCAGTGAGTTGGATCGGACGATCCGAACCTAAGCCGGGTCTTGGCCTATAAATAGGGGTCTCCGGAGTTCATTTTTGAATACGAATTCCCGAGTTTCCTTCTTCAGTTTTATAGTGTGAGATATACACTTGAGGGCCCTATCGGTAATAGTGAGATTCTGGAATAACAAATAAGTTGTTATAGTCATCCAGAGTCAGCGACTTCAAAGGGCTATCTACGGACGAAGGTATGGTCCGAGAATATGTTTAAGTTTTGGGAGTACTTATTACCTTAATTAAGGCTTATAGAACTTGTGTAGTGATACGGTGAACTTTTGAATATAGGCTTGAAACCTAGGATCTTATTAGACTCGAACTAGCCTAAAGGTACGTACACATTGACTAAGATTGCCAGCGAGTATACATGTTTATATGTTGCATTTATTTGACATTATTATATGGCATGATATATGATTTACCGCTTTTTATACTCATATGTCATGTGCATATACACGTTGAGCATAAATCTTGATATACCTTATTATAGAACCGCTCAACTCTATACTCGATAGTCTGTCACTGAGAGTACCGCGACGGCGGGAACATGTATGTCTGACTACTCTGGTGTACTAGACGAGTGTGGTTGCACCCAAAGGTTGATCCGTGCGGTGGCAGCACTTATGTGGCGCCAGTACTGAGCATGACTTTTCAGATAACCCTTTATCAGTCATCATGTTGCTTGCATCATATATATATGTGTACTCATGTTTATGTACTGGGTGTTAGCGCTCACCTCCTGGTTATTATCTTGGACACCCTATTCCATGGGGCAGGTCGCAGGATGGACGGAGCCAGTAGCTCAAGGCAGGACTAGGGAGCCGGAGCTTTTCAGGAGATTTTATACAGCAGGATTTGTTTAGCTGTATAAATGTTTTGGAAAGTTTACTTTAAGCTTTTCGATATGGTTGTATCACTACATTACTAAGCCTGGACTTGTTTTTCTAAGCTGATATATAAATTATGGATTATGTTTCCGTACGTTTTACTCTGTTAAGCATTTTGCTATATTAAGTTTAATGCATGCTATTAGTTGTCAGTTAGTAGGTGATTCTATGCAGGGTCACTACATGAGGAAGTTCGGACGCAGGGATCGGACGCTCCGATCGGGATCGAAGGCTCCGAACGTGGGATTGGACGCTCCGATCGCTGTCTATAAATAGGGGTGCCGAGCTCATTTATGAAGTGCACCTTTACTCTTTTTTTCTCCTCTTCTAGTTAGTATTTCAGCTTTTTTAGGGGCTTTCTAGGCGTTTTATTGAATGGCCGGACGTGGCAACGCGCTACGGGACTAGTAGCGGAGCTGTGCCTAAGTTTGGGACTGTCGCCATCAACGGAGTGATGACGGACGAAGGTATAACTTTGACTTCCTAAAAATATTTAGGAGTATGCTATAGCTTAATTAAGGCTTTTAGACCATAAATATTGATGCATGAGTATTTTGCATTGTAGAGCTGATGATAAGCTTGGAACCTAGAGTGAGACTTCTAGGACTACCTTTAGTGAGGTACATAAGTACTAACTGAGATGGTCATCATGAGATATATGATATATGTGTTGCATGAGTATGTGCTATATATTTTATTATGTTTTACTACTTTAACACATGCATGTTTTTACACTGGACTGCATCTCGTACGATGTGAGTCATGACAGTTTCCATATGCGATGAGTTTCTCCTTAGGGATTCGGTTCAGGTTTTGGGGAGACTCAGCCCACGGTTTTGCTATCACTGGGAGTGACTGTGACGGCGGAGGAGACGCTACAGTGATAGGGGAATATACGAGTGTTCCACGGACTAGCTATCCAGCACGGCGCTGTATATTCATGGCGCCCCTGAGCAAACTGTTTTATCGGGGTTTTTAAGTCATCCATGTACTGCATATATTTTATATATCATTGCTTCCGTACCGAGCATAGTCGCTCAAGTCCAGTGTTTTTCGTATGTCTAGACACTCCATTCGACGGGACATGTACAGGTGCAGGTAGTGCGCCCAGATACTCGGAGTATTCGGTGACCAGGGAGGACAGCAGGATTAGTTGTAGGATCTATTTATTCGATTGGGTTGTATATCGAATTTATTCAACCAGTTGTATTCTGTCGGTCAACATTTATTTAAGCTTTTCGCAGTGTATTCTGAGTAGTTTAATTGTATTCTTAATTATGCTCTAGAAATCTGATTAATAGTGGATCCGGGTTGGGCCGCTACATTTTCGGCGTGACCACTCCGATGCCTAAGTCAATATATGACTTATTGGAGATGAAAACTCAAGAAGTATGCAGTCAGGAGTGCAATATATTGTGTATGTTCTCAATGTTCTGTCAAGAATGAATCAAACCTGATATTTATAGACGAAACCTATAAGAGTCTCACCAACAGTAAATATTTACTTTCCTAGTTGAATTCAAACTTTCATCTTTATCAAAGATTATTTAATTATCTTGCTTGATATGCAGATATCTAGATAAGAAATAATATATATGATTTATCTTTCAACATCCGAGTATTTATAGGGATATCACAATTCCTTCCTCCTAGTTGGTCTAGAGTAAAACTCGCTGTCCCGATTTAAACAAGTGGGTCTGGACCCGGATACCTCATTCTCGAAAACATACAAAAACTGTGCGAGATGAGCAGATTCTGTTCGGTGGTCCAAATCCGATCCTACAAATCACCAATCACAATCTCCACCGTCCAGATACTAGATAACATAAATTCTATATGCATACCAAATTTGAATCCGATCCGACGGTTCAATTAATTTTAATGATTTTCGCAAATTGCTGATGTGCAAGCCATGCGAAAACGTACATAAACTGTGCGAGTGAGCAGCTGTTGTTCGGAGGTCAAAAGCTAATCATACAAGCCACCAATCCCAATCTTCACCATGTAGATCCTTGATAACATAATCATCCATATTTAAACCAAATTTGAACCCGATCCGACGGTTCAATTTATTACAATGATTTTCGCAAGTTGCTGATGTGCAAGCTTTGCGAAAACATACATAAACTATGCGAGTAAGCAACTGCTGTTCAGAGGTCAAAAGACAATTTTACAAGACACCACTCATGTTCTCCATCGTTCAAATACTATAAAACATATTAATTAATATGCATACCAAGTTTGAACCCGAACCGACGGTTCAATTCTTCCAAATGAATTTCGCAAGTTGGATGATGTGTATACCATACGAAAATCCAAAAACTCATGTTCCTCAACAACATATTAGACTCGATTTCCACAGACGGCGCCAAATGTTATCACCGAAAAAATTTGGGTAGACATGGCAACCCTTTCCAATGAGATCTTTCCTTTCCACCATAGCCTATATGCGGAGGCCGGTTATCTGCACAGAGAAATAACTCGTGAATAGGCGCCGAAAGAGTTTTCCTGCGTGGCCACTCCGATTCCTAAGTCAATATAAGGCTTATTGGAGATGAAAACTCAAGAAATATACATTCAGACGAGCAATATATTGTGTATTAGATTGTGTATGTTCTCAATATTCTGTCAAGAATGAATCAAACCTGGTATTTATAGGCGAAACCTATAAGAGTCCCACCAACAATAAATATTTACTTTACTAGTTGAATTCAAACTTTCATCTTTATCAAAAATTATTTACTTATTTACTAGATATGCGGGTATCTAGAAAATAAATAATATATATGATTTATCTTTCAAGACTCAAGTATTTATGGGGATATCATGGATGTTGACTCCTAGAGGGTGAGCGTGAGCCCCATCAAATTGGACTCTATCCTTGGGGGTCCATAAGATGAGTCAATAGCTTATGACAGTATTGGGAGGGCGAGCCTTGAAGGAGAGGCTCGTGAACTACACACTCGTGGTCTCATACAAAGTATTCGTGGTCTCCTATCTTGCCTCATCTTTCTCTTATTCGTTCACGTCTCTGACTTGAGCGTCGGAGGGGCTACGCCGGGATACCCTTTCGGCCTCCTCTAACATTCTTTGCTTGATTTCAGGTTCATTTTCGAACTTGAAGCTTTGGGTTTGAATTGAATTCGGACCATAAAATTTTAGTGAGTACCATTGATGTTTCAAATCCTGCTTTCTTAGGAGGTGAAGTTTTGAAACTCCATCTCCTCGACAAAATAAATGAAAAGGTTTTCTTAATTTTCATAATTTTTTTTGTTGATTTAATAATTTTAAAAAAAGTCAAATAAATATATTATATTATCTGAAATTGTTTGATTTACATGAATGTTTTTTAAATCAATAAGAGCTGTGATATCTTTAATCATATCCATACTCCCTTCTAGTAGTACAATCAATCATGACCAAGTCACCAAGCAAGAAAATATCAACTACGTTGGCACATGTGCTCATGATGTACACAAGCAGATACAAGATCCGATTTTTCCAGAGATGATACATGAACGTTGATCCGCAAATACTGTAGCACACAATGTGGCACATTTTGTTCCTTGCTCCCTTCAACTTTTGTTTGGGTGAACAATGAATTTCCATTTTGGTTGGTTAAACTTGTAATATACGATTGCTCTCTATAAAATTACAAGTTTTCGCTCAAAAAAATTATTTTAATAAAATAACTAAAAAATGGTGAAATCATCTTATTAGTTATTGTCTTATCTTAAAATTTTAAAGACTGTTGATGTATTTATCTAGGGAAAATGGCATACATGTGAAATTTTTGATATTGCTCATATTTCATGAACATTTATTCTTATAGCTTTCCATGATTTCAAATTTTTTAGTATACACGCTTTTGTTTCTCACGTATATTTTTTAACACGGTCTGACTATTGCAAATTTTCTATTTTTTTTTGTGAATTAAATAAAATGATTAAAATAATCTTAAATTATTAAGTCATCGTTGATGCTTCTAGTGTATGATTGATTGTGGTTAAGATTGTAAATTCCTTCCTTTGAAACTATCTTATGTTTCTTAATCTTTTGTCTAAAAATAAGTGAGCCAAGCGGCTCATCTGTTAGCCAAACAGCTGGTTCTCTGACTAGTAGTAAAAGACGAGATTTTCAATTGTCCCTTATTATACCTTCTTTAATTTATGAAGTAATGTATCATGATTATTGCAATGAATCTAGTTTTTATTAACAAAAAAAAAAATAAATGAAAAAAGATAGCTCGCTACTTGGGATGTTGCATCATGCATGTGCTAAAGTTGAAATCACAACGAGCTATTAACTTAAAAATTCTGCGAGAATTATAGTAATATATATAGAGATTTCATATTTAATTTTGATTATAGATATTTCTTATATAAACATATATATTCATACCCGGAGGAGGAAACCACCTCAGCTCATCGATGACCCTAATATAAAAGGAACATCCCTAATCAACCAGAACCGGATCGGGAGCTCAGGTCGGGAGCTCGGAGCTCGGCCAAGCTCCCCCACCATAATTCCCATCTCAGGTCGGGAGCCCAGTTCAGGAGTTTGGGGCTCAGCTCAGCCCCAATATTAGTAGGGAGTTAGCTTAGTAAATGGGTTCGACAACCTTGGTGAGCTAGCTAAGATGTTAGGATCAATGTTTAGGGCGAGTTCAGGAGTTCAGTAATAACTCACTCACCCCTTTTCATATGACCCCAGGGGAGCAACAATATAGATTTTTAGTGATGATAGGTCAGCTCGGATAAAATGTACATGTCGATATTTTCACGATCAAGCTAGATTCAGACGAGATATCCGCCTATATATTCGGGATTGCAATCCCGGGATTATCGGGTTCCTGATAAGGAAGGTAAGCGTAAGATTCGGAGTCCTCTCCTATAAATACCAGGTTCACTTTCATTATTTGGATCCTAATTTTTTCACTCGTGCGCACACACCACTCTCTATATTTCGCTATTCTAGCATTTGACTTGAGCGTCGGTGGGGATACGCCAGAGCACCTTCCGGCCCCCCCTTAACACTCTTGTTCGTGGTTTCAGGTCAGCAGCAGCTCATCTTCTGTTGGAGGAGTTTCATCAGCTCATCCAAGGAGATCACTTTATTGAGGTATATCAATTGGCGCCGTCTGTGGGAAATTGAAGTTAAGACGTAGATATGGCAGGAAGAGGAAGAGGAAGAGGTAGAGGAGGAGGAGTGGGGAACGTGACGGACATGACTGTGGATCAGCTTAGTCAGTTCATCACTCAAACGGTACAAGTGGCCATGGGTCAGAACCCACCACCACCTCCCCCTCCAGCAGGAGGGCAGCCGAACCAAATGGATGCAATGTGGGAGGAGATTGGGAGATTGGGTCGGTAGGTTGGAGGTCGGCCTGGGCTTATGCATAGGGAGAGCCCCTTTTCTCGGGCTATTTTAGATGAGGAACTCCCTGCAAATTTCAAACAGCGTACTTTAGGGGAGTATGATGGGAGCTCAGATCCGGAAGAGCATTTGAGAAGATTTGAAAATGCAGCTCTGTTACATAGATATTTGGATGTCATTAAGTGTCGGGTTTTTCTCACTACTTTAGTGAGGTCAGCTCTACAATGGTTCAACCTCTTACAGCCTGGTAGCATCCAAAGTTTCAACGATTTCAGTTCAGCTTTTCTACACCAATATGCGAGTAGTAAAAAATATTTGAAGACTTCCCTCAGTTTGTTTAATCTGAAGCAATATGAGGTGGAACCCTTGAGGGAGTACGTTCAATGCTTCAATACAGCAGCTCTGGAAGTGCCTGCTGCCACTGCTGACACCTTGGTTAACTCTTTCACTCAAGGGTTGAGGGGAGGAGAGTTTTTCAAATCCTTGATCAAGAAACCTCCTTTGACTTATGATGAGCTCCTTGGCCGAGCTGAGAAGTATGTGAATTTGGAGGATGCACAGAGACAGAGAAGGCAGGAAGGAACATCTGGAAGTAAGTCAGGAAGTAAATCAGGACTAAAGATAGAAGGTAAAGTGGAAGTTGGGAGAAAGAGGAATGCGGAAGAATCCAGCAGAAGTAAAGGTCCTTATCCTTATGTACCTCTTTCAGTGAGCCTGGAAAAAGCAATGCAGGTATGTGAGGAAAGGCAAGTGCTTGTGAGACCCCGGAATGCTGAAAGAGGTCCGCGTTTGCCTCCATCTAATAAGTTTTGTGATTTTCATCAAGAATATGGGCATTTCACTAATGACTGCCAGAGGCTAGGGGAGGAGGTGCAAAGAATTATTTCTGAGGATGCTCGAATCAGGGCTGAGCTGACTCGGAGAGAAAATCCTCCTCGTCATGGCCGAGCTCCACAATGGAGAAATCAGAGGAATGAAGACGGGAAAAATCAAGGTGATCGTCAAGGAAGAGCTCCTCAAAACGGCCAAGAAGAGAGGGTTCAGCAAGTTGCGAATCACCCTCACAGGAGTATGATCCATATGATTTCAGGGGGTGCTACGGATGTAGATTCGGGAAGGGCTCACAAAGCTCATGGGCGTAGGTTGGAAAACTTCGAGGTAAATTCTCAGCTTAGCTGTCCTAATGATCCCCGAACATCAATTTTGGAAGGGAAGATTGAAAAGATGTGGTTATGCCTCATAATGATCCTTTATTGGTCACTTTGACCATAGCCAATTATGATGTGGCTCGCATCTTCGTGGATACTGGGAGCTCGGTGAACATTATCTTCAAAGAGACCCTTGATCAAATGAAATTGGAATGATTTGAGTTGGATCCAGTCACCACGGAGTTGTATGGGTTCACGGGTCATGCTTTACAACCCTTGGGACAAATAGTGCTCCCATTATCTCTTGGAAATGGGGAGCATAGAGTAACCAAAATGGCTTGTTTCACTGTGGTGGATGCACCCTCCTCTTTCAATGGATTATAGGGACGCCTGACCCTGAGTGATTTCCGAGCCGTGGCATCCACCCATCATCAGAAGTTGAAGTTCCCAAGTGGAAGAGAGGTGGGGATCGTTCGGGGTGATAAAAAGGCAGCTCGGTTGTGTTATGTGAACGAAGTAAAGGTTGATGCCAAGAGAAGTAGGAGGGAGGTAGGAATGGTTTCAATGGGCTGTACACCGAGGATGTTTGGTCAGAAGGTGCTTCTGATGTCTGAAGAAGGCCATGAGAAGGTGGAGTTAAGCCCTGGAGCTCAGATTGTCAAATTAGCTGCTGATCTCAGCCCATCGGTGAAGCAAAGATTGGTTGATTGCTTGAAGAAGAACAAAGACGTTTTTGCTTGGTCTATATCAGAGCTCACAGGGGTTAGTGCAGAAATTATGGTTCATCGACTCAACACTCTTGTGGGGGTGCGGCCGATAAAGCAGAAGAAGAGACACTTTGGACTAGAAAAGGATAAGGTCATTAAGAAAGAGGTGGATGAGCTCCTTAAGGCAGGACACATTAGGGAAGTGCAGTTCCCTACTTGGTTATCAAATGTGGTCTTGGTCCCTAAGAGCTCAGGAAAGTGGAGGATGTGTGTTGATTTCAGAGATTTGAATAAATCATGTTCTAAAGATTGCTATCCACTACCCCGAATTGATCAGCTGGTTGACTCTACAGCAGGTAATCAATACTTGTGCTTCATGGATGCGTATAAAGGGTATCACCAAATTCCTTTGGCGAAAGAAGATCAGGACAAAGTGAGCTTCACTACCTCTCATGGAACTTTTTGTTACAAAGTGATGCTCTTTGGTCTGAAGAATGCAGGGGCTACTTATCAGAGGCTCATGGACAGAGTGTTCGCATCTCAAATTAGCAGAAATGTGGAAGTTTATGTTGATGATATCCTTGTGAAGTCTCAGGATGATGTGGGATTGGTGGCCGATCTTGAGGAGACTTTCTCAACTTTGAGGACTTATCGGGTGAAACTCAATCTGGAGAAGTGTGTATTTGGAGTCAGGGGAGGAAAGTTTTTGGGATACATGGTTACTGAGAGGGGAATTGAGGCTAACCCGGAGAAAGTGCAAGCCATCCAGTCCATGTCTCCTCCTCGCAATTTGCAAGAAGTTCAGAGGTTGGCAGGAAGGATAGCGGCTTTATCCCGATTCATATCAAGATCAGCTCATAGAAGTTTACCTTTCTTCAAGGTGCTTCATAAAGTCAAGAAATTCGAATGGGATGATGAATGTGAGAAAGCATTTGATGACTTAAAAAATTACTTAGCTGAACTCCCTGTGTTGGCTAAGGCAGTTCTGGGTGAACCATTGTATATCTACTTATCAGCTTTAGAAGGGGCAGTCAGTTTAGTACTTATTCGGCAAGAGGGAACCACTCAACACCCTATTTATTTCTTCTCACATGCCCTTAAGGGTGCTGAACTCCGGTATTCAGAGGTGGAAAAGTTAATATTAGCTTTGGTTATGACAGCGAGGAAGCTCAGGCCTTACTTCTTATCGCATCCCATTGTGGTGCTAACCAACAGTCCTATTGGGAGAATATTGACTCGAGTTGATATTTCTGGTAGATTGGTAAAATGGACTACGGAGCTCAGCGAATACAACATCCAATATGAACCCAGGTCAGCCATTAAAGCTCAAGCATTGGTCGATTTCCTGGCCGAGACAAGACATATGGAAGGAGAGGATTTGTGGAAAGTATATGTGGATGGATCTTTTAATAATGAAGGATGTGGAGTGGGGGTGTTTTTGATCTCCCCCTAAGGGGATGAGATTAGATTGACAGTTAGGTTGGATTTTCGAGCTTCCAACAATGAGTCTGAGTATGAGGCTGTATTAATAGGTCTTCGGGCAGCTAAGCAAGCTGGGGCAGCTCGGGTGCACCTTTACTCTGATTCCCAGTTGGTGGCTCAACAGGTGAATGGATCATACGAAGTCAAAAATGAAAAGTTGAAGGAATACATGAGGGCAATAAAGGAAGCTCGGGGTCTCTTTGATGAGGTAATGTTTGAACAAATTCCGAGGGAGAGCAATGAAAAAGCAGATTATCTTGCCAAGATGGCTAGCTCACTTCATAACTGGAAAAACAGAGAGGTAGTCGTGCAAGTGGAATTAACACCCTCTACTGAGCTCGCACCATTAGCTCAGAAAGAGAGTGACTGGAGAAAAGAGCTCTTGGAATACATGGAGAAGGGCGAGTTACCAAAAGATCCAAAGAAGGCATATCAGTTGAAGCAGAGGAGTCTCCGCTTTGTGGTGGTGGAGGGAGTTCTTTATAAGAGGTCATTTTCTGGACCTCTTCTCAAGTGTTTAGGCCCTAAGGAAGCTCATCATGTCCTGAAGGAGATACACGAAGGGTGTTGTGGCAATCACTTGAGGTATTATTCTCTAGCCCGTAAGGTTCTCTTAGCAGGATATTTTTGGCCTACTATTTTGAAAGGTGCCATAGCTTTGGTGACTTCTTGTGACAGTTGTCAGCGACATAGCAGACTTCAGCATCATCCAATAGCGTTAATGAAAGGAATCGTGGAAGCATGTTCTTTCGATCAGTGGGGAATGGATATTGTGGGTCCTTTCCCTCCAGCTCCAGCTCAGAAGAAATTCTTGTTGGTCGCTATTGATTACTTCTCTAAGTGGGTGGAGGCGGAGGCCTGGGCTCGAATTACTGAAGGGGAAGTGCTGAAATTTCTATGGAAGAATATAGTATGCAGATTTGGGGTATCCAGGAAGCTTATTTCTGATAATGGGAGACAGTTTCAAGGGGCTTGAGTGCAAGCTTGGTGTAAATAAATGAAAATTCAGCAACACTTCACCTTTGTCCATTATCCTCAGAGTAATGGTCAGGTGGAGGTGATTAATAGGTCTTTGGTGCAAAGCTTGAAGACGCGCTTGGGAAAAGCCCAGGGAAATTGTGTGGAAGAGCTCCCTAGTGTGTTATGGTCATATCGTACCACACCGAGAATTGGGACTGGAAAGACTCCATTTAGTATGGTGTACGGAAATGAGGCTGTCCTGCCAGCAGAAATTGGAGAAGAGTCGGCTCGGATCATTTTCTATGATGAGGAAAATGGAGAAAGGAGGATGGAAGACTTAGACTTTTTGGATGAAAAGAGAGAAGCTGCTGCTATCAGAATGGAGGCATACAAGAACAGGATAGCTCGGTCTTATAATCGTCGGGTGCACAGGAAGGGTTTTCAGGTAGGAGATTTGGTGCTCATGAGAGTTCAGGAGGTGGCTGTAGGGAAGCTCGACCCTAAGTAGAAAGGACCGTACAAGGTGGTGATGAGGCTCAGTTCGAATGCTTACTACCTGGAAGATTTAAAGGAAAAGATGCTGAAGAGGCCTTGGAGCGCTTACAATTTACGAAAATATTATTCTTAATGTTGCAAGTACAATTTTTCTTTAAGTTGTAATTCATGCAAGTTACATTCTATTTTTATCTATGAGCAGTTACTTTTTCGGAAATATTGATGTAAATGTGCCTCAGCTCATCACCTTAGTCACGCCTCTTAGGCCCCTGACTTTGGTTCAGCTCATCACCTTAGTCACGCCTCTTAGGCCCCTGACTTTGGTTCAGCTCATCACCTTAGTCACGCCTCTTAGGCCCCTGACTTTGGCTCAACTCACTACCTTAGTCACGCCTCTTAGTCCCCTGACTTTGGTTTAACTCATCACCTTAGTCACGCCTCTTAGGCCCCTGAATTTGGTTCAGCTCATCACCTTAGTCATGCCTCTTAGGCCCCTGACTTTGGCTCAGCTCACTACCTTAGTCACGCCTCTTAGGCCCCTGATTTTGGTTTAACTCATCACCTTAGTCACGCCTCTTAGGCCCCTGACTTTGGTTCAACTTATCACCTTAGTCACGCCTCTTAGGCCCCTGACTTTGGCTCAGCTCACTACGTTAGTCACGCCTCTTAGGCCCCTGACTTTGGTTTAACTCATCACCTTAGTCATGCCTCTTAGGCCCCTGACTTTGGTTCAGCTCATCACCTTAGTCACGCCTCTTAGGCCCCTGACTTTGGCTCAGCTCACTATCTTAGTCACGCCTCTTAGGCCCCTGACTTTGGTTTAACTCATCACCTTAGTCACGCCTCTTAGGCCCCTGACTTTGGTTCAGCTCATCACCTTAGTCACGCCTCTTAGGCCCTTGACTTTGGTTCAGCTCATCACCTTAGTCACGCGTCTTAGGCCCCTGACTTTGGCTCAGCTCACTACCTTAGTCACGCCTCTTAGCCCCTGACTTTGGTTCAGCTCCCTACCTTAGTCACGTCACCTCGACCCTGATTTTTGGGCTCAGCTCAGTTACAACACTTTGATTTCAGCCCTTAGCCCATTTTAGATACTCAAGTACAAATGGTGTTAGTAGGTTAATTAAACACGCACTTGGTAATTATGAGGGGTCACTTCACATTGCTCTTATTTAGATGATCTGGGAGTCAAGGCAATTTGGCTTGGGAGCTCGGGAGCTCGGGAGCCCATTTAGGCGATATGAGAACATATGTCAGGTCAGTTCGGAAGTTTGGCTACGGCAGCTCAGCTCGGCTCCTAAAGCTCAGCTCAGTTCAACACCTTTGGGTGTTAGTTTATTTTTAAATAAGTACTTTGATCCCCTTAAGGGGCTCAGCTCAGTTCAACGCCTCCGGGAGTTTATTTTATTTTTAAATAAGTACTTTGCTCCCCTTAGGGAGCTCAGCTCAGTTCAACACCTCCGGATGTTGGTTTATTTTTAAATAAGTACTTTGCTCCCCTTAGGGAGCTCAGATCAGTTCAACGCCTTCGGGTGTTAGTTTATTTTTAAATACGTACTTTGCTCCCCTTAGGGAGCTAAGCTCAGTTCAATGCCTCCGGGTGTTAGTTTATTTTTAGGTGATAATCTCACCTCCCTTTAGGGATGTAACGCCCCAAAATTATCTTAATAGACTTTATTTGAGATAATCAAAGATTTTAGAAGTTGAGGGCCGATTCGATTTTGATCAGGGACTAAAATGCAATTTTTTGGAATTTTCAGGGACTAAAATGCAAATATTGGATTTGTTAGATATTTAAGCATGTTTGACTTGATTTTCTTCACTCTTCATCACCTCCATCGCCTTTTCCTCCATTAGAGCCGACTCCAAGCTTTCTCAAGCTTCCAGATTTCTCCCCGAGCTCGATCCGTCCGTTGGAATTTATTTTTGAAGGCAGATTAGCGATCATGACTGCGAGAGCTTCGTTCTATCGTAAGTTTTTCTACGATCAGATACATTCTAGTTTTTGGATGTTGTTAGAATCAATTGAGATTTGAGTATGTTGTTCTTGGCGGAGTTCTGGTCGTTTATTATCTGTCAGTTTTGAAATAGAGCGACGTTCGGATTTGTTATGATTTTTTGAGTGATTTTTGAAATCTTTGAAATTGAGATGTGTTGGGATTGGATTGGAAATGATATGTAATGATTGAAATGAGTTTATTGGATTGATATCTTGCTGTCTGTGTTTCCGGTTTGATCAGTTTATAGCCGTTATGCTGTCAGTTTGAGTTTTGGACTTCGTTCAATATTTTGATCGTATCGAGTTTGATTGAACTTTTGGATGTCGATATTGATCCTTATGACTTCTTATGATAGATTGAATTGAAGTCAGCAGAGTTTCGAGGTAGCAGCTTGGGTCAGTTGGAAGATTGAAGTCGGTACAGTATCGATTTTCTGATTTATCAATCGAAGAAGTGTGATTGTGTTTTGAATGAACTTGATTGGATATTGATTATTATCCTTATTATTGATTTCAGATTGAAGTACCTTCGAAGCGAATAAGGTAAAAGATGACTTAGAATTGAATGGAACGATTAACTTGAATTAGACTTTATTCGAGTGTTCCGAAGAAATCACATACTTGCTTGATTGAATGTTTATTATGCATGAGATTATATATGCATTTATATTGACGAAATTATGTTTGAATGATTATTTGAATTGATGAATGAAAGCATGATTGAATGCTATATGAACTGATGATTGAAATGATATTAGAATGCATGAGATGACATATGCATTCATATTGAGCCTTGATTCATTTCAATTTGATTAGACGATCTAGAGATTGTAGTTGAGTGACCTGGTTGGAGATTTTATACCTTGTCAAATAAACTCTCTATAATGCTCTGGAGTCTAGAGGATTAAAATATTCCTCGTCCACCTCGAGAGGGGAGTTCGGTGTGATTGTTGGATATTTTAACCTCGGGATCCCAAACCGAAGAAAGAAAGAAAGAAGAATTTCATTTGATTATCTGAGTCTGATAATCCAAAAGTTTTAAAGACATGCATATCATTTTAATTCAGTACTTGGATTAATTACTTGAATTCTATCTTGATGTGATAGATATATGGAAGTTGATACATGTCATGACTTGATATGTTTACGTGATTTATATCTGAAGTTGATTTATGGCTTGGATTGATGCATGTATTTATTTATATGTTTAATTGATATGCATGATAGTCTCTTTTACTGGGAATTATATTCTCACCGGATTATCCGGCTGTTGTCTTTGTTTGTATGTGTACTTGGAAACAGGTGGGGCAGGATCGAGTCAGAGATGACAGGGATGGAATGTGAATGAAGAATAGAAGTGAAACTTCGAGTTAGAATCGGAATGCGTGTCAATCTAGTTTATGTTTTGAAAGCATGTTTAGAACTAGAATGTTGTATTAAGTTTATAGTATGGAATATTATAATCGATTATGAATGATGAGCATTGAAGTTTGTATGTTGATTGCATGTTGTTGAATTCAGAATTGAGCATGTTAGATTGATATTGGATTGAGTTGGAAATAGAATTTTGAAAGAAGAAAAACCAACTTTTTCTGGGCAGAGTGTCTCGCTCGATCGACAGACTTTCACCGATCGAGCGAGCACCCCTTTCAGCGAGGCAGAGGTTTTGATATTTTGTGCCCGCTCCATCGGTAAGATTTTACCGATCGAGCGGGGGTCCTGTTTTAGTTTGGGCAGAGAACTGGAATTCTCGGCCGCTCGATCGGTAAGAATTAACCGATCGAGCGGGCACTGTTCTTCAGCAAAAAATTTTTTTTTTGTTTATTTGTTTTCCATCTTGGTTCTTGTATGATTTAGTTTGGATTATTACCAATTAGATGATTAGAATCGAGGTCTCACATTAAGTGGTATCAGAGCGATAAGATTCTTGGACTGAATTTAGAAGAGAGCGGGGTAGATTGAGTCCGCTTGAATTTAATTTCTCGCATGTGATTGATTAATTCTATGATTGAAGAATATGCGAGCATGCTTTATGATTGAGAATTATTAAATTACTTGGATATGTGATTTAATTTTTAAAGCATGAATTAATTGAGATATGAACTGTTTCGGGTTACATTTTATACTCTTGAGATCGAATGAGTATGTCGAGCTGAGATTGTTGGACACTGGATAGATGTGATTGAGATGTTGTGTCCTAATCTTCTTGAATAAGATTTTCTACTCGGCAAGTTTGAATAGGATTCAACTAGTAGTGAACCCGATTGTACAGATTTGTTTTGTGACTGAATTGATGGAAGCATTACTGATGAGATTTCAGTCTGTTAACCCTTCAACCCTGAGGAGTTCTGAGAATGAGTTTGGGTGTGAAAGCTGATTAGAAGAGATTGATCAGTTGTTTGATTCTTTTAAACTACAGCGACGAACGACGGATTCAGTTAGTTGGTTACCAACTGCAAGGCTTTAGTACTTGCTCGAGGATTCACAGACTCTAACTGCTCTTGACGATGATGAAGCAGGTAACTGTTCGATTCTAGTCTTTCGACTCTGTTGCTGTTAGATATTGATGCAACTTTTTCTTCTTATTGAGAAGTTAGATTAATACTTCCTCTACTTTTGAGTATCTGAATTAGTTGCGGTGAGTTTAGTTCGAATTTTTGAATCTTGATTCGATGGGAGTTGATTTTACTGAACAGTACTATACTTCGGTTATCAGATTTTGATTATATTATCGATGTAGTGTATTAACCAAGTACAGGGCAACCGAAGTTGATTTCAGATTGTTGCCAGATTCGGATCCGAGATGATAGACGAGTGGATTTTTCCTCAGGTAAGAATGACTGAGTTAAGAATTCCTTTCTTATTAATTATCGATTACCGTTTGTTATAGAAAGGTGCGGAGGAATGTTTGAGGTATGCAGATGATGTCTTCAATCAGCCGTGTCGGTTGATTTAACAGAGTTGTTGAGTTTGCTGATGTTGTTCTGGTTGAGATTCCAGATTTGCCTCCGAGTCGAGAGGATGTGTTCAGCATTTATTTTAGATCAGACATCATCGACTGATAATCTGAAGGGAAGAAGTTTCAGAGATTGAATTCGGAATGAGGTACGATCGATTTGAATTTTTATCGTACAGATTGAGTTGGAATTGCATCTGCAGTAATTATGAGTCCTTTGAACCGAATCTTCCAGAGAGTTGTAGATAAGTTCTTGAGTATTCTTATC
The DNA here is from genome assembly GCF_033568475.1 of Henckelia pumila. Taxonomy (NCBI): domain Eukaryota; kingdom Viridiplantae; phylum Streptophyta; class Magnoliopsida; order Lamiales; family Gesneriaceae; genus Henckelia; species Henckelia pumila. The sequence goes on along the minus strand of NC_133120.1, from coordinate 100,610,562 downwards.
GATGGATCTCTTATCCTCCGAAGAGCCGTATTGATCTTTCAGATTCTTTAAGGATTGTTCGCAGATTTTCTTGTCGATCAATTATGCTATTCTTCTGATGTCTGAATCTTGTTGAGAACAAGTTGTCTTTTCCTCGATCTTTTCTCTAAGAAGATGGAATTTTATTGAATACCTCAAGACTAGAGCTGTTATGAATTGATCTGGATCGACGTCCTTATCTGAATTTGAAGATTTTTGGATTTAGCGAATTCTATCGCGAATACTTTGAAGAATTCTTATTGTTGATTAGACAAATACTCAGCAGATTATGTTCTTCTGTTTAGTTTGTATCTTGAGACCAGTTCTTATTGAATTGAAGGAGAGATTGATCAGCACCTCAGTATTATTGATTCTTCGGTATTAATGACCTTTCGGTGCTTTGCACTCCTTCTTATTGAGAGTTGAGACTTATTTTTGTTCAGAAGAACTCCTTGTTATCTTGAGCATCGAAGAAGTTGAAGACGCTCGAGATGCATTATTAGTTTCCGATTCGAGTCTCACAGAGATCTTATTGCTTGGAAGATTTCAGTAATCTATTCTGATCCTGGAAGATAGAAGTTTTGATTGTCGCAGTTCGAACTGATTATGAGTTGGGAAAGAGAGTTATAGAGGACGATTAATCTGACTGCGAATTTTATTATTATCCGGAGAACTGATGGTAACAGCTACAATTGTAAGCTGTATGATCTGATCTTATTTTATCTACTTCAGTTGTCTTCTTGATAGATGATTGCTGCACTTTTGTTAGAGTCTGGAAAAGATGGAACGTTTATCTTGACTCCTTCATTCGACTTCGAACCAGAGTTGATTGAGAAGATTGATAACGCTTTGGAATCTGATTCGACCTTTCAGAATCCGATGAATATAGATCAGATCTGAGTATAATCTGAGTTACAAGTTTTTATTGATGTATTATTAGCGAATAACTTTTGTGGTGCCAGATGTTTCGGTTTGAGACAGAGTATCAGGAGTTTGGTACTTTGAAGTTTATTCAGAGTTCTTCCAGATGATCGAAAGATGTTTGATAAATTGAGGAATCAGATTGAATAGAGGATGATGAAGTATGAGGTTCGAAGTATAGTTTCTGTTGTTGTGAACTGTCAGCAGTCAGAAAGAGAACGATCCAATTTTCTGTTGTACAGTCTATTCTGATTCAGAATGGAGTTGGGATCACAATTCGTTGATTTAGTAGTAAGACTACTTTGTTGAGTTCGAGATAAGATGTTATCTGAGTATCGTTGAGCGAGTGATGGAATACTCCGTTAAGAATTCTCGATTCTAAGAATTCTTGATTTATTCTGTTGAATGACTGTTGTTACAGAATAGTATGAACGAACTCTCGAAGCTTTACAGTTGATGTATTGAATTGTAACCTGAACTGGTTGATGTGCCAGTGGTTTTTGAACGAATGATGTTGTTCGGATTGAACTTCTAGATTGGTCCCGATTGTCAGAATGAGTTCGAAACTGAATTGATATCCGAATTTTTATCTACAGGAAGTTTGTGAAGTGAGCTTTCTCAGAATCGTTTCCGATTTGAGGTATGGACGTTTTGAACTTTTGACAGGCCGTTTGTTTTGACGAATAATCCTGTATTGATGAAAAATTTTCTGTTGACCGAATCTCTCAGAAGTATTAGTTGGAATTAGGAATTCTTATTGATGAATTTCTTGCTTTCTGGTTATGAGAATTGTACTGATCGTACAGAGCCTTCTACAATATTTTCAGAATTATACGCCGATCAGTTGTAGAATAATCTCGATGTTTGAATTTTGATTGAACCGAATGAATTTCTTCGATCTTATGATCTAATGATGGAATTTCTGATTATCCGTTCTTCTGTATTCTGTGTTTCAGTACTGATGATCTTGCAGTACTTGGTTTCTTCTTATTGAGAATTCCGATTTGATTCTTTTTAACAGAAGGAGCGAATGCAACAACTGATGTTTAAAACCAAAGAATTTGTTCTTATTTTATCTACTGTCTGATTTTGATTGACCGATAGATAGGATCCGTTACAGTTCTGTACAGAATGATTTTGATGAAGAACAGAGAATTGATATCTTGTCAGATGTTATCAGATATCATGAATTGCCGAAGTCTGTCAGTTTAGAATGAGATCTTTGATGCATTGTCCTTTCGGCATAAACTTTGAAGAGAATTTTGTTGTCGATTTCAACTACTTTTGATTCGATACCCTCAGAACGACGGACAGCCAGATCAGATGAGTCGAAATTTAGAAGAATTGCTTTGAGTAGTAGTGCTCGACTTAGCACTAGTTGACAGAATTCTTGAGGTTTGTAGAAATTTCGTGCAACGACAAAGTTTGACGAGTTATTGGAGGCACATTATAGAAGTTGTGCGAGAGTAGACGTTGATCGAATTGAATTTTGAGATTAATTCCCTTTGTCTCTTGGTTTAGAACGTAAGATGATTCGAATTGTGACTGAGTTTAGAAGAATTTTCTGACGACGATGAGTTGACTTTTGATAGACGGACGGAGTATTGATGAAGTAATCGACCAGAGTTTCTGACTTCTCTGATTGATTGAGATGCCGAACTATTGAGATGAACGATTCAGAGTTTGATTGGAAGAAGATTCTGGACTTAGTTCCGAGATGTAAATTCTTATTGCAGTCCTTTGACTATCCTCGACCTTGTGATAGACAGTGATTGATTTCGAGGACGAAATCTATTCTTAGAGGGGGAGAATTGTAACGCTCCAAAAATTATTTTAATGGACTTTATTTGAGATAATCAGAGATTTTAGAAGTCGAGGGCCGATTTGATTATGATCAGGGACTAAAATGCAATTTTTTAGAATTTTCAGGGACTAAAATGCAAATATTGGATTTGTTAGATATTTAAGCATGTTTGACTTGATTTTCTTCACTCTTCATCACCTCCATCGCCTCTTCCTCCATTAGAGCCGACTCCAAGCTTTCTCAAGCTTCCAGATTTCTTCCCGAGCTCGATCCGTCCGTTGGAATTTATTTCTGAAGGCAGATTAGCGATCACGACTGCGAGAGCTTCGTTTTATCGTAAGTTTTTCTACGATCAGATACATTCTAGTTTTTGGATGTTGTTAGAATTGATTGAGATTTGAGTATGTTGTTCTTAGCGGAGTTCTGATCGTTTATTATCTGTCAGTTTTGAAATAGAGCGACGTTCGGATTTGTTATGATTTTCTGAGTGATTTTCAAAATCTTTGAAATTGAGACGTGTTGGGATTGGATTGGAAATGATATGTACTGATTGAAATGAGTTTATTGGATTGATATCTTGCTGTCTGCGTTTCCGGTTTGATCAGTTTATAGCCGTTATGCCGTCAGTTTGAGTTTTGGACTTCATTCAATATTTTGATCGTATCGAGTTTGATTGAGCTTTTGGATGTCGATATTGATCCTTATGACTTCTTATGATAGATTGAATTGAAGTCAGCAGAGTTGCGAGGTAGCAGCTTGGGTCAGTTGGAAGATTGAAGTCGGTACAGTATCGATTTTCTGATTTATCAATCGAAGAAGTGTGATTGTGTTTTGAATGAACTTGATTGGATATTGATTATTATCCTTGTTATTGATTTCAGATTGAAGTACCTTCAAAGCGAATAAGGTAAAAGACGACTTAGAATTGAATGGAATGATTAACTCGAATTAGACTTTATTCGAGTGTTCCGAAGAAATCACATACTTGCTTGATTGAATGTTTATTTGAATGCATGAGATTATATATGTATTTATATTGATGAAATTATGTTTGAATGATTATTTGAATTGATGAATGAAAGCATGATTGAATTCTATATGAACTGATGATTGAAATGATATTAGAATGCATGAGATAACATATGCATTCATATTGAGCCTTGATTCATTTCAATTTGATTAGATGATCTAGATATTGTAGTTGAGTGACCTGGTTGGAGATTTTATACCTTATCAAATAAACTCTCTATAATGCTCTGGAGTCTAGAGGATTAAAATATATCTCGTCTACCTCGAGAGGGGAGTTCGGTGTGATTGTTGGATATTTTAACCTCGGGATCCCAAACCGAAGAAAGAAAGAAAGAAGAATTTCATTTGATTATCTGAGTCTGATAATCCAAAAGTTTTAAAGACATGCATATCATTTTAATTCAGTACTTGGATTAATTACTTGAATTCTATCTTGATGTGATAGATATATGGAAGTTGATACATGTCATGACTTGATATGTTTACGTGATTTATATCTGAAGTTGATATATGACTTGGATTGATGCATGTATTTATTTATATGTTTAATTGATATGCATGATAGTCTCTTTTACTGGGAATTATATTCTCACCGGATTATTCGGCTGTTGTCTTTGTTTGTATGTGTACTTGGCAACAGGTGGGGCAGGATCGAGTCAGAGATAACAGGGATGGAATGTGGATGAAGAATAGAAGTGAAACTTCGAGTTAGAATCGGAATGCATGTCAATCTAGTTTATGTTTTGAAAGCATGTTTAGAACTAGAACGTTGTATTAAGTTTATAGTATGAAATATTATAATCGATTATGAATGATGAGTATTGAAGTTTGTATGTTGATTGCATGTTGTTGAATTCAGAATTGAGCATGTTATATTGATATTGGATTGAGTTGGAAATAGAATTTTGAAAGAAGAAAAACCAACTTTTTCTGGGCAGAGTGTCTCGCTCGATCGGCAGACTTTCACCGATCGAGCGAGCACCCCTTTCAGCGACGCAGAGGTTTTGATATTTTGTGCCCGCTCGATCGGTAAGATTTTACCGATCGAGCGGGGGTCCTGTTTTAGTTTGGGCAGAGAACTGGAATTCTCGGCCGCTCGATCGGTAAGAATTAACCGATCGAGCAGGCACTATTCTTCAGCAAATTTTTTTTTATTTGTTTTCCATCTTGGTTCTTGTATGATTTAGTTTGGATTATTACTAATTAGATGATTAGAATCGAGGTCTCACAAGGGAGCTCAGCTCAGCTCGACACTTTTGGGTGTTATTTTATTTTTAAATGTTAATCTTATCTCCCTTCAAGGAGCTCAGCTCAGCTCAACACTTTTGGGTGTTAGTTGAGCTTAGCACCTTTGGGTGTTAGTTTAGCTCAGCTCTTATTTCCCATTTGTAGGTCAATTGAGATAAATAAAAGAGAAACAATGTAATAATTGAGTTTGCATAGTAAAGCGAGAAGTTAAATGTTTACATCCCTCATAACAAAAATCAATGCTCATTCTCTCCCTCCCCTTCACCCTGCTCAGCCTCGCCCTCACCTTCCTTAACTGCCTCTCCTGAGGTGAGGGAGAGGGCAAACCCATCCAAATCCAAAAAATCTACAAGAACCCCTTCAGGAGGGTAACCTGCCGCATTGAATTGCTGGGTACAGCCCTCGAACCCTTTCGATAAGTATCCATAGGCTTGGACAGCAACCTCATCCACTCGTCCGACTTTAGGAAGCCTTCTTTGAAGCCTTCAGCTCCCTTGGCCAGCTCGGTTCGGGACAGCTCTAGCTCTTGGAGGGTTTGAGAAAGCTGATCCTGGGAACCTTTAAGTTCACCCTGCAGGGCTTCCTTCTGCACCTCGGAGACTCGGAGGTCATTCAACTGCTTTAGCCGGTCAGCCTGGAAGCCCATCCGCATCTCCTCCATTTGAACTCGGAGAGTGGCCACCTCCTTGTTATGAGCCAACTTTAGAACCTCAAGCTCTTGGTTCAGCTCAGCAAGATGAGTATCAAAACTCCTGGTGTCCTTGATGAGTTGCTTTCGAGCAATGGAAGCTCGGAGGGACACCTCGGCGTTCAGTGCGGCAGCCTGACATAGGACAAAGATCGTTTTGAGCTGAGTATAAAGTGCTGAGCTTAAAGTAAATAGAGTATAAATCACCTCAGCGGAAGCAGTGTTGGAGCGCTGTAGGAGCTCAGCCCAGCCAAGGTTCTTCACAAAGTCAGCATCGACTTGAGAAAGCATGTCCCGAAGGACTGAGCCTGCTGCTGGGGTAGGACCTACCCCCACTATCCGAAGCTCATCATGGTACATGTCAAAGAAATTGGAGCGGCATCGGACCACAGGGGTTTGAGGCTTCTCCGACCTGAACTGCCGAAGAGGCACTACCTCGGGAATGGTAGATTTTCCCGAATCCAGCTCTACTACCTCGGGGTGGGGGATGGATACAGCACGCCTCTTAGAGCCTTTGGAAGGGGCAGAGGATGGCTCGGAGGCAGCAGCAGCGCGGGGCAAAGCAGCTTTGGATTTGCCCGAGGTAGCTTCAGCCTTGCTCCCTGGCTGAGCTGGTGTCTTCTTCTTCTCTAACATCCTCTTCATGGCAGCATTCATGACTCTTTTTTCTGAGCAAGTAGAAAGGAGGTCAGTAAAAAAAAAATAGAGCAAGGGCGGGGAAGGGCCATACCTAAGTTTTCTCGGACCGAGAAATCGGCCGAGCTGAGCCCATGGTGACAGAGCAGATCTTCTGCCAGAAGGGCAGAAGTATCGAAGCACCTTCCCCCTATAGCCCTTAGGGCTCCGGTAAACAACTCCCCCTGTCGAAATCCCGGGGTAGGAACAGGCAGGAGGGGGAGAGTTTCCCTCCAAGCTGAGCATATGTCCCAAGCATCGGAGGGATGAACAAAAAAGAAAGAGTTTTTCCAGTTTTTGTTTGAACTGGGAGAGCCCTTAAAAATTTACAATTAGGTCGACAAGAGAATTAAAAAGGGCCCTCCTCAGAGCGTTTGGGGAGCAAAAAGTTACAGATAGTAAAACAAGTTACTTCAAAGCCTAATGTTCTGAAGAGAACTATAAAGTTGCACAAGGTTCAGAAGGAGTTAGGTGTGAATTGCCCTAAGTGAAGCTCATAATAACGGCTGAGTTGCTGGAAGATGAGGGGCAGGGGAAACCTAAGACCAGCTTCTAATTGATCTACATAAAAGGTGTAATATCCATATGGGGGATTGTCAGCTCGGTCATCAAGGTCAGGAATAATGAACTCATATTCCTTGGGAGCATGGGATAGAGCTCTTATTTTGTCCTCGTCCGAAGCATCTAGCTCGGAAGGATACAACTCAAACCACGGCGCCGCAGGGACATCAGGGTCATTGCCCGAGTCAACATCCTGAGCTGAGGTCGAGGGGCGAGCAGGGTCCTGGCCTGTAGGCTCTCCTGCGGGAGTAAGAGCAAGGGAATCAAATTGATCCACCTCACGGAATACTTCGTCTGAGCTTCCAGAGTGAGCTCGGGAAGAAGTGGCCATGAAAGGAATACTTACTTAGGAAGCTCGAAAACTTGGGAGAAAGGGAAAAAAGCGAGGAAGCTTGGAAAAAGGAATTCGAGAGAGAATTTATAGAAGTAAGAAGTGAAGAAAGTGAAAATGAAGTCTTCACAGCAAGGGGCTATTTATAGAAAGCTCGGGTTAAATCGAACTGTTGAATTTAGACAGGTGTACGACTCATATTCTTTGGAAAAGTTATCGTTACCTAGTGCTTGTCAGAGTGACAGCTGGGCTCGGCGGAGCACCTCAGCTCGGCATTCTTTTAGAGTCATCTCAGAATAAAAACGAATTTCGAGTCTTTGACCTCAATTCGACTTTTATGGGAGGGACTTGTGATACCCGGAGGAGGAAACCACCTCAGCTCATCGATGACCCTAATATAAAAGGAACATCCCTAATCAACTGGAACCGGGTCGGGAGCTCAGCTCGGGAGCTCGGCCAAGCTGAAACGACCCAAACATTCTAAAATAACATATGCGGAAATTTTTTTTTATATTATTAATACTAAGTAAAATAGATGTACATACATGCCCATATATATATGCACAAAATAAACAGATTTAAAAATAACATAAATAAAATGCAACATTTTTACTTAAATAACTAAGTCAAACTTAAATAAAATACTGTCAAACCATCCACTTAAAATTTTCCATGCAATAAAAATTATTTAATAAAAATAATTCTAAAATTCACCACTGGAAAGACATAAAAGAAATAAATAAGAAACAGAGTTTAAAAATTCTTTAAAATGTTCATAAGGACTCAGCCGACGGTCACGGGAGATCACTGCATGTCCGCTCATACGTCCTCACCACCGGTAGGAACTACATCTTCCTCTACGTACTCACCTGCACCATATAAGTGTAGTGAGCCTAGAGGCCCAACATGCTAACATAACAAGGGTTTAAAATAATTTAAATCACTGGAATACTAATAAATAACATATACATGAATGAACATGCTTAAAAATTATGAATTATAACTTAAATCTTACTTAAACTTGAACTTAAATATAATCATATATTACATACATAAACATTGTTGAGCATAACATTTTTTTTTCTAACATCGCATGGTCATATCCGTAGTGTAACCTTAAACTTAAAAGTTCGACTGATCAGTCTCTTAGAACCAACGTACGCGGCGGTGACGAATCACCTCTTACTGGTAGTAAACTACCCTTAAATTGACAGTAAACTGCCATTAACATGTGGGGACTGGTCCCCCTTAAATTGTCACACTACTTCAACTTCCAACATAAAATTATTTTCTAGCTCAACCTTAAACATTAAATCATGCCATAAAATTATTTCATGAATGCATGTACTTAAATAAAATGTGTGTCCTTCACATATATTTAATTTAATTTTTATACTAACATATAAATACTAAAATAACATTCATGCATAAAATAATTAAATATATATTTAGGACACATGCAATTTCTCATGGTTTGTGCTGTACTGCTGGTCCTAACACTCAAGCCCATTTTCTTAAATTCTGGCCCATTAACACTGAGACTGGCCCATTAACATTCTTAAGCCCATTAACACATTTTTAAGCCCAATAAATCAATTAAAGCCCATTAGCACATACTTGGCCCAATAACAACTTAATCTGGCCCAATGGGCCCAAAAGCCCAAAGACTGGCCCAATAACTTCCATGGGCCCCCAAGCCCATAAAAATTATTGGACTAACTTAATTAAATTTATTTAAGCCCAATAATAATTAAATTTAACCCAAATAATTAAATGGAACCCAATTAAATTTTTGGATTTAATTAGGCCCATTTAACACTTAATTAAACTTAAAACTTAAAAATAAAAATACCCGAGCCCAACTCACTTAACTCGGACCCGGACCCACTAGACTTGACCCATGACTACTGAACCCGACCCGGACCCAACAACCCGACCCGGATCCCCCAAAACCCTACACCCGAACACCCCCTCCCTTACCTTAGCTGCGGCCGTGAGCAGCAGACCTTCTTGGTCTGCTGCCAGCCAGCTCCGGCCGCCCCTGGCCGGAGCGCCACCGCCCAGATGTAGCCCACGTCTGGGCGGTCCTAACCTGCCCTGGCTCGGCCTCAGCCCTTCACCCTAGCCCAAGGCCGAACCCCCCCTTCTAGAAACCCTAACCTGCGCACCCCATGGCTTCTTCTTGCACCAGCTCGCCCAGGCCTCTACCAAGCCCATAACCGACCAAGCCAAGCTAGCCTAAGGACCCCGACGAACCCCTTGACATCCCTGACCAGCAGCCATGCACGCCCCCTAGCCAAAAACGTGAGCATGATTCACAAAAACATGAACAAGTGCATACATTCAACCCATCTCTATTATTTTCTAAAAATCCTTGAATAAAAACTGATGCATACCCAACACACACATATAACACTGATATGATGAAAGAAAAGTGAAAGAAAACATGCCTTGCACCATAGAATTAATAGGGCAAAGTGCGTAGAACGTTTTCGGGACGACGGTACGACGAACAACCTTTCTTGATGCTTCAAAAATATCGAGGCTATGGAGTCCTTCTTGGAGGCTACTTGGTCGATGAAGGAGATGAATAATGGGGGGGGGGGGGGAGGCGGCTAGGTTGTAGAGAAAATGATTGAACGTGAGGTTTGGGGTAGATTTAGGATTTAATTTGGGTAGATAGGATTTTTAATAACTAATATAGGAAGATAATAACATAAATAAGATAATCTTAACTTTTAAAAATACTAACTAACATAACAATTAATTAAAATCCCGAAATATTTATTTTAGGGAATTTTAAAGGTAATTAAAAGTCAATATTTTGGCTAAATTTGGATAAAAATGGACTCCTAAAATTATATAAAATTAAATACTGATAATTTTGAGGAAATAAAACTCAAAATAATATTTTTGGGCTCCTAAAAGACTCATAAAATAATTTGGGTAGAAAGTTGTCATCTCGTCCGTCCACGGTCCCGTCTACGCGATAAAATAATTAAATTTCCATAATTCATGAAAATCACTAATTATGGGTTAAATGCTTAAAAATAACTTAAAACATGCACAAATAATTTCACATAAATATTTAACCCATAATCTAAAATTCTAAATAAATAAAATCCCTAATTATACATGCGAATTTACGTACTAAAAATACTGGGTGTTACACAATTCTCCCCCCCTTAATTTGAATTTCGTCCTCGAAATTAAAGTAACCGAACAAATCCGGGTAGCGAGTCCTCATGTCTGCCTCGGTCTCCCAAGTAGCTTTCTCCTCCGAGTGATTCAGCCACTGGACTCTGACCATCGGTATAACACGCGTCCTAAGTCTCCGCTCCTCCCTAGCCAAGATCCGTACTGGCCTCTCCTCATAAACTAGATCATGTGGCAACTGCAAGGGCTCGTAATTCAACACATGCGACGGGTTAGAGACATATCTCCGAAGCATGGATACATGGAAGACATCGTGCACTGCCGCAAGCCCTGGTGGCAAGGCCAAACGGTAGGCCAAAGTGCCAACTCTCTCCAAGATCTCAAAAGGTCCAATATATCTCGGATTAAGCTTACCTCTCCGGCCAAATCATACCACTCCCTTCATAGGTGACACTCTCAAAAACACATGATCACCTACTGCGAACTCCAAATCTCGTCGTCGAGTATCTGCATAACTCTTCTGACGACTCTGAGCAGTCCTCATACGATCCCGAATCTGAGTCACAATGTCAGCTGTCTGCTGCACGATCTCAGGACCCAATAAAATCCTCTCACCAACCTCATCCCAATGCACAGGAGATCTGCATCTCCTCCCATACAATGCTGCATAAGGAGCCATACCTATAGACGACTGAAAACTGTTGTTATAGGTAAACTCCACTAATGGCAGTCTAGTCTCCCACGAGCCCTGAAAGTCGATGACACAAGCTCTCAGTAGATCCTCGAGAACCTGGATCACTCTCTCAGACTGACCATCTGTATGGGGATGGAACGCTGTACTGAACAAAAGTCTAGTCCCCAATGCTGTGTGCAAACTCTTCCAAAACGCAGACGTGAATCTCGGATCTCTGTCTGATACTATCGACACTGGTATGCCATGCAGTCTAAAAATCTCCTTGATGTAAAGCTCTGCATACTGTGTCAACGAGTAAGTAGTCCTCACTAGCAAGAAATGAGCTGACTTGGTGAGTCTATCCACGATCACCCAAATAGCTGTGCTCCCTCTGTTACTCCTCGGAAGGCCAACTATGAAATCCATCGTGATGTTCTCCCACTTCCATACCGGAATGGGTAGAGGATTAAGCAGCCCTGCTGGACGCTGATGCTCTGCCTTGACCTGCTGATAAGTCAAGCACTCTGATACGAATCGTGCGATATCACTCTTCATGCCGGGCCACCAATACAAAGTCTGCAAATCCTTATACATCTTCGTACTTCCTGGATGAATGGAATACGGAGATGTGTGAGCCTCTGTCAGGATCTCAGTCCTCAGCTGATCAATGTTCGGGACACACAATCGACCACTGTACTGAATAATGCCATCACTGACAGTAAAAAAAAGATTGCCCTTAGCCTCATCCCTCTGCACCAACCGCTGTAACTCCTCATCTGTAGGCTGTCCATCCCTGATCAGATCTCGTAGAACTGGCTGCACCGTCAATACTGACAAGCTCGGTGCATGACCACTCGAGTAAAACTCCAAACCAAACCCCTGAATCTTGCTCTGCAGTGGTAACTGCACTGTCAAACACGATACCACTGTCGACTTCCGACTCAAAGCATCGGCCACTACATTAGCCTTACCTGGATGGTAGCTAATGTCACAGTCGTAATCCTTCACCAACTCCAACCATCTCCGTTGCCTCATGTTTAACTCCTTCTGAGTGAAGAAGTACTTGAGGCTCTTATGATCCGTGAAAATCTTGCACTTCTCGCCATACAGATAGTGCCTCCAGATTTTCAAAGCGAAGACCACTGCTGCTAACTCCGAATCATGTGTCGGGTAGTTCTGCTCGTGAATCTTTAACTGCCTCGACGCATAAGCAATAACCTTACCACACTGCATAAGTACTGCGCCTAAACCTAGCTTAGACGCGTCGGTGTACACCATAACTCCTCGTGTGGTACTGCCATCGCCAATACCGGTGCGGTAGTGAGTGCTTCCTTCAGCTGATCGAAGCTCCTCTGACAGTTTGGACTCTAAATAAACTTCGCATTCTTCTTGGTTAAGGAAGTCAAGGGTACTGCAATAGAGGAAAAACCCTTGATGAACTTCCTATAGTATCCTGCCAAACCCAAGAAACTGCGAATCTCCGAAGCATTCCTCGGAATACCCCATTTTTGCACTGCCTTAACCTTCGACTGATCCACTGCAATCCCATCTCTAGAAATAATGTTGCCAAGAAATGCCATCTGCTCAAGCCAAAACTCGCACTTGCTGAACTTGGCATACAACCGATGCTCCCTCAAAGTCTGCAAGGCTGTCTGTAGATGCTGCCTATGCTCCTCGATGCTCCTAGAGTAGATCAAGATATCATCAATGAAGACTATGATGAACTGATCAAGATACAGCTGAAATACCCGGTTCATGAGATCTATGAAAACCGCTGGAGCATTGGTCAGCCCAAATGGCATCACTAAGAACTCATAATGCCCATAACGTGTCCGAAAAGCAGTCTTGGACACATCTGCCTCTCTAACTCGCAGCTGATGATAACCAGATCGCAGGTCGATCTTGGAGAACACTGAAGCTCCCTGCAACTGATCAAATAAGTCCTCTATCCTCGGCAGTGGGTACTTATTTTTCACCGTGACTCGGTTGAGCTCTCGATAATCGATGCACAGTCTCATACTGCCATCCTTCTTCTTCACAAATAACACTGGAGCTCTCCATGGAGAAAAGCTAGGACGAACAAAGCCTTTCTCTAATAACTCCTGAATCTGCTCCTTCAACTCTTTCATCTCGGTAGGAGCAAGTCTGTATGGTGCCTTTGAGATAGGCACAGTGTCTGGCAATAAGTCGATACTGAACTCCACCTCTCTCACTGGTGGAATCCCTGCAACATCCTCCGGAAAGACGTCCGAAAAGTCACGAACTACCTCTATCTTTGATAATGATCTACTAGCTGGTTCTGAGGCCGTGACAATACTCGCTAGGAAACCTCGGCAACCCCGTTTCAACAGCTTCCTCGCCTGAATAAGAGATATCACCTGAGGAATATCACTGCTCTGAGATGCATGAAAAGTAAACGGGTCGCCTCCCGGTGGTTTCACTGACACTGTCCTCCAACGAAAATCAATCGAAGCTCCATTGACTGTCAACCAATCCATACCCAATATCAAATCAAAACCGCTCAATGGCAAAACCACTACATCTGCGCGAATGGAGTGCTCCTGCAGCTCCAACTCCAGCTCTCGAATGACACTAGAGGTAGAAATAATCTGTCCTGACGGCATAGTGACATCATAACCACTGTCGGCAATCTCAGGTGTGATGCCTATCCGTCTGATAAACTCTAGGGAGATAAACGAATGCGTAGTCCCTGAATCTAGCAACGCAAACGTGGAGTTGCCTCCAACTAGAATTCTTCCTGCACGCAAAAGAATCCCAACAACTTCATACTACTACTAAACTTTTCCCCAAAGATGAGTCACTAATAACCCTTAATTCTGATCACAAGTAAAACATGCTTCCTATTCTAACATGCAGATAGGAAATCCCAAATAACAAATTATTCCACAAAAAGAAATCAAAATTCTTAACCAAAAGAAGAAATCATAAAATATTAGGGGTAAGATATACCGGTGATCAAGGAGGTATCTGGGTCTGCCTCCTCAGCCTGCATCACGAACACTCTCCCTATAGTGTTCTTCTTCCTCGGGCAATTGGCCATCTGGTGCCCTGGCTCCTTACAATGAAAACAGACGCCCGCTCCTAGAAGACATGGTCCTGGATGCATCTTCTGGCACTTCGGGCAAGTAGGATATCCTCCAGCATTAGGGGCCCCGCCCCTAGGCTGCTGTCTCTGCTGCTGTGGCTTCTGCTGGTTCGGGCCCTTAGACGGCCCAGTATACTGCTTCTTCGCAGAAGGCTGCGAAGATGGTCGCTGATATCCAGACTGAAACTGCCTCTTACCCTGCTGCTCCCTGTGGATCTCTCTCCTACCATCCTCCGAACGCAAGGCTCTACTGACTGCCGTCTCATAAGTAGGGACATCCGCCATACGAACGTCATGCTTGATCTCTGCCCTGAGCCCCTCAATAAAATGTCTCATCTTCTCAGGTGCACTGTCAGCAATCAGCGGCACAAGGTGACAGCCCCTCTCGAACTGTTGGATGTACTCCACAACTGTCTTGTCTCCCTGTCAGAGACTCATGAAATCTCGAATCATGCTACTGCGCACGTCTTCAGTGAAATACTTGGAGAAAAACATCCTCCGGAAGTCTGTCCATCGCAAAGTAGTCAGATTCACTCCCCGTGATGCACTCTCCCACCATAAGTCTGCATCACCCTTCAGCATGTACACTGCGCACCTCACCTTGTCCGCATCAGTCAAACCCATGTAAGCAAAGATGATCTCCAAAGAACGGATCCACCCCTCAGCAATGAGTGGATCTGTGTCACCTGCAAACTCCTTAGGTCCCTTCTTCTAGAACCTCTCCGCCACATCCTCATCATGGGACAGTCTCGAACGTGCTGCCTGCTGCTCCAACAGAGCAGTAATCTCGGCCATCATGTTTGCATTGGCCTGTTCCAATGCTGATAGAGGTTTTTGCGGAGGTGGGGATCCTCCACGCCTGTTCACTGGTCTCGGAGGCATTCTGCACCACCACATATTTCTTTACGTAAATCGACATGCATAACTAAGTACTTAAAGATTTTCTGCTAACATAAATGCTTAAGTCTTAAACATGATACTACTAAATCATACTAAAAGCAATTAAAACTTACAGACCGGTAGCGCGGATTTCTGAGCTCGCATAGCAGTGATGACCCCTCCAAGAATGCGGCTCTGATACCAATTGAAACGACCCAAACATTCTAAAATAACATATGCGGAAATTTTTTTTTTTATTAATACTAAGTAAAATAGATGTACATACATGCCCATACATATATGCACAGAATAAACAGATTTAAAAATAACATAAATAAAATGCAACATTTTTACTTAAATAACTGAGTCAAACTTAAATAAAATACTGTCAAACCATCCACTTAAAAGTTTGCATGCAATAAAAATTATTTAATAAAAATAATTCTAAAATTCACCACTGAAAAGACATAAAAAAAATAAATAAGAAACAGAGGTTAAAAATTCTTAAAATGTTCATAAGGACTCAGCCGATGGTCACGGGGGATCACTGCATGTCCGCTCATACGTCCTTACCACCGGTAGGAACTACATCTTCCTCTACGTACTCACCTGCACCATATAAGTGTAGTGAGCCTAGAGGCCCAACATGCTAACATAACAAGGGTTTAAAATAATTTAAATCACTGGAATACTAATAAATAAAATATACATGAATGAGCATGCTTAAAAATTATGAATTATAACTTAAAATCTTACTTAAACTTGAATTAAATATAATCATATATTACATACATAAACATTGTTGAGCATAACATTTTTTTTTCTAACATCGCATGGTCATATCCGTAGTGTAACCTTAAACTTAAAAGTTTGACTGATCAGTCTCTTAGAACCAACGTACGCGACGGTGACGAATCACCTCTTACTGGTAGTAAACTACCCTTAAATTGACAGTAAACTGCCCTTAACATGTGGGGACTGGTCCCCCTTAAATTGTCACACTACTTCAACTTCCAACATAAAATTATTTTCTAGCTCAACCTTAAACATTAAATCATGCCATAAAATTATTTCATGAATGCATGCACTTAAATAAAATGTGTGTCTTTCATATATATTTAATTTAATTTTTATACTAACATATAAATACTAAAATAACATTCATGCATAAAATAATTAAATATATATTTAGAACACATGCAATTTCTCATGATTTGTGCTGTACTGCTGGCCCTGACACTCAAGCCCATTTTCTTAAATTCTGGCCCATTAACTGAGACTGGCCCATTAACATTCTTAAACCTATTAACACATTTCTAAGCCCAATAAATCAATTAAAGCCCATTAGCACATACTTGGCCCAATAACAACTTAATCTGGCCCAATGGACCCAAAAGCCCAAAGACTGACCCAATAACTTCCATGGGCTCCCAAGACCATAAAAATTATTGGACTAACTTAATTAAATTTATTTAAGCCCAATAATAATTAAATTTAATCCAAATAATTAAATGGAACCCAATTAAATTTTTGGATTTAATTAGGCCCATTTAACACTTAATTAAACTTAAAACTTAAAAATAAAAATACCCGAGCCCGACTCACTTAACCCGGACCCGGACCCAGACCCGGACCCGGACCCACTAGACTTGACCCATGACTACTGAACCCGACCCAGACCCAACAACCCGACCCGGATCCCCCAAAACCCTACACCCGAACACCCCCTCCCTTACCTTAGCTGCGGCCGTGAGCAGCAGACCTTCTTGGTCTGCTGCCGGCCAGCTCCGGCCGCCCCTGGCCGGAGCGCCGCTGCCCAGACGTAGCCCACATCTGGGCGGTCCTAACCTGCCCTGGCTCGGCCTCAGCCCTTCACCCTAGCCCAAGGCCGAACCCCCCTTTCCAGAAACCCTAACCTGCGCACCCCATGGCTTCTTCTTGCACCAGCTCGCCCAGACCTCTACCTAGCCCATAACCGACCAAGCCAAGCTAGCCTAAGGACCCCGACGAACCCCTTGACAGCCCTGACCAGCAGCCATGCATGCCCCTTAGCCAAAAACATGAGCATGATTCACAAAAACATGAACAAGTGCATACATTCAACCCATCTCTATTATTTTCTGAAAATCCTTGAATAAAAACTGATGCATACCCAACACACACATATAACACTGATATGGTGAAAGAAAAGTGAAAGAAAACATGCCTTGCACCGTAGAATTAATAGGGCAAAGTGCGTAGAACGTTTCCGGGACGACGGTACGACGAACAACCTTTCTTGATGCTTCAAAAATATCGAGGCTATGGAGTCCTTCTTGGAGGCTACTTGGTCGATGAAGGAGATGAATAATGGGGGAGGGAGGCGGCTAGGTTGTAGAGAAAAGGATTGAACGTGAGGTTTGGGGTAGATTTAGGATTTAATTTGGGTAGATAGGATTTTTAATAACTAATATAGGGAGATAATAACATAAATAAGATAATCTTAACTTTTAAAAATACTAACTAACATAACAATTAATTAAAATCCCGAAATATTTATTTTAGGGAATTTTAAAGGTAATTAAAAGTCAATATTTTGGCTAAATTTGGATAAAAATGGACTCCTAAAATTATATAAAATTAAATACTGATAATTTTGAGGAAATAAAACTCAAAATAATATTTTTGGGCTCCTAAAAGACTCATAAAATAATTTGGGTAGAAAGTTGTCATCTCGTCCGTCCACGGTCCCGTCTACGCGATAAAATAATTAAATTTCCATAATTTATGAAAATCACTAATTATGAGTTAAATGCTTAAAAATAACTTAAAACATGCACAAATAATTTCACATAAATATTTAACCCATAATCTAAAATTCTAAATAAATAAAATCTCTAATTATGCATGCGAATTTACGTACTAAAAATACTGGGTGTTACACAAGCTCCCCCACCATAACTTCCAGCTCAGGTCGGGAGGCCAGTTCAGGAGTTTGGGGCTCAGCTCAGCCCCAATATTAGTAGGGAGTAAGCTTAGTAAATGGGTTCGACAACCTTGGTGAGCTAGCTAAGATGTTAGGATCAATGTTTAGGGCGAGTTCAGGAGTTCAGTAATAACTCACTCACCCCTTTTCATATGACCCCATGGGAGCAGTAATATAGAGTCTTAGTGATGACAGGTCAGCTCGGATAAAATGTACATGTCGATATTTTCACGGTCAAGCTAGATTCAGACGAGATATCCGCCTATATATTCGTGATTGCAATCCCAGAATTCTCGGGTTCCTGATAAGGAAGGTAAGCATAAGATTCGAAGTTCTCTCCTATAAATACCAGGTTCACTTTCATTATTTGGATCCTAATTTTTTCACTCGTGCGCACACACCACTCTCTATATTTTGCTATCCTAGCATCTGACTTGAGCGTCGGAGGGGATACGCCGGAGCACCTTCCGGCCCCCCCTTAACACTCTTGTTCGTGGTTTCAGGTCAGCAGCAACTCATCTTCTGTTGGAGGAGTTTCATCAGCTCATCCAAAGAGATCACTTTATTGAGGTATATCATATATATATATATATATATATATCATATTACTTGAGCTATTAGAAGGACATCAAACTCAATAAGAAAATAGATTTTTAAAAAAAAAAATTAAAATAAAGTAATAAATTTTTGAAAAATTGAAGTAGCAAGTGATAAAATAAAATATAAAGAAAATGCTATTATGATATAATAAAATCATATAGTTATACTATGACTTCATATAGTCAGTAAGATAATTTTGTACAGTATATAGTAAAAAAATATACATACATTACTAGTCCTCGTCGGCACCTCAACCTACGGAAAGAAAATTGATTGGATTAGATAGTGTTTACAATCTTAAAAATAAGTGATTATAAATTTATTCTTAACAGATAGATAATGTTTATAACATTTAAAATAAATAATTATGAATTTTTTTCGTGATTATGGATTTTTTTAATTGCGCTCTTTCATTATCATTATTCATTTATATTCCTCAACATTTGCCGGAGCCTATGGACGGGTTTGAGGGATAAGGAAGCGGGATTTGAACCCGAATTCTATACATAGATCAGTCTTTAAAAGTAAAAAAAATGGAAATTAAACTAGTAGAGAATACGGACCACCACTCTAACCCCGTTTGGATTTTGTATAATTTTTTTTTAAAAAAATGCTTTTTTAGTCTAGCTTCTCAAACCAAACGGGGCCTAATTGAATTAAAGACACTTTCCTCCAATTGTATAGCCATTCTTATTCTTTTTTTTTTTAATTTTTGTTTTTCTTTTTCTCGTATGCAGAATTAAAAAAAAATCATTGAAAAAGAAACTATATACAAATTTTTTATTTATCTCTAGTTAATTCATTCAAAAATCAGTTGTATATTTTTCAATATATAGTTAATAAGGTTAATATATTATATATACTAGTAAAAGTGCACACGCTATGCGTGTGTGGTCAATATAATATAAACCAAATTCATTTCAGTTTCCTTCAACATAGGAGATGTGGGTGTAGTTATTAATAATGTGTAGAATGCAGTTTTCAAAATGCAAGATTTTTTGTTTTTGTTTTTCACCTATTTTTACTTTTTTTTCAATGTAAATATATTAAATTTTAAATAACTATCAAAGTTAAATTGTAAATATATTTTGGTGTCATCAAAACGTACCAAAGCAGTTTTTAAAAGTGGCTCAAGATTTATAAAATAACTAGCAACCGAGGCACACTCGATGCGTGTGCGATGTTTTTACAAAAATAATAAGTATATCATGTGTAATAAGTATGTTATGAACTTAATTTTTTTTAGAGGTTGTTATGAACTTAATTGATATAATGGTTAATAACATAAAATTGTTTTGAGAAATTGTCCAAACCATTTAGAGTAGCAACCCGTACTGACGCACACGCGTCGCGTGTGTAAAGTGCATTTTTTTTAACAAATGCATGTTTATTTTTTAAAAGAGAGCTTATACATATGTGCTTCAGTTTCATATATAACTTCACCACAACGTGCATTAACACAACAATCTAATTATTTTTAGGTTTTCTTTTAGCAGGCAACAAATTCATGAATAAAAAAGCTCTCAATGGCAAACCAAAAAAAATTAAGTCAGTAATATCCCCCACAACAAACAACATATTGCTAAATAACGTATCTAAAAATCACATCAAAATTTTTTTCAAGATATACAATACAACAATGAAGACAATAATTCGTCTCCTCGTGCACTTTCTCATCAGTTCCTAACGACTGGCAATGGTCTGCAGTTGTAAGTCTCCTTGAAATTCGACTTCTTAGCCAAAGTGAAAATTGATTCATATACCGCCTTGGTTGCATTTGCTAGCGTTGTATCTGTAGCCTTAAAATTATTGGATACCCCATTGCTATCTCCTTTCACTAACTCAATCCTATGTTGTCGATTGCCATGGCTTCTCTTCGTTCGCATTGCTGACCTTCTTCATTTTCTTGTCATTATCTTTTTTTTCTTTGTCCTCCTTCAATTTCTCCCGCAAAGCTCCAACCACATCTTCACTTTTTATCATTCCTTGTAAACTATTTTAAACACCTTGAAAATTGCAACATACAATAATAATGATGTTAATATGCTACATCGTACATCATGAACTATGATTCACTTTTGAACAAATATAATTTTAATTTTATGAAAGTGGTAATTATTAGTGCAAAATATATGAATACGAAAGACTACAACTCACTAAAAAATGATTATACTAATCAATACATACAATCCTTAACTTTATGTCCTTCAATTACAACTTTTACCAATCTCCCAAATTGCAAGGTTCAAATTTCCCTCATACAGTCCAACTGCAACTTGTTTGACCTTAAAATCAACTCAACATATACAACCAATAAATATTACCAAATACAAACTAAAGGCTAATCCTTTATATCCTAGCATGCAGTACTAAAAACACTCTTACCAATAGTGTTTTTACAGAAATTAAAACACACCTAGCATACAGTAAAAATATACTTAATCATATTATTAACCTTGATGTGATCATGGATATTCTTAAGAGTGTTTTTACAGAAATTAAAACATTCAGAAGATCCAACTATTCTTGTGTTTATGGCTTAGCATATTCAATATTTTCAATCTGCTTTTGTCTCTATCTTGGTAAAATTGAAAATTTTTAATCGTTTAGGCCATGTTTATTTTTCCAAATGGATAAAGCTGGACTCAAGGGAGTTTGGGATAGCAAGGTCACAGATATCTATTTGTTCTCGGATAGTCCTAAATAAGCTGCACAGGGCAGGTGCTTATTCCAGGTTGCAAAGTTATATGCAGCTTTTGTACCCCACATATTCATGTTGATGAAATTTGGATAGCTTTACACTATCTACACTGTTAAGTTTTTTAGCTTTAAATTTTAACTACCATTTGTTTTAATAAACTCAAGCTTCCGAACATGCCATGATATTGGCTTTAGCATAGGCTTGTTTCTGGAAAGTTCTTGTGATTTGATCTTGTGATGTGATCATGTTATCTTGGGGCATTGATAGTCACTGTCGAGAGATTAGGAGTTAGGACCTTGTTATTTACTATTTAAGGATGGAAAAGTATAGTGATACCTTTAAAAGTTCGGTGAAGTTAAAATTTGTTTTTCTTAAAAATCAATGATACGTAAGTAAATTCTCAATGTCTAAAATTATTTATATTGGAGTTTCTTTTACATTTGGTTTCAATTTTAACTTGTTTAGCTGATTTTTCTCCAGTGCTTCATTGTTATTGGTGAGGTTCATCTTCTTGCATAGTTTTGACATGTACATAGGAGTCCTTTAGCTTAGTTTTTACATGAAAGGTGACAATTTATTTATTTTTAATGGTAGTAATCAAGTTTTTGAAAATATCAGGACCTATACCATATAACATTGAATATTTCAGGATCCATACAATCTTGTGTACAATAGACAGTACCTTATATCCGCGCAGGTTTTTGAAATATTAGCCTAGCAACCAAAATATTAGCAAGTTTGAAACTGCTTCATCTGCATCCCTTTGATGAAATTTTTTTTGCCTTCATCGCCACCATCTCCTTTCGTCCTCCTAATTCTGAACAGAATTTATGCAGTGGATAAGAACATATAATCATGTTTTCTCATTCACGTCAATGGGGGTTAACATAAAATGCTTCTAAGCACTGAAACTGAATGAGATATCGAAAAGAAATTTGAAGAGAAATTCAAAAGTTCTTCACGATTCTGAAACAAATAAGGTGACGATGTAAATCTGGTTAGCAGTTATCGATCCTCTTACCAATGTTCTGCATAGTTGTAGTGGTTATTAATTTTTGTCCTTTTTAATTGTTACAAATGAAAAAAAGTAGCAATTGGAATAATATCTGAAGCGGTGGATGACCAAGTACATGAAGCGCTGAACATAAATCTACTTATGCTATATTGGCATAATGATTTATGCTCGGTATAAAATTATGTGTATATTTGCTAAATAAGTGTGCTCAGAATGAAATTGTGTGTGTGTATATACGCCCAGCATACACAAATATCAGGATTGATTTTGTACTTACGTGTGTGTTTACAAATCTCGGTACAATCATTAGAACACTGAATTGAAATTATTAAAATACCATAAATTGTCATCCTTTACCTGAAGAACATCACTGGACACTAAAATGGACAGCAGGATGTACCTTATATCTGTGCAGGTTTTTGCAATATTAGCCCAGCAACCAAATATGAGCAAGTTCGAAATTGTTTCCTCAGCATCTGTATGATCAAAAACTGTTTGCCTTCTTTGTTGCATAAAATCGAATGTTAAGAAAATAATAGAGGAAAATAATTAATTAACATACTCATGTACCAATAGTGAAGTTGCATGAAAAGATGTTAATGAAAAGTAATTCTCACTAATTCAAAAAGGAACTTGAGAACATAAAATTTTAGGCTATCAAGAAAAAAACAACATTGAATCAGCTAATCATCGGCCATATACGAAAACTTAGGATTAAGACACTATAACAATGAAGCACACAATAATATTAAAATTTATAGATGAATTCAAATCATGGCAAAACTACAAAGTAATAAACTAAATAATATTCATAGTGTATATTTACCAAAAATATATGAATAATTTTATTTATTTCTAGTTTAATGACCGACATATGATCAAATAGAAGTATAAATTGGTGTAATGAATCTAGTAAAGAGTTCATCGAACTACAAAAATAAAATCGATTGATTCTATAATTTTTTCCCAACACTCAGCAGTAGGATTTAAGATGAATTGAATTCAATCACTCCATGCGCTAGGAGATGGTACTTCCAATGACTTAAAAATAATGATGGAAGAAGAAATTTGCACCACACTCTCTACGGAATATTTAGTTCAAATCTGGGTGTTGGTGTAAATTATTTAATTAAGAGATTCAATGCAGTTTAGGTGAAAGAGTAGAAGAAATTGTTGGAACATGAAAATGAAAGGAAATCGAGGAGAAGTTACCTCAAATTGGTACTTACAGAGAAGAAGTAACAGTTGGTGGAAGACTCAATTAGCAGAGGGTGAGTTGAGGTATTTTTCTCGAATTCTAGGTTTGAGTTTCATCACAGTGGAGAATTGATTGGAGTCATTCTACCATACACATACGTACATGACCATTGGTCCATTTGAGTTCTCTGTTAATCAATCGTAGCATGTTCATGTTAGTGGAAGGAAACTGTTTATGGTGTGTGTTTTTTTATTATTTATTATATATATATTTTTGTAGACATACCAAGATACCAACTAAAAAACTCTTACATAATAATAGTAATAAATGATACATGCACATTGCTTTAAACAGAAATTTTTGTTAGATAATTTGAAAATTTTCAGAAATAAAACTTTAGAAAATATTTTTGGCTTATCAGAAGCTTTGGAGAAAAAAAAAAACAAAATCTCCCAAAAAGATAGCAATTAAGAAACACGAAAAGAAAACAGTATATGAAAACCAACTCATGAAAATAGAAAAGAAGGACAAAAAAAATCACCTAAATTTCAGAACCAAAAGAGTGTCAACCTCATTGATAAAAATTTGGAACAGCCCACAAAAGCAATTGTTTGTTAAGAAGCATATATCTACACTAAAAGGTTTAAAACTAAAGCAATCTTTTAATCTTCACACACTATTTAAGCGATGAAGAGAATGAATAAATAAAGAAAAAAAGTGAGAATATAATTCGATATAGAAGACAATAAAGTATAAGATCAAACCTTGGTTATATAATTTGGGATTCGTAATTTTTAACGTAAAAGTTAGTAACATTACATATTACACTATTACGAACCAATATTACGTAGAGTTAGCAACTTTACTTTGTATTTTTACTTTTTAACCACTTGAACTAATTTTAATTTGAGAACAAATAAAACTTGATTTTTGTAAAGCAATAGAATGTTGTGTTAAAATTTTTCAATAAATTACCTATGCCAATTCATGTCAGGAAAATAAAAGAAACGAAACAAAATATTTGTTAACCTAAAATTAGTACAAACTTGGCTAGCACATGACAAATATTAACTCAGATTGTCATCTTGCTTTCCAACTACTGGAGCTCATTTTTATCCCAGAAGAATGAAAACAGATTTTTGTAAAGCAACTGAAAGTTATGATCTTACCTATTCATAATATGTTCGTAAATGAAAGGGATGCACAAAAATCTTTCCTATATGGAGAGGAAATATGATTTTCGTAATAGTTCAGATTTTTGGGAAAAATACAGAGGAAATTATTTTACATTGTTGTTGTTGATTATGGCCAAAAATGATTTTCTAACCGTGTTAATTTTTCTGGGACTTTAGAACGTGTTTACAAAAATCTGGTTTGATAGGTATGATCATAGGTACCATATTAACGATAACATACTCCTTTCTTTCATTTACGAACATATTACAAAAATCTGAATCATAATTATACACTATTACGAAAATTATATTATATGCACATATTGTAATATGCTCGTAAATGAAAGGAAAATTATGATCGTACCTATTAATTTTTATCCCAGAATAATGAAATCAGATTTTTAAATTTTTTGGGGTTCAATCTTTTACAATAATCTATATCTATTGTTCAATCTTTTACGTTATTTTTTTTGGCCAGTATAACGTTAACATATTATTTTCTTTCATTTACGAACATATTACAGAAATCTGAATCATAATTATACATTATTACAAAAATCATATTATATGCACATATTGTATTATGTTCATAAATGAAAGAAAAGTTATGATCATACCTATTAATTTTTATCCCAGAAGAATGAAACCATATTTTTTATTTTACTTTAATTTTTTGGTCATAGCTATTAGAATCTTTTATGAAACCAAATTTTTTCTTTTACTTTAATTTTTTGGTCATAGCTATTAGAATCTTTTTTCCCCTAAACTCTACAGACTGCTTCTATATGCCATAATGAAAAATCCACCATCAGAAGACCTTCAATGATCGAATGAAATCCCATCAAATAAAATTAGAATTTATGGTTGTTTACTAAACTAAATACGTCTGTGAAACGCAGAAAATGAAATTCAGAGAAGCCGAAGAAGAGTTTTGTGTGTTCCTAAACTAAACGATACTTTTAAACACAGAGAATTGGAATTCATAGAAAGCCTCACCTGGAATTCATAGAAAGCCATTCAAGATTGGAGCCGATTCCTTTTAATGCTTCAACAGATTTAACCTGAATCATGCATTCATAATGATTCAACATATATATACACAAATTAAATCTGATTATAAATTCAATTAACATGTTGTTTACCCTAGAATTTAGATTAGAAAAGAGAATAAAAGAACGCACTAAGAAAAACCTTGGGCATCTGGGGAAATTATTTTGCCATAGAGATTGACCCACGAGTTTCTTCTTTGGGTTGCCGCAGAGAATTTTTGGAGTTGTCGTATGATTTTTGCGGATTTCATTAATGAGGCGATGTAAAAGTAAATAACCGATCGGTGTTCATAGTCTTCCACGTCAGCCACAATCACAGAACACGATTTGAGAAGAAGAAAGAGATAGCGTTTTTTTTTGTTCGGCCATACCAAAATGAGGGTCTTACCAAGCGCGAGGGATTTTATGGGTTGGGCCATACCAATTTTACAAAGCGGTTTTTATATGAGGCTGAGGCTTAATAAAATAGTAAGAGATAAATATATATATATATATTATATTATATAGTAAAAGAGATGAAAAAATATTGTTAAATATATTTATTCAAGCAATACATATATTGGAACAAAAAAAAAGTGACATATATATATATATATAAAGATTAAGATTGGGTGGAAATATATATAGCAGAAAAAGGTAAAGAAGAGAAGAGTTTGCATGCATCTCGGGAAATGCAGAAGAACTTCGAGAGTTGTTTTCATTCAAGAAAGAAAAGACCCTCCACCTATCTGATCCACCCGGGAAACGAAAAGTTCAGCTAGCCTACAAAAACGGTAGGAATTCCGAGAAAAAAAGGTGAAAAATCACACCCCTAGCTACTTTCTTGCTGTTTATAAAAATGTAGCTTCATTTGAGGAAGCTATTCAAGAAAAATGGGGATTAATCTCAATCTCCGCGGAGTTAATTCAGGCTGGAAAACAGAAGGCGACGAAGCTCGAAGGCCGATTTCTCCCAACCTAACCCCTCCTAATTTCTTCCAAAGATTAGGTGAAAGGTTACGCTGTACTTTGAAGAGGATTTGGCGTAAAATATGTTCCGTCCCAATTTCACTTTGGAAATGTTTGAAGGGAGTCTTTCACAGGATTAGGAGCCTTTTCTACCTTTCACAGCCAAGAAAATCAGCTGACCCGCCACTCCTCCCTGTTGAAAACCCGGCACCAAAACCAAGCGATCATCCTCCATTGGAGCAATCCCTTCTCGTTTCTAATGAACAGAACCACCAGGAGGACTCAAGCGAGACTTATAAGAATCATGCAACCATTTCTATACCCAGTTTCGGTAGTCACGTTCTTGATTCCCACAGTACTACAGGTTCCATCATTGACACAGTACTACTCGTCACAGACTCGGCTGCTGATACTACTCAAGAAAATGCATCCCGAAAGATTAATGTCTCGTACGCAGTGCATCAGGAGACGGGGATATATTACTCCGAAGCCGCGGGTTCAAGAATTGACACTGCAGACTCAGCATCAGCTATTGTCCAAGAAAATGTATCTCAAAAGAACGAGTACTCTTGCGCAGCAGATAAAGAAAGTGAAGGGGAGAAGGTGATAGAGACCGCGGTGGTGGTGGAACAAGCGAGGTGGATTATGCATTACAGCAGCCGCCACCGTATACTACTGGTGGGCGAGGGAGATTTCTCATTCTCACACTCTTTAGCAAAGGCTTTTGGTTGCGCTTCGAAAATGGTCGCTACTTCTCTTGATTCTATAGGTATTTACATGATCCATCCTAATTTTGACATCCTAATCATAAACATTAAAAATATAAATAACTTCATTATTTAACCATGCATTAATATGTCAACTGAATTGTCAGCCTTTTTGAAGAAAAATTATTCCATGGCTCCGTGGAACATCGGTCAATTAAAGAAAAGGGGTTGCATTGTTATGCATGAAATTGATGCCACCACCATAGCCACTCACCATCAGCTCAAACACATGACTTTCGATCGTATAATATACAACTTCCCGTTCGCTGGATTTTTCAAAGGGTTATCCCGAGATTCTAGTCTTCGGTGAGCCACGCTACAGTACACTTGTAAAAATCATTTTTCATATATATATTTTATCGACAATATTTGTGAGCTCTCGATCGAATATTTAGTTCCGTTTATAGTTTGCTCTTTATATAATTAATTTAGGATTCACCGAAGACTTGTGAGCCTGTTTTTGAAGAATGCCAAGGGGATGATAGATGAAGACGGTGAAATTCACATATCCCACAAAACCAATAGTTATCACAATGAATGGAATCTGGTGTCTATGGCTTCTTCACACAGGCTCCGGCTTATCGAGGAAGTCGCATTTAGGTTGAGCGATTATCCAGGCTACAACACAAAGCGTGGTTTCGGGGGAGATGAAAACTTCAATTGCTACCCCAGCAACACCTTCAAATTTGGACTCAAGTCCGTTGGCCATTGATATGGTACTAAATCATGTTAAGTAGAACAAAAAATGGTTACTATGCATGCGATTTGGTGTAAGAAAAAGTACCTACTCAAACCTTTATCATGATAAGCATCATATTTGGTTATTTACTAAAATCTCAATGATTATGAGAAAGCTAGTATTTGGAATTTTGGATACAATTTCGAAATTTGATATGAAATAATAATTATATCATTATTTAATAGATCCTTATCATATAAGATCAGATTTTGTTATTAATTACTAAAACCTCAGTACTTGTCACGAAAGGCCCAGAAATCATTAATTTTCGTATCTATTGGGCTTTTCTTCGACAATCGGGAAACTGGTGGACCAATATTATTAAATCCAATTCAATTAAACCCATAATTTGAGGATGACACACAATTTTAGAAATGTACGTACGTGCAGTGGTGTGCTAAAGATGCACATATATTATATATTTTTTTTCTTTAATTCATTGTCAAATGTCACAGTTATAATTTATATATATAATATATATGTTTCACAAAGATGCAGGAGTCTAGAAATGGAGCACGATAGCGTGTTTCCAACATATATACTGATACCAACCCTATTGGTCTTTGTTTAGAGACTTAGGTTTGCTGGTGGAATATTAGTTAAGAGTGTGCAGAACATCTTTTTTTAATTTTAATAGAATAGTGTTCGTGCATTTTTAAAATATTTTAAAAGTTTGAAACCATCCTTGAACACGAGTAATTACTCATAAATAATACATAAAATTGTAATTTTAGTCTTACAATTTTGTCTGTTTTAATTTTAGTCTTACAATTTTTCGAAATTTGGTTCTCATATTTAATTAACTAAATTTTTTTTCTTGTTTTGCTCATTTTTGTTGAAACCTCTAAGTCCAACGGATATTGCTTAGATGACACCGGTACTCTCATTTTTAACTTATAAGTTGAAAATAAAAATTATATTAGGCGCATTAAATTTTGTTTTTTTTTTCCTTTATTTTTGTCATGTATATTGTTATCATCAATGCGACAATGCCAAATAAGTAACTTTTGGTGAATTTGGTGATTTCAGGGTGTAAAAAAAACTTTAAAAAAAAAATCCATTTTAGCGAATGACCACCAATTTTTACATGATTGAAATCCAAAACATACTAACTTATAAGATTAAAATCCAAAACATATCTAGAGATTAAAACTGCAATATTCATTTGTGATAATTTAGTCCAATATCTTAACAAACACACCGTGGGGCATAGGATTTGGAGTTTTGATCATGATAAATGTAAGAAGAATATGTAATCCAAACGAAGTTGATACTGCATATTCTTTCTTGTTTCCATTTCAATTAAATTAATAAGATAATGGTTCAAAATTTTTTTTTAATAAGATAATTTCACCACTTGCTCAATCATCGGATTCCAACCAATTAAGTAACAACTTGATTATTTTACTGTCAACTCTACCCACTTGTTTGATCATCAATTAATGGTCAGTGTCAATAGATTTCGCCTTCTCGATTTTTATATGGAATTCAAATTGCTATGAGAATCTTTCTTGGCTAAAATTTTACATCGCCTAAAACAAGCTGCTTTCTTATTAATCAATGTTTAATCTCCAGGCTAAAATGATATATCATTTCTTTTTAATAAAAAAATTATGGCCTGAAAGTTGTTTGTTGTCTTCACTAATAAAATTGGGATCATTTTAATATCTGAGCTTGGTTACTTATAAGTTTAGCCTGAGTTAGTCCATACTATACCGAAATAATACGACTCCCCTATATTTTAATACAAGAATTCAAGATCAAAATATACATCCATGGTTCATCGTATACATATATGATCAATAAAACATGTTACATCGGGACATCGAGGAGTATTCAAATACAAGGGAGTTGACTTTGGAGTTTTGTTGTACGTTTTCCCTTTCAATCCCACAAGTGTATTTATGACGTGCTTGGCGTGACATACTTAAGTTTTGTGAATTGAATTCAACAAGTTGTTATCCATTACAGCTAGAGCTAGCTAGCTCATTTGTGTTTTCCATTTCAATTTGACTTACAAAATTTGATGTACTTGTGACTCATCTATCAAACAGGTTTTTGTAATAAAAAGAGCATCAGATTACAACTCTCATCCACAACCAGCGATTAGGAATCATGGCTGAACTCGCGATCAGTGCAGCAACGTCGATTTTGGTCGAGTTGGCGGTCACTAAAATCCTGGAAAAACTCGACGTCAATAGGGACGTGGAGAACGACGTGCAGTGCATGAGAAGTTGGCTGGGGACAATGCAGGCCTATGTAGAAGCCAACAGCGACCGCAGAGGGGACGACAGGAGGCTTGATGCAAAGGTGGAGCAAGTTCGAAACATCGCTTTTGAAATCGAGGATGTTCTTGATGAGATTGTACTTCACTCCACCCGAGTGTTTCACCGCCACAGAGTCACACAAAAGGCTTACAAATTGGGCCACAATATCCGTCACGGCTTCCCTCTTCATGGGTTTTCTGAAAAGATCGCAACTATCAAGAGGAAGCTAGAGGATATAAAGTCACAGACCGCAGCTTTTCCAGACCGCAGCTCCGGTTCTTCTGGCTCTCGGATTGGACACCAGCTGAGTACTCCTCTTCTTGACAATGAGATGGTTGATGGAAACGTTTACGAATCTATTGACTGCTGGAGAAAAGAGACTGGTCACGCTAGCCGTGGTCGGTCCTGCGGGGGCGGGGAAGACTACATTCGTGAATACAATGTTTGGAACGCCAAGGATTCGAAGACGATTCCATTGCCATGCTTTGGTTCATGTCTCCAAGGAGTTCGACTTGAAGGCGATTTACAACGATATGCTGAATCAATTTTGGGATCGGAGGAAGGAGTCATATTACACCGTTTCAGAGGCCTTGACCAGGTTAAGAAAATATTTGGAAAAAAGGAGATATGTAATTGTTGTAGATGATATTTGGAAAAAGGAACATTGGGATCGTATAAAAGATGCACTCCCTGATGGACTTTTGTGCAGCCGAATAATTGTCTCCACGAGTGCCTCAAATGTTGCCTCATTATGTGCATCCTCACCTCAATTTGTGCATGAAATAAAAGGCTTGGAAAGGCCAGATGCTTGGAGCCTTTTCTGCAAGATAGCTTTCAAAGACTACAAGGGGGAATGCCCTGCTGAATTCAAAACCTGTTCTTTAAAAATCTTGGATCGATGCGAAGGGCTGCCCTTTGCTATCGTGGCAGTTGCATGTGTACTTGTCCAGAAACCAAGGCTTCCGATCGAATGGGAAAAGTTTTACAAGGGTCTTGGATGTGAAATCGGGAGCGATCTCAACAATACTCTTCTTCCTGGTTACATGGATCTCTCTAGCAATCTTAAGAGTTGTTTCTTGTACTTCGGCCTTTTCCCTGAGGGTTACTCTGTTCAACGTGGTAGGCTAATACGCCTTTGGGTGGCCGAACTATTCGCGACAGGGACAGATAGCAAAACTGCAGAGGAGGTGGCCGAGGATTACCTCGGTGAACTGATTCACAGGAACCTTGTTCATGTTTCAAACTGGGATTTCGATGGCCGGCCTAGAAACTGTCGCGTCCCAAGCCCCGTGCTAACGTTTATTGTTCAAAAGTGCAAGGAAGAGATTTTTGCATCAGTTTTCCCTAGAGAAAATACAAGTGCAACAGACAAGATCAAACGCCTATCGATCCATGGTGATTGTTCTCATTTGCCACAAAGCAATGACTTTGCTCTTATTCGTTCCCTTTTTTTATTCAGGTATCATAACATCCTTGATTCTTGTTTTAATGTTGGGAACAACTTGATGATCTAACCTTTTTCTAACACCTCTTTCCCATGTTTTCGTTCAGGTGTGGTATATATTTGTCCGCTTGCCTTGGTGACAATTTTCGCGATTTCAAGTTGCTACGTGTCTTAGACTTGCAAGGTGCCCCTCTTGCTGAATTTCCCGAGCAAATCACCCGCCTCACCCTTCTAAGGTATCTTAGTTTGCGGGGTACTAATATCAAGACAATCCCCAAGTCCATCAAGAAGCTTATTTATCTTAAAACCTTGGACCTCAAGCAAACTGCTGTCACACAGCTTCCAGAAGCAATCACCCGACTGCATAATCTCCGTCACCTCTTTGTCTACAAATACAACGTGGACAATTATGTAGCTTTTGACTCTGTTCAAGGTGTTAAGTCATTTGAGGGAATTGGAAACTTGAAAAATCTACAGAAGTTGTGTTTTGTAAAGGTAGGCAAAAAGGATGGAATCATAAGGGAGCTTGGAAAGCTATCCCATCTGAGGAAGCTAGGACTTATGGGCATCAGAAGAGAGCACGGGAAAGACTTGTGTACGTGCATCTCTTGAGCAGTTGAAAAATCTGACGACTCTCGATATATGGTCGAACACGGAGGAAGAGTTCCTTGAGGTGGGAGAGATCAGAAATTTGAGTCCCTCTGGCCTGAAAGCATTTCCAGAGTGGATCTCCAAGCTTGACAATCTGCAAAGGATCGGCCTGAAATGGTCAAAATCAAAGGACTGTCCCCTGAAGGCACTTGGGCGTCTGCCAAACTTAGTGGAGATTCATCTAGTTGACACTTTTGAAGGTGATACACTGGAGTTCGTAGCATCATCTTTCCAAAAGCTGAAGATTTTAGTAATCGAAAGCTTTTCGCTGTTGAACGCTATTGTTATAGAAGAAGGCGCGATTCTGGAGCTTCGAAGGATGAATCTGTGCAGGTGTCCTAATCTGATGATGCTTCCATTGGGCATCAATAATCTTTCCAAGGTTGAAGAGCTAGTTCTTGGGGACATGGCCGAGGAATTCATTGCTCGACTGAGACGAAACGGCAAGGGCCGACAGATGGTCGAACGCATACCGGTGATCAACTCTTTTACTCTCGGTGATCAGGGCTGGACTCTTGAGAATCTTTCTGGAAGCAGCTTTTCTGCTTGATGGAATTGGATGCTTTCAACTTAAGACTTCATTTTTTCTTTCAACCTTGAATATAAAAAGTGTTGCATGGTTGTTGCTTTATCTTTTAATCAATCTGTTTTGAGTTCAGTTGGAAAGATTCTTTAAAATTGTGGTTTGTTAAATAAAATTGGTATGAAAGGAAAATGTATACAAAACAAAGAAAAATAGTGTCTGTTTTATGGCTTATTAAATACTACGTTTATTTGTAATGTAACTCAAACCTGAAGTGTATTAAAATGTACGTTTTTAAATTCCATTCATTACACATTAAAAATAATTTTTTTTAATAGTTTCTAAATTTTTTTTTTTTTTTTTTTTGTTTTCTATGTATTTGCATTCCAATTTCATCTACTCGGACGGTTTTAAAAACATAAAATTTATTTCACTTATTTATGGGAACTATTGAATACATTATAAAAACTAATTTTGATAGTACCATAGGATATATTTTAAACTAAATAATACGATTATGAATTTCATTTGGTTATTTCTGTTGGATTTTTTTGTTGAATGTAGTTTCATTTATACTTTCATAATTGATGGTACATTTTGATTATTACGGCCGGGCAGTAATCACACAACCGAATATAATAATACTAAATAATAAATTATTATATATACAAATTGTCACACCGTATTGTTATAAAGAGATGCAAAATTCTCAGAAAACACTCGTTCGTTTAAATGATCAAAATTCGAAAAAAAAAAAGAAAAAAAAGGAACAATATTTTCACAATATGATTACAAGTATTAATTAATCTATCCTGGATATACTAACTCAAAGTAATTAGAGAATCTTGAATTTTGCCCGCCACGTAATATATATACACTTCAAACGTATGATAGCGGCGTGTTCCAATCTTCAGCATCCCAACTAAGGGCATATTTTTAGTACAGTTGACCCTTGTGATAGTAAATGGTCTTTGTTTACTGTGTGTACATTAATATTAGAACAAATCTCTGTTCTGGAATTAAAATACTTCCATGAGCATTATTTATACGACAATTCAATCATCAAACTATTTGTTTTGAATGATAATTAATAGATTATTTTAGTATAAACTATCAACAACCTGTTTGAGGTATTATTATCAATACAATCATTCCATGAGTTAATAAATGGTCTGTGTCGTTATATTTCACTTTCTTGATTTCAACATGAGATGCAACTTGCTGCCAATAAAAGTACTCATTATTTTTTATTTATTTTTTTTCCCTTTTTTTTTTTGGGTTCGAAAGATGGATGTATTTTTGTCCTCACGACAAGTTTTGAACGAGTCGCTTAATTTCTAGTTTAGTTTTTCAATCCAACAATTGAATAGATCTGTATTTATAACGTACTTGTGAGTTGGGAGACACAAGGTTATGGATTTGGATCCCCTTTGATGTTGATGTGTAAATCTTTTTTATATGTATATATACAAGATGATCAGTTGATCGTGTAGCGGACGTATGTCAGTCATGGTTTGCAATTGCGGTCGCGAAAAGCGTTGTGAAAGCTGTCGTGGAGGTTCCATTGATATTTTATGGAACGGTCGCAGAGTATTTTAATAATAAAAATATAAATAATTATATAATTTGAAATATTTTTAATTCAAAAAAATTGATAAAATTACATAAAACGTTTCGCCATGACCGCGAAATCCGTGAAATCGTCGTTCCGTTTCGCGACGTCCGCGAAATCGCTGATATTTTAAAGAAGAAGAGTGTTATATTAATCAACCGCTTTCACCCGAAACTTTGTCGCGGCAGCTGCATTCCGAAACGGCCGTTCCAACCGTTTCGTGACCGTTTTTGCGAACCATAACATCAGATGAATTTGAAAAGTTGTCGGATCACTTGAGCTGATGATCATGTAAAAGAAAATGCACAGGCACATGAGCTGAGGATTTGGTCGCAAACCCATGGTTATAGCTTTTCAACGCAATAAAAATGCCAAGAATTGAATTCTTGATGTACACTCCATGCATTCACAACTTGTTATCCATACACCTTGAAACGAATATTTTATTCCTTAAAAACACCCTAATATAAAAAGATTTTATTTAATATTTTTTGCCTTTCTTAGACATGAAATAATCTTTATTTAAGTGTTTTATTTCATATTGATAAGCTGATTAGAATATTTATCATATCATATCTAATACTTATCTTTCCTTATTTTATGTAGATTTGATATGATCAAATAAAAGGAATTCTACGTCTACAAAAAAACATATTGAAGAAGTATTCTTTGCATATATATGAGATTAGAGATCGACGAAAACAGATTGAATAGAGAGCTTCACATATGTACGTGAGAACTGAAGAAATTCTGAAGTTTGTCACGATCGTGATTGCTTGAAGCCGTGAAGAACACTCGAAGATTGTTGAACGTGTTTTGGCTTCAAGTTTTTCTTTCTTACTATGTTTTCTTTATTCTATTTCATATAGAATTTTTAGGAGAACTTTTATTTTTTATTTCTCACTTGTATTGAGAAATTGATTTTTACAATAATCACTAGTTTTAGGGTTTGTAAAACTCTTTAAAAGTTTTTCTAGTGAAGTTTTGCTCTGAGGCGCTGCAAGAGTATTTTATACTCTTGCTTAAATCATTTGAGTCTATTAAATTGGTTGCATTTACGCTTTAATTATATTTCGCTGCAAATTACTCAAGATGTTATAGTAGGTATTGTCAACACCTTGTAACAACAGCTCAAACTGTTTATGTGCAACCCCCATTCCCTTACAAGTTGTATCATATGTGCTTGTTTACCGATTCAAGTGGGCTTACAAAATTTGTTCTATTGGTCAACACCCACGCACTTTCACCAAGTATCCATTGCCATATATAAAAGTGCATCAGAACACTAATTTTTTTCACAAGGAAAAAAAAAAAAGC
Organism: Henckelia pumila; assembly: GCF_033568475.1. Lineage (NCBI taxonomy): Eukaryota > Viridiplantae > Streptophyta > Magnoliopsida > Lamiales > Gesneriaceae > Henckelia > Henckelia pumila. The sequence goes on along the minus strand of NC_133120.1, from coordinate 100,574,503 downwards.
AATCAAAGTGATGGCTGAACTTGCTATCAATGCAGTATCATCGATTTTGGTCGATTTCGTCGTCTCACGGTATCTGGAACAGCTCAATATTAATGAACGTGTAGAGAAGGAAGTCCAGAGCATGAGAAGTTGGTTGAGAACGATGAAGGCCTTTATAGAAGACAATGGCGTCGACCGTGGTCGTGGAAGGGCCATCAGAAAGCTTGAAGATAAGGTGGAGCAAGTTCGCGACATCGCGTTTGAAATCGAGAATGTTCTTGATGAGATTGTCCTCCACTCCACCCATGTATTTCATCGCCACAAGATCACAAAAGAGGCTCACAAATTTGGCCACAATATCTGGCATGGGTTTCCGCTCAATGGGATTTCTGAAAAGATAGCGAATATCAAGACGAGGATAGAGGATATAAAGTCACAGGCTGCAGCTTTCTCAGATGGCAGCTCCAGTTCAAATTGGGAGTCGGTGTACGGCTCTTGGAATGTTGGACACCGGGTGAGTCCTCTTCTTCTTGATGATGAAATGGTTGGTTACAAAAACTTGAAGGAAAGTTTTATGATTCAGTTGATGGATGGGGAAAAGGGTAAGTCACACTAGCTGTGGTTGGTCCGGGCGGGTCGGGGAAGACTACGTTTGTAAAGAACATGTTTTGGAAGCCGAGGATTCGAGGACGATTTGATTGCCATGCTTAATTGGGTTCACGTGTCTAGGGAGTTTGATTTGAAGGCACTCTTTATCAATATGCTAAAGCAATTCTGCGGTTGGAGGAAGGAGTCGTATTGTACACTTCACATTTCTGATGTTTTCATGCAGTTGAGAAACTAGCTGGAAACGAGGAGATATTTGATAGTTCTAGATGATATATGGAAAAAGGAGCACTGGGATTTTCTGAAAGATGCACTGCCTGATGGACTTTTGGGCAGCCGAATCGTAGTTTCAACGAGGGCCTCAAATATTGCGTCGTCATGTGCATCGTCACCTCAGTTCGTGTATGAATTAAAAGGCTTAGAATGGCTAGATGCTTGGAGCCTTTTCTGCAAGACAGCATTCAAAGACAGCAATGGGGAATGCTCTTCTGAATTAAAGACATGCTCTTCAAAAATCGTGACACGTTGCGAAGGACTGCCTTTTGCTATTGTGGCAGTTGCCGGTGCTCTTTCCCAGAGACCGAAACTTCAAATCGAATGGGAAAGATTTCACAAGGGTCTTGGATGTGAAATCGGGAGCGATCCCTATCTATCAGTATACATGGATCTCTCTAGCAATCTCAAGAGTTGTTTCTTGTACTTCAGCCTTTTCCCTGAGGATTACTCTGTTGAACGCGGCAGGCTCATACGCCTTTGGGTGGCCGAACGATTCGTGACTGGAACAAATAGCAGAACCGCAGAGGAGGTTGTTAGGTGTAAAATCAATTCAAGAATTTAAAGTGGGATGGTGGCAGATGGAAGGTGCTGGTTGGAGGCTGGGAAATGGAATTAATTGCCACGCGTTTTTGAGCCTATAAATAGGCTGTATCCCCCTTTAGTATTATCATCCCAAGCAAAGCTTTCTAAAGCATTCAAAGAGAGAAAAAAGAGTGATCTTTTGAGTGTTTCTCTTGTGTGAGTTAGAGAATTATTTCTCGGTAATACTCGGTGTTTGGGTTGGTGAGAGATATAGTGTTTTGTATACACTTGTAATATTTCTCTGGTAATAAATATTGTCAGCAGCTCCGTGGACGTAGCCTATATTGGGTGAACCACGTAAATTTTTGGTGTTCTTGTTGATTATTTTATTCCGCAATTATTATTATCGTCATGTTCGCACCGACATAATCCATAACAACTGGTATCAGAGCTGTTACGGTGTTCGGGAGCCTTGGCGAAAAATTTCTTAAAATTATGAGTTTGCTCTGTGGTTGCAGCTTTGTCTGATCTTCCACATCAGAAATTTTTTTTGAAATTTTATTAAGGCAGGTAAAGCGATGGCCGGAAATGACGGATCGGGACCGGGAATCAATAAGTTCGACGGTACAGATTTCACGTTCTGGCGGTTACAGATTAAAGATTATCTTTATAGCAAGAAACTACATCAACCTCTATCCGGGGTGAAGCCAGAAAAGATGGAGGATGATGAGTGAAAGCTTCTTGACCGACAAGTGTTAGGGGTAATACGATTGACCCTAACAAAGAACGTGGCACACAACGTGGCGGAGGCAAAAACCACGGAGGAGATGATGTTCATTTTGTCAGACATGTACGAGAAGCCATCAACAAATAATAAAGTGTTCCTCATAAAAAAGTTATTCAACTTAAAGATGGAGGAAGGGGCTTCGGTGGCAGCACACATCAATGAATTCAACACGATTGTTTCCCAACTAACATCGGTTGAAATTAAATTTGATGATGAAATTCGAGCACTTATTCTATTGGTGTCTTTGTCAAATGCTTGGGAGCCGATGCGGGCAGCGGTTAGCAATTTTGCTGGAAAGGGAAAGTTACAATTCAACGATGTCAGAGATCGAATCCTTGGTGAAGAAGTTCGCAGGAGGGATTCGGGAGAAGCAACATCATCGAGATCTGCCCTAAATCTCGAAAACAGAAGTAGGGGCAGAAGTGCTGAAAAGAATTCTAACCGATAGCGTGGCAGATCCAAGTCAAGGAATGGAAAAGACAAAAATACCTTGGAAAAGAAATTGAAGTGCTGGAGCTGTGGTGAAACTGGCCACATGAAAAAGGACTGCAGAGCACCCAAGAATAATGCAAATGCTGTTACTGAGGATGTACATGATGCCTTAGTACTATCCATGGAAAACCCGGTTGATTCATGGGTTATGGATTCGGGAGCTTCATTTCATACCACCGGTGATCGTGAGGTATTTAGTAATTACACTGCTGGTAATTACAGAAAAGTTTTCCTGGCTGATGGAAAACCGTTGGAAATAGCTGGTATGGGTGATATCAGTTTGAAAATGTCAAACGGATCCATCTGGAAGCTCAACAAAGTGAGGCATGTACCAAAGTTGATCAGAAATCTGATCTCAGTGGGACAGCTCGATGACGAAGGCCATAAAGTGACCTTTGGTGATGGCTCTTGGAAAGTGAGCAAAGGAGCCATGATTGTTGCTCGAGGACAGAAGACTGGAACGCTCTACATGATTTCCAGTTGCAGAGATGTGTTAGCAGCTATGGATGTTGGAGCTAACTCAAGTCTATGGCACTGTAGACTTGGACATATGAGTGAAAAGGGAATGAAGATGCTGATATCAAAAGGGAAGCTACCGGATTTAAAGTCCGTCGAACACAAGCTATGTGAAAGCTGTATACTTGGAAAGCAGAAAAAGGTTAGCTTTTCAAAGGGAGGCAGAGAACCAAAGGCATCAAAGTTGGAGTTAATTCATACTGATGTATGGGGACCATCTCCTGTGACATCCCTTGGAGGCTCAAGATATTATGTCACATTTATCGATGATTCGAGCAGGAAGGTTTGGGTTTATTTTCTGAAAAATAAATCTGATGTTTACGAGACCTTTAAGAGGTGGAAAGTCATGGTGGAGAATGAGACCAAATTGAAGGTGAAGTGTTTACGGTCTGATAATGGTGGAGAATATGAAGATTTTGAGTTCAAGAAATATTGTGCACAGAACGGGATCAAGATGGAGAAAACCATTCCTGGTACACCTCAACAGAATGGTGTAGCTGAGAGAATGAACAGGACCCTGAATGAGCGAGCCAGGAGCATGAGATTGCACGCTGGACTGCCGAAATCATTCTGGGATGATGCAGTTAACACTGCAGCATATCTGATCAACAGAGGACCTTCGGTACCATTAGATTGCAGAATACCAGAGGAGGTCTGGAGCGGCAAAGGAGTAAACCTTTCATTCTTGAAAGTGTTTGGTTGTCTCTCATATGTTCACATCGATTCAGCCAACAGAACGAAACTTGATCCGAAATCAAAGAAATGTTTCTTTATTGGTTATGGAGATAATGAGTTTGGTTATCGGTTCTGGGATGACCAAAATCGAAAGATTATTCGGAGCAGAGATGTCATTTTCAATGAGCAAGTTTTGTACAAGGACAAGTCAGACATTGCAGCAGGAGATAAATGTCCCGAAGTCCTGAAGTCAAATGAAGTGCCATTGATAGATATTCCTATGAATGAGTCGGAGAATAGTAACCAGGAAGAAGAAACTGCACAAGAAGTTGATCCACAAACTCCGGTGATTGAACTCAGGAGATCGTCGAGAACAATCAGACCACCTCAGAAATACTCCCCCTGCACTTCACTATATTTTGCTGACTGATAAAGGTGAACCTGAGACCTTTGAAGAAGCAATTCAAAATAATGATTCAATCAAGTGGGAGTTAGCCATGGAAGATGAGATGGATTCACTGTCATCCAATCAGACATGGGAGTTGACGGAACTTCCGAAAGGCAAGAAGGCATTACACAATAAGTGGGTGTACCGGATCAAAGAAGAAGTTGATGGCAGCAAACGGTACAAGGCAAGACTTGTTGTAAAAGGCTTTCAACAAAGAGAAGGCCTTGATTACACTGAGATTTTCTCTCCAGTGGGTAAGTTAACCACTATCAAAACAGTACTTGGACTAGTGGCTAAATATGATTTACATCTGGAGCAGTTGGATGTAAAGACGGCGTTTCTTCATGGTGATCTGGATGAAGAAATTTATATGAAACAGCCACAGGGATTCAAAGTACGAGGGAAAGAAAAAATGGTATGCAAACTTCAGAAGAGCTTGTACGGTCTCAAACAAGCTCCAAGACAGTGGTACAAGAAGTTTGACGGATTCATGAATAACAACGGTTTCCTGAGGTGCCAGGCGGATCACTGTTGTTATGTGAAGAAGATTGATGGTTCATATATCATTTTACTGCTATATGTGGATGACATGTTAATAGCAGGAGCGTGTCTAGAAGAGATTGATAAGCTCAAGAGAGAGTTATCAAAAGAATTTGATATGAAGGATTTGGGAGCTGCAAAACAAATTCTTGGTATGAGGATCTTGAGAGATAGGGTGAACGGAGTCTTGAAGCTATCTCAGGTAGAGTACGTGAAAAAGGTGCTTAGCATATTCAACATGGATGAAGCTAAACCGGTGAGTACTCCTTTGGCTAGTCATTTCAAACTAACCAAAGCCCAATCACCATCGACGGAGCAGGAGCATGCTTATATGAATAAGGTTCCTTATGCATCTGCTATCGGAAGCCTCATGTATGCAATGGTGTGTACCAGACCAGACATAGCACATGCAGTGGGAGTTGTGAGCAGATTTATGAGCAATCCAGGGAAACAACATTGGGAAGCAGTGAAGTGGATTCTCAGATATTTGAAAGGTACTATTAGTTCATCTTTGTGCTTCAGAAAGTCAAATTCAGGCTTACAAGGTTTTGTAGATGCCGACATGGGTGGTGACCTAGACGACAGGAAGAGTACTACTGGATATGTGTTTACATTGGGTGATACGACAGTAAGTTGGGTATCCAAGTTGCAAAAGATTGTTGCACTTTCGACTACTGAAGCTGAGTATGTTGCAGTGACAGAAGCTAGCAAGAAAATGATATGGTTGAGATCATTCCTTGAGAAGTTGGGTCAGAAGCTTGAGGATAGCACATTACACTGTGACAGCCAGAGCGCTATTCATTTGGCAAAGAATCCTGTTTATCATGCTAGGACGAAGCATATACAGGTACGGTACCATTTCATCAGATCAGTTTTGGAGGATGGAATCTTGATGCTTGAGAAAATTTCTGGAAGCAAAAATCCAGCTGATATGTTCACAAAGGCGGTGACCACTAACAAACTGAAGTTATGTTCGACTTCAGTTAGATTGCAAGTATAAGCGAGGAAGCATGAGCTGCTGCATTGACTGTATGAAGCCATGATTGAAATCAAGTCTTCAAATGGGAGAAATGTTAGGTGTAAAATCAATTCAAGCATTTAAAGTGGGATGGTGGCAGATGGAAGGTGCTGGTTGGAGGCTGGGAAATGGAGTTAATTGCTACGCGTTTTTTGAGCCTATAAATAGGCTGTATCCCCCTTTAGTATTATCATCCCAAGCAAAGCTTTCTAAAGCATTCGAAGAGAGAAAAAAGAGTGATCTTTTGAGTGTTTCTTTTGTGTGAGTTAGAGAATTATTTCTCGGTAATACTCGGGGTTTGGGTTGGTGAGAGATATAGTGTTTTGTATACACTTGTAATATTTCTCTGGTAATAAATATTGTCAGCAGCTCCGTGGACGTAGCCTATATTGGGTGAACCACATAAATCTTTGGTGTTCTTGTTGATTGTTTTATTCCGTAATTATTATTATCGTCATGTTCGCACCGGCATAATCCATAACAGAGGTGGCTGAGGATTACCTCGGGGAACTGATTCACAGGAACTTGGTTCATGTTTCCAACTGGGATTTCGATGGCCGGCCTAAAAGCTGTCGTGTGCTAAGCCTCGTGCTGACATTTATCGTTCAAAAGTGCAAAGAAGAGATTTTTGCATCCATTTTCCCACGGGAAAATACACGTGCAACCCACATCATCAGACGCCTATCGGTCCATGGTGACTGCTCTCATTTGCCACAAATATGCAGCAACTATGCTGTTATTCGATCTGTTTTCTTGTTCAGGTGTTTTAACTTTATCCTTTGTATCGTTTCATGATAATCGAACGATTTCTAACACCCCCTTCTCATATTTCTCTGTTCAGGTGTGGTACAATTTCGGCCCTTCACCTTGGTAACAATTTTCGAGATTTCCAGTTGCTAAGAGTCTTAGACTTGCAAGGTGCCCCTCTTACTGAATTTCCCGAACAAATCGCCCGCCTCATCCTTCTTAGGTATCTTAGTTTGAGGGACACTGATATCAAGACAATCCCCAAGTCCATTAAAAAGCTTATTTATCTTAAAACCATGGACCTCAAGCAAACTGGCATGACACAACTTCCGAAAGCAATCTCCCGACTTCACAATCTCTGTCACCTCTTTGTCTACAAATACAGAGTGGATAATAATTATGTAGCTTTCGACTCTGTGCAAGGTGTTAAGTCATTTGAGGGAATTGGAAACTTGAAAAATCTACAGAAGTTGTCTTTTGTAAAGGTTGGCAAAAAGGATATTGGAATCATAAGGGAGCTTGGAAAGCTATCCCAGCTGAGGAAGCTAGGACTTATGGGCATCAGAAGAGAGCACGGGAAAGACTTGTGTACGTGCATCTCTTGAGCAGTTGAAAAATCTGACGACTCTCGATATATGTTCCAAGACAAAGGAAGAGTTTCTTGAATTGGGAGAGATCCAAAATCCCAGTTCCAATATTCAGCGCCTATACCTGAAAGGGCGCTTGGAAGCTAGCATTTCCAAGGTGGATCTCCAAGCTTGACAATCTGCAGAGGATCGACCTGAAATGGTCGAAATCAAAAGAGTACTGCCCACTGAAGGCACTTGGGCATCTTCCAATTCAGCTAGTTGACAGTTTTGAAGGTGAGGACCGAGAGATGGTTCAACACATAGCACTTGTCCACTCTTTTACTCTCAACAATGAGAGCTGGACGCTTGAGAATCTTTCTTCTGGGAGCAGCTTTTCTGCTTGATGCATGCAATTAAGCACACATTGCTAAACATATATAGATTATTATTTTGTCTCGTTTTTTTTCGTTGTTCATTTTTTTTGGGTATTTTTATTTCCGTCCCGAAAAAATCTTAACCCGAAAGTTTTTCGACCCTAACTTTCGGGACTTTTTCCATCCCGATTAATATGGAGAGCGAGATCGGGCATAAGGTTTCAACTCATATAAGACTTAATTGTGGACTTAATTCGCATAATTTTTATTATTGGACAATCAAATTGTAAAATCACGAAATGTCATTTTATTTTTGTGTATTTTTTAAAAATTAAATTAATTCATATTTATAATTATATAATTAGAACAAAAATATGTAGAACAAGACTCAAGAGATTAATTTGACAATCTATTTAACAAAATTTATTTAGTAATTTTATCCAAATATTTTATTAATAATTATCCGATACATTTTTTTTCAATAAAATAATTATCCGATACATTTTTTTTCAATAAAAAACTTTGAAACATTATCCGAAATATTTTAATATTATATGTTTTAAATTGAATATTTATTTTTATTTATAAATATAAGTTTCAAAATATTATATTTAATAAAATTCTCACTTTTTTTTTTATTTTTTAAACGAATCTTGAACATGAAAAAAAATTCGGGATTTTATTTCCCTACCCGACGGAAACCCGATTAGTCGGGTCCCGAAATGTTTCGAGTACGGGATCGGGACAAAAAAAACTTTTCCGATTCTTTTCGGGACGGGAGTTGGGTAGGGAGTTTACGGGACGGATCCCGACCCTATTCCACCCCTAGTTTATTCTCACTGATTCGTGTGTTTTAAAAATTTACGCATGCATTGATTTTCTTTTTTGGATTTGATGAATGATTTCGATATTAGAAGTACTTACTGATATTCTTCTTATCGTAAGAATGGAATCCAAACAACTGATTCACGAGGTTCAAGGTATTATATGATCATGAATATAAGCCATTAATGAGAAGTTGATTTCGATCGACATTTTTCGTTTCCAGAAAATTCTATGGTCCAATATGAGTAAGCTAGAAAGAGATTATACTAATATAAATATATTTGTTTGAGAAATAAAAAAAAAAAAGGAATGGTGGAAATACAATTATTTATCTTAAAGATTGGAGCTGAAGATTCACACAACATTTAATTTTGTCGGCAAACGAGGCATCAAATTTAGCTATTTTTTGAAATTATCTAAAGGGCAAATTATTTAAAACTCCCCATTACCAAACTTCTCTTTAACTTAACTTCCTACCTATCCCTCTTTTTGTTTCCACTCCCTAATGGTCCCCATTTTTGAATATTTTTGAATTAACAATTAATTAAAACTAATCTTTTGTACGTGGCTTTGTTATACCTATCAAACCAGTCTCGGCCATGTAAGACTATCGGTTATGCAAGGTTTCCAGCCGATATACTCTAGATTAGGGTCCAACATGCTTCCGTAAGATAAATTAAATTCAAATACCTCTTTGACCATAATATCGTCGGGTCATACCTGCCGAGTTTTACGAAGTGATCCTCACACTCCAACCATGCAGTCGCAACAGATGGTTTCTGCACAAGCTCCTTCAACGACACCCAGCACATGCTTAATTCGTTTTCTACCTTAAGGCGTATGGTATATAAATTTAATTATAAAATATGAACATGAAAGAACAAGAGGCTTTAAAAAAATTATTCAGACATAATATTATTACATAAATCAACTCCTTTGAAGAGGAGAAACAACTTGTTTAGCTACTCATAGTAGCCTTATTCTTGAAATACATAAAGAAAACTTAATACAATAGAAAGAGAAATATTATAACAATTTATTTGTAAGAAAACTGAAGGGAATGATCGATGTCTTCGGCTTCCTCAAATGCCTATATTTATAGCTGTAGTTCCACTCGTTTCACCGAGAAACTTCAGGAAATCTCACAGCTGTCTTGTATTTCTTTATGCCATTATTGATGACATCTTTTACTAGTGGAGGAGGCAGTTGTCTTGAATTTTTTATGCCATTATTGATGACATATTTTACTAGTAGAGAAATCACATGTCTGCCACTTTCTTTTGGCTTTATTCTCCTCACATGGCTGCTTTATTGTTGTCGGGGCATCTTTTGCTTTTGAAGTAGACCCCTGTAAAAACGCATTTTTGGTGGTCCTTGTCCACCTTTGCTTGTCTCGGAAAAATTCTTTCGATCCGTTCGGGGTCTAAAGGTTTTTCCAAATTCTGACTCCTTCTGATTTGGGCATTCTTGGTAGATATTCTCTGATCATCGTCCAACATGAGCCATGTTACAAAATTTTCGGCGAGTTTCTTTACTCCCCCCGTCAGCTTGTTGTTCCACAAAAGATTTCTCTTCTTTTCGAAGAGTTCTTCCGCAAATGCTGTAGTTTTTTCCTGTCATTGTGTTCAACAGGAACGATCCATTCACAGAATTCTGATAAAATTTGAATGAAAACTTGACTTTGTCCATCTCAGTAAGACAGACCCAAATACCCCATGCCCTTCTGGTTGAGATCTCATTTTCCCCGAAAGTGGACACCAAGGGTATTTCTTCAGTTTTAGGATCCTTGATAAATTTATGGCTGTTTATATCAGGTCTCCTCAGCTTGATGAAATGAAAAGGTTCGTGTGATCCTTTCACTGTTGGTTCTGGAGCTGTACTGAAAAAATATAACTCAAGCACATCTCCTCTGGACAAATGATCATTATTTGCCCATGTTTCTTGGACTGCTTCCTGGATCTATTTTGGTAATTGTGATATCTCCGGGAAGCTTGGTGACGTTGTATAAACTGAGGCCAAAGCCCCAAATTCATACCAGAGTTTTACATCTTTAGGATTGACATTGTTTTTTAGCCAAATCCTTGGATATATTCCTGCAACATCAACCCTGCAAGTGTTCGGGTTGATTTCATTCCTTGTATTCAATTTCTCCCATCTCTGTTGATAAACCTGGAATGGAGAAATAATAGATGGATTAGTATCAATCTTAGATTTGCCCTTGTCAGTGTTGGGCCTAAGATTGATCTCTTCCTCTTTTACCCCAGAGGCGGAGGGTTGACTTGATGAGTTATCCTCATCAATTGTTGCTTCATCCAGATCATCAAAGGCTGATGGTAGATTAGCGCTTGTTTCTTGAGTTTTAGATTCCTCAACATCTTGTTTCACAACCGATGGTTGTATTTTTTGTTCTTGTAAAACCAATGGTTTTAGCATATCTTATTTATGATAAACCAATGGTTTCTCTATAGCCTTCATAATTGGCCCTTGAATAGCAGATCATAGTTGTGTTTGAGCTTGCATACATCCTGTAATTCGATTAGATACTTTGATCCGATCAGCTTGTTGTAACCTGTCTGCCATTTCAGCATTAATGGCTAACTGGTTGAACTCGTTTTGAAGCAATCCAAGGTGTTCCCTGAGACGCCTCTGCATTTTCATGATGGAATCCACGTCACTGCCTTCCATCTCTTGTTAAGAAATCTGCAAGAATATTTTCATGAGATTTAATAATAACAATATCAAAAATATAATTTTGACATAATGCTTGTCATCTTAATAACCTAGCTTTCTCAGGTTTAGATTCAATCTTATTCTTTAGGAAAACTTTTACCTGAGTGTTATCAACCTTCAGAGTGAATTTTTTAGCAAGTAAAAATAATGCTCACTTTTCAAAAGCCCTTTTAACCGCATAAAATTCCTTCTCGTTGATATGTCATCTAATGGCCTCAGATTCTGAAAAAAGACCGCTACAGTATCTGCATGGTATTTCCCCATCTGGAGTGATTTTGGTAAGGACTGCTGCCCACCAATCGTCGCTGGCATCCGTAAATAATATCAGATCATCTTCATCTATGGGTATAGCCATTTTTGGGAGATTCTTACATATCTCTTTTAATTGGTTTACCCCTTTAGTATGGTCATCGGTCCATATAAACCTAGCATCCTTTTTTAACAAAGGATTGAACACCTTTCTGTACATTGCTAGATTATTAATGAACATTCCTGCAAAATTAACTACTCCAAGAAAACTCTGGAGTTGTTTTACATCTTTGAGTTTATCTGGAAAATTTTTTACCTTTTCCACAATATGGGGTTGTAGAATTATTCCTGTTTCATCAATCTCAATACCGAGGAATTCAATTTTCCTTGTTGCTATGACTGCTTTCTTTTCAGATAACACCAGTCCTTCTTGTTTACAAATTTTAGAGAAAATCTCTAAGTGTTTAACGTGTTCGTCTATATTTTTTGATGCTATAAGAATATCATCAATATAAACAAACATAAAGTTGAAATAATCTTTAAAAAGGTTATCCATATTTTTTTGAAATATCTGGGGTGCATTAGCCAATCCCATAGGCATAACTTCCCAAATATAGTGTCCTTGTGGAGTAGAGAAGACTGTGAATTTTTTACTTCCTTCTTCCATTCGAATCTGGTAAAATCCAGACTTACAATCAAATTTTGAGAACACTTTAGCATTTCGTACACAACTAATTAGGTGTTCTCTACTTGGTATGAAGTACCCATAAAACTCCAAGATTTTATTAATACCTTGGTAGTTGATAACTAACCTGGGTTTCCCTCTTTTTATTTCACCATGATTTCTGATCAGAAATCCTGGGCTGCTATATGGTGAAACTCCTTCTTTGATTAGACCAAGGTCCAAATGTTTCTTGATAATTATTCTCATATCCCTTTGATCTGTTATGTTCATTGGGATAGGCTTATATCTGACGAATTCATACTCTTTGCCTTTCTTTAGAGTAAGGCTGGCTTTGAGTTGATTTCTATCCCACCATGCCAAAGGATGCTCGTTATAACTTTCCTTGAGCCTCTTTTTGACATCTTCAAGGGATACCTTATTCTTTAACTCTATATCTCTGTGATTTAGAGTTACCTTGAGAAGCTCCATATCATCCGTTTGGAGTTCTTGTTATGTTGTTATTTTCAACATGATTTCTCCAAACCTTCTTGGATCTTTCATTTTTGGGTGAAAAAGTTGTCCTTTATCACCACGCTGGCTGCGAAATATTATCGGCAATTGTCGATAAAAAGCAACCTTGAGTCTTTGAACGATAATTTTATGATCACAAATTGTAGTGAACATAAGTCTTCTTGACTCATTGTTTTGTGTGTACTTCTTAAACATTTGTAAGAAGTTATTTCCTAACAGGATATCAGCTCCTGTATCATGAAAATAAATTGGTGGTGTCTTTACATTGTACCAAGGTGTCTGACCTGCTCCTCCCATAAGGATCTCTGCTTGTTTTATTCCTTTGCAAAGAATTAAAATTCTGAAAGAGAAATCTCGTCCAGAAATTTTTGGCAATTCTTCTTCACATTCTTCAGGAAAGACTCCTCTTTTTGCTGTACAAATTCCTGCTCCTGAATCAATATAAGCTGCAAAGTATTCAGCCTTATATTGTTCATACAACATTCCTATCGGAATGTATATGGAGAAAGGACTTGTTGTCATATTTTAAAGGGATTACTAAATGGCCCTGCCATTTTTAACAGACTGTGTTGCAACTCAGTAATCTGATTAAGACTATTCACCTTTAGTCTTTCTAAAGCTTCAGAAGGTAGAGTATGGTTAATCCTTTCTGCCTCTTCAATGCGTTCTAGTAAATCATGTTCATGACTTACTAATTTCAACAGTTTCTTCTTCCTCTGTTTGTAAACAGAGTTTTCGAATCTGATTAAGAGATTGTCCCTTATCCAATTCTCTTGGTTTTCCATCTCGCAGAATTTTTATTGAATCCTCCAAGTCTTCTCTTTTGCCATGAACTCTATTCCTTTTTCAAGATGTTTTCATGGTTTATGGTTCTCCAGAAATTTTAGGCCAAGAATGAGCTGATCCATTTTTTTTCCTGGAATTCCACATATTTGAACTTCCAATTCTCCAATATTTATCACTCCTTGGTAAGTTCCTTTTTCTTGTTGTTCCAAATAGTAAATCGAGTTACAAGAGAACTGATTTCGATGACTTGTAATTTCGAATACTATTTTCACTTCTTTCCATCCTTCTGGAGATCTAAATTTTCCTATTATAAAAAACTCCTTTTCTTCTGATTGAATTTCTTGAATAGGAGATTTGTCTCATCTCCTACTTGTCATTCGGTCTCCTTGAAACGATAACCTTCGGGGTTCTATTTTAAGATCTCTGTATAGAACAAGTCTGTCTTGAATTTGAATGTCTGTTTCCTGAATTAAAGGAAACTCAATTCTTTCCGGGTATATTGCATGAGCAACTTTCCCAAATATCTCTGGAATTTTAATGAACTCATTTCTAATAAATAATTCAGAATGATGAGTATTAGAAAGAGCATATGAAATTTGATATGTAATAGAATATGGCCTATTACCTTCCTTCATTAGTCTTTTTTCCTTGAAGTTTTGATGTAACGTCAAGGCTCGACTAAAATCTCTATCAGCTAAATTGTAGGCTATTCTTGGATAAATAACTCCCACAATTTTTCCTGCGCACAAATTTCCCGAGATAGTTCCTAGAACCGCATCTTGTATATTCCCCATCCTTTTATCGCATACTACGATGTCTATAGGTGAATCTATTCCTTCTTTAAAAGTAGCTTTGATCATAATCTGGATTGCTCTAATATGAATCCAAGACATTGTCTTTGCTACTTCTGCTTTTAATTTCTGTAATTCCTCTCGAATTTCTTCAAAGGGAATTAACTGCATCTCAATTTGATTACTGGTTAACTCCATAGGAATCGCCATTTCCCTTCTGGATACCTTATAAATCAAATTATGTCTTCTTTGTCTTAGCCCTAGGTTTCCTAAGACTCTTTCAACTTGTCCTGCCGAAAATCCTTGGTACTTCTGTAATGTTGGATTTTCTCTCATAATCCTTTGGACCATATTATGAGATATCGTGGTTTGACTAAAGAACCCAGCCAAACTTTCATGTGTTTCATGTCGAAACACCTCCTTTTTACTCTGATTCTGATTCTGATTCATCTTCATCCTCAGAAACTTCTTGACTAAATAATATCTCTTCTTCGTATATACTTTCATCCGAGGGGATATCCTCAAATTGATATACTTGGACTAGATCTTGAAAGAAAACCGCATCATCCATATCTGGTGTTGCTTCAAAGAGTTTGACTCTTTTTTTCTCGTTTTCTGGACAATTTGTAGATATATGTCCTCTTGCTCCACATGTAACACCCGGTATTTTAAATTCGTGAATTCGCATGCATAATTAGGAAATTTATTTATTTAGAATTTTAGATTATGGGTTAAATAATTATGTGGAATTATTTGTGCATGTTTTAGGTTATTTTAAGCAATTAACCCATAATTAGTGATTTTTCATGATTTATGGAAATTTAATGGTTTTGATCGCGTAGACGGGACCGTGGACGGACGAGATACCAAAATTTTTAGCCAAAAATATTTTGTGAGTTTATGAGTCTTAAAATAATATTTTAAGGTGTTTTGTCAAGAAAATTTTAGTATTTAATTATATATTTATTTAGGAGTTTATTTTTAGCCAAAATAAGTCATTTTAATGACTTTTATTAAATTTTAAAAATTCCCTATTTTAATATTTCGGGATTTAGCTTTTTCCATCAGATTATAATTATTATTAGAGGTTTTTAAATATTTGTTTTAGGGTATATTATCTTCCTAAATAAGTTATTATCCTAATTAAATTCTAATTAACCAAAAATCTATCCTATCTACCCTAAACTCACGTCTCCCTCTCCCTTAGCCGCCTCCAACCTTCTTCATCAGCCTCCCTCACGCTTTGATAGAAAACCACAAGCCCTTAGCCGATCAAGCTCTAGATTTGAAGGTTTTTGGTCCGTTCGTCGTCCCGGAGCCCGTAAACGCATCTATCTTCGTCGATTTAATTATCAAGGCATGATTCTTTCTCTTTTTTTTCGTGCCATATCAGGGATTATATGTGTGAGTGTGTAGACATCAGATTGTTCCATGAAATTTTCAAGAGAGGATCGGTTTTTACGATATTTTGCACATTGTTCTTTGGTTTCTTAATCATGCTCACGTTTTTGGTTAACCATGGCTTGTATGACTGCTGGTCAGGGTTCCTAGGAGGTGTGGGGATGGCCTGGACTCAAATGGCTCGAGTGGTTCGAGCCAAACGAGCCCAGGAAACCAGCTCATTCAGGCCGGTCATAGGCGTGCGCAGGTTAGGGTTTATAGGAAGGTGGCTCGGGCTCGGCTCTGTGGGTTGCATGGGGCTGGGCCAAAGTCTAGGTTCAAACCGCCCAGACGTGGGCTACGTCTGGGCGGAGGGGCTCCGGCCAGGGGCGGCCGGAGCAGGGCGGCAGCAGCCCTAGAAGGGCTTCTGCTCGCGGCCGCGGGCTGCAGGGAAAGGGGGGGGAGGGGGTTCGGGGTAAGGGTTAGGGTTGGTTCCGGGTCGGGTCAAGGGCCTGGGTCGGGTCTGGATAGTAGTGGGTCAAGTCGGGTTGGTCCGGGTTCGGGTCAAGTTAGTCGGGCTCGGGTATTTTTATTTTTAAGTCTTAAGTTTAATTAAGTTTTTAATGGGCCTAATTAAATCTCAAAAATTTATTTGGGCTCCATTTAATTATTTTGGGTTGAGTTAATTATTTTTGGGCTTGAATAATTATTTTAAGTTAGTCCACTAATTTTTATGGTCTTTTGAGCCCATGAAAATTATTGGGCCAGTTTTGGGCTTTTGGGCCCATCGGGCCAGATTAATTATTTAATGGGCTTAAGAAAATTAATTGGGCTTACATATAATTATTTGGGCTAAAAAAGTTTAAGTTATTGGGCTTAAGTATGTTAATGGGCCAGTCTCAGTGTTATTGGGCCAAATTTAAGTAATGGGCTTGAGAGTTTAGGGCCAGCAGTCCAGTACAACTCATGAAAAATTGCATGTGTCCTGAATATATATTTAATTATTTTTATGCATGGAAGTTATTTTTAATATTTATATGTTAGAATGAAATTAAATTAAATATATATGAAGGACACACATTTTAATTAAGTACATGCATTCATGAAATAATTTTTATGCATGATTTAATGTTTAAGGTTGAGCAAAAGAAAATATTTTATGTTGGAAGTTGAAGTAGTGTGATAATTTAAGGGGGACTCGTCCCCATATGAGAACTATTGAAGGGCAGTTTACTGCCAATTTAAGAGGTGATTCGTCACCGCCACGTACGTTGATTTCCACGCTGATCAGTATTTGATGTATGATTTAAGGTTACACTATGGATACAACCATGCGATGTTAGAAAATAATTTGTTCAACAATGTTTATGTATTATGTATGATTATGATATTTAAGTTAATTTATGTTATGTTATGTCATGATATTATTTTAAGCATGCTCATTCATGTATATGTTATGTATTAGTATTAAAGTGATTTAAATTATTTTAAACCCTTGTTATGTTAGCATGTTGGGCCTCTAGGCTCACTACACTAGTATGGTGCAGGTGAGTACGTGGAGGAGGATGTAGCTCCTACCGGCGGCGAGGACGTATGAGCAGACTGGCAATGATCCCCCGTGACCGTTGTTTGAGTCTTTATGCATGTCTCGAATTTTTAGCATGTTACATTTTAATTATTTTCAGTGGTTGTGATTTGGGATATTTTATTTTAAGAAATTTTCAGTGCATGCGAAACTTTAATTTATTTCACTTTTGTCAGTATTTTATTTAACGCATGACTCAGATATTTAACTTATGAAATGTTAAGTTTTCGATTTGTTGCATTATTTTTATTCAAGTTATTTATTTTTAAATCTATTTATTCTGTGCATATATGTACATATTTTTACTTAGAAAAAAAAAAAATTCCGCATATTTATTTATTAATTATAGAGTTAGGGTCATTTCAGTTGGTATCAAAGCACGGTCCTTGGAGGGGTCATTACTGCTATGCGAGCTCAGAAATCCACGCTACCGGTCTGTAAGTTTTAAGTGTTTATAGTATGATTTATTTTTTTTAGGATTTAAGTTAGCATTAATTTTAAACCACTTAGTTATGCATGGCGATTTACGTAAAGAAATATGTGGTGGTGCAGAATGCCTCCCAGACCGATGAACAGACGTGGGGGATCTCCACCTACACCTCCACCTCCACCTCCACCTCCGCAGAACCCACTTGCAGCATTGGAGCAGGCCAATGCTACTTTGATGGCAGGAGTTACTGCTCTGTTAGAGCAGCAGGCTTCACGTCCCAGAATGTCCCATGAGGAGGACGTAGCTGAGCGGTTCCAGAAGAAGGGGCCGAAGGAGTTCCTTGGTACCACCGATCCATTGGTGGCTGAGGGGTGGATTCGTTCTTTGGAGTCCATCTTTGCATATATGGGGATCACAGATGCGGACAGGGTGAACTGTGCGACGTATATGTTGAGGGGAGACGCAGCTCTTTGGTGGGAGGGTGCTGCCAGGGGAGTACACCTCCCTACACTGTCTTGGGCGGAGTTCAGGCGTGTCTTCTACGCCAAGTATTTCACGGAGGATGTGAGGAGTCGCATGATCCGGGAGTTTATGAGTCTCCGGCAGGGGGACAGGTCAGTGGTGGAGTACGTGAGCTAGTTCGAGAGGGGTTGTCATTTTGTGCCTCTGATTGCAGACAGTCCACCGGAGAAGATGAGGCAGTTTGTGGAGGGACTGAGAGCGGATATTAAGCACGACGTACGTATGATGGACGTCGCTACATATGAGGCGGCAGTTAGTAGAGCACTGAGGTCAGAGGAGGGTAGGAGAGAGATGCAGCGAGAGCAGCAGGGGAAGAGACAGATTCAGTCGGGGTATCAGCGACCATCTTCGCAGCCTCCTGCGAAGAAGCAGTTTACTGGGCCGGCTAAGGGCCCGAATCCGCAGCAGAGGCTGCAGCAGCAGAGGCCACAGCAGCAGAGGGGCGGGGCCCCTAATGCTATAGGTTTTTCTACTTGCCCGAAGTGTCAGAAGATGCATTCGGGACCTTGTCTATTGGGAGCAGGAGTTTTTTACCATTACCGGGAGCCTGGGCATCAGATAGCTAACTGCCCGAGGAAGAAGAACACAGCTGGTAGAGTGTTCGTCATGCAGGCGGAGGAGGCAGACCCAGACACCTCCTTGATCACCGGTATATCTTATCCCTAATATTTTATGATTTTTCCTTTGGTTAAGAATCTCGTTTTCTTGCGAAATTGTTGTTATTTGGGTTATCTATCTGCATGTTAGAATAAAAAGCATGTCTTACTTGTGATTAGAATTAAGGGTTAGTAGTGAATCGTTGGGGAAAGGTTTAGTAGTGGTATGAAATTGTTGGGAATTTTCTGCGTGCAGGGAGAATTCTAGTTGGAGGCAACTCCATGTTTGCATTGCTAGATTCAGGGGCTACGCATTCGTTTATCTCCCTGGAATTTATCAGGCGGATAGGCATCACACCTGAGATTATTGACAGTGGGTATGATGTTACTATGCATCAGGGCAGATTATTACTACCTCTAGTGTCATCCGAGAGCTGGAGTTAGAGCTACAGGGACACTCCATTCGCGCAGATGTAGTGGTTTTGCCGTTAAGCGGCTTTGATTTGATATTGGGTATGGACTGGTTGACAGTCAATGGAGCTTCGATTGATTTTCGTCGGAGGTCAGTGTCAGTGAAACCGTCAGGAGGCGACCCGTTTACTTTCCATGCATCTCAGAGCAGTGATTTTCCTCAGGTGATATCTCTTATTCAGGCGAGGAAGTTGTTGAGACGGGGTTGCCAGGGGTTTCTAGCGAGTATTGTCACGGCCTCAGAACCATCTAGCAGATCATTATCAGAGATAGAGGTGGTTCGTGACTTTCTAGATGTCTTTCCGGAGGATGTTGCAGGAATTCCACCAGTGAGAGATGTGGAGTTCAGCATTGACTTAGTGCCAGACACCGTGCCTATCTCTAAGGCACCATACAGACTTGCTCCTACCGAGATGAAAGAGTTGAAGGAGCAGATACATGAATTATTAGAGAAAGGCTTTGTTCGTCCTAGCTTTTCTCCATGGGGAGCTCCAGTGTTATTTGTGAAGAAGAAGGATGGCAGTATGAGACTGTGCATCGATTATCGAGAGCTCAATAGGGTCACAGTGAAGAATAAGTATCCACTGCCGAGGATAGAGGATTTATTTGATCAGTTGCAGGGAGCGTCAGTGTTCTCCAAGATCAACCTGCGATCTGGTTACCATCAGCTGCGAGTTAGAGATGCAGATGTGTCCAAGACTGCTTTCCGGACACGTTATGGGCATTACGAGTTCTTGGTGATGCCATTTGGGTTGACCAATGCTCCAACGGTTTTCATGGATCTCATGAACCGGGTATTTCAGCCGTATCTTGATCAGTTCATCATAGTCTTCATTGATGATACCTTGATCTACTTTAGGAGCGTTGAGGAGCATAGACAGCATCTACAGACAGCCTTGCAGACCTTGAGGGAGCATCGTTTGTATGCCAAGTTCAGCAAGTGCGAGTTTTGGCTCGAGCAGGTGGCATTTCTTGGCCACGTTATTTCGAGAGATGAGATTGCAGTGGATCAGTCGAAGGTTGAGGCAGTGCAGAAATGGGGTATTCCGAGGAATGCTTCGGAGATTCGCAGTTTCTTGGGTTTGGCAGGATATTATAGGAAGTTCATCAAGGGTTTTTCCTCTATTGCAGTACCCTTGACTTCCTTAACCAAGAAGAATGCGAAGTTTATTTGGAGTCCAGACTGTCAGAGGAGATTCGATCAGCTGAAGGAAGCACTCACTACCGCACCGATTTTAGCGATGACAGTACCGCACGAGGAGTTAGTGGTGTACACCGACGCGTCTAAGCTAGGTTTAGGCGCAGTACTTATGCAGTGTGGTAAGGTTATTGCTTATGCGTCGAGGCAGTTGAAGATTCACGAGCAGAACTACCCGACACATGATTTGGAGTTAGCAGCAGTGGTCTTCGCTTTGAAAATCTGGAGGCACTATCTGTATGGTGAGAAGTGCAAGATTTTCACAGACCACAAGAGTCTCAAGTATTTCTTCACTCAGAAGGAATTGAACATGAGACAGCTCCGATGGTTGGAGTTAGTGAAGGATTATGACTGTGACATTAGCTACCATCCAGGTAAAGCTAATGTAGTGGCCGATGCTTTGAGTCGGAAGTCGTCAGTGGTATCATGTTTGTCAGTGCAGCTACCCCTGCAGAGTGAGATTCAGAGGTTTGATTTGGAGTTTTACTTGAGTGGTCATGCACCGAGCTTGTCAGTGTTGACGGTGCAGCCAGTTCTGCGAGATCGGATCAGGGATGGACAGTCTACTGATGAGGAGTTGCAGCGATGGATACAGAGAGATGAGGCCAAGGGTAATCTTCTGTATACAGTTGTAGATGGCATTGTTCAGTACCGTGGTAGGATGTGGGTACCGAACGTCGATCAGTTGAGAGCTGAGATTTTAGCAGAGGCTCACACAT
The DNA here is from genome assembly GCF_033568475.1 of Henckelia pumila. Lineage (NCBI taxonomy): Eukaryota > Viridiplantae > Streptophyta > Magnoliopsida > Lamiales > Gesneriaceae > Henckelia > Henckelia pumila. The sequence goes on along the minus strand of NC_133120.1, from coordinate 100,553,477 downwards.
CTCCGTACTCCATTTACCCCGGAAGTACGAAGATGTACAGAGATTTGCAGCTATTTTATTGGTGGCCCGGGATGAAGAGAGACATCGGGAGAGTGGTGTCAGAGTGCTTGACTTGTCAGCGAGTCAAGGCAGAGCATCAGCGTCCAGCAGGACTTCTTAGACCTCTTCCTATTCCGGAATGGAAATGGGAGAATATTACGATGGACTTTGTGGTTGGCTTACCGAGGAGTGCCAAAGGTTGCACAGCGATTTGGGTGATTGTGGATAGACTCACCAAGTCAGCTCATTTCTTGCCGGTGAGGACTACTTACTCATTGACACAGTATGCAAAGCTTTACATCAAGGAGATTGTTATGTTGCATGGCATACCAGTGTCGATTGTGTCAGACAAAGATCCGAGATTCACATCCGCGTTTTGAAAGAGTCTGCACACAGCTTTGGGGACTAGACTTTTGTTCAGCACAGCATTCCATCCCCAGACAGATGGTCAGTCTGAGAGAGTGATCCAGGTTCTCGAGGATCTTCTGAGAGCTTGTGTCATCGATTTTCAGGGCTCGTGGGAGACTAGACTGCCATTAGTGGAGTTTACCTATAACAACAGTTTTCAGTCGTCTATAGGTATGGCTCCTTATGCAGCATTGTACGGGAGGAGATGCAGATCTCCTGTGCATTGGGATGAGGTTGGTGAGAGAATTTTACTTGGTCCTGAGATTGTGCAGCAGACAGCTGACATTGTGACTCAGATTCGGGATCGGATGAGGACTGCTCAGAGTCGTCAGAAGAGTTATGCAGATACTCGACGACGAGATTTGGAGTTCGCTGTAGGTGATCACGTATTCCTGAAGGTGTCACCTATGAAGGGAGTAGTGCGGTTTGGCCGGAGAGGCAAGCTTAATCCGAGATATATAGGGCCATTCGAGATCTTGGAGAGAGTTGGTACGTTGGCCTACCGTTTAGCTTTACCACCAGGGCTTGCAGCAGTGCACAACGTTTTCCATGTATCCATGCTTCGGAGATATGTCTCCAACCCGTCGCATGTGTTGGATTTTGAGCCTCTTCAGTTGACACCGGAGTTAGCATTTGAGGAGAGGCCTATACGGATCTTGGCTAGGGAGGAGCGGAGGCTTAGGACGCGTGTCATACCGATGGTCAGAGTCCAGTGGCTGAATCACTCGGAGGAGGAAGCTACTTGGGAGACCGAGGCAGATATGAGGACTCGCTACCCGGAGTTGTTCGGGTAAGTACTTTAATTTCGAGGACGAAATCCAATTTAAGGGGGGGGGGGGGGGGGAGAATTGTAACACCCGGTATTTTAAATACGTGAATTCACATGCATAATTAGGAAATTTATTTATTTAGAATTTTAGATTATGGGTTAAATAATTATATGAAATTATTTGTGCATGTTTTAGGTTATTTTAAGCAATTAACCCATAATTAGTGATTTTTCATGATTTATGGAAATTTAATAGTTTTGATCGCGTAGACGGGACCGTGGACGGACGAGATACCAAAATTTTTAGCCAAAAATATTTTGTGAGTTTATGAGCCTTAAAATAATATTTTAAGGTGTTTTGTCAAGAAAATTTTAGTATTTAATTATATATTTATTTAGGAGTTTATTTTTAGCCAAAATAAGTCATTTTAATGACTTTTATTAAATTTTAAAAATTCTCTATTTTAATATTTCGAGATTTAGATTTTTCCATCAGATTATAATTATTATTAGGGGTTTTTAAATATTTATTTTAGGGTATATTATCTTCCTAAATAAGTTATTATCCTAATTAAATTCTAATTAACCAAAAATCTATCCTATCTACCCTAAACTCACGTCTCCCTCTCCCTTAGCCGCCTCCAACCTTCTTCATCAGCCTCCCTCACGCTTTGACAGAAAACCACAAGCCCTTAGCCGATCAAGCTCTAGATTTGAAGGTTTTTGGTCCGTTCGTCGTCCCGGAGCCCGTAAACGCATCTATCTTCGTCGATTTAATTATCAAGGCATGATTCTTTCTCTTTTTTTTCGTGCCATATCAGGGATTATATGTGTGAGTGTGTAGACATCAGATTGTTCCATGAAATTTTCAAGAGAGGATCGGTTTTTACGATATTTTGCACATTGTTCTTTGGTTTCTTAATCATGCTCACGTTTTTGGTTAACTATGGCTTGTATGACTGCTGGTCAGGGTTCCTAGGAGGTGTGGGGATGGCCTGGACTCGAATGGCTCGAGTGGTTCTAGCCAAACGAGCCCAGGAAACCAGCTGATTCAGGTCGGTCATAGGCGTGCGCAGGTTAGGGTTTATAGGAAGGTGGCTCGGGCTCGGCTCTGTGGGTTGCATGGGGATGGGCCAAAGTCTAGGTTCGAACTGCCCAGACGTGGGCTACGTATGGGCGGTGGGGCTCCGGCCAGGGGCGGCCGGAGCAGGGCGGCAGCAGCCCTAGAAGGGCTGATGCTCGCGGTCGCGGGCTGCAGGGAAAAGGGGGGGTTCGGGGTAAGGGTTAGGGTTGGTTCCGGGTCGGGTCAAGGGCCTGGGTCAGGTCTGGATAGTAGTGGGTCAAGTCGGGTTGGTCCGGGTCCAGGTCAAGTTAGTCGGGCTCGGGTATTTTTATTTTTAAGTCTTAAGTTTAATTAAGTGTTTAATGGGCCTAATTAAATCTCAAAAATTTATTTGGGCTCCATTTAATTATTTTGGGTTGAGTTAATTATTTTTGGGCTTGAATAATTATTTTAAGTTAGTCCACTAATTTTTATTGGCTTTTGAGCCCATGAAAATTATTGGGCCAGTCTTTGGGCTTTTGGGCCCATTGGGCCAGATTAATTATTTAATGGGCTTAAGGAAATTAATTGGGCTTACATATAATTATTTGGGCTAAAAAAGTTTAAGTTATTGGGCTTAAGTATGTTAATGGGCCAGTCTCAGTGTTATTGGGCCAAATTTAAGTAATGGGCTTGAGAGTTTAGGGCCAGCAGTCCAGTACAACTCATGAAAAATTGCATGTGTCCTGAATATATATTTAATTATTTTTATGCATGGAAGTTATTTTTAATATTTATATGTTAGAATGAAATTAAATTAAATATATATGAAGGACACACATTTTAATTAAGTACATGCATTCATGAAATAATTTTTATGCATGATTTAATGTTTAAGGTTGAGCAAAAGAAAATATTTTATGTTGGAAGTTGAAGTAGTGTGACAATTTAAGGGGGACTCGTCCCCATATGTGAACTATTGAAGGGCAGTTTACTGCCAATTTAAGAGGTGATTCGTCACCGCCACGTACGTTGGTTTCCACGCTGATCAGTATTTGATGTATGATTTAAGGTTACACTATGGATACAACCATGCGATGTTAGAAAATAATTTGTTCAACAATGTTTATGTATTATGTATGATTATGATATTTAAGTTAATTTATGTTATGTTATGTCATGATATTATTTTAAGCATGCTCATTCATGTATATGTTATGTATTAGTATTAAAGTGATTTAAATTATTTTAAACCCTTGTTATGTTAACATGTTGGGCCTCTAGGCTCACTACACTGGTATGGTGCAGGTGAGTACGTGGAGGAGGATGTAGCTCCTACCGGCGGCGAGGACGTATGAGCAGACTGGCAGTGATCCCCCGTGACCGTTGTCTGAGTCTTTATGCATGTCTCGAATTTTTAGCATGTTACATTTTAATTATTTTCAGTGGTTGTGATTTGGGATATTTTATTTTAAGAAATTTTCAGTGCATGCAAAACTTTAATTTATTTCACTTTTGTCAGTATTTTATTTAACGCATGACTCAGATATTTAACTTATGAAATGTTAAGTTTTCGATTTGTTGCATTATTTTTATTCAAGTTATTTATTTTTAAATCTATTTATTCTGTGCATATATGTATGGGCATGTATGTACATATTTTTACTTAGAAAAAAAAAAAATTCCGCATATTTATTTATTAATTATAGAGTTAGGGTCGTTTCACCACATGTCCAGCAGTTGCAATCCTTGAAACTTTCACTTGCTCTTGTATGAGTTCTTCTGAAAGTTCTTCTTGATGGTGTTCTTCCCTTGCTTTGTGATGAGCTTGTTACTGGGGATGTTCTTGTAGGTCTACTTCTTCTTCCTGATCTATAAGATCTGGCCTTTTGTTTGGACCAAAATGTTCTTGGTTTTCAAGAACTTCTCATTCTTTTATTATGGGGATTATTTCTGAATTTTTTCCTTTTAAATCCCTGTGATCTGTTCTAATGATCGTTGGAAGATCATTTTCTCTACAACATAAAGGTGTACGTTTGTCTATACCCCTTATTTTCTTGTAGTTATTCTGTAATGCTGCCATATGGCACCATTCTGCCAATTTTCCTTTCAAAAAGGACGCGCGTCTTGCCAATGTATCAAGATGACCTGGAACGTATTCTTTAATCAGCATTTCTCTCCAGGAACTTGGCATTTTTGCAAAAAATAGCTGAATAGCTACATTTTCCTCGACTCCTGAATTCCATCTGTATTTAGTGAATAACATAATGTATTCATCAACTAAATAGATATTATGTAACTCGAGGCTATACAGAGCTTGAGTATATCTTCTCTTTTTCTCTGTATCTTGATTATTGAAATAGTCTACTCCTATGAATTGTGCTTTAAATATGGTGGCCATTCTTTCTCCAATCTCGCTGAGGGATTCTCCTGCTAAGATTGATTCCTTCGTATCTGGCATAGTCATCTCCCATGCAATCTTGACTGATCCTATTAGACTCATTTCTAGAAGTTTAATGAATCCTTCTTTATTGAGATCTAATGTCCCTGCTACAATTCTCATAGCTGACGTCCAATCATCTATAAGATCTTCTCTGTTTTTTAAGTCCAAAACATCAAGGTTTAACATAACCCCGTAAGGATGTATTGGATCTAAAACAGTTTTTCCGTAAGGAGTTTGATGGAGTGGGATTTTACTCCTTCTTGATCTGGTTCCTGCTGAATGTGAATTTTCTCCAACCTAGAACTCACTATGTGGTTATTCTGTTTTAACCACATATCTTGGGGGATTCCCTATGGGTTGTTCACCCTCAGGGGAATTCATTTTTAGATCTACTACTTTGAGATTCGCAAAAGAATCCGCAAGATCTTGTAGATCCTCGAGATTTAATCTTTCTAAAGTAGTCATCAGATAGTGGTTTTCTCTGATACTGCTTTTATAAGATTAATCATCCTTTCATCATCAGTTAAAGGTTTTTGAACCATTTTGGTTTTACCTTTCTGATGTAACAAAGATTCGGTATCAAACGAGAGTGGTAACCTTCCTCCTGTATTACCTTTTCTAGAACCAGAAGTATGTTCTAGATTTATGATTTTATTTTAAAGATCCTTTAGAGTCCCAAGAATTTCTTCTTGTTTCTTAAGGATTTCTTCAATTTGCCGAGGTATTTCATACAGCTGATTGCTGTAATATTGTACCGTCTTTTGAATTTTTCTAAGATCTCCGGAGAGTTTAGAGGAATCTGGGGTAATCTCTAAAAATTTAGAGTTAGAAATCATCTTTCTTTATCTCTTCAAAATTGAGAGTATTAATCCCAACCTGTCGTAAGTAATCTATTGTGAACAGATTAACTTGTTTATAGGATTTCATATAAATATAATCATCTTGATTCAAACCTTCATTTGAAGTCATATTTTGTAAAAATCTTCTCCTCAACAAAGAAAAGCATGAATTAACGAATAATATTACGTCTGAATAATTAACCTAAAGTTCTGATACCATTTTTACACAAATTCTTTGTACCATGATTAAGCACGAAATCTACAGATTTTAGCATAAAGTCTTTAGATTTTGAGCATAAAAAAACATAAATCCAGTACAAGAATTAAACAATTTAAATATTCAAGTTTGGTGGTCCTAGGGAGCTATTGCAAAGAATCTTATGAGTAGGGAGCTAGGATAAAGTTAAATTTAGGTTTGGGGATTTATCACCAATTTGCTCTTATCTAAATATGTCTTAACTAATAGGAAAATGGGAAAATTGGCCAATATTCTTTTCCAGAAAAGTTGCCTCGAGTTTTCCCGGAAACATGCATGCAATGGAATGCCCTTTTGTTTTTCTATAAATTTCTAATATTAAAGTAAGTGTTTTTAATTTTCTATGCATGGAATGCCCTTTTAATTTTCTATAAATTTCTAATATTAATGTAAGTATTTTTAATTTTTATACAAATTAATTTCATCCTTCTCGATTATACATGACATCTTTCTTTTTTTTTTTGTCCTAATTATATAAAATTACATTATAATTAATTAATAATATTTTTTTTACTAATATATCCTATTAACTATATCTTAAAAACTGTTAAATAATTTGTTGAATACATGGAGTATGGATAAAATGAGAATGTTATATATAATTTACTTTACAATGATTTTTCTTAATCTATGTGGGAAAAAATATGAACTATATAATCAGAACGTAGAGATAGGAGTATTTATGTATAATCATTCTGAATTTATTCTATTTTGATATATATATCATATATTATATTTAAATTCAAGTGATCATAAAATAAACAGAATTATTTTAAAAACATAAATTTTGAAAGTCGTCTGATGTTTATTGAATAATTTTACGATTTTAATTTGCAAATCAAATTCACAAGTGGTTTCGCATTGTATTCTAATTTAAACCGGGTTATGTTAGTAAAATAAATAATAAACTGATATCTGATCATGACTAGCTAGCTATAATAATAAGCAGTGACTTGTAGGTTGTAATATTCATGGATAAGCGAGTTCCCTTAAAAAAAATGCTGTAGACAACTCCACCACTTGCTCAATCATCAAACTTGTTTGTGAACTATTTATTTATTTTTTTTATGTGGGAATCTGCAGCCGCTGTCTTTATGTGCGCTCTGGGTAAATCTCAGAACTAACACAATAGCCTGCAAACTACGCTAGTCAGATAAACCACACTAGGTAAACTCTGTGCGAAAGGCTAGTGCAAACTACGCTAGTCAGGTAAATCACACTAGAAAAACTCTGTGTGAAAGGCTAGTCCAAAAAAGTATTGGCAGGGAGAATCAAACTCCTAAACTTTGACCAAAAATTCATGTGCTCCACCAACTTGAAATCCTTAGGGCATTTGTGACCTATTTATTATATTATCAATAAATGGTTAGATTTCGCTTTCTTGACTTTTAAATGGTCAACTGGCTATAAGAATCTTTCTTGGCTTCGCCTACACGCGCTTTCTATCATGCTAAAATATTCTGGTGATCTCAAAGTTGTTTTTTGTCTTCACGAGTAAAACTGAAACGTGTATACCAACAAATAAAAAAATCCGTGTTTTTTTTTTGTTTATATATTATATGCTAATGCAATATCCTGTAAATTATGTTAACTTAAACGGAATCATACAGAGCATACGTTCGCCAAGAAAATGTTGTTACTGATTAGTGAAGTCTCGTGATAATTTATCAATGACAAAAAAGGTGATAAATATGTATTTTTGACGTACTTGGGGTGACATAAGTTTACGTCAAAATTCACAACTTGTCACCCATACAGCTCATGTGTGGTTAATTTCCCTTCATCTTCCTAACTGAAGTGGACTTTTTATAGAATAATATTTTTGTTTTCTAAATGACGATTTATATTCCATTTGGTATGTAGTATTTTAATTATTTATTCAATTGCTTAGATTCGTTCATCACATGAATGAAATACTGATATATGTTGAAAACACGCTGTCGTGCTCCATTTCTAGACTCGATCAGCCTGCACCTCTATGAAATATATATATAAATTTTAGAGGAAAATACAATTGTGAGATCGAATTAAATTAAAGAAAGAAATTCTTGAATAATATTTGTGCATCTGACTTTTAGCACGGCATGCACATGAATTTCTTAAATTTTGCGATTGTTATCCTCAAATTATAGGTTTAATTGGATTGGAATAGTATTGATCCCCCAGTTTCCCGATTGTGGAAGAGAAAGGCAAAATGATTTCACATCTCAAAAGGACAGATGATTGATCTTTCTTATACAAATGATACTATACATAACCAAACAGCAAACATTTACCATATCAATGGCCAACGAACTTGAGTCCAAATTTGAAGGTACTGCTGGGGTAGCAAACGAAGTTTCCATCTCCCCCGAAACCACGCTTTGTGTTGTAGCCTGGATAATCGCTCAAATCAAATGTGACTTCCTCGATAAGCCGAAGCCCGTGTGAAGAAGCCATAGACACCAGCTTCCATTCATTGTGATGTTCATTGGTCTTGTGGGATATGTGAATTTCACCATCTCCATCTATCATTCCCTTCGCATTCTTCAAAAACAGGCTCACAAGTCTTCGATGACGCCTAAATTAATATGGAGAGCAAACTACAAGAATCAGCCATTAAATAACAGAAACTCATTGGATAGCTCACAGATCGTTGTCCAGGAATGTCGATAATATACAAAAAATGATTTTTACAAGTGGATATATACAAGGCAGCTAGCTAGTGTGGCTCACCGAAGAGTGGAATCTCGGGACAACCCTTCAAAAAATCCAGCGAACGGGAAATTGAATATTATACGATCGAAAGTCATGTGTTTGAGCTGATGGTGAGTGGCTATGGTGGTGGCATCAATTCCATGCATAACAATGCAGCCCTTTTTCTTTAATTCACCAATGTTCCATGGAGCCATCGCATAATTTTTCTTCAAAAAGGCTGAGAGTTCAGTTGACTAGATCAGATTATGTTACATTAATTAAGTAGCATAAGAACAGTGAAATGGTTTCTAAAAAATTCAATGCAAATCGAGGGGAACAATATTTTTAAAGTTCAGGATGTTAAATATCCGTGTGAAGGATGAGACTGGATAAATTTTGATAAATACCTTTGGAATCTAGAGAAGTAGCAACCATTTTCGAAGCGCAACCAAAAGCCTTGGCTAAAGAGAATGAGAATGAGAAATCTCCCTCGCCCACCAGTAGTATACGGTGGCAGCTGCTGTAATGTTTGATCCACCTCGGTTTTTCCTCCGCCACCACCGTCGTCTCTATCACCTTCTCCCCAGCTTCATTACTTTCTTTTTCTTCATACGATCCTTCGTATTTCTTTTCTGTCGAGATACATATTCTCTGATCCTCATGTTCCGCTGCGTATGACTCGTTCTTTTGAGGTACATTGTCTTGGATAATAGCGGCTGCTGCTGAGTCTGCGTAGATGCTTAAACCCGCGGAGTACTCAAGAGCATTATCCCTGAAATTGGGTACAAAAATTGTAACAGAATCTACAACATTCTTGACCTCGCTTGGGTCGGAAGAATATCCTTCGCAGATCTCTCCTGCTGAAATATACATCCCCGTCTCCTCATGCATTGCGTATGAGACATTCTCTCGGGGTGCATTTTCTTGAGTAGCAGCAGCAGCTGAGTCTGTGATCGAACTTGTACTGTAGGAATCAAGAACGTGACTACTGAAACTGGGTATAGAAATTGTTGCGTGATCTTTAGTATTCTTAGTCCCGCTTCTTGAGTCCTCCTGGTTGTTTTGTTCAGTAGAAACGAGAAGGGCTCGCTCCAATGGAGGATGATCGCTTGGCATTGGTGCCGGGTTTTCAATAGGGAGGAGTGGGCCAGCTGATTTTCTTGGCTTTGTAAGGTAGAAAATGCTCTTAATCCTGTGAAATATTCCCCCCTTCAAACATCTCCAAATTGAAATTGGGACGGAACATATTATAAGCCAAATCCTCTTCAAAGTACAGCGTGATCGTTGACCTAATCTTTGGAATAAAGTGGAGAAAGGAGGGGTTAGGTTCGGAGAAATCAGCCTTCGAGCTTCGTCGCCTTCTGTTTTCCAGCCTGAAACTCTGCAGAGACTGAGGATAATCCCCATTTTTCTTGAATGGTTTCCTCAAGGGCTGAACAAAAACAAAATAGTAGCTCGAAAGTTCAAATTTCGGGAAATCACGTAACTAGAATTCAAGCCATACAAATTCTAGAAATATTAGCATAATTCCTTCGTTTCTAACTCAAATTACCAGATGTTGGTGTCAGTACAAGTTTTATTCACACCATGTCTCCAGATTCTTAATCAATATTACCCAGAATTCACAACAACACACTGCCTGGACATGAACTCGAGTAACATTCCTACACAGAACCAATTTCAGAAATATTATCATATCTCGCTCAATTTAAATCGAAATTGGGCAATTCCAAAGACATTTTACTGTAAACTTAAAGGACTATAACTTTCATTTGAAAAGTACTTTCAAATTCCAAGTATATAATGCCCAGAGTTTCGAAATACAGTTAGTATGTTCGCGACCTCAAACAGTGAACACAATTTTGACATATTTCAGTGGAAAACTCGTATCTAATTCATATGTTAACGAAATTAGGTCATTCCAGCGCCAAATTGAAGCCAATACAAAATATTATATTTTACTTTCAGACTACAAACAAAATTCCCAACATATAAAACACAGAAATTCGAAATTCATCCATACAATGTATTGTTGCACACCAAACCATAAATGCTGTTAGAACACACTTCATCTTATATTTCGACCTATTTGTATAAATGAAAAGAAAAAGGCACAAAGCAGCGCTCAAAAGAGGGTTTGAATAACCACTAACCAGTAACCACTACATCCACAGCCCAAAACCTACGAAATCGACCAACACTTGACTGAAATTTTGGAAGAAACCGTGTTTACCGAACTTGCGCGAACAAGTTGTTCGAACGGATCGATTTCTTGCTGTAATTTGACGATTCAAGGCTTGAAATTAAGCCATAGACCACGAGCTACCTTCATCCAAGTTCGTTGCACCATTCCCGGTAGTGAACAGGTGTTGATTGGCCGGAGTCGAGAAGGAGACGGGTTGGGCAAGGGGTTGAGTACGAACTGGTAAGGTGTTTTCTCTTTTACTTTTTTTTTTAAGAAAAAAGTTAAAAGACAAACTTTTTACTTTTCAGACTCTGTTTTTTAGGAGCTTATAATAGTTAGAGTAATCCTACGTGTATAATCAAATTTGTACATCAATTTTTATATCACAAAAAATTCAATACAAAATTTTAATTTATCAAATTTTACAATACATTGAATGCAAAATCTCACGAGATAATAGCAAAATATCACGATATAATTGTTGTAAATATCGTTGTACGATATATTGGTTGTACCTCTAGCATTATTCTAATAGTTAATAGCTTATAAGCTGTCGTGTTTTATTTTAAAAATAAGTTGTTAAAGTGTTTGAATGAATTTATTTAAAACAATTTAAAAATGTTGATGTGTTTGATATTAATATAAGATCTTTTTATTGTCGAAATTACCAAAAAAGTAAAATACTATTAAAATAATTTAAATAGTAATATGCATACAAAAATAATTTTAAATCTATCATAAATGTTAAACATATAATAAAAAATTATTTTTAATTAATTTATAAAAAAAATTTTGATAAATTTTGTATACAAAATGAGCAGAGGGCATGATGAAAATTTAATAAAATATATATAGATAATATGAAGAAGTAAAATATCGAAATAAGATTTTTTTTAAAAAAAAAGAAAAGATAACCTTACTTTTTTTAAAAGCAGCTTATAAGTTGTTTGACAAAATATTTGTCAAACAAATTTAATGAGCTTATAAGCTATGAAACAGTCAATAAGTTGTTTATAAGAGCTTATAAGTTCTCTCAAACACTTTCTTACTTATAAACTGATGTTTTTTTTTTTTTTATCTTGAAAACAAGCTGAAAGACAAATGAACTATTTCTTTTACCCTACAAATCCATTAAAAAATTGTTACCATTGTCTTTCACCCTTAAAAAATGGTTTTTTAAAAACCGTTAATAAAAATTTTTGTCCTAGCCCAAAAAAACACGCTTTGCGTTTAGTTTAAGAAGTCAAAAGAAAAAAATAAGTGATTTTATTATTTAAAATGTGTTTGGATAAATTTGAAGTGCGCGCTTTTAAAAGCATTTATTTAAGCCAAAATAAATGTTTTTTTAAAAGCTCATTATTTATAATTTTTCAAATGTTTTTTTTATAACCCAACATTAAAAAAAAAATTCAATATATTCATCCAAACACAAAAATATTATTTTAGCTGTTACTTAAAAAGTGTTTTTAAAAGTCAACTTAAAAAAACACTTATTTCTAATAAAAAACTTTAGAAAGCAAACGGGCTCATTGACAACAGTTTATTAAAAACCGTTGTCTTTTGAAAAACCGTTGTTTTTTACCTCAAAAGACAACGATTTTTAATAAACTGTTGTCTTTGAAAAAAAACAGCAGTTTTAATTAAAACATTTGTTAAAAGGAAAAAAAAAGACAACATTTTTTTATTAAACCGTTGTCTTTAAGTGTTGTTTCTAAATTTTCTTGTAGTGACTTCAAGAATTAATTTATAAATGTTGAGGTTTGAGTGTGGATTTTCACCTTTTTCTCAGAATTCCTATCGTTTTTATACGCTGAACTTTTCGTTTCCCTGCCGGATTAGATAGGTGGTGTCACGCCCCGAGACCGACACGTGACATCGGCATTGTTTCAAATCCACACAAATTATAAAACAACCAGCCTCGTAGTACAGTATATACCAAACCAGTCTTTTTCATAAATAAATTCCAAAAACGTCTTTACAACTCGATAAATCCAAAAATAACAAAACAAATTCTGAAGCGTCTAAAAACTTAATAACAAAATATTAATGCAAAAATCCCCAAAATAAACATAACAAAATTTAATGTTAATATTTCTCTATCATCATCCCCAAAGGAAAAGTAAGATGTGAGTATTTTGGAAATCACTCAGCAAATGGGGGCCGATCGATCATATCAAATATATACATATATATTTATTTCAAAAACTCATAGCATAATTCAAAATGTAAACAATTCATATCATGTTTTAACATAGCATAGTATTAACATCATCATAACATAATTGACATGACATAACATAGCATAACATAACTTTGGTCAGACACTGAAATTTCTATCATTATTTGTGGCTAACTGATCAGTCCCTATATGTAATCCCTCTAAGGGGTGAGGTCATAGAACGATTATTATTACCCGGGTGAGGTCATAGAACGGTTATTATTACCCACCGCATCAGGGTCATAACATAACATGGTTCGGAAATTTCCTTTCCACTCATAATTTGAGTCATAACAGTGCCAAAACATATTCTTAACGAATCTTATCATGAATAAGAATTATATAGCAAAATTCCAAAGATTATCATGAACGATCGAATTTTAAATCATACATAATATTTTAAAACAAAGGCCACTTACCTTGATTTGCTAAAAAAAATAAAGTAACCGAAGCTTGGAACCGATTTCTCGAAACTTTACTGGTTGCTTCCTTGAACTTTCTTCCCGAACTCCTAATTGACAACCTTCGAATTTAAGGTTAAATTGGCCCATTAGCGAGGCTTAAATACTAGCTTAATCATTTCGAAAATTACGCAGAAGAAGTGGGCAAAAGACCAATTATACCTCAATTTTAAACTGTAGTGGACATCTTCTTAGAATTTTCTTCTCAATATCTTTAGCCAAGACCCACGTGCACAAGAGAAATTGAGCAGATTTTCTAACTCCAAGTGGCAGCCTTTATTCACGTGAATATGAATGAAAGTTGACAGAATTCTTGCTTCAAATTTTATTGCTTGTCTCGGTAAAATGGAGAGAAAAAGTAAGGATGAAAGAGATGGCTTCTAGTGTTTAAATAAGAGACTAAAATCAGACGACTAAGAGCCCGTTTGGATTTTGTAGACATTTTTTAAAATAAGTGCTTTTAAAAGCTATAATTTTTGGCTTTTAAAAAAGCTTTAATTTTGACTTAAAAAAATGCTTATTTAAGCACTTTTTTGGTTAATCAAACATCTTATTAACTGAAAAGCACTTAAAAAAGTGCTTTTTTGGCCTGACTTTTGAAACCAAACGGGGCCTAAAAGGAACGAAATCTGCCTTGATTTCTGTAGCAAGAAAATAAAATTTTTGCAGCTTATTATTCCTCGATTTGTTTGCCAAATAAAAGCTGATATGGTGCTATGGTTTCGGCCAATATCTCGCACCCCGGGAAGGAAGAATTTTTCCATGTAGAGAGTTTATTCCTTATTGAATAAACTTGGGGCCAAAGTTTCGGGTTTTACAGGTGGAGTGTCTTTTTCTTTCTTGAATGAAAACAAATGTGAATAAAGATATGGAGAAGGACGTGAAGAGTATGAAAAGTTGGCTGGGAAGAATGCAGGCTACGTAGAAGCCAATAGCAACAATAGGAGCATTGATGAAAAAGTGAAGCTTGCTCGAGAGACTGCTTTCGAGATTGCGGATGTTCTTGATGAGATTGCCCTTCACTCCACCCATGTAGTCCACCGCCACAAGATCACACAAGAGGCTCGCAAATTCGGCCACAATATTCGCCATGGGTTTCCGCTTAAAAGGATTTTTGAAAAGATAGCAGATATCAAGAGTGAAAGATATATTGAATTTTGAAGAATTTAACTTTAGAAGAATTTAAGATTTGTTTCCTAAAGCGTGACTCAGTCAATATTTGTTTTGCCTTTCTTTCTTTAAAATTCTCTTTGCAAGACGATATTAATTTTACTATCTAAATATTTGTGTTTTCAGGATTTACAAGATCGGTTATATACAAGGAAAAACAAAGATCGTTAGAGATTAACTAAAGTGGAAAGAAGATTTAGCAAAAGATATAGAGAAAAACAGCAAGGATCAATCAGACGGTTCTTTGGGTAAGAAGTAATCGAAGCAGAAGAAAAGAGGAAAGGGGTGAACGAGACTTTAGGCAAGAAAAAATATTGATTGAAGAATATCAAGGCTTTTTCATATAGCTTACTTTTGTTTCGTTTTTTTTTTTACTTTGTTTAAATTACACTCTTGAAGTTTGTTTTTCAATCTAGGATTGAATTTAGAGCGTTGTTAGGATTTCTCAAAGTGTTGAGAATCTAACTTTGATGTGGTTACTAGGATTGGTTTTTATAATTGAATATTACTTTGTTCTCGTAATAATTTTTGCCATGAGGACTTGTGTACTTGTGCACATTAAAGTTTGTATTATTCTTTCCGTTGCGTACTCATGCATACATGCTATAATTACTTAAATTATTTTGAACGATGTTGTTCCTTGATATTATTGACTTCGTAAGACAATATCGGGGTATTTGACTTTATATGTTTTTTTGTTAATAACCTGTGAATATAATTCTTACAAATGGCATCAGAGTCTTCTCTTGATACACTAAGAGTGATTCTGATTGTTTTATTTTCTCAGGAAATTCATGGATTCTGCCTCAAATAATTCATTCTTTAAACCACCAGTGTTTGATGGAACGAATTATGCTATGTGGAAATCCAAAATTCGTTTCACAATAAAAAGACTTGGATGAAAGAGCATGGAAAATCATTCTCAACGGGTGGACACCTCCAAAGATGCAAGGACCTGAAGGAGATTATATCCTCAAACCCGAAGCTACATGGTCTACTGAGGAAATCTTGATTTTGAGTTTTAATGCAAAAGCCTTAAATGCAATATTTTCCACCGTTGATATGAGAATGTACGGAATAATTGCTGACTGCACAATTGCAAAAGATGAATGGGAGGCTCTTCAGAAACACTGTGAGGAATCGAAAAGTGTGAAACGGACAAAGATCAGGTTAGTTAACTCCAAATTTGAATATCTCAGAATGGAAGAAACTGAAACAATTGCAGAATATGATCACCACCTTCATCAGATTGCTACTGAAGCCTACTATCTTGGAGCTCCTATCGCCAATGAAGCCCTTGTGAATAAAGTCCTTCGGTCTCTACCAGAAAAATTTAATGGAAAAATTTGGGCTTTGGAGGAAGTCAAGGACACATCTAAGATGAAGTTGACTGACCTTATCAGCACTCTTCAAGTGTTTGAGTTAAATTCCAAGAAGGACAAAGGAAAATCTATAGCACTTGAAGTGTCAAAAGAATCCTATGGTGATATAGTCAAGTGTTTGGGTGACCGAACGATTCGTGACAGGAACAGATAGCAGAACTGCAGAGGAGGTGGCCAAGGATTACCTCAGGGAACTGATTCACAGGAACTTGGTTCATGTTTCCAACTGGGATTTTGATGGCCGACCTAAAAGCTGTCGTGTGCTAAGCCTCGTGCTGACATTTATCGTTCAAAAGTGCAAAGAATAGATTTTTGCATCCATTTTACCACGAGAAAATACAAGTGCAAACCACATCATCGGACATCTATCGGTCCATTGTGACTGCTCTCATTTGCCCTAAATTAGCAGCAAATATGTTGTGATTCAATCTGTTTTCTTGTTTAGGTGTTTTAACTTTATCCTTTTTATTGTTGCATGATAATCGAACGATTTGTAACACCCCCTTCTCATATTTCTCTGTTCAGGTGTGGTACATTTTCGGCCGTTCACCTTGGTAACAATTTTCGAGATTTCCAGTTGCTACGAGTCTTAGACTTGCAAGGTGCCCCTCTTACTGAATTTCCCGAACAAATCACCAACCTCATCCTTCTAAGGTATCTTAGTTTGAGGGACACTGATATCAAGACAATCCCTAAGTCCATTAAAAAGCTAATTAACCTTAAAACCTTGGACCTCAAGCAATCTGGTGACTCAACTTCCGAAAGCAATCTCCCGACTGCACAATCTCCGTCACCTCCTTAACAAATCTGCAGAAGTTGTCTCTCGTAAAGGTCGGCAAAAAGGGTGGAATCACAAGGGAGCTTGGAAAGCTATCGTAGCTGAGGAAGCTAGGACTTACAGGAATCCGGAGAGAACATGGAAAAGACTTGTGTGCATCTCTTGAGAAGTTGAAAAATCTGACGACTCTTGATTTATGTTCCAACATAGAGGAAGAGTTCTTGAATAGGGAGAGATCCAAAATCCCAGTTCCAATATTCAGCGCCTATACCTGAAAGGGCGCTTGGAAGCTAGCATTTCCAAGGTGGATCTCCAAGCTTGACAATCTGCAGAGGATCGACCTGAAATGGTCGAAATCAAAAGACTGCCCACTGAAGGCACTTGGGCATCTGCCAAACTTAGTGGAGATTCAGCTAGTTGTCAGTTTTGAAGGTGACAAATTAGAGTTCGTAGCATCATTTTTCCAGAAGCTAATGATTTTAGCAATCAAAAGGTTTTCGCGGTTGAACACTATTGTCATAGAAAACACGACATGGCAACGGAATTCGTCGCTGGACTGAGAAAACACGGCGAGGACCAAGAGATGGTTCAACACGTAGCACTTATCCACTCTTTTACTCTCAAAATTATGAGAGCTGGACGCTTGAGAATCTTTCTGGAAGCATCTTTTCTGTTTGATGCATGCAATTAAGCACACATTGCTAAACATAGATTATTTTGTCTTGTTTTTTCATTTTCATTTTTTTTTTTGTTTATTTTCACTCGTGTGTGTTAAAATTTACGCATGCATTGATTTTCTTCTTTGGATTTGATGGATAGTGATAGATGCTTATAATTAAAATTGATACCCGGAAGAGGAAATTTCCTCAGCTCATAGATGACCCTAAGGTAAAGATCAATCCTTAGCTAGCCAGAATCGTCCGGGGGGTCAGCTCGGGTCGGGAGTTTGGGAACTCGGGAGCTCGGCCAAGCTCTCCCATTGTAATGTCCAGCTCAGCTCGGGAGCTCGGGAGCTCATCCAAACTCCTCCACCATCACCTCCAGCTCGGCTCGGGAGCTCGGGAGCGCAGCAAAATTCCTTCACCATCCTCTCCAACTCGGGTTGGGAGCTCTGGAGTTCATCTCAGCCCCGATGTTAGTAGGGAGTTAGCTTAGTAGAGGGGTTGAATAACCTTGATGAGCTAGCTAAGATGTTAGGATCAGTGTTCAGGTGGAGTTCAGGGGTTCAGCAATAACTCACTCACCCCTTTTCCATATGACCTCAGGGAGAGCAGCAGTATAGCATCCCCATGATGACTGTTCAGCTCAGATTAAGTGTATTGTTATTTTCTTTGTCAGACAAGATTCGGGCGAGATCTCAGCCTAAATATTCGGGATTGTGATCCCGGGATTCGCGGATTTTTGATAAGAAAAGTAGGCGCTAAACCCGGAGCCCTCTCCTATAAATACCAGGTACACTTTCATTATTTGGATCCTAATTTTTTCACTCGTGTGCACACACCACTCTCTATATTTTCGCTAGCCTAGCATCTGACTTGAGCGTCGGAGAGAATACGCCGAAACACCTTCCGGCCCCCCTTAACACTCTTGTTAGTGGTTTCAGGTCTGCAGCAGTTCATCTTTTATTTGGAGGAGCTTCTTCAGCTCATCCAAGAAGATCATTTTATTGAGGTATATCAATTGGCGCCGTCTGTGGGAACTTCAAGCTAAGACGTAGATATGGCAGGAAGAGGAAGATGAAGGGGAAGAGGAAATGTGGCGGATATGACTATAGATCAGCTCAGCCAGTTCTTCACTCAAACGGTGCAAGCGGCCATGGGTCAAAATCCACCACCTCCTCCCGTAGGTCAGCCAAACCCAATGGATGCGGTGTGGGAAGAGATCAGGAGACTAGGTCGGCAAGTCGAAGGTCGGCCTGGGCCTATACAGAGGGAAAGTCCTTTTGCTCGGGCTATTCTAGATGAAGAACTCCCTGCAAATTTTAAGCAGCCTACTTTAGGGGAATATGACGGGAGCTCAGATCCGGAGGAACATTTGGGGAGATTTGAAAATGCAGCCTTGTTGCATAGATATTCAGATGCAATTAAATGTCGGGTCTTCCTCACTACTCTGGTAAGGTCAGCCCAGCAATGGTTTAACCTTTTACAGCCTGGTAGTATTCAGACTTTCAATGACTTCAGCTCAGCTTTTCTACACCAATATGCGAGTTGTAAGAGATATTTGAAGACTTCTCTCAGTTTGTTCAATATGAAGCAATCTGAGGTGGAACCGTTGCGGGAGTATGTTCAGCGCTTCAATACAGCAGCTCTGGAAGTACCTGCTGCCACTGCTGTCACCTTGGTCAACTCTTTCACTCAAGGGTTGAGAGGATGAGAGTTTTTCAGATCCTTGGTCAAGAAGTCTCCTTTGACTTATGATGAGCTCCTTAGTCGAGCTGAGAAGTACGTGAATTTGGAGGATGCACAGAGGCAGAGGAGACAGGAAGGAACGTCTGGGAGTAAGCCCAGTGCCAAGGTGGGAGCAAAGGCAGAGGGGAAGACAGAAGGAGGAAGGAAGAGGGTTGCAGAAGAGATGAACAGGGTAAAAGAACCCTACCCCTATGTACCACTCTCGGTAAGCCTGGGGAAGGCAATGCAAGTATGTGAGGATAGGCGAGCACTTGTGAGACCCCGTAATGCGGAGAAAGGCCCGCGGTTACCGCCATCTGACAAGTTTTGCGATTTTCATCAGGAGTATGGGCATATCACCAGTGATTGTCAGATGCTAGGTGAGGAGGTTCAAAAGATCATGTATGATGACCCTCAAATCAGAGCTGAGCTGACTCGAAGGGCAAATCCTCCTCGCCAAGGCCGAGCTCCCCAATGGAGGAATCAAAGGAATGAAGTTAGAGAGAATCAAGGTGATCGTCAAGGAAGAGCTCCTCAAAACGGTCAAGGAGATAGGGTGCAACAAATTGCAAATCATCCCAATCGGGGTGTTATCCATATGATCTCAG
Source organism: Henckelia pumila (assembly GCF_033568475.1). Taxonomy (NCBI): domain Eukaryota; kingdom Viridiplantae; phylum Streptophyta; class Magnoliopsida; order Lamiales; family Gesneriaceae; genus Henckelia; species Henckelia pumila. The sequence goes on along the minus strand of NC_133120.1, from coordinate 100,533,816 downwards.
GGGGTAGTACGGATGGAGATTCGGGAAGGACTCACAAAGCTCACGGGCGTAGGTTGGAAAATTTTGAGGTAAATTCTCAGCTCAGCTGTCCCATTGATCCGAACATCAGTTTTGGAAGGGAAGATTTAAAGGATGTGGTGCTACCTCATAATGATCCCTTACTGGTCACCTTGACCATAGCCAATTATGACATGGCTCGTATCTTTGTGGATACTGGGAGTTCAGTAAACATTATCTTTAAAAAAACTCTGGACCAAATGAAATTGGAAGGATTTGAGTTGGATCCAATCACCACAGAGTTGTATGGGTTCACGAGTCATGCTTTGCAACCGTTGGGACAGATAGTGCTCCCCTTGTTCCTTAGGAGTGGAGAGCAGAGAATAACCAAAATGGCTTACTTTACAGTGGTGGATGCCCCATCTTCTTTCAATGGAATATTGGGACGCCCTGCCCTGAGTGATTTCCGAGCTGTGGCTTCCACCTACCACCAGAAATTGAAGTTCCCAAGTGGAAAAGAAGTGGGGGTTGTTAGGGGTGATCAAAAGGCAGCACATTTGTGTTATGTGAATGAAGTGAAGGTTGATGCAAAGAGAAGTAGGAGGGAAGTAGGAATGGTTTTGATAGGCCGAGCACCAAGGGTGTTGGATCAAAAGGTATTTTTCATGTCTGAAGAAGATCATGAGAAAGTAGAGCTAAGTCCTGGAGCTCAGATGGTGAAGTTAGCCGCTGATCTCAGTTCTTCAATGAGACAAAGGTTGATTGATTGCTTGAAGGAGAACAAAGATGTTTTTGCTTGGTCTGTTTCAGAGCTCACAGGGTTTAGTGCAGACGTTATGGTTCATCGGCTCAACATTTTCGCGGGAGCGAAGCAGGTAAAACAGAAAAAGAGACACTTTGGGCCTGAAAAGGATAAGGTTATTAAGAAAGAGGTGAATGAACTCCTTAAGGCATGTCATATTAGGGAAGTCCAGTTCCCTACTTGGTTGTCAAATGTGGTTCTTGTCCCTAAGAGTTCAGGCAAATGGACGATGTGTGTTGATTTTCGAGACTTAAATAAGGCATGCCCAAAAGATTGCTATCCACTGCCTCGAGTTGATCAGTTGGTGCTATGGCAGGTCATCAGTATTTGTGTTTCATGAATGCCTATCAAGGGTACCATCAGATTTCGTTGGCAGAGGAAGATCAGGATAAAGTAAGTTTCACTACCTCTCATGAAACTTTCTGTTATAGAGTGATTCCTTTCGGTTTGAAAAATACAGGGGCTACTTATCAGAGGCTCATGGATAGGGTGTTTGCTTCCCAGATTGGCCGAAATGTGGAGGTTTATGTAGATGATATCCTGGTAAAATCCCAGGATGATGCAGGTTTGATGACCGACTTGAGGGAGACCTTTGCCACGCTCAGGTCCTACGGAATAAAGCTCAATCCTGAAAAATGTGTGTTTGGAGTAAGAGGAGGCAAGTTTTTGGGATACATGGTGACTGAGAGAGGGATTGAAGCTAACCCCGAGAAAGTGCAAACTATCCGATCCATGTCTCATCCTCGAAATCTACAGGAAGTTCAGAGGTTGGCAGGAAGGATAGCAGCTCTATCTCGATTCATATCCAGATCAGCTCATAGAAGTTTACATTTCTTTAAGGTTCTTCGGAAAGCTAAGAAGTTTGAGTGGGATGCTGAATGTGGGAAGGCGTTCGAGGACTTAAAAAATTATTTAGCCGAACTTCTTGTATTGGCTAAGGCAGTTCCGGGTGAACCCTTATACATCTACCTCTCAGCTTTGGAGGGGGCGGTCAGTTCGGTACTCATTAGGCAGGAAGGAGCGGCTCAACATCCTCTCTACTTTTTCTCACATTCTCTCAAGGGTGCTGAGCTCCGGTATTCAGAGGTCGAGAAGTTGGCACTTGCACTTGTTATAACGGCCCGGAAGCTCAGACCTTATTTTCTATCACATCCTATTGTGGTGTTAACCAATAGTCCCATGGGAAGGATATTAACTGACGCTGACATTTCGGGGCGATTGGTGAAGTGGACTACTAAACTCAGTGAGTATGATATTCAGTATGAACCAAGAGCAGCGATTAAAGCTCAAGCATTGGCTGATTTTTTAGCCGAAACAAAACATATGGAAGGGCAGGGCTTATGGAAAGTGTATGTTGATGGTTCTTCTAACAGCGAAGGATGTGGAGTGGGGGTGCTTCTGATATCCCCTCAGGGAGATGATATCCGATTGGCAGTCAGGTTGGATTTTCGAGCTTCCAATAATGAGGCAGAATATGAGGCCGTGTTAATTGGCCTTCGGGCAGCTAAGCAAGTTGGGGCAGCCCGAATACATCTCTATTCTGATTCGCAATTGGTAGCTTAGCAAGTGAATGGATCTTACGAGGTGAAAAGTGAGAAGTTAAAAGAGTACATGAAGGCAATAGAGAAATCTCGGGGCCTCTTTGATGAGGTAATGTTTGAGCAGATCCCTAGAGAGAGCAACGAAAAGGCGGATGTTCTGGCCAAGATGGCTAGCTCACTTCATAACTGGAAAAGGAGAGAGGTAGTCGTACAAGTGGAATTAACACCTTCTACTGAGCTCACACCATTAGCTTCGGAAGAGAGTGACTGGAGAAAAGAGCTCTTAGAATACATGAAGAAGGGCGAGTTACCAAAGGATCCCAAGAAGGCATATCGGTTGAAACAAAGGAGTCTCCGCTTTGTGATGGTGGAGGGAGTTCTTTATAAGAAGTCATTTTCTGGACCTCTTCTCAAGTGTTTGGGTCCTAAGGAAGCTCATTATGTCCTGAAGGAGATACACGAGGGGTGTTGTGGCAATCACTTGGGATCTTATTCTCTAGCCCGTAAGGTTCTTTTAGCAGGATATTTTTGGCCTACTATTGTGAAAGGTGTCATAGATTTGGTGACTTCTTGTGACAGTTGTCAGCGACATAGCAGACTTCAGCATCAGCCAGCGGCGTTAATGAAAGGAATCGTGGCAGCGTGTCCTTTCGATCAGTGGGGAATGGATATTGTGGGTCCTTTCCCTCTAGCCCCAGCTCAAAAGAAATTCTTGTTGGTCGCTATAGATTACTTCTCTAAATGGGTGGAGGCGGAGGCCTTGGCCCGAATTACTGAAGGAGACGTTCTGAAATTTCTGTGGAAGAATATTGTGTGTAGGTTTGGAGTACCGCGGAAGCTTATCTCCGATAATGGGAGACAGTTTCAGGGAGCCCGGACGCAAGCTTGGTGCAAAGTGATGAAAATTCAACAACACTTCACATATGTCCATTATCCTCAAAGCAATGGTCAGGTGGAGGTCACTAACAGATCTTTGGTGCAAAGCTTGAAGACCCGATTAGGAAAAGCCCAAGGAAATTGGGTGGAGGAACTCCCTAGTGTGTTATGGTCATATCGTACCACACCCAGAATTGGGACAGGAGAGACTCCATTTAGTTTGGTTTATGGAAATGAAGCGGTCTTGCCAGCAGAAATTGGAGAAGAGTCAGCTCGGATCATCTTCTACGATGAGAAGAATGGAGAAAAGAGAATGGAAGACTTAGACTTTATGGAGGAGAAAAGAGAAGCTGCTGCCATCAGAATGGAGGCATACAAGAACAGGGTATCTCGATCCTATAATCGTCGGGTGCGCAGGAAGGGATTCCAGGTAGGAGATTTGGTACTCAGAAGAGTTCAAGATGCGGCTGTAGGGAAGCTCGACCCTAAATGGGAAGGACCGTACAAGGTGGTGATGAGGCTCAGTTCAGATGCTTACTACTTAGAAGATTCAAAGGGAAGGATGTTGAAGAGATCATGGAGTGCTTATAATTTACGCAAATATTATTCTTAAATGTTGTAAGAACAATTTTTCTTTAAGTTGTAATTCATGCAAGCTACATTTCGATTTTATCTATAAGCAGTTATTCTTTCAGAAATATTGATGTAAACATTGTCTTAGTCACGCCTCTTAGGCCCCTGACTTTGGTTCAGCTCATCACCTTAGTCACGCCTGTTAGGCCCCTGATTTTGGTTCAGCTCATTACCTTAGTCACGCCTCTTAGGCCCCTGACTTTGGTTCAGCTCATTACCTTAGTCACGTCTCTTAGGCCCCTGACTTTGGTTCAGCTCATCACCTCAGTCACGCCTTTTAGGCCCCTGACTCTGGTTAAGCTCATTCCCTTAGTCACGCCTCTTAGGCCCCTGACTTTGGTTCAGCTCATCACCTCAGTCACGCCTTTTAGGCCCCTGACTCTGGTGAAGCTCATTACCTCAGTCACGCCTTTTAGGCCCCTGAATCTGGTTAAGCTCATCACCTTAGTCACGCCTCTTAGGCCCCTAACTTTGGTTCAGCTCATCACCTCAGTCACGCCTTTTAGGCCCCTGACTCTGGTTAATCTCATTCCCTTAGTCACGCCTCTTAGGCCCCTGACTTTGGTTCAGCTCATCACCTCAGTCACGCCTTTTAGGCCCCTGACTCTGGTGAAGCTCATTACCTCAGTCACGCCTGTTAGGCCCCTGACTCTAGTTAAGCTCATCACCTTAGTCACGCCTCTTAGGCCCCTGACTTTGGTTCAGCTCATCACCTTAGTAACGCCTCTTAGGCCCCCTGACTTTGGTTCAGCTCATTACCTTAGTCACGCCTCTTAGGCCCCTGACTTTGGTTCAGCTCATCACCTTAGTCACTCCTGTTAGGCCCCTGATTTTGGTTCAGCTCATTACCTTAGTCACGCCTCTTAGGCCCCTGACATTGGTTAAGCTCATCACCTTAGTCACGCCTCTTAGGCCCCTGATTTTGGTTCAGCTCATCACCTTAGTCATGCCTTTTAGGCCCCTGTCTTTGGTTCAGCTCTCTACCTTAGTCTAGTCACCTCGGCCCTGATTTTTGGGCTCAGTTCAGTTACGGCACTTTGATTTCAGCCCTTAGCTCATTTTATATACTCAAGTACAAATGGTGTTAGCAAGTTAATTAAACACGCGCTTGGTAATTATGAGGGGTCACTTCATAGTGCTCTCATGTAGATGAGCTGGCGGTCAAGAAAATTTGGCTGGGGAGCTCGGGACCTCGGGAGCCCATTTAGGCGATCTGAGAACATAGTTCAGATCAAGTCGGAAGTTTGGTTCCGAAAGCTCAGCTCGGCTCTGGCAGCTCAGCTCGGCTCCGGCAGCTCAGCTCGGTTCCTGAAGCTTCAGCTCAATACAACGCCTCCGGCTGTTAGTTTATTTTTAAACAAGTACTTTGCTCCTCTTAGGGAGCTCAGCTCTGTTCAACGCCTCCGGGTGTTAGTTTATTTTTAAACAAGTACTTTGCTCCCCTTAGGGAGCTCAGCTCAATACAACGCCTCCGGGTGTTGGTTTATTTTTAAACAAGTACTTTGCTTCCCTTAGGGAGCTCAGCTCAATAACGCCTCCGGGTGTTAGTTTATTTGTAAACAAGTACTTTGCTCCCCTTAGGGAGCTCAGCTCTGTACAGCGCCTCCGAGTGTTAGTTTATTTTTAAACAAGTACTTTGCTCCCTTTAGGGAGCTCAGCTCTGTTCAACGCCTTCGGATGTTAGTTTATTTTTAAACAAGTACTTTGCTCTCCTTGGGGAGCTCAGCTCAGTTCGATGCCTCCGGGTGTTAGTTTATTTTTAAATGTTAATCTTATTTCCCTTCAGGGAGCTCAGCTCAGCTCAGCTTACCTTCGGGTGAGCCTATTTTGAAGAGTTAATCTTACCTCCTCTTAGGGAGCTCAGCTCAGTTCACCGTCGAGTGTTGGTTTTATTTTTAATGTTTATTACGCTTTCTTTAGGGAGCATAGCTCAGCTCATCGGGGAAGGTTAAGGAGGTCAGTTTGAATTATGAAGGCTAAGGAAAATGTAAAGCAAATAAACTGACGTAAGAAGGCAAAAATTTAAATGTTTACATCCACAAAAACCCCAAACTAACTTTCATTCTCTCCCTCGCCCTCATCCTCACCCTGTTCATCTACGCCCCCATCCTCTTTTGCTGCCTCTGCTGAGGTAAGGGAGAGGGCAAACCCGTCTAGGTCCAGGAAGTCCACAGGGGTCCCTTCAGGAGGATAGCCTGCTGCCCTGAACTGCTGAGTGCAGCCGTCGAACCCTTTGGCCAGGTAATCATAGGCTTGGGCAGCCACCTCATCCATATATTCATCGGACTTCAAGAATGCCTCCTTGAAGCCTTCAGCTCCCTTGGACAGCTCAGCTCGGGACTCTTCCAGTTCTTGAAGGGCCTGAGCAAGTTGATCATGGGACCCCTTGAGTTTGCTCCGAAGATTCTCCTTCTGCACCTCGGAGACCCGGAAGTCACTTTGATGCTTCAGCCGTTCAGCTTGGAAGCCCATCCTCATTTCCTCTATCTGGGCTCGGAGATTGGCCACCTCCTTCTCATAACCAAGCTTCGCGTCCTCCGCTAACTGGTTAAGCTCAGCAAAATGAGCTTCATAACCTCGGGCATCCTTAGAAAGTTGCTTTCGAGTCATGGAAGCTCGGAGGGACATCTCGGCGTTCAGAACAGCAGCCTAAGAAAGGAAAAAAACAATTAAAAGAGAATATAAAAGAGGAACATAAAGTAATGGATAATGGAAGGTTACCTCAGCTGAGGCAGTGTTAGAACGTTGCATCAGCTCAGCCCATCCAAGGCTTTTCACATAATCGGCGTCAGCCTGGGAGATCATATCCCGAAGGACTGACCCAGTCATTGGAGTAGGCCCGACCCCCACAATACGCAGGGCATCGTGGTACATTTCGAAGAAATTGGTTCTGCACCGGACCATGGGAGTCTGAGGCTTCTCCGCCCTGAACTGACGAAGGGATGCCACCTCCGGAATAGAAGACTTCCCGGAGTCCAGCTCCACTACCTCAGGGTAAGGGCTTGACGGTGCCCGCCTTTTCGAGCCTTTGGACTGGGTGGCAGAAGGCTCAGGCTTGCTAGTGGCCCGTGGTGAAGGGGCTTTAGACTTGGTTGAGCTCCCTTCAGCCCGGCCCCCTGATGGGGCAGTTGTTTTCTTCTTCTCCAACATTCTCTTCATGGCTGAATCCATAACCTTTTTTTCTGCACGAGACATAAGGAAGGTCAGGATAGGAAATGAGAGAGCATAACATTAGTAAAGCGAAGCACGGGCGGGGGAAGGGCCGTACCTAAGTTTCCTCGAACAGAAACATCTGCCGAGCTAAGCCCATGGTGGCAGAGCAGGTCCTCTGCCAAAAGGGCAGAGACATCAAAGCACCTTCTCCCTATAGCCCTTTGGGCTCCAGTAAACAATTCCCCTTGACGGAAGCCCGGGGCGGGAACAGGTAGGAGTGGGAGAACATCCCTCCAAGCTGAACATATGTCCCAATCGTCGGAGGGACATACAAAAAAGAAAGCATTTTTCCAATTTTTATTGGAGCTGGGAGAACCCTTAAAAAATTTGCAGTTGGGTCGGCAGGAAAAGTAAAAGGAGCCCTCCTCAGAACGTTTGGGCAGCAAAAAGTTACAAATGGTAAAACAGTTAACTTTGAAGCCCAGAGTCCTAAAAAGAACTACAAAACTACAGAGAGTTCGGAAAGAGTTGGGGGTGAACTGTCCTAGGTGAAGCTCATAGTATCGGCTGAGCTGTTGGAAAAGTAAGGGGAGGGGAAATCTAAGACCTGCCTCCAGCTGATCTAAATAAAAAGTATAATACCCTGGAGGAGGGTGGTTAGCTCGGTCTGTGGGGTTAGGAATGATGAACTCATAAGTCTTCGGGGCGTGGGATAGAGCTCTTATCTTTTCCTCATCCGAGGCATCTAGCTCGGAGGGATACTGCTCAAACCACGGCACCACAGAGGCTTCTGGGTCATTGCCCAGGTCATCATCCCGAGCTAAGGTCGAGGGGTGAGCAGGGTCCTGGCCTGTAGGCTCTCCTGCGGGGGTAAGTGCGAGGGAATCAAATCGATCCACCTCTTGGAATATTTCATCCGAGCTTCCAGAGTTAGCTCGGGAGGAGGAGGCCATTACTTACAAGGATACTTAGGCGGGGATCTCGGTAACAGAAGAATCAAGAAAACACGGGAGCTTGGAAAAGGGAATCTGAAAGAAAATTAAGAGAAGCAAAGTGAGGGAAAAAGTGAAAATGAATTTTCACAGTCAAGACCTATTTATAGAAGGAGCAAATGAATCCAGGCCGTTGATTTTTTGGAAGATGGACGGTGACCGGCTAAATCGGTTTGATAAAAATCTACTGAAAAGCATACCAGATCAAGTAATAGTAAAGTGGACAGAGAGTCCAAGTATCGATCCCACAGGGACTGCAGTCAATTCTCAAGAATTAATTATTTTACTTAATCTAGACAAAATAATAGAAGGATTTTGAATTAAATAAAATAAGAATATAAAATAAAAACTGATTAAGAAATAGAATAAAAATAACTGAAGATAAAAATAATTAAGACAAAGACAACCAAGACACACGTAGGTACCGAACAAATTTTGTAACATGAAATCGATTCAGGACTCAGATTTAATCTTAATTCACGAGAATTCTCCTAATTTGTTCAAATGACTATTTCTAGAACAATCAAACCTATTCAAATGTTGATGAACTAATCTTTCATAATTCTAATCAAATTTGAATACATTAAATATTTGTGAAAATTCAGTTTACACCTAAACCGCACACTGAAACCGAATTCTATTTTTAGTCGGTTTTACAATATGTTAATTATCAGAGTGATCAAAATCAATACCTCCTCTGTCGACTTGGAATCGATTAACATGCAAGCAAACAGTTGATCAGACTATTCACAAGATAAATATAAATCTAACAATCAATAAAATAAAATCAACTCTGAAAAATCCCAAACAAACATCCAAGTTTTCTACATGAATTTGTCCGGCCCAATCACGCCGTCTTGGTTGAAAATAAACTACTCAATAATTAAAAACAATAATTCAAAAATAAAAATAAAAAGAAGAAAAGAAAGAAGAAATCTTCTCTCCCAAGCCTTGTAGCCGCCTCCTCTGTGTTGTGCGCGTTCTGGAACTTCGGAACCCTCAAAAATATGTTATATCTTGTATATATATGGTCCGGAACGCCTACCAGTTAATTTTCTCTCAAAACAAGGATTTTTCGGAACACATATGACCCCCGAACACGCGCGCACGCACAGCATAGGCCTCGCGCGCGCGCAACACATAAAAACAGAGGCCTAGACACGAAACTCGCGCGCGCACAGTACAAAAATTCTGCACCGAGCGACGATTTTCAAAAATTCATATCTTAAGATCTAGCCGTCGGATTGAGCTGAAATTTGGATAGAAGATTTCAAACATCTTAAAATATAATCTGAACGGTGAAGATCGGATTTGGAGCTTTATAAAATTAAATTTGATTTTTTGAACAAAGCTGGTCCGGAATTCATTCTTCAAAAATATATTTTCCTACAAAATTAACCCAATGAGTGAAATACACACACATGCACTAAAACACATAAAAATAATATGAATGCACACAAAATAGACATAAAAATAACATGAAATAATGCATACAAAATTCACTTATCAACACCCCCATACTTAACTCTTTCTCGCCCTCGAGCAAGACATGCAAAAACAAAATGCAAACAAAAACATAAGTAAGGACGATTCATAAATGTGCAAAGCCTCTGAGAAGTTTAATCACAAAATAAAAAACACAGACATGCTCTCAAATTTTCATAATACACCTTCGGTTTAACGTGAACGTGTGTGTGTGAAATGTCATTCCAGTTTCATACAATTTAGACCGAATTCGTTTCAAAACTGCTTGGCGACCTATGACAAATCAGTGCAAGTTTCACTCTTTAAGTTCTCATTCCTTCCAACGACCTCTAGACTAAACCCACCTCCCTTGAGATAATGAATTACACACCTCCGAATTTTGCACCCGGTATTGCTTTAGCCCCAATAATTACCCGCTGACTTAGCTATAACTGGCTAGGATACGAAAAATTATTCTATTTTTTTTAATCCCCTCGTCTATAGCCCGGATAGAGCATCAATCCCATTGAATCCGCATACTTAGCCTTAAATTAAATTTTTTTTTAGGTGCGCCCAAGATCATAAGTGTAAACTAGAGCCTCATCAAAATTCATAGAACACAATCAAGATCCACAAACCACCTATTGTCGTGCAATGGTCAAACAGACAGAAACTTCATCAAATCTTTCGCTACAATTCACTGGTCTAACATTAGTGCTTAAAAATATTCACGGTTCAACCTACAGTTTCTCATGTCCAGTCAAGAGCAAAAATTTTTCAAAAATCCATTTTTTTCAAATAAACTTCATCATCATTGGCTATCATTACTCATCCAACTCATGCAAGACAACATAAACGAACAAAAACAAACAATATGAAAACAAACACGAAATATGACAGATGCAACACAAACAATGCAAATAAACTATTCTACCCCCCTACTTATCCAAAGCATTGCCCTCAATGCTTCAAAACAATGAACAGAATGCATAACAAACACACAAATGCAAAGAAAAACAAAAAAACACAATGAGAATAAAAATAACACTCCCCTGGTTTTCGATTCATCATCTTCCTTCTTGACAGTATCAGCTGGGACAGAAGCAACAAACTGTGTATATCGGCAGGCTCGGCAAACTGGAATGGGAAAGAAGTAAAAATTAAATAAAAAAAAGCCAAGAATAAAATAAAAAACAAGGAAAAGAACTCTGGGTTGCCTCCCAGTAAGCGCTAAGTTTATAGTCTATAGTCCGACTATGCAAAAGCAACCATCAAAGAGCGGCTGTCGCCCATAGTAAGAATCATACGACTCTACGTATGGGTCTTGATTTCCTTCGCCCTCAAGCTTGGCGTGATATATGCATGGAAAGCTCGTCGGTCTAATAACACTCAGTCGGAACTGATTAGTTCGGAAGGAGACTCGGATTGCAGACTGAAGCTCATGGAGGATAAAATATTTTGGAGGTGGCGTCAATGGCAAGAAATAATCTTCTAACGGTGTACATGGAATGACCATTGACGAGGTAAAATCTGTAGCCTTGTATGTTTCTTCCTCCTCCAAGCCCACTATTGGCTCTTCTTCACAAGAAAATTCCTCAAAAATTATTTCTTCATGCGCTGGCTCAGTTAGTTCACTCTCTTGGCAGATCTCAAAAATTGGTTCTCTAAGAAGCGCAATCTGTTCATCCAAAAGACTCCAAGACTTGATACGGCTTTTTAAGAATTGATTTGTCTCTGTCTGTTGCCGCAAAATATTCTCCAACTGAGCCACATGATCCTCAAAATACCCTACACACTCTTCTTGACGCTCCGGTGGTTGGTTCGAAAAATTTTCAGAGTCGATATCTGGAGGATATTGGTGACTCCAACCCTGCAGTGAAGTAGTCGAAATCTGCCATATCATTTAACAAGTGCATCGCACTGTTTTCATCTCTGCTGAACAAGTGACTGCCAGTGGCCAAAGCTCCAGAATCTACCCAACTTCTTGTAATCTCATCCAAACCACCATAAAAAATTTGAACTAGAGTGTAGTTCGAAAAATCATGACATCTAAACCTGTTAGCCAAATCAATGAATCTCCCCCAAGCAACATGGAAAGGCTCCGAGTATTGTTGGTCAAACCTTATGAACACCTGTCGATGATCCATCTCCAAGTACCTCACAAGTAAGAAAAAAATAATTAATAATTAAAAATAAAAAAATAATGCAAGAAAAAAAAATGTCTAGTTTCAAGTAAATAATCTATCCTAATATTAACTAAACAGTCCCCGGCAACGGCGCCAAAAACTTGACCGGCTAAATCGGTTTGATAAAAATCTACTGGCAAGCGTACCAGGTCAAGTAATAGTAAAGTGGACAGAGAGTCCAAGTATCTATCCCACAGGGACTGTAGTCAATTCTCAAGAATTAATTATTTTACTTAATCTAGACAAAATAATAGAAGGATTTTGAATTAAATAAAATAAGAATATAAAATAAAAACTGATTAAGAAATAAGAATAAAAATAACTGAAGATAAAAATAATTAAGACAAAGACAACCAAGACACACTTAGGTACCGAACAAATCTTGTAACATGTAGTCGATTCAGGACTCAGATTTAATCTTAATTCACGGGAATTCTCCTAATTTGTTCAAAGGACTATTTCTAGAACAATCAAACCTATTCAAATATTGATGAACTAATCTTTCGTAATTATAACCAAATTTGAATGCATTAAATATTTGTGAAAATTCAGTTTACACCTAAACCGCACACTGAAACCGAATTCTATTTTTATTCGGTTTTACAATATGTTAATTATCAGAGTGATCAAAATCAATACCTCCTCTGTCGACTTGGAATCGATTAACATGCAAGCAAACAGTTGATCAGACTATTCACAAGATAAATATAAATCTAACAATTAATAAAATAAAATCAACTCTGAAAAATCTCAAACAAACATCCAAGTTTTCTACATGAATTTGTTCGGCCCAATCACGACGTCTTGGTTGAAAATAAACTATTCAATAATTAAAAACAATAATTCAAAAATAAAAATAAAAAGAAGAAAAGAAAGAAGAAATCTTCTCTCCCAAGCCTTGTAGCCGCCTCCTCTGTGTTGTGCGCGTTCTGAAACTTCGGAACCCTCAAAAATATGTTATATCTTGTATATATATGGTCCGGAACGCCTACCAGTTAATTTCTTCTCAAAACAAGGATTTTTCGAAACACATATGCCCCCCGAACACGCGCGCGCGCGCGTCATAGGCCTCGCGCGCGCGCAACACATAAAAACAGAGGCCTGGACACGAAACTCGCGCGCAGTACAAAAATTCTGCACCGAGCGATGATTTTCAAAAATTCATATCTTGATATCTAGCCGTCGGATTGCGCTGAAATTTGGACAACAGCTTTCAAACATCTTGAAATATAATCTGAACGGTCGAGATCGGATTTGGAGCTCTATAAAATTAAATTTGAGTTTTTGAACAAAGCTGGTCCGGAATTCATTCTTCAAAAATATATTTTCCTACAAAATTAACCCAAGGAGTGAAATACACACACATGCACTAAAACACATAAAAACACATAAAAATAAGATGAATTCACACAAAATAGACATAAAAATAACATGAAATAATGCATACAAAATGCACTTATCAGACGGCTCGGATTTTTTGAAATTTGAAAAGTTACCGTTACATGATGACACGTGTTATTAGAATTATAGTTGTCCTCACTCACGTACCTCAGCTCAGTACAGTCGAGGGTAACCTCACCCAGGCACCTTAGCTCGGCATCCATTTAGGGTCATCTCAGCATAAAAATGAATTTCGAGTCTTTGACCTCAATTCGACTTTTATGGGAGGGCTTGTGATACCCGGAAGAGGAAATCACCTCAGCTCATAGATGACCCTAAGGTAAAGATCAATCCTTAGCTAGCCAGAATCGTCCGGGGGGTCAGCTCGGGTCGGGAGTTTGGGAACTCGGGAGCTCGGCCAAGCTCTCCCATTGTAATGTCCAGCTCAGCTCGGGAGCTCGGGAGCTCAGCCAAACTCCTCCACCATCACCTCCAGCTCGGCTCGGGAGCTCAGCTCGGGAGCTCGGGAGCGCAGCAAAATTCCTTCACCATCCTCTCCAACTCGGGTTGGGAGCTCTGGAGTTCATCTCAGCCCCGATGTCAGTAGGGAGTTAGCTTAGTAGAGGGGATGAATAACCTTGATGAGCTAGCTAAGATGTTAGGATCAGTATTCAGGTGGAGTTCAGGGGTTCAGCAATAACTCACTCACCCCTTTTCCATATGACCTCAGGGAGAGCAGCACTATAGCATCCCCATGATGACTGTTCATGTAAGGTCCGAAAATATTAAATTATTAATTATGGAATTTGAGAATTAAATTCCATATTATGGGCTAATATTGATTTGAGAAGTTTTGAAAATGATAGATTTAATTTCCAAGCTGAAAATATTTAATTTGAGAATATGCGGATTTTGAGAATTAAATTCCGAGAATTCTTAAATTAAAAGAATAAATATTCGATTTGAATATTTATGGAATTGAAGATTTAATTCCATGTTTCGGAAATTAAAGAATATGAATTTGGAAGATATAACTCGATCAGGGACTGATTTGCACATACTGACATTTGAAGGGCTAAAGTGCAAAATGGCGGATTATTTAATTAATTCGAATTTATTTAATTTTAATCCGAGTATATTTAATTTGGGAATATTTAGAGTTTTGATTTAAATTCTAATATTCTTAAATTATTTTGGATTGAAATTGAATTAAAATGAAGGCCGAGGACTGAATTGCAATTACTGAAGACTTGAGGGACTAAATTGCAATTTATGCAATATCTATCCAATTTAATCAGAATGAAACGTGTTTGAAGCAAAAAGGTTTCAGAATTTGAGAACAGAGGTCGAAACCTCTTCCTTTTGCTTTTGAATTCGATGATTTTCAAAATGCCGTAACTTTTGCGTCGTTCGTCCGATTTCAATTCCGAAAGATGTTTTGGAATCCTTGCGATGATTACTTTGACTTTATGTAAGTTTCTGAGTACTTTAAGTATGTTTTGTAGAACGAAATTGGCAGAGATCAGTACATGAGCATATGATCTTGTTCTTGACGTGTTGTCTTGTTTATATTCGAAACCGGATTGAAGATTTAGTTTTGAATGAATCGTATGGATTCTCCAGCATGTATTCTCGAAATTTTAGCTGCTGGTATGTGGTTATTTGTCTGGTTTATGATCACATATGTTGAGATGAGATTGAATTCGAATACGATATTTCGTCGGTTACCGATTTTCAGTCGTTATGCCGTCGATTGATGTGTTGAGACAAGTTTGATAGATGATTGTCGAGATAAGATGTTATTTGATATGTTTAGCTACTGTTTTGAAGATTCAAACGATGTAGTATTGATTTGAAAAGCGGTATGAATTGAATTGAAATTAGAAATGAATTCGATACCGTAACGATTCCCGATTGTCAATCGCTACGATGATTGGTTATGTTTTGAAACCATATGGATAGTCTACGATTGAGCTAATGAACTTGGGATTGTATACTGATTTTGTTAGATGCAATCTGTATATTTCAGACATGCTACGAGCTCAAGCAACTCAAGAAGTTGAATAGTGAACCGAGGAAGTTCGCTTGTAATTTGAAATGGTTTGATTGAAGATGTGCTGATGATTTTGACTCGATTTTGAAAGGATTGAATTGAACGAAGATGGATGTACATGTTTGAGGTTGAAGAATTCAGAACGGACAATATACGAAGGTAAAAGTGGACTACGATTTGATTGGGATTACAACTCGAGATGGTTTGTATCGAGTTTCCTTAAATCACATACTTGTTTTCTTAATTGCTCTTATGTGTTTTTCTTTGAGTTATTAAATAAGTTTTTGATGTTATGAATGCTTTGATAATGATATATGTTGCATTCATCTTGAAGACTTATTCCTTGATTTTGAAATGAACGGAAACGTTCGAATAGACGATTTGAAGGATTGTATATGTATGGCCTGGGTGGTTGATTTAGCCTAGCGTCTGATTTGCACATATGATTGTTTCAAAGTCTAGAGAAGAAAGATAAGTAACCCCACCTCGAGCGGGAGAGTCGGTGGATTAGTTATGATATCTACTTCTCGGGATCCCAACCGACGAATGATGAAATGAACCTTGTTTTGAAAACATGCATTGTATTTACTGTTATATCATGATCTTGATATATGTTTGATATGCATGTTTAGTTGCTTTTACTGGGAAATATATTTCTCACCGGAGTTATCCGGCTATTGTTTTGTTGTATGTGTCATTTCAATAGGGGGATTGGAACAGGGCAAAAGCAATCATGAAGAACAAGGATTGAAGAGATATAGTGTGAGGATCCGAGTTAGGAGTTGTTTGAACTGTCATGAAGTTTATTGAGTCGTAAACATGATCATTTTAGAAGTTACTTGTATCAAGACTTGTTAAGGATGATCTAAAGGTCTTGTTATTATATTTGAAATTTGAGTAATGTTTCAAATATTTGACTCCAACATGTTGTATCTTGAACTAGTTTTTATATGACAAGATTATTGCATGTTTATGAGATTTTGATTATGTTGTAAAGCCTTGGAATGGTTTATTCCTAACAATTATAGCATGTTAGAATGCATGTTAGATGTTATGATTGATTAAACCATGTCTAGACTTTTGTAGGAGATGATCTTGAATCAATTGTAGGCTTGATTTCATTTTTGACAGCAGCTGAACAATTTTTCTGGTGCAGCGGCCGGCGCACGGGCGAGCAAGTACTCGCGCGCGCGCGAGCCAGCTTTTGAGATCTCGGTCTCATTGGCCGGCGCGCGCGCGAGGGGTGATGTCCGCGCGTGCGCGGGGCAATCCATTTGAAATTTTTTTTTTTTTTATTCTTTTGTTTAGACTTTGATTATTGTCTAGCATTGTTGATTAATTGTTTAGACTTTGATTATTGTCTAACAGTGTTGATTAATGAGAGATTAGAACTCGGGTCATCACAACAGGTGGTATCAGAGCGTAAGTTCTTGGATTGAGATAGAAGCTGAGCGGGGTAGATTGAGTCACATGCATGAATTGTATTGCATGATTATGCATTACTTGATTTGATAAATTGCATGTGAGCATGATCTATATTTGAAATTCAATTGCCTGATTTACTGATTTGTAAATTTTTGAAATTTTTACCGTTTTGTTATAAGATTTTTACCGGGTGATGTAAGCACCCATAATTGAATAGAACAGTGTTCTTTGGGTGACGTAAGCACCCCAGACTGACAGAATCATATGGCCAGACTGAATAGAATATTATGGTCAGATTGAACAGAACAGAACGGTATTACTCAGCTGAATGAAGTTATCTCTGATGGAACAGAACAAAATATCAGCAAATGAATAGATAATGTTGTAGGTAATAGTTGGTTTGAAGAACTTGATTAGTTGTTCAAATATCGGAAAGATTCAGATGAATATCGGATCAGATTGATTGAATACCAACTTCGAAACCTAGCAACCAGCTGGTGGATTTTGATGAAGAAAAGATAAGAGGCAGAGGTATGTTGATTGTTGGTAAGTGCTTAGAACAGAATTATGTTTATAGTTCTTTGCCACAACAGATAGAAATGATGAGAAAGAAAAATATACCCTGTAGAAGTTGAATCTTTTGAATTTGAGGAATGCCTTATTAGAATTTTCAAGTCTATTACAATTCTTTGAATTGTAGATGATGAAAAGCTCAAGATTGAGTGAATTATTTAATGGCTTGAATCTGCAGATTATGTCTGAATAAATGTTGATGATTGAAACATTTTGTTTAAAGACATAGCCTTGTCTAGGAGAATTGAAACTGAATGATGAGTTAGGAGAATGAAATTGTAGATATATAAGAGTATGTGAGATATTCACAACTTTATTTACAATTTTTATTCCAGAACAGATATGAAGCGAATGATATGAAAATAAATCTCTAACTCTAGCGAGTCAAGATGGATTAGTCTGATTCTGAATGCAGAGTATAGTAGAAATTATTAAACTTTTTGTGGAGGAAGATATCTGAACAAACAGTGTAAGGACAAGTCAGACAGATGTGCTAAAATTTATTCAATGAATAAAGAGCAAAAGTATACAGAGGATTAGAATAACATTGCACCTGAGAATGAGATTTACAGGTAACCTGTTTATGTTGTAGGTGCAATAGATATATGATAGCGGAAATCTTATTATATGATTACCTCTGTATCAAAAAAGAGATTTTGTGAATTGAACTGAAGAATAGAACTATTGCTTCGATGAACTGAAACTGAACATGATATTGTTCATAGGAGAACTATGCGCTTGCGATGCATGATAGATTATGAGAATATACCTAAGTACTGATTAGTGATAGTTTCAGATTATTGAATCACTGGATTTTGTGATTTAACCAATCAATATGATGATAAGAAGCGATAAAATTAGATCAACAAGAACATGATATGCATATGAATATGATGATATGATATAGAATCTTGAATTAAAATTCTGTGATTTCGGTTTGATATATGATGTTTGATTACAGAAATATTCCGAAATCAGTATATTCAATGCACGAGATATGTTCAAGATCTAAATTAGCATTGATAAGTATGTTACTGAATAGAGATTACAGATATATTCCAGTAAGATTTTTGACTTTAGTTTAAGTTGTGAACGGGAATTCAATATTGAAGTGATGAATTGAAGAATTTATGAATTACCGACTTGATGAGATTATGAATTATATATTAATCTTGAGGTTTAGAAGATAGATGATGATATAACAATCGGTTACAGGTGAGTCTTTTCTTTGATTATGCTGAATTGATTACATCAACTGGAGATATAATTCTTGAATGATTTAATATTGATTGGCTCTCATGGCACATTGCTTTCGTTTAGAGCCTGTGTTGATTTACTCATTCTGAGTTATGTGATGCAAGTGAGTTGTTTTCACTTTGCAGAGTTTGTTATCCAGAAGATTCGATTTTGGATGACCTTGATTGAGGGATTTTCTCAATCTTGATTTATTTCTTTTGATTTTGAGAATTATTGATCCTTTGATATTATTTCGGCGTATTTAAGATTGTGACTCGTAACTGATAGAAGAATTTGAATATGATCCCTGATTTTTGGGTTAGATGATATGATTTATCGGTATTTGGAGATATGAATAAGGAATGAAATAGGCATCCGATGAATTGATTTCAGATTTCTGTGTATTCTGATTTGAATATTCAGATGAATATAACACCAAGCAGACTGATTGTTTTTTCGATTGGAAGTAAGGCAGACTTGTTCAGAAGATAAAAGCAACACAGAAAGTAAACTGAAATGATTAGAATTCAGTACAGAATGCCAGATTGAGATATGAATTGAAGCCTCAGATCCGAATGAATGAATTACATTATGATGGATTATTTGATTGTGCCTGATATTTCCGAAAAGAGATATCCGAATTTGAAGAATTGCACCACAATGAAGTCAATATTCATTCGATAATTGTTTTATCTTTTGATAAAGTAAATAGAAGTAAAAGAATTAGTACGTCTGTGAAGTTAAACGTACAGAGATTTTCTGATGAAATTGAAAATCGTTGATCAGATGAATTCAGTATTAGTTTGGAGACTCCAAACATTGAACCAAGATTATAATTTGAAAGAATATTTTGCCACAACTACCGTGATGAAACAGTATAGATGAGGTAAACAGGTGGTAGTTATGAATTGATTCATGAACATTACTGTATACGATGATCTGTCTGTATGAACAAGTCACTGAATTATGATTAAATTCGTTGCAAGATGAACAGTAAGCCAGGAAATAATGTTTTAGATTGAAACATTGGGTTTCTATTAATTTTAATACAGAAGATCCGAAGACATTGAGTACTTTTTGAGGAAAAGGTAAAATATATTATCCTTGAATGGGAAGAATAGTCAGAGATGATGAATCGAATTTGTGAGAATGAATTTTTATCTGATATGATACCGATTATCAACAGTTCTGAATACTTTGAAATCTGTGACTATAACATATTATACTCTGATTAATTGATAGTCCGAATAGACTAATCAGAATTTGGCGGAATACTCTGTATGAAATGTGACGAACAGCTATCCATTCAGATCCGGGAAAAAGATAGAGATATGATGAAAGTACAGGAATGATTAAAATCTATTGTCCGAATAAAGACTTTAGATTTATTTGATAGAATGTGGCATCGATTGATTGACTGATGTTCTGAGAGTTGAATTCGATTGATGGATTATCTGAGTCGATTTTCCAAATATTGAGGATATTCTCAGAATTTTTTTTAATACCTGATTCGGTATTATTTGATTTGATATGTTGCCACTTGAGGATTATACTTCCTGTAACAGCTATTGAGCCAATTTTGAAATAATGCTATGATGTTATGATGAAAAGAACTCTGATTTCTTGTGTTGAAATGATATTATTGAGGTATATGACATCAGATCAGACATGATTTGTCGATATCCGATCGGAGTTGATTCGAAATACACAATGAATTTGTATGAAATGAAGAAAAGAAGAACCAGAATTAGTAATTGAATGATAGATATAACTTTGGAAGCTGAAACGGATTAGTTAAGCGACAAAGTTATTCTTGAAACATCATTCAATTCAGAAGAGAGAAAAAGCAGAATGTCATTTACAGATTCAGAATATGAAGTTGAATATTGAACTTCATTGAATAAGATGTCAGATGGAATTGATGATGGGAAAGAATTATTCTTTTCAGCTTGATACAATGAATCTGAATTGTTTCACGTATCGAAAGTAAGGAAATATTAATAGATTCCTTCTATGTACTTGAATCAGACAAAAGGAATACTGAGAGAATTATATTTCGTACTTAGAGTACAACTGAATAGATTAAAGTTGAATGATTGAAGTGAAAATAACTTCAGATAATCATTCAGTCTATCAGACTTGATATTTGGCTTGACTACGATTTCGAGGACGAAATCATTTCTTAGAGGGGAGGAATTGTAAGGCCCGAAAATATTAAATTATTAATTATGGAATTTGAGAATTAAATTCCATATTATGGGCTAATATTGATTTGAGAAGTTTTGAAAATGATAGATTTAATTTCCGAGCTGAAAATATTTAATTTGAGAATATGCGGATTTTGAGAATTAAATTCCGAGAATTCTTAAATTAAAAGAATAAATATTCGATTTGAATATTTATGGAATTGAAGATTTAATTCCATGTTTCAGAAATTAAAGAATATGAATTTGGAAGATATAACTCGATCAGGGACTGATTTGCACATACTGACATTTGAAGGGCTAAAGTGCAAAATGGCGGATTATTTAATTAATTCGAATTTATTTAATTTTAATCCGAGTATATTTAATTTGGGAATATTTAGAGTTTTGATTTAAATTCTAATATTCTTAAATTATTTTGGATTGAAATTGAATTAAAATGAAGGCCGAGGACTGAATTGCAATTACTGAAGACTTGAGGGACTAAATTGCAATTTATGCAATATCTATCCAATTTAATCAGAATGAAACGTGTTTGAAGCAAAAAGGTTTCAGAATTTGAGAACAGAGGTCGAAACCTCTTCCTTTTGCTTTTGAATTCGATGATTTTCAAAATGCCGTAACTTTTGCGTCATTCGTCCGATTTCAATTCCGAAAGATGTTTTGGAATCCTTGCGATGAGTACTTAGACTTTATGTAAGTTTCTGAGTACTTTAAGTATGTTTTGTAGAACGAAATTGGCAGAGATCAGTACATGAGCATATGATCTTGTTCTTGACGTGTTGTCTTGTTTATATTCGAAACCGGATTGAAGATTTAGTTTTGAATGAATCGTATGGATTCTCCAGCATGTATTCTCAAAATTTTAGCTGCTGGTATGTGGTTATTTGTCTGGTTTATGATCACATATGTTGAGATGAGATTGAATTCGAATACGATATTTCGTCGGTTACCGATTTTCAGTCGTTATGCCGTCGATTGATGTGTTGAGACAAGTTTGATAGATGATTGTCGAGATAAGATGTTATTTGATATGTTTAGCTACTGTTTTGAAGATTCAAATGATGTAGTATTGATTTGAAAAGCGGTATGAATTGAATTGAAATTAGAAATGAATTCGATACCGTAACGATTCCCGATTGTCAATCGCTACGATGATTGGTTATGTTTTGAAACCATATGGATAGTCTACGATTGAGCTAATGAACTTGGGATTGTATACTGATTTTGTTAGATGCAATCTGTATATTTCAGACATGCTACGAGCTCAAGCAACTCAAGAATTCGAATAGTGAACCGAGGAAGTTCGCTTGAAATTTGAAATGGTTTGATTGAAGATGTGCTGATGATTTCGACTCGATTCTGAAAGGATTGAATTGAACGAAGATGGATGTACATGTTTGAGGTTGAAGAATTCAGAACGGACAATATACGAAGGTAAAAGTGGACTACGATTTGATTGGGATTACAACTCGAGATGGTTTGTATCGAGTTCCCTTAAATCACATACTTGTTTTCTTAATTGCTCTTATGTGTTTTCCTTTGAGTTATTAAATAAGTTTTTGATGTTATGAATGCTTTGATAATGATATATGTTGCATTCATCTTGAAGACTTATTCCTTGATTTTGAAATGAACGGAAACGTTCAAATAGACGATTTGAAGGATTGTATATGTATGGCCTGGGTGGTTGATTTAGCCTAGCGTCTGATTTGCATATATGATTGTTTCAAAGTCTAGAGAAGAAAGATAAGTAACCCCACCTCGAGCGGGAGAGTCGGTGGATTAGTTATGATATCTACTTCTCGGGATCCCAACCGACGAATGATGAAATGAACCTTGTTTTGAAAACATGCATTGTATTTACTGTTATATCATGATCTTGATATATGTTTGATATGCATGTTTAGTTGCTTTTACTGGGAAATATATTTCTCACCGGAGTTATCCGGATATTGTTTTGTTGTATGTGTCATTGCAATAGGGGGATTGGAACAGGGCAAAAGCAATCATGAAGAACAAGGATTGAAGAGATATAGTATGAGGATCCGAGTTAGGAGTTGTTTGAACTGTCATGAAGTTTATTGAGTCGTAAACATGATCATTTTAGAAGTTACTTGTATCAAGACTTGTTAAGGATGATCTAAAGGTCTTGTTATTATATTTGAAATTTGAGTAATGTTTCAAATATTTGACTCCAACATGTTGTATCTTGAACTAGTTTTTATATGACAAGATTATTGCATGTTTATGAGATTTTGATTATGTTGTAAAGCCTTGGAATGGTTTATTCCTAACAATTATAGCATGTTAGAATGCATGTTAGATGTTATGATTGATTAAACCATGTCTAGACTTTTGTAGGAGATGATCTTGAATCAATTGTAGGCTTGATTTCATTTTTGACAGCAGCTGAACAATTTTTCTGGTGCAGCGGCTGGCGCACGGGCGAGCAAGTACTCGCGCGCGCGCGAGCCAGCTTTTGAGATCTCGGTCTCATTGGCCGGCGCGCGCGCGAGGGGTGATGTCCGCGCGTGCGCGGGGCAATCCATTTGAAAATTTTTTTTTTTTTATTCTTTTGTTTAGACTTTGATTATTGTCTAGCATTGTTGATTAATTGTTTAGACTTTGATTATTATCTAACAGTGTTGATTAATGAGAGATTAGAACTCGGGTCATCACAGTTCAACTCAGATTAAGTGTATTGTTATTTCCTTTGTCAGACAAGATTCGGGCGAGATCTCAGCCTAAATATTCGGGATTGTGATCCCGGGATTCGCGGATTCTTGATAAGAAAAGTAGGCGCTAAACCCAGAGCCCTCTCCTATAAATACCAGGTTCACTTTCATTATTTGGATCCTAATTTTTTTCACTCGTGTGCACACACCACTCTCTATATTTTCGCTAGCCTAGCATCTAACTTGAGCATCGGAGGGGATATGCCGGAACACCTTTCGGCCCCCCTTAACACTCTTGTTAGTGGTTTCAGGTCAGCAGCAGTTCATCTTTTATTTGGAGGAGCTTCTTCAGCTCATTCAAGGAGATCACTTTATTGAGTTATATCAAAAATATAAGTTGGGTGTATTGTTGCGTGTTTTTTTCTCGCAAGCGTACGATGTCATGTTTTAATATAAAAAATGAGTTCAAGTCGACCCACAAAGACAGATTAAAATGATACTCCCTCCATCCCATATATGTTGTCTTGTTTTAGTTTTCACAAGAATTAAGAAAAATTTATTGGGAAAGTAAATTTTATATAAACATCCTATTTTATCCATATTTAATGTATTAAAAAATGATTACACAATTTTCAAGGTGTAGTTAATAGGGGTATATTAGTAAATAAGTGTAAAAAAATATTTCTAAATATGGTGTATGACTATATTTGGGACAAACAAAAAAGAAAACGTGGACAATATAATTGGGATGAAAGGAGTATTATATTAAATATTTGCAACTAATAAAATCTTAATCTTATGTAGAGCTACGATACAAGTTTGAGTTTAAATAACTAAAATTTACAATAAATAAAATTAATTAACCACGACTTCGCAAGATGAAAATTCAATGGGAGATAAATGCTAGAAGTTCGACTTCACTTGACTTTTCACCACAATTTATTTCTAATGATTGTTTAATTAAAAATTCTTCTAGTTTATTAGCCAAGAATCCCAATTATTTTCTACTACCTCTTTCGAGTGTCAAGCAGAAATTCGTATTCAATAGCAAACTCAATATGTCTATCTAAGTTTAACTATTAAATTCGGCAAATGGCACAAGAATTTCTTGTAACGAATTCTATGGAGTTATATGCCTCTCGAACAATATAAACATCACAGATGTATTTTTCTATGTCGTATTCAAAATCTTCTCTCTCGAGTGATAGATTTCAAATAAAATATCATTCAATCTATGATCAGTAAATTGAAAGCATTAAAATCAGGAAAACACAAAGAAACTGTGCGAAGAATTCAAATATATAAATCAAAACATCCAAATCATTGTTTCCAGTCAAGATCTGTCTACCTCTGGACTAAGAAATTAGTTCATAACGCAACACATGTTTTTCCAACAATCCATCAACCAAGAAAAATAGAGTTCAAAGAGAAACTAGAACGAAGAAGAATTAAGATTCTCTGTCGCGGGATGCCTTCTCTTCCGTCTTATTCGTACCGAGTTCTTGAGCTCTTGTGCACACCAAAACTCTCTACAGTCGTCCTCCTTTATGAATAAGTACCTAAACCCTCGTTTCTCCCCCCCCCCCCTAAAAAAAACCCAAAAAAAAAAAAGAAGCCAAGAGATCTCCTTAAAAATTTGACTAAAAAGTTTTCATATTTTTGGTACAGAGCAGCGCTGGAGCGCGGCTTCTTCGGCGCTTGAGCCTCAAGTTCCGTATTTTTATTTTTCAATGACGGACGTCTAGCGCTGGATCGCACTAGCGTTGGGCGCTCTGGACATGAGATTACGGGCGCTGGAGCGCTGAAAAGATGGAGCTGAGGCGCCCATGCTTCGAATAAAATCCTTTTTCAAAGCTATAGAGAAGAGCTGGAGCACTGGGTATTGGGCGTTGGGGCGCTAGTCTTCTTGCCCAACATGCACATTCTTGCAAAAATTATATCTTGAGTTCTAGCCGTCGGATTGAGCTGAAATTTTGACATCAACTTTAAAAAAAATCCTAAAATTCAATTTGAATGGTGGAGATCGGATTTGGATGTATCTAGCAGCTCCAATAATTTTGTAAACTTTGCAGCTCCGTAATTCCTTCTTCCGCTTCTTCTTGTTAATTAGCTTCCAATTCTTGCATCTCACAAAAACAACAACAAATACGCATAAAATCCACTTGATACATCACAAAAGCCAAGTAAAAGCATATGCAAACTAAGTGCTTAAATTGCACTTATCATGTATCAAAGTAATATCATTTTTATTAAGCCTATTTGCTTAGGTCCAAGAGCCCATTCACAAGGTACACTCTCATTTCTCTCAATTTATACTCTAAAAAGCCCACGGAGGCATAGACGTATTGGTAAGTCCTGAGGTGACGTGAAAAAAAATTCTCCAGCGTTGCGCGTTCGATTCTCGTGTGGAGCATATTCCCTACTGAAATATTATGGGGGCATGCTCTGGGGGTTGACCATGTTGCTCCCTCCCTCAGATCTCTGCCGCTCGTTGACATTCCTCGATTTAACCCCCGCATGAATCAATGGACCTCTGACTCGTGTGGGATGGGATCCACTTCGGGGTCAACTCTTTTTAGAATTTATGCTCTAAAAAACTCTCTAGTTTTTTTGAGTACTTATTTTTGGTAGATTGCTGACTTGAGCGTCGGAGGGTTTTCGGCGTACATTCCCGTCGCCTCTAACCTCAACAAAAATAATTATTTTATAAAATTTTAAAATATATTTAATGATGGCTATGCAATTCCAAAAATGCCATTTTTAATATATTTTTTTTGTCATTTTATGAATATTTATTTACAAAAATGTCATTTTTTTTATTTCACTATTTATTATTATTTTTTATTTTCGGTTAAACAAAATGGACAAGGAACGCGATACAATCGGATACTAATATCATGAATGTAAGCAATTAATGAGATGTTGATTTCGATCGATACAAATTACAATTAATTTTTCGTTTGCAGAAAATTCTATGGTCCAAAGTAAGCTAGAAAGAGATTTTACTAATATAAATATATTTGAGAAATTAAAAAAAGGAATGGCTGAAATATAATCATTTATCTTAAAGATCTGTTACGATTGGAGCTGAATTTTCAATTCACACACATTTTGTCGGCAAACGAGGCATCAAAATTTAGATAATTTTCAAAATTATCTAAATGTGGCTTAAATAGTAGAAAAAAATCGCCAATATTCTTTTCCAGAAAAGTTGCCTCGAGTTTTCCTGGAAACATGTCATGCAATGGAATGCCCTTTTATTTTTTCTATAAATTTCTAATATTAATGTAAGTATTTTTAATTTATACAAATTAAAGGTAATATCTAATATCTCATATTTCATTCGTCTCGATTATACAGATCACCTTTCATTTTTGTTTTTCCTAATTATATAGACTTATATTATATTTAAAAATATTTTTTTACTAAAATATCTCTATTAACTATACTTAAAAATTGTTAAATAATTTGTTGAATACATGGAGTACTATGGATAAAATGAGAATGCTGTATATAATTTACTTCGGAGTATTTAAGTATAATCATTCTGAATTTATTCTATTTTGATATACCAATCACGGTCATATATTATATTTAAATTCAAGTGATCATAAAATAAACAGAATTATTTAAAGACATAAGTTTTGAAAGTCAGATGTTTATTGAATAATTTTACGATTTTGCAAATCAAATTCACAAGTGGTTTCGCATGAATTCTAATTTAAACTGGGTTATGTTAGTTAAATACATAGTAAACTGATATCTGATCATGACTAGCGAGCTATAATAATAAACAATGACTTGTAAGTTGTAATATTCAGGCTATGTTTGGTAGCATTATTAATAATCCATGTATAAATTTATCTTTTCTAATCCTACGTTCTTCTCATCATATTATTTATCTATCTATTAATTATAATTTTACATCAATCAAATCATTAATTATTTATCATAAATCAATCAAATAATTGAATTTAATTTACTATATTACCCCCTATAAATAATATTATTTATATTTTATTTATTTTTTTAAAAGAATAAAATAGTAATTTATAATTTTTATATAAAATTTAATCAATCAAATCAAATCAACTATAATCTATCAATCAAATCAAATATTTTATCCACTATCATTTCTTATTTATTTTTTATTACAATACATTACTTATCTATATATTATTTATCACATCATCCGTACCAAACATACCCTCAATGGATAACAGAGTTCCCTTTTAAAAAATGCAGTAGAAATATAATAGGATATAAATACAATTAGTAGAACAACATTTAATTTTATTTTCTTTAGGAGAACATTAAATTTGATATAAGACAACTCCACCACTTGCTCAATCATCACACTTGTTTGTGAGTTGTGACCTATTTATTATTTATATTCTAAATAAATGGTTAGATTTCGCTTTCTTGATTTTTTTATATGGAATTCAACTTGCTATAAGAATCTTTCTTGGCTTCGCCTACGCACGCTTTATATTTCTATGCAGCGTTTCAGTTCCATGCTAAAATATTCTGGTCTCAAAGTTGTTTTTTGTCTTCATGAGTAAAACTGAATTTGTCGCCTACCAACAAATAAATGAATCCGTGTTTTTTTTTTCCACTAATCGATCATTATACTATATGTTAATGCAATATCATATATATATATATATTAATGCAATATCCTATAAATGAATCCGTGTTTTTTTTTTCCACTAATTAATCGTCCATGTACATATCCAATTTGACAACAAAGATGATAAATATGTATTTTTGACGTACTTGGGGTGACATAAGTTTACGTCAAAATTCACAACTTGTCACCCATACAGCTCATGTGTGGTTAATTTCCCTTCATCTTCCTAACTGAAGTGGACTTTTTATAATTTCTTTCGATGATGAATCGGTCATCATACGCTTTTGCCAAGAATTTACACAAACATGGTATAAAAAAGCATATCAGATTCACAAACAGCAATTAGAAATTTAGATTAATCATGGCTGAACTTGCTATCAGCGCAGCAACGTCGATTTTGATCGAATTGGTCGTCCCAAAAATTCTGGAAAAACTCAATGTTGATAAAGATATGGAGAAGGACGTGAAGAGCATGAAAAGTTGGCTGGGAAGAATGCAGGCCTACGTAGAAGAAGCCAACAGCGACATTAATAATAGTAGGAGCAATGATGAAAAGGTGAAGCTTGCTCGAGAGACTGCTTTCGAAATTGCGGATGTTCTTGATGAGATTGCCCTTCACTCCACCCATCTAGTCCACCGCCACAAGATCACACAAGAGGCTCGCAAATTCGGCCACAATATTCGCCACGGGTTTCCGCGTAAAAGGATTTCTGAAAAGATAGCAGATATCAAGAGCAAGTTTGAGGATACAAAGTCACAGAATGTAGCATTCCCAGATGGCGCGGCCGGTCCGAGTTCGAGTTCGGGATCAGGGATCGGACACCGGGTGAGTCCTCTTCTTCTTGACGATGAGATGGTTGGTTACACTGACTTGAAGGAAACATTTACGATTCGGTTGACGGATGGAGGAAAGAGCCCGGTCACGCTAGCCGTGGTCGGTCCGGCGGGTTCGGGGAAGACTACGTTCGTAAAGAACGTGTTTTGGAAGCAGGGGATTAGAGGACGATTTGATTGTCATGCTTGGGTTCACGTGTCGAAGAATTTCGATTTGAAGGCACTCTTTATCAATATGCTGAAGCAATTTCGCGATTGGAGGAAGGACTCGTATCATACATTTGACATTACAGAGGCCGAGGCCCTGCTAAGAAATCATTTGCAGAACAGGAGATACATACTTGTTCTGGATGATATTTGGGAAAAGGAACATTGGGATTATGTGAAAAATGCACTGCCCGACGGAGTTTCGGGCAGCCGAATCATCGTGTCGACGAGGGACTCAAATGTTGCCTTGTTTTGTGCATCCTCACCTCAGTGTGTGTATGAATTGAAAGGCTTAGAATGGGCAGATGCTTGGAGACTCTTCTGCAAGATAGCTTTCAAAGACAGCAATGGGGAATGCCCTGCTGAATTAAAAACCTATTCTTCAAAAATCGTGACACGATGCGAAGGCCTGTCCTTCGCTATCGTGGCGGTTGCGGCTGCGCTTGCGCAGAAACCGAAACATATAATCGAATGGGAGAGGTTTCACAAGCGTCTAGGATGTGAAATCGGGAGCGATCTGTCGGCTATCAGGAACACTCTTCTTCCTGGATATATGGATCTCTCTAGCGATGTTAAGAGTTGTTTCTTGTACTTGGGACTTTTCCCTGAGGATTATTCTGTTGAACGTGGTAGGCTCATACGCCTTTGGGTGGCCGAACGATTCGTGACAGGAACAGATAGCAGCACTGCAGAGGAGGTGGCAGAGGATTATCTCCGCCAACTGATTCACAGGAACTTGGTTCATGTTTCCAACTGGGATTTCGATGGCCGGCCTAGAAACTGTCGTGTGCTAAGCCTCGTGCTGACATTTATCGTTCACAAGTGCAAAGAAGAGGTCTTTGCATCGATTTTCCCACGAGAAAATACGAGTGTAGACGAAGAAACTCACGTCATCAGACGCCTATCTGTCCATGGTGACTGCTCTCATTTGCCACAAATTAACAGCAACTTTGCTGTTATTCGTTCCATTTTCTTGTTCAGGTGTTTTAACATTCTCCCTTTATTGTTGCGGACGATATATGATAATGGAAACGATTTCTAACACCCACTTCTCATGTTTTTGTTCAGGTGTGGTACCATACCGGCCGTTCACCTTGGTAACAATTTTCGAGATTGCGAGTTGCTACGAGTCTTAGACTTGCAAGGTGCCCCTCTTACTGAATTTCCCGAACAAATCACCAACCTCATCCTTCTAAGGTATCTTAGTTTGAGGGAGACCAAGATCAAGACAATCCCAAGCTCCATCAAGAAGCTATTTTACCTTAGAACTTTGGACCTCAGGCAAACCAGTGTGACACAGCTTCCAGGGACGATTTCCCGACTTCACAATCTCCGCCACCTCTTTGTCTACAATTACAATGTGGATCATTATTTAGCTTTCGACTCTGTGCGAGGTGTTGAGAAATTCGAAGGGATTGGAAACTTGAGAAATCTGCAGAAGTTGTCTCTTGTAAAGGTTGGGAAAAAGGATGGGGTCATCAGGGACCTGAAAAAGCTAACGCAGTTGAGGAAGCTAGCACTTGTTGGCATCAAGAGAGAACACGGAAAATCCTTGTGTGCATCTCTCGAGCAGTTGACATATCTGACGACTCTTGATCTAAGTTCCAACACAGAAGAAGAGTTTCTTGAATTGGGAGAGATCCAAAATCCCAGTTCGAATATTCAGCGGCTATACTTGAAAGGGCGCCTGGAAGCATTTCCAAGGTGGATATCCAAGCTTGATAAACTACAGAGGATTGGCCTGAAATGGTCAAAATCCAAGGACAACCCACTGAAGGCTCTCAAGGATCTCCCAAGCTTAATGGAGATAGAGCTAATCGACAGTTATGAAGGCGAAAAACTGGAGTTCGAAGCATCAACTTTCAAGAAGCTAAAGACTTTAGTAATCGAAAAGTTTTCACGGTTGAACACTGTTGTTATAGAAGAAGGCGCAATGCCGGAGCTTGAGAGGATGAATCTTCATCGGTGTCCTTATCTAAAAATGATTCCATTGGGGATCCATAATCTTTCCGAGATTAAAGAGCTAGTTCTGCGCGACATGGCCGTGGATTTCATTGCTCGACTGAGACAAAACGGCGAGGATCGGTGGATGGTTGAACGCATACCGGTGATCAAGTCCTTTACTCTCAGTAATCGGGGCTGGATACCTGAGAATCTTTCTGGAAGCTTTTCTGCTTGATCGATACTGCAATTAAGCACACATTGGTAATCAAGCTCAAATCATTTCATCTTGGTTGTATTTTGAGAACATGAACTTTCTGTCAATTCCATTCATTGATTTTCTTCTAGTTGTGTTTTTGTGATGTGCTCTTATGTTTGAATACTATAAGTAATTTATTTGCAAATACTTTCGGGCATCGATGATATGTTTTAATGTTTGAGAGTTTGCTTTGCTTTATGGTTATATATTTTCGTGTTTCATTTTTTTTTTTTTGTCTTCACATGTATTTTTATTTCTATTTTTAGTTATATACGTGCTTCGCACACATGGAAACGAACATGATTGCATAACGATCATAAATATAATTATTTATTATTTTAAACAATCATGATTTGTTGAATGTTTTAATGCCTCGATTTTCACCTCATTTAGCTTTATTTCATATTTTTCGTATTTTTTTGTTTCCTTCTTCGATTAAATTCAGAAATGTTTTCGTCATCTTCGATTTTCATGATTTTTTTTTTGTCATTTTATGATTACCTGTTTTGTCTAATTTGAAAAAAAAAAAAAAAAATGTGTTGATCTTTGCTCGGTTCTCTAAGCCTATTTTCATATTTAGACATATTATTTTCTTATAAATGAATAGGTTGAGTTTTCTGTTGAATTTCAATTGTTATAATTAGGATTAAATTTAAATAAATGTTTTATCTAGTCACTCGATAAAATATATTATTTGACAAAATATGTTATAGAAAGAATGGTCGGTGCTACCCTCACCAAAGTGATCTGGATGGTCCAGATCATATAAACAGATCAAATGATTTGATCTGTTGTGTAATTTGTTCCGTCCAGATCATGTTGGAACAGCTACCCTCAGGGTAACATGAACTGTTTCTCAAACAACTATCTAATTCTCAGCTCGATTAATTATAATTATAAGCCTAAACAAAAGATCTTTTTATATTTGTTTAATATTTTTATTTACTAAAGAGTTCTTTTTTCTTTTAATATATATATATATATATATGTATATCTATAAAAAATGATTATTTATGTGTAGGACTAAACACTTGTCACTTTATACTCAAACACATTATTACCACTTACGATTGTTTTTTAAAAATTTGAATTATTTCAATAAAAATATGCTTATTTACCAAATTCTTAAAAAACAATAAGAAAACATTAAATATAACAAACTAAAATAGTTTTTGCAACCTATAAATATAAGTGATTATGGATTTTTTTTCACATATTTGTTGAGAAAATATTCATATTCACTTAATTTTAGAGGTTTCAAACACTGTCTAAGCATCATATAAGAAATAATATAATATTATAAATAATTTATTACAATACCATTATCCTAAAAATAATATTAACTTTATACTAATAATTTTCTTTGTTCAATCCACCTTCCAATTAACATTTAACAAACGGAAATTAGAATTAATATTTGTTTAATACAAATAAATATATATAAATGTATATGCATGTATATATATATATAATCGGGTATCCGGGTCGGGTATGTGTTTGGGTAGGATGTTACTACATCCTCCTCCATCTCCAAACTCAAAAATCATCATACCCGATTACCCATTTATATAATCGGATACAAAAACTCGCTCCATATCCTCCTCTATTCGGATAGAATATCCAATTATCCATTGGGTTTGGAGGAAATTGTCATTCTTATGAATCGGTGCAAATTGCTTCACTAAATCAGGTTGTCAAAAACAATTGGTTATGCGGCAATCCTCCTCATTTAGAGAGATTTTTTTGTTGAAACAATGATATTAAGAGTCATGTCAACCTAGCTCTTTGTGACATCAAAGATAAGTGATGATGTTAAATATACGAGTTCTCTTTTTAGTGTATTCCTATTCAACTACATACTTAATTAGAAAATACATCGATTATTTGTCTTATTCAACCAAAACACCAAACAATACAAACTCTGAAAGAAAGAGAATTGCATATTTTATATAAGAAAATCACTTCAAAAAAATATTAAGTTTATTATTGATGTAAAAATAATCCACATTATCATTATATTTCCGTCCTTGAGTTTTCACAAGCGTTAACTTCTTTAAATTATATATTATATATTGCATCATAAAAAGATAATATCGTAAATTATTTTGATTGCAGTACTTATTAATTATTTGCACAATAGCTGCACACTAACTAAATTACGAATTTGTAATTAACTAATTACTAATTTTTTCCCTATATATTTCACACACAAACTAAATTACTAATTTTGTCCCTATTCCACAAACAGACTAAATTTATTAAATTAAATTACTATGGTTTTCATGTTTATTCAACACACTAACTAAATTAGTAACTTTTAATTTGCTAAAGTACTGATTACTAATTTTTTTCTCTATTTATTCAACACACAAACTAAATTAAATTAGATTACTATTTTCAAATACATACGACTTGAATATATAATCTCAATATATACCCGTATTTGATTTGATTATTAAATTATTAATTATAAATTTGTTCTATTACTCACTTATTGAATTTATTGACTTAAATTAAATCACTTTTTTTGCCTCAATAATTTATTCCACAAACAAACTAAATTATTAATGTCCAATTTACTACCGTAAAAAATGTCTAATTTACTAAATGAATCATTTCTATCCAAGGTTCTAAAAAGCGTGAAGCGCGTCGAAGCCTGGAGGTCAAGCTTCAAGATTTTCAAGGTTAAGCGAGTTTAGAACGAGCTTAGCGGAAAAAGTGTTTTTAATTTTTACTATAATTTTAATTATTTTAAGACAAATATTAAATAAAATATTAGATTAACCATAAATATATGATTTAATAGATAATTCAAGTTCTAAACTATAAATATGCATATTTATAAAAATGTTTTCATTTTAAAAAATAAATAAAATTTTTCGTTCTAAAAAGCGGTCGCTTAATCGAGCTTAAGCGTGTTAAATCTTAAGCGAGATTAAGCGTCGCTTAAACGAGCTTTTTAGAACATTGTTTCTATCCGTGATCATATTTATTTCACACACTAACTAAATTTACTTCTATTTATTCCACGTACTAACCAAATTACTAATTTTTAATTTACTACATTACTAATTTAATTAGCTCTTATTTGTTCCACACACACTAACTAATTAAATCACTGACTCTATCCCAATTTATTCTATAATAAGTTAATAACTCATATTTCTCCAATGTAATTACTAATTTTTCCCCCATTAATCCACATACTGACTAAATTTATTTAGTTATATTAAATTACTAAAATTTTCCTATTTATTCTATACACTTACTAAATTAGTAATTTCTAATTTTCTAAAGTAATCCTTCCTAATTTTTCCCCTATTTATTCCACACGTACTAATTAAATTTCTAATTTTCAAATACATGTGGAATTTTTTAAATAAGAAAAAAAAACACATAATAATGACATTCAAATATTAATTTATTAACCATCCAGTTAAAATCAAATATTTTGTAGAAATAAATGAATTTGAGAAAGTAAGGCTCCGCTTGGATTGAATTATTCAAATCCATGGATTTCAAATACATTTTTGTTGTTTAGAGAAGTAGCACCACAAACATCAAATCCACTTCTTTTATGTTTATATAGTAATTGATGGTAGTTGTGATGGATTTCAAGTTCATCCAATAAAGTGGTGATTTAAAATCTTTTTTACTCCATCTAAGTAATGTGTAAATAATTAAGCTATGAATTTGATATTTTTCTATGTTTCATTGTTAATATTAAAATTATAATCGAAATCCATTGATTTCAAATCCTTCAATCCAAGCGCAACCTAAATGAATTTTGCAGTTACTTGTGGTTTGGAATGAAAGTTTCCTTCATTTTCTCCTACTCTGCTACTTTTTTTGTATGTACATGCATTTCTTAACCTGTTACTTTGTTCCTCATTTAAACTAAGGATTAATTTTTATTTATTTTTTACTCAACTACGGATTAATTCTTTGACATACATACACACATATATAAAAGCAAACAATAGCATATATATAGAAAAATGAACAACCTTCCCAGACAATGCTCCAAGAAAAGGAGAGAAACCTTGGCAGATCATCCTTCTTGAGTCTTGACTGAGCCAAAATCATGAACTTTCTTTGTATGTACATGCATTTCTTAACCTTTTACTTTGATAATGAAGATCGCTTTCGACCATCCATAGCTCATGAATCGCTTGTTGTTTATATATAATTTGATTACGACAATAGATAATTCAAATCAATGCATAGAATAGAAATTAAATATCAAACTACAAAGAAAAACATAGATCAAGAAACAATTAAGAAATGATCATAATCTATATGTAACCCATATCGGGCCACATGCGGCACTTGTTCTTCTTTTCCGGTGGCTCAAGAGATATTCCTCCTATGAATCCCTTTTAGATCCCCTTAATTAATAAGAATCCAGAAATCTTGTTGCTCACTCGTTTGCAAAGGATGATATCGATGACATCATCAAAAGTTTATATATCTCATTCCATCGACCGTGTCGTTTAATTTGCTTTAATTTAATTTAATTTGCTCAATGTATCCATGTATTTGATTGACTAATTCATTTAGTGCGCCATTCATTATCCATGTATTTGATTGATTGACTAACTAATTCATTTAATGTGAGGAATGAATTTCATCGAAACAAAGAAATTAAAATATCATTATTTTTAAGATGATGAAGAGGCAACAAAAAACATGCACTTGTGAACAAAAAAAAGTCAAAAGTCGGGTGTAATAAATGAGATATTAATTGGATGGGGGTATTTGATATATTAAACGGAATCACCAACTAATTATTATTGGAACAAAAACCAACACACATATATATTAATATATATTAATAATTCAATTCAATGGCAATATTGGAAAATTAAATATTATAAGGACACAAAAGTAATTAAACAATTAAGAAAATTATTCGTGCTTTTATAAGATGCTTTTATAAGATAGATAGATAGACTAAAGGTGAATTTTCCTCCTATCAATCAATCATATGAGTAGATCTGCCAACACGGTCGCTCCATTTGTTAGCTCAAAGGGTTTCCTCCTCGAGTTTTAATTTTGAGTTGGTTAACTGCGCTCTGCCTTCATGGCTTTCCGTTGTTGTATCCAAGGATTTCCATATTTAATATATTGATTGATTTTCCTAAAAAAAAAAAGGTTAATTTTCATTTTTAATAGTTTTATTTATAATATTATGTATTTTATAAGATGGTATTTCGTTTAAAAATATTTTGAATAATTTTTAGTTGATTTTTTTATTTAATTCATTTAAATTTTAAAATATGTAAATCATAATATATTATGATTAAAAATATAAAAAAATATGCAATTTATTGAATTAAAAATATAAATTTATCGATAATATGACTAAAAATAAAAATAAATATATAAAAATTACAAGACAAAAAAATGAAAATTCAGTGTTACCATGACTAAAAATGAAAAAAAAAATGCAAGTTACAAGACTAAAAATGTAAATTCAGTGTTAGCAGGACTTAAAGTGAAAAACTCATGTAAGTTACATGACTAAAAATGCGAATTTAATGTTAATAGAACCAAAAATGAAAAAAAGAATGCAAGTTACAGGACTAAAATTTCAAATTTACTTTTAACAGAGCCAAAAAATAAAAAATATATAAATTACAGGACCAAAAATATAATTCTCTCTAAATAAATTATTTAATTTTAAAAAATATATTAAAATAATATTTTTAATGAAATACAAATTCCAAATAATCGTATATATATAGAAAAACATTAAATTTTTATTTTAAAGTTTTAAAAATAAAAAAATTTAAATTTTCAAAAAAAATTCAAAAAACCGGTTCAATATGTCAAGAACCGGAAAAATTTAAATTATCGAAAAAATTCAAAAAATCGGTACCACCTGTCGAACCGGTTTTTCGGTTATTGGAGAGGTTTCAGACCAGACACGTAACCGATTTTCGGGACCGTCCGGTTCTAAAAACACTGATCCCAAGTCCAAACAGGATAGCTAATAAATAAAATTTTATAGGATTATCACATGAAGTTGAGAAAAAAAGGGAGGGTATCAAAATATATTTTTTGCTATATATGTCCAACTGATATGAAATAAGCAAAATTATTAGTGAAGATCGTTATTTTTATTTTATATATGTTCCCATGTGCAATATACTTGTCTATCGCCAGTAAAAGGAAAAGTAGCAATCAATACAAAAAATGTTACACAATAATTAACTTGCGTAGGGTCGTAAAGAAAATTGAGGAATGTAATCAACTTAGAGCCCGTTTGGATTTTGTAGAGATTTTTTAAAATAAGTGCTTTTAAAAGCTACAATTTTTGGCTTTTAAAAAAGCTCTAATTTTGACTTAAAAAAGTGCTTAGGTCAACCAAACACCTTGTTAACTGAAAAGCAAAAAAAGTACTTTTTTGACCTGGCTTTTGAAACCAAACGGGGCCTTAAGAGAACGAACATTTGCCCCCGCTAACCTTCATCAAGAGAGAAAAGAAAATAATGATCTCCAAGCCCACACGAGCATATGCGAGTTTGTAAGGCCTGAAGTGACGCGAGAAGAGATTCTCCAGTGTTGCGGGTTCGATCCTCGTATGAAGCATATTCTCTTCTGAAATATTGTAGTGGTATGCTCTAGGGTTTGACCATATTGCTCCCTCCTTCAGGTCTCTGTCGCTCGTGCACATCACTCGATTTCACCTCTTCATGAGCCAGTAAACCTCTGACTCATGTGGAACGAGGTCTCCTTGGGGTCCACCCTTTTCCAAAATAATGATCTCTAAAGCAAATTCATTTTGTGCAACATCTGTCTTATTAAATGCCAAATGCTTAATTTATATGAATTCTCAAAGTAACACAATTAATATACACATCTTATCTCATTATTCAGTCATAATCTATACCATCGCAACCCATAACTTTCATTAATTCTTGATCTCTAGCCCTTTCCTCTCATCAATTCATTCCAAATGTTAAAAAAAAAAAAAAAAACATTGATGACATCCATAATTCCATATACATATTAAAAGTTTCTTTTTTAAAAAAATTAAATCCAAAAAAAAATCATTCCTTTACTTCTTTATTACTTGAAAAAAAATCAGCAATATTCTTTTCCAGAAAAGTTGCCTCGAGTTTCCCGGAAACATGTTATCTAATGGAATGCCCTTTTATTTTTCTATCAATTCTAATATTAAAGTAAGAATTTTTAATTTTTCTACAAATTAAAGGTAAAATATAATATTTTATATTTAAGTATAATAAAATAAAACACAATTAAAAAATTTCCTAGGTTGAACTAGTCGCTAACTAAAGGTAAATCTAATATTTAATATTTTAATGACTTATAAAAATATTATAAATGATGAGTTTTTTCGTATTTTTTTTTGTCATTAGTATCATTATTTTGATAAAAGTAAAATTCATTTTTTACACACGAACTGTTGATAAAATAGTTAATTGATACATAAACTATTGAAATTGTTTAATTGACACACGATCAAGTTATAAATTTAATTTTACCTTTCTAAAAAAATTTCAATTTTACCCTTTTCTTAAATTATTTTAAAATTCAAATAGAAAAATATTTTATTTTTCAAAATTATTTAATTAATTATAATTATAAGAATAAATTTATATTTATATAAATTATACGTTATAATAAGATTATCATACTCATTGTATAAAGATATTATAAATATTAATATAAACATAAACATAATACATGTATATATATATGTATACAACCAGGGCGGCCCTAAGGTAGGGCGGGCCGGGCGATCGTTCAAAGCCCCACTTTGAGACGGGCTTCCAATTATTTTTAAATTAGTATTTATATTAATTCTTATATATTTTAATTAATTATAAAAAATTATATAAAAAAATTGATTGTGGGATTTTATGGCAAAACTTTTGCTACAATTGGGTTAAATCACCACACACTCTCGCATCCCACTAACTTTTTTTTAATTTCATCTTCTTTCTTCCTGTGGCCCTGCAAACAAATTATTCTAAACACGAAAATTTGTTGCAAACATCCATTGCTTCATAGGTAGGTAGATCATCAAGTTTGTTTTACATGTTATACAATTAAACCATGATGATTTTTCAAATTTCAAATGTGAAATTGTGTGATCTTGCAAAAAATGTAACATTTTTTTCATTTTTTTTATTTATTAATTACTAATTGATTATTGCATTTTTTTTAGATGTTCACGCGAACATCTCTAGTGCAAGAATTTTGTTAGCACCGCATGATATTCACGCGAACATCTAAAAAAAATTAGATGTTCACGTGAACATCTGAAATGTTCGCGCGAAAATCACGTGGCGCACAGTAGATCATTCTATATATATATATATATATATATATATATATATATATCACAATATTCAAGTTATTCAATGACCATTATTTATTCGCTCCGGCCTAATTTATCTTAGGACCGCCCCTATATACAACAACAGATAAATTTATATTTAACTAAACATTGACTATTATAACCAACAAGTTTGATCCTCTCAAGAATAACAATGCATGAGACCACCTATTGTTTTGGGTTTTTGAATAACTTGTTTTTAAAAAAAATAAAACTAAAAAATATTTAGTTTTTTGAATATTTTTTAAAATTTAAATCAAAGCTTATCAATTTATTTATTATATTATATATAATTTTTTTGGGCAAGAAAATATATATATAACATGGCTTTTTCCTTGCGAATGATCGAGTTGAGCATCATGAATATAATTTGACTTCAAGTATTTTATTACTTATGTACAAAATTAGTGTACAAATCTGGTTATATATATATATTAATAGCATTACTCTTGTATTTATTAATTAAAAAGTCATTTTTTAGAAATTTTTTGTTTATGCAACAATAAAAATTTGCAAATAAAATATTTTTTTGATCTTAAAACTTTTTAATAATCGGGAAGGTAATTAATGAGATAATTAAATCACAATTACGAGATTTCACCAATAATTTCAACCATCACAATATTATTATTATTATTATTATTATTATTATTATTATTATTATTATTATTATTATTATAAGTTTGATATTTAAAATAAAAATCCGATTAAAAAAAAGTAAATAAAAGAAATAGTCACAACATATCATCCTTTCATTTCTTCTCCGGTTCTCCCTATCACCTTCAAGAAATATTATATTCTTTGAACGATCAAGAAAAAACAAACAAATCCTGAATCTGTGTCTATTATTGGTGTTTCATTCAATGACGTTCAAGAAAATAGTGTTATATTCCAAGATGGAGATTCTATCAGTGTTT
Source organism: Henckelia pumila (assembly GCF_033568475.1). NCBI lineage: Eukaryota > Viridiplantae > Streptophyta > Magnoliopsida > Lamiales > Gesneriaceae > Henckelia > Henckelia pumila. The sequence continues at coordinate 100,493,467 of NC_133120.1, read as the reverse complement.
TCGTGAAAGGTGCAATAAGGGACGTCGGAGGGAGATGACACGCGTAATGGAGCAGGAACTGAATAAACAACTGAAGCAGGAGCGACAAGGACAGCGGCATGAATGAGATGAGAAGACGAGCCTCCTCGAAGGATGGCCGTATGCTGAAGATGATGACCTTGCAGAATGACGGCCGACCTTGAAAAGAAATATAATTCTGAAGAAAGAATATATACACGTACAGCTTTTAAATACATTTTCTTTTCCTTTCTTTTTTACTGGATTTTGACTATGAATCATCCATCGAAACAAATGAGTACTTGAAGCACAAACATTTACTTTTTAAAAATCGTGTACGTTTGCCTCGATCTCTATATTGTTACGTTGGCAGAAAGAAAATGCATGATAGGTTTTCCTAATGATTATAGAAGATAAAATTTTTAAATCAAAACAGGAGGAGGAAAATGGAGTTGGCTTCTTGGGCTTAACTCTTTTAAAACTAAAGTTTAGTTTCAAGATTTAGGCTGTTAATACCGAATCGATTTAGGCTGTTAATACCGAATCGTGTTTCCTCTAAACACTCAGATTATCAAAAGTGATTAATGGATTTTTTCCTTTAGTTAATGGTTTTCAGATTATGTGTACATGTTCATGCTGATATCCTCTCCAACAAGCCAGGTAGATCTGACAATCAAGTTTATACCCAACTGACTTAATTTTGAAAACCAAAAGGCAGGCTTAATTGTGAAAACTAACCAAACTTCTAAAAACCAGCAGCACAAGAGATATTCGTATACTTTATGCATATTTGAAATTAGTTATTATAAGCTTCCTGTTTTATTTCAAATATCCAAACTTCAGTCCTTTGAAATGCCTCAAATCATTTATTTAATTCCCAAGCAGTGTTTTTATAATCGAACTGGTAATCGAACCGATTTACCTAAAAAACGGTCCAACCATTTTAGCAGGACGGTCCAACCGAAAAACCGTTTATATAATATAATATAATGAATATTTATTTTGAATTTTAAAAACTCAAAAATTTATATAAAAATAGGCAAATATATATATATATATATATATATATATATATATATATATATATATACCATAGTTTGAAAACTAAATAAATAAATATGTAAATATATTCAAAATATCAATTATAATTATAAATTATTTAAATAATAAACTATTTAATGGTGGTGTTTTGGTGTTGTAACATCAGAATAGCTAATAAATAAAATTTTCTTCGAGGATTAGTTGAGAAAAGAAGGGAGGGTATCAAAATAATGTCCAACTGATAAGAAATAAGCAAAATTATTAGTGAAACATGCAAGAGCCACATACAAATAGAGAAATCAACGTGATGCACCAGAATTTGATCAACAACGGAAATTAAGATAAAGAGCACCTTTAATAGTGTTCCGTGTCCCCAGGTTCCCTTTTTGTCCTCCAAGCCAGAACGAAACTAGCTAACAATTTAAAATTCAGTCGTAACTTCAAGAACCTTAAATCAATGAGATATTGAGATTCCATGAGTTCATGATTAGATGTTAATACTTTCTTTTCCAAAAAAAATACTTGATTAGATGTTAATACCTCGATCCTTTGACAGCCCAGAATTACTTGCCAAATAAAACCTGCGCCATGAACAAAAATAAAATACTTCGTAACAAGTTTGAGATCTAAGGAATAGCGAATGGGCTGGATTCAAGATGGTTCAATCCACCAATAATTAGCTTGTAATATAATAATATACAATCTGCACCAAACCAAAAATTAAGGGAAACTCATGAAGATCATGATCATATATAGAATTCAAACAACGTACAAAATTGAAATAAAATCACCGACTCATGTCTTTCCAAAATCGATGGTGGAATAATCGCATGCAAACAAGACTTGACATTATGAACCCGTTAAAAAATCCTGAGTCTGTTTCTATTGCCGCTGTCCCCGACCTCCTCTTTACTGCGATAAGAACGGCGGCAATAGGAACAGGACTCGGATTTTTTTATAAGATCATGGGGAAGAAGAAAGATTATACGGCGGCTGTCCCCGCTTCTCTCAACCCTCTCACCCAATCTTTTTCCCCGATTTGTCGCAACTTTTTCCCAAACTCCATAGAGATTCTCCGTAATCAACAGGGAAGCTCGCCTATTCTTTAAGAACGAACATTTAGTAAGTGAAAGTCCGAATTTATTTTTGGTTTTTAAATCTGAAATCGAAATGAGGTTATGTGAATCAAATTTATAGCATTTTTTCATGCGTTGTTTGCAGAATTTGAGAACAAAATCAAAATTTTTGGTTTCTTTGGGGACACGACTCTTGCTCGTGGAATGCAAAACGGCGTAACTCGTCATATGGAGTCTCTGTATATGTAATCTGCATTTTCATTCTGAATCATTGCAGTATGCTTGAATTGATGTTTGTTTTTCTTTTTCCTTGTCTAGTTGCATTTGAGAAAACGTTGGTATAATTGCTATCACGAGGAGCTGTAGACTCTTTCTTTCGAGGTAAGTCAATTTCACAAGCCGTTTAATTAAATGGAGTCCCAATCTAGCAAACGAAGATTTCTTCCTATCGATCCTCTCTCAAAGCTTTTGATATCTGTTTATAACATAATGTTCAAGCAGGAACAGAGACAACCACAGCGTGATGAGAAGACGAGTCTTGAAGGGTGGGGTGGTCGTATGCTGTTTAAACGACAAAATGTTCTCTAAATATTAAGACACAACAGATAAAAGAAGAGAACATAAAATTAACGACCAAATTAACGACCACGACCACGTCCCCTCCCACGTCCTTTGCCTCCACCACGACACAAGGGTTTCCCTGTTGATTATAGAAGGATTGCGTTATTAAAATTTTTAAATCAAAACAGGAGGAGAAAAATGGGACCTACAGTTGGCTTCTTGGGCTTAACTCTGGGAGTGTAAAGTTTCAAGATTTAGGCTGTCTGGAAGGATGTAATACCGAATCGTGTTTCCCCTAACACTCAGATGATCAAGAGTGGTTGGATTTTTCCCTTTAGTTGTCAGTTTCAACGTCTTCAGATGTGTGTTCATGCTGATATCCACTCCTACAAGCCAGGTTTCAGACAATCAAGTTTATACCCAATTGACTTAATTTGGCACATGAACCAAAAGGCTTGATAAAACTAACCAAACTTCTAAAAACCAGAGGCAGTGGCCATTCCACCCACTATCAGCTTGTGTTTGGGTTTAATAACTAAAATCCAATCCATTATCTAGAAACAGGATACTTCCTTTTGAGTTATGCATATTTGACATTAGTTATTAATATTATAAACTTCCTGTTTTATTTCAAATATCCAAATTTCAGTCCTTTGAAATGCCTCAAATCATTTATTTACGTTCATCCGAAGTCCAAACAGGATAGCTAATAAAATTTTCAGAGTTTTGAAGTTCAAACAGAGGATTAACACGTGAAGTTGAGAAAATAAGGGTATCAAAATATATTTTTTGACACTGATCCTTCCATTTTAAACCTTTTCAAAAGATAAAACAAAACGATAATAAAGCATCACTACTTCAACCCTCATTTAAAAACCCCTACATTCAAAATGTGAAATTGAAATCAGGAACAGGATAAATTACGAGGTGCAGCTACTAATTTATGAAACCTAGCAATTAATTAAATGACAGAAAGGTCTCATAGTCAGAGTATTCATGTCCAAAACCCGGAACTGTCGATGTGGTTCCACAGGTAGTATCCTGTCGATAACGTGGCGGGTTTTGATTGGTCTAAATCAATGGACCCTTATGGGGACACGTGCCCATAAGGTAGTACCCTATGGACAGCATGTACAAAACCGTCCAACTGATATGAAATAAGCGCCAAGTATACAATCACATAAACAAAATTCCGTACAAATTAGTGAAACAAGAGCCATACAAATAGAAATCAACGTGATGCACCAGCATTTGAACAGTGCGGGGAAGATAAAGAGCACCTGTAATAGTTCCGTGAACTACAGTTCCGTTCTTGAGCTCTATCGAGACGGTTTCGTTGTTCAATTTCATCATAAATCTGTCGAACAAAAACAATTGCGGAGAATTAATGAATTTAACAAAACAAAAGTGATTAATTAACAGGCAAAAAAAGTAAGAACAAAGCTCAAATCATACCTTCATTGTAGCTCGGATCGCCGTAGAGGCTAGGGTTCCAAAAATCGAAAGTTGAATACACCTGGGAGCGGGACGGATTGAAAGTACAATTAAAGCTCGATATAAACTATATCTTTTATGATAGGATCTACGGATTGACTTAATCTATGAAATAAATATTTTTGATACAAAAAGGTGGGAGAATTTCTATCTATTACCTTAATTCTTGTCACTAGGCCAACAATCCTGGATATCTATAAAACAAATATTTTTTGCTTTTTTTTTTTTTTATAGGGTGAGTTGAATATGAGATTTGTAAAATAAAATTGACCATAGGATGAGTTGAATATGAGATTTGTAAAATAAAATTGACATGTAAAATCATTTGATAAGAGTTTTTAAATTATATATTAACTCTATTGTGATACTGTCTCACAGATTTATATGTGAGATATGTCCATCTAACTTGTATTTACAATTTAAAAACAATAATTTTAGTCCAACTTAAAAAAAAAAAAAAAAACCAATAATTTTGGTATTAAAAAAAATTAATTTCATTAATCGGATCGAATATGATATATATCACAAAATTTATCCATAGGATTAAATATTTCATTGTCATTAATTAAACTAATTACTAGAGTATTTAAAATGTGGTTGAATTATTTCTCGAATTGATCTGAAATCACCAAATAATTAAACCAAAATAAAAAATGGCTGATTTTAAATAATTTAATCATTTTAAAGAATCTATTTTACCAATAATTTAATGTAATAATCAAAAACTAGATTTTCCATTGATTATTTTTGCTTCATTGGTCAACCAAAAAAAAATGACCGTTGATGGTTCCAGCACTCGTGAAATATGACCGTTGCGAGTTTGATGGATTCTACGATGTTTAAATATCTGAAAGACTGAAACAACCCGCTGCTTCCCTCAATCATTCGACTAACATCTGGATATCTGCTAATTTATCTCGCGCACGTTTCAAGTTCTTGTTTCCTGCTTCATTTCGTCTTGCAAATTCAACTCAATAAATTTTTTTTTTCCATTTATTTTTTCCTCTTAAGATTTCTTGATAAATGGCGGAAACAAAGCATGCCCACATCGTTGAAATCCCAGTAGACGAAGAGCATCAGCTAAAGCTGATCCAGCAGCACCACCCGTTGGCGGAGATTTCCCGAAGCCCCGGTCATTTCTTGCTTCTCAAGCTCTGGCAGAGGGAAGAAGATCTCCGCAGCCGTAGGCTAGCCATGAAAGAATCGAGAATGGATTCGATCAAACAAGAAATCTTCCAACTCTGCTGTTTCTTCTTCATTTTTCATGGCCTGTTTTTCACCGTTCTGTTCCCTTCTTCTTCATCTGACCGTCAACTGGGTTGTAGAAAGTGGTGGATCCCATGTGTCTTATCTCTGTGCTGTTCCGCTGTGATTGTTTTTCTTGTCCAGTTGAAGCTTTGCAGGTACTGGAAGATGGAGGGGCAATTGCAGAGGGAACGGGCGGAGGGGCGGGGGCTGACTCGGTGTATTCAGGAGCTGAGGATGAAAGGAGAGAGCTTTGATCTGTGTAAAGAGCCTCAAAATGGGAAGAGGATGAAGAGTTCGAGTGTGGAGATTAAGTGGAGGCCACTTACTTGGTGTACTCGGTATTGTGCGACTGTTTGTCTTGTTTGTTTTACAGGTTTGGTATTTCCAGCATGCAGATTCATCCTATGTGCTTGATTCCAACTTCGCCAATCCATAATCGAGAATTTTATCCAAAGGAGTGTTTTGGAGCCACAAATTCTACATTTTTATTGTTTTCTTGTTGGATGGCTAGCTGGGGGGGAATTACCCAATGTGCAATTTTTTAAACGCCAAATAAAAAAAAAGGTCAGATGCAGCAAATATAATTTTCTGAATCCTGTGTCAAAAAATGCTAACAATTAGTGGTTAAAAATCCAGAAAGAAGATGGAGCAAATGATGGGATTAACAAATAGGAATGAAGCTGTTTTGGTCCGATTTTTATGTTCCCTATTCTTGAATCCATTCTGCGGAGGGACACTGCTGATAGAGTCCGAGTCTCCACAGGTGTTTTGCTACTCTTGCCGAGCCTCTGATGAGAAGATAAAATTATTTGTACAAGAAAATTCTGCCCCATCTCGGTGATCCCTATCGTAGAAACACTGCTTGTGTTCTTCCGATACACAGTTTTTTTGCCGATTTTACGGGGGATAGCTATTAATTTTAGATGTAATTTATAACATGAGAATGAGTTGGTTCAGTGGTCAAGGAACTGAGAGAATACTTGCTTGTAGAGAGAGTTCACATTTCATATAGTGATAAATAACATTTATAAACTATATCATAAAGTTGCATCACATGACTTCAAACTTGCACTCTTCGCATACAAACAAGTTTTGAGCTGGGTGTAATACTAGCATGGAGCTACACACTCTCAAAGCCAAATATCCGGAAAACGCCTGTGGAATACCAAACAGAGTAAATGATCAACAATAGAAGTCACTTTAAATTAAAGTGTACCCATATGAAGGCATGAAGTAGGCCAAGATATGATGATTACCTTCATCGGCCTGATACTTGTTTTTATCATCTCCAGCATATGCAAGTAAGTTGAACTTGGGATTCCATTCCACACTATTCATGGCAGCCCGACATGGAATTTGGTGGATGGATCTTCCAGTTTCAACATTGGACTGTTGCAAACACAAGAAATATCATTAACATAGAGTTCTTAACAACTGTGGCCGGCCATCTGCCAAGTAACTCATTTCATGACATTTTTTCATGTGTGTGGGAGGAAGAATTAACTGATTCCAGGAATTCAGGAACATTTAAAAACTTACAATATCGATGAACAAGTCCTCACTGGCAGAAGCAATATATTCTCCTGTGTGGTTGAAACTCAATGTCCGGACAGGCCATCTGACAGATGTGCAAGTACATGTTGCGAAATTACGAGATATTATCAAAGGTAATATATCCAATGAAAAGAAACTTACTCAAGTTTAGTGAATGTGTGGATACAGAGCATTTCTTTCATATCCCAAAGACTAACCAACGAGTCGGCACTTCCAACAGCAAAATATCTGTGAAGACAAAGGGACTTCTATTGTCATCTCCATCAAACAATTTAATAGACAGCTTTTTTTTTTTTTTTTTTTTGGGGTCAAGTAGACAGCTTAATTTGTTTTTTTTTTTTTTAAATAAAGACAGCTTAATTTTCAAATACAGTAATATGGAACTTTTGATTTGAAAAGGGGAAAGTAAACAAATCTGAACTATATCAATGTGTTATTATTATTTAACACAAAATAGAGTTATAGACAAGAGAGGACACACCTTCCCAGTGGGTCAATTGCAATACAATAGCAACCAGCAGTGTGAGCCATAAGTGTGTCAACTGCCTTCAGGGATGGATATGCGAGTATTTCTACAGTACCTAAGAATGAAGAGAACAAAAGCAGAAAATAAATAAGTAATTTTCAAGTGCATTGAACATCTAATCAGAAACAAGCCAACGGTACCGAACCCAACTTTAAGGATTAGTCTCACCATTGCCAGTAGTTAAAAAGAATATGTCCCCTGTCATGTTCCATGCAATCTCATTCACCTGATAAGGAACAATGTTGGAAGCACGAGAAAAACAAAAGTACAAATCATTACAATTCAAAGATAAATGCAGTGGAAGTAAGCTGTGATGAGGGCAGTATAAGACAAGACTCCCACAAATTTTCCATGTTCTAAGAACAATTCAGGAACAAACATGTTTAAGACATGAGGCTGTACTTTCAACCTTAAATTGGAACACAATATCATGATAAGGAAAATAAATAATACCAAACTTGATCAAAGTTTATCAACCGAGGAACTTTCTTTTCACATAAGGAAGACTCCAAATAGATGGTTCACTATTTACAGCAAGGATATACAATATTTAAAGCACAAACAGAAAAGACCAATCAAGTGTTACGTTATTTATCAAAGCATTTATCTGAGTGAAACTTGACTATAAATGAAAATTTCTGAATGAGAATTACCTCATAATTGAACTTGCGTTTATGTATTGGCTTAAATTTGCGAACATCCAAAATCGTTAGTTCGTCATCCTTCAGTGCAGAAAGAAAACAAGGGAGAGCATCACATACTTGGCTCAGAGTAAATAAATCATCTACATTACTGAACAAATTATGCCAAAAGCATTGGGTCGAGGTAATTGCAGGATGAAAAAGTTAAGCTATGAATAAAATAAATGCTTACCCTGTTACCAACTGCTATATGAGTGCCATCAGGCTTATAGGTGATATTTATGTTCTCCCCGCTGAGCTCTACCTGCTGTGAGCATTTTGCACCTGAAAATCACTTAGAATATAGCTACCATAAGGGAATCTTTAACGCCATCGCAATTTTTAAAACCATCACAACATTTTGTAGTTGTTATTAATTTAGATTGCAATTTTTAACACAATGGCATCACAACCATAAAGGAATATACCTTCTGCTGTAGTATTATTAGTCTTGACGAGAAAAAAGAGAACAGAAGAGTCGAGTTCAAGTAAAAAGAGCAAGTCACCTCACTAACTCAACCATCTCTCTCCCTTTTTCACTTCAAGAAATTAGTATTTCTTCATTTAGAATTTTAGATAGCAATTTTTTTTAATAAATCGCGATACTGCACAATTCATCCTCAGAACAGTATATGCATGCATCTTCAGATATCAAATGTAAAGCCTTCTCACAAGTCATGGTTTTAAACACAATTCCAATGCAACATTCATGTCACTTACTACGAGCATCCCACAAGCGAACTGTCTTATCGCCTGACGCAGTTGCTATCAAATCAGCATGTTTTGGATCCCAGCATAACTGATCGACACTATCTGCATGGCCTTTTAGCTCGCTGTCTTTAACTTTACTCTGCACAACCAAATTAACAAGCAACTCATTGTAACAAACAATTAGTTTACCTAGTGTTGCATTGCCCATGGAAGGGGACAGAGATTTGCCGAACTATGAGCACTATAAGAAAGCTAATTATATAGGGATGATCCCTAGTCTGGAAAAGTAACAAAAGAATCTTTCTACCTTCAACTTCTCATCTTCCCAAAACAAAAATAGGTGAACTACCCCCAACTTCATGGTCGGGGTCAGCGTAGAGGGAGGGAACAATGCACAAAACAATAAAAATTTAAAAATACTCAAGCCGGACAGCTGAGTGATAAATTCCTGCAGGTTCCGTCACTAAACTCTGTCATGTAAAATAGTTTGCCAGATAAAATTTCAGTCCATTTTTCCATCTAATTGCGTCGAGGAGAACTTCATTTATCCAACCTAACCATATTCCGTTCACTTTGAGTTAGCCAAGAAAAAGTCAATCTTTCAAAAGAGAAGGAAATTAAAATACAGGCGAAACGCAACAATTTGTAGTGAAAATCACACTATAACAAAGAAAACAAAATCTTACATGACCGTGGGGTTCAATGTGCCAAATTCGAGCAGTCTGATCGACAGAGCCTGAAGCCAGTTTCGTGCCCGTGCAATTCCACGCCACCGAATGCACCTTCTCGCGCAAAGCATAAAAAAATAAATAAACAAAACTTCGATTTAATTTAACTTATTGAAACGAAACAGAAGTAAAATACATTCGATTCAACCCCCCCAAAAAAAAAAGAATATTGATTGGAGTTCGAGGTTCGACGGGGTACCTTCTTCTTGTGACCTTGGTACTCCCTGCTGTGGAGGTTTTTGAATGGCGGTGATTCCTCCATTACTCAAAATGCGGAATTATATGATTCCGAAGCTTCTCCGATTAGAATTTACTCCGACAATTTATGGAACTCGAATCCAGCTCCTTACCAGTGGTACCTTTCTTCCGTGGCATCTGATTTTCACGGACGGCGAAGTCGATTTCCATGTTCGCAACTTTGAATATTTGAACTAATGCCCGTGAATTATTACCATATTAATGTTTGCACCCTGATCTTTTATCCTTTTCTAATTTGAACGATGCATTTGAATCTAATTAATTCAACAATTTAATTTTGATTGGTTGACAAAATAATTTTGGTACCGTTTGCAAATGGATTTCTGCTTCTAATAGAAATGAGTTACCACAAGATCAAGCTGTTTTGAACAACAACACTTGTCCATGGACACCACCACCTCCTGTTTTTTAAAATGTAATATCGATGCAGCATTCTTTGAGGACATCCAGGTTGCTGGTGTAGGAATGGTGGTGCGAGATGAAGAAGGTAAATTCTATATGGCCAGAACAATATTGGTGAAAGGCTTAACCAGTGTCAAAGAAGGAGAAGCTATAGGCCTCTTGGAAGCACTTTCTTGGATTCATCGCTTAGGTTTGATCAACGGCCTTTTAGAAGTAGATGTACAACAGGTCTACTGTGACGCCCGGGGCTGAGGAGGCGGGGAGTGATCGCCGGTGCCAAGAGGTTGCACGTACAATGAGCGGCTCCTGGTAGGCTTCTAGGCGGAGGGAGACATGAATGAACCAAACTCGTGCCGAAATAAGAGGGGATTCTGAGACTGTGTAGGTATGGGACTACATAGTTGATGAGGGTTTAAAAGATTTCATATGTACTACTCATATCAAGAAGGTGCATCTTCTTTTCGAAAGCTCATCACATAAGAACTCCAAAGTTAAGCGTGCTTGACTTGGGAAAATTATAGGATGGGTGACCCCCTGGGAAGTTTCTCAGGGTGCGTGTGAGTGAGGACAAAAGCACGCTGAAAAGACCCGTCTTGATACAGTGGGTCGTTACAAATGGTATCAGAGCCGACCTCTCTTAGTACGGTATGGTTCGGGGATGAACCAAGCGGAAGCTGGTGGGCATGTGACGCCCGGGGCTGAGGAGGCGGGGAGTGATCGCCGGTGCCAAGAGGTTGCACGTACAATGAGCGGCTCCTGGTAGACTTCTAGGCGGAGGGAGACATGAATGAACCAAACTCGTGCCGGAATAAGAGGGGATTCTGAGACTGTGTAGGTATGGGACTACATAGTTGATGAGGGTTTAAAAGATTTCATATGTACTACTCATATCAAGAAGATGCAATCAAGAAGGTGCATCTTCTTTTCGAAAGCTCATCACATAAGAACTCCAAAGTTAAGCGTGCTTGACTTGGGGAAATTATAGGATGGGTGACCCCCTGGGAAGTTTCTCAGGGTGCGTGTGAGTGAGAACAAAAGCACGCTGAAAAGACCCGTCTTGATACAGTGGGTCGTTACATCTACTATGCAGTTAAAGCAAAAGATAATGATCTTACAAGTTTGGAGGCATCATTGATAATTGTAGAAATTTTCTAGCAGTACAACCAAGTCTCTCATTTCATTTTGTTCGTAGACAAGCTAATGAGGTTGCCCATGTGCTAGCTAGGCATTCTCGTTATTATGTTAGTCCTTGTGTTTGGGTGGAGGCACCAGATTTTATTGGTGAGCTCTTGACTATGTATTATGCCAATTCTAATCCTTGATGAATGAAATCTTCTTGAGTTTCAAAAAAAAAAAACAGTACCATCAAGCAATTACGCAAAATGACTGGCTATATATAACATCAAACATGAACGATACAACCCAAAACACACAAGATCCAAGCTATCAAAGACAACACAACAGACAATGTGATTTACGTTATTCGGCCTCGCAAGACTACATCCACGAAGGGAAAAACAGCTACCCTTTATTGATATTCCAGATCAATCACAATACACCATATTGCCAAAGTATGAAGACAAACATAAACAATTTACAAGAAAACGTCCTTGATCGCTGTTTATCTTCCTCACTTTGAGATGCATTCTCTTGAGCTATATTTCTGTGTGTATTCCTCCCTCGAAGAACTTATATGAGCTAAGTTGAAGAAGGCAAAATCAAGAAGTAGTCGTTGCATCGAGAACCAACTCTCTAACCGTTATATTGGATTCTTGACTTGGGCTCTTGGATTCTTGACTTAGGCTCAGCTTATGGCCCTGCACCCTAATTCTTTTTTTGGGCTTCAGATAGGACCAACTCTGGACTTAAGTCCAATCTTCTTGAGAAACACATGGTCCACAATCTCCACATTTTCTCTAAAGATTAGTTGCTTTTCGTTCCTTGTTTTCATTTCACCTGTGCTCCTCTGCATTTACTAAGTTCATGCAGTATTTGAACTTAGATTGAGGTAAAGACTTAGTTAACATGTCAGTTGGGGTGTAGTGACCCTTACCTGGATCACCTACTAAACAGAACTTATGCATGCAATCAACTTAATTAAACAGATATCAGAATAAAACTGCGGAAACCAAAAACATTATACAATCCCAAGTAAAGGAATCTGTAATTTATCCAATAATATACAACCAAATCGAATAGCTGTATGAACCCAAACAACAGTAATAAAACCTAAGCGAAGCTCCAGCCGGCCAACCGCTGACTAGCCTCTCCTGGATCCACCCTCCTCGTCCAATCGCAAACCTGCCCCATGGAATAGGGTGTCCAGAAAATACAGAGTACGAGACGTGAGCATAAAACGCTCAGTGCGAGAGTATGAGTATACATGCATGCAAAGTGAACTCCCTATAGACTCGAGGTCAAGGATAAGATAACAGAGACAGACCGGGCCCTGGTATGTAGCACGCTGTGCCGTCGCTTCAGGAGGTGGCTCCCATACCGAGATAACCGTGGAAACGCCGGACCCAAATCGATGGAAGTCCATCCACTAACAGGATAGGGTACAACCCTACTAACAGACATCTCAAAGGAGATACAACAAGATGCAAATGAATGCAGCATAATATCATGGCATATAAATCATGCGGTCACATAATACATGCATACTCAGTCAGGATATCTCGAACAGTACTTTCGTACCTCAAAATAGTGCAAGCTCTACCAACTCTAGGTCCACGCCTATAGTCTGCTCTACACTGCCAAATGATACTACTATCATTAAAGTGCTCTAAAAGCCTTAACTAAGCTATTGCATACTCCTAAATATTTATAGGAAGCAAAAGCTATACCTTCGTCCGTCGTTAGCCCTTTGATGTCGATGCCTCCAGAACTTGGGCACAACTCCGCTACGACTACCGAACGCCTCGCCGACCTCCGGACCAAGCCTAAGAAGACTAGAACAGCTCCAAAAGGACTAGAAAGGAAAGGAGAACTCGGAATTGGCAAATGAAAGTGAAGTCTCGGCCTTCTATTTATAGACAACGATCGGAACTTCCGATCCTTGATCGGAACGTCCGAACCTCGATCGGAACGTCCGATCCTGCCATCGGAGCTTCCGAAGATCCTGATCTGCCACGTGTCAAAATATCACTTGTTGACTCCGGATAGGGGTGATCGGAGCCTCCGGTCCTGATCGGAGCTTCCGATCCAACCACACGTCATGCCTGACGTAATAACATCGGTGCCTCCGATCGCTCATCGAAGCTTCCGATCCTGTTCGGAGCTTCCGATCGTGCCTTCGGAGCTTCCGATCCGTCCAATACCCAATTCAATTAATTAGCATTAATCCTTTAATTACTCAATTAGGGTACGGGCTACTACATGGGGTGTCCCTTAAAAAATGTATCTTCACATATATGTGCTTAGACCTTTCGTGGTATACTTGGTGTTTGAATAAGTGGATAGCACTTTGGTTGTCATAATAGACAATCACCATGTCTTGTCTTATACCAAGCTCACTGATGAATCCATTCAACCATAATGCCTTTTTTATAACTTCTGTGACAGTTATGAACTCTGCCTCAATGGTTGACAATGCCACCACCGATTGAAGGGTTGCTTTCCATGTAATGACAGTTTCATACATAGCGAAGATATATCCAGATAATGACTTGTATCCAAATTTCCTGCAAAATTTGAATCCACATATCCAACTATGGGATTCACTTCTTCTGTTTTGTGTATGAATTTTAGTCCAATATTGTTGACTACCCCCTTCAAATATCTCATCATCCACTTTAATCCTTCCCAGTGATCAAGTCTTGGATTAGTCATGAACCTTGATACCACACTCATGGCATAGACCAAATCAGGCCGGCTGCAGACCATTCCATATGAAACGACCCAAAAACTACTATTGAATTTTTTTAAAAATAATTTACCTTAAAATATTGATGATACATATACGCCCATATATATATGTATTTATACTTAAAATAATTATTCATAAAATATAATACATAATAAATTTAAAATATTTATACTTACAATATTTTTTCATAAAATATAATATAAAATATATTTTTGCATGCAATTAAATTAAATTGTTAAACATAATTAAAATCCATTAATGCTAACTTCGTAACATTTATACGTAAAAATCATAATTCAACATAAAATCCCATGCATACGTCCAAAAGTCTCAAACCATGCAAACCATAATAATAAATAATATTCATGTGCGAAATAAAAATAACTATATATAAAAAATGCCATAAAATCGTTGTATCGTAAGTGTGCGATGGTCACGGGTACACTAGCTGCACTGAATACTCAGACGTCCTCACCGCCAGTACGATTACATCATCAACTATAAAATCATTTTCACCTGCACACCATTTAAATCTAGTGAGCATATTTAATCCAGCAATAACAAATACTAAATAATAAAAATGCACGCAAGCACATATCATATAAAAATAATACTTTATAATATTGTATGCATGCATGATCGTAAAAACTTATGCATAATACTTAGTCGTAATATGATCATAATCATAATGCATATCATAATACATAACATAGCTATGCCATGTCGTAATCATAAAATTATTACTGTGAGTCATATCCATGATGTGTGGACCATAAACATAAACGATTGATCAATCTATAAATCAACGTACATGGTGGCGAGGTTCACCACACGTTCGAAGATTTCCTTCACCTCTTATGCCACTTCACCCAACCTTCGGGATCTATAGGCGCATAAACATAAACATATGGAAAGGCACCAGGCCCAAGTATCCCGACCACAATCCTGTAATTGTCACAATCACTTCAACTTCTCAAAAATATTTTTCTTACATACCCATAATCATATCATAACATGAATGCATGAAACGTGAAATTTAAAAGCCATCTTTTCCATTATCATTAAAAATTTACTCATAAATATATATTTAATTATTTTCCATAAAAATCTTGCTTATATAAAAATAATACACACATATATGTATATATATATATATTAAATATATATTTATGGACATACACTTGTCACGGGCTCAAGAGATTTGACTGCTCATTTACTTAAGCCCGTTAAACTAGACTGTCTCATAAATACTTAATGCGGTCTATTAATACTTAGCTCATCACAACAAAGCCCGATTACTGTCATGGATCAAATTAAACTACTAAGACCCATGAACACCCTGGAGTAGCCCCCTTTGACATCCATGATAAAAAAAAAACATGAGAAAAGTTGAGCATAAAACGTGAAAACCATGCATGAACTCGTGTGTCTTGTTCTAAACCATGTACCATGAAATCATCATACATTTTTATCATAAAAAAATTGTACATATGATTTAAACGGCGAGAAAGAATGGTTAAAAACATGTATTTGCATTTAAAACGCTCGAAAAACGTATATGGTAGCATAGATCGTGACCCGGGACGAACGGAATGTCAAACTCCTTGAATTTTTTTCTTCAAAAATCGTGATAAGGTGTGTGTGATGTGTGGAATCTGTGTTCTTGTTTCTTCTCCAAGTTTTTAGACGTGAAGAACAATAATGAAGAAGATGAGTTTTGATTCTAGTTATTTATTAATTTGATGAAAATTGGACTTTGGATTTAATTAAAATACTAATAAAATTAGTCCATTAAAATCAACTTAAAAGATGTTATTTTAAAAATAAAAGTTGTTAAATTTCGAAATAAAAATATAATGGGTTTTTAAAATACTCAAAAAGCACATAAAATAGCTTAATTAAGGGAAAAACGGGCTTTTAAACTAATATATATATATATAACAAGCCCATAATTTTCTTTAAAATAAGTCCAAAAATAATTATTTAAAACCCCTAAAAATCCTAGACATAAATTTTGGTGAAAAATTTTTACCTCGTTCGTTCACGGTCCCGTCTACGTGATCGTAAATCAATTTTTTCATAAAATCCAACATCCTCAAAATAATCGAGTTAAATATCATAATTAAGTTTAAAACACACAAACATATCATATAACTCACATAAAATATCATTTAAACCCCTTTTATTTATTTGAAAATTAATTACTTCCCTAGTTATGCATGCAGGTTTACGTAAACGAATTTTCGAACATTACACCATACATTAAGCTGCCCACTCTACTTGCACATAGAACACTTTTCATTCTTTTTGTTTCCTCCTCAGTACTAGGTGACTAATCTTTTGAGAATTTTAGATGTTGTCCAAGTGAAGTGGTCACTTCTTTGGCCTTGTTCAGGTTAAATCTCATTTACACTTTCCTCAAGTAATCTTCTTGGCCAAGCTAGCAATAGATTTTTTTTCCTCCTCTTCCTCTTTATTTATATACCCAAAATTTTCTTTGCTTCTCCAAGATCCTCCATCTCCAATTGAGAGTAGTTGTTTCTTGAGAGTTTCGATCTCAGATTTACTGCCACTTGCAATGAGTATGTCATCCACATATATATATTAGGAGATGCACAACAACTTGATCCTCTTTCCTCTTGAAGTATAAAGAGATGTCAAAATTATTTCTGATCAATTCTATACGTGTCATGTAATCATCAAACTTTTTATTCCACTGCCTGGGACTTTGTTTTAAATCATAGAGGGATTTCTTTAACAAGCAAAATTTGTTATCATTTCCCTTACTGATCACGAAAATTGTTTCCTCAAGGTCACCATGCAGGAAGGCTGTTTTAACATCTATCTGATGTAAATCCAGATAAAATTGATTTACCAAGGCAAGGTTCAGTCTTATATAATTATGTTTTACCATAGGTGAGTAGATCTCATTAAATTATATTCCTTCCAGTTGAGAGTAACCGTTTGCAACTAATTTTGCCTTATATTTCACTCATTCTTGCCCTGGATTTGTTTCCTTGAGTTTGTAAATCCATTTACAGTTGAACTTTAGGTCTATCATCCAGTTTCCATGTCTGGTTCTTTATAAGAGAACTCATTTCCTCATCCATGGTTTTATTCCAGTGTTCTTTTTGTTTGCTTAACATGGCACATTTGTAGGAGGTAGGTTCTAACAACTCCACCTGTTCAGCCATTGTTAGAGCATACCATGTTAAATCAGCATATCCATACTTGTTTGGTGGTTTTATTATCTGTCTCTAGCTAGTGAATATGTACTGAGATCTTCTAATGACTCCCTGCTTTGTGCTGAGATTTGTAGGCTATCATCAGGGTTGCTTGTATCTTATTTTTCTTGTGTAAGCTACTTAGTACTATATTACACCTTGACCTGAGATTCTCCACCTTCAGTTACTTCAAGTACTGGATTTCTGGAAAGTTTATGTCTTTCCAGAGGTAGCCCATCTTAGATTCATCAAATATAACATTTCTTGTATTGAAACACTCGGGCTCATTTGGCTCAGATTCTACACCTTGTAACATATAATTCCTTCAAGATATCCTATAAAAATACATTTTATGGCCCGAGCATCTAGTTTATACTGTCTCATATGTGCATATGCAAAACACCCAAAGACTTTTAATCATTTGTAGTCTGATGTTTTTCCACTCCAAACCTCCATGGGAGTCTTGTAGTTTATATATAGAACTTGAAGGATACCTGTTGATTAAACACGGGCTGTGACAAGTACTTCACCCCAAAAGCCTTTCGGCAAACTTGCACTGAGTATTAGACACACTCTCTTGAGATGTATTCATGTGCGTCTTGTGTGTGTATTCCTCCTTGAAGAACTTTTATCAGGTGAATTGAAGAAGAAATCAAGTAGTAGTCGTTGCATCAAGAACCAACTCTCTAAACATTATATTGAATTCTTGACTTGGCCTATCGGATTCTTGACTTAGGCTCAGCCTATGCCCTTCACCCTACTTACTTTCTTGGGGTCCAGATACATTAAGTTCAATCTTCTTAAGAAACACATGGTCTACACATATAATGAAAAATTCATAATATAAACATGATAAATCAATTTATTTGAATAAGATAATGATGCATAACACGATTTAATTTTGAGTTGTGTCGATGTTGGCAAATGTAATGCCCGTCTACCAACATCAACGGTGGCGGCTGATCACTTGCAGATCAAAATAACTGTTAGATTGTATTTTGGATGGGCACCCGAAGCAAATTAAATTAAATTAAATTGAAGAAAAAAATATAAAAAGCATGAAACACGTGGATGAATATCGATGGTTGATTACTGACAAGAGGGTGGAAACAATTTACCCATCCTTTTTTTTTGTTGGGAGTGGCAAAGGGGGTTACGGCTGTTAAAATCAACTGTTTCCATCACTTCAATAAATATTCACATTTCTCTTCCCTCTTCCACGTTTAGCTTTTGCTCTACCGACGCCCTATACCCCTACCCCTCCATTCAATTATTGCCCATAAATCCGCCGCCTGCTCCAGTATACTCTACTGTTGGGTGCTTTGTGTCGGTGGTGGTTGCGTTCGTCAACATCGCCGCCGGTAACGATGTCTTCTGGCAGGTACATGGCGTACTCGCCGTCTCCCTCCGCGCCTCACTCTCCGCACATCTCCGCGGCGGCAGGGATTCGCTCCGCTTCTGCTTTGGTGGAGCAGGAAAAGTAAATATATATTTTTTGGTTTCTTGCTGTGTTTTTGCTGTTATCGGTTGGTTTGTGTTGAATTCTACACTAGATCTTTCCGAAATATGGACTCGATTTGTGTACGGTGTTTATGCGATTGAACCCGTGAATGTTACTTGATGTCAGCTCTGGACGGATCTTCATTTCTTGACTGTTTTTGTATTTAAGTAGAATCATGTTTGATATCCTGTGAGTATTTGTTTGATTCTTTGACGATCATCTTCCTTGTGTGGTTTAGATTTAACTTTTAGATCAGGCAGGAATAGGACTCTATATTTAATCCTTTTCCAGTGAATCATTTTCGTGGTCATTCGAATAAAGATCGACGCATTTAGCCGTGCATTATTCACCGCATGCCGATCTAGATTTCTATATCTCCACTCTTTGACGAATAGGAAACTGGAAGAAAGAAAAAAGTAGTAGCCACGCCAATAAGAGTTGTCTTTTTGGTCAAAGGGACAGGTTACTTGTTGATCCATTGTCTTTTTACCTCATGCTAGGAAAGGGGACCATAAAAACCTTTCTCCAGTCTCCCTGGATGGTCCAAAAAACGAATCCACTTAGAACAAGAATCCACAACATCTGCAGTGTTTACTTTCTGCAAATAATAGTAACTTTTTGCGAAGACCTCTTGGGCTGGTCCAGGAGCAAGAATGTCTATTTACTCAGACAAGTAATTCGACCAGGATTCTTCTTCTCCTTTGGTGTTTTTTAATCCTTGAGTGGGAATAAGATCACTGTATTTTCATCAAAGCAGATCGTGGTGATTTAATCATTTGTTATGGGTGACTCCTTCCGTTCTATATTACATAGCTATTGATAATGCTGATACCTAATGCTTTCCGATTTGTCAGGTATTTATCCGAGTTGTTTGCAGAAAAGAATAAAATCAATCCATTTATGGCTGTGCTACCAAATAGCTACCGGTTACTGAACCAAGGTGAGATATATAGTTTTTACCTGTATCTTTTCTTTAAAAAATAATATATAGACGTCCTTCGTTTTCCTTTCCTGTGTGGTGGCAAAAAAGTGATAGAAATACAATCTCATTGCCACCTTAGAGATGTGTATATGATTTGAGTATGTTTTCTCCTTCTGGCCAATGCTTGATTACACAAAATCTCATCGGAGGAACAGTTATAAGTACGAAACTAGCTTTTGAAAAAAAGAAAAAGAAAAAAATAATCTCTTGAAGGAAGGGTGTTGGGGATTGTAATTATCACCCTGAGTCTAACTCCAGTGATGAGAATTGAGAATCATGCATGATAATTCCTTTTTTTCATCATTTTAAATTTAAGTTATATCATACAAAATACGTTCACGCTTATTTCAAAGAAGAGCTTATAAAATAGAGATTTTTACCTTCTGTTATTAGGCTTCATGCAGAAGTAACTACTTCTGGTAATAAACAACACGACTTAATAAGCTCCTCACGGGTTTGTTTTACTAGATAAGATTAGGGAGCACGTTGTGAAATGTCAATGATAACAAGAAAATAGTTTATCTTTTGGGTCAATATGCACTTAATGCAACATTTACCAGCATGGAGGTAAAAGATAATTAAATTTCATCTCAGGTACCCAGGAAAGATTGTGACCATCAGTTTCGTACTTTGTACATAGCAATTGGAGATATTTGAATCACTGTGTTACTAGACATTTCATTTGACCAATGTCTCCTAATTTCCCTTTCTGAAAATCAAATTAAAATACCAGGAGATTGAGAAGTAACTTTTCTCACCTGAGCTTGAGTATAATCTATATCCTCAATGAGTTCCTCCGTGATGATATTGCTGGTGAATTTGAACCTCGGACTTAGTCAGAGGCCATTGCATGCATAGTGGATGGTGTTGTGATCTAGTTGTCCATTTGAAAGACACTTTTATATGGGAAATAAATTGCAATCTCAAGTTATTGGGAAGGTAGAAGAACAAGATGACAGCAAGCCCCAAATGGCTTGCATGAAATGGTAGAGAAGAGAAGGATGCATTAGCAACAAAATGATTGAATGGCAGTGTGGAAAAATTTAGACTCAATTTACGATTGAAATGGTTTTATGATTGTATGATGTGGTGTGCAGTTGAACCTTATGCTTGGTGACATGTCCATATTGGCCTCGTGTTATATCACAACTCACAACCTGTTGAACTTTATTTTGTAAATCTGTCCATTGGATTTCACACGCCATCCCACTAATCAAGACATCATCAGGATAAATTATTTAGTAAAAACTGGCCTTGATATAACTTTATTGAATTTTCAAAATATAAGTTACCATTTTTTGACGTCATTGATAGTGTGGTTAGAGAATGCAATATATATCGGATTTATTTAACTAAATAACCTCCGTTTGATCATGATTTGGAAATATAGCCTTCTCAATTTTTCCCTTTGTTTTGTTTTTGCATTTCCTTTGTATTTGAAAGTCATTTTGCTAATATTTTTTTAAGGAAAGTCATAAATCCAAAAATTTGGTTGACCAAGGTCATTTTTCAAACTGTCTCTGCAATATCTAGGTGAATATGGTTCATTTCAAAAATAGAACTGCTTCCTAAATATCGGGCTTTTAGGTTCAACCTTTATTTGCCCATCCCACTTGCCCTAAATTATGTGCATGAATGCGGTATCACATAATTCACGGAGCTACAATTGCTGATTGTGTGATTTTATCGAATTATTTGTCAGCTTAGGTTTGTCAATTCTCCATGTGTAAGTACCTGTTATTCCGTAAGAGTGCTTTTGGATGTGATTTTTTTTTGGTGGGATATGTTTTGGTGCCTTGTCGTTGATTAGCTGGAGTTGTATATTTTCTTTTTTCGTTTTAATGTTTATTCCGTCGAAAATAGCGTACTGAAATATCCTTGAAATGTAGAACCTCTTGTCTCGAAGATTGTATCTTCTAAAAGTTCTTTCTTGGATTCAGCTTTAGGGCGCATGAACAAAAAACTTGAACAACCAAAAACGGTATACTTGTGTGTAAGACTCTGTGTTAATGTTCTGAACAGTAAGATCATAAGCCTAGGCTTGCTTTGTATGTGTAAAGTAGTGCACAAACCTATTTACGGTGAAGATTTCGTTCTTGGTTGCTGAAATTAAATCTAGGTTGAGAATATATGAAGTGAGCCTTCCATCTATTTCTCTTATTTTTCCATTGCATGTAAATGTGTCTCGGTGGCCTCCTTGGCTCTCGAGGCGCCTCTTTGATATTTCACATTATAGAGTTATTAACTATTCATTTCAATTTTTAACAAGATTTCTGAAAGCCCCGGTGTAAAACTGTGTCATTTATCGATTTTATTCTCCTTGGTCTATCTATTTCCATGTCTGGACTACTGATGTCTAATGTCTATGATTTGGTTACTGCAGCTTTTAACTTCAGTAGATCTCCTTATCTTTACTGTGGGGAATATTGATTTTAAGTTTAACTAACCTGTTAACAGAGGTGTTGTCTGTCCATATTGTGGTCAGTGCTCACTAATTTCTTAACTAATGCTAACTGGTACATCTTGTTCTTGGAAATTGACCTTTTTGAAGCAGAAATATTGCGTGTATCTGCACTGTTGGGGAATGCATCAGTTTTAGAACAAAGTGGGATTGAACATGCAAGCCCCCTGGCTTCAGGAGGAATATATTCAAATGGAGGAGCTAATGTGAACATATGGGCATCACCATTTCAATCAGAAGTACGGATACTAACCGTTAACATAACCATTTACTTGATCTAATTCTTTGCTTTTATGATAAGTTAACTTTTAACTTTCACTCTGACTTCATTATTTCATCTTGGTGCATATTATAACTTAAAAGTTCTAACTGTCTCGTGAGTCGTGACAGGTAGTTTGAAGCTAAAAATTTCCGGAATGGTGTAGGATTAGCTGAGCAAATTGATTTTGGAATTTCACATTATTAGTTGGAGTCATACTGTTGCAGTAATCTAGCATTGGATATGTGACTTATCTTAATAGCTATGCTAATTTGCTATGGATTGCCTGATAGGGGAGCCACTTTCTCCGTGGTTTAATGTCCATCCTACTTTCTGACTCCCAGAAAGATTTTGGCATGCTTGTTTTTTTTAATAATACAGCATCTTGGTTTCTGACTTCTAACAGATGCCTAACCCTTCCTCCACTGACTTGCTTGTTTGTGGATCCCTTATTTTTGTATAACATGATGCTATTTTAATGTGTAAGTTCATGTAATATCAATTGTCATACTGGGTATGCAATTGTAATTCATTGTTCCAGAATAGTTCTGCTTGGATGTAAGCATGCGTAGGAATGTTCCACCATTTCAGCCTTGGAGTTATATATGATTTTGCTTTTGCAGTTTTGTGTTTGTGTTTTGAAGTTTTGGTTCTTTTGGTTCTTATAATAATATATAATATGGAAACATTACATATTCTAAGCTATGTGGAATAATGTACGCATACAAAGAAAGGGATCATATCTCACCATTTTAATTTGACTTCCTTACAATATTTAGAGCTATGACTTGCAGATGTCGAGTTTGGTGCAGCCTTCTTCTGCACAGAACTGGCTTGGTTCCCAGGGTAGCTCATCCGGTCTTATCGTCAAGCAAACGATACGTGTTGATGTTCCAGTGGATCAATATCCTAATGTACCACTCATTTCTCTTCCTTCAAGTGTTGTTCTTGTATCTCTATTTTTTGGCCTGTTTTGGCACATGATATTGATATGATCTCTTCTGTTGCAGTTCAATTTTGTTGGTCGTCTCCTTGGTCCAAGAGGGAACTCCTTGAAACGAGTCGAAGCAACTACTGATTGTCGCGTTCTGATCAGAGGACGTGGCAGCATAAAGGATCCTGTGAGGGTAATTTTGTTTATGTTTTTTTTACCTGGTGTTTGTGTGTTCGTCCTGTTTTATGGCTTGTTAATTTTTTATAGAACTTCTTCATATATGCTGCCTAACATGAACATCATCTTTCTAAATATCATTACTTAAACCCCTAGAATATTTTTGTTAAATTTAGTCAAATTTTTAGCATTGAGCTATGATTCATGTTAATCCAGCGGATCATCTCAGCTGTATTGTACGTTTGCATCTTTCTCCATGAGTTATTTTGTTTGCAATTAGCTGAAGTAACATATTTCAACTCTCTGATCTGAAGGAAGAGGCAATGAGGGGAAAACCAGGATATGAGCATCTTAACGAACCTCTCCACATACTTGTCGAGGCAGAACTTCCAGTTGAGATAATAGATGCACGTCTGATGCAGGCACGTGAGATACTAGAAGATTTGCTTAAGCCAATGGTAACTTACATCCACTTGCTGAACACCAGATATGCAATTTAATACTTTATCTGCATGTATTTTTCATGCATTCATCATAATTCAATGCAGGACGAATCTCAAGATTTTTATAAGAAGCAGCAGCTACGAGAACTTGCTATGCTCAATGGCACACTTCGTGAGGAAGGCTCTCAGATGTCTGGTTCCGTATCTCCCTTCAACGGCAACCTTGGAATGAAAAGGGCGAAAACTCGGGGGTAACCTTGGTTGAATAAAGTTCATTTCTGCTTTAAAAAAACAGCAGTTCCCATGCCAAAAGTGCACCCGGCTGTTGCCTCTAGCAGCCATGGGAGGCACTGGCACTGTCGAGTGGTCTAACCTCTTTACATCCTATGACGTGAGCTTTCTTATACCTGGGGGTCGATATAAATATCAATTTGTTACTGTTCTAATGGATCTTTAATCGAGGGACTTGAGTATGTATGTTGCTAAGGCAGTTTGATCAGACAGTTCTCTGCCCAGACATTGTCATATTGTTTCATTTATTGTATGCTTGTGGTGAGAGTTTTGAAAATATGGAATTTGTGGGAAGTTGATTGTGCTGTATTTCATAAATGAAGGCCAATATTAGCCATTGCAATACTGACCAGGAGTGGATTGAATCTAGTGGATTAATGTATTATATTATTCTGTTATCTGTATCTTTTTTGTCATGTAATAAATTGCATGTTAGCCATGATTTTAATATTTACTAGTTTATTGCTATGTATTCACCAAGTATAAATTAAGATGCACATGACCCTGTTTGAGTAATGCAATACTCAAGCCGATTCCCTTGTTAATTTAACTATTCAAGATCGGTAGTGAACTGTGTGGAATTTTCTTGGAAAATTCGGACTGACTTGGCCGTCGTTCTAGGTAGTAATTGACTATCTTAAAAATATATATGTTTTTTTTAGCTTTTCCCTCATAAAATTACTCCCAAACATAACCCTTGTTTGGTGAGAAAGAGTAAACATCAAAACTGGTAAAATACCCAAGAGTATAATTCTTGGGTCAGGTTACAAGATATGAAAAGATTAAAACACTATTATAAGACTTGAATAATAAACAAAGAAGCTTCAACAAAACATGATTTGTGTTGGGCTTAACTCCGTCCAAAAGCGGGTTCGAGGAGATGGGATTGCTCAGTTAATATATATCAATCTCAAGAACTTGACCCAGCTAATGTGTGACAACTAATACACCTTTCATGCCCATAAATGAACATTTGAAACGTGAAACTTACAAGACATTAACGAGTGATTCATTAGAGCAATCTAACACACAACGATAAGTCTAAGCTCTGATATCATATTAATGTGCGTGGACTTGTGCCCAACTCCATCGATACCATATTGTAAAGGACTTGACCTAATCCTACCTCAAAAATAGCTCAAGGGAGAGAGGATGGTCTAAGTTTATAAATACAACCCCTAAAGAATTAATCCAGTCGATGTGTATCATTAGCTGGCTTGTGGTTAAAAAAATAAATAATAAAAAACAAAGAAGAAGAAAAGAAAAGAGGTACTGTAATAGAAGTAGAAAACATAAGATAAAGACAAGTGATGTAATCTGACCTAAAATTCATTCTATTTACAGAACTCGTCAGGAGGAAAAGGAAGACAACACAATTATATCCTCAACTTTATACATACATGTTATTGGGAGAGCACAAATAGGTTTGTTCTTCGAAAGAGGCAAAAAGAAAATGTCCAATGCTCAACGGATTTTGGCAGCAGAGATGAGATTTAGTTCAAGAACTTTCTTCATCTTCCTCTCCCTCTCCCTCTTCCTCATCCTCAAAATCTTCGATCCCAACCCAACGAGTAAAAGCAAAAAGAAACTCCTTGAAGTTCACCGTCCCATTTTTATCCCAGTCCATCTCTTCTGCAAAAATGGAAATAATGGCCTTAAGGAATTGACTTTAAGCACGGATAGTTCGTATCAAGATTTTTCAAAGCAGAAGGTTGGATTTTTTACTTTGGAGTTATCATATCATGAAATAAGATATACTTTCAATAACATATGATCGCAAGATCAAGATTGATTAAAGATAAAACAAGAGTACTGACCAAATCTTTTCATGGCTATTCTCCCAGAAGACCGTTCTCCTGAATTAGTTTCATTTATAGCATCTACCATTTCGTTCTTGCTCACACAGCCATCCTTGTTCTTGTCCAGAAACACAAATGCATCCACTATTGTTTCAAAGGTAGCCTCCAGATGAGGTATTCCAATGCATGATTTCTATCAACGTTAAGGAACATAACGGCCAACGTAGGAGAAAAGGCAGATTATTAGTAATGTCAATGGAACGGATCACAACTAGTGAAAAATTCCTCCTATTCATGCAAATACATGCAGAAGAGACACGGTATTATATCAGACCGGAGCATTCAAAAGTACTTCAAAAAGAATGATTGACGAGCTTAGCAAATAGCAAAAGAGTTATATATGCATTTCAAGAAAGACATGATTTCTTGATTGATAGATTAGGAGCATTAGTGGATATGTTGTAACTGCATGGCTGAGTTTCACATAACTTGTAAAATATAGAATCATTTCTGAAGTTAAAGCATAGGTTATCATAAAAGACACACGAGCAACAGATCTCAGATAGATTTAAATCGACAAGATACTTTCGAGACTGTATGCTTTGAGGTTGGATCTTCCTTCAAAAGGTAGACGAGGCACAGAAGAACAATAAATTCATTGAAGTTCATTCCCATATCTTCATTTATGTCACACGCCTCAAACAGATCCCTGGTTTCTTCATCCGTGAAACTAATCTCCATCTTGTTGAGACAGTGCTTCAGTTCTTGTAGATCTATTGCTCCATTTCCATCCTCATCTATCAACAAATCATGCATTTTTCTGATTTTCAGGTTACTTACTTAAATCACTATTCAAATGCTGAAATTTAAAAGATATGATCACTCATATGAAAAGTGAACTTTGGAATTAGATTCAGATATAACAGTGTCCAAAACCCTTGGAACGTTTCAGTCTCACGAAAAGAATATCAGAGATTAAATGTAGCGACTCTTACCAAATTCTTTGAATGTTGCTTTGCATTTTCTTAAGCTTTCGTCGATTTTTGGGAATTTTAAGATAATGGTGTTAAATGATTTTATGGTGCTCCCTCCAACTTCTCTCCTCTTCATGACCTCGATTATTTCAGTCTCGAGCTTTGACACTGGTGCCAAAGCCTTAGGAGACTCTCCCTTAACAACTACACCTCCCATTTTCGGTTGGCAAATAGATCGCGGTATTATGTCGTGCTCCTGAACATATATAAAAATAAAAAGGTGACAAGTGTGTACCACAACTTCGCCACCGCCCACTTTAACTACAAAATCACCCACGTGAGTATAACAAACAAAATTAGATAAAATTAACACAACTGGCTAATACTTTCTACCCTGGCCCAACCTAAATGGTTCAGTCAATCACCCGTTGGGTGCTAGAGTTTGCAAACAGAAACCGCAAATATCGAGTGGAACTTTGGCGCAATTCAAAACATATGATAATTAGTAACATTAATGGCCAAATCCATAGCAAAATCCTATACCACATCAACGAAAAATCCCAAAGATAGTCCTCAATCCACACAGGTCACAGCTATCAAATAAATTTTCCCACAACATCAAGAGAGGATAGTCTCGAGCAAAACTTATAGCTGCAAGTCCACACGCTATCCTCCATCCATTTGAAGCCGATAACATATAATCTTAAATTTAATTTCTAACAGTAACTCACAATCCTTTAAAGGTTAAAAAAAAAAAAAGCATATCCAAACCTTTTTTTATTCGTTAATCCTCACTATTTCACCAATGATCAGGAGACAAATTTATACCACCTTTCATAATCAAAAATCAAGAATCAGAATAATTACTCCGAGATTTCGTAATTCTGGAAAAGTGCAAGAAGAGAGAGAGAGCGAGAGAGAATAACCTTAGATCGCAAGGGTAAATCCAAAGGTTGAATCTTGGTTAACCAAAAGTAAGCAAATCTTATTTCTTTAGAATCGAACGCCAGATCGGAATCTTGGAGACGAAGGGTAATCGATTAATTTTACAATTATTATTATTTTTCTGGGGGTTCCAATTCCATGATCGGAGCTGCACGTGTTACCTTTTTTTTCACGAACTTTGCGTTTGTGCGCCCTATCTTATCAGCGGTCCCGAATGGGGATCCAACGGGCCATGGTTTTTGAGATTTGATATGATTTCATTTCAAATGAGATTATATTAAATCCCAAAAAATGGGCTCTTGGATGCTCATGTGCTAGCATAGACAAAGCCCTTATCCTCGCTCTCCCTCCAATTAATTATTACACAGTTTAATTATGAGTTATTTGCACCAAACACCCATGTGAAATATTGAAAATGCACATTTTTTCCCTGTGAAATTTTGATAGACATCTTTAACCCTAACCTTTTAAAAAATTAGCACACTCGCCCCTTCATATGAGTTATTGTTGCGCACGCGCCCCTCATGCAACTGGGCAAAGATTTTGATATTTTTTTTGCACCAAATACCCATGTGAAAATAATTTTTAAATCTATTCAACCCATAATACACAATTTTTATTAAAACCTAATTATAAAATATTTAGCAAACACTTTTTGTTTTATTAAATTTATTTTTAATTTTAAATTTATTATGATTATATAATTATTTTCTAAAAAATATTATTATTTTATCTTGTTATCATTCTTTTATTAAACTTTCTTCTTGTTTCCAACTTTTTCATTAAATATGCATTCATAAACAAGTATTTAAATAATTTCAAGTACCAAAATATTGAACTTGTGGGGACCTCGGGTTGCTAATCTCGTTTTAGGGCAGCTAATGATTAATTAAACAATTAATCAAATAATTAAAAGTAATAATAAATCAAGAGCAAAAAAAAAATATTTAAAATTTCCGAGCCTCGCTCGATCGGGCAAAGTCAGCCGATCGAGCGAGCAAAAATATAAAAGTCTCAGGTCTGCACATTTTTGGTCTCGCTCGATCGGTCAAAACCTACCGATCGAGCGAGCCCAAAATGCTCGATTTCAGCCTTCAATTTAAAGGGCCTCGCTCGATCGGTAACATTCACCCGATCGAGCGGGCACCATTTCCAGAAAAACATCAGAACATTTTCTGCTGTCATGCTTGGAACAATGGCAAGATCCTTCAAATAAATTCAAGTCTATACATGATATAACATCTGAGAACATGCATATATTCATATACCAAGTTCCTATGATCAACTCATACAATTTAATACATCCAATGAATAGCATAAAAGACATAAATCAACAAGCTATACTAACTCTCAATAGTGAGCTTCTAAACAAGATTTCAATATCAAGTTCAATGTTATTTGCTACCATTCTTCAACTTAAAACCCGAGTCCACACTTGCTACATCTCTCTCCCGAGCTATCAAAATCGTCTCAACAAAGCTCCTGCCCCTCCTGTTGCAATGCACACATACAAAACAAAGCAACAGCCGGATAAACTCCGGTGAGAAATCATTCTCAGTATAATCGACATATAAATGCGTTAAATAAATTTATATCAACTCTAAACATATCAACTCAAGAATAGAGTAAAGATAATGCATATATCGACTCAAACTTCAAATCAAGACTCAATTTATATAGCGCGCTAACTCAAGAATTGATTCTTATCACTTCATTGCCATCAAGATTCGTAACCGATCCTGACATGGATATCCATCTATCGTAGCCATTCTGGGCTAGAAAATAAGGTTAACCGCAACCTTGGCATAGAATCAATTCAATATACAATCATATCAAAAGCAATAAAGATCCACTACCTATGATAGATCGACAATAACACAAGTTCTACCTCAAGAACAAATACTTAAACAAGTATGTGGTTTGTTCGGGATAACTCAAGAATAGTCGTTCTTGAGTTTCACAGTCCCTGACTCGCGATGTCGTCATTATACCTTTCATTCTCGAGTTGACGATGTTTCACATCTGAATAGGAAGTATCACAACTCATAGCAAATCTGCTCATTCAAACCTCAATCATCTTCATTCACATTCCCTTCCATCTTGATCACTTCTTTTTCGGTTTCAAGTTGAGGTTCTTGAGCCAATAGTCTCCTATTAAACTCTGAAACATATCATCAAAACATGTATATCAAACCTCATTCTATTCAATCATTTCAGAATTGAATCAAAATCATCAATATAGATTCAATTAACATCATTTCAAACTTCAACTTCTTATTATTCGATATAACTCGGAGTCGTGAATCGTTAGCCTTCGAAAAGCAACTGAAATCAAAAAATACAAATGACATAACATTCATAACATCTAAACAACTATCTCAACTCAGTTATAGGCTATCAAAACGATGTCAAAACATCAACCGGTGGCGTAGCGATTGAAAATCGGGAACCGACGCGGTATCGAATTCCTTTCTAATCAATTTAGTCATTTGTATCACTTATATCAGCTGAATTCATCATTCAATTCATCATATCAGCAGCTATAATCACATGTTAACAAGTCAAAAACATGCTGGAACCATGACAAGTTTGTTTATCAATTCATTTCCAATCCGAATACGATATCGAACGACATACGAACTCAAAGACACAACATAGTTTCATAATCTGATCTCTGCCATATTTCGTTCTTCAAAACATGCCGAGATAACAAAATACTTACATCAAATCGAAGGCCTCGTTGCAAGGATTCCAGAACATCTTTCGGAATCAAAATCGGACGATCGGATCAAAAGTTACGGCGATTTGAAGAAATCGAATTCAAAGAAATGGAAAGGGTTCGAGACTCTGTTCTGAATTCTCAAACATTTCTGAAGAATTACACGTTTCAAGCTGATTCATATAATTAAAATCAGATATGTATTGCATAAATTGCAATTTAGTCCCTCAAGTCTTCAATAATTACAATTCGGTCCTCGGCCTCCGTTTTAATTCAATTTCAATCCAAAATAATTTAAGAATATTAGAATTAAAACCGAAACTCTAAATATTCCCAAATTAAATATACTCGGATTAAAATTAAATAAATTCGAATTAAATCAATAATCCCGGCCTTTTGCACTTTAGCCCTCGAATCTTCGATATTCTCCAATCAACCCCTGATCGGGTTTCATCTTCAAAATACATCTTCTTTAATTTTCGAAATATGGAATTTAATCTCAAATTCCATAAATACTCAAATCAAATATTTATTCTTTTAATTTAAGAATTCTCGAAATTTAATTCTCAAAATCCGTAAATTCTCAAATTAAATATTTTCGGTTTGGAAATTAAATCTATCATTTCTTTACCTTCTCAAATCAATATTAGCCCATAATATGGAATTTAATTCTCAAATTCCATAATTAATAATTTAATATTTTCGGGCCTTACAATTCCTCCCCTCTAAGAAATGATTTCGTCCTCGAAATCGTATTCATCCAGAATATCAAATCTAATAGACTGAATGATTCTCTGAAGTGATTCTCACTTCAATCATCCACTCTGCATTTCGTATCTCACTTCATCTTTCAATCTCTTGTCAGATTATTCTTCAAATCTGCTTCTATTCTCTTGTAATCAGTATCTATTCAGTTGTACTTTAAGTCATTGAAACAACTTTGTTCTGAGCTGTTTCTTTCTTCAATCAAAGATTTGTCGAACTTAACTCAGAATCTCGTCAATATCTATCTAATCTGAATAAAGTACATAAGAAGAATCTACTGATACTTCTTTCACTTAGATACTGAACTTATTCAGCTGAAAAGAATATATTGGTTCAATACAATCATCAATTCCATCTGATATGTCGTTTAATGCAATTCAGCTTTAGTGACGACTTGATTCTTTCTCTATATCATTTTATACAGAGTATAGAACATAACTCAAGTCTACACTGTTCTTCAATTCATCGCTTCAAGATTAGTATTCACATTCATATTCTGAATCTGTATCTCAACTTCGTTCTTTCTCATTCTGAATTGAATGATGTTCAGGAATAACTTTTACGTTTAACAAGTCAATTTCAGCTTCAAAAGTTATATCTATCATTCAATTACTAATTCTGATTCATCTTCTCTGTTTTCATTTCGTACAGATTCATCTTCATCATCCTTGTGTTCCTCAAATCAAATCTGATCTGCTGACAACAAATCATGTCTGATCTGATATCATATACTTCAATAGTATCATTCCAATACAAAGAAATCTGATTTCTTTTTATCATATCATCACAACATTATCTTAAATCGACTCATTAGCTGTTACAGAAAGTATAATCATCAAGTGGCAACACATCAAGTCAAGTAATACCGAATCAGGTATTAAAGTTCTGAGAATATTCTCAATATCCGGAAAATCAACTCAGATAATCCATCAATCGACAATTGGTATAATGCAATCACATATAACCAACTCTCAGAACATCAATCAATCAATCGATGCCACATTCTATCGAATAAATCTAAAGTTTTACTCTTGACAATAGATTGTAATCATTCCTGTACTTCATCATATCTCTATCTTCTTCACAGATCTGAATAGCTAAATGTTATTCACATCTCATACAGTGTATTCCACAAATCTGCTTAGTCTATTCGAATTAGGTCGTAATCAGAGTTTATGTTGTAGTCACAGAGTTCAACGTATTCAGAACTGTTGATAATCGATATTATGTCAGATAAAAATTCATTCTCGAAATTCAATTCATCTTCTCTGATTATTCCTCCACTTCAAGGATATCAAATTGCACCTTTATCTCAAAAAGTACTCAAATTCTTCGAATCATCTATATTACAATATAATATTAAACCCAATGTTTCAATCTGAAATATTATTTCTTGGCTTACTTTTCGTCTTACAACGAATCTAATCACAATTCAGTGAGTTGATCATACAGACAAATTATCGTATCCAGTAATTTCAATCAATTTGTTCATAACTACCACCTGTTTACTTCACATAAACTGTTTCATTTTGGTAGTTTCACAAAATATTCTTTCAAATCACA
Source organism: Henckelia pumila (assembly GCF_033568475.1). Lineage (NCBI taxonomy): Eukaryota > Viridiplantae > Streptophyta > Magnoliopsida > Lamiales > Gesneriaceae > Henckelia > Henckelia pumila. The sequence goes on along the minus strand of NC_133120.1, from coordinate 100,460,286 downwards.
ATCTCGTAACAATGCTGAAGTTTCTAAACTATCACTGAACTCATCTGGTCGACGATTTCCAAATTCACCGGAAACTCTCTGTACGTTTAACTTCAAAAACGTACTAATTCTATTACTTCTATTTGCTTTATCGTCTGATAAAACAATTCTCGGATGAATATTGAATTCATTGTTGTGCAATTCTTTACATTTTGATATTTCTTGTCGGAAATATCCAGCACAATCATATTATCTGTCACAATAAAAATTCATCTATTCTGATCTAAGGCTTCAATTCATATCTCATTCTAGCATTTTGTACTGAATTCTCATCGCTTCAGTTTACTTTCTGTGTTTCTGTCATCTTCTAAACAGTTCTGGATTGCTTTCAATAAAAAATTATTCTGATTGGTCATTTATTCATCTGAATATTCAAACCAGAATACACAAAATCTGAAATCAATTGATCGAATGCCTGTTTCATTCTTCATTTCTATTTCTCAATTGAATTCTAATACCTTGATCTCATCTCAATGTGCTTTAATCCTTCCAAATTAGTTCTCACTTCATTTGGATTACAGTAATTCGGACTGTTTTAGTATCTATCTCGATACCTCAAGCACACAATTCAAAAGATCAATTAATCACACATTCATCTCTTCTCTTCGTTCTATTTCCCAAATCTCAATTGAAAATTCTATCAGTTACGAGTCATAAATATTATCATATACTGAATGTATACATCAACCAATCAGTAACTCTTGAAATTCATAATCAGGAAACTCACTTAAGTCGAGTTCATTCACAGAACAATAATATGAATGACAATATGCTAAGTGAAAATAACTCACTAGCATCTCAACTCAAGACGAGTAGATCAAATCAGACCCTAACAAAGAATAAGAGTCAATCAAAATCGATTGAGGTCGGTACCAAAACCTCGAAATTAATATCAAGAATTTCAAAAATCATGATTTTATGATGTAATAACTTCAGTAAAATCGAATAAAAGACTCATCTGTAACTGATTTTCATATCATCATCTATTTTATAAACCTCGGAAGCAGTATTCAATTCATAAACTCATCAATTCTCTGATAAATTCCATTTCACAACTTAACTAAAGTCAAGAATCTTACTGAAATATATCTGCAATCTCTACTCATCGGCATATCTTTCAATTCTGGTTTAGATCATGAACATATCTAGTGCACTGAATATACTGATTTCGGCATATTTCTGTAATCAAACATCATATAGCAATCCGAAATCACAGAATCTTAATTCGAGATTCTATATCATCATATTCAATTGCACATTATGTTCTTACTGATCTAATTTAATCGTTTCTTATCATCAATTCTTCTACTAATCTGTATTCGATTATTGCATCATCATCTATCATGCAACATAAACAGATATTTCAATACGAAATAAATCATCTTCTGTTCAGTTCATTGAAGCAATAGTTCCATTCTTTAGTTCAATTCACACAGTCTCTTTTCTAATACAGAGATGATCATATAATAAGCTTTCAGCTATCATGAATCTATTGCACCAATAATAGACAAGTCAAAACAAAATAAATCTGTTACCTGAAATTTCATTCTCAGGTGCAATTTCATTCTGATTCTCTGTATACTTCTGGAATAGAAATTGTAGCTAAATATGTGTTTTTCTCACACACCGTAGCATTTTTACACTTTCAGTCTTTTTGCTTCATCATTCAGCTTCAGTTCTATTAAACAAGACTATGTTTTTCATAACATATTTCAGTCGTCAACATTTATTCAGACATAATCTTTGAATTCAAGCCATAATTAAACAACTCAATCTTGAGCTTTTTCATCATCTCCAATTCAAAGAATTATAATAGGCTTGAAAATCTAATAAAACATTCTTCAATATTCAAAATATTCAATTTCTAAAAGGTATATTTGTCTTTCTGATCATTTCTATCTGTTGTGGCAAAGAACTATAAACAAAAATCATGTTCTAAGCACTTACCAACAAATTAATATACCTCTGTTCTTTCATCATTTCTTCATCAAAATTCATCATCTGATTGCTAGGTTTCGAAGTTGGTAGACAGTCAATCTGATACATCATTCATCTGTCTCTTTCAGTTATCTGAACGATTAATCAGTTCTTCAGAACAACTTCTACCTGCAATACATCTAGTCATTCGCTGATATTCTGTTCTATTCAATCAGAGATACTTCATTCAGCTGAGCAATAATACAGTTCTGTTCAATCTGACCATGCCATTATGTCCAATCTGGCCATACTATACTGTCAGTCTGGGGTGCTTACATCACCCAAAGAACACTGTTCTCTTCGATTCTGGGTGCTTACATCACCCGGAAAAATTCTTATAATAACATCGATAAGAATTCGACAATTTACAAATCAGTACATTAATCAATTCAATTTCACAAGTCGATCAATAACACATGCAATTTATTAAATCATCGAATCAAATATTGAATAATCATGCAATACTATAAATGCATGTGACTCACTCTACCCTGCTCAGCTTCTATCTCAGTCCAGAACCTACGCTCTGATACCACCTGTTGTGGGGATCTCGGGTTGCTAATCTCATTTTAAGGCAACTAATGATTAATTAAACAATTAATCAAACAATTAAAAATAATAATAAATCAAGAGCAGAAAAAAAAATTTGTTTTAAAATTTTCGAGCCTCGCTCGATCGGGCAAAGTCAGCCGATCGAGCGAGTAAAAATATAAAATTCTCGGGTCTGCACATTTTTTGAAACGACCCTAACTCTATAATAAATAAATATGCGAATTTTTTTTTTTTTTTTTCTACTTAAATAAATATATGTAAGTACATATATGCCCATACATATATGCACCAAATAAAAATACTAAAAATAAATTCAGGACTAAATAAATAAACAATTTGAATACTTAAATAAAATGCATTCTTAAAAATAATTAAACAACTGAGTCAACCCTAGAATTAAAAATATACTACATAAATAAAATAAATAAAAATGTGCATGCACTAAAATATTTAATAAATTATTTCAAACACCTCAACCCTTAAAAATAATAAAATGTATCATGACACTCAAACATGGTGACTCAGAAGCTGTCACGGTCACGGGGCTACTGCCGCACTGCTCATACATCCTCACCACCGGTAGGAGTAACCTGCTCCTCTACGTGCTCACCTGCACCATATCAGTGTAGTGAGCCTAGAGGCCCAACATGCATACTAACAAGGGTTTAAAATAATTTAAATCAATTTAATACTAATACATACATATACATGAATGAGCATGCTTAAAAATTACATAACATAAATTACATAAATAAACATACATAATATCATACATACATAAGTTGTTGAGCGTTTATTTTCTTAACATCGAATGGTCCTATCCGTAAGTGTGACCCATAGTGCGACTGATCAGTCTAAGAAACCATCGTACGAGGCTGGTGGCGAACCACCCATACATAAATGGCAGAAAACTGCCCATACATAAATGGCAGAAACTGCCCATACATAAATGGGACACTACTTCAATTTCCACCTAAAATATTTTATTTGCTCAACCATAGAAATTAAATCATATCATAAAAATTGATTTCATGAATGCATGTACTTAAATAAATTGTGTGTCCTTCATATATATTTAATTTAATTTTCTTACTAACATATAAATATTAAAATAACTTAAATGCATAAAAAATAATTAAATATATAATCGGGACACATGCAATTTTCTCATGGATGGTTCTGGACTGCTGGCCCTACACTCAAACCCATTAACTTAAATCTGGCCCATTGGGCCCAAAAACCCAAAGACTGGCCCAATAACTTTTATGAGCCCAAAAGTCCATAAAAATTATGGAATAACTTAATTAAAATTTTAAAAGACCAAATAAAATTATTTGGGAGTCCAAATGATTTTATTTTAATTTAACTGACTAAATAACCCATTAATTCATAAAATGTTTTAAAAATAAAAAGACTCGAGCCCGGCCCACCAAACCCGGACCCGGACCCACTTAACCCGACCCATTAACCTACTGACCCGACCCGAGCCCCCACGACCCGACCCGGTACTCTGAAACCCTAAACCCGAACCCCTTTTTCCTAACCTAGCCTCTCGGCCGCCGAGGGCTTGGGCAGCAGGCCTTCAACGCCTGCTGCCGCCCTGCTCCGGCCACGACCGGCCGGAGCGCCGCCGGCAGGACCTTCCCAGGGTCCTGCCGGTTCGAGCCACACCAGGCCCCTGCCCCCATGCACGCCCAAACCCCCAAGCCGCAGCCCTTTCTCCCAAACCCTAACCGTGCGCAGCTGCAGCCTTCTAGCCAAAACCTGATCGGCCGAGCCCTTCTCAGCCCCAAGCCCTGCCATGGCTCGATCCTTAGGCACCCTAGGACCTCACCTGACCGAACCCTCAGCCCCGAACCAAGCCATGCCAACAAAATTTCGTGAATCATGAATCATGCACGCAAACAACATCCTTCAACAAAAATTTTCTGAAAAATAGTTAAAGAAATTCGATGCCCACTTATCCTACATATTATACACTGATATAATGTTAAAATGAGAAGAAAATCATGCCTTTCACCGTAGATATGGATTTAACACGCGTAGGAAGGACTTCGGGACGACGGGGCGACCTTGGCTTGCTTGGAACCTTCGAAATATTGGCTATGGTGTTCTTGGAGGTTGGTTCGGTGAAGAAGGAGATGGAATGAAGGTGACGGCTGATAGGGGAGGAAGAAAAAGATCGGCTAGTTGTTTTAGGTTGAATAGGTTTAATTTTAGGTTAATTTAGAATATAGGTTAAATAATTAAATAAAAAGGTTTTAAATAACTAATATACAACTTAAATTCTTAAATAAACATTTAAAAATCTGATCACCTAAATAAAATCTCGAAATAATAATTTAGGGGAATTTTAAAAATACTAAAAAGTCAATATTTTGACTAATTTTGGATAAAAATGACCCCTAAAATTAAATAAAATTAAATACCTAAAATTTTGGGATAATAAAACTCAAAATAATATTTTAAGGCTCCAAAAAGGCTCATAAAATAATTTGGCTAGAAAGTTGTCATCTCGTCCGTCCACGGTCCCGTCTACGCGATTAAATAATAAAAATACTAAAAAAATCCTAAAAAACTAATTATGGGTTAAATGCTTAAAAATAAATTAAATCATGCATAAATAAATTCACAAAATTATTTAACCCATAAATCATAAATTTAAATAATTAAAATATCCTAATTATGCAGGCGGATTTATGTAATTAAAAAAAATACCGGGTGTTACATTTTTGGTCTCGCTCGATCGGTCAAAACCTACCGATCGAGCGAGCCCAAAATGCTCGATTTCAGCCTTCAATTTAAAGGGCCTCGCTCGATCGGTAACATTCACCCGATCGAGCGGGCACCATTTCCAGAAAAACATCAGAACATTTTCTGCTGTCATGCTTGGAATAATGGCAAGATCCTTCAAATAAATTCAAGTCTATACATGATATAACATCTGAGAACATGCATATATTCATATACCAAGTTCCTATGATCAACTCATACAATTTAATACATCCAATGAATAGCATAAAAGACATAAATCAACAAGCTACACTAACTCTCAATAGTGAGATTCTAAACAAGATTTCAATATCAAGTTCAATGCTATTTGCTACCATTCTTCAACTTAAAACCCGAGTCCACACTTGCTACATCTCTCTCCCGAGCTATCAAAATCGTCTCAACAAAGCTCCTGCCCCTCCTGTTGCAATGCACATATACAAAACAAAGCAACAGCCGGATAAACTCCGGTAAGAAATCATTCTCAGTATAATCGACATATAAATGCGTTAAATAAATTAATATCAACTCTAAACATATCAACTCAAGAATAGAGTAAAGATAACGCATATATCGACTCAAACTTCAAATCAAGACTCAATTTATATAGCGCGCTAACTCAAAAATTGATTCTTATCACTTTATTGCCATCAAGATTCGTAACCGATCCTGACATGGATATCCATCTATCGTAGCCATTCTGGGCTAGAAAATAAGGTTAACCGCAACCTTGGCATAGAATCAATTCAATATAAAATCATATCAAAAGCAATAAAGATCCACTACCTGTGATAGATCGACAATAACACAAGTTCTACCTCAAGAACAAATACTTAAACAAGTATGTGGTTTGTTCGGGATAACTCAAGAATAGTCGTTCTTGAGTTTCACAGTCCCTGATTCGCGATGTCATCATTATACCTTTCATTCTCGAGTTTACGATGTTCCACATCTGAATAGGAAGTATCAAAACTCATAGCAAATCTGCTCATTCAAACCTCAATCATCTTCATTCACATTCCCTTCCATCTTGATCACTTCTTCTTCGGTTTCAAGTTGAGGTTTTTGAGTCAATAGTCTCCTATTAAACTCTGAAACATATCATCAAAACATGTATATCAAACCTCATTCTATTCAATCATTTCAGAATTGAATCAAAATCATCAATATAGATTCAATTAACATCATTTCAAACTTCAACTTCTTCTTATTCGATATAACTCGGAGTCGTGAATCGTTAGCCTTCGAAAAGCAACTGAAATCGAGAAATACAAATGCCATAACATTCATAACATCTAAACAACTATCTCAACTCAGTTATAGGTTATCAAAACGATGTCAAAACATCAACCGGCGGCGTAGCGATTGAAAATCGGGAACCGACGCGGTATCGAATTCCTTTCTAATCAATTCAGTCATTCGTATCACTTATATCAGCTGAATTCATCATTCAATTCATCATATCAGCAGCTATAATCACATGTTAACAAGTCAAAAACATGCTGAAACCATGACAAGTTCGTTTCTCAATTCATTTCCAATCCGAATACGATATCGAACGGCATACGAACTCAAAGACACAACATAGTTTCATAATCTGATCTCTGCCATATTTCGTTCTTCAAAACATGCCGAGATAACAAAATACTTACATCAAATCGAAGGCCTCGTTGCAAGGATTCCAGAATATTTTTCGGAATCGAAATCGGACGATCGGATCAAAAGTTACGGCGATTTGAAGAAATCGAATTCAAAGAAATGGAAAGGGTTCGAGACTCTGTTCTGAATTCTCAAACATTTCTGAAGAATTACACGTTGCAAGCTGATTCATATAATTAAAATCAGATATGTATTGCATAAATTGCAATTTAGTCCCTCAAGTCTTCAATAATTGCAATTCGGTCCCCGGCCTCCGTTTTAATTCAATTTCAATCCAAAATAATTTAAGAATATTAGAATTAAAACTGAAACTCTAAATATTCCCAAATTAAATATACTCGGATTAAAATTAAATAAATTCGAATTAAATCAATAATCCCGGCCTTTTGCACTTTAGCCCTCGAATCTTCGATATTCTCCAATCAACCCCTGATCGGGTTTCATCTTCAAAATACATCTTCTTTAATTTCCGAAATATGGAATTTAATCTCAAATTCCATAAATACTCAAATCAAATATTTATTCTTTTAATTTAAGAATTCTCGGAATTTAATTCTCAAAATCCGTAAATTCTCAAATTAAATATTTTCGGTTCGAAAATTAAATCTATAATTTATTTACCTTCTCAAATCAATATTAGCACATAATATGGAATTTAATTCTCAAATCTCATAATTAATAATTTAATATTTTTGGGCCTTACAGAACTAAACTGATAAGTTTAAACATATTGTTTTTTCGATTTAGGATTATATATTATTGAACCAAAATTTAAATTTTTTGAGAATATGCATTGCACAATTTGTAATAAATAATAAAAAAATAACATGCTTATATAATAATAAATCAAAAAGGTAATATTCATGAACTTATCATTTGGTTCAATATTTTGGTATTTTTAGATATTTAAATCCTTATTTATGAATCATGTTTAATGGAAAAAATTGAAAACACGAAGTGATTTGATAAAATAATGATAACGAGATAAAGTAATAATTTTTTTAGAAATAAATTAATTAAAAATTATAAATTTAAATTAAAAATTAAAAATAAATAAAATTAAAATTTTTTTAAAAATATTTTATAATTAGATCTTAATAAATATTGTGTATTATTATTTAATTCAAATTCTGCAATACATTTTAAAAAATTTAGATTTTGGTTCAAAAATCTATAATCCTAAATTGAAAAGTAATATGTTTGAAATTATCATTTTGATTTAATATTTTGGTATTTTTAGGTATTTAAATCTCGTTTATGAATGCATTTTTAATTGAGAAGTTGGAAACAAGAAGAAAGTTTAATAAAATATTGATAAAAATAAAATAATAATATTTTTTAGAAAATAATTATATAATCATAATAAATTAAAATTTAAAATAAAAAATAAAATTAATAAAACGAAAAGTGTTTGCTAAATATTTTATAATTAAATTTTAATAAAAATTATGAATTATGGATTGAATAGATTTAAAAATTATTTTCACAGGGGTTAAATATGCATTTTTTATATTTCTCATGGGTATTTGGTGCAAAAAAATATCAAAATCTTTGCCCAGTCGCATGAGGGGCGCGTGCTCAACAATCACTCATCTGAAGGGGCGAGTGTGCTAATTTTTAAAAGGTTAGGGTTGAAGATGCCTATTAAAATTTCACATGGGTGAAATGTGCATTTTTAATATTTCACAGGGGTGTTTGGTGCAAATAACTCGTTTAATTATTACACGGATATTTCGGGTTTTATATATATAAAAATTAATAATAAATCATATTAAATAAATTATTACTAATACCAACACTCCAACAGTCATAGACTCATAAGGTTGCAAAATTTTAGATTAATGAAATTTTAAAATTAATAATAAATAATATTACCCTCGACAAAATCGATTTGATTTAAACATTAAAGTCAAACCAATCGAACTAAATTAACACCGATTGTTTTAGTTGGTATCAAAATTACCAAATTTTTCCTCGTTATATATAAATAAGATGTTCTATTTAAAAATTATAATAGAAATGAACATTAATAATTGAAGCTTAATTTTACTCTATTTAATTTATTTTTTCTATGTATATAAAATTAATTGAAATCAAACCAAATAAACCGATTTAATCATTAAATTTTTTGAATTTTACTAAAACTAACAAATATTTATAAGAAAAAAAAAATTTGCAGTCACATATCACATTGACATGTAAATTAATCTTGATTATAAATACTACTAAAATAATAAAAAAAAACTACAAAACAAGTAGTTATTTAATTTAAAAAATGTGAAGCAGCTTTGTTCAAAATAATAATAATAAACAAACGAAGTAGCTAAATGGATTTGAAACCATGAATAGCTATAACTAACGCGCGTGCAAAGTTAAGCCCAAAAATAAGCCCAGCCCAATACTAACTATAACCCATTAAATTAGCCCAATCTAGAAAGAGCCATTAAACTTCACCCACTCAACCTTGCCACCTTCGACAAAGGCAAATCGTGGACTATTTATTATTATTGTTATTATTATTTTTATTATTATTATTATTTTAATTCCTTTTTTTAGGTACTCTGCCAACGGAGGATGTTTGTGCATACGTGGCAGTAGTAGGCTAATTACACTGACCCCTACTGTTATTATCATGCCCCAAATGTTTGAATATGACTTGTCTACCGACGCTCTCCATATACGATTAAAATATCGTTAATGAGATGCAACTCTATAACGGATACGTCGATGCTATCACATTTGGTAGTGCTCTAATAAGAATTCAACGGGTCAATCTTCTCTTGCGTGCAATTGTGCAAGATGTTCGTGTACGAAAACTCGAATGATATAGTTTCGTATGTTAATTTTATGAGACGAACATTTAATCCGATTTGATTCATAAAATATATATTTTTATTTTAAAAGTATCTTTTTTATTTGAATTTGACGGACTCGTTTCAAATGGATAATACGTGTCGTTTATGGCAAGATTATTCTGATTTCACTGATTAAGTGATTATGTCACGGACATATGTATGATTTTTCCTTCTAATTTAATTTGAAATTTATTAGGAGCATATCTTTGATTTAAGCCGTGCAGATGATCTTTCCATTTCTATGAAACAAGATGATGACAATTGAATTGTGTCTTGTACTTTCTTGGCCATTCTCCAGGGCCCTTGTGCTTGCAAGGCCTTTTTTCTCGCTGCACATGAATTAATAGGCCAACGATTTTCTACCACATGATCTCCTGTGGATTCAGGGGCATCCTTAAGAAAAGCTGCTGTTGTTGCTTTGTCGCCATCCTCCATGCTAATTCACATTTCCTATGTAACAATTAAGTCCACCTGGACGAGTTAAAATAAATAAACGTTTCTTCGAGAGAATGCTTAAGTTGGTGGAGTAGGTGAATTTGACCAGACGCTAAAAGTTTAATTCACTCTACCAACATATTCTTAGACTAGCATGTCACACATAACTTGACTAGTGTGATTTACCTGGCTATTGTGTTAGTCCGAGAGTTTATCCAATGCACATCGAAAGATAGCGGCTACGGATTTTCACGTCATAAAAAATAAATAAATAAACGTTTAATAGTCATTAGTTCGATTCCTTCAGTTAATATTTTATCGACCAAATATTAAGACTTTGAAACTATCGAATAAAATAATTTTGACTCGAAAAAAATTTCAACATGTTCCAATTCAAATTAAATATTTATCGAACAGGCGGTTTAAATATTCTGAATGTGATATTTTTTCCCTTCTTTATGCGGAATTGGTTAATGAGTTGTGCCACTAAGAGGGGACAATGGGCGTGCTATATTTCATCACTCAACGATGCATTGTAACCTTGGGTCTCCCCATTCTATTTTCTTTATTCTCCTTTCCTTTTCAAATAAGATCGTCCATCACTTTCTCCCATTTGATTGTCCTCTAAAATTGCCCACAACTTTATATTTGAGGAGAATATATGGTAAGGTACTATCGTAGATCCCCATGTAATAATTGAGTCATAAAATTAATTTATATGTTTACTTTATAATGTAGCGAAAGAGCTAGACTTTGATTGATTGTGTGTGTAGATTCAGAGTGTAGTAGTTGTAAAGAAATTAAGTATTAGAAATGGATCGTATTGATCAATTTAAATCAATTCTAATTTGAATATAAATAAATCCTTGTTAGAGATAAATAATCATTCTTTATTTATTAGTAACTAAAATACTGTTCGAATACAAATATTTTGAAACGGTGATATAGTTTTTTTTTTTTAAATGTTTGCAAGGAAGACTGTATGAAATAACACGATTATGCTTATTTGAAAACATATTGATTGTTCTGTCAAAAAAAAAGAAAACATATTGATTGTGCGTAGATAATAGTGTGGTAGTCTGTAGTCATAAAGAAATGAAGTGTCAAAAAAGGATTGTATCGATCAATTTACATGAAAGCTAGTTCAAGTATAAATAAATTATTGTCAGAGATGAATAATCACACACTATTTATTAGTAACTAAAATACTCTTCGGATACAAATATCTTCAAAAGCTAATATATATATATATTTTTTGGTAAAAAAAATGTTTTCAAGGAAACTATATTAAATAACACAATTCTTACTCTAGGAAAAACACAATTATGTTTATTTGAAAATTGATTGAATTGGCCACCAATGACATTTAACTAATCTAACATCAAAGTTTTAAAGATAAAATAAAATTTCAAGTTTGAAACTCAATTTCACAACTCTCGTAGTTTGCGGGGAAAAAAATGACACTCTTAGAGCATACAAATTTGTGTGAGACGATCTCATGAACTAATTTTGTTACACAAATTTTTATTTGAGTTATTTATAAAAAAATATTAATTATTATTATTAATATAATTAAGATTGACATGTATCGTGAATAATGATCCAAAAAACCATCGAGATGCTCGTTTTAAAATATTTCAGCCGCATCTTCAAAAACCGTTTGACCTCCTCGGCAGCACCAATCTCGATGGTTTTAAAACTTTATCTTCTGAACTCCATTATATTTAAATAAATATAAAATATAAAATGCTATTATATATTGGTCAACCCTGGGAAGTAGTCAAATATTATCATAACATAAAGACCATTTTGTTGGTGGGAGTTATCCTTGGCGCATCCCATATATTATCTTTAAATCATGAATAATTCCACTGATAATTGGATTAAAGTGCAGCATGTGTATGTTTCATTGACCATCCTTTTTATATAGTAGTATATGAGATTCAACATCTTTGCATTATTCAAATTTTTATTTCAAACGATTACATAAATTTTTTTATGAAATCGTCTTAACATTCAATTTTAAGATACGATCTTCTTATTCACTGTAGATATGAATCGAGTTAACACATCTTTAAAACCGTTTCATGACAAATAATACTCTAGTACTAATGTCTCGTTAATCCGATCACACACAATCAAATTACCAATAAGAATCTATTAAAAAAATTACTAATAAATAATTGCAGTCAAACTTTTATTAAGCTGTCGTAAATTGTGAAGGGAAGAAGTCCATAACCCTATAACCTACCAAAACTACCCCAACGAACTCTACCCAAACTATTCATGTCATTAATTCTCAGACAAAAAAAATCATCATAAATAATATATCAAATAACATATGGTAAAAGAAAACAAAAAAGTGGGTCAAATCAGTAAAAAAAACATCCCTACTCTGCAGCTCAGAAGAAAGGCACTGTAGCATACAACTACTTCTGCCCCGCCTCGGTTGAATCGAAAGGTACAAAACTGTTTTGGATCGGAGAAAGCATGTTTATAATAATGTAATGTAAATCGAGAACTCGTCACAATCTCGATATCTTTATTTTATAAAAAAAAGTAATAATATGAGTAATTTTATTAGATTACTTTTTGATTAAGAAGCTAAAAAGTTTAAAAAAAAATTTGTTATTAAAAAAAAGTGTTTTTATTGTTTCAAACGTGTTTGAGTAATTCTACAATTTTTTTAAAAGCATTTATTTAAGTCAAAATAAGTATATTTTTTAAAAACCGGTATTTATAGTTCACATGTTTTTTTTTATGACTCAACTAAAAAAAATGTTTTCAATCTATTTATCCAAACACAAAATTATTACAGTTTTTTACTTAAAAAATACTTTTAAAATATAACTTAAAAAATCACTTTTAAAAGCAAAAATGCTTCTGTGACCAAACTGGCTCTTAACCTGAGTTTCAGTGGCGGAGCCGCATGTTGGGCCACCCGGGCTAAAGAATAAATAAGTGATAATATTAGCAACTCTATTAGCTGAGCGTCAATGGCGGAGCCACATTGTGAAGCATCCGGCTTTTAGCCCGGATGACCCAATTTTTTAAAATTTATATATATATAAATTTTATAAAATTTTGAATTAATTTGATATTAGTTCAGGCGACCCGATTAAAAAAAAATTCCGAAATTTAAAATTTTAGTCCGGTTAATTTTTTAACATTGACTCCACTATTACTCGATGTCGATAATCTTGTTTTCTTTAGTCTCTTTGTAAATGGTGACTTTTTGGATAATTATATTATGTCTCTTTCTTTAAATTTTTTTTTTTTTACTCTCCCACTCATATATTTAAGCGTGGGTTTTCACAAATATATTTTTATAAAGAAAATTTCAAATTTTCTTTTAATTAATGAATGTTTAAAATTTTAGTAAGATAAAAAATTTATTGAAAGTGATTAATATATTTAATCGTGAAAATAAATTGATAGAAAATAAAAAAATACTATTAAAAATAATACTAAATGTACAACACATATTGTTACAACAATATTTACAACAATTATATCGTGAGATTTTGTTATTATATCACGAAAATTTGTATACAATGTATAACGAGATTTTGATAATGAAATTTTTGTTTTGAATTTGTTTTTAAAAAAATTAATGTTCAAATTTTGTTGTATAAAAATATTTATGAGAGATGAAAAAGGAAATCTCATCTTTTTCACATGGAAGGTCAATGGAGGTTTTAAATATATTTTAAAACAGTATTATCAAGAATAATTTAAAAAATGGATACTAGAAATTTCCTTTATTTTCCTTGGGTACCCTTTTCAGTAGAAATGAAGCATACGACACGTAAGAGAATATAAACAACAACTGGGTGTCAAATAAGCGGAGGGAGAAACCTTCAGATTTTGGTTGAGTGTGAAGATAGAAAATATAACCAAAAAGATACACAAAACCTACATACACGCATTTATACGCTATACACATCGCTATATTTTGTACAAGATCTTTGGATTGGATCTCGGTTGCGGCAATTTTTTTAGGGGGATTCTGTATTTTTTTTGGAGAAAACTAGTTTTTCCCGAGATTTTTGGTCGCGCATTGCGTGATTTTTTATTCTTCGTGAGACAAGTACGATGAAATCTATGCGATAGGCGTCCGAGGATTGCGATCCAGCTGATATCGATCGTCCGAGGTTTATTTGTAAGTCGCTCTTGGCTTTTTTCTTCTATCGTGAATATATTGGCGAGCGATGGCTTACGCCTGAATTGCTTTGTTGCGATGAACTGTATGATTTTGCATGTTTTGTTTTACCGTTTTCAGAAATATTTAGGTCGTTTTTCGATTAGAATGTCTGGTGAGATCTGGGGAATCTAATGACATTGTTGAACATTAAGTTTATGGAGATTTTAGGTGTTGTAGATGGAAGAAATTTGTTGTTTCCGTGGTCTGATTTACGGAATAGTTTATGTCCTTCACTAAGGCAATTTCATCAAATGTTTTTGTTGTGTCGGTTCAACAGTTGATTCATATATTTTGAGCTGAATATGCGAAAAGGTATTCGACCTTGAAGTTTTCTTTTTGTTCTCTCGCTAGCGGACCATGAAATTGCTTACTGAATCATGGTAGCCAGTTTGAAATGTAAAATTTCCAGATCTGGTGTGAGCTGCTGTTAAAATTTACATGAGTTGGTAGAAGATTTTGAGATTTCTCTGTGAATTTGTGGGAAATATCCGAGGAAACAAAGAAAAGAAGGAAATGGATTCACGATAGTTGGGCACCTTGCTTGAACCTATCACGACATATGCACAAAAAAAAGTTGGCTTTGTCTGAAAATATCATATGGTTCAGTAGATTATTCTGTTTCCTTATAAATGATCCTTTTGTGCATTTTATCATCATTCAAGAAAGAATATGCACTAATCCACTGATATTTTGATTTTTGAAGATATAGCGCTGCTTGAGTTTTGGTGGTTTCTTTACCAATAATTTTGAACATTGAGGATCGAGCTTTTTTCCCCTCTACAACAGCTTCTTCTTCGGAACCTATCTGACATGTCAGGTGTGTGCTTATTAGCTGCTCTTCATTATTTGAATTGTTTATGCCATAATTATTCAGCCATGGTGTTTCTAGATTAGAAACTGGATTCCGAATCACTCAAACCCCAAACACCATTGTTTGATTTGTTAGGCTTTGAAGCACTGGAATTAAATGACGAAACCAAGGATCAGAAATCAGATTACGAAAATTCCGATGATGAAAGAAGTAAATCGAAAATCGGTTCTCTAAAGAAGAAAGCAATAAATGCTTCAAACAAGCTCTCACATTCTCTCAAAAAAAGAGGGAAAAGGAAAGTTGATTTTAGAGTGCCTTCCGTTTCCATTGAGGATGTACGGGACGCAAGAGAGGAGAGTACTGTCTGTGAACTGCGTCAAAACCTCCTTGATAGGGATTTATTACCAGTTAGACATGATGATTACCATACTTTGCTGAGGTGAGTCTATGTTTGCTTTTCTTTGGATCCCATCCTCTTTGAATATTTTGATTTTCACATGAATAGGTTTGATTTTGATATAATTGTTATTGAAGGGGTTCAAACCATAGTAATTGTTTCATAAAGAAATAGTCACTTTTATAGACTACATTGTTACAAATTTGTCGACACTGTATCTTTCCTATGTAGTTGTCAAGTCAATTCTTTGTTGTGGGAGAAATTATAAAAGAAAAATAAACACAAGTTTTTCAACATTTGTTTTGATGCATGAAGTTTAATCGGATCTTGAACACATCAATGCTATGGACATACTATTTTCTTAAATTTTATAATCCCGGAGAAGCTTCCGTTCCCGCATTCTAAATGTTTCCCTAGTTGAACCAAGATAATGGTTACACGAAAATTCTTCCTCTCGTCTCCTTCATTTAATGGAGTCCTTGCTTGTTTTACGTTTCTTTCACCTTGATGCTTATAGCAATGGATTTAACTCTTACTTTGCAAATTTTGATTTCTAGGTTTTTAAAAGCAAGAGACTTCAACATTGACAAGACAATTAAAATGTGGGAAGAAATGCTTAACTGGCGGAAAGAATTTGGAGCCGACACAATACTGGAGGTGAATATATAGCACACAGTAAACTAGGAGATGGAGTTCTAATATTTTTTTTCCATTCCCCAATGTAATCCTGTGCTTGCCATGTGATCGCTTTGATCCTATGGCTTTCAGGACTTTGAATTCGAGGAGCTGGATGAAGTTTTGCGATATTATCCCCAAGGATATCATGGAGTTGATAGAGAAGGAAGACCTGTTTACATTGAAAGGCTTGGAAAAGCTCACCCCAGTAAACTGATGCGTATCACGTCAATTGAACGATACTTAAAATATCATGTTCAGGAATTTGAAAAGGCTCTATTTGAGAAATTCCCCGCTTGTTCCGTTGCTGAAAAGAGAAGAATCTGTTCAACAACCACAATTTTGGACGTACATGGCCTGGTTTGTTGATATAACCTTCAATTTTAAGAATTATGATATTAGTTTCTGAAATAAGTTTTGATTGTCATTGTTATTAGAGTGCTAACCAGTCGATTGTCCCAAAATACTGAAATATGTTTTGATCTTCCCAGTAACCTCTTTAGATTTCTTTTTGTTAATAATGAAAATGCTTCAACTATAAGTTATTACATTTTAAAATAATTTCGTGGATGTTGACTCTAGGGGGTTAAAAATTTCACAAAGACCGCAGCTAGTCTATTAGCAGCCATGGCAAAGATTGACAACAATTACTATCCAGAGGTATTTTTGTTGCTCTGAAGTCAATTTTGTTTCAAATCAGAAACAATCTGTCAGACATCATTAGTGATATATTTGATTTGTGTATGCCCAACTATTTGCAGACACTACATCGCATGTATATTGTTAATGCTGGAGCAGGCTTCAAGAAGGTTCTTTGGCCTGCGGCACAGAAGTTTTTGGATGCTAAAACTATTGGAAAAATTCATGTAAAGGATATGCATGGTTTTTTTAAACAGTATTGTCTATTTTGTATGGCAATTCCAATTAATTGCACACATTTGTTCAATTTGTAACAGGTTTTGGATCCTAAATCTACGGGGAAACTACTGGAAATAATCGCTCCTAGGTTTACTTGACTCTGTTTCTATCTCATTCATATATGACTTCCAACAAAAAATATCACATTCATCTGCTTCTTTTTGTTTTTTTTAAAAAAATAATTTATTCACAGCCAATTGCCTGACTTTTTGGGTGGATCATGCATTTGCAACGTCGAGGGAGGTTGCCTGAGGTCTAATAAGGGACCTTGGAATGATCCTGAAGTAATGAAGGTATACTTACCCCCCTTGTTTTTGAAATTGAGACTTGCTTTCTTTCACAGGGTCATCCGATGTATCTGTCTATTTCTAGCTTATATATAATGCAGAAGCATCTGTGGTGAGGCAGATAGCTCAATTAGCAAATGACCAGCAGAAAATTCATTCCTTCATTAGGATCCGACCTCTGAAGGTAATAAATGCAAGCTATTTTGAATTTGGTTCTAATGAAAACTCCACGAGTTACCAATATTGACTGTCTAATTATCAGGGGAAAAGCAGTAATACATGCACATGTGAATCAGGATCAGATGCTGAGGATCCTTGTTCTCCATCTAGACAACGGGGACCATTGTTCATGAGAACAGACTCTGTTCATGAAGTTGTGAGTTTGTTCCAGGAAACTTATAATATCAATTTAAGATGTTTCCCTGATCTTTACTTTTTCTTTTTTTTTTTTACTGTTGATCTTTTTTTACCTGTGATGCCGGTATATAAAAACTAACCTTGTTCAAAATAGTTTTTTTTTTTAAAACTAACCCTCTCCAATATAATTCTTTACATTGGGGAGGGCTATTGTCCAATATTGCACTGCATTGTCCTGGATTTCTTGTGCAGTTGCTTGCATTTTTACTCATGTGGATGAAAAATTGTGATTTGTGTAGGCCAGTACATCCGATCCTTGTATCTACTATAGCTGTGATGATTATTTTAGTTCAGCTGATAAAGATGGTGATCATGAACAAGGAGGGGAAAACCAGTCTTTAAATATTTACTGCGTGAGAAATTCCGATGGCAATGCAAGAGCAAATATTGAAGGTCTGTGTTTTCACAATATTGTCATACTGGTTTTGAATTACATGTACTTTGATGAATGAGATAATTGCGTGGACATTTTTTAACTTGTTCAGTTGAATATGCATTTTGGCATAGTTGTTTCCATGCTAAGTCTCTTTTTTTCTTCCTTCTAAATTAAATACGATACAATCGTTCTGCCTTGATGATGTGAGTGGGTAAAAAAATCCAATGTTGATGAAGTTGGTTGATATTTCCATAATTTAGCATATTATTCTATATGATGCACCATTTTCTATTTGTGTTAGGTACTTTAGTCATGAATTGGTTGGAGGCTATCCAAGAGAAAATTCTGAAGAGAAGCTTCCGGTACATGATGAGAACATTAATATCCATCAGCATCAATCTTTTCTCGGTTATTCGAAATGCACCCGGTGAATATTGGAGGAGACAGACCTACATACATCCGTCCCATATGTTGGAAAATGAACCAGAACCAAATTCTGACTTGGTTGTTGGTACAGAAGCTGTTAATGGTGAGGATAGGTTCCTGCCATGTGTCCAACGTCTGCAGAGACTGGAAAATTTGTTGGAGCAGCTGAACAAGAAGCGAGCTGAAATTCCACAAGAGAAGGAGCAAATGCTTGAACAATCGCTGGACCGCATCAAATCTGTCGAAGTTGACCTCGAAAAGACAAAGCGGGTAAGGTTCATGCTTTATTTTTGAAAGGTGTTAAGCATGAACGAATTGACCCATTCTTGTGTTTATTCCAGTTATTACAAGCTGCAGTGATAAAGCAGCTTGAGATTACTGAGTTGCTGGAGAATATTCAGGAAACCAGATTTCACGTAAGTCATTTGTCCAAGCAATGCAAACTTAAACTTTTTATATCTATGTTTTTTCCGTCCTCTTTTAGTAAGTAAAAAATTCTGTGATTGCCAAATAATCTTTAAGCAATTTTGAACTTTCACTTCACAGCGTCGCA
Organism: Henckelia pumila; assembly: GCF_033568475.1. Taxonomy (NCBI): domain Eukaryota; kingdom Viridiplantae; phylum Streptophyta; class Magnoliopsida; order Lamiales; family Gesneriaceae; genus Henckelia; species Henckelia pumila. The sequence goes on along the minus strand of NC_133120.1, from coordinate 100,440,933 downwards.
GATTGTTCTGTTAAGTGGCGGATGGTTAAGATATGAATAAACTCCACAAGAGGTAGCCATATTTTGGTATTTCGAACCCTCATTTTCATTGCGAGCACCTGGAAATGGCATCTTACATTTTTCTGAGATGTTTTTTCCACACCGTTGCGACATGGCTGAGCTGAAGCAGAGTTTTACACACCATTAGTTTATTAGTAAAGAATCGATAAGTTGTTTTAACTTTCATGACCTGAGGCCCGTGCGCGTGGTCTTGTATAACTAGCCTAGTCGATGTAAATAAACTCTTGAAATGAGTATAGAAACATTTATTGGTATATGGGCTGAGGTTGAAAGACTTGATTTTAGTTTCTTTTCTGTAATGTTGATGGAATCATATTACACCATTCACATGCTTGCGTTGCCCTAGCCCAATCAGGTTATTACGGCCTTTCTGGGAGTTCTTCGATTCATGTTTGTTTGAATTTTATGCTTTTTGTTACCTCCTTCAGGGCATTAACATCTTAGGTTTTTGTTGGTTGTGTTTTTTATGCAATGTGGCAAAGCTGTGTTTCAATTCTCTCATTTCTTTTTCTTAACATCGTTTCGTGCATTTCAGTGCACTAGGAGAGTCATTTTCTTTTCTTTTCCTTTTTGAAAAAAAGTTTGATCAGATCTAAATAACAAATAAAATCCCAAATTGGAAAGTTGAAGTTCTGGTCGAGGAACTTAGAAAACCACATTTCGTTGACATCAGGCTGGGTTCTGGCTGAGCGACGATAATTAAAATTTAAACTATATTGTATTAAATTCGATTAGAATTTTGTATTGTTCTTCAGATTTTATATTAAAAACGGAACACCGAGTAAATCAGGACCCAGTTTAATTTATGGGTGCGTTGCTTCATCCGGATATTCTGAACCCAATATGAGCAGTCAAATCAGACTAGGTTCGAATTCGGATTTGTTGGGTTTGTTTCGAGGTTCCTTTTTCATCACCAGTCCAGCTGTATCCAATTAAACAGCAACCTGAAAAGTTGGTAAACATTTTTTTACGTTGATATTTATCAATATATATATATATATGGGATTTTCTATTTTTTAATGAACTCACATATATCAAAACTAACGAGTATTGCCACATCCTACGTACGATCCGGTCGATGCTTTCCTATTCGGATAGTGCCCGGATGGGGTATGGACGGTCTGGATCTCTTTGCCGATCAATAATCCGGACCGTCCCATGTGGCTTCAGGGCATCAACCTAACCCCTACCTACAACCAAAAAAAAAAAACCTACTCATGATTATTTGCATAGAATATGCTATTTATGTAGTTAGATGTAAAGACAATCTTACAGTTGTCGTCAATTCACGATGTTGCGCATACGAAACATAGTCTTGGTAGGACGTTAGATCTCGTCAAACCTATAACCTATTGTTTCATAAATTAAACTTTATTTTTGTTTAATCATTGATATAATAGCATTCATTTATAAATTAAATACTTTATATTTTAGTATTTTAAATAATTTCACAAAGATTTCATCATTTCTATTATAATATATCAAACTTATGGCGTAAATTTCTGAAATTTTCACTTTTCTTTATATATCGAAAATACCAGAATGGTTTTTTTTTTATAAATAAATTTGTTTTTTAAAATACCAGAATGGGTTTTAGAAAAACAATAATTATCAGGGCTTCCAAGATTTAAATTAAATCTGTCGAGTTCTTTTATGTATAATATTCATATTAATTTTATATCAAAAACTCTTTTCATTCTGTTGTATAAATTGATCATGAGAATAAAAGGAAAATCAAATTTTATTTTGGTTCTGTCACGGTAGAACTTCAAGATTAAAAAACTACTTCAAGATTAAAAAACTACTCAATATAAATTAACGAAATGAGTTTTATTTCAACTGTAACTAGTATAAATTTTCAATTCAGCTTCAACCGAATCAGTGCTTTGAATCTGGTAATGTGAAATGAACTGTTGAAAATTAAATTTTACAATTATATTTTCTTAAATAATAAAAAATAAAAACGTCCAGCCGTAGAAGGCTTACCTGTTCAAAGTGGGGAGAGTCGAATCAACTTTCAACCCTTTCCGCGTCGAAAACTGGCACCTCGCTGTGTGTTTTTCTTGTTATCTTACCCGCAAACACACCACGCCTACATTTAATATATACAGTAACGGCAGCTGGATTCATTCTAAACTGCACCCACAATCGGAGATCTGATTCGTAAGCATTGGATTTCAGCTCCCCGAAGAGTTCTTTTTTCGGGGTTTTTTTTTTTTGGTTTTAATGGTGATTTGTAGCTGAAGTGTATGTTGATGACCCTGTGTCTGAGTTAGAATCTATTGAATTGTGCTCCGAGAATAATGGGTTCGTGTCAGATGAGTTGTTGTTTGGTTTTGGTTCTATGTTTGTCCCTTTTCACCTCCCTCTCAGCTTCCACCTTCATCTCAGGTTCGGGAGTTTCTGTTCATCAGTTTCGATTTTTCAAACGATTTTCCTTTTTTTAAGTGCTAATGGTCTGTTTGTTTTTGTTGTCTCGATTGATGCAGATGGTATATTTGGATCCCAGGTTTTGAGTGAGAGGAGGCTTCTTCAGGCAAAGAAACGTACGGTTCTTGTGTTTTCTTGGCCTTTTAGTCTATCTTGTTTTGTAGTAGTTTTCTGATCTGAAAGATTTTTGTTTTGTAGTCCTGTCATTATACAAGGCCTTCTCACTTGTCAAATCTATTGTAGATTGAGATTATTTGATTCGAATGAATATCTTGAAGTATGATGTTTAAGTTTTCCTTTTTCATCCCAAGATATACAAGAACTCTGGTAAAGATCTTAGTACTTCCTACAGCTAAATTATTGAACTTAATTTGGAAAAATGAAAGAACGATGGGCATTGGCCTTTTGCTGGTCTGCTTCAATGCTTCAACTAGGATAGAAAAATTCAAGTTGTTTTCAACTTTCCCTTTTAGCTGGAGGCGATACAGTTGTTAATGGGCCATGGGTATTGGACCGTTGATAGTTTGTGTTAATGGGCTATGAGATCTAAATATTTTGTGGTTAATAGATTTAATAATTTACAGTGATACTTTCTTGCAACAGTGGTGTTTTGTATTGGCAGGCGAATTGCCAAGAACCATATGCAGCGTAACAAGCTGGTAATGTCGTCTTAAGGAAGAAGAGTTTAACTCTTGGCTTGACCAAACAAACCAAACTGCCCAAATTACAGTGGCCAGTTTTCTTGCCAACAGTTTTTGGGGATCAGGCTGAATGTGGTCCTCTTCTTGTTTTGTTTTCTACTTAGAGGAACACTTTACTTTATAGTAGTTCGCTGAGACTGAAGAATTTTGGTGCTAGATAGATTTGGTAATGGCTTGAGTACTGGTAGATACTTTGGTTCAATTACTACAAGATACTTTTGTTGAGCAATTCTTATCATTCCTGTTAATTTCAGTATATTGCTAGGTATATGAACTGATAAACCAAACGATCACTATATCCCAATTACAGACTATGCCTTGATTTTATCTTAAAGATTAATGACATCGCAAAAGCTCAATATATCAAAGTTTGAGCCATCTGGTTATTGATTGCAATAATTTATGATATGTTTCCACAGCTTGCCCTGAGAACTTCGAGTTCCAGAACTACACCATCATCACCAGCAGGTGCAAGGGACCCCAATACCCCCCCAATCTATGCTGTTCGGCATTTAAAGACTTTGCATGTCCATTTGCGGATGATTTGAATGACTTATCGAATGATTGTGCTTCAACCATGTTCAGCTATATTAATCTTTACGGAAAGTACCCACCAGGTCTATTTGCCTTTGAGTGCCGAGAAGGGAAGCTGGGCCTCGAGTGCCCTGCAGTATCACCGTCAGCTTCAATGTCAGATACCGGTAATGCAAATGGCAATGGGAGAATGCCTGAACTCTTGCCAATGCTGATTCTTCTAGCTGCTTCCCTTGTGTTGTCAATGCAGCTCATCTAAAGAAGTTTCTACGTACACTTACTCTTATGACTTCATTCGATATTTTCCTTTGTAAAGATTTTACTTTCCACGTTTCGTTGTTTCCAGTATTCATTTTAGCCGAGAGACCTCAAATGCGATGTTTATTTATATATTGTTCTATGAGAAATTATGAGAAGAATTCGAATTTTCTTGATGAACGAATTTGGTTTGGCTCTGATGATTCGTCTCACGTGTAGTTGTGATATGATTTAGGATTGTTTTGGTTTTTGTTTTCAGTTATAATATTGATGCGTAGATTGTTGTCGAAAAAAGATCATATTAATTGGTGCTTATATAGATAGATAGATTGCCGGAAAAAGATCAGAATAGATGTGGCTTTAAGATCCAGAGCCCAAGTTCATGCTTGATGTTTTCATGCGAAGATTTAAGGGATTGATTTTTTTTTTTTTTTCCATTTTATGCATACGTACAATAATATCATCTTTAATTACTATATTTTAAAGCAAATATGAATACTATGAATGGTAAGATGAGATTTGGGGTTGAATACTTCATAAAATTTTTATTGCGCAAAACGGGAAAAAAGATTTCTAGAAAAACAAGAAGAAAAAATAATATTAACCCTAAACATAAAACAATAATACTAGAACAATACGTTCCAAAAAAAAAAAAAAAAAAAAAGGAGAAGCGAACTTAATTAATGCCAACCAATTTCTAATATGTATTCAACATTCATAAATTGGGATGGAATCTCACGTTAAAACCATTCAACAAAATTACTGCCGTCTAATCCAGGTGGGACAGTTGGCCCACGGTTGTTTGGCTATCGGACGTAGCCACGGTCGATAGCGGCCGCGGGTTCGTCCCGTTAGACCCAGCCGACGGAGGTTCCGTGGAGATAACGAATGTTGTTCCTAATAGTTCGATAGTTATCTCGATAGACCCAGCCGACGGAACCTCCATCGAGAAAATTGTTATTCCTAACAGTTGGATAGTTATCGGACGTGCGGCGGCGGCGTAAGGAACAAAAGAAGTTCTGCGATTTTCTTCGACTGAAGAAGACCAAGATGAACCGGTGAACTCCATGTTACACACAAATTATTCATAATATGACAAGTTCATCTCATTCTTATACATATATATACAAGTGCAGTTCGAGTCCTACTGGCTATGTACATGGTAAGTTGCAAAAAAACTCCTTTAATAGGTGAAAAAAACATCGAAAGATTCCTTGTTTAAATATATTGGGAAGAAGAGTTAAAATTATGAGAGTAATAGGAGTGATCAATTTAGATGTGTTTTTAAAATTTTATTTGGTGAATTTTAATTTCTTTATTTCAGATTCCGTGTTGTTTTTATTTTTTGCCATATATATAATATAGGTTTATAAAATATGAAGGAGTAAAAATTAATTTAGTACATGAACTATTGGTTAAATGTTAAATTGATACACGAACTTTTGTTAATGACTTAATTAGTACATGTTCACCGGATTCCGATCAATTTTCGGTGACATTTATGTAAAATGTCTAATTTGCCCTTTATTACAAAAAATACACATTTTATTTTTAATTTTAATTAGATTTATTTGAGTATTATATTTTAGATGTCAAAATTGATTTGATTAATATTTTTATTTGTACATAATATTTATTATATTAGATATATTAAATAGATTATATATTTAAATAAGATTATATAAATTATATTAAGTCATACAATATCTAAAGAATTGTAAATAAATAAATTGATATCAGAGAAAACAAATAATTATTTTTTTAGCTAAAATTCTGATTTTTGTATATATAATTTTTTCATTAATATTTTGAAAAAAAATATTAAATAAATAGTGATTGTGATAAAATATTTTTTAATAGTTTAACTATGTAAAAATTTATTGAATATATTAATTTACTAAAAATATTGCTTAAATTCTACAAAAAAATTAGTTTAAATTTCAAATTATATTTATAATAAAAATTAATCAAATCATCAATAAACAACGTTATGACGTATGCCATATGTTTTTAAATTAAAAAAAGTTGAAAGTTTATCTAAGCACAATAATTTTATGAGAGAATATACAAAGAATAAATTGAAAGTTGTTCTCGGTTTTTTTAACGAACAAAAACGATGCAGTTGGTTTTAAAACAAAATAATATTATTGCATTGATTAATTTATATTATCAAAAGACAAGTATACATTTTTTCAAAATAATTTGGTCAAAATCAGGTGGACATGTACCAATTAAGTCATTAACAAAAATTCGTGTACCAATTTAAAATTTAACCAATATTTCGTGTAACAAATTAATTTTTACTCAAACATATAAAAAATAAATTCAAATTCGTTCTTGGTTTTTATGGCGAACAAAAACGATGCAGTTGATTTTAAAACAAAATAATATTATTGAATTAAGTAATTTATATTATCAAAAGACAAATATACCTTTTTTTCAAAATAATTTGAACAAAATCACGTAAACATGTACCAATTAAAACGTTAACAAAAATTTATGTATCAATTTAACATTTAATCAATAATTCGTATACCAAATTTATTTTTACTCAAATATAAAGCAAAGATCATAAAAAAATGCGCAATAAAAAAAAAGTGAATCCCTTTGGGATCGGGAGATTGAACCCGACGTGAATCGAACACGCAACCTTCTGATCTGGAGTCAGACGCGCTACCATTGCGCCACGGATCCCAAGGTGACATTTTCTTTCGATTCAATATATATAAACGCAAATGAAAATCCTGAATCCAAGACTTGTGTATCTCTGATCCATTACCTACCAATAACACAAAGCCAACTCACCAAACAAAATCCCATTCCCTCCTCACAAAATCCATTATTTCCTCCACAAATCTCTTTCCCAACATATAACTCTCATCATTATCCTCTCACACATCCCATTTTTCATCCAAAATTTTCAAAAGACGCTCCACTTCCAACATCTCCTCCAAAGCATGGCCTCCACACTCTTCTCCACTCCCACCTTCCAAGGTCTCAGAACCCTCAACAAGCCCACTGACTTCAAACCCACCTCCGCCTCCTTCTTCTGCCGCCCTCTCACCGCCAAGAAACGCGGCCGCAGCCTTGCCGTCAAGGCGGAGCTGAACCCATCGATCGTCATCAGCCTGAGCACCGGGCTGTCTCTTTTCTTGGGCAGGTTCGTGTTCTTCTCCTTCCAGAGGGAAAACGTGGCCAAACAGGTGCCGGAGCAGAACGGAATCTCCCACTTCGAGGCCGGAGACGAACGCGCCAAGGAATACGTCAGCCTCCTCAAATCCAACGACCCCGTCGGATTCAACATCGTCGATGTTCTTGCTTGGGGCTCTCTGGGACACATCGTGGCTTACTACATTCTTGCCACTTCTTCCAATGGATATGACCCCAGTTTCTTCTAGGAATATAATTTATGTAACTCTGTATTAATTATGTATATCTGGAAATCTATTTCAATTATTATTTTTACTATTTTTTTTTGTGGGGTTCATCTTTTGTTCTTGTCAAGTTTTACTGGAGTTTTGTGTTTGCTTGAATTTATGCTTTTCTTGTTGTTTGGTGTAATAATCTAATCTATATACAACACAAACAATTCTCCTCCATATCTGTGATGGAATTGGAGCTAGGAAAGAAAACCCGATGATTTTGATGAAATCTTTTGTTTTGTTAGTGTTTGATTTGCCAGGCTTGGGACTCGCCTTTCTTTGTGTAAAAAATGAAAAAAAAATTGTCGATTTTGCATGCACCATTATTTCAGTGATTAGTTGATTTAGTAAAATTTATGAAATTACTCCATACATGAGTTTCCATCTTCGGTTGTGATGTTGATATTTTTGAAATTTGGTTTATATATATTTTTTTGTTTTTTGTTTTTGTTTTTGTTTTTGTTTTCTAATGTAAGAGATTTGTGATACAGTTTTCATGTAATTGTACTTGGATAATAATGTTAAATTACTAATTTTTAATCATAATTAATAAAGATAAGTGCAACACTTATCAATTGGTAAAATATTCAATTTAGTCTTTTTTTTACTTTTTTTTTTGTCTCTAACTTATCAAAATGTTGTCATAGATCTACATTTTTTTTTAAAAAAAAAAACGAATTTTAGACATAACTACAACTTTTTTTTTTATTTTTTTCCCAGATTTTTATCATTTTATGTCTTAATGTTGAAATGAAGTCAGACACATGATCAGCTCAATATTTTTCAGTTCAATGACACATATTGCTCTAATAAATTAATTTTTCTTAGATGAATAAATTTAAACTAAAAAGCAAGAAAACATAAATTTATAAGATTATTAAAAGAAACTTTGACAAATTAAAAAAGGAAAACGTAAATATGTCAATTTTGAAGGGTAACTTGACTATTTTGTCAATTGTCCCCCACCTTTTGTCCCACTTATTTAAAATATGCTAATATATTATATCGATGAAAGAAATAATAACAATAAATAATAATAATAAATAATAAAATATGCCAGAATTGTACAAATTATTTTTTTAATATAATAATCACATTGATATCATAAAAATCAAATTCAAGGGCAGAATTGTCAAATAAAAGTCATCCAAGGGCATCTGCTTTAATTTTTGTTCCTTTCCTTCATTTTCTTTCTGGTATATATCATCTACCTTTGAGATGTTGCCTGAAAACAATTCAAACGCGCGGTGATTTATTACAGTGAAAATCTTGGGAAAATCCAATTAACTCTTGCGAACTCCTAATGGGAAAGGATTAGTTTCTGTTTGATGCATAATTTTTACCTCTCCTACTAAAATGCCAAACGAACCGCCTCGTACAAAGTACATTTCTTACCCCAAACCAGAAGCTGAGTATCAAGAAATCCTTCAAAACCCAGATTTTTTCTTGCAAAAGCTCAAGGCTTTTCACGTTTTTTATGTTACCAAATTCAGGTAATTGGGCTCCCAGTTTTGTTATTTGCGATTAAGTAATCAGTTGGTTGTTGGGGCGTGTTTTCTTCTCATACTTTTTTGTTGGTTTCCCGATTTATAAATTAAAGTTCTTGAATGTTCTGGCATGAGAAGACTGATGGTTTTAGTTGAATTAAAGCTTGTTTTTTGGAAAAAAAATGCCTAATTTCCTTTGAGAAGGACAAGCTCATCCTGGGTCGCCCTGGATTCTGGCCTCTGGTTGTTGTCTCATTTGCGAATGCATGTTGCTCGGACGCTCCTAGAATTTCTGAATATACTGGTTTCCATGGTATTTTAGTGTTGATGGTTGTCGTTGATTGAGTTTGAAACTTGTCAGTTTTATTGGTTTCCGATTTTGTCATGTTTGTGAAGTTTCTATTAATGAGCGCTCATGGCCAGACTGACTGCACAGACTTTTTTTATTTTTTTTTTATCGTCATGGTAAATATTTCAGTTGGTATTAAAGGTCACTAAATTTCTTGGTAAAAAAAAAGGTAGTTGAATGTATCAAACAATTGTAAGTTTTGAGGGGAGATCTACTGATTTTGCTTAAGATTTTTTTCATTGGTCGGAATAATTTGTATGCATCTGAAGTTCTGAACTGTTTACTTCATTGGCCAAATGTGGCTCCTTCTCACTGTAATTTGTTTGAAAGTTGATTCATAAGCTATTTTCTTCAGATGACTTAGTTGAGCAGAAGTTCGGAATCACCTGTTGTTTAGTTTATATCAACTATGCTATGATCATCTCTAGCATTTGTGTTGAAGCTCTTGGGTCTTGTCATTCTGCCTTGTGGACTTGGTTGACAGACCTTTTTTCAACATTACCATAGTTGGTCCTTGCATCTATTATTAGTTATGATATTATCATACTTTTGCTATGAAAACATAAGATATGCTAGTTCTTGAACAAAAATCTGAACGGATGGTTTAGTGAAGATCAGTTTTTTTCATACCACATTGTTCCTGTTCAATTGTGTCTCTTGGATAAGGAAAGCCAAAATGGATGAATAACAGCCTACAGCTGTTGATTAGACTTTAGGTTTGTTGCATAGGTATTTGGTCATGAAATGATTGTGCAAATGGTGTCGAGTTATGTAATCATACTTCTTGGTTTATTAGTTTGTGCCTTAGCCCCCTCTTTTCCTGATGAATAATTTACTCCACCCCTCATATGAACTTGGGAGAATATTATAGACATATTTATCAAACATATCTATATTTATTCTTTTGCTGTTAGGGTCCCTACAATAGGAGGAAATCAGTTAGATTTACATCAGCTTTTTGTGGAGGTAACCTCTCGAGGTGGCATTGAAAAGGTACGCTTTCTTCTCCTTTTTTTCCTTCGAATTAGTGTTTACTACCCTGTACTTGAGCCTTCACTTTTCCAGTAACTAGTTTGAAGTGTTTATTATATTTGGTTACTTATAACATAAGTATCGTGTTGTACAGAAAATACTAGTGATAGTTTTTTTTTTCTCAATAATGAACATAAAACAACCTTGTAATGTTTCATTTAGGTAGTGTTTGGGAGAGCTTCTAGGAAGCACTTCTCAGCTTTTCCTTAACAAAATTTCACGAAATTTCAAAATTTTGTAAAGGAAAAACTGAGAAGTGCTTCCTAAAAACTCTCCCAAACACTATCTTAGTTTGTCCTACAAAGATGATTTTTGAAATTCGAAACAGTTGTGAAACATGAGATAGGGAAAGGGAAAATTAAAACATGGCTTGTGGAAGATGGATATTAGATTCTGTTTGTGATTTACAGTTAATTTTTTCCAGTGTAAGGCCAAATCAACCTAAATAGGTTGGAAATCTCTCATCTTGTATGCTTATTTATCTCAAAATTGTCAAAAGGAAAAGGCAGTACCTTTCTCTGGGTCTGACTGAATGTCTTGTGCTGTTTCATGATCGTTCTCATTGATGCTTTTGTCTCTTCATTTTCTTGTGAATTGTCAACATCTAACAGCTAAAATGCTACAGGTGTTGAGAGATCGTAGATGGAAGGAAGTAACTGGAGCCTTCAAGTTCCCATCTTCTATTACTAGTGCATCGTTTGTGTTGAGAAAATATTATCTGTCGCTGCTCTATCATTTTGAGCAGGTTTATTACTTCCGAAAAGAAGAACCTTCCATCACTGAAGCTGGTAGCTTAACCACCTCACTTTGATTTATGTACACAAGTAATATTAATTTTTTATGTGGTGGCGAACTACTAATTTTTCTTTCTGTTAATTATTCAAGAGAGTTCAAATGGAAGTGGATCACCATTGCCATATGGTGTTGATGGTGTTGCATATGATCAATTTTCGGGTGAGGGTGTTGCTATAACTTTATGTGTGGCTTTTTTTGCATTGTTTTTGTGGTCACAAATGATGTATTTTACTGTTATTTTTTTAATAAGTTATTCAACATGTTTGTGTTTGTTACTGTTGAATTTTGAAATACTACAAATATAATGAAGAAAACAAGCAATGCAACAAAACATCTATGTGGTTTGGTACTTGTATCCACAACACAATGTTTCGTGAGCTGAAAATCTAGTAGTATCTTTGTTTAGATACGTTGTCACTTTTTTATATTGGTGGAAAGAGACTTTTAGATAAATATGATAGGAAATCTTTCTTAAAACTTGCAACCAAAAATCTTATCAAATGATCACCGTGATCTAATAAGATTCTAGAAAATACTTTCTGATCTCTAACATTTGAGCTAATATAATATGCAGAGAGTCCTGAACTGGAGGATGGCATGTTAGTCAATGGAACAATTGATGGGAAATTTGATGACGGATATTTAGTTTCAGTTCATTTGGGATCTGAGGAATTGAAAGGAGTCCTTTACCACACTGCTGTGGCACCTACCATGTCCCTGAGTATTAGCTCTTCTGTTCACCCGGCTCACCATTCACGGAAAAAGCATAATCACCAAGTAAGGGCTCCAGGTCAGCCTAAGCGAAACAGAAGTGGCTATACTTTCTTTTTCGAGGAGCAGTATCGTCGGCTTCAACCACTATACCAAGGACAAGAAAGAAGCATCAGCAAAAAAATTGGTCAGTTATGGAGCAGACTTTCTGAGACTGAAAAACAGGTATAGTATACATTTTAGGATGTTTTAAGGCTGTATTGTCTATCCCTCAATCTAAATGGCCTCGTTTAGTTGCTTTGTGTAGACCCTAAGTTAGGAATAGCTTGTTTTAAAAGGTTCCACATTTACTGAAATGTAGAGGGACCCTTGTGGTTCTAGCATACCAGACCCCTGCACGTTTCTGATACAAACTTACCAAATCCCACATTAGTTATACGAGGAAAGTGTGATGCTTTAGCATTTTGGTCCAATTTGCTAAAAGATCAAGAATCTATATTGTTTTGGGCTACAGCGGAATTTATATGTTTGCATCTAAAACGTTTTATTTATTTTTTGGGGGCCATTGTTGCTTTTGTGGGTAAATTAAATCAATATTACCCGAGCTTAGGCTTAAATGCTATCTGTTAATCTCCTATATTATACATCATCACTTCCTCCCCCCGACTCAAATGAAAAATTGTATTAAATTATGATAATGTCCGAACACAAGTTTATGACGAGGACACGAAAGTAAAACTCTAGTTTCAACTCAAGCTCTGTATTGATGGTGTGCAGGTATATCAAGACATGGGACGGAGAGACAAGGAAAGATACCAAGCTGAAATGCTGGATTACAAATCATCCCACCATCTTCAATTTCCTCAATAGGCTTGCGTTTGTTTCTTGAGCTGTTGAAAGATATCACCTTTTTTTCCCATCAAACCGTGTTAACGCTATCTTATTATCATCGGTCATTGGGTTTTCTTTGCCTTTTTTCGCGGTTTGTAGCAAGGATGACTGAAAAAAGTTCCCATTTCCGAGAGAACAAAACTGGCAGGGGCTTGAGGAGGTGGCTAGGAAGATGATAATTTTGTAAGGTATCTCCAAAACTGTTGGTTTTATACAATTTTTTCGATATTCTCCAGCTTGACTTAAAACTCGAATCAATATTTTTACAAGCTTGCCAGCACGTACACATTCGTTGTGCTCACGAGTTCCTTGGAATGCTGCCAGTGTTCTCCATGCACTCTGGGAAAAAAAATTATTGATCGATAAAGATACGACGACACTAGAATAATTGATCTATAATATATATATTTGGGTTCCAACTCGAACAACATACAACATACTGATATATTATCGTAATTATCACTTTAATTGTGTATGCCCAGAACTTTGTTGAAGGCTATATATAGCTTGCATAAAAGTCATAGCGGACTTCACACTTCAACTTTTGATGCCTATTGTTACCACAATCTTCCATGTGTTTGTAAAAATATTATATTGTATCGTTGTAGCAACATATCATAGTATATGTATAGAAATTAAAAATCTACGGCTGAACCAATAATAATACATACATGCATGCATCAATATGTGCGTCAACAATTATCCATATGCTCGGGGGAGAAATACAATTTCTTTGTAATTAGCACTTTATTTCTTTTATTATTTGCTCATGTTATCGGTTAAGAGTTGAGACTTGGCGGTCCACTAATTGTACTTTCTTTTATTTCCAATTTTAATCATGCTTAGTCAAAGTGTTGATGCGAAAGCCGAAAAATTATAACGTGACACCGGAAAGAAAGCGACACTGGATGTTGTTGACAAATGTTATGACTAAATTAGAAAAATAAATGCAAATTATTGACTGATAATGTGATAAAAAAAAAAAAATGAAAAGCGCACAAACTAGAATAAGAAAATAAATGCAAATTTCCCATTTGCATGTAACTTATATAAAGATCTTTTAGAGCAAGCTGAATGACTTATTTTAGTGTGATGACTTGTTTAATTGTACCTTGGGGCCTATCCAAGCGAGTGAAAACAGTTCCGTAATCGTGATTAAGCTGTCGAAATTCACCAATTGAACTACTAAAGGGGTAAAGAAAAGTTATTGCTTAATATTATCTCAGAATCCACATTTATCATACGCCTTCAATTTTTCAGTTGATGAAAATGATTATTAATGGGGAGGGTTGAAAAAAAGAGAAGAAAGAATTCACGAAAATTGGGCAGACACATTACACCGATCCAGAACTTGCTTCTTGCTCTTCCTTCTTCTTCTTCATGTACAGTTTCTCTTTAGTCCCCTCGTTTTTCTTCATTTCTTGATCAGGGTTAATTCGCATAAATTATTCTCTTTTCATTTCATGAACTCCAACGATGAAAGATCACATGCATGATAGGATTTTTTGTTTTTATTTTTCCCATTGTTCCACTTAAGTCTTGATCAGGGTTTTGCTTGTTTTTTGTGGTATCTTTATCATCCATGCATTCTTGAAAGTTTTAGTTATATGTGTTTGATTTCGTCCATTTTCGACGTTACCTACTGTTTTCAGTCTACTATTTTCTAGTCGTTGCAAATCTCCTCCAATCACTCTTGTAATTTGCCACCTTCAGATTTGGATGATCAAGAAGTAGATGATGATGAATCAAACTCGACGACAGAGAATAGTTGCGAGGAATATTCTGACAAGATTCATAAGGCAGGTGTTGGAGTGAATTTGGAAGTAGAAATAAGAACAGGGGCGGATCAAAAGGTAGGTATCTTGCGCCAGAGCATTAAGAATTACTCTTCTTTTTCTGTTCTTGAGTTTCCAGAACTTGATGATCAAAAGTACTTGTTGAAGGGATGGTCTGTGAAGGGCCGGCGAGGCCAAGGGTCCAAGCTCACAGCAACCACCTCAGAGGATCATGGAGTTTATGGCTCGGATGTTGACCCTCATGTGAAGCTAGCTCGGCAGCTCGTAAAGCGCATGGAAAGCAATGATGAATCTGAGCCTGCAAGCCGCATTTCCAATCATGCTAAAACTCTTGACACTAATCCAATATACAAATCAGGACATGGAAAGAGTACCGATGGACATTCAGTTGAAGCAAGAACCAATCTGATGACTCTTGTAGACGCAGCCACCAAACTGGCCAGTGAATCAGACAGCAAAAGTAACTCCCAAGGGGTGATTATCAAGAAGAAGAATCAAATGGGAATTATATAAAGCCATCAGATTCAGGTGACACCCAAGCATCCCAAGCACGTTCAAGATTTAGGTGGCGAGCCTCGCTGTAAGACGTACAAGTGCGGCCTTTGTGGGGCAAGTCCTTCTCAATTCTCCAAGCATTGGGTGGTCATTATATACGCCACCACAGAAAAATCAAGGATTAGCGACGGAGAAATCCTTCATCGATAATCCTGATTAGAGACTGATATATAAGTACTGCTAATGTAGTTGAATGATGAGAGCCAAGTAAGAGACTGACAAGTGCTAATATAGTTGGATACTTGGATTATATCACATGAGTGTTGATAAGTCTGCTACTTATAATTCTTTGATATGGTTTAGATACAGTCTGCTACTGATTCGAATAAGTATTTTTCTGATGGTTCAGCAACTTGAAATTTAACTTTGGGCCCTTACATTGTAAAAACATATTATGATCTTTGGAACATTTAAATCTATCCTTGAAAATAATAGAAGTTATTAGTTTATAGCCCTTGGTGCAAAGTCAAATTTTCTATGCTGGTGTGTTTCAAAGGCATCATCTCTTGTTCATGGTTTCTATTACATTGATATTAGTTCCTGTCTATTGATGGCATTTCTGATTATGCACTTGATTTTATGATCCCTGAAAATGAAAATGTCCACCGTATATTCTTTTTATTTATCATTTATTATATGTGTTCATATCTAAAAAAATAAAATAAAATAGTTCTTGCATCTTTACGGAAAAAAATATTTAATTTTTGAATTTGCACGTAAAATGAGATTATATTCTCCAACAACCAGTCACTGGAAAACGTCTATGATCCATTATTTTACGTTCATTTTTTTAGTAGTTCAAGCTCCATTTGTATATATACTTATACAATGTTCTTATAAAATCATTTTTCACTAAAAAAATTATAAAACACTCCAAAAGTTGTTTTAAGAGTAAATATGAGTTTGAACAATTATTTATGAAAATATCTTTCAAGTTAAAAAGTAATGTGTTATGATTTTCATGTAATATATTCTAATTTTTCATCATTGTTTTAAATTATAAAAACCTCAAAATACACGTCAATTAGGCTTTAAGAATTATACATGGAGGACACTCTTTTTAAAAATATTTTTCAAAAACGTTTTAAAAAATTGTCAAAAACATATTTTAAATTTTTTCACTGGCAAATCAATAAAAAAAATTTAAAAACATTCAACCGAATTTGGGAATGGAAAAATAGCTAGAATATTCGAGTTGTGCAATTATAAGAATGCTACAGAAGTAGCTATCATGCAACATTAAACCCCTGCAAAAAGGGCAAGACTCCAATTTTTATTTTTCCCAAGAAAAATGGAAATAAAAGAAGAAACTAAACAAAGACACTTGTCAACATAAAAGGGAGATTTTCTCCTCAAATCTAAGTGGGGACATCATAGACATAACATGGTAATAACTGGAACATAAAGACTCCTATGATAACTACGAATAAAACAAGCTGCATGAAGAAGCATAAGGTGTACTTAAGAATACCACATTGCAGTGTCAGTGTGTCGTTGGCGCTTGCAATGTCCTTGCAGCAGTTTTCTAACTTTTCAGCTTCTTTTTTAATCATATTAGCCTTGTTCTCGGTATCTTGAAGCTTTTCCCGCATTTGAGATTGCTCGTTATCCACAGCTTTCAGGTGTCCTAATATTATATTTTGGTCTACAACATCAACTCCCAACCTTCGGCCGGTTCTTGAGAATACCAGATACTCAACTTCAGCTTCAATCTTTTGTTTAAAGAGAGACTCGACTTCGCCTTCGTCATGTTGTGACCGCTCCAACGTTGCTTGTTGGAGTTTTTGGCTGACATCCTCAAACTCTGGAAGTAAGTTACGAACTGGATCATCATTTGAAGCATCATAGTTGATTTCCCTAAACTTTAGGACCTCTGTAAACATAGGATGATTGATCAGCCATAATGGTTTTAAATGGAAAATGAAAATAATCAGAGTAAAAAAAACAAGCAGACGAAATTCCCAATCCCTTAGCATTAACACAACACGGAAATAACATTCATTCTCCTTTTACATAGCAACTTGAAAGATACAAGAGATATCTGACACCAAACACAGATTTTTCTTAATCATTATTTTACATTAAATCCAACCATTAGAGGATATGACTGGTGCAATAGAGAATGAGGATATAATTTTATCCTGCAATAGTAATTGATTTTCAAGCTCGAATTACGTTCGTAAAATTTAAAATTTTCAGCATGAAACATAACAAAAACAGTGGCATTGGTACATCCTTGAAATGCCCCAAGAACACTTCACATAGAATTGTAGAAACTTTGTGGTTGATGGAGCAGGACGAAGATCAAGAATATATCATAACCCCTAAAAGCCATTCGTGATGATATAAATGCTGTATGTAGGAAGATTAAGAAAAATCCACCAAAAAAACCGGACTCATGGTCATAATATTACACTGCAAAATGATTCGTATTCTGAAAACACCGCACTTGCAGAAATTAAAAGATAGATCATGCAAAAGAAAAAAAAAAAAGAAGCAAACTGACCTTTTTCAAGGGCTTCTTGCACTGATTGTAGTGCAAAAATAGATTCGACGATGGAATCATGATTCTCACTTCCATCTTCTTTACACCCCCTAGATGAGTCAACAACTACATCATCATTTGATTTGCCACTGTATCTTACTTCATAATGTCCCTCGGAACCCCCGGGAAGTTCATCATTAAATACCCTTCCCCTGCCATAAAATTTATCACCATTTTCTCCATCAGAAGCACCAGCCCTTTCACTTGGCTTTCCATTGCTTGTGGGGTAAGCTCCCTGAATGAACAAGACATTACAGCTTCGTGAGTCAGATTCCACGCTGGAATGAGAATTTTCCTTCTCGATTTTGACTCGTTCCCCTCTAGCCTTCTTACCGGTCTCAACCTGATTCTTTACTTTTAGACCCTGCTGCATCGAGCGCATCAAATTCCTCCCACTTGAACTCCCCAAACTGCACCTATCTTGTGCAAATCCCACAATCCCAGAAGTCATATACCGACTCTTTCGACCACTTGCTGCAGTGGAAGACTTGCTACTGCGATCCTCACTATTCTCCGAATCTGTTCCAGCAGCAAAAGATGGTTCTGAATCACCAAGCAATGCAAAACCATCCAAACTTGTAACCATTTTCCCAGCATCAACACTACCATCCCCATTTTTATCGGCGTCCCTTCTAATTCTTTTCCATTTCTTCAGCCCAACCCCCTTCCTTGTCATTGAAGGAGTCGGAGACACTTCGTGCTTCGTTTCCAAAGGCCGCAGATTTACCGAGCCCAAAATATCACTTCCATTTCCTTCGATCACATAAGAAGGATCATCTTCCACTGCACAATACGCATTATTCTTGGATCCATCATGAACCTCTGTCATTTTGAAAGCAGAAACATTTGTAATCGAGTCATTATCTTCCACTGATTCATGTAACGAACACTCGCTCCCCAAACCCATTTACCTTCCGATCGCGGGTTCTATCCTATAAATATAGTAAAACCCAACTTCGACGGTCCTGATCAAGATCGAAATCAAGCAACACGTGATTCATTATCGATTAACTACTCCACACTTTACAACTCAATGAACTAAAAAGAAATGCAGGAGGGAGATAAATTCAAAGTGAGATTCATCGTATATACTGATAAGCGTACCTTTCAGGGTTGGACAACACAAATGAACGGACAAGAATTTGAAAAGTGCTTGAATCCATTGGAGCTTCGAAGCCCTAAATTCACCTTGGTAATAAAGCGGCCGGGGTATCAAACCTTCCATATTTTGTTTTTGTGTAAAAAACAATTCAAGATTATCATTTTTTAAATTATTTAAAAGTAATTTATTTTTAAATTAGTAATAAAATACTAGTGTATAGGAGTTGTATAATATTTTTTACTTAATTTGATTTATATTTTTTTGAGGAAATAATTTGATTTATAATATATTTCCTTTCAAATATATATATATATATATATATATATATATGAAACTTTGATTTTTTTTTTTTAAAAAAATACTCATGTTATTAATCTATTACACAATGATAATTTGAAAATCTGGAAAAAAAAATCTTGAAAAGTTTTAGATATACTTTGGAATTCTAATCGAAAAGTTTAATGTGTTTAACTTTTATATATATATATATATATGATATATCTCAATAAAGTGATCTCCTTGGATGAGCTGAAGAAAATCCTCCAAATAAGAGATGAACTGATGCTGACCTGAAACCACTAACAAAAATGTTAAGGGGGGCCGGAAGGTGTTCCGGCGTATCCCCTCCGACGCTCAAGTCAGATGCTAGGATAACGAAAATATAGAGAGTGGTGTGTGCCCACGAGTGAAGAATTAGGATCCAAATAATGAAAATGAACCTGGTATTTATAGGAGAGAGCTCCGGATTTAGCGCCTACCTTCCTTATCAAGAATCCGCGATTTCCGGGATCACAATCCCGAATATTTAGGCTGAGATCTCGCCCGAATCTTATCTGACAAAGGAAATAACAAACACTTAATCTGAGCTGAACTGTCATCATGAGGACGCTATACTACCTGGGGTCATATGGAAAAGGGATGAGTGATCTATTGCTGAACCCCTGAACTCAACCCGAGCACTGATCCTAACATCTTAGCTAGCTCATCAAGGTTGTCCAACCCCTCTACTGAGCTAACTCCCTACTGACATCGGGGCTGAGATGAATTTCAGAGCTCCCAACCTAAGATGGAGATGATGGTGGAGGAGTTTGAAGGAGGTCCTGAGCTCCCGAGCTGAGCTCCCGAGCTCCCGAGCTGAGCTCCCGAGCTGAGCTCCCGAGCCGAACTGGATGATGGTGTGGAGGAGCTTGACTGAGCTCCCGAGCTCCAGAGCTCCCGAGTTGGGTGATGGTGGTGGAGGAGCTTGACGGATCTCCCGAGCCGACCTCCTGGACCATCCTGTCTATCTAAGGATTGATCTTTACCTTAGGGTCGCCTTTGAGCTGAGGTGATTTCCTCATCGGGGTATCACAAGTCCCTCCCATAAAATTCGAATTGAAGTCAAAGACTCGAAATTCGTTTTTATGTTGAGATGACCCTAAGTGGATGCCGAGCTAAGGTGCCTCACCGAGCCCAGCTGTCATTCTGGCAAGTACTATGTAACGGTAATTTTTTGAATTCTACTCGATCTGAGCCGTCCACCTGTCCCAAGATCAACGACCTGGATTGATCCGAACTTTCTATAAATAGGCCTCACTGTAAAAATTTCATTTTTACTTTCTCCGTCTCTTGTTTTTGTGAATTCTCTCTTGGATTCCTTTCTTTTTCCGAGCTCCTTTGCTTTTCTTCCCTTCTCAAAGTTTCCGAGCTCCCTAAGTAAGTAAACACTCCTCATGGCTACTTCTTCCCGAGCTTATTCTGGAAGCTCAGACGAAGTATTTGCTGAGGTGGATCGATTTGATTCCCTCACTCTTACTGCAGGAGAGCCTACAGGCCAGGATCCTGCTTTCGCATCATCCCCTGCTCAGGATGATGACCTGGGCTACGACCCTAAAGCCCCTGTGGTGCCGTGGTATGAGCAATACCCCTCCGAGCTGGATGCTTCGGATGAGGACAAGATAAGAGCTCTATCCCACGCCCCTAAAAATTACGAGTTTGTCATTCCTGACCCCACAGACCGAGCTAACCACCCTCCTCCAGGATTTTATACTTTTTATTTAGATCAGCTGGAGGCAGGTCTTAGATTTCCCCTCCCCTTACTTTTCCAATAGCTCAGCCGATATTATGAGCTTCACCTAGGACAGTTCACCCCCAACTCCTTCCGAACTCTTTGTAGTTTTGTAGTTCTTTTTAGGACTCTGGGCTTTGAAGTTAACTGTTTTACCATTTGTAACTTCCTGCTGCCCAAACGTTCTGAGGAGGGCCCCTTTTATTTTTCCTGCCGACCCAACTGTAAATTTTTTAAGGGTTCTCCCAGCTCCAATAAAAATTGGAAAAATGCCTTCTTTTTTGTATGTCCCTCCGACGATTGGGACATATGTTCTGCTTGGAGGGATGTTCTCCCCCTCCTACCTGTTCCCACCCCGGGCTTTTGTCAAGGGGAATTGTTTACTGGAGCCCAAAGGGCTATAGGGGGAAGGTGCTTTGATGTCTCTGCCCTTTTGGCAGAGGACCTGCTCTGCCACCATGGGCTCAGCTCGGCAGATGTTTCCGTTCGAGGAAACTTAGGTACGGCCCTTCCCCCGCCCGTGCTCCGCTTTACTAATATTATGCTATCTCATTTCTTTTCCTGACCTTCCCTATGTCTCGTGCAGAAAAAAGGGTTATGGACTCAGCCATGAGGAGAATGTTGGAGAAGAAGAAAACAACTGCCCCATCAGGGAGCCGAGCTGCAGGGAGCTCAGCCAAATCTAAAGCCCCTTCACCACGGGCCACTAGCAAGCCTGAGCCTTCTGCCACCCCGTCCAAAGGCTCCAAAAGGCGGGCACCGTCAAGCCCTCACCCGGAGGTAGTGGAGCTAGACTCCGGGAAGTCTTCTATTCCGGAGGTGGCGCCCCTTCGTCAGTTCAGGGCGGAGAAGCCTCAGACTCCCGTGGTCCGGTGCAGGACCAATTTCTTCGAAATTTACCACGATGCCCTGCGCATTGTGGGGGTCGGGCCTACTCCCACGGCTGGGTCAGTCCTCCGGGATATGATTTCCCAGGCTGATGCCGATTATGTGAAAAGCCTTGGATAGGCTGAGCTGATGCAACGTTCTAACACTGCCTCAGCTGAGGTAACCTTCCTTTGTTCAGTACTTTATGTTCTTCTTTTGCATTCTCTTTTAATTGTTCTTTTCCTTTCCTAGGATGCTGTCCTGAACGCCGAGATGTCCCTCCGAGCTTCCATGACTCGAAAGCAACTTTCTAAGGATGCCCGAGGTTATGAAGCTCATTTTGCTGAGCTTAGCCAGTTAGCGGAGGACGCAAAGCTTGGTTATGAGAAGGAGGTATCCAATCTCCGAGCCCAGATGGAGGAAATGAGGATGGGCTTCCAAACTGAGCGGCTGAAGCATCAAAGTGACCTCCGGGTTTCCGAGGTGCAGAAGGAGAATCTTCGGGGCGAACTCAAGGGGTCCCATGATCAACTTGCTCAGGCCCTTCAAGAACTGGAAGATTCCCGAGCTGAGCTTTCCAAGGGAGCTGAAGGCTTCAAGGAGGCATTCTTGAAGTCTGATGAGTATATGGACGAGGTGGCTGCTCAAGCCTATGGTTATCTGGCCAAAGGGTTCGACGGCTGCACTCAGCAGTTCAGGGCGGCAGGCTATCCTCCTAAAGGGACCCCTGTGGACTTCCTGGACCTAGACGGGTTTGCCCTCTCCCTTACCTCAGCAGAGGCAGCAAAAGAGGATGGGGGCACAGATGAACAGGGTGAGGATGAGGGCGAGGGAGAGAATGAGAGTTAATTTAGGGTTTTTGGAGATGTAAACATTTAAATTTTTGTCAGATTATGCAAACTCAGTTCTATTATTATTCTTTTAGGTTATCACAATTTGAGTTGCGATTACTAACACCTTAAAATGAGCTGAGCCGAGCCCCCTGGAGGGATGCAAAATTAACACTTAAAAATAAACGAACACCCAAAAGGCGTTGAGCTGAGCTTACCTCTAGGTGGCCGAGCTGATCTCCTTAAGGGGAGGTAAAATAACCACTTAAAAATAAAACAACACCCGAAAGGCATTGAGATGAGCTGATCTCTAGGTAGCCGAGCAGAATTCCCTAAGATGGCCGAGCTCCTGAAAGGGAGGCAAGATAAATACTTAAAAATTAACTAACTCCCGAAGGTGAGCTGAGCTGAGCTCCTGAAGGGCGGCAAAATAGATGCTTAAAAATTAACTAACTCCCGAAGGTGAGCTGAGCTGATCTCCTGAAGGGAGGCAAAATAGATGCTTAAAAATTAACTAACTCCCGAAGGTGAGCTGAGATGAGCTCCTGAAGGGAGGCAAAATAGATGCTTAAAAATTAACTAACTCCCGAAGGTGAGCTGAGCTGAGCTCTTGAAGGGAGGCAAAATAGATGCTTAAAAATTAACTAACTCCCGAAGGTGAGCTGAGCTGAGCTCCTGAAGGGAGGCAAAATAGATGCTTAAAAATTAACTAACTCCCGAAGGTGAGCTGAGCTGAGCTCCTGAAGAGCGGCAAAATAGATGTTTAAAAATTAACTAACTCCCGAAGGTGAGCTGAGCTGAGCTCCTGAAGGGAGGCAAAATAGATGCTTAAAAATTAACTAACTCCCGAAGGTTAGCTGAGCTCTTGAAGGGAGGCAAAATAGATGCTTAAAAATTAACTAACTCCCGAAGGTGAGCTGAGCTGAGCTCCTGAAGGGAGGCAAAATAGATGCTTAAAAATTAACTAAATCCCGAAGGTGAGCTGAGCTGATCTCCTGAAGGGAGGCAAAATAGATGCTTAAAAATTAACTAACTCCCGAAGGTGAGCTGAGCTGAGCTCTTGAAGAGCGGCAAAATAGATGTTTAAAAATTAACTAATACCCAAAAATGTCGAGCTAAGCTGAGCTCCCTGGAGAGAGCACAGTACGGATTTACAAATAAACTAACATTCGGAGGCGCTGAACAGAGCTGAGCTCCTTAAGGGGAGCAAAGTACTTGTTTAAAAATAAACTAACACCCGGAGGCGTTGAACAGAGCTGAGCTCCCTAAGAGGAGCAAAGCACTTGTCTTAAAATAAACTAACATCCGGAGGTGTTGAACAGAGCTAAGCTCCCTAAGAGGAGCAAAGTACTTGTTTTAAAAATAAACTAACATTCGGAGGCGCTGAACAGAGCTGAGCTCCTTAAGGGGAGCAAAGCACTTGTTTAAAAATAAACTAACACCCGGAGGCGTTGAACAGAGCTGAGCTCCCTAAGAGGAGCAAAGCACTTGTCTTAAAATAAACTAACACCCGGAGGCGTTGAACAGAGCTGAGCTCCCTAAGAGGAGCAAAGTACTTGTTTTAAAAATAAACTAACACCCGGAATTCGAGCTGATCTGTAGGAGCCGAGCTGATCTGCCGGAGCCGAGCTGAGCCTCTGGAACCAAACTTCCGACCTGACCTAAAATGTGTTCTCAGATTGCCTAAATGGACTCCCGAGCTCCCAGCCAATATTCCTGGACCGCCAGCTCATCTACATGAGACCACTATGAAGTGACCCGTAACTGAACTGCGCCCGAAAATCAGGGTCGAGGTGACTAGACTAAGGCAAAGGGCTGAACCAAAGTCAGGGGCCTAAGAGGCGTGACTAAGGTGATGAGCTGAACCCAAGTCAGGGGCTCAAGGAGCGTGACTAAGGTGATGAGCCGAACCCAAGTCAGGGGCCTAAGATGCGTGACTAAGGTGATGAGCTGAACCCAAGTCAGGGGCTCAAGGAGCGTGACTAAGGTGATGAGCCGAACCCAAGTCAGGGGCCTAAGAGGCGTGACTAAGGTGATGAGCTGAACCCAAGTCAGGGGCTCAAGGAGCGTGACTAAGGTGATGAGCTAAACCAAAGTCAGGGGCTTAAGAAGCGTGACTAAGGTGATGAGCTGAACCCAAGTCAGGGGCTCAAGGAGCGTGACTAAGGTGATGAGCTAAACCAAAGTCAGGGGCTTAAGAAGCGTGACTAAGGTGATGAGCTGAACCAAAGTCAGGGGCTTAAGAAGCGTGACTAAGGTGATGAGCTGAACCCAAGTCAGGGGCTCAAGGAGCGTGACTAAGGTGATGAGCTAAACCAAAGTCAGGGGCTTAAGAAGCGTGACTAAGGTGATGAGCTGAACCAAAGTCAGGGGCTTAAGAAGCGTGACTAAGGAGATGAGCTGAACCAAAGTCAGGGGCTTAAGAAGCGTGACTAAGGTGATGAGCTGAACCAAAGTCAGGGGCTTAAGAAGCGTGACTAAGGTGATGAGCTGAACCCAAGTCAGGGGCTCAAGGAGCGTGACTAAGGTGATGAGTTGAACCCAAGTCAGGGGCTTAAGAAGCGTGACTAAGGTGATGAGCTGAGGCACATTTACATCAATATTTCTGAAAAAATAACTGCTTATAGATAAACGTAGAAAGTAGCTTGCACAAATTACAACTTAAAGGAAAATTTAACTTGCAACATTTAAGAATAATATTTGCGTAAATTGTAAGCGCTCCAAGGTCTCTTCAACATCTTTCCTTTTGAATCCTCCAAGTAGTAAGCATCCGAACTGAGCCTCATCACCACCTTGTATGGTCCTTCCCATTTAGGGTCGAGCTTCCCTACAGCCACCTCCTGAACTTTTCTCAGCACCAAATCTCCTACCTGGAAATCCTTCCTGCGCACGCGACGATTATAGGACCGAGCTATCCTGTTCTTGAATGCCTCCATCCTGATAGCAGCAGCTTCTCTCTTTTCACCCAAAAAGTCTAAGTCTTCCCTCCTCCTCTTTCCATTTTCTTCATCATAGAAAATGATCCGGGCCGACTCCTCTCCAATTTCTACTGGCAGGACGGCCTCATTTCCGTACACCATACTAAATGGAGTCTCTCCAGTTCCAATTCTTGGTGTGGTACGATATGACCATAACACACTAGGGAGCTCTTCCACCCAATTTCCCTGGGCTTGGCCCAAACGCGTCTTCAAGCTTTGCACCAAAGACCTATTAGTCACCTTCACCTGACCATTACTCTGAGGATAATGGACAGATGTGAAGTGTTGCTGAATTTTCATTCCTTTACACCAAGCTTGCACTCGAGCCCCTTGAAACTGCCTCCCATTGTCAGATATGAGCTTACGTGGTACTCCAAATCTGCACACAATATTCTTCCACAGAAATTTCAAGACTTCCCCTTCAGTAATTCGAGCTAAAGCCTCTGCCTCAACCCATTTAGAGAAGTAATCAATGGCAACCAACAAGAATTTCTTTTGAGCTGGGGCTGGAGGGAAAGGACCCATAATATCAATTCCCCATTGATCGAAAGGACATGCTGCTACTATCCCTTTCATTAACGCTGCTGGTTGGTGCTGAAGTTTACTATGTCTTTGACAACTATCACAAGAAGTCACCAAAGTTATGGCATCTTTCAGAATAGTGGGCCAAAAATATCCTGCCAAGAGAACCTTACGGGTTAGAGAATAAGACCCTAAATGATTACCACAACACCCCTCATGTATCTCCTTTAGGACATAATGAGCTTCCTTGGGGCCTAAACACTTGAGAAGAGGTCCTGCAAATGACCTCTTATAAAGAACTCCCTCCATCATCACAAAGCGGAGACTCCTCTGTTTCAACCGATATGCCTTCTTCGGATCCTTTGGTAACTCACCCTTCTCTATGTAATCCAAGAGCTCCTTTCTCCAGTCACTCTCTTCCTGAGCTAATGGTGCGAGCTCAGTAGAGGGTGTCAATTCCACTTGCACAACAACTTCCCTGGTCTTCCAGCTATGAAGTGAGCTAGCCATCTTGGCGAGATAATATGCTTTTTCCCTCGGGATTTGTTCAAACAATACCTCATCAAAGAAACCCTTAGATTCCTCTATCGTCCTCATATATTCCTTCAGCTTTTCATTTTTGACTTCATACGTTCCATTCACCTGCTGGGTGAAAGAGTAGGTGCCCGGTGAGCCAACTTGTGGCTAAGGGCTTTGATGACTCTTTGTATAAACAATCTTTTGTTTAATATAATTTACACTTTTATTAATGGCAATGACTTTATCTTTCTTCATATTGTTATATTGTGATATACTATTGTTGTTTTGATAAAGACCTTGAATATACTATAGTGTATGTAAGATGTGGTAGAACATGGGGATGTCTATCATGAAACACATCTTATAGTCACTGTATATTCTAAACTGTTCCTAGTCAATTGAGCCGTCCGATAATAAGGATAAGGATCGCTCGAGTTTGAGACTAGCATTTGCGATGCAGAGTACCACGTTTCATTGGTAAGGAACATAGAGATGTTCGAAGCATGCAAATGGATATTCATACGATGAATGATCGAACTACCCTATCCGGACTTTCCAAGTGGTTATCACTTATCGAGTGGATAAAGTCCGCGGTTTTGGTTGTACACCATTAGTCCTTACTACTTGAAACATCATTGAGACTCTATATGCTAGTACTGTGCTTTGACTTGTTTACCGACTCTATTGGGGTCATCAGGTGTCGGGATTGGGTACAGTTACAACACATATAGGAGTCGATGCTTTGTTGTCAAGGATTCACCACATACTTGCGAGTGTGGATATCCTATGCGATCTGAGGAGATATTAGTGTGACGAATCTCTGGCCAGAGTACATGATGTGTTTTAAGAAATGGTTTCTTAGTAACACATGCGATGTCACTATTTGATCTTCAAGATGTATTGCATAGTTATCGAATCTCGAACGACTCTCGATATACCAATGGTTGTTGATTCGATCGGGATATTTGGATGAAAGGACCGTACTGTACGCTAACCAAAATCTATTGGTTCTTGCAGGCACTATCAGTGATACCTAGGGAATCATGGGGCGATGTTGCTAGGCGCTCTTACCATGATTCGATGGGCAAGTCGGAAATTGTTGTTCCGAGTCACAAGGAGTTGTGAGCCCACGGCTAGCTGTATCCCTGAACCATTGAGGGTCACACAGAGTAATGGATTTTTAATCCCCGTTGAGATAGTTAAATTTAAAGAGTTAAATTTAATGAACAAAGAAGTTGGACTTCTTATTTAAGAGTAGAGGAGTAAGATTTCCTAAAATGACATAGGGATGGGCATTTTTGGAAATCACTGAATTCGGATTCAGAAAAATTTATCTTGACTTTAAAAGGTGCAGAAATGGTTTCTATGCACATTGGTGAAATCGGTTTATCAATCGGAGTCATGATGAATTTTATATTAATTTCTGAACATGCGGGCTTTGCTTGATGGGCTTGAACTTATGACTAATGGGCCCTAAGCTGTTAGCGGCCTACATTATAAATAAGTTATTGCAGTACAGAAATTACACACAACAGGTCACAATTTTCGAAAACCTAGTTATTTTCTCTCTAAAGTGGCCGACACCCTCCCTCTCTACTCGGGAAAATCCAGCCTGTGAATTTTGAATTACAGTCTGGTTTAACGGATCAAATTCGTTAATTCTCTTCGTAGAAACTTCTGATAGATTTTCTAGTGCAATCTATCAGAGGGATTAATTATCCGTTCGTGGACCTGATTGAAGAACAGTTCGTCCATCAGTTCCAGGGATATACAACAAGAGCAGAGCAATCTGTTGGTGTCCATAATCTCGATTCGAGATTGG
This sequence comes from Henckelia pumila, assembly GCF_033568475.1. NCBI lineage: Eukaryota > Viridiplantae > Streptophyta > Magnoliopsida > Lamiales > Gesneriaceae > Henckelia > Henckelia pumila. The sequence continues at coordinate 100,412,680 of NC_133120.1, read as the reverse complement.
AGGTAAAAATTTATAATTGTTATTTAATTTTTACACACACAATTTAATCGTTAAGTTTTGATACCCATTATGGAATCGTTCCATATAAAATTTTTAAACTTTCGCTGCACCGGGTATCAATTCTGATTGATCTGATCTCCGCGTTCTCCAACACTGGGCTACTAACTGTGAATCAGAGTAGAGGTGCACCCGAGCTGCCCCAGCTTGCTTAGCTGCTCGGAGGCCAATCAACACAGCATACTCTGCTTCGTTATTAGAAGCTCGAAAATCCAACCTAACTGCCAATCTGATCTCATCTCCACGAGGGGAGATCAAAAACACCCCCACCCCACATCCTTCACTATTAGAAGAGCCGTCAACGTATACTTTCCACAAATCCTCTGCTTCCATATGTCTCGTTTCGGCAAGGAAATCAGCTAACGCCTGGGCCTTAACGGCCGTCCTTGGTTCATACTGGATATCATACTCACTGAGCTCCGTAGTCCACTTTACCAACCTTCCCGAAATATCAACTCGAGTTAATATCCTCCCAATATGGCTGTTGGTTAGCACCACAATAGGATGTGATAGAAAGTAAGGTTTGAGCTTCCTTGCTGTCATAACCAAGGCTAATGCTAACTTTTCCACCTCTGAATACCGAAGTTCTGCACCCTTAAGGGCATGTGAGAAAAAATAGATAGGGTGTTGAGCTGTTCTCTCCTGCCTAATAAGTACTGAGCTAACGGCCCCTTCCCAAGCTGATAAGTAGATGTACAATGGTTCACCAGGAATTGCCTTAGCCAACACAGGGAGCTCAACTAAGTAACTTTTTAAGTCATCAAATGTCTTCCCGCATTCATCATCCCATTCAAACTTGTTGGTTTTGCGAAGCACCTTGAAGAAAGGTAAGCTTCTATGGGCTGATCTTGATATAAATCGAGACAAGGCTGCAATCCTTCCTGCCAACCTTTGAACTTCTTGCAAGTTACGGGGAGCAAACATGGATCGAATAGCCTGCACCTTCTCAGGATTGGCCTCTATGCCCCTCTCAGTAACCATATACCCCAAAAACTTACCTCCCCTGACTCCGAATACACACTTCTCCGGATTAAGCTTCACCTGATAAGCCCTCAAAGTCGAGAAAGTCTCCTCTAGGTCGGCCAGCAACCCCACATTATCCTGAGACTTTACCAGAATATCATCTACATAAACTTCCACATTTCTGCCAATTTGGGAGGCAAACACTCTGTCCATGAGTCTTTGATAAGTGGCCCCTGCATTCTTCAAACCAAAAGGCATCACTCTGTAACAAAAAGTTCCATGAGAGGTGGTGAAACTTACTTTGTCCTGATCTTCCTCCACCAGAGGAATTTGATGATACCCTTGATATGGATCCATGAAGCATAAGTACTGATGACCTGCCGTTGAATCAACCAATTGATCAATTCGAGGCAGGGGATAGCAATCCTTTGGGCATGCCTTATTTAGGTCCCTGAAATCAACACACATCCTCCACTTGCCTGAACTCTTAGGGACAAGGACCACATTGGATAACCAGGTAGGGAATTGCACTTCCCTAATGTGTCCTGCCTTAAGAAGTTCCTCTACCTCTTTTTTAATGACCTTATCCTTGTCTGGACCAAAGTGTCTCTTCTTCTGTTTTATCGGTCTTACTCCCGCAAGAATATTTAATCGATGAACCATAATTTCTGCACTGACCCCTGTGAGCTCCGATATAGACCAAGCAAAAACATCTTTGTTCTTCTTTAAGCAACCAACCAAATTTTGCTTCACTAATGGGCTCAGATCAGCAGCTAATTTGACAATCTGAGCTCCCGGGATTAATTCTACCTTCTCATGACCTTCTTCGGACATCAGAAGCACCTTCTGTCCGTGCGCCTTCAATGTTCGACCTATTGAAACCATTCCTACCTCCCTCTTCTTCTTTTTCTTTGAATCAATCCTTACCTCATTCACATAGCATAACCGAGCTGCTTTCTGATCACCCCGAACAACCCCCACTTCTCTTCCACTTGGGAACTTCAACTTCTGATGATAGGTAGATGCCACGGCTCGGAAATCACTCAGGGCAGGGCGCCCCAATATTCCATTGAAAGAGGATGGTGCTTCCATCACGGTGAAGCAAGCCATTTTGGTTACTCTCTGCTCTTTACTCCCAAGGGACAAGGGGAGCACTATCTGTCCCAATGGTTGCAGAGCATGACCCGTGAACCCATACAACTCTGTGGTGATTGGATCCAATTCAAATCCTTCCAATTTCATTTGGTCCAGAGTTTCTTTAAAGATAATGTTTACTGAGCTCCCAGTATCCACAAAGATACGAGCCACGTCATAATTGGCTATGGTCAAGGTGACCAGTAGGGGATCATTATGAGGTTAGCACCACATCCTTTAAATCTTCCCTTCCAAAACTGATGTTCGGGTCAGTGGGACTGCTGAGCTGAGAACTTACCTCAAAATTTTCCAACCTACGCCCGTGAGCTTTGCGAGCCCTTCCCGAATCTCCATCCGTACTACCCCCGGAGATCATATGGATAACACCCCGATTGGGATGATTTGCAATCTGCTGCACCCTATCTCCTTGACCGTTTGGAGGAGCTCTTCCCTGATGATCACCTTGATTCTCTCTATCTTCATTCCTTTGATTCCTCCATTGGGGAGCTCGGCCTTGGCGAGGAGGATTTGCTCTTCGAGTCAGCTCAGCTCTGATTCGAGGGTCATCATACATGATCCTTTGAACCTCCTCACCTAGCCTCTGACAATCATTGGTGATATGCCCATACTCCTGATGAAAATCGCAAAACTTGTCAGATGGCGGTAACCGCGGGCCTTTCTCAGCATTGCGGGGCCTCACAAGTGCTCGCCTATCCTCACATACTTGCATTGCCTTCTCCAGGCTCACCGATAGGGGTACATAGGGGTAGGGTCCTTTGGCCCTGTTCATCTCTTCTGCCACCCTCTTCCTTCCTCCTTCTGTCTTCCCCTCGGCCTTTGCTCCCACCTTGGCACTAGGCTTACTCCCAGACGTTCCTTCCTATCTCCTCTGCCTCTGTGCATCCTCCAAATTCACGTACTTCTCAGCTCTACTAAGGAGCTCATCATAAGTCAAAGGAGGCTTCTTGACTAAGGATCTGAAAAACTCCCCTCCTCTCGACCCTTGAGTGAAAGAGTTGACCAAGGTGTCAGCAGTGGCAGCAGGTACTTCCAGAGCTGCTGTATTGAAGCGCTGAACATACTCCCGCAACGATTCCACCTCAGATTGCTTCATATTGAACAAACTGAGAGAAGTCTTCAAATATTTCTTGCTACTCGCATACTGGTGTAGAAAAGCTGAGCTGAAGTCATTGAAACTCTGAATACTACCAGGCTGTAAAAGGTTGAACCATTGCTGGGCTGACCTTACCAAAGTAGTGAGGAAGACCCGACATTTAATTGCATCTGAATATCTATGCAACAAGGCTGCATTTTCAAATCTCCCCAAGTGTTCCTCCGGATCTGAGCTCCCGTCATACTCCCCTAAAGTAGGCTGCTTAAAATTTGCAGGGAGTTCCTCATCTAGAATAGCCCGAGCAAAAGGACTTTCCCTTTGTATAGGCCCAGGCCGACCTCCTACTTGCCGACCTAGTCTCCTAATCTCTTCCCACACCGCATCCATTGGGTTTGGCTGACCCACGGGAGGAGGTGGTGGATTGTGACCCATGGCCGCTTGCACCGTTTGAGTGATGAACTGGCTGAGCTGATCTACAGTCATATCCGCCACATTTCCTCTTCCCCTTCCTCTTCCTCTTCCTGCCATATCTACGTCTTAGCTCGATTTTCCCACAGACGGCGCCAATTGATATACCTCAATAAAGTGATCTCCTTGGATGAGCTGAAGAAACTCCTCCAAATAAGAGATGAACTGCTGCTGACCTGAAACCACTAACAAGAATGTTAAGGGGGGCCGGAAGGTGTTCCGGCGTATCCCCTCCGACGCTCAAGTCAGATGCTAGGATAGCGAAAATATAGAGAGTGGTGTGTGCCCACGAGTGAAGAATTAGGATCCAAATAATGAAAATGAACCTGGTATTTATAGGAGAGAGCTCCGAATTTAGCGCCTACCTTCCTTATCAAGAATTCGCGAATCCCGGGATCACAATCCCGAATATTTAGGCTGAGATCTCGCCCGAATCTTATCTGACAAAGGAAATAACAAACACTTAATCTGAGCTGAACTGTCATCATGAGGACGCTATACTACCTGGGGTCATATGGAAAAGGGATGAGTGATCTATTGCTGAACCCCTGAACTCAACCCGAGCACTGATCCTAACATCTTAGCTAGCTCATCAAGGTTGTCCAACCCCTCTACTGAGCTAACTCCCTACTGACATCGGGGCTGAGATGAATTCCAGAGCTCCCAACCTAAGATGGAGATGATGGTGGAGGAGTTTGAAGGAGGTCCTGAGCTCCCGAGCTGAGCTCCCGAGCCGAACTGGATGATGGTGTGGAGGAGCTTGACTGAGCTCCCGAGCTCCCGAGCTGGGTGATGGTGGTGGAGGAGCTTGACGGATCTCCCGAGCCGACCTCCTGGACCATCCTGTCTATCTAAGGATTGATCTTTACCTTAGGGTCGTCTTTGAGCTGAGGTGATTTCCTCATCGGGGTATCACAATATATATATTTATTCAATTTAAAATTTTAAAAGCATCAAAAAATGATATTTACATAAAACTAATTCATATTTAACATCGATCTTGATATGTTTAAATATAAATTAATGATTTTTTTTTTCTTTATGACTGTCAAAATATCATATGTACCACGAAAACGAAGAAAAATTATATGCTATAAAAGGAAACCAATCCAAGTATATTTATTGTCAATCAATGAAATGTGATAGGTTCTTTCGACATAGGATAGAAGAAATTGTCAAGAAATAGGCGGTTAATTACTATTAACAAGAAACATTAACATAATAAACAATCTAATTGGTACATATACAAATTAAAAGCAGGCACTTCATTATCGAAGTCTGGCAAAATTTGATGAGCAATGCTGCATGTACAAGTTACAATCAAATTTTTATAATAATTTTTAAATCACAAAAAATTCAATACAAAATTTTAATTTATCAAATCTCACGATATATTGAATGCAAAATCTCACGATATCATATCAAAATCTCACGAGATAATAGCAAAATATCACGACATAATTGTTGTAAATATCTCTGTGCGATATATTGGTTGTACCTCTAGCATTATTCTTTGATAATGCTAAATGTACAACAAATATCGTGTATAACGATATTTACAACAATGATATCGTGAAATTTTGCTATTTTATTGCGAGATTGTGTATTTAATATATCGTGAGATTTTGATATATTAAATTCTTGTATTAAATTTTTTATGTTGTAAAATTTGATATACAAATTTTATTATACATGTAGCATCACCCCTAATTTAATGGACACAAATATCATATTTATGAATATATAAGTATATACAATAGTGGCCAAGCCTACAAATATGCATTAAATATATGTTTCAATCTTTCTAGATTTGACCAACCTAATTGTGCGGCCATCAATTCAAGAGTACGATGCCATTATTATTTACCAGTAACGCCCTCTAAATCATAAAGGTACACAGCCATAAAAAGTCATAACATAATTATAATAACGTAGTTTTTTTTAAGCAATAATAACATAGCTTTGTAAATTATAGCGTAGGGTTTTATACTTTGAACAACGTTTTGGGTGCTAGTTAGGGTATTTAATCAATGTAATTATGACCACATTAATTAAAAAAATCAATCAATATATAAAATACTCAGATGGATTAATATAATCTTTCACCAGGTAATTTATATGATATTATAAAAATATTCTAATCAAATCATTTTCCTCAATGTATTAAATCCGATATTGCACTGTTTGGTTTGAGTGATGATATAAGTAATACATGACACCGTTTGGTGTGAAAGATATCACATTGATTTATTAATCATCTTTGCTTTGTCCAATGTTTGGCTCAAGTTCTTCCAAGGATTAGTGTCATGCACCATTATCTAATACAAGTTATATTGATTTAAAATACATATATTATTAATCCATCATTGTCCAATTCATGAACCAAACGGTGTCAGAGATAAAAAATAAATAAGAAATGATAGTTAAAATAATATTGAATTTGATTGATAGATTATAGTTTATTTGATTTGATTGATTAAATTTTATATAAAAATGTTAAATGACTATTTTGTCCTTTTAACAATAAATAAAATAAAAATTATATTATTTATAAGGGGTAATATAGTAATTTAATTCAATGATTTGATTGATGTAAGATAAATAATTAATGATTTAATTGATGTAAAATAAATAGTTAGTATATGGATAAATAATATGGTGATAAGAACGTGAGATGAGATGAGATGAGATGAGTTATATATATATTAATAATATGGTGAACAAAACAATGCCTAAGTTGACAATTACTCAACGAAAAACATGCAAACTATTTATATAGTATTGAAAAATGTTTGACCAGTATAATTTTTCTAAGTATGTATCCCAAAAGATCTCATGATTAAAATATACTATGAATAATAATTAAAATTAATAATTTTATTTAGCATTTTATTCACTTGTATTATGGAAATAATTGGTCTGCCCCTACAAGAAACAATTAATATATAGCCTGATAACAATTATTATCACAAAAATTTATGAGAAGCCTTTTGAGAACAACCATAGAGGCTCTCCCACGATTTACAAATTATGGTTGTGGACATAGCTACTCCTTAAATCCACGAGATTATTACGATTTTGAACTTCATATTCTAAATTTTTGATAATTTGTAATCGATATCTAGGCATATCCAGTATATTTATAAATATTTGTTATTAGTGAATTTTTATTTAGACACTAGATAAATATATTTTTTTTAACAAAAAGTAATATAAATGCCAAGAAATAATAATAGTTTATATATTTAGGCCGATTTTATTTAATTAAAAACCAAGAATTTTTTTTTAATTAAAAACCAAGTATTAAAAGGTCAGTCACTACACTACCTTGGACCAGTCTTGCTCCAATTCCCACGGCAAAAAATATAAAAATGTCACAAATATGTCAGATGAGCTGAGGGAAATCTGACCCTTTATTCATTTATCTGTCCACTATTCCTTGTTTCCATTCAAGACCATTTTCAATTCCTGACATGTACTCGAGGAGAAGGATGGAATGGAATCATCTTTAAAATAAATTTATTCTTTTCAAAGAAAAATAAATTGTTTCTAATATAAAATGTTTATAGTTAAATTTTAAGTTTAATGCACATTAGTTTTTAGTTAAATGTAAGTTTAATGCACATTTTTTGGGACTTATTGAAGAAGAAATTACATTTTTGAGAAGGGATTACATATGCGTTCTTGTAATTTGAACATTTTATATTTTTTTGTCATGCCTATTGATGAATAATTCATGATTTTAGTTCATTATTTTACACCTTTTTCTCTCTAGTTTTAATCTTTCTTCACCGAGCGTTTATATAGAGCCGAAAAAACGATGATTTGACCTCGAAGTTACTTATGTGGCGTTATATATTGTTTGCATATCTAACATCACATTAGTATTCTAATAAAAAAAATGTCTAAAATTGAAAAGAATTTATAAATCAATGAACTAAACTGTGAATTGAAATAATATAACAAAAATGAAAAAAAAAATCAAATTACGAAAATATTAACTTTTCCCTAATAATCATTTTGTTTAATCCGCCACGGCAGGACCTAGATATACTTGATATATTCTGAAGAATATAATATTGTTCTATCTAATAAATTATACATAAATTTTCAAAAAAAAATCTTAATTAACAACTCTGCCACACGCCAATACTATTCTGCGTACGTTAATGGTTCATCTGACCAACGATATTTCCAATGAATTTTTTTTTCCGACCAATCTTTGGCTTCTGTGATCAAATATAAACTTTTGTTAATTTCATAGTTTTAAAACACAAAGAACCAAAAAGTAACACACTCTAAGCCCAAGACAAAACAATAAAGAAATGCAAAAACCTTGTAATATTTGCTATATTTTATGTTCAAACCTCATAGATCCAACTCACAAGCTATCCCATTTTGTACAGCTTGTTTCATTATCAAAGAGGAAAACAGCAGATACTTTACAGATGGCCTCTCTGCAACTATGGAGAAAAAAAGGTCACTCTTTCTTTGTAATTTTCTCCACTTAAAAGTGAACATACAAGCCGTTCATTATAGTTTGTTTCTGCAGAATGGGATTTGTACCTTTAGTTCTTGATTTGTATGATGCTGATTCTTTCGTGCACTCTGATCCACTCCTGAACAGTAAAAGCTGAGGTCTGATTCTGACTCTTCAAGGCCCACAAATGGAAGAAGATTGATGATTCAAGAATTCAAAAGTGTACACTGTTGCATTCATATTATTCAAGACCGAAGTGTCCTTAGTCAGCACAAGTTTAATTCACCTGTCATTTTGAATCAGAGCTAGAATCCAACACCAAGAACAGTTCCTCTCTGGTTTTTCCAATCAAGGCTTTGAATTTCTTGTCAATCCCACTGAAATATATGACTCCAGACATTCCAACTTCTCACTCTAGAATCCCTTTTCTTGCCTCTGCTGAAACGTACTTTTTAGGCCTTCTGCTGCATTAGCAGAACATGGAAGAAGACTTGGGATTGTCTGCAGGAGGTTTTGAAGAGGGGAAGATAGTTGAAACCAAGTTTCTCACCATCAAGATAAAAGGCTCAGGCAAGAAGAATGGTAAGGAAATTTTAGCCAACATTGTTCCTTCAAATCAAGATTCATCAGTCTCCAAGAAATCAACAGCAAATTCTATAGCATCATCTCCATGCCACTCTCCACTCATCTCCCCTCCATCCTCGGCATTTGTTTCAGCTTTGCAATCACCTTACATTTCTCCAAGAGCCATTTTGGCTGCAAATCCAAGCCCAAATCCCACACAAGAATGTCCCACTCCGGCTACCACCATTACTCATCCCTCTCCGCCGATGTCATGCTCCGGCTCTCAGTCGGATGACATCCCTAGCACTTCATACACTCCGCCGCCTGAAAGGCAAGACTACACCACTGATCCGGCCAAGACAAAGCTCAAGATTGTTACTTGCGTACCAGTTTCAGGCACAGAAACTGCACCTAGAATCTCGTTCTCTTTCCCTGTGCCTAGAAACTCATTCACCAAAGGCCCGGTTTCGCCGGTTTCAAATTTGAAGCTTAGGAGTTGTGATGTGTACATAGGATTTCATGTTCAAAACCTGAATTTGACACGGTTTTGTAAGTGGCTTAAATCGGAGTTGGAGGTTCAGGGAATTGCTTGCTTTGTGGCGGACAGAGCCAAGTATGCCGATAATCAGAGCCATGAGATTGCTGACAAGGTTATTTGCTCCGCAACCTTTGGTTTGGTGGTGATCACAAGTAATAGTCTTGTCAGCCATATGAGCTTGGAGGAGATTAGATTCTTTGCTCAAAAGAAGAACTTGATCCCTCTGTTCTTCAACACAGATGCCAATGAGATTAGGACTCTTTTCGAACCTGTTTCGGATAATGCGTGTAAAGAAGCATTAGATTTACTAAAGAGATATCATGAGGTTCGGCTAGAAGCAAACGAGGGTAACTGGCGAAGCTGTGTTTCAAAAGCAGTGAATATGCTAAGAGGAAAGCTAGGGAGGAAGAGTGTGGTTGAAAAGGAAGTCAAAATACTTGAGGAGATACTCTTTTCAAGAAACGAGTTTTTTGTGGGGAGGGAGAGGGAGATTATGGAAATCAAGACTGCATTATTCGGTTGTCGGGATTATTTGGCTGACGAGGAAAGCGAGGTTGACCATGGTCGGGCAGGAAAATACACAAGTTCAGAGGTTGGAATCGGAAGAAACTCAGTTAAGAGGAATAAACAGAAGAAGTCGAAAAGTGGGAAACTCAAGAACTTGGGCAGCAGCGTTGTGTGCATAAACGGATTGCCGGGAATCGGAAAGACAGAGCTTGCTTTGGAATTCGCCCACCGATATTCGCAAAGATACAAGATGGTTTTGTGGGTTGGTGGCGAAGCTCGGTATTTCAGGCAAAATATACTGAACTTGTCTCTTAACATGGGGTTGGACGTGAGTGCGGATGAAGAGAAAGAAAGAGGGAGGCTTCGTAGCTTTGATGAACAAGAATCTGAAGCCTTCAAAAGGGTTAAAAGGGAGCTGTTTCGAGATACACCGTATTTACTAATCATCGATAATCTTGAAAATGAAAGGGAATGGTGGGAAGGAAAGGATCTACATGACTTCATACCAAGAAACACAGCAGGCACTCATGTGATAATCACTACAAGGCTCTCCACAGAAACAAGCTTTGATTCAGTGAAGCTTCAACCATTGCCTTTGAATGATACAATGGCAATAATTAGAGGAAGAGGAAAGGAATATCCGGCTGCAGAAGTAGAGTTTCTTGAAAAAATTGATGAAAAATTGGGCAGTTCGAGTTTTGGTTTGTCGTTGGTTGCTTCTCTTGTAACAGAATTTGCAATCAATCCATCTGTTCTATACGAGGCAGTGAATCAGACCCAATATGTCCACGAAGATGCTGACTACTCCAGTTTGAGCATTGCAGATAAGGAATTTGTTAGAACCAACCCGTTCTTAATGAAAGCCCTCTCCTTCTGTGGGGCTTTTTTGCAGCAAAAGAGTGGGAACCGGTACCTTCTTGCCTCAAGAATGCTCAAGGTTGGAGCATGGCTTGCCCCAGCACCTGTTTCGGCAAATTTACTCGCAGCAGCAGCATCTAACATACCATCCACAGGAGACAAAGTAAGAAAGTGGACCAAATGCTTGAAGCCAACAACTTTGAATTGCTACTCGGGGTGTTTAGCGAGCCAAACATGCAAGAGAGAAGAGGATTCAGCCCTACTTTTAGTTAAACTGGGTTTGGCTCGAAAAACAAACCGGCAACCTGGCTGCTGGATTCAATTCCACCCCATCACTCAAACATTCACCAAAAGAAAAGACAGTACTTTTGCTGCCAAGGCAGTAGTTCAAGGAGTAAGGAAAACTGGGAATACATCAGCAAATTTTGAACACCTTTGGGCCTCAACATTCCTTGTGTTCGGTTTCAAATCCGAAGGACCGGTTGTTCAGCTCAAGGCGATTGACACGGTTCTCTTTATAAAGAAAACGGCTCTCCCTCTAGCAATAAGAGCATTCACCACCTTCTCCAGATGCAACTCGGCCTTAGAGCTCCTAAAAGTATGCACTAGCGTGCTCGAAGAAGTGGAGAAATCATTTGTGTCTCAAATACAGGACTGGTGCCATGGCTCCCTTTGCTGGAGAAATGCACTGAATTCGAATCAAAGAGTGGATGAATATGTGTGGCAGGAGGTTACCTTGCTGAAAGCCACACTACTCGAGATGAGGGCAGAGTTACTTCTAAGAGGCGGCCATTTTAGCAGCGGTGAAGAGGTTTGCAGGACATGCATCAGCATTAGGACAGTGGTACTGGGACACAACCATGCTCAAACTTTAGCTGCTCAAGAGACATTGGCAAAGTTAGTTAGGATGAGAAGTAAGATATAATGTTTATTTCAAGAAATCACAGTTCAAACACTGTAACTCGGTTTCGTTCACTCTGTAATGATGCTGCCATTATCTGTTACATAAAAAATCGAAGACTCCAGCATAGACTGGGAATTTATCGCAACCCGTGTTGAATTTTCAGGTTTGTGTGTAGTGAATATTTATGATGAAATGTATCCTGATAGGAGTTCAAAAATCACGGATTAAAGTCGCAAGACATTGTCATAGTCAAAAGGTTTTCTTCCAGAAATTGCATCTTCAATCCCATCTAATCATGTATTTCATCCCTCCCGTTTCAATTTCAAATATTGATACCTTTCATTTTAATTTTTTCTTAGACAAACAATTTCATTCTTCTTTTTTAATGACCACATGCCAAATATCTGTTTGTAAGTTTGTAACACGTTTAAATTAATTATGAAATTTTAAGTTAGAAATAAGTTACATAAGTGCAATTATTTTAACCTTACAATGTATGTATGCTTCAAAAAAATTTCTAGTTAATTATGGATTTTGAAATTACATATATGCTATTAAAAAGCATATCCACGACTTCACTTGAAAGTCGAAACAAGCACGGGGAAGTACGGAAAATTACCAAGACTTTACTACCCACCATTTACTCAATTCTGACCCGATGTGATTCCGGATTTGAAGTCGCACTGCTTAGAAGCAAATCAAAACTGAAACCAAGGAGCTAAAGTGTTTGCACCGACACGGGCTCGGTTTCCACAAACTGGAAAAATGGTAAAATTCCACCGGACCTAAAGGTATGAACAGCAGTCGTCTCGCTTAGAATGGCATTTTCTGGCGTCTGCTGTGGGAAATTACCAACCTTGTTTCTTACAACATTTCTAGGCTAAACTAGAGACAAGAAATTATAAGATACAATTCCATGTTCCAGTTATCGATTATTACCAACTATTTCTCAACCTACTATGAGCAGGAATAAAGTCATACTAAAGATGATATACTTCCAACATCTTCATACCATATCGTGTACAAACAAGTTGAAACGAGAAGTGACAGGAACTTATTGAACAACAGCAGGATGCATAAATGCTCAAAATGGTTTTCCATAATCTTGTGTTGGCTGCTCCCAGTTCCTCAGAAAGCCTACAATAAGATTTAAAAAAATAGTCTGAAAGAGGAAATGCAATGAAATTACACGATGATTCGTTCAAGCAACACATTTGGGACTATGAGATAACCCCAAGTACATCCCGTCCAAAGCAGAAAAAATTAAAACCACGGTGTAGATATCACACAACATGGAAGTAAATGAGGGGGACCAATAAATTGAACCAGTTAAGAAATTACACAAGAGACAACTTGGAATTGCCCTCACTTTGGCAACTCATTGAAGGTGAGAAATTTGTTCGTTCATTCTTTGCAGGTAACATTGTTTATTTCCCAAAGGTTCTATTTAGACAAGGAAAGGCAGCAAGCCCAATCTCCAAAGTAGTCTCATTAACTCTAACCTTATGTCTTAGAAAAAGGTTTCAGTTACCAATACGCCTATGTCAACACAAAACAAGTTTCTACGGGAATGTTTAGTTTCAAATATATAGGAATGAAAATGTGGAGAAAAAACTAGCAAGACTTTAAACATTGATATCATCCCTTATCTTGGGGTGGGTCGGAAGGGGTTGTGTGTTGGATCTTCATGAATTGGATGGTCATTATAGTGAGACAGTTTGTCAAATATTAAATATTTGATACACAAGGAAATGGAAGTTGTAAACTTTTCTAAATATTTCCCCTAAGTAACAATAAATAAATTTTATGCCGCTCTACGACATCAGTCCTTACTAACAGAAATGCCTAAAATATGGAGGCATGTAAAAGCTCATTAACAACAAAAGACCTATCCAACTTACAACAAAAGAGAAGCAATGAAAATGGATTATAGAACTTTCAAAGTAAATCACTAAATTGAAGTATAAAGCATACTTATTGGTATCTCTCCCAGGGCCATATAAATTGAGTCATCATCGCCAAGAATTCCCTGCAACAGATTTGAAACATTAAAACTATCTATGACTACCAACTACCAAAAGTATGTTTCATTCGTCATTTATTTAGGTCGAATAAAAAGAATGTAGATATATAAGAGGTATCACATAGCAAATATTATGCTGATTCATAACAAGTGATAACCAAATCACTCTAACAATTGGTATCTTTTTATTTAGCAACAGAAACTAACTGCTTCTTCAATACAGATCATGACGAAATGGGAAGAAGTCATTGGAAGTTGACCATGATACCTCGCCATTAGGAAGGCCAATCTCACTGTGCAAGGAATTTAAGTCGGTTGGTACAGAAGAACTGTGTGGGCTGTGATTTCCCAGTAAATCTGAGAACATAAGCCCATAACCATCCTGAACGTCAGGAATCTCATTAGCATTATGTAAATTATTAGGAAAGCTATCCAAGTCCGTAAATACAGAATCCGCCCTGCATAATTGAGATATACTAGATTTAGAAGAAAAACTATGTCGAACAAGCAGAAATAATTTGGTTGTGAAGTTAGGTAAGAAGTTAACCACACCAAATAAAAAAGACAAAAAGAAAAACAAACTAACTAAAAGCCAAATGCACAATGAAGGTAAGTGCAGTTTGGATGAAATAATGTTTAATACTTTAATCGTGAAGCTGTATATGCATGCAGTAGAACATGCAACAGTACACACCTTTTCTCAGGATGACTGAAGATATTGTCTTCTTGCCCAGAATCAATTTCCAGATCGATAACCTCAATGTTATTATTATTCATCCCAAGTTTAGCATTTTTATTAGGCACATTCGAGCTGTTATTCATAGACAAACCAAAATCAACAGGTGCTGCTTCTTTTTCAGTTTCAATAACAGAAGGAAAAAGCAAAACCCTTTCTGCATTATCATTCTCACTGGCATCACAAGTTCCACTAAGATTAAGGTCACAAGTCTTAAATCCTGTGAACTCACAGGATTCATCTCGATTTTTGGGAAATGGAGAAACATTAAAACTCTTCTGATCAGGAGATAGAACTGATTGTGTACTCTGTGCAATTATTGCCTCTTGTGAAGTTGGCTGATTTTCCATTGAAGTTGAAAGAGGTAGGCAGCCATTAGCTTCAGTATCTACTGAAGAACAGTTTCTGAGTTTTTTAAAAACCTCCTTACCACTGGTGTCATCATCTATCGGTCTTTTTAAACCTATATTCATACTCATGGAGGTGGAACAGCTGACAACAGACAGCCCCTCCTCAAGTAGTTCCTTTTGCCCTTTAAACACAGATTGTTCCTGGAAATATGTGGGCCTTGACCGTCCAGACCTTGTCATGTATGCAACCGGCTGCTCTTTATCCGTGCCTGTAGCTTTCTGAACATCAGAGTCAAGGCTATTTAGTTCATGCATTTTATAAGTTGAAGCATTTCCAGTAGAACTGTCATCAGGAACATCTACAACTTGAACTTCAGAACCTCCAGAAAGTTCTCTTCCAGTTATTTTGTCATCTTCATTCATGGGATCCGGACCACCCTTTGAACCCTTCACTTTCAATGAAGAACGGGCTCTAGTGGGAATCCGTGGAAATTTGAAGTGCTTCAGTAAATCAACATCGTACTTACTCGGTAAGGTTTCCCCCAGGGCAGAATCTGCTATCTCATTCTCATTCTGCGATATTTCCACGTCATTAACAATCCTCTCTTTGTTAACCACCTCAGCTCCTGCATCAGATTTATTAGCATCACTAGACGACTCTTTTGTGGCTTCCACCTTGGCATCAGCTGATAGAAACTTTTCTGCACTAGACGAGCTCGCTTTTGCCCCTGCATCCTCCATTGAATTGTGCTCCTCAAACTCAGATGGCAGATTACTCGCAGCACAACCTTCTTGAACTACTTCACCCAGAGACAAAGTTTGCATTCCGCCATGGCCATCTCCATCGACGGGCTGATCAACATGCTGTCCAGAGGAAGCATCACTCTCGACCCCTATGCTAGGAAAATCTCTACTCCTGTCAGCCCATGCCCCACTTTTTCCCGTCTCTGTATTCACCTCTGGGCCGTGATTTTTAAAGGATCCCATTCTTCTCCTCCCTCTCATAGAGTTCCTTGAACCATCCATGGAATTTTCGTCCACGGGATTCCTTCTCCTGGTGGGACCTATTTCAAGAGCAACATTTCCTAAATGTGTGTTGTCTGGTGCACGGCCATCCATTGGAATTTGCATGTCTACTTCATGTGGCCTAAAAACATGAAGTCGACCCATTTGGTTCTTCAACCCACCATTCTTCAATTTCCCTGAGAGTGCATTTGGCGGCAGCACACCCTTAGCCACCAAATACTCAGCAGCTAACCTACCAGCTTCCATGAAAATGTCAATCCCGTGTGAAGGAGGCGGCGGAGGTTGAAATTGCCTAGAATGACCACCACGTCCAAAGCCACCACGGTTGTTGTTCCTATGCTCGGAACCATACATCCGATGGCCTCTCATCGAACCTTCGGGCGACATTCTGGAAGTTGCAGCCTGACCCCTCATACCCATAGAATTAGACCAGTATCCGTTCCCTGGTCCATTCCGATGCCTCGCGTGCATATTTCAGACAGTTATATATTATCCAGATACAGAGATATATTGAGATAAACAGCTGAAAATCCTCTGCAAAATATATTTTCCAGCCACTGATGCTTCTCCAATTTACCTTCAATAAAACATTCCAAACCTCAGGATCACATTCAATATTTTTAACCGCATAAATACAATTTTGACCAATAAAATAAAAGATAAAACATCACCAGACGACTTGACAGAAAGAAATGCCCAATTTTCATTTCTTTGCATGTCCAGAATCTAAACATACAATAACATAGATAATTACATTTTTCTACATCTAAAGAATACGATAAGAATTTTACAGGTAGCAAAGAAACTGACCGGCAGTGAAATATAACTAGAATTGTTGCAGTATTTCAATGAAATGACGCGACATATATATTTTTTAGTTTTGTCTTTCCTCGTTTGAAAGATTTCTACCAAGACCCAACAAAATTAAACCTTTTTTTACAAATAGAAGCTCTGTGAGAAGCGAGAATAAACAATCAAAATCTCACATCAACTTGCAGATCTGGCGATTTATGAACCAAGAAATTCCAAATCGGGTACGTCAGTGGGGTTTACCTTACAGTTGAGTGAAGTCGATGCCAAATTTTTAAGGGTTTCAGTCTTTCAGAATCAGATCCAGTTCTCAATTCTCATCATCAGCCATTCAATAGTGGTAAAATCTCCACCTCTCCATCATCAAAAAAAGGTTCAATCCCCAGCTAAAATATTGTGCACAGAATTTCGTATTTTAAGCGAATTATTGAGATCCAAGAACGGTCCAGGAATCAATTACAGTCTGATCCACTGCGTAATTACATATAATTTTGTGAATATTCCTCTATGAAAAGGGATTACAAATCAACGAGAAATTGGGTGGTAAAATCTGCAGCTTTTAGGCATACAACTGATTCCTCATCCTAGGGATATCATTGAATGAAGCACGGTTCAGATGCTACATGGGGCGGGTTGATCCACTAATGATCCGGAACCGCCCACTAACTCCATTGTGGTTCCGGTTTCGACCCAATTCCATCTGATTTTCACTTCTGAATTTTAAAATATATATATTTTTTTTGATGAGATTTAAAATATATATATTAATACTTTCTTTGCATGTATTACGTGCTTATATAAATCTTAATTTTTAATAAAAAAACAAAAACAAAAACAAAAAAACAAATTGTAAAATTAAATATAGTATTTTCATAAATAAACCGTCACTAAAACACGCAACATGTGTGTGATATTTTCATAAATAAAAAAACACCAAATGCCACAAATTTAATGTCATTTTGGTAAATAAGAGAAAATTTAATGACTAAGAAAAGATAATGTAATATAAAATGACTAATTTGTCTAATGATCTAAGCTTTGTTGTGAATTAAGTTAAGATATAATGTTAGTTTTTATCTAAAGTTTCACCCATTAATTGCGAGTTAGTTAATTAAAAAAATAATTATATTATTATTTATATAACATTAATAATGTTAACATAAAAACTCATGTGAAACGGTTTCACATCTTTTATTTGGGTCACTCATGAAAAATTGTTACTTTTTATTTGTAATTTATCAATAAATATCAGATGTTGTCTGATTTTAAAAATTTTTAATTACCAAACATTCTTTTACTTTAATATAAATTTTTGTATATTTAATATATCATATCAGTCTGAAAACAATGTGAAAAACAATTAGCATAAAAAATTTATGTATATTTAAAAAAAACAATAATGTGCACCCATAATATGGAAAGGACACTAGTCACTGGTGTGTGTATACATATGCGTGTGTATCCAACTAATATTGACTTGATTAAGAATTTATTATCATTCTTATTATTATTATTATTTGCCGTATATAAAAATTGTACTTGTTTTTTACATGACGTAATTTTATGTTAAAGTAGTTCCGTTGTCGTCTTGGAGATTGATACAAAAATTACAAGAAGCATTTATTCAGTTTTCATGGCATGTAATTCATTTGATAATGTTAAAGAACACATGATCCCTTTACCACTATTGAATGAGTGTTTTAGGTAATTCTCAAGCACTAATAATAGCTAAATGCGAACTATAGAATTTTTATTCTGTAATGAATAAAAGGAAAGAATCATTACATTGTGCTATAAGAATTGCGCTTGAAGGATTTCTTTTCATACCATTCATAAATCTCTAACATCATCCATACAATTCCAATTTACAATGTAAAATCCACATGGTCCCTTGTTATTGATTTGGTTCTTCTTCTTTGGGCAGCGTATGGTCCGTATTGTTCACCTGGAGTGGCTGATGCCCGGTATATTGATGGACTGGTTTTGCTGATAACTTCACTTGGTTGTGTCCTAAAACAGCCATTCCAAGACTGGCTAACCCAGCTTGATGATTCATTCCAAACGCATATCCAGGATGCGGTCCGCCCGGGAGACCAAACGACCCGAGCGGGGTGCTTTCGAAATGGGATGTGCTGCAATGAGGTCGAGGCGGCTCCAGCTTCTGTTCATGACTTGAAGCAGCAGTACTAGAGACTTGCACAGCTTTAACATGGCTGCTGTTACGAGCTGCGGGGACATCGTGGTTGTGCTTCCCCTCGTATGTGGTTATTACGGACTTGAAGTCGTGGCAAGCCCTCTCCACGTGCTTGCGGACGTTGCAGCCAGGGCTGGTACATTTGTAGTAACTCCTGCAGCAGACATTAAGAGCATTACTTATGGGTGCTAGGAACACATAAATCCCATGTTTTCTTGGGTTTTATCTTCACCATATTCTAAAGCAATATTATCAAATTTAACCTCGGGTTTGGGTTTCCTTTCACGACTTTCTGACCATATTTGCGCCACCTATATCCGTCGTCCAGTATGTCGACATCGCTGGTGGTTTGGACCACAACTCTAGGCTCCCTTATGGCTCTGGCAGACCCACTCAGTTCTTCAGCGTAAGTTTCAATTCTCCTACCAAAAGATAAAAACATAAACACAAATTTTATCTTGGCATCCACTTCAGGGGTTTATCACTCGAGCAAAATGAAGTAGAAACCTTCTCTTTGATTCCAATTCTTCTCCTTCGCCATCATAACCTAATGACGCGCTTAAATGAGTTGTATGATCATCTTCATCATCGTCATTTAAAAAGGTGGAAGTCGCATCGTCCCCTGTCCCAAATTTGGTGCCATTTAGAACCTGAAAAGCACTGATTCCATAGCTGCATTCTTGCCTCAATGGAGCTGAGGATGTTGCTTCGAGAATATCTTGCCTCCGACCTGGTGGAGGTTTCGGGTGGCTGTGTGTTCCCTTGTAGATTATTTCTGTAATCTCGCCTTCTTGGGACCGTTCCACTTTCTTTTTAACTGGGCAATTTGCATAAGTGCACTTGTAATAACTCCGAGGACAGTCACTTGCTTTCACATTTTTCTGGCCATATTTTCTCCAATTATAACCATCCCCTGATGGGCCACCATCAGCATTGGGATCTTCGCTGCACAATTGATCTCCATCATCCTCCTGTGGTTCATTTGAAGACGGAGAATTCTCTGAAACAACAGTAGAATCATAAGTCCACAAGATGAACGAACACTGTGTTCTTTTAGGCTAGTGACTTTGATAAATATGCCATCAGAGACAACTTACCATCAATGTTGAAGTAAACTTTGGAGGGTTCCATAGTGTGATGCAATAGGCGATTTTGTAAATGAGAAGAATCTCGAACACTAAGGAATGGTTGTGGAGAAAGACTAGATGGATTCGCCTGGTAAATTGACAGTATAACATGTGGAAAATAAGAGTACTAGAAACTGTAATACACAGAACTCTATGAAATGTCTTCCATGCGATAACAAAAGATGCAAATAGGATAGAGAGATCATACAGTTACTTCATTCACTGCCTTAATATCAGGGAATAAACTAGATGCGGCAACTGATCTAAATGCAAATGCTGAGGCATCTTCAAAAGTTTTCTCCTTGCCCTTCCCATGATAATCTTTCATCAATGAAGAATTCTGGACACTCCCACTTGGAGCAAATGAAAATTTTCCAGTTGTAGGGGATGGCAACACCTACAAAAACAATCCCAACCAATTAAGGATGTCAGAAGGATAAAATAATCTAATCACCAAGACATTTCAGCAACCAGCGTATCACTTTTTCTTAGTTTAAGGCAGCCATAAATTGGTTCCCTTACTAAAGTACGAGCATGAACACGACTAGAAATGGAAATATATGATACAGGGAGGAAAAGTTTGCAAGTGGCAATGACTTGAATAAATCATTTATTGACCCCCATGCCCCCCTTCACGAGACATGCTGCAATCTTTGACCATTTAGAGGAGTAGCATTAATCTATATTTTTTCAAAGAAAAGATGATGGTTAATAGGAAGGTGTATGTTTACCAAGCTTACCAGAGGATTTGAGAGGAAAACGGGTGAATCCAGCAAAATTGTGGGGCTGAGCCCAAAAGGGATAGCTGAACAAGGCGGTGGAACTTCGGCGCTCTTAGAAATCTCAGAAGGTCTGATGCTCTTTGTATTCAACCTTGGAGCATTGAAACCAGTTCTAGCTGTGATCCTCTCCATAAGACCTCCACAGGAGCTCATTTTCGCTTCATCCGGCACATTTATGTTGCTTCCTTCTTCTACCATTACACAAGCTCGCATTCCATTATTTTCAACAGTATTTCGTGATGCATCTTGTACTTCAGGTGCCAGAACTGTTCCACCATCGTTAACATACTTGGTATTAGATTTTGCTGCATTATCCTCACAGACCAGTGATGAGAAAAAGGCTCTTGGACTAGGACTCGGAAACATCCAATCTTCCATTATGGTAACATGATCATCAAATCCACCCATAATACTGTCTGGTTTATCAAAAGACCACAAATTCGCAGAGCTTGATTCCCAAGTAGAACACCTGAAAACTCATATGCATAGAAGAGAGCAACTATGCAAAATAAGATTTTCTTTGAACGGAAGCATAACCGAAATAAACCCAATCCAGTTGGGCAGCCATGAATCAAATGATTCACATCAGAAAAAGAAACTCAAGAACAGTAAAGTTGCTCATAATCACACTAAACATATAAACAGTATATAGACACTCGCTCGCCGCCACGAAGAGTAAAACCTTCAGCTCTTTCCATTAGTAACAAGCAAAATCCACCAAAAAATCGATAACTCGGAGCTGTGAGAAGGCTAACAATTATCAACCCGATATTCCCTTTTAAGATCCACAAACAAATGCAAGCAATTAACGCCAAAAGTAGAGTCCATTCACTCTAAAATTCGTCAACCGTTATAATAAAACAGGAAAACCGAATTCCACAATCTTTATGCAGGGACAAACTTAAGACAGATGATTATATCATTTTAAAAAATCTTGATCTTTGTTCCCAAATCACAGTCATTCAACAAATGGAGACAAGGCGACAATATTCTGAAATCATAAACCCGTCAAGATCCAACGATTGGGAATAACATAAAACAGCAAACATACAAGAAGGAAAAAAGCCAGAAATGACAAAAAAGAACCCAAGTATACAACTAAAAAAACAGGGAAAAAGAACCAAGTACGAGACTCAATCATTGACAAAAGACACAAAAGTTCTTACCTCAAGAAAACATAGAGCGGTCAAAAATTCAAAAACAAAAATCCAAAACCCCTTCTCTGGGCCTCCATCCGATTACTTTCGAGGCTGCTTAATGGATATCTCACACCATTAAATGATGCATAGTATCGTTTTTTCCCCTAAAAAGAACGGACCAGACGAAACCAAAGCATATACCCCACCTTCCCTCCTGTCAATTCATCTCTGCTGTCACTCTCTAATCACCCAGAATTTTTACCCATCCACGAAATGGCTTGGCAGTTAGATGTAAGAGTGAATGAAAATGTGTGTGATTGCATGTGAAAATACAATTTTATTTTTTTTTTTATGTAAATGAAAATACAAGATTTAGAATATCAATAATGAGGAATTTATGTTATTTTTCGGAGTTTTCTAAAAATAAAAAACGGGACGTGGTTAAATAACCCGGTGCTTTTCGTAAATTTAGGCCCCGTTTAGTTTCAAAAGTCAGACCAAAAAAACATTTTTTTAAGTGCTTTTCATTTAATAAAGCCAAAAATTATAGCTTAAAAAAATATTTTTTTTAAAAAATGTCTACCAAATCCAAACGGGGCCTTATTAGTGTTTTATTAAATGTACATTCAATTATTACAAATATCATAGTTTTATTTTTTTTTAATTTTTATGTGATGTAACGTGTTAGACTCTGAACGGAAACATAAAAATCTTCAATAAAAAAATATATATTTGACATAAAAAATAATAATTTTTTGTATACAGTATATTTCGTAAAATTGGATCATAAAATTTTTTTATATAAACTTTATAGTCTTCGAATAAAAGGTTAGGTTACTCTGTGTGAGGAAATTGTGGATGCTCATGCTACCCACAGTATCCTGTGGATAGCGTGGTAGGTTTTGATTGATCTAAATCAATGAATACCACGTGGGACTTATTGATTTGGACCAATCATGAAAGAATACGTTGTCATAGGGTACTATCCTATGAGCATCATGTACAAAACAGTGTAGGAGATAGCACGAAAGAAGCGAGAAATTGTAGGAATTGTTGCCACGTGATCAAATGAAATTGAAAAGAAGCATCAATATCCGTCCAAGTGGAGGGAACTAAATGACAATAAAGAGAACCTGATTTCATGCATTTATCTGGAACCATTTTATTTGATGCTTACTAAATGGGAAAATTAGCGTTTTAGTCCTGTATCTTGGCTTCTTTTTTGTTTTGGTCCTGTATGTTGGCTTGTTTTGGAAAAAATCCTGTAACTCGGTTTTTTTTTTTGGATTTAGTCCTATATGTTGGCTTATTTTGGTTTTGGTCCTGTAAGTTGGTTTGTTTTTTGATTTTTGTCCTGTAAGTTATCATGTTTTGGAATTTAAAATTTGATCTCTAATTATTTTTATAAAAAAATATTTTTTATTCTTTCATGTTTTATTTGTTTATTAGTTTGAGATAATTACAACTAACTAATAAAAAAAATATTTTTTACGCTTAAATTTTATTTAATCTAAATAATTTAATAAATCTAAAATATGTTAATTTAATGAATTAAATGTAACATACTTTTGTTCTTTTAAAAAGTAACAAACAAATATTCATTTGTATCATTCTCACTGTAACTTCAATTTTTTTATTTATTTGGCACTAAGTGTCGCCCACTTAGCACCTATTAATGATTATATGACATAAATAAGTTTCAACCTAAATTAACAAAATTAGCTAAAAAAACTAAAAATATATTTAAAACATACTTTCGTTATTTTAAAAAGTAACACACTAATATTTTTTTATCGTTTCAACTATGGTTGACTGTTTTTGTTCCGCTTTTCTCGAAAGCAAAGCCTTTTAGGTATGTTTCACGTTTATCACGCTTAATCATCGCTTAAGCGTGCTTTTTAGAACACTGCAAATAAACAAAATCTTGTTGCTCCCTCCAGTTTCGGCGACGGAGAAAAAATACAAAAAAAAACCAAGTTATTGTACCTTTTAGAAAATAATTATTATGTTAAAAAATAATTAGAAGATCAACATCTAAATTTTAAACTTAATTAATTAATTTATAAAATCATAAAAATATTTATTATAAAAACTTAAGCGGTGAAGTTGAAAAGTCAACATTTAAATTTTAAATTTAATTTATTATTTTAAAATAAAAAACATAGACGCTTATTCTAACTTAACCGGGCTTAATTTGGTCAAAATCGTATCTTTTCAATGACCAAAATAAAAAAAAACAAGTCAACTATTAGAACCAAATTAAAAAAAATCCAAATGAATGTGTTTTTTTTTTCAAAACATGACTTTGTATAGGACCAAAACCAAAAAAATAAGCCAACTTATAGGACCAAAACCAAAACAATCAACATATAGGACTAAATCCAAAGAAAAAACAGAGTTACAGGATTTTTTTAAAACAAGCCAATATACAGGACCAAAACCAAAAAGAAGCCAAGATACAGGACTAAAACGCTAATTTTCCCCTTACCAAATATCAATTTTATTGATTGATTGATTATTTATTTTTAAAAGTTCATCCAAGCCCAACAAAAGCACGCAAGGAGAATAAAAACTTCGGCCCATAAGTAGTAATAAGGCCTAACATAACTACTTACATCATATAGTATAGTAAGTACATGGGCCTTTCTTGGAGGGCCCATCTAAGATATGGCCCGATCTATTATAAGGATTCGTTTAGACGATTAAAATTTACGTTGCATAATAAGAAAATGCAACAATTTCGGATACATCTAATTTCAAATTACACATTAATTTTTAATAATAATAATAATAATAATAAATCGAGTCGGGTCGGGTCGCAACTCGCAATTAGTAAAGAATCACTCCAACTATAAGGATGAACTGAACCTCTCTAATTTCATAACCACCAACATCATATTTACTTACATGGGCCTTGCTAGGAGGGCACATCTAAGATATGACCCGATCTATTATAAGGATTCGTTGATCTATCAAAATTTACATTGCGTAAGAATAATTATGCAACAATTTCTGATACATCTAATTTCAAATTACACATTAATTTTTTTAAATAATAATAATAATAAATCGAGTCGGGCCGGGTCGCAACTCGCAATTGGTAAAGAATCACTTCAACTATAAGGCTGAACCTCTCCAATTAAAAAATGGAATATATTTTGTATTGTATTTCGATTTAGATGGTGAGATTACAAATAAAAATTTGTATATAAAGAGAAAAATAGAATTTGGAAGTGATGGGTAATGTAGCATAAATAAATTTAGAAAAATGCAGAGTACGGCTTTGGTGTGGCCTCCCTTCGTTTAAACTTATTGCACACGGGCAACCTTTGGACATGTCCCTAGGCCTCACCCCTATGTGCCTATGTTGCCCCCCTCCACCTCTCCCTATCATTTATTTTAATTTAATGCAAACTAATTTAAATCTTACATGTCTTTTTTCGATTTGTGATGCATTTAATGTGTTGATTTGACGTTGATATGTATACTACGACAGATAGATAAAAGAGGCTAAAATGTCAAAAATAAAAAAATATATGACTAAGATTGAAATTCGATAATATAGATAATCAAATGACAAAGATACAAACATATATAACCAAAAATAGAGTTATTTTTTTTTTAAGTTATTCATATTTAATACGGATGTGTCTCATGTGAAATAATCTCGCGTATAACTGATCGATATGATCCTTGTATAAAGTGAAACATAATATTTTTATGCTTCAAGTCAATATGAGTTTAGTTTTATAAAATTATAAGATATGATATGATATCACAAGAATACTTTGCGTTTACTTTAAATGATGAGATTGAACAATGATAGATTAAAGTATGATTATTAAAATAATTTGATAGGATATAGAGTGATTATGATTTATGGATAAATAATAATATTTTAGTTGGATGGATTAATTTTTTTTTCACTCTCTCACCTTATAAAGATTTATAATCCCATGAAAAATTTAGAACTAAAAATCATCTGTGAATCCTATCATTAACGGGCAAAGATTTATACTCATTTTCAATTTTGCAAGTAAACATAGGATTAGTCGGCATTAATTATGTAATCTTTCATTTATCAAGGCAAGTAAACACAACCTTTGTGATTTGATAAATTATTTACTTCTGTTTGAATTATCATAAATACCTTCCACGTCATTGATCGGTAATCGGTTCATTTATTACAGATAAATTAACCGACCCAAACCAGTGTTACCAATTCTTAACATCTTTGTAATTCAACCGTACCAAATATTAAATACTTTTCCAAAATCTTCACATATTTATCCATCAATGTATTACAATTTCTTGTAATTCTGATTATACATTTTGTCATCTCATTAAAGAAGCAAATAATCGTCTTTAAGAAAAAAAAGGGACATACTAAGTGAAGAATTTTAAGTATATATTTCATTAATTCCATGGAGAAAAAATATGGTATAATGTTAAAATAGTGAAAGATCTAATGTTAAAATAATGTTAAAATATGGTATATATTATTCTGATAGGTTTTTCAGAGTAATGTTCTTTTAGAATTATAACTAAAGATCTCGTCAAAAAAAATAAATAACTAATATAAAAAAAAAACCTTTACATTCATATATCGTAAGATATTGAACATTTATCAATACACGTTGTATTTATTTAAATATATAATTTTCAAAATAACTGGAAATTTTTCGTTCTTTTGTTGGACTTGGCAATCAGCGGATACTGTCAAGCTAACAATCGCACGTAAGAGATCAAAAATATTTCTTCTTTGATGATCATGGTTTTTTTTTTAAATCATGAAATGAAATATATGTATTTTTTTTCCTTCTTCTTTCGTCCTTTTTTACTTTGGATCTATCATTTCAATTGTCAATTGAATGATTGATTTCATGTCTTTCACCTTTTCATTGCATTTTGAAATTTTTTTATACTGATCTTCTCAATTATTTTTGTCAAAATTATACTGTGCAATCGACATATCAAATTTCATTGCCATTTTTGCCAAGTTAGGCATCGATGTGTCTTTAGGTATGTGGACTTATAACATGACTTTTCATACCAATTATTGTGTATATAATTATGTTTGTATGAGAAATCAATTTACGCATGCTTTCCCTTTGAATCGACTAATTAAATTAAATGTATTGAATGAATTTTTTTAATATATAATAAATTATATGTTACCATTTGTCACCAATTTTTTTATTTTTTTTGACGTTGACATTGCTTTATGTTAGAAGATAAATGTTGTGACGGGGATTAAGCTATTTTGCCACGCAATTTATGCCTTTTCTGTCTCCCTCACACCACACACACAAAGCACACTAATTTGAAAAAATATATATTTATAAGATTGTGCATTGTTGAAAGGAATTTTATATCTTATTGTTATTATTATGATAATTAATAAAGTGAAAGATGCCCACTCACCAATTTAGTAATATTATTGACAAGAATATCCATAAAGCAACCAATTAATTTATCATAATCTAACTATCATTGGGTGACTCAACTATAACCAATTAATTTATCATAATCTAACTATCATTGGGTGACTCAACTATATAGGATATGACAAATTTAATGTCAAAGGGGGATCGTTAGATTCCATAAGTGTGTCATTTGTGATTTACGTTAATATAATTTTAACATATGCTTATAATATATTCCATTGGAAAGGTGACTAGGGTACAAACTGAGACACGCAAATTTTTTAAGTTGGGAGTCTTGGATTTGCTCATTTGTTGCTTCCAAATCTGCTGATCAATATATATTTTCTTCTTCTTTTTTTATAAAAGGAGGGGAAAAAAAACCCCATTAATCGAAATAAGAAATGGAATTGAAAGTTATTTTTTTAATTTTATATTTTTGGACAATCCAAAACTGCGTTTGAATATTTAGTAAATCTCTTGTGAGACGGAATTAATCCATGAGATAGATCGATCCGATCTAGATCGATCCAAAGTGAAAAAAATATTGTTTACATAAAAAATAAAACTCTCTCATAAATCGAGTCGAATCAGATAAGTATCACACAAAATTGACACATGAGATCAACGAGAACACATGTGATGATATATGTGGAATGGATTCCTGAAGATGTTAACATTCTATTGCTCACAAAGGCATATGCGTGCGGTACGAGGCAAATACTGTATACCATAAATGAGACCAATTCGCAATCCACAAGCAATAAACTGAACTGGGCGTACGTATACCAGAGCTATTGCGTGGGGCTTGGAATACTAGTAACCATCTTGTCACTCGCTGTCACCTTACTATATATAAAAAAAAAAATTTGTGCAAATTATTACAAAAGAAAACCCACTTTTAATTTACTCCTGTGAATTGTGATTAATTATATATGCAATATTTCCCACTCTCTTTTCACCATCGATTCAGGTGTTCAGAACTATTGCATCATTTCACTGAATAACAAGATTTCAGGATCTTTCTTTTACTTATTATGGACCTGAAAACTATAAAAAGAAATTGATGCGATCATAGCTGGCGTACGTAGTGTGTGTTGTTAATAGCTAGATGGGTTTGTATAATTGGGATTTGACTGATTCAGTAGTTGAATTAACATGCAGGGACAGAACTGAAGCAAGAATTTGGTGGGGTTTTGAAGGAAATTATAAATTGAAATTATGGATATAATATATATATTCAGTCTTCTTCTTAACGAAAATGTCGATGCCACCTATCCTTAAGGTGGCGTGTCACTTTGTGATTGGCTACTCATGTGGATCCCACGTACCCTCAAGGTGGCATCGACAAATCCCTTCTGAACACATGGAGTACATATATTGCTGTTATAAAGTTTCTTGAAAATATTAT
The DNA here is from genome assembly GCF_033568475.1 of Henckelia pumila. Classification (NCBI taxonomy): domain Eukaryota; kingdom Viridiplantae; phylum Streptophyta; class Magnoliopsida; order Lamiales; family Gesneriaceae; genus Henckelia; species Henckelia pumila. The sequence goes on along the minus strand of NC_133120.1, from coordinate 100,384,072 downwards.
TTGTTTGGTCATGTATTAATCTTTTGGCCAAAAGTGAATCAGACCAACTAAATTATCGGCCGGAAACGGTGTTGGAAGTATATGCAATATTGATCAAACGATGCTGTACGTTGATGCTATTGTTTACTGTGTAGCTGACATTAATATTATATATATAATCAGAAAAATTCTAAAGGTACATAATTACACGTTATTTTTAAAAAATTACAAAACTTATCACGATGAAGCTAGATATATTATTTGCATCGTTGCATTCGAGATTATTTTGTAATTTCAAATACAATATATAATGTACGTATGTGCAAACTGTATTTGCATACATCTTGCAATATTGTAGGAGAAGATAGCTGATTATTGTAGCAAACGCAAATAGAAGGCTAGCTTAATTTATTAATGAGATATTATTATAAGAATGCATGGCTTTAATTAGTTTGTATTTAATATGACAAGATTGGAGGACATGCAACATTATGGTTGAAAACTTGTGCATAAATTATTAATTAACAAATATGTAAAGAAAAGATGCTTTGAAAAGCCCATAAACAAGAAGAATGGACAAAGAGGAAGAAAGGAGGAAAAAAAGTGGTGGTCCAAAGATTCCACTATACACGAGAGAGATCCCATCGTGAATTAGCAGGGATTGAATTAATGGGTGTTGGGGGCGAGATTGGTAACAAGAGGTAGCCCTATTTGAGAACTTTCATGGTTTTGTTGAGGGGACAAAAAGCAGAAATTAGGGCAAAATATAGGGCAGAAAACCAAGAAACCTCGTGCACTCTTCTTGAAAACCCACAAATCACAACATCAAGATCCCATGTCTTCTTTGCAGATACCCAAAACTTTTAAAATGATTTCGTGGCAAAAAAAATAATATATTATTATATTCAACGTGAAATTAATGTGCCCAAAAATCAACATTCACAGGGAACGAAGACAAAGGAATTTTAGGGAAGCAAAAAATGGCAACTATGCAAAGAACTTGGTCTTTTCTACTTTCCATTAACGAACAACTAGGGTATATTTTTTTTATTTTTAGCTGAGGTACAACTAAAAGCAGCATTATAAGATTTACTTAATTAATGCTCCAAGAATCAAAAGGTAAATTAAAGTGGGTATTATGGGAAGTTCTCTAGTTGAAAAAACTCGAAGCATTATTAGCATTAAAGATGAAAAGATTAACCAAATTAAGTCCCACCAATACAAATGACAAACAGCCCCATCTCCACAGATAATATTATTGCTAATTAATCAAACTAAACTTTTCATGAACCACATACACATAAGAGAATTCAATGCGCCATATACGTACCCAATCATGTTAATTTCATCTGGAAAGATGATTTAATATAAAGATCAAATAAAGTTTTAGGAATATTAATCTTATAAAAAATTATACTTAAAAGTATAAGAATTACACAGATAAATATGTTATAAAATATGATCATGAAAACCATCGAAGCATCAACGTGTTTGTCTGATATTGTCAGCTCTAGCTAGCTAAGTTCCCTAGCTCGGATGAAGAAATAATCGGCCAAATGGGTTTTCCATGGTTTCCCTCTAAATCCCAAAAACTCAGACGAAAAATTAAAATCCATGCAAAAAAAAGCTAATTTATAAGGAGATTAGGGTTAGGGTTTCTCGATCATTTTCATCAGTGCCAAGAAGAAACAGAGAAAAGGGGCTGATTCTGCCATCCCAAGAAAAGAGAGTCGTTGAGTATATGGAGTTGGTAGCCTTCAGAAGGGTAATGGAGTCTCAGCAAAAGCTTTGCTTGAGACACAGCGAAAGGGCTCAATGGGACATTCAAGAAACCAGAGCTTCGCAACATTACCTCCCATGATCGGAACCTCTCGTGTCTCTCTCTCCTGTTCTCTCCTTCCGCCGCCACTATGTCGGTGATCTCTTTACCGAACCATATCTGCTCCACCGCCTGCCTCTCCCGGCTGTTCGGCGGCAGAGTTGCTTCCAGTGACTCGAACACCGCCGCATAATGGTCGAGAGCTTCCACGAATCTTTGCTGGAAAAAGGGGTGGTTGTGATTCGCTTCCCTCTCCGCCACCGTGAATACTATTGGGTTCATGGATTTGATCCGGTGGAGGAAGAGGCGGACGGAGTCGCGGCTCTTTAACAAGCGGTGGAGATAATGCATGCAGTTCACTGCCAGCGCTTCGTCCGGCAAGATGACAACGGAGGAAGCGACGGAAATTGGGTCTTCGTTTGAGAGGAGGATTAAAGGATGAAACTGAAACCTGAGTCCTAAAGAGTGAGCGAATTTCGCGAGACGATCGCCTGTTCTTCGTAGGATTTCGAGGTCGCCCCCCGTGGCGGTTATCCTCAGAGTCGGCGCCGGGAACCTCTCCGCCACCGCCTGCATAAGCGGCGGCCATTGAACGCCGTGCATGATGTCGAAATCGAGTATGTGGATCGCTTGCTGGCCTTGAATGGCTTCCAAGATGGCTTGGTTCGCCGTGAGCTGACTGAACCTCACGAAAGGCGTCACTTGATTCAGAGACAAGTAGGAGGAATGCAAGAGGGCTTCTTCGTTGCTCGTGGAGACGCTCGCCCCGGCGGCGGCGGCGACGGCGACGGAAGTACTAGGTATCATGAAGAAATTCGCGGAGGCGTGGCGGCTGAGACGGATGGAAAGAGCTTTGGTAAACTGGTGGACTAACCTCTCCGTAGAATCCCCATAAGGTGTTGAATTGGTGGACAGAATGGAGATGATCCGGTGAGCGGCGGAGAGATCAGACCGGGAAACGAGCTCCGCGCAGCTTATCAGCAGCTGCCGCATGTGTAGATGCGGCGGAGACACCAAACTCCGTTGGTGGTGGTGGTGGACACTTGGCGGCGGCGGCGGAGGCGGCTCCGCCACCTCTTCATGAGATGATGAACGAAATGAACCCAACATAAGCTTATAATAATAATAATAATAATAATAATATCCAAAATGCCTAAAACCAAAACCAATCAGCAACAAGCATTTAGTAGGAACAATTAAACCCTAGAAAGAGAAAAAGGCCAAAACACATGAAAACACACAGTATCACAGTACTGTTTTCAAAGAGAATGAATGGGTGGGGAAAAGGAAGGAAGAAAGTAAAGGGTGTATAGGAATCTGAAATTGGTGTGTAAAATGAAACAACACACAGTACATGATGGGATGATGATGATGGAGAGACAGAGCATTCAATAATGGCTGCAAAGGAGAGGAGAGGAGAGGAGAGGAGAGGAGGGTTTCACTTGCAACACACAGTGTGTCCAAACAGTAGATCTCAACTAGAAACACAACTACCACTTGCTAGTAAATGCATAAATATATGGATCAAATCAATTTCATTTCTATTTTTTTGTGTGTTTATTATAATTTATTTATATATATATGCCTTTAATTAATTAAAGTATACTATATGATATTACTTCCTAAAATTATGGATGGATAAGAACTAATTACACCCAAAAAAAATGGAGAAATATTAAATTAAGGGAAAATAAGTTTTTTGTTTCAGTAATTTTATTCCATTTGGGTTTTGGTCCATTAACTTTTTCGATGTGGGTTTTGGTACGCTAACTTTGCATTTTCAGTGTTTTTTGGTCTAACTGCATGCGTGTCAATATCTGATTGATCTATGTAATCATTTTGGACCAATCAGAAGTTGACACGTATACAGTTGGACCAAAAAACACTGAAAATGCAAAGTTAGGATACCAAAACCCACGTCGGAAAAGTTAATGGACCAAAACAAAAACATGGACAAGTTAATGGACCAAAAAACTTATTTTTCCTTAAATTTATTTATTCTAATTCATGTTTTTTTTAAAAAAAAAAAAAAAAAAGCTAAATTGAACCGGGGAAAAGTAAGTAATTAATAGTACTATATATATAGTATATATATAAAAGGGAGAAATAAAATATGTTTTAAGGAAATAATATGAAAATAAATTATATTATTTACTTATGACTTGGTGATGCAAAAAAATTGTTTTCCCGAAAACCCAAAACAAATAGAAGGATAGGTAAAGTTTGGACTTGTTTTGGACTCTTTTAAGAATTATTTTTTTAAGAATAGGTTTTTATTTTTTTGAGAGATTTAAAGAATATGATAGGTTTTAAATATACGCAACAAACATTTGATTTTGTGTTTTAAATTAAATGTTTTATGTTAGGTATGGATATTTATTTATTCTAATCTAATAATTTTGTAAGGGTAAGTACTCATGTCACCATATCAAAATTCAATTATTATAATACGTGAATTACAAAAAACTAAAGATATAGAATGTGGTAATAAACTAAACGATGAAGTAAATGCAAGACTTTTCGTCTTCGACCAAACATTACACGCTAGCATTTGATCTTTCATCTTTCTCGGTGATCAGGTTTAAAATATGGGAATAAAGTTTGAAATACTATAATTATATCGGTCCCCCTCACTAATACATGGTGTGCGTTTGTATACGTGTACAATTACGTTAAATCACGCCGTCGTTTGGTGCGTCGTCGAAAGATAAGACATTTAAATTAATGTTCATTCAAAATCATGAGTAACATTTTTTTTTTTTTAATCCACTCAAAATAAGTAACCTAATTATCAAACTCTCTACTCATGATTGAAATCATATTTCGATTTATCAGTGTTACACACTTTCATTATCTTATCATGTTTGTCGGAGATTGCGCAATCAGAGATTTGGATCTAATTCAATTACAAAATCTAGATCAAGAAGAGAAGATTATCGAGTATATACATGAAACTTTCATAAATTCTATCCAACAGGCAGCAAATGAATATATTGACCGGACGATACATGGTGTTTGCAAATAACTTAAATTGTCTAAGGTGATATCTTTAACATTTAACAATTATCACAATTAGTTAACCTATATAGGGTTGACATACCATACAAAAATATCGACTTATATCGATATCGTATCGAAATTTTTTTGATATACATACATTTTTTCAATATATCGAATTTTTTTTGTATCTATACGGTATCAATATGGATTTTTTTTCATACCAAAATTTTTAAATTTCGGTATCAGTATGAATATTTTTCATACCGATATTTTTATTATTTTATACCGAAAAATCACCCCTAATTAACTATATACAAATATCCATATGGTATATTTCAAAACAACTATGGAATCCTCTCGTATGCATATATAGAATACCGGATACATCAGCATCTTTAAATAATTTCTTCGAACAAATTTATCAAAATATGTTCTGTTAAACTCATGATGTTCTAAAGATCAGGGTTTGTAAATAATCAAATCAATGAATAAATACTGCCTAAACCCAGAGAATTCCAACCCAAAATTTTGACTTATTTTTTTTTCCTTCCTAAAATATCATATGTAAATTGTCGGGAAAGTTTAGAATTTGAAACTTACGGAATATTGTCATTAATTTTCCATGATATATGATCATAAATCCCCATTAATTAATATTTGGTTTTGGGGGCACTCCGATCCCTGTAAAAAGTGGACCAGGCAAGACTTTTAACAAACTAATAACTAATGGGAGCAAACAAAGAGTCGGCGGCGAATAAATACGAAATTGACGGGGATTCAAGTTAGAATATTTGCCGCAATTTTCAGATTCATCATTTATTATTTCGGACACTGTTATACTTATATCCCAATTTGCCACCCCAAATTGATGTGGATTATTTGGTAATTTGGTCGGAGTAATCTTGTAAATTTTAGAATTATTTTATATAAATATATAGGGCATCTACATTGTTTTATTTTATTTTTATTTATTTTTTGTTATCAGCATCTACATTGTTTTCAATTTCATTTAATTTAGACATTTATCATTACACGTACCGAAAAAAAACGTACTTCACGTATAAAATAAATATTTACTTTTAAGTCATTGAGATAACGATCGTAAAGTTATCATCTCGTTCTCCTAGAATTATATATATTTTAAATATACTAACTACGATGCACACTGAACATGTGTTGTGTGTGTATTGTAATATTTGAATTTTATGATGTGTTAGTAAGATATAACATAAATGATATTCATAAATTTTTGAAAAATTATATAAAAAAAAAAGATAAATGTTCGCACAATTTTATAAGAAATAAGATAAATAAAGATAAATCATAATTGGAGTGGTGGGTGAAGCCGGAAGTGGTGGAAGGAAGGAAATGGGTTTGTGGTCTCTTAGAGTTGGTTTTTTTTAATGTTAAATTTCTATCATGCCCTTTTTATTTTCAAGAATATGACAAAACTACAATGGCATTTTTGTCCACCCACATTTTGGACCAAATTCAGTTATTCTAATGGGTTTGTGCATTATAAAATAGTAAATACATATATATATATACATATATATATATATATATATATAGAGTTTCGATCACATGGGCAACTACGTGAGCAACACGTAGTTGCCCATGGTGATTGCCCATGTGATCGAAACTATATATATATATATATATTATTTTATTTTTTTTGAGATTATTATATGGGATATTGAATATTCACACAAGTGGAGTTACATTGTGAATGAATTTATCCATGATGCATATATTCTTCTGCTGTACCTAAATCATGAGGGTAGGAAATTTTTCCCATTCACTCAAATGTAAGACGAAACAGCTTTTTTTTTTAATAAATAAATAAATAAATAAATAAAAAGAGTGAGACGAAACCCATTTTAATAAAATAATTTAGGAATATTACATATTGTGTGTGTAATAAAAATTAATGAATAAATAGACTGGCATCACCCACGTGGGGATACCAACTGTGTACGCCAAGCAAACCTTACACTCCAAAGCCTACCCTTTTCAGGTCCCCCCAATCTGAATGTAAGAAACTTTTCTTATTTTATAATAAAATATTTAATTTTAATGTAGTTGATATATATATATATATATATATTTATTGATCATATTAAAAATAGATGGCGGGAGTAATTATTATTATTTAATATAATCACTAGGATAACAAAATTTGTTGGACTAGGTATCTAGTGCTAGAAAAATAGTAATCAAAATTAATCTAATAATTTAATTTAGGAAAATTTGTTTTTTTGGTCATGTATATTTGTCACTTTGCGATTTCGGTTCTTTATATTTTCAAATTTCAGTTTTGGTCCGCTATCTTTATTTTTTTGGCAATTTTAGTTCTTTTTTCCGACGTGGCGCTGACGTGACACCAATTCAGTGTTGATGTGGAGCTGATGTGTATATTGTCACGTAAGCATTTTTGAATAAAAAAGACCAAAATTGCCAAAAATCAAAACATGCATGACTAAAACTGAAATATAAAAACATAAAAGACCAAAATCGCAAAGTGACAAACATACATGACCAAAATTGCAGTTTTTCTTTAATTGATGACATATATATATATATATATATATATATATATATATACATATATATATATATTGAATGTTTGGTCGTGAATTCTATTCCGAATCAGTGGACAATTACCATAAAACCTTATCAAATCACAACCTCTGAAAAGGGCATGTGTGTGTATGTATAGCTCATGGAGCTCTTAACCGTGGCAATGCTTCCTGTTCTCTTTGCTGACATTTTTTCGAACAAGATTGTCATGTAAGATTTGTTTAGTATGATTTATTTGAATAACGTGATATATAAACTATTATATTTATCCGAAATTTTACCTGATACACATAGAAAGATAATTAGTGCGAATTATATGGTCGTCAACGAATATGCATGTACGTATGTATTATGATTATTATTATCAGAAGAGCTGTTTTTCTTACCTGCCCAACTCTTATTTTCAACGATATATATAATTTTGCTACATCTAGGAAAAGCACACCCTCAGATTCAGAATCATTTCCATCGCCATCTCTGAGATTTATACTTGGTCAAGTGTCAACATTTAGTCAATCTTTTTTTCCAAATAGTTCATGCTACATCACAACTACTTTGGATTCCTCATAGTTCTTTCACATGATCTTTATGATTTCTTGATGATATGTGGCTCTTTTAACCCTTGATTTAAACCAAAGTTTGAAAAAAGAAAAAGAAAAGAAAAACAATAACTGGTGGGTATTGCTCCATTTCTCCAAAGACACATGCACTCAAGACTATAAAACATTTTGTCCAAACATTCCCATCCGTATAAAAACAAATATATATATATTATATCATCAAATAATGCGACCTATATTTGGTACTTGAATTTTGAGGGCAACACTGGATCATGTATATATGACAGTAGTTTTTTGGCTAGTGGCCAAACCAAGAAAACAAGAAGAGAACAAAGGAGAAAATGGGGATTCCCCGGCATGTGCTATTGCCACACCGTTTTTTATATCGCCATACCTCCTTTTTTCATTTTTTTTTCTTTTTTATATTCTGTACAACATCACAATTATGAAGAGTGCAAGAACCAAAAAGCTGAGATTTCTTGGTTTCACGTGTAGTCGTTGATTTGACGTGCATCAAATTGAAGTCCACCCTTTTACCCTGCAATTTTCACGCTTATCATACATTGTCTTGGAACAAAATTTTTCATTTTTATCATTTGTTAACCTATACGACATAAAAAAGAATAATTTTATATTATTTTATTATATCATTCTTAAACAAAGAGCCCAAATACGAAAATATTACAAAAGAATGTAATCCAAGTCCAACAAGCATTTCATCTTGGCCAAGCGTAAAGGTGGGGAGAATGGTTTGAATGTGAATTTATTGGCAAATGTACAATAACATCATCACTTTTCATATTCCTTTCAGTTCCATATTCAACTTTGAACGTGAAAACGCCAAACTGATATGCAATAAGGAAAAAACACTACAAGAAGAATCTAACATGATTTACACAATGAACCGTGTGAAACGAGTAATTTTGCACGTGGTTGTGGGATTTTTCTACTCTTCTTCGACTCCCTCCATCTCAGCAGCTCGCGAGATTCTACAGAGAACTGCAAACCACGGTCTCTCGTATTTGTTTTCCTCTGCCAGTTTCAGAGGATGTACGCCTAACGTTGATGAACAATAAATTTTAGTTAAAAAATTATCTTCTAAGATGATCTTCGCCACTGATTCTTTCCTTTTTTCTGGGGCAACTTAAAGGGACTCCAGCTCTTCCTGCGCTTGGAAGTTTCGCAAAAAAGTCCGGATGCGAGTGCTTGTTGGAGCCATAATTCAAACTCCTCCTCTTCATCCATCATCTCCGCATCTAAATCCCATGGATATCTGCCCGAATTGGATCTCTGAGTTGACTTCTCTAATCCGACCATGTTGACATGGAAACTGGCACGATGAGTGTTTGGCCTGCAAGCCATCCCCTAAAAATCGAAAGAAAAAAAAAATTCATTCCGGGTGACAAGAGAGAACAATTCGTACTCTAATTGGATACTGAAGCGTGTCAAGACATAAAAAAGTAGAAATATCGCAAGAAATCAGCAATAGTGGGACAACTTCGGTATTGTGAGGAGCAGACATTGACCATAAACAATGAAGTAGAAAATTGGGCTATGCCTGTAATCAAGATTCTTTGGGACTGTTAATAAAGATTATATACCTCAAACTTTGGCAAGTGGTCTAATAGAAGCTTAATTACCATCGTTGATGTACTTTGTCAATAAACACAAAGGGTTTAAAGCAATAATGCATCAACCTGAGACCCACCCTTCAATTATAGAAATACACCAATCTACACATTACTCCATTCGATTGATCGCAGACATAAAATATGGAACATTTGTAGAATCCTCCTACTTTCAAATCTTTACTCGAAGATACATGTTGACTTCTAGACAAACAGCTATGACTTGAATGCCAGAATTATTGCTAACAAAAAACCCCAACACATTCAGAATTTTCTTTCGAGCAAAAGCAACAAACTTACCTGACATATAGCCCACTCTGACACATCAAAGATCCTGCTTTCAGCACATACAAATGCTCGAGGTATTTCCACCTAATAAAATAAAAAAGAAATAGCTTACTACAGATCCACATGAAAGAGAGAGAATATTAAAAATTTCAGATGTAGCATGGACGTAATAACAGGTAAACGTGTCAATAAATATATTGCAACGGTATGAAAATATGCCCAACAAGGATTCCAGGGTCATGGCCCGAGGGAAGGATGTTGAACTCGTGTCCTAATAGAACTCAACTTTAAAAGAGGTTTCAGATAAGAGGTTAATCGCGATCTAACACTAGCAAAGACAGCTTTCTTAAAAGCCATTTTATTCACAACTTGCCTATGTTGTCCTTAAGTCAGATAAAAATCAGTTGTCAATATGTAACTTCACAGATGGTTTTTTTTTTTTGATAAGAAACGTAGTAACTTCACAGAAAGTCAACATATCCTCTAGTAAAAACAACTCTTATAGACCAGATAGTGCAACAAATTCCTAATAAGCAAAAAGCAAAACCTCAAAAACATAAGATACTAATTATTGTAAGTATCATGTACATGACATCACCATTGTGTGGGTTAAGCATGATGGTGCCTTACAATAGTGTGACCGAACATATTGATATATCGTACCAAGGACATGGAAAGCACATCCCAATCATTTTCAACTGAAGATGCATCAATACGACACAAACCAATCTTATTAAAGAATATACCTTTTGTGGCCGATCAAATACAAGTGACCCTTTGTACTCTACCCATCCATCACCATCTTTGGCTTGATGGTATTGACAGCAATCCTGTACCCAACAAAACCATATTCATTTTGTATGTATACCAAGCAAATGCCGAAATTTATTTTTCTCATAGAAACAAAACCTGGCACCATCTTGCTTTGGCTTTTGATCTATTTGTACAAATCCAGATGTGTGAATTTCCACACTTTGTGCACTGTATGCGCCTCGACTCGTCGGAGCAAAAGTCAGCAGTTGTCTGCGTATTGTAATTGAAGATTGTGTTTATAATAACAGGTAGTCATATTCATCATGTGTATTTCCAACCTCATGACAAACATTGATTGTGTGCATCCATAAAAGATATTCCTCCATGAGATTAGACACAATAATACATTGAATGCATGCTCACACACAAATTTTCCACATCACTGTTACCACAAATGATCTAAATGTTACGTGTAAAACACTAAAAAAATGTATGCAACACATTGTGCAACTGCAGCATAGCTTTGATGAAGTGTTGACAACATTCTAAAATATACCTGCTCTACATCATTATTGCACCATTTTCTTATATATATATTAAATGCCTATCTTTTTTCTAATCAAATTAACAGACCACAGACGCATGAAACAAATTAGGTTATTTTCGCCCATCCACATGTTTGCACCTGATAAGAAGTACTAGGTGATTTCTGCAGGACACTCTTAGATTCTTCCTTCTTCAGCTGCTCATCATAGTCCCTCTTCTTCACAGCATCAGAAAGAACCTACAATCATGCCAACTTGAGAAGCCATTCGGCACAATAAACACAAGCTCATCTCAGGCATCTGTAAAAAAATAGCCAAAAGCATGAAAAAAACTAACCTCATACGCACATTGAAGCTTTTTGAAAGATTCACTTGCCAGCGGACTTCCCATGTTTTTGTCTGGGTGAACTAGCATGGCCTGAAAATTAAACAATAAACCTAACTAACAAGATACACAGACCATGTACATCTTGAGAAAAAAAGACACTCATCAACTAATCACTTTACCCTATACCTTGGACTTCACTTTTACAAGAAAATGGAATTACGTTTCATGGAGCAAAATAAGTGGGTTCAAGAATGTTTATCCAAAACAACTTTTTTTTTACATTTCAGACGATAACTTCGAACCACGGCAACTGAAAAATTTCCTTGTAGGCATAATAAGATAAAGGCCGAAAGGTAATACCTATCAAACATAGGGGAAACAAAGTAAAAGCAAGGGTTCAATAGTGGAAAGAGCGGAGAGGAACGGAGAATAGTGAATCACAAGGCAGCAAACAGAAGTTAGTACTTCTTCTCCAAATATCCAGTACCCTTTCGTACACTGAGGCATTGCGCTTAGTGTAAAGGACTAAAGGAGAATCGGACGATCAAGGTTCATTTCACACAAGCAGTCAAACCTAAATCATTACTTTCTGGCATTACAAGGTATGCAATTCTGATCTCCACTATGAAGCCCAGGGCATTGAAGGATATATCCAACGAAGAATGACATTGGCTGTTTTTCTTTCTATAGGTAACCACACAATTTCTTTAGGCATTTGCAATAAAAATTTAGAAAAAGGAACAGAACAATTTTTGTGCATCAGTTTGAATTTCTCCTTTTTCCTTTCCTTACTAAAACATGCTTTAATCCAAGCTTTTGAAAGAGGTATTGTCGTATTGAGTCACAACAAAAACATAGGGAAAAATTAAATATTATAGTCAGCTTTTTTTCGGTTAATGATATCATAATCAGTATAGACGAAATAGCGTATAGTTAAATCACTCATCATTGATTACGTAACAAGGCTGATTCTTATTTCTTATAAGTCAAGGTTTCAGGCGGAGCTGCTGTGAGCCAACATTATATTTGAAAATAAAATGCCAATCAAATGGAATTACTGGAAATAACTTAGAACAGAGAAAAGTACCTCACCAGTATCAGATAAAAAAAATGACCATTTTAACAACACAAGTACGAGGTGGAGGAGTTATATATTGGTGGAGAATGGTGTACCAACCTTTTTTCGGTATTCCTTCTTCAACAGAATAAAATCAACTTTCTTTTGACGTGGAAACTCCAATGCTTCATAGTGATCCCCACAGCCTATAATTCGTTTCATCTCAAGTATTGAAGATGAATCTTTACAAACCAATTTCTTAACAACGGGTTCTTTAGGTTTTTCAACAAAGGATGAAGTATTAGTAGGTTTGCAGTCAGATTTACTTGACTGTAACTTCTCTTCTTCTTCACTGGGAGCAGAATATTCACACTCTGGGGAGAAATCATCTTTTGCAAATGATTCCGGTACTTTATGCTCCTCAAAATGAGTGTTTTCACCCAAATTATCACACCTTTTGATCAAGTAGTTAAGTACTTCATTCGATAGGAATGAGAGGTTAAATGCAAGTAACACTCCAAGCCATCCCACTCGAACCTTAACACAATATAGAGCATATAAAGTTGCCATAAGAACCACCAACCTTGCATGATTTAGGGAGAAAAGATAACCTGCATTCCAGAATTGTGTTTCAATCAACACATTCACCAAGTAAGAGCAATAGCTGGGGCAAAAAATCGGCGCAAGAAAAATTTTAGGAGCCAACTTCAAATGTTCATGATGATAAATGAGTATACTTGATGGACAAGAGATGCTCCAACTGCCATCCAACAGAATCCACATATTAAAATAAGAGGATAAATTTTAAAAATAGTTCATAAAACCAGAAGCAAGCTCAATTAAGAAATTGAGAATGCACGTGTTGATCTTATGATATCATCAAAAGTTTCAAATCTTATGACATTTTGTTTATTTTCCCAGAAAATCGGTTTGCGCTACAATTGGGATAAGCCCAAAAAAGGATTGGTTACAATGGGAAACGGGATAAGCAAATAAATTGATCAGCAGTTCAGCACTATGTACTGAGTTCAACATAAACAAGGAGAAGTACGTACCACCAATTATAAACAAGGTACCGGTAATCCAAAAGTTGGCATACATCCACAAAACTAGAATAGCAAATAGTCCAACAATAAAAAGACCAGGAGTGTAGCCCAAATACTGAACAGCAACACCGGCCACTCCCTGAAATAAATTAGCAACCACGAGTTACTCATTAGCATCCTTTTAGGAAGGTAAGAAAGTTTCAAAAGTGCTATATTTTGGAACATGACTATAAAAAGAGATCAAAGTTCCCCTTTTACACTTCTTTGACCAACAGACAAGACCAAGAGCAGGAGATGAGCTATAACGTACAAGAATCGAGTTGCGTTTAAAAGAGGCATGCCACTTAACTATGATTACATATCAAAGGTCCATACCATTTTGATGGTCTTACTTGGGTCAATTCAAGTATCATGTCTCCAGGGTGCTTACTCGCGTAACAGAATTTTAAGAATTTACAGAAAAATTGAACCATGCTCACTGAACTGCTGCCAATGCGATTTCTGAAGACAATTTTCAAAAATAAAATCCAAGATGTGTGACGAACAGCTTGCTTAAAAAACTGGGGAAACGGAAGCCAGCAATGGAATGTTACAAATAAGGGGGAAAAACCATCATTGAACTTGAACCAATAACAACTATTGCATATAATAACAATAGCCATCCTTTTCATTATCGCTCCAAGCATTAATGAGACCTGATTCATTACTCAGGAAAGCTATTATAGAAAATTTCTTTCCAGATAAACCTTAAATGTCAAGTATCAGCATCTACGGGACTAGATCTGGAACACAAAATTTTCAATCACGAAATTTGAGCGAGGATATATACATAATTAACTTTGTACTAAATGCACCGAGGAAAAATATATTTGTATGAAACTAGATAACAGGGCATAAAGCAGTACAGTAACTGAAAGATTTATCTAGACTGGAGGCATACCATACTAAGCAGCAGATACAAAAGGCAGGACATTGATGTTAAGCTGAGAAAGCAACTCCACATTATGACAAGCAGAGCCGCAGAACCCAGCCCAATAAAAGACTTGAAGCCTGTGACGCAGCAATTTTTCCAATAAACCAACAGGAACAGCAGAAGTCTTCCAAATCTTGCACACCCACAGCAAACCATTGGCCAGTGCCGCTCCATGAAAATTCCAATCTTGTCCCTCAAACACCTAAAATTTGTCTTTGGAACAGAGTAAAAATTCTTCGATCGCAACCATTTTAACCCTTGGTTGAACAACCCAATATCCTCCATCACCTAATAACTCCACGAATTTTCAATTAAGCAAGGACAAAATAAACCACAAAACCGAATCTCACACAATAAAGATCAGATTTTTGTCAATGTCCTTTGAAATTTGTTCATAATGACCTTGAGGCTGACTGGCTGAGCGTGCCCAATAGCTTTTATCTCCGGCATCGTTATTATGCACAACCAAAGCACCCCATATTGAGATAATGTCACGAAAGACTTTAATCGAACTCAATCTCCAAAGATTTCTGCTGTCAAGAAAAGAAATCCCAATTGTTGATTTCCCAGTATGAGCTAGCAAGTACATAAAACAAAAGCAAAAAGATCCAGAATATTCCTGCTCCACACAGTTAAAGCGAAAATTTCGTGAACTCCACAGTTGGGAGATCAGCAAGAAATGAAACTAAAACACTGAATTGCTTCGCACATACGTCTCCATAAAAGCAAAATCCATAAATAAATTCACAGCATTTTTCACTTTTTTGACTCCAACAATCCACCCATGAAAGAAAGCTGAACTCAAAACACCAACCTCACACAGAAAACGCAGAAGGAACCCAAAAAAAACCCACCAAATTACATGCCCAAAAAAGACCCAAGACGCAAAAACAAAATTTAAGCAGATTTATGCAATTCTCAGCACAATGTTGAGGAATTTTTAGCTTTAATTAATGGGAGAAAAAGTGGTAACCCTAGGCTTCACTAATTTTTTTTCTTTTCATGGAATACTTGTGAAAAAGAAAGTGGAAAAGAAGATTAAAAAGTTTGAAAAAGGCGTGGTGAGAGTGAGACAAGCAGTGATGATGAGAGAGAAGATGAATAATTTATTTGAGATATTTTAGGAGAATTAATCTACAATTAAGGTTAAAAATATTGGATGGAATCCACTTGTTCCTCGTTAATGGTAGTATAACAATAGTAATATATCGTTACTCTCTCCCTATATTATAATGTATATAAATAAACATCTTACTTCAAATAGATTTTGAAATATCATTCGAAAAATAAATTATAGACAATTTTTTAATTTTATTTAGTTCATTCAAAAATAGTTATATCTTCTGAAAACGTAAGTTAATAGATGCATATGAAAAAAATATATATATAAAAAAATTATTAAATATGATATAAACTATATATTTGATAAAAACAAAAAAAAAAGTGTGTCCAATATAATTGAGACAGATATGATATAATTTTTAAATTTATATTTTTTACCATCTAAAACGAAATAAAATGAAATTATAAACAATTGAATAAGTATACAAACAACGATAAATCTTTATTCTTTTATAATAGATGATGATGTATAAAAATAATGAGTGAATTTTAAGTCAAATAAGTTTGGTATTTCAAGGATCTCCGTTGATGTTAGGTAAAATAAATTAATTTATATCTTTGTTAATTAATGATTATAACTTAGGTCATTTGTAAAGCCTGGGCATTTTTCAGCGCAATATCACAAATAGTAGCGAAGCTGATAAGAGTAGAGTTGATAGAGGTGGTTGTCACAAATCTCAATTACTATGTTTTATTATTATTATTATTATTATTATTATTATAAATGAAAAAAATGACTTCATCATATCATATATTGCTTACTTTATATTTTTTTTTGAGTAGATATTTTGGACAAGGTTTTACGAATCTATATTCATAAGACTTGTAGATTCGATTCATATCTTCAATGAAAAGTAATCGATAAGATATCTATCTCATAAAATTAATATGTAAAATTGATGGAGTGTCTTCGTATTATTATTATTTTATTTCTAGAGTTATGAATTGGTCACTTCTCACAAGCTATCTTTGCCCTCGCGGCTTCGTCCTTCAGTATCAACAGTTAATTACGTATTTAGTTTTTTAAAAAATTTAAAGTGGAGATCAAGAAATTGAAGTGGATATTGCTTATTTTATTTCCAATTCTTTTAGCATTTGGAGTGATAGATTCGAAGTTGGGAGTTCAGATTCATGATAAGAAATTTATTGGTTTGTTTGGAAAAATTTAGTTACGATTTCAAATTTCAATCCATTATTTGATGGATTTCAAATTCGCCACACTATGTAGTCATTTCAAGACCTCTTACAAGTCTCAAATTCAAATCTTTCAATACAAACATAAACTAAAGTTGTGCTCTGGTCGATTGATTTTAAATTCTTTGTTTTGCTTGGATGGTCAAAATTAACTTGGATTTCAATCTCAATCTATTTAAATCATGCAATTTTCTCAATAATAACATTAATGAATTACAAATGTAACCTTGAGGAATGTCATTTGAAATATCTCAATTCCTTGTCTTTTTTTTTCCACGTCGAATGTCTCTAAAAGAAATCCATCTTGGCGGTTGATATTTGTCATAACTAATATTTTTTTTGCATTATAATACTTTAGTCCATATGTATTAAGTCGTCGATATTTTATAAGGGTCAATATTTAAGCCTAACCCTACTTGTATATATCAACTTCTCATCAATCAAAACGTGATAGAAAAGTTTCAATTTGTTGATAATATGTGGGATTTATTTTATTTTTGCATACAGTAAAAGTTGACATTTAAAAAAAATGTGGATCGCCAATTTGAGATGTGTAGGATCTCTCACGTTATCCAAAAAAAAAAAAAAATACCCCAAAAAATACCTACAACAATTGGTACAAAAAATGTTGATCTGAAAAAATCAAACATGAAATTTGTTAAGTGTTACCTTGATAAAATATTTCCACCCGAGCCCGTTTATAATGGGTTTACCTAGCATAGCCCAAGGTGGTAGGGTCCAGTCCAGTCTAAAGCTATGTTGGGCTTTGTCATGACCTGGGCTGGTCATAATGAGCCGAGCTAGGTTATGCTTCAATGGGCCGACCGGGGCTGGGCCCAGTATGCTGTACGCATATTTTTTATAATTCGAGTGAGACTCTGATACATGTGGGATAAGTATGGATCTTCTCAAATATTCACAAGATAGAGATAAACTTAAGAAGAGTCCAATGGATGAAGAGTCCTAGTCCAGGATGTGTTATAATTCTACTAGGTAACTTATTCTATTTTCTCCTATAAATACAGGTACTGTTATGGTTTTATTCATTATTCATTACTCACTTTTACATTCACGTATTCATATCTCTCATTCTCGCATTAATCATACTCTCTGCCTTCAAGACACTGACTTAGGCATCGGAGGGGTCACGCCGAAAACACTTTCGGCGTCCCTTGACTTAGCTGTTGCTTGTGCAGTTCTGCCATACCCGACCCGACCTGCTCTATAAAGGAATTGGAGGATCCATTCTACCAGACCGAACCCGAGGTAAAATTCCGACATCATCAATTGGCGCCGTCTGTGGGAATTTGAAGAAAAAGAGTTTTGATGGCTGATCAGAATGGAAATCATCCTAATTTAAAGTTGTTAATAGCTCAGGCTGTTAAGAGGGCTTTGGCAGAGAGGGATGAGGCAAATATTCCGCATCCCGATCATAATGCCCACCTCGAGGAGATCAAAAAATTGAAGGAAGAAATGGAGCAGCTCAGGAAGAAGCAGGCCGGGTACCTAGCTACCACAATCAAAAACATTCCTTTTACTCAGGAGATATTGGACGCTGACCTTCCCAAACAATTTAAATTGCCCCACGTCGGGGAGTACGATGGTAAAGGCGATCCAGAGGAACATTTAGCACGCTTCGAGAATGCAGCTCTGCTGCATAAATATTCGGATCCGATCAAGTGTAGGGCTTTCCTTACTACTCTCATAGGACCAGCCCAGCAATGGTTCAATACGTTACGCGCTGGGGAGATCAAGGAATTCAAGGATTTTAGCAAATCCTTTTTGCATCACTTTGCTAGTAGCAAAAAGCATCCTACCACTACTTTCAGTCTCTTTGCAATCAAACAACGGGAACATGAAAATTTGAGGGCATACATTCGAAGGTTTAGTGCCTTGGCTCTCGAGGTACCCATGGCTACCCCAGACCTGCTCATCAGCGCATTCATGCAAGTGCTGAATAAAAAAGATTTTCTTAAATCTTTAATAAAAAGGCCGCCGGAGACGTATGAGGAATTACTTGCCCGAGCTGAGAAATATGTCAACATGGAAGAGATTCAGGTCTCGCGAGCAGCTGTGAAGAGGGAGCGACCAAAAAGTCCAAAGGGCAATAGGGTTCCGGGCAATGGGACAGGAATGGGACAACCATTCCGACCTGCTCTGTTGGGAGAATTCAGCTCTTTCACTCCCTTGCGCATGAGTAAAGTCCGAGCCCTCCAAATTTGTGATGATCGGAAGCTCACACAAAGGCCTCCATGGACTGAGAAGGGACCTCGCCAATTTGAGATGTGTAGGATCTCTCACGTTATCCAAAAAAAAAAAAAAAATACCCCAAAAAATACCTACAACAATTGGTACAAAAAATGTTGATCTGAAAAAATCAAACATGAAATTTGTTAAGTTTTATTTGTGTAATCATATAAGAACTAAAGAAAGATTATACAAATGTGTACCACACATGAAATTCACACCATGAAATTAGAGGGACATTGGCATGGCCTCTCTTGTTTTACAACAATTTTAATTATTCGAACTTTCTTAATCAGTTCTAAAAAATATTTATAAATAACAATAATCAAATTAAACATTGAAAGTTTCTAGCAATAAATAAATTAAAATCACTTTCATCTCAAATAAAGAAACAAAAAGACCAGGAATGTATCAAAGCACTCAAGCACATATTGCACATATATGTATTTCGATTATAATTATATTAAAATTTGTCCTGATTAATAATTATGAGGAATTTATACGTTTTATTGAGTTTAAGCAACAAATTGTGAGATCAGGCGAAAGAGATAAGAGAATGAGAAAATATGACTCTTTTAAGTGTTGTCCAAATTGATGGAATAGCTGAATTATTGATCAGATGTCAGAAGTTCAATTCTCATATCAACAACTTCTTGAACTAGTATGTCACACATAGTTTGCCTAGTGTGGCTTACTAGCTAACACAGTTTTACAAACTATTGCGTTAATTCAGACTTTTACCCAGTGCGCATTTAAAGATAGCGACCGCTGGTTTTCACGTCATTAAAAAAATGAAAAAATATCGAATAGACTCATAATTAAATGACTTTTACTAAAATCTCATTGTTTATTGTGGTAGAATGATACCAAGAATGTTGTTAAAAAAGACAGAATTTTGTTTTGTAATAAATTATAATTTATTCTGTACGACGTCTAAAAAATATATATTTACATTGTGTAATAGAAGAAACTCACCCAACCAAAGTCAAGCAAACGAAGCCAACCCATATATTATATTATATACTCAAAAATATAAGAAGAAAATGAAAATAAAAAAATAATAATAATAAAAAAGACCCATTAATACGCTCAAGTCTCCACCGAACACCTAAACATAGAAACCACAGTATTGCTGATTGTATATGTGCGTGGGCGGGCATATGTATGATGTATGTGTGGACTGTGGGACTTGCCTATTATGGTGTTTTGACAAATATGCCTTTCCATTCCATGTAGGATGAACACACTCAAAGAACTTCACAAGCCGAAAGCAGATACACTTTGTGTCCCAACAACCATGAAAGCCAATCTGAGTTCAACTTCTCCTAGTCATCAGCTTCTCCCGTCGGACATCGTCAGCACGGTGTTCGGCTGAGAAGATGGTGCTGAGGTGGACGTTGTGGTATTCTCTGGATCACCTAAACTAGACGAATTGTAGCTCGAAGAAGCTTGATTGTTTCCGGGCGTGGACTTGGGTTCACCTCTGACCTTCAGGTCCATTAGATCAGAGATTAAGCCAGGCTGTGTTATAGTGAGTCCATCAACATCTGTCTCACCGGTAAGCATTCGGACGACTTTTGACATGGAGGGCCGAAGCTTGGGCGAATCTTGAGTGCAGAGTAAACCGATCTTCAAGAATCTGCAGGCTTGTTCGGCGTCAAACTCTCCATCAAGTGCTGTATCCACTAGCACTACGAGCTCCTTTCTCTCGTAAAGTTTCCATGTCTGCGACGAAATTTCGATGGTCATGAAAGTGTCTTGACAGAAATATAACCAGGTTTATATGTTCATGTTGTCCATGGAGCCAAGTAGAATTTGAGCCATTACGGTTGAAAATTAATCATCATATATACACTGATGACTGATCCCCTGTTAAAATCTAGATGAGGGAGATAAAATGACACATCATTAACAGTGAGCTTAGTCGCGTCATTATCAATACAAGGCCATGAGCCGAGAGACCAAGCCTATAGCGGTAGACTACAAAATTGGAAAGTCCCCCAAATTAATTATCACTGCATTGTTTGTTGTAATGTATGGCATATATGATATATTATAACCTAAACCGATCTATGTAATAATTGCAACTCAGAGTGATAGGAAGGCATTTATAACTTCTTGTGAATATGGGTTATTCCCACATTATGAACAAGGAAAGCATTTCAAACGAGATTACGAAAAGCAAAACTTATGAGGCATAGTGGTCACTAAAGAAGTTCATACCCTTTCAAGAATATACTGTTCTTCTGCAGGTAATCGTGTATTAGTGTTGCATCTTCCGCTTACTATTTCAATAATCAGAACACCGAAACTGTAAAGATCGGCCTTCCGTGTCAACTGCCCTCTTACAGCATACTCTGGTGCCAAATAACCTCTGCAACAACAAAATTGTGTTCACTCTATGATATTTTTTTTTTTGGAATATAAAAGAAAGAGAAGAGTATTTGCAGTAATATTTACAGCTGAAACAGTACAAGAAGATTTTACAACTTACAGAGTTCCTGCCACGCGTGTACTGACATGAGTCATGCTGGCAGGGATGAGCTTTGCAAGACCGAAATCTGAAATTTTTGCCGTCAAGTCTTTGTCCAGAAGAATGTTGCTTGCTTTTATATCACGGTGGATGATATGTGGTCTCACTTCCTCGTGAAGATACGCGAGTCCTCTTGCAACTCCTATGCAAATTTTAACTCGTGTTTGCCAGCTAAAGTAGATGTTGCTGTGACCTCTGGCTGCAGAAAGATGTTAAAGACATTCATATATGAGAGTGTACACCTCATCAAATCAAAATCTCTTGTTCAACATGTGATTAATTTATCCGCAAACAAGTCCCCATAAGAAACAAAGTTAAGAGAGTCAATTTCGATCTCTTTATCGCAGATTAAGAATAAAATTAGGCTCCATTTGACCAAGTAATATACACTGAACTTGAGAACAAACTATGGCAAGAGGAGTACCAAGAAGTGTTCTTGCTAGGCTGTTATTCTCGAGGTAGTTATAGACGAGAATTCGATGTGTGCCTTCAACACAGCAACCGTAAAGCTTTACCAAATTTTCATGATCTATATCTGAAATCATTTGAATCTCAGTCAAGAACTCTTTTACTCCTTGTCTCGACTCAGCAGATAAAACCTTTATTGCCGCCATTCGCCCATCCCTAAGTTTTCCCTGTTAATCCAAGAGAGTAATATTAGAATTTAGATAACAGTCATCTCCAAACCGCTAATGCTATTATCTTTGATCAGAAATTTAAAACATAAACTCCAATGACCTTATAAACGGAACCAAATCCTCCCTCTCCGATTTTATTCTCTTGATTAAAATCATTTGTAGCAATTCTCAATTCCTTGTACGTATAAAGATTAACATTGCGGACTCCTGCAAGATCTGCACAAAATTACATCCCGTTACAACGATTTAAAATAGACCAATATATAAATAGAAATGAAAAACAAGTTATGATTGGCTTACAAGTGAAAAAAGGTCACTTGAAAGTCCAAAATGAAAGAGTGGATACTAAAGAGCTGCCAAACAAAATTTTTAAAAGAACTTTCATGTAAAGAAGCTTCATTATTACCATCTCCAAACTCTGGATGTCTTGATATAGAATCCAAGCTTCTACGACGGAGAAAAGAAAAACAGGTCATCACTGTAGGATTCACCAGCTGTATTGCCGCTACAAGTACAAATAAAATACTTCAAACTTGACAGATAAACAATCGGTTCATGAGCACAACAGATAAGAACACTCTATCCTATCTGCCCTTGCAACGAAAAACTATAGTAATATGAAATTCTTTGATCCCATGAGACTGGAAAAATCCAATACATATATTGGACTGATACAGCCAAATAGCCAATGATAGGAATGTAAAGAAAATGCATTCCTCTGCATAGCGTGAAATGGACACAAATCAAGTTTCACATTTTTCTCTTAAAGTCCACACCCACCCACCCCTCCCAAACGTCAAATATCAACAAAAAAAAATTTGCTTTTCTTGATAGAATTCAGCATGTCCTGCTAAACTAGAACACCAAATATGTCGTGAACAATAAAAATCCTTTGCCAAAGGAGAAAGGAAGTCATTTTCCACCGAAAAAGGTGAAGAGTTGACACACAATCACAATGCAAATATACTTCTGACGCCATCAACTGCAGCAATGAATCCTAAAGCTTACTAAATGTGTAAAAGTTCCATATGAAGATAAACCCGCGACACACCCGCGGGAAAGGTGAAAAGTATTTCTAAGCATCACAGATTAAGATTAAGATTACCGCGTCAATAATTCAATATATATGATCATAGCTCTGACAAATGAAGCTCCTCGAACAATTTTCCGCCTAAACTGAGATCCAATTTCAATTAACGCACAAGTTTAAAATGTCACAAGAAAATAGCAATTTGAGTTATTGAAATACAAAGGATCACGCTATGCACAACTGGCCTGAAGAAACATACAAGAAAACGCCAAAAAAGATTTTTTTAAAAATATGAATGTTTCTTGACAATATTATCCTCTTTCAATCAGCATCGCCTACGTCAAGTAGAATAAAGTAAATCTCTTGTTGATAAGGAAACCTGAGGTTAAAAACAAGACAGCAATAAAAAGAAATTCGACACCCAATTTCCATTCCCACATACTGTAAATGCATCAAGATCATCGATCATACATAAACCCAAGAAAAAACAAAACCCGGGGATCAAATTACAACTACGCAAGGGAAGATCACAGAAAACAACCACGAGATGCAGAAAATTGAAAGAAACCCAGCTGAGAGACGTTACCGCAACAGAAAAAAGAAATCTTGAGACAGCCGGAGAAGCAGTACCTCCGGCCTACAGAGAGCAAATTATAGCGCCGCTCCGCCGACTATATATATATAAAAGCTGATGATAACTAAATTATTAAGAGAAAGTGGGTTTTAAATCCTGAAAACGAAAGGGGTGAGGATTTTTCAAACAGCGGAGGAAATGTGTGAACTGGAGCTTTCACATCTGAAGATGAAAGTTTCAAAATTCAAGAAGTTTTTGGGTATGACGATTGACGAATGAAAATCTGGAATGGGGATTAGTCAGCTTGTTTGTCCACTTTCGACAGCCGGAGTTTTAACATTTGAGGAAGCAAATGGGACAAGGAAAGTCAACGGCGCGTGACTGTCAACGATTGTATTACTTGTTTATTTTAGGAATTCTGATTTGTTTTCTTTGCAGTGTTCGATCGCGATCAGTTCATTCTCAGTTGGATGGAAACGTGAGTTGTCAAAACGGGTTCAGTACTTGAGTTCGTCTGATTTGACCATATAAAATAGATGGGTTGGATTGAAAATTTCACGACCTGCCTAAAAGTTTGGCCAACATCTCATCTGACTTAATGGTAGGTTGTGATGGTTGCAGGTCGGCCCACCAAAACCCATCAAATTACACGTAAATCCGTATCTCAAAATAGGTGGATTGTATTGATGTTTTTTCAATCCGCCTAAAAAATAAACCGACAAACCGGTAGGTTGCGACGGATTGTGAGTCGACCTGCCTCACTAGTCCGTTTTGATACCTCTAGGTGGAATATATCTACATCGTGTTATTTAAATTGCATATTAGCCCCTTTAAAATCTGAAATAGCAAAAAATGACAGTTTTACGGGCTTTTCTTTTTCTTTTTTTTTTATTACTGCCATAGTCAATTTCTGGATGAGATGCTACCCCTAGGCCGCATTTAGGAGGATAAGTTTTGACTGATCACCACTTGTTTGACTAGAGTTAAATTGGGCGGATTTGAAATCCAAGTGCATGATATTAAGAGATGTTTATGTCACTGTATCATATAAGGTCGTGAAATTTAATTAACTTTGATTGATCTTTATTTTATAGATGTTTCGAAAAAAAGTATAGATGATGATGAATATCTTTAATCAAATGATTCATTGAAGAGGAGGATTCAAAGGGGAAAACCCTTCTGATTTTGATTTGAACAAATTCTTACTAGAAATCGGGGTTGAAACATATATAGCCCAAATCTCGCAAGGTGTTCTATAGTGTGAATGCCAGCCAATAGGGTTTTGACCGTAGCCAACAAATGACCATCATATATTATCCATAATTATGTACACACACCATTGAATGAGCACCCTTTAAAACGATACTTAGTCTCCAAACGCATATCATTAACATTAATTTCTTTCGACTTTTTTCAATGGATGTACCCAATAATTTGATAAATGATGATTCCGAAACACTATTTTTGTTCTAATTACATTATCAAACACCCAAAAATAATTTTACACACAGTAAAAAAGTAAAATGCTAATTATATCATGAGAGTTATATATTGAGTTGGGAATTTGTTTTGAAAATACAAGATCATCCTTGCACTTTATTTGAAAAAAAAAAACTACTTCAAAGAGTGCATTTATGCAAAGTGAAAATGTAGTGCAAATAAGATCCAAGAGTTCTTAAATCGGTTGCAAATTTTGACATGAACCAACTTGTTGTAGGATAACGCCTACTGATTTTGATAAAAACACCCCGCGACTAGCTTTGGAATTCAGCCGTCGACAATTGAGATTACATGAATAGAATACAATTTAATATTTATTTGATAAGTCAAACAATCAATCAGAAAGTGGTGCTAAAAAAACAAATTCTATTTCATTGGATTTGAATTTAACTTGACTCCAACCAGATATGAATTTGTTTCAGCTCCGTTTGTATTGATAAAAGGGTTAGGCTAAAGTGGGTCATATGCAACTGCTATATGTAGAATAATCACCGCAATTCTCGTGAATCGGTTTTTTAATTTGAATTGACTGTAAAAAAATAATATTTTTTATTATAAATATGGATCGATGTTCAAAATGATACAATGATATTGAAATAAAATCAGCTCAAGTTCTAATTTATATGATGACTGACAACATAATCTATTAATCGATCAATCATCCCCATGCTGGCAAAATCGTTAATTCCAGAATCATCCTTTCCAAATGGAATCCAGCTCCGAAAAAGGGAGACGGCTCTCCGAGAAGTCTTGATCTCGAGAACAGGAACTACCCTCGACGCAAGAATCGTTATCAAAGCTTCCCATATCCGTGAGATGACCCGACGCTGCTTGAATCGCGTTTTCATGAAAACAAGGGTGACAGATTCCTCGGAGATCAGGGGTCACGTTGGTGGGTAATATTTGCTGATCCAGTTGGGTTTGGAGTGGGGATTGTTTGGAAAAGGAGAAGCAGGGCACTTGCTGGGGGTAGTGATTTGCTTGGAATGGGTCCGATTTGTTGCAAGGTTCCATTAATGGCGGAAGAGACATCGGTGGGGAAGAAGAATTGGTATCGAATCCGGATTCTGTGTTGTGTTTGGGTGGATGCGGCGTGTTCTTGTGGAACACTCTGCATAAAACCCAATCCTCTCGTGTGCATTCCTGAAATGTTCCAAACAAACAAACAGGTTTCGGTAATCTATCAATCTAACTAAAATCAAAAAGTATTATAGCAATTGAATTCTTTCATTTTATTTTTATTTGTCAACATACCTTATTGTTCTTCTTATTATTATTATATGACGATGGAATTTACAATTGTTCTTTTTTAATATATATTTAGTAATTCTTAGATTAACATAGTAGCATATCAATCATGCTAGTCAGGTATACGGTACTGGACAACCTCTGTGCTATAAGCTATCACAAGAAGATGTTCGTAAGATAATTGAACTCTCGACTATTGGTCAAAAGCAACACGTGCTCTACTAACTCGGACTACACTCTATGCGGGCAACATACCTTATTTATTATGATGGATTTTCATATCAATGTCTCAAATTATTTGAGGTGATGTCTTGAATTTTAGACCAATTAATAACACTTTTCTCGGCTCGACTTTGAAAAAAAAAAAAAAACTCGTTATACTATGTGTTCCAAAATGGAACGTATTTTTTATTTTCACATATAGAGTACGACTTTTATGAAACGGTCTTACATATTTTTATCCATGAGAACGTCTCACAAGAGTCATATTCTTATTTATCCGTGAGACGAGTTAACACTTAAATCTACCCATATTTTACAATAAAATAATAAATTTTAGTGAGTAATTAGGAGTAAGATCGTCTCATAAAATTGATTCGTAAGACTAATTAATGACCAATCATAAGATCCGTTTCATAAAATTTCCATACGAACGTTTCACATTAGTTTTTTTTTTTTTTTTCATAATAATGGTTAGACCGGGTAGATACCTGGACACACGAAACTGCCTGGAGGCCCGGCCCAAATTTCCATTCTAGGCGAAACTCATGCATGACCCAATCAGTTTTGGTCCCCTTGGGAGCCCGGCCCTGATAAAAGACAAGAGTCTTTCTCATCCCAACAAGAAGTCCCTTATGGGTCACGGCCCGGTCCTTGCCTGTGGCCTTCCAGTATCCACACAGCGTCGCTCTATTTGTCCTAAGCCCAGTCGCATACTTCTTGTCCCGTCGGCTGTAAAAATACCATGCCTTTCCTCCCACGCACGCAACCTCTAAGTAGTGAACAAAAAGTTTAAAAACAAATACCAAAAAAAAAAAAGAAAAGGGCAATGTAGTATTGTAGTCAGAATTTGATAGATTAATGCCACTCTTTAAAATTTTCGATGTGTACGGAAACTTTACCAAGTTCTATATCCTTCTTCAAATGTCCCATGCTTTTAATTTTCTGACATTAAAATTGTTCAAACACTCAAATATCTCAGGCGTTAGCCCATACCCAATTAAACATGCAAAAACAAACAAAAACATTTATATGAATTTCGTTGTTACGATAGAACGATTTTTCAAAAATTTTAGTCAAACCTTAATCAATTTCTAGCTCTGCCCTTGTTTATATATACTAATAGAAAGATGCACACGCAATGTGTGTGCTAAAACAATGACCAAATCAAATAATTTTTACGAAAGAAAATGACATGAAAAAAAAGATAATCGGTTTCTTCAATTTGAATTTTGAATTTTAAATTTGAAGTTAAACGTGATTATGTGAAAGGATGTGTATTTATTCTGAACATTTTGCCTAGAGATAATATGAAATAGAGTGTAATTTTATAGGATATATTGATAATTTGATTTTGGTGTAAACAAGTCGGATCAATCGGTTTCTATGTGGGGCTGAAGTTTTATAATATAGTAAAGATATATATACATGGGTCACGAAAGTGAAATATGATTTTTAAGTTGACATATAGGCTCCGTTTGGTTTCAAAAGTCAGGCCAAAAAAATATTTTTTTAAGTGCTTTTCAGTTAACAAGGTGTTTGGTTGACCAAAAAGTGCTTAAATAAGCACTTTTTAAAGTCAAAATTAGAGCTTTTTCTAAAGCAAAAAATTGTAGCTTTTAAAAGCACTTATTTTAAAAAATCTCTACAAAATCCAAACAGGCTCATAATCAAGATTTACCCGGAATGTCCCAAGGTTCACAACAATTAAGGTCAACTTGAATCAAGAAAGGAGTGTGGCGAGGAGTGCATCCGGCCGCTCGTTTCATGAGGTAATCGCATATCAATTCGTCGTCTCTTGGCTGGAATCTGAATCCAGGAGGCAATTCTGCCTCCACCGCCCGCAAGCTGTTCATTTTCCGGCGGAAGACCGGTGAATATATCACTCGGAGCTAGCTAGGAATGAAGGCAATTGTGTACCGATGCCTGAGCTGACACCCCATATATGGACGGGTTAATACATATATAGAGCCACGCAAATAAAGAGTGGCCTTGGGAGAGAGTACTCTTCATATGTGACATCTTTTTATAAAAGCCACTTTATGTTATATTGGTTTAGTCAAGAGACATTACATCAGACAACGACTTTTGTTTTTGAAAAAAATAGTAGTATTAAATATTTTTTTTCAGAATTAAATAATATTTAATTTTATGTTTTATCACATATTGAAATATCGTAGGTTGTGTCTGGATATAAAATAATTTTAAATGTATTTTTTGTTGCATATATAAATGAGATCATAAACTTGAAAGTCACTTTTCATGTTTATATATTGTTTTTAGATTCAAAAAAAATTGTTTATATAGTCTTTTATGGTAATTATAAGAATTATGATTGATCGATTTCAAATCCTAATTTTTATCTAAATATAATGTGTAAATAAGTGAGATATGTTAAAATTTGATCTATTACTTCATAGGATCGAACTAACATGAGAATGGATCACTTGCAACCTGATCTAATTCATAAGATATCTTACTCAAATAGATAAAACACATTTCGCAAATATTCATATTTTCATCTTAATGGCGTTCCACTCCACTTTAATATTTTGTCCGAATTTTGTCAATAACTCATCGCACAGCTTCCAGTATTTATTCGTTTTGAGAGGTCGTCAATATTGTAATTGTTGATATTTAATTTCTATAGATTGTGTTTGCATAGAAGGATTTGAATTTGAAAAGTATTTGAAGATAAGATTTAAAATGACTCTATATGAGGCAAATCTAAAATCCAATCCAATGGCTCATAATGAAACTAGCTAGTTCGAATTTGAAATTCATGTCATGTTGATTTTGGTATAAATTTGGCATTTAAGAATATTTGAAAAACGTTACGATATTAATTTTCACATATATGCAAGACATCACAATATGAATTTTTTCATACAAAGTTAGAAATTGACCAATTGATAAATTGGTCATTCATGCATTTGAATTTTGAAACTTGGGTAGTAATTGAGAATTATTCTATGCTACACAGCCTACACTTGGAATTTCTCTTCTTAAAATGCGATAAAATGTAAGCCCTCGGATTATCAACATATATGTCGACTTCCATAAAAATGCGAGAAAACCACACGATCTAATGATATTGAAATAGGGAAAAAATATACTCCCGATATAACATAGATTAACTCAGTACTTGGTGATTTAGATTAGGCTATTAATTGCATTGCAACAGATCAATAAAGAAAGACATTAAATCAGTGGAAATTGGGATAAGAATTAAGCCACTTTCCCGCACCACATTGCTGAAAACGAAACAAAAGTTCGCATTTATGCTAAAGCTCTAACATTCCAAAAAAAGGAAAAGAAAATTATGCTTCAAAGTAGTATATATTTTGTTCAGCAAGAAACATTTCGACTTTCGAGTAATTATATTTATGTATCCTTTTTTTTCGAACAAGTACTGATACATAATGCTACTGAAAAACAAATTCGGTTACATAATTAAATTTTTTCAAAAGTCAAAACTAATAAGAAATTGCGACACGTGTTGGTTGATTTTTTTAGTTGGCGGAGTAGATTTGTTAAAATTGAATTTTGATTTTGATATCTCATCTCAAACTCGATGTCTTGACTCCATGAGTCATCGGCATATATGTTGGTTGATTTTATATACCTTGTGCAACAACGGAATAAATTATAAAGTATTATAAGTCATATCAATTATATGTATATGTCACAATTTTAGGATGAGTATTTTACATATAATGATGGTATCTTAGTTGGATTAAATGTGAAATGTCTTACAACTAGAGCTCTTAAATGGGTCAACCCATGGCGGGGCGGGGCGGCCCACCAAAAACCCACCTTTTGGCAGGTTGATGGCGGGCTGAAAATCCTTAACCCAACACAACTCAAAGTGGGTTGCGGGTTAGACGGGCCGACCCGCGGATTGGATCACAACAAATAAAAATAAATAAAAAATATTATAAATAGTTATAAATATAATTTCATAAATAAATATTAACAGAAACATATTAATAAAAATTTAATTATTGATTTCATGTGTGTAAATTTTATATAAAGTAATTAATAAAAAAAATTTACAATTTTTATTAAAAAAATACATATATAACAATAAAAATAAAAATAAAATATTAATTTTCAAGGCCCGCGAGCCAACCCGCGCGTGTCGCGGGCCTAGGCGGGTTGGCCCATCTAGGCCCACCTTTTGTTGGGTTGAAAAAATTTCAACCCAACCCACTTAAATTGTGTGGCGGGCCGGGCCAACCCGGCGGGTCTAACCCAAATTGACAGCTCTACTTACAACAACATATTCTTCTTTGGATATGGGTTTAATAATTGAAGACTATCGGATGTCCTCGAAGGGACTAATAATTGAAGATTATAAGTTCTTTGCTTTAAACATTCAATCTATCTTTTTGGTTTTTTATCAAAAGATCAGCGAATCATGTGTTCATGCATTAGCTAAGACAATTATATCTTTTTCTAGGTCTAGCCGCCTAGGCGAACAACTCACACCTTCTCTAATTTCTGATTTAACAGTACTCGACTTTGTTTGAATATAATTTTACGCTTTGTTAAAAAAAAAAAATTTAAAAAAATTGAAGTGCCCATAAGCTGGTAGTATGCAGCTGTGTCCATGTACTTCGAATTGTGGAACCATCGGCCTTTACATTGATGGCAACTTTTCATGTTTATCTTGTTTTAAACGGTCTTTTTCCCTAAAAAGAAATTATTGAATGAAACTATATAAAAATCTTAATCAATCCCACATGGAAAAATTCCCTGAAATAATTGAAACTATTATCCAAAACGACAAACTTTATTGAGTTTATTCCAAAAATCAGCCGAGTAGTACTACACCTCCAATAATGATGCTGTTATTTCAAATTATTGGTAAATTTGTTTTAAATTTTCAATCTCAAATGTGCATTCAATCGCTCTAAGAAAAATATGAATTTGTTCTCACTTATCCATTAAAAAATATTTTTACGCGGTAAGGATTCACGTGTATTTTCATCGGTGAAAATAGATACGAAACATTAAAAATATGATACTAATATATGATATTCGAGCATTAATTGGTTTATATCTGCACACATGTTTGAATATTTAAAAATCATATATTCATACTGATATACCTTAATAAAGTGATCTCCTTGGATGAGCTGATGAAACTCCTCCAACAGAAGATGAACTGCTACTGACCTGAAATCACGAACAAGAGTGTTAAGGGGGGCCGGAAGGTGCTCCGGCGTATCCCCTTCGATGCTCAAGTCAGATGCTAGGATAGCGAAATATAGAGAGTGGTGTATGCGCACAAGTGAAAATTAGGATCCAAATAATGAAAGTGAACATGTTATTTATAGGAGAGAGCTCCGCATTTAACGCCTACCTTCCTTATCAAAAACCCGAGAATCCCGGGATCACGATCCCGAATATCTAGGCTGAGATCTCGCCTGAATCTTATATGAAAAAGGAAATAATAATACACTTAATATGAGCTGAACTGCCATTCATAAGACTTTATATTGCTACTCTCCTTGGAGTCACATAGGAAGGGGTGAGTGAGTTGTTGCTGAACCCCTGAACTCACCTTAAATACTGATCCTAACATCCTAGCTGGCTCACCAAGGTTGCCGAACAAATCTACCAAGCTAACTCCCTACTGACATCAGGGCTGAGTTGAGCTCCCAAATTCTCGATCTGAGCTCCCGACCTGAACTGGGAATTATGGTGGGGAGCTTGACCGAGCTCCCGACCCGAGCTGGTAATTATAGGGGTGGAGCTTGGCCGAGCTCCCGACCCAAGCTGGTAACTATAGGGGTGGAACTTGGCCGAGCTCCCGACCCGAGCTGGTAACTATAGGGGTGGAGCTTGGCCGAGCTCCCGAACTCCTGAACTGGTTTTAGTTGATTAGGGATGTTCTTTTTATATGGTCATCGAGGGGCTGAGGTGATTTCCTCTTCCGGGTATCACATACCATATTTGAAATAACGGGTGCTCAAATATAATATATTAGTATCATATTTTCAATATTTTGTATTTATTTTCATCCAAGAAAAAACGTGTGTGTTCAGTGAGTGCAGAAACATTTGTTCGTAGATCAGGTAGTGCAAACATATATTTTTTCGAAAAATTAAAACTGAATGTAAAGTTAAGTTTAAATTCAAGGATTTAAAGGAAATTTACCTTTAAGACAATCATGTAAGATAAATCGGATAAAAAATAGTTAGCTACCCCAATTATCGAAGAATTTGATTATGACTTTGCAAACCATCCAATTGCAAGAAATTTTCATGTTGGGTATTGTCCAAATGTGGGTATAAAAATAAAAATTTATCAATATAAGTAGGTTCATTGAAAAATTAATGAATCTCATATATATATTGATACATATTAACCCGTGGATATACTATAGAGGTGGTGTCATAAGGTTAGCATATCATTAAACCTGATTGGGCCATCTTAAATAATACTTATTTTTTTATCGGTTCCAATTCAGTGTTTTTCTGTATTAAAATTTGAAAAATGTTTATATCATTGTACCTATCGTTGGATGTGTGTCTATGTTTTTTTTTTTTAAAAAAAAATTATGTATAGAGTCACTAGAACTCGAGAATCAACCATTGCACTTGTGATATTAACATATGTTTCATTTTGTATTTTTATAAGTATTGGTTTGTAGAAAAATAATAATGTCATTTTCTAAACAAAGACAATCATGTAAAGTAAACCGGTAAACAACAATAATTATCTATTCCCGTTATTGAAGAAATCGATCATGACTTTGCAAACCAGTCGATTGGATCATTTTGTAACACATGTTTTTCGATATTTTAATTTTGAGTTCGAACTCAAGTTTCTCCCCTATTTTAAAAAATTTATACCTATATATCACAAGGGTCGTGATCTTTTTTTCACTTATGATAAAAATACCTTTAATTTTGTAATTTTACAAGGAGCGGTTTGTAGTACATATATACTTTTTTTTTAAAAAAAAATTTACTTCTATAACCATGTGAACTAATTAGGTCTAAAAATTGAATGGAGTCAATATAATTCGGAGAATGGAAATGTCCATGAGCCAAAAATAGAAAGTGTCTGTCATCCCCTAAAATAAATTTAACAAGAAAGCAAGTTGGAGTATCGCTAAAGAGAGCCTTATCCTTGACTTTAAAATTTCGGGTAATGCTAGTCCCAATCTCTTCAATTTTTTTCAAAATATAATTTCACATTTTTAAAAATAAAGAGAACGTTCATTTCAATATACCCAATAGTCACGTATCATTTTATTGATTTAATTATTTCAAATTCACGTTAATATCAGCAAAGACACTTTTTGAAATTTTTAAATCTGAAATTTAGAATTTTTTTTATATATATTTCTAAAAATCGTCATTTCAAAATAGAATATGTCATTGCAATAATGCTCGAATAAGTAGGCAGAAATATTCTCTCCTTTAAAAGCTCATTCATATAGCTTAATCCAAACCACACCACACAAAAACAAAGCGAAAGGAAAAGAAAGTTTTCGATGAAAACGATCAAAATCACTTGCATAGAAATCAATGAATCGAAACTTTCCTTGAAGCTTTTCTCCAAAAGCAAACACACACACACACATATGAGAATTTCATAAGAAAAAAATATTTAAAAATTCGTGTTATTTAATTTGATATAACCAAGCTTTATGGCATGCACATAGATTGAGATGTATTATGTTGGGAAAACTTTTGTATTTTTCCTCGAGCATCATGGATATTGTAACGAAATGCCGAAATAGAAGAAAGAACTCCCTAATTTACGAGATTTGGTAAAATTAGATCGACATTCTAAAATAATTTAAACCACATTACTTATTTTAAAAGATAAAATACAAATACGGACAAATTTATAAATTAATCTATAAGGGAGTTTACTTGGCTTGATAACAATAGGATAAGCTTATTAATCCAACTTCATCCATTGTTTACTTGCAAAAAAAATCAAATATCTCAAAACTCAAGGTCCGTCATTCAATCCTAATTTATGGTATTAGACATCCTTAATTATACAAGGGATAACACATCCTAACTAGACTTGTCCAATTGGGCTAGGCCCGTCGGGCCGGCCCGCCCCGCCATGGAAATGGGTTGGGTTGGGTTGGCCAAATCTCAGCCCATTTGGAGGCGGGCCAAACGGGCTGAGCCCACGCCGGCCGCGGGTTAGGGCGGGCTGGCTCGCCGCGGGTTGGCCCGCCGCGGGTTGGGCTGGCCCGCCAAATATTTTTTTATTTTTATTTTTGCAAAATTGTATTTTTTTTAGTGTTTTGTATACATATTTTTTAGTTTTATTGAACTTATTTTGAATGAATTTTGATGATAATAAACTATGTAGTATTTTTAAATTTTTTCATATTTTTTTTTACTAATTAATTTTATATATTATTAAATTTTAATAATAATACTTTTTAATATTGATTAAACTATTTGATTAAATTTTATTTTTCATTTTCTTACCATTTCAAGTGTTTTTAATTTTTTTTTAATTTAAAAATTAACATTTATTTTATAAAAAAAATTAATAAAAAATTAGGCGGGCCGGCCCGCCCAACCTGCGGCCCAAGACGGGTTGGGTTGGGCTGAGCATTTGGAGGCCCGCCCAAATGGCGGGCCGCCCCGCCTAAAGGCGGGTTGAGGCGGGTTGCGGGCCGGCCCGCCCCGCCGGCCCGTTTTGACATGTATAATCCTAACCCATATTTGTGGAAAAAAAATACATATAAATCCTAATCTACCATCCTTCAATTATTTTGTTTCCCTCCCAATTTCTTTCGGTCTCTCTCTTTTTTATAACTCAATTTATCAATTTTATTATTTTTGAAAAAAATACATATTTTTATACCTAATAATTTTGATAAGTGAAAATGCCTCCGTGTGAATCAATAATAATTTAGTTAAAAAATAATTCAATCCAAATTATATGAATACAAAATCAAGCATAAGATTGTATATCATAAGTGGAGGGTAAAACTATCTTTCATCATTCAATCAGTATTTCAATCCCAAAATTAATAACTCGAAGTAAACATGTTATTGTTTATCCATCATTATTTTAAATCCTTCAAAATCATTTTAATAATCCTAATATGATTTATTCCCGTGTAATCTCATCCCACTAAGTAAACGCAGCCTAAGTTGAGAATGAAAAATAATAAATAAAAAAAAGAAGAAAAGAAGGAAAACGTACCCTGGGTCTTCGTCAAGTTGCAATCAACAATCTATTTCAATTTTCATTTGACGAATCATTTTCTTTGATTTCATGGGCTTCAAATACAATTTCGTGACGATTATTGGCCTATTGCCTATTGGGGCAACTGTATGCCATTCAAAACTGTTGGCCCATTAATGAATTTGATGTAAGCCCATTTAGTGATTTAATGAGTAGCCCAGCCCACAAAAGAACTCGTTTGGTTTGTATAAAGGGCGTAAACCCGATTAGGGTTTTAATGAACTACTTGATCTTATCCGAGCAGGAGGCGGAGGGGGGAGGCCGACGGGAATTTATCGGTTTCGTCGATCGTGAAATTTGAGACGCCGCTCGCCGCCGTCGGGTAACCGGTGGAGGTTTGAGAAGGCTCCTATTTTCGGGATTCGGTCGATTGGTATTTACTCGTTGCCGTTTCCCTCTGCTTCTACTGCGATGAAGATTGCCTGCAACCGGAGCCGACCACTTTTTGAGGCGGCAATGACGGACGAGCGGGCTTTGAATGTAAATAAAAACTATCGTGTTTTGTGTTTTTTTTCTTTTATTTTTCCTTCTTGCGTTTGTTTTTCTGATATGTTTCTTTCTTGTGTTTGTTTCAGTTCTATTATTTGCACCTGAGCCTGTTTTAATTGTTATCCACAGTATCGTATGTACGAATGATTTGTTTTTGCTTATATGTTGATGGGTTAATATACTCTAATGACTGAATGTGTCAGTGAATTACAATGTGTGGCTAAATGTGGTTTTGGTATGTTTTATGGTGACTTCTGGTCTCTGGATTGATCTGTGTGTGATCATTTGTAAAAGATACTGAATTTTCTATATCATTTGTGTAAATGGATAATATGAAGTCGCGTTTGAATTGTTGCATTTGATTTAGTTAGATTAGATTGATGCATTTGATTCGGTGATTCGGAGGAAGGGATAGATGGAGATGATAAGATAGAAGATTTCAAATAACACACTACTTGGATTGTGTTTGAAATTGTATGTGAAATGACTCAGCAATGGGTTTAAATAGTAAATGTTCTTTCTCATCTGTTACATGTCTCATTTCATGTGGTGGTCTCTCTTCGGAGACCTCTACGCTTTGATGAACAGAGACTCAGCTTATGGATATACTGGGGTAAAGGAGCTTACTTTCAAACTGCTCTTTTTGAAATTGCTTGACTTTATATGGAGTGGATTCGAAAACCATCCTCTCAAATGCATTGATCCAAACATAATATGAGGTGCTAGTTGATTATGTATGATATATAAATGATGCTTATTAATGAACACTGACACATAAGTTTATGCTGATAACCTTGAGCATTGAGTGTGACTTGGTGATGGCTGTTTTGGGGGCCGAAGATACACACTGGCTTCATGAAGATGGCCGAGAAGAGACATGAGCGGCAATGGATTTGACTCAGCTGACATCCAGAATAACATGGACCTTGATATGGCTGCACAAGTTGGTGTTCTAGATAGAAGAAGAGAGACTGGTTGATTTATTATAATCTTTAGGATTCCTCAAGTTTTGTATAGGGGGCTCCATTTTTCCTTACATGTACATAAATACAATTTGTGGGCAATTTACTTTTGCCATCCCCACTAAATGTTCTCAGTGTCCTCCCAACTCACCCCCCCACCACCATACCACTAGGTGTTGTCGGCTTTGGGCCCGTCGCTTGTACCGCCTTACCTTGGATTTCATAATCCTTGGATTTGATGTTATTCGAAATTAATTAATTATACATTTATTTAATTTGAATTTGAATTCATATTGCTAGCAACCTTGAAATGCATCGTTCTTCGTCTCAATGAATCACGGCAATGTTATAACTTACAAAATAATATTACTTGTTTTTTTTTAAAAATAATGATAGAGAGATCTTTGATTCGGGTCAACTTTTTCTACTTTGATATTACTTTATATATTTTATAGATCGATATTACTTTATATACTTTTAGTTCAAACCTTAGTGAAATTTTGCTGAAAACATCGGATGGATAATTAATGTATAATATAAACTATGATTTAAGTGAAATTTTGCTCAACACATTGAATTTGTAATTAATATCTTACTATATTATTATAATAAATGTCTTTTAATTAATTGATAAAACTTGATATAATATTACAATTTTATCCTTTAACTTAATTCATAACAAAACTTAAATTATTAGACAAATAAATCATTTTTATATGACTTTATCTTTTTTTAATTTGTATATTTTTTTATTTACCAAAATGACATTAATTTCATGACAATTGATGTCTTTTTTATTTATGCAAATGTCACACCATATAAAATCAATGTATTTATTGTGTTTTAGAGACTATTTATTTATGAACACGCTATTTTTTTTTTTGTATTTTTACTTTTACAATTTATTTTTTTATTTTTTTTAAAAAAATACAGTTTATAAACACACAACTCGTACACGAAAATACTAGTATATAATATCGACAATGATTTAATTTGAATTACATCAAGGAAATTTGTGAATACAAAATTTAAAAATAACAAAAAATAGAACTTGATTACTTCATTACATGAACATAAGCATTGTAAAGAATTGGAGGAAAATAACAGGAGGCAACTTCGTCTTCTTCTTCTTCTCCTCCTCTCTCTCTCCCTCCCTCTCTCTCACACACACACCCACACACACACACCCACACCCACACGCACTAAAAGCTCCACATCAGGAAAAGCGAAACTTGGCCCGTTATTGAATTCTACGTACGGGGATGGTTGTATTTGATGAAATTTAGGCCTCAGAAACTGGATTTCCACATGAATTTGTGTGGTCAGTGAGTTTACAACATCCAATTTTCTTTCTTTTTTCCCCTCTGTGAGTAATCGTTTTTCTTTTGCAACTATTTCTGTTTACCGTCTGAT